>NC_057847.1:18750000-20000000 GCF_910594005.1 Cervus elaphus | reverse complement strand
TTTGACTTAAGAAGGAAACAAGTCTGGCAATAAGTAATGAGATATGTCATGTGTCTAATGAATTTTCAAGTAGAGGTTTTAAAATCATATTTTGAATCGTGATTTTCCATCAGTAGGCGACACAAGAATTTTCAGGTAGGTATGAGGTAATATAATTTAAAAATCATAGTCATTATAAAAACTAAATTTTATTTGGAAATGAAGGATCTCTATTGTTTTCATAAAAGAATGAGAGAGAATTTTGTTAAAAATCCTCTCACTAAGACCAAATATTCAGGAGCTCAATTAAGAAAAGGTCTGACATATATTTGCTATTTGTATATTGAACATATAAGGTAAATTTAAACTGCTTTTCATATTATATACCATGAAAACAATACATTATATTGAGGCTGAACATGTATTTCATTTAAAAATAAATTTTGAAGCTATTTCCACTCCTGCTTAGAAATCTCAAGAGAACATTGATTCCAACTGAAAAGTTAGAACAAGCTGAAAAACTTATAAAATCACATTTGTAAAATGCCCATCAGAAGTATGGTTTCATTGTGAACTGAGAAAATCCTTTGAAGATCATTTGATACTTTGACCAAAATTCCATGCTTCAAATGATCTTCAAAGGATTTTCTTTTTTTTTGTTTTTTTTTGTTTTTCAATGAATATTTAATAACAAGGTAGATAACATATGCTTATCTAATATTTTTATATCACTGAGGGTAAAGCAAAATGTCCTGTTTACTGGGTAAGTATGACCTGCTGTATGTGGACACTACAGTGCAATTTAAAAAATACTGTAATTATAATTTAGAACTTCAGAATCTGAATAGCTGCCAGTGTTCTCTCCTTTTTTAATATGGGAAAAGAAAATCCTTTGAAGATCATTTGAAGCTTGGACCAAAATTCCCTAGCTGTATTATTAGGATCACTCTGTGGTTTTCAGGATTCAGATACAAGGCAAGCTTTAATTCAACCTTTTAGAGAAGACATTCCAGCTCTCATGATCTCATCAACCAGGAGAATGTTGGTGGCAATTACAGTACAGGAGTGAAGAAGCTGTTTCTTTACACAATAGTTATCCCACATGCCTGCTTCTGCTGCTACCATTGGTTCACCAGCATTCAAGTCCGCACCCACAAGCTGACCGGATTCTGAATGTTCTGCTTGAACTTTAACTAGTGTTTCCTGAAGGTCAAAACCAGAGTTCTGAGCAAGAACCTTGGGAATAATGAGCAACGCATCAGCAAATGCTTGAACTTCAAGCTGGGCCCTGCCCTTTACGCTGGGCTTGCATTTAACCAGGGCTTTCAAATTCAGAAAGCAACGAACCCCTCCTATAAAAGAAGAGACCCATAGCTCTATGCACCCTTGGCAGAGCAGTGGAAAAGGGAGGAAATTATATGGGGGAAAGAAGAGAGTAGATGACCTTGTGATGTATTTGGAAAGGCTGGTATGGGAAGGCATGATCATTTAGAATACCCAGGAGCCTTGAAGAAAATTGACTACCCACAACTGTTTTCCAAGGTTCTTCACCAAGTACTAATAAGAAAGATTGAAACTGGAGTTGGAAAACTGAAAGAAACCCTTTCTGAGGCATATGAGCTTCCTAAAGTCGGAGAAAGAGTTGAGGACACCTAATGGTCCACTCTAAGCCTTACCCTGAGACCGGATAGTGACTATCTATAGCAAGGAGCAAGAACAGAAGAGAAATTCTTCTGAGATGCAGGCACACCAAACCTGCTAAAGGGACAGGAAACCTAAGAGAAAATGCTCTAGGCACTAGACCCCAGGCTCTGATAAAGGAAGGACTTTTTCCTGCCATCATATCATTTGAATCCTGTGGTAAACTGAATCTAGGTAAATGAACAACAAAGACCGAATCATAACATTTGAAAGACTAGATTGATGCTAGTGGTCAGAGAGAAGGAGATGTGTACCCATTTTTATGCATTAATGTAATTTACTTCAGTCTACTATTCTTTAGCCCACTATGCCTGTATTCAGTTAAAACTTCTGAAAAGTAAAAAAAAAAGTATAGCTAATATGCTAAGAAAGAAGAGAAAATGTATGCATATCAAAGGTTCAATTCAAACCAAGAAAGGCAGAAAAAGTATAGAAGATGAAAATATGAAAAAAAAAGCATGGGCATTTGCCCCCCTTCATAGCTCTAGATTGTCAGTGGTAAGTGAAACTCTTAGTGAAGAAGAAGGGAGACCTGTGCTAGGAGTCCCCATGAATGTGTTCTATAATTCTTTTTATATAGAAAAATTTTACTGTAAAGTTTAACTTTACTCTTTAAAAAAGAAAAGAAAACACAAGAGCAACACATAGAAAACAGTAACAGTATAAATATATCAATAATCACCTTGAATATCAGTGGTTTAAATTTATCGCTTAAAAGATGGAGATTATTAGAGTGTATCAAAAAACATAAGTTGCCAACTATATGTTGCCTATAAGAACTGCCCCTTTAAATATAAAAAGCCATTGGTATAAAAGTGAATGGATGGAGAAAAAAATATACCACATAAACATAATCAAAAGAAAGCAAGGGTAGCTATATTATATCAGAAAGAGCAGACTTCAAAATAAGGAAAGTTAAAAGGCTAGAGAAGGGCATTACATAGTGATGAGTTAATTTTTAAGACATAATTCTTAATGTGTATATGCCTAACAAGAAAAGGATCAAATGACATGAAGCAAAAAATGATAGAAAAGAGAAGAAATAGATGAATCCACTATCAGACCTGGATACTTAAATATTCCTAAGAAATAGAAAGATATAGTTGGCAGAAAATCAGTAAGGACATCATTGAATTGAACAACACCATCAATCAACAAGTTATAATAACATCTATAGACTACTTCATCCAAGAACAGCAGAATACACATTTTACTCATGCTCACATGGGACATTTAGCAAGATAGATACATTCTGGGCCATAAAACACACTTTAACAAATTTAAAAGAATAGAAATCAGACAACATCTGCTCTCAGAACACAAAGAAATTAAACAAGAAATCAGTAGCAAAGATAACTGGAAAATCTCCAAATACACAGAAATTTAATAACATACTTCTAAATACACATGGGTCATAGAAAAAATCTAGAGAATTTTCCAGATATGTACATTTTAAACTAAATGAAAACTTAGGTCATAATTTGCAGGATGCAGCAAAAACAGTGCATAGAAGGAAATTTATAGCATTGAATATATATATATATATTTTTTTTTTTAAAAGAGCAGTAAGATCTAAATTCAGTCATCTAAGTTCCTTCCTCAGGAATTTAGAAAAAAAAATAAGAGAAAATTAAAAAGAAATTATAAGAATTAGAGTAGAAGTCAATGAAATTGAAAGCAGAAATTTAATAGAGAAGTTGAACAAGACCAGAAGGTGGTACTTGGAAAAGATTAAGAATATCATTAACCCTCTAGCCAGGCTAGCTAAGAAAAAAATAAGGAGAGAATACATATTAGTAATATCAGAGATGACATTACTATAGATCTCATTAAAATTAAAAGATTTAGAAAGTGAAAGCTGTTCAGTCCTGTCTGACTCTTTGTGACCCCATGGACTATACAGTCCATGGAATTCTCCAGGTCAGAATACTGGAGAGGGTAGCCATTCCCTTCTCCAGAGGATCTTCCCAACTCAGGGACTGAACCCAGGCCTCCAATAGTGCAGGTGGATTCTTTACCAGCTGAGCTACCAGGGAAGCCCAAGAATAAGGAAGGAATACTATGAATACCACTTGGCACAAATTTGACCTAGATGAAATGGATCAATTTATTAAAAGACATAATCTGACAAAATTCACATAAGAAGAACTATATGATAAGAATAGGCCTATATATATGAAAGAAACTGAACCAATAATTAATGACTTTCTAAAACATAAAGTACTAGGCCTAAGTAGATTCACTGGTGAATTCTATAAAATATTTAAGAAAGATATTATACCAATTCTTTACATCTCTTTCTGAGGACAGAAGCAAAAAGAATACTTCCTAACTTCTCCTATGAGACCAACATTATCCTAACACTAAAGTTAGACAAAGAAACCAATATCTCTCATGAACATAGGTGTAAAAATTCTCAACAATTTATCAGCAAATAAAATCCAAAGAAGTATAAAAGGAATTTTATGCCACAACCAAGTGTGATTTTTGTCAAGTATGCAAATCTTGCTCAATATTTGAAAAATAAAATTACATAATTCATCACATCAACAGACTAAAATTAAAAATCACATGATCATATCAGTAAACACAGAAAAAACAACTGAAAATATTCATAGCTCATTCATGATAAAAACTTCCAGTTAACTAGTAAGAGAGGATAACTTTCTCAACTTTTAAAAGTTGAGGTTTTAAAAAAAAAGTTGAGGTTTTACCAAAAACCTACAACTAACATCAAGAATGTCCCCAATCACTACTCCTTTTCAACATTATGCTGAAAGGTATAAGTAATGTGAAATGTAAAGAAAAGGAAATAAAAATTACACATATTGGGAAAGAAGATCTACAACTGTTCTTGTTTACAGATGATATGACTATCTATGCTGAAAATCCAAAGGATTTGACCAAAAAATTCCTGGAACTAATAAGCAATTCTAGCAAGATTGCAGGACATAAAGTTAATACACAAAAGTCAATTGTTCTCCTGTATTAAGTAATGGAAAGGCGAAATGACTTTGAGGATACAATATTATTTACATTGTGTGTGTGTGTGTGTGTGCGCGCACACGCGCATGTTAGCCGCTGGGTCCTATCTGACTCTTTGCCACCCCATGGACTGCAGCCCTCCAGGCTCCTCTGTTCATGGAATTCTCCAGGCAAGAATACTGAAATGGGTTGCCCGCATTGAAGGCAGATTCTTTACCATCTGAGCCACTAGGGAAGACCATTATTTACATTAGCACATTTCAAAAAGATTAAATACTTAGGTATAAATCTAACAAAATACAGACAAGATCTATATGAGGAAAGCTACAAAACTCTGAATGAAATAAAAATAAATAAATAAGTGGGGAGCTATTCTATATATGTGGTAAGGATGACTCAGTATTGTAAGAAGTGTAAGAAGTCAGTTCTTCCTAATTTCACTTATGGATTAAATATAATCTCAATTAAAATCTAAGTAAATTACTTTACAGATATCAAGAAACTGTTGTAAAGTTTATAGGGAGAGATAAAAGACTCATAATAGCTAGTGCAATATTGAGGTAGAACAAAGTCGAAAAACTAATGTGACCCAAGCTCAAGACTTACTATAAAGAAATCAAAGAGCAAACAGTATCACATTTGAAATGGGGGTGGAGGGAAGGGAAGGATAGGGGAGGGAGAGAGAAAGGGGGAGAGAGGAGCGAGGGAACTAGAACAACAGAACAGAATTGAGAGCCCGGAAACAGACTCACATAAATACAGTTATGAGATTTTCAACAAAGCAGCAAAGGCAAAACAAGTGAGGAAAAATAGTCTCTTCAACATATGGTGCTGAAACTACTGGATAGCCATGTGAAGAAAAGTGCATCTAAATATAGGCCTTCATAAAAATTAACTAAAAATGTATCATTGACCTAAATATAAAGTGCAAAACTATAAAACCCCAGAAGATAACAGGAGAGACCTAGAGGACCTTGGGTGTGGTGGTGACGACACCAAAAACATGATCTGTGAAGAAAGTAATTGATAAACTCGACTTTGTTAAAAGTGAAAACTCTGCTAAAAACATTATCAACAGAATTAGAACACAAGTCAGAGACTAGGAGAAAATATTTTCAAAAGACGTGTCTGATAAAGGATAATATCCAAAATATACAAAGAACTCTTAAAATTTAGTAGTACTCAATTAAACTCAATTAAAAAATGGGCCAAAGACCTTTATAGACAACTCTTTGAAGAAATACACATGGCAAATAGCATATGAAAAGATGATCCTTATCACCTGTAATCAGGAAAATGCAAATTAAAATAATAATAGGATACCACTGCACATCTATTAGGATGACCTAAATCTGCAAAATCAAATGCTGATGAGAATATGTAGCAATAGGAACATTCATGCAATGCTAGTGGGTATGCAATACGGTACAGACACTCTGAAAGAGAGTTTGGCAATTTATTATAGAACTAAGCATACTTTTATATACCATCTAGCAATTGTGATACTTGCTATTTCCCCAAAGCAGTTGAAAATATATTTGCACACAAAATCTTGCACACACAATGTTTATAGAAACTTTATTTATAATTGTGAACCTCTGGAAGCAACTAAGATGTCCTTCAGTAATCAAATAAATGCTACATCCGGACAATGGAGTATTAATCAGCCCTTAAAGGAATTGAGCTATCAATCCATGAAAAGACATGGAGGAAACTTTTATGTGTATTAATAAGTGAAAGAAACCAATTTGAGAAGACTGAATGCTGCAACATTCCAACTATATGACATTTTAGAAATGGCAAACAATGGAGATAATAAAATGATCAGTGATTGCCAACATGATGCTGGTAGAGATATAAACACACAGAGTACAGAGGATTTTAAAGGCAGTGAAAATACTGTGTGATATTATAATGATGGATACATACCATTATACATTTCTCTAAACCCATAGAATATACAACATCAAGAGGGGCTTAAGAGGTACAAACTTCCAATTAATAAATAAGTCATGGAGGTATAAACCATAAACTATGGCATAGGGAAGATATTCAACAATACTGCAATAACTATATGGTAGCAGATGGCAACTAGACTTATGATTATCATTTCATAATGCATAAAAATGTCAAATCACTGTGTTATACACCTGAAATTCATGTAATCTTATAGGTCTATTGTACTTCAGCTACAAAAATGGAATAGAAGATTAACAATAAATCAATCTGGATAAAGGTTTAAAAAAGCAGAGTGAACTCTCAGGTATACTATGGGCTTTGGGTGATTTTGATGTGTTAATGTAGATTCATCCTTGGTTAAACAAAAAAGGTACCATTCTGGTGAGTGATGTTAGTAATGGAGGAGGTTATGTGGGGACAGAAAGTATAAGTGAGTCTCTTTACCTTCTTCTCAATTTTGTTGCAAATGTAAAACTGCTCCCCCTAAAAAAAAAATCTGAAAGGAGATCAAAAAATAAGATGAACAACTAATTAATAGTGGTCAAGAAATTTGAATAGTTACATAACTAAAGAAGATACGTATATAGTCAGTAACATATGAAGATGTGCTAAGTGTTAATCATCAGTTCAGTTCAGTCGTTCAGTTACGTCCAACTCTTTGCAACTCCATGGACTGCAGCACGCCAGGCCTCCCTGTCCATCACCAACTCCTGGAGCTTGCTCAAACTCATGTCCATTGAGTCAGTGATGCCATCCAACCATCTCATCCTCTGTCGTCCCCTTCTCCTCCTGCCTTCAATCTTTCCCAGCATCAGGGTTTTTTCAAATGAGTCAGCTCTTCGCATCAGGTGGCTAAAGTATTGGAGTTTCAGCTTCAACATCAGTCCTTCCAGTGAATATTCAGGACTGATTTCCTTTAAGATGGACTGGTTGGATCTCCTTGCCGTCCAAGGGACTCTCAAGAGTCTTCTCCAACACCATAGTTCAAAAGCATCAATTCTTTGTTAATCATCAGGGAAATGCAAATTTATATCACAGTGAGATACCACTACACAGTCACTGGAATAGCTAAAATGAAAAAGACAAGAGCAAATGTTGGGAAGGATATGGACCAACCAAAACTCTCTTATATTTTTGCTGGGTGTGTACAACCTTTGGAAAACATTTTGAAGGTTATAAAAAAGTTAAACATACATCTTTCTTATTATCAATCAGTTCAAACATCTAGGTACTTGTCAAAGAGAAATGAAAACATATGTCCACAAAAAGCTTTCTACAAGTGCATAGATAGCATCGCTATTCACAATAGTATGAAACTGAAAACAACCCATGTTCCATCATTAAGAGAATGAATAAACCAACTGTGCATGCTAAGAAACTTGAGTACTACTCAGCAATAAGAAGAAATAAACTAGTGACACATGGGAAAACAAGGATGGATTACAAACAAAATTATGCTCAGTGAAAGAAGCCAGATATAAAAGACTACATACATTCTTAAGAAAATTTAAAGCTGGCAAAGTTCATCTGTGGTGATGGAGAACATAACAGTGATAGCTTCTGGTAGTGGGGTGGTGGAGAGGGGCATAGTGAGACAGATTGGGAAGTGACACATGGCAACTTTCTGGCATGATGGAAATGTCTCATAGTTTGATAGGGGGTTGGGTTTCACTGGTACATACATTTGTCAAAACTAATCAAACTTTATATTAGATCTGCTCTTCCACTGTATTTAAGTTATACTTTAATGTAAAAAAAGCACACTTTATCTAATAACTAACACTGAATCTTTAAAAGTCCCTTATTTTATATGTTATGTTTCACCTGCTGCTTAAGGTAACATGTATCATCATAACAGAAATGAGATCACTATCAAAGCTGGGTCACTCGAAGTCATGCCCTAGTATCCTAACACGTAAGGGGTTACAGTCAGGGAGAGACAGGTAGATACAGAAAATAAATTTCAGCTGTCGAGTCTGAGACATCCCTAGGTGTCTAGAACATTTCATACCTATCAGTTAACACACACCTTTATTCATCTGCCAGTAAGACAGTGACAGCTTTTTGAAGATCTTTGCCAAAGGAAAAAAAATGATTGATTCAAATTTAGATTCATATGTATTATAAAAGATAGTATGAAACTTTCTCAACAAGTTTTATATTTATAAACATTGGGATATCATGTGACTTTCTGACTTGAATAAAAATCATAAAAACTTATTTTTAGTTCTTTTACTGATGATTCTTTTTAGCAAGTGCGACTCATTGAAGTACATGAGATTAAATGGTAAGAAAATAAGCCAGCAATCTCTAGAGACTGAAAATTTGTTTAATATGGCCCTCGTTTTTATGGGGGGAAAAGTGACTCCATTTGAGAAATTCTTGTGAAACTTTGTATTCTGAGTATTTTGCCAAAACATTACTTGGAGAGGAAACTGAAATGGTGTTTTAGAATATTTTCTTATCTAAATATATAGTCAAAACTGAACAGCAGATTTAAATAAGAATATTAAATCCCCAGTTTCCCAAAGATCAAATTACTGTCCTTCTTTATGACTGTCATGAAGGAAATTTATGTTTAACCTTTACTTCTGCTCAATCTGTGCCTGAAACTATGGGAGGGGAAAGGCTCTTTTCCTAATGCTTGGAGCTCTTCACTGTTATTGAAGCTTCATGAACATTCTTCATTGTGGATACGTGGCAATGTGGCTGCAACAGGGGATAGGACACGCAGTGATTAGAAGAAGCAATGTAATCTTGGTCCAACAACTGTCTGTTTTATGATTTGAGGGCTGCACTAATTGTTCATCTTCAATCATTGACCTTCAAAACTATGTTCATCCTCTATGAAACAGACTTAATTTCATCATCGAGGAACTCTATAATGCAAAAATTCTGTTATCATTTAAAATCATATTATTTTATTCACATTGTATGGATATGAATGCTGGCGAGGTTTTGAAAATATTGAGTTTCCATAAGGCTGACTCCAACACTATTCTTTATCATATATTGCAAATATTTTCAACTTGATATAATTTTGGATATTACTGATTAGTGACAAAATTGTATTTTAAATTTCCCACGTTGATAAAGTTCTCAAGAACTAGGGCCTTGAACATAATTTCATGGGGAAAAATATCAGCTGGCTTATCTCAAGGATGACTTGTAATAATTCTTATCAGTGATGCCTACACATTTTTTTCTAGATTTTTCCAGACGTGTTTTGAGGATATCAAGTATAGCTTCAAGAAAATGAGTTTGGAGAATTTGGGGCTGAAATCTTTCTTCTTTGAAACAAGTGAGGGGACTTCTGCGGATACTTATATATACTTGTGGTTAGTTTGTATTTTTGTAGGAAAAAAAAAAATCAAGGCAAATGACTTGGTATTTGCACCCTGTCCTTCACACTACCTCACGTAATGGGGTTTGTGTTATATGTGTGATATAGAGTATTGCTGTCTTAAGATATAAACGCAGAGAGTAAAACTGCTTAGGTTACTATTATTGTATGTATCTTTAGACGTTATGACATCTGATGTCTTCAGGGTCAACAGGGTTAAATTATTTTAAAAGTAACAGCATCCATGTGTATGCTATTGCTGTTTCTGTCTATCTATCTTCTTACAGATAGTAATATATACTTCTGATTTGGGACTCAGATGGTAAAGAATCTGCCTGCGATGCGGGATGCTCATGTTAGATCCCGGGGTCAGGAAGATCCCCTGGAAAAGGGTACGGCAACCCACTCTAGCATTCTTGCCCGGAGGATTCCATGGACAGAGGAGCCTGGCAGGCACAGTCCATGGGGTTGCAGAGTCGGACACAACTGAGTGACTACACTTTCACTTTCATACTTACTGTTTAAGTAGGTAGGTAGGTAAATGGCTAGATAGATAGATATTAGAACATTTAAAAAAACAATTTTCTTTCCTTCCCAAGCTAACAGAGCAGTAGAACTAGACTCTGTAGAGACTGCAGATTAACTTTGAGAGGATTTAGGTGACATGCTTAAAGTCATTGAGTGGGTTAGAAAAAGGGGAAATGAGAGTCTGGTTCCCTGATATCCAGATCTCAGTTATTGTTACCACACAACCAAGTTATCATTAAACACAGAGCCCAAATAATCTGCAATTTTCATTTTGAATTTCTTTAACTCTAGACACTTTCTATAGGAATGCCTTTGCATTCAGTGTTTATATCCTTTATTCTATCATTTTGTTGTTAATATTAAATTTTATCAGCCAGTGGTATAAAGGAAAAATTACCTAAGTAAATTGTACAAATCAAAATGTATTGTTGTGTATTACCCAAAATATATATTAATGACTACACATCCAGGCATATGACTGTTAAAATTAGCCATGTTAAACATGTTACTCAGATTCTCCACATTCTTACTTTTTAAACTTGTCTGATTTGTATGGTTCATTGGCCCCATGGTGTCCATTTCTATTTTTTCCCACCAGTTGGGTGTTTTCCCCTGGCGCAGTCCCCATTCCCATTCTCCTTCAAGTGTTTTGGATAAGACTGACCCTACCCCTATTGTCACAGGGAGATCATGGGTCCTGAAAAGCTCAGGCCTGTGAGAGACTGGACCCTGGGACTCATATAGCAGCTACCACAAGAGATCTCTGTCTGATGCTGGATGTTTGTGAAAAAAGATCTGAGACCTATAGGGTTGTGGTTATTTTTGGAGGACCTGGACCTGGGTGAGAGGGCCATCATTTGGAGCCTGAAGATGAAACATTTATCATCATGAAAGATTATATAGAAAAACAGAGAGAAGCATTCTGTTACCCAGTCCTGCTGGTTGCTTTACTTATTTTTTAAAATTTTCACCATCATGATTCTCATCTCAAAGTTTTAATTACTTTTTTCAGAGCAACCTGTTTTTATTGTATGGATGTGATAGCTTATTTATGGAGCCTTAATAATAGTTTTTTTCTTGAGGACAAACACTGTGGCCAAAATCTGAGATTGGGAAGACGGACAAATATTCCACAGCCTTTAAATTAATTGTGATGCCTACTGGTAGACAGCTTACTGCTATTCCAATACCCAGTCCTGATCTTGGGGTTATTCTTTGATTCTGTTGGGAAGATTTACTTTTGGGGAGAGATCCTCTCTTTCTCTTCAACTAAGTTGGATTTCATGTTTGTTCTCTTCTCAACTGTTGTCCACTTTTTAGAAATTTCTTAATTTCAGATCTGTTGACAGCATTTCTATGATACTACACATTCATTTTTATTTGTATATTTCTTCTTCCAAGTTAATGGGCTTTATAAAAAGAAGCAAGGTAAAGTTTTTTGTTTTGCCATTTTAGAAAGAGAAACTTTCCAGACAATCTATTTACTACTATTGTCGCTAATCATTTGGATTCTATTTAATACCCTTTATAACTAGAAAAGAGTGATCTTAAATACTGATTTCTTAATCTGTAAGATAATTTTAAAAATATATTGAATAATTTCATAACAGTTTTCCAGCTCATTGCTAAACTGGGCCTGAATCTCTTGATGCTGCTGCTGCTGCTGCTAAGCCGCTTCAGTTGTGTCCGACTCTGTGCGACCCCATAGACGGCAGCCCACCAGGCTCCCCCGTCCCTGGGATTCTCCAGGCAAGAACACTGGAGTGGGCTGCCATTTCCTTCTCCAATGCATGAAAGTGAAAAGTGAAGTCGTTCAGTCGTTCAGTCGTGTCCGACTCTTCGTGACCCCATGGACTGCAGCCCACCAGGCTCCTCTGTCCATGAGATTTTCCAGGCAAGAGTGCTGGAGTGGTGTGCCATCGCCTTCTCCGAAATCTCTTGATGGGTCTTTTGCCATTCAGTGACTTACAAGTAATACTTACTATACATATTTTTCCTTAGGTTCAATCTACAGGTCAGTAAGGAAACCAGATATTTATTTTCAGGCTAGCAATGGTTGTCAATCTTCTTTCCCCCAAAGACTTCCAGAATTTATAACTGGGGTTCTAGGAAAGGATAGGAATCCAAACTGACAATTGCTGGCTCACCTTCTGCATCCCTCCAAATTTCAACGAAACATAGAGAGAGTGTTGTGACTGTGATTACGAATTGGAAATGATATATGAAATTCTTCATTTCTCACTCATTGACCATCACCTTCTCTCAACTCACCAGGTTTTAACTGAGGGACACGTTCACTCTCTTCTTATCATAAAAAGCTTGGACATCTCTGAGAAATTACACTGGACAATATTTCATGTAGAAATCAGTCCCTCTCAAGGCTTGTCAATTTCAATTTCCTTTATCAATTAGGCTTTCTATCTTTAAGGATAAAAGAAAGTAAATATTGCCTTACTGAAACAGGTAGAAGCTTGCATGTATAGTCAGATGATTAAGTTCCTGCATGACTAATAAATGTAATGTGGAAGACCTAATGCTGTTTTGGTTATGTTAGAACATTCCAGTTTATGAGGAGGAATAAAGCAGAATAAACTGACGTTATGTACCTACTGAATTCCAGGAATACTACTTAGTAATAGGGACCAAGAGATAAATGAAATCTAGGTGCAGTAATGCATTCAAAATGATATTTTTTTCTAACAGAGGCACTGCTTTTATGAGATGACCACTACTATAACCCTAAAGTTATATACCATGGAATGGCATCCTATCTATTTGTGTTAATTTAATCACTGGAAAGAAGGGTAATTGAAGGTAGGGTTGTAATGGCATAATATCCCATTATAGAGTTTATTTTGCAAAAGAAAATTCACTGTCATAATAAAGTGCCTCAAAACAAACAAATGAAGAATAACAACAACCAGTGGCATGAGAACTTGAGGGCTTGGTGTGGTGTGAAGAGGGAGGAATATAATTGAAATGATTCTTCTCTACTAAGAGAAGGTAATTTTCCAGAACAGCACCACACATGATGATAATTTTAAGAGGAAAAAATATTAAAATTTGGTGGTTGTAGCTAGTTAGCCTAATTGCCTAAATTAAGGGCAAGGATGCAGTTGATTCTGAGGCAGATTTGTTACTTTCTTGATGGTTTATGATAACAAACTCTCACCATGCTCTGAATCCATGTTCTCAGAAATGTGAGCCCATAATCACAAAGTGGTCCACAGAACTTAACAACACAAACAACTAAAAGTGTGAAGGTTTGAGGGTATTAAAATACTGCAATATTTTGTTTTACCTAGGTCAATACATTAAATTCAGTTAGCTACATAGGGAGAGTTTCTGTATATACCCCCATGTACATTATTGTGATGTCAGCATTTTAGAGAAAATGAAACAATGGTGTGTGTTTAAGAAATTACTGAACTGGATAGAAGTGGAGGTGACTGGCCACAGTGATTTGCTTTTTAACAGATTTTGCTGCTTTCATTTATTGAGCAGTTAACTATGTATCAACTAGTCCAGACCCCAAATTTATTAACTCTGTTCTTCTGAGAGAATTCACAATTTACCAGTGAAGAAAACATTGATGACAAAATATAAGGAAGAAAAAAGATTTAAATTGATACCATGACAGCCATTAGTGTCTAATAGAGATTGACAGAATTAAATAGCTTTCTCTGTTAGCCAAGTTCTCATTTATGACTCGTCAAGGTCACTTGACACTTCTCTGTAGATGAGGGAGTAAATAGAGACCCAAGGAAAAAATGACAATGAGATCCAAAGAAAAGTGACACTTCTTTATGACAGAAAGTACTGAGCTAGGGAATATAATAATCACTTGGAAAAGATATGGAGACCTTTCAGCCACTGACAAAGCCAGTCTAATTATTAATGCACAGAAAGAAGCTACTTTTTCCTGTTGTGTTATCCATCAGGTTATTTTATTAATCAATGTGTGTTTTAAATGTATTTTTAACTTTTCAATTAAATATAATACATTTGAAATAACACAGTCCTTCCCCACTCAATTCATTTTTCTTTCAGTTTTGTTCATATGTTAGCGTTTTAACAATTTCAATCATGTTTATTCAAATTTTTTTCTTTCTTGAATTATTTCAATTATTTCCCATATTTTTTTAGTTTATATTTTCAAAATGAATATCTTTAATGGTTGCACAGTTTTGATCTGCTTAATGAGTAAAAATTGCAGCCATCTCCTTCCTATTGAACACTAAGTTGTTTTCAGATCCTCACATAATGCTAGAGTAGGCACCTTTAAGTACTTCCGTTCTTCTTGAATTGTTTCCTTATGATATATTTCTAGAAGTTTATTATGTTTGTAAGCAATTCTACCATTCAAGTTGATAACAAAATTTTCCTACCATTTGTTAGAAGTAATGCCTATTAACACATTCTAAGATGCTGTATTAGGTAGAGTTTAGTCCCCTGAATTAAAATTACTTCAATTACACATAATAAGAATGATTTCGTTCTAAGAGTATTGGTGGTACTGTGGGAAATGCAAGTGTTATTCATGTATAAAGTTTATTTCCAAGAATCTCACCACCTAAATTAATAAAAAAATTTTGGAAACAAATAAACATAAAACACATGAATACATAAGGAGTCATAGAGTTATTAAATAAAGGACCATAAGAATTTAGATAAGAGAGATTACATTTTCAACTACCAAAAGTCAGGGTTATATTTCTGAACAGGCACCATTTGAAGTGGAATTTGCAAAGTGAATTTAGCAATATAAGCATAAAATCTGTTAAGTTCACCATAGATGGAGTGAGCACTAACTCTGTGTTATAGGATGTGTAGGAGGACTTTTCAGATTGTCCCAGAAGTGCAGTAAAGACTCAAAGTGAGAGCAAGAACCTCATATTCTGAAGAAGTTCACCAACCAAACGCTTCCTGCAGAGCTTTGTAGAACCATCCATAAACCTTCATCTCATACCACTATCTTTCTTCCTTTTCAGGCCATGTACATGCAGAATAAAGGAGGGAGTTGGCTGGGAATGAGAGATAGGCTACCTTCACAGTATGCAAAGGGGTGGCTTCCAGGTGAGTCACTCTGATGAGGTGGGGGCATGTGTAAGAAAGGATGGCTTCTCATCTCCTTTTAAATATTTGCTTAGAAGAGGTCCAGATCTGCTCCTCTGACTGAACAATATAACTTTTACTAAGATAAAATTGTCACATAACATTGTGTAAGTTTAAGGAGTACAATGTGTTGGTTTGATACAATTATATATTCTAATATGATAACTATTGTAGAATTAGCTAACACCTATATTATGTCACATACTTATTTCTGTTTTGTGGTGAGAAAAAAGATCTAGTTTCTTAGCAATTTTTACATTTATAATCCTTTTTATTAAATAATAACTTTATTTAATTTTGACTATAATCACCATGCTATGGATTAGATTTCTAGGACTTGTTTATCTACTAGCTGGAAATTTGACATTTAAACAGCATTTCTCAAATCTATGTAATCTAGAAGAGAACTAAAAAGAGATGGTAGGGTGTAGAGAAGAAGTGAGAAATAGTTTGCTGTCCATGTTTGGCTGTATGAATTTCCCCTTCATTAAGAAGCTACCAGAGTAGATAGCTAAGCCAAGAAGGCTGTTTAACAGGCCGGAACATCCGGGCAGTAAGAACCTGTGGTATCAACCATGAATGACAAGAACCAAGTCAGGGGTTGGGGTGAAAGAGGTGCAGCCAAAGAAGGATTTTACGTGACAGTGAGCCATTAAGTAGCAGGACCCAACATGTGCCTAATAAGAGAACATTTTGATACCATTCACCCAGAAGACACTGCTGATCAGTGATTGTTAGCCAGAGAAACAGCAACAACTTACACACAGAATGCTGTGGCCTCATTCAGTTGAGAAAAGGATCTTTGTCCTTCTTTCCATCCTCCCACACCACCCCACTCCCCCCAGTACTAAAGAACCTAGAAGGCAGAGGAAGGGAGATGTATTAAGAATAGCTACACTTAACTCTCCACTCTAATACCCTTCAATCAAATGTCTAAACCATAGTTGGGGGAAGAAGAGCACTTTGAATTATATCTGAGATTTGATTTTTAAACTGGACTGAACTCTTTACAAAATAAAAGGTACAGAAATCTTTGGGTTCTGTTCATATGTCTAGAGAAAGAAAACAGGAATCTGATATAATAGCATTTTGTTTTGTTTGTTTGTTTGTTTTTACGCAACTACACTAAGGACCTCCCTCGTAGCTCAGCTGGTAAGGAATCTGCCTGCAGTGCAGGAGACACGGGCTTGATTCCTGGGTTGGGAATCTCCCTGGAGAGGGAATTGGCAACCCACTCCAGTATTCTTGACTGGAGAATCCCATAGACAAAAGAGCCTGGTAGGCTACTGTCCATGGGGTCACAAGAGTTGGACACAACTTAGCGACTAAACCACCACCACCAAGCTTTCTAAAGTCCATGTTGATTTCCCAACAAGCATGATCCTTTGATTTACTCTTTGTGAAAAGAAATATAGAACATGTCACATCTCTAGGGATAAAAATGAAGTTAAAGAGAATGAATAAAATGAACTTCAAACCACATGA
This sequence comes from Cervus elaphus, assembly GCF_910594005.1. Classification (NCBI taxonomy): domain Eukaryota; kingdom Metazoa; phylum Chordata; class Mammalia; order Artiodactyla; family Cervidae; genus Cervus; species Cervus elaphus. The sequence continues at coordinate 19,982,905 of NC_057847.1, read as the reverse complement.
TGCTGATAATGAAAAAGAAGATGATGATAATAGTAATGGCAATAGCTAACTCTGTTGATTATCTATTAAATGTCAAGCACCATTCTAAAAGCTTTACATACATATATCTCTTTTAATCTTTAAAACGACCAATGGTGGTGGTTTAGTCATTAAGTTGTATCTGATTCTTGCAACCTCACTGACTGTAGACTGCCAGGCTTCTCTGTCCATGGGATTCTCCAGGTAAGAATAATGGAGTGGGTTGCCATTTCCTTCTACAGGGGATCTTCCCAACACAGGAATCGAATCTGAATCTCCTATATTGCAGGAGCTACGAGGGAAGCTATAAGGGAAGCCTAAAATAACCAGAAGGGACAAATAATCTCATTAGTCCCATTTTATAGGTGAGAAAAGACAGACACAAAGAGGTTACAGGACTTGCCCAAGAACACATATCAAAGAAGTGGCAGTGTTGAAACCAGGCATTCTGACCCCATAGCCCTTGCTTTCAGTAAAGTTCACCTTATTTTTAGTTTTACTACTTTGCATTGAATGCTATACTTTTCCCAAAGATACACTTTAAATCCTACATCCTCCTCAAAGTCATTTTCTCAGTTTCCTATAACCAATTTCTCTGAATTTCCACGCCCCTTGATTTGCATAACACATTCTAGCATTACGGATAATGCCATATACATTTTTGTATTCCCACTCCCTCCCCAGGCTCCCCTCTTCTTCCTGGTACTACACTTGCCCCTGGATAGCATGTAACAGATCCTCCCAACCCAGGAATCAAACATTTCAGGTCTCCCACATTTCAGATGGATTCTTTACCATCTGAGCCACCAGGGAAGCCCTACAAAGAACATAGACAAGCTTAATTCATAGGTATTGACTGTCTTTTCTTGGTGGTGGTGGTGGTTTAGTCGCTAAGTCGTGTCTAACACGTATGACCCCATGGACTGTAGCCTGCCAGGCTCCTCTGTCCTTGGGATTCTCCAGGCAAGAATATTGGGGCGGGTTGCCATTTCCTTCTCTAGGGGACCTTCCCGACCCAGGAATCGAACCTGGGTCTCCTGCATTGCGGGCAGATTCTTTACTGACTGAGCTATCAGGGAAGACCCATTATTTTGTAGTCTGACAGACTACAAAAAAAATCTGACAGAAAAAAAAAAATCCTTTAATCTTCAGTAAAAAATTAACTTTTCTCACTACTGATTCCCAGTTAACAAAATTTAAATACCATTTAAATAGCGGGTAGTGCTCTCGTTCAAACATTTAATACTTTTGTAAGTCTATTTTTTGAACTAATTTTATGCCTAATATTCATTCTGCCTGAGTACCAATAACCCACGTCTCATGACATCCTGGCTCTGCTGAAAAGCAGCTGTCTCTAGAAGCAGTTGGCAAGTACCAAATTTATTCTGCCGCAAATTGTTTTTATAGCAGCCTGATGTTCTTCAATCTTTTCTTAAATTGAACATTGGTAAGATACAATGTAAACTGCCTTCTAGCAACATTGGATTTGCCATGCTAGCTCTCCATACTTGGAATTAGATTGAGTTTCATTTTACACAAAGGGTATTTTAAATAGCTCCAAGTATATGCTCCATACTGCACACACAGCATATTTCCTCATTATTTTAACAATTCTTCATTTTCCTCCTTTTTAAAAAACCAGACAGCAATTTGATTATTCCCTTTGGTCAGGAGAACCACTCATATTTTCAATGAGCACTCACGACAGGTTTTCATAGAATATGCTTCAAGTTGCTGCTATGACAGGGATCCCTGTGAGCTCATTAGAGGGTAGTTAAATCACAGAGTCCAAGTATGAATCTTTAAAAGATAACTGTAATTTATGGGTGTATTTTATCAAAATAAAAATATGCTGGAGGAGGAAAACTGTTCACAGAAATACTTTTTCTCTGAAACACTTTTTCAAGGCAGCAATTTCCTTAGCAGAGTTTCCCAATAATCATCAATTCCTCTCCTTAAGCGCACAATTCAGTCTATTCAATGTTGTACTATGGCAGTGATGATTACCTCTTAATTCTCCTCTACTTATTATATCAAATGTAGCAGTGACCTTAATGAAAGGTCAGCTAAGACAAAAATGTTAGTGCCGTACTTTTAAAGATGGACTCAAGTGGAGAATTTCAAAGGTCAACATGATACTTTGAAGTGGGTCATTCAGTCATATATGAAGTGTTAAAAGAATATAACTGGAATTTCTTAATAATTTGATATAGTCAAATTAAATAAATAGATATGCACTAATGGCTAAAGTTTAGAAAGTATTGACAGTGGTCCGATTTTACTTTTACTTAACTCTTGTGAATCCCATAAAGGTATAAACTTTACCCTTTCATGCAAATATCCTATTGATAGTATAGGCTGGAAGGTAAGAAATATTGTCAATCATCTGACATTAGTCCTAACACAAATAATGTGAACTGATTTTAAGCACTTTTTGAGAATCACATTGTCTTAGAAAATGTAGTAATTTTCTAAGCTATTGATTTAATTACTTGGACTGATGTAGCTGGATTGAATTAAATGGATACTTTTGAATTCTTTATGTCATAGCAGTCTTAAGATGATGCAAGTCATAAATTTAATTGAATCATAAATTTTGAGAGGCTGTTATGTTAAGGGTTCTTTGTTAGGTGTGGAAATAAATATTTAGAATATCCTATTCTTATCTTCAGGGAGTATACAATCCAGTAGGAGGAATAAGAGACCAAAAAAAGAAAAAAGAACATCTACTCTAACCTCTGACTCAATAATGAGATTATTCTCCGTCATCCCAAACAAATGGCTCTCCCATCACTGACCACTGCCAGCTAAGTGGCTACCGCACTGCAATCTATTCTGTAAGTTTGAAACATAATTAGAAAGTTCTTCATTGTACTGAACTAAAATCTGTTTCCTTGTGGTTTCTTTCCATTGATTTTTCTTCTGGTCTTTTGAATCAAGAACAATTTAATTTGTCTTTTGCAGGATAATCTTTTAAATATGTGAAGACCCTTTGTCCTCATTTGGGTTCAATTTACTTCCACAAATGTCTTTATTTTCTTCCAACTAAACCCCACTACTTTCTTCTTTTAAAATTTTATGTAATGACATTTGAAGATACTTCTGCCCCTTCCCCCATCTTGTCCCGTTTATCTTTTCATTGGGAGAAAAAGCCCACGTGGTTTAAAGATAGAAACTTTCATACAATGGCATGCTTTACACGAAGTATGAGTTGGAGGTTAGATATCACTGAGCACAAAATGCCATAGGAAATCACAATGCTAGAAGGTTTTATATTCTTTAAGGATTTTTCTGGTGAGTCAAATCTTTCAAAAGCTTAAAAAGTCTATCCTGTCAGTGCTCACAGTCTGGATATACGGGTGTTGCTGATGCTGAAAAATGCAAAGCAGTGTTCTCTCTGCTGCAGACACACAAAGATTGCCCTTTCATTTTCATCTGCAGCTACCATCTAAGAATCTGTTTCATTTCCTCACAGTCTGTTTGGCACCTTTAGTCAAAAAGTCACTCCATCTGTGATACGCTGTGCCATATTGTTCTGTCTGCCAGGGATGCTTCCAGTTCGTTCCCAGCTCTGCCACGCCACGTGAGGTTGGGCTGCAGTGTCTTGAGAAAGCTCCTCTGTTCCACCTGCTCTTCAGCTGCCATTTGGACTCCACTGTGGTATGTTCATTCTGTAGCCCTCACGGGGCAGACGTATATAACCACACTGTCAGTTGTTTTAGACTGATGGCTTCAGGAGCCTCTTGGAGATCCCAGATTGTCTCATTTTAGGCTAGTTTTGTCTGGCTGGTGACATTAATAAGTTTCAGAGAAACTGCTATGGCATCAGGGGTACGTCAAAGACATAGCAGGCATCTTAAAGATCAGGTACAACCACTGCACAGATCCTCACTTGGGTCTCTCCCATGGGAAATGATTGTTAAATTCATTTTTTTCTCGCCAATTAGCACAGGTCTACAAATCCAGTATAGACTGCAGAATCCAGTGATAGTTTTTGACTCTCTGTTGTTCAAGATAATCACAGGTCTGAGAAAATTATTTTTGTAGTTTCTTATTTTCCAGGTTTATCATAAATAACAGTACCCATAACAATGACAACAAATTCCCACTTAAAGTTATGGAATATGTTGTGCACAAGAATAGGACTTTTTGACCAACCCATGCTTTTCTTATCCTTCTTGAAGGAATTTTCACGCGTGCAACAAGTTATCCCTGTCTTTCAGGATCTTTTCAGAACAGTACGTGATGGTGAGGACATAGGCTATAGGGGATCTCACAGATCTCCGGACCCACAGAGATCTGGATTCCTATCCCAGCTCTATTGCTATCTATTGCAGAGAATTACAACATCACATGTGAAACTAGGATAATACCACTGACTTCAGAGTTATGCCAAGGATTAATCACATGTAAAGTTGAGGCCGAGATGTATGCTGTCCTTGCTTTGCACTCCTAGATCAAATCATGTTGTACTTTATTAATGAGACTTTGTTCCGTGCTCCATTGAAGTCATTTGTGTATTTGCTTAGCATCCTGGAGGTAGGAACTCTCTTTGTTTCACCCTTAAATACTCAGCCATGAATGGTACAATATTTTTAGTAAATTCTCCCATGTAGAAACTAAGGCTTTGCCTAAGCTGTGAGGCATCCATGAATGGTTTACCTCCCAGAGACAGAACTGGGCTTAGAACCAATAACTAAAAATATTAAAGTAGAAACAGAATTATTTAATTGTCATTTCCCCTCTCCAACATCTCTGTTCCTCTTTTCTTGAAAAGCAACAAAAATTTGAATCTAGAATAGGTACTGGTAAATGTTTGCCTTATTGTTTTCCCAAAGGTGTGGCACATAGAACTAGCTCTGCCAGATGATAAATTTGAATTAGTGAAAAAAAAGTGTTTACATGATCAAATAAGTTTGAAAAATCTGGTTTAAGCAAGATAGAAAAGGTGTTTCGGTTATAGGACTACATGGCATTTCCAATATGCTATATAGTATTTATAAACACAATTAATGGGGAAGAGAAAAAAAATGAGTTTTCAAAATAGTACTAACCCTGGATATTTTTTAGAACTTCTTTTCATTATATAGCTATTTGCTAGAACCACCATCACTTTTAGGGGCATCATTATTAAGTAGCTGACTTATTTTGGTATTTTATAATAAAAAGCTTTCTTCTCTTTTTATAGATATGGCTATCTCTTCATAGAGTAGGCCTATTTTCTTACAACTTGAAAACCAGATGAAACAGCAGTCTAGATTCTCTGAAACTCAGATCTTGATGCAGTATTCTTATAGCTGCTCTCTAGGGGTCCTATGAGCTATCATAAAGGATATTTATTCATGAAAGGGAGTGAGACATCAGGGGCTGTTAATTATTTGGGGGTCATCTCTCTGAGAACCTAAGAAAAGCTATGGACACTTCCACTTAAAAAAATGGAAAATAATGTATTTCATGTATAATTACAGGTGTTCACAAGAAGTATATAACTAAAATCCTTATAATTTCAAAGACCCCATGCTAGAATCTGAGAAGAATGTATCACCTCTCCTCATTGATAATGCCTCTAGTGGGAATACAGAGTCATTTTCCATTCAACAGAAGAATAATTTCTAAATTACTGAACTGAGACAATCTTAGAAGAGATGAAGAAAGACTAAGTCTTTAGATTCTCTAGTGGGTCTACCCAAGAAAAAAGTCACCTGCTTTTCAATCATCTTGTAAAAAGAAACAAAAGGTAACTGGAGATGAGCTCAACTCATACATTGAGGGTATTTGTTCATACCCTGCTTCCTTGGTTCTTGAAATAGATATCTATTTAGTGGATTGCTTCCTGTTCAATATCAATTTCCCCTTTATCTTCTGATCATAACATCCTGCCTTTCCCTTTGTGGATTCAGTCTTCTTTAACCCAATTCATGTGATTCAAGTATGGCTGAAATCCATCTCAGCTCCAGAGTCTGGCACATAATGAAAACCTGGCTTGTCAGTGTATTCTCTCTTTTGTCTGTAGAGTGACTGGTTCAGGGAAGGATCTGTGTGCCAATTTGGGGACTTATGTTCAATTCTCAGGGAAAAGAGACCTTCTCAGGGCTGGCCAGGCTGATAGGAGTTAGGCATAGAGCTACTGGTATCTTTCTGCTACTATGGGAGAAGCACATCTAGTGATGATGGAGAATAAAAAGGTCTAGTGGATAGAGGCCTAGCTCTGAGGCTGTCATATCTAGGTATGTAGCACAGCTTCTGTTTTCATTTTCAAAACTACTCTCCACCTCTCTCCACTGCTCCCCACCCCAGTGTCTGACCTGTAGGTACACGTTTGAGTGCCTTCTGGCCTCCAGAGGTGTGGAGCCCTGGGGAACGCCAGCAGAGTAAGGTGAGGTACTTTGGCTTTCTCTGCAGAACTGTCTCAGGCTGGTTTGCCAAGATTCCTCCCAGGTTCTAGTAACTTCTGCCTCCTCTCATGTCATTGGGCCTAGAGGTAGTAATAGCTGTACTCCTAACAAAACCTGGGTTAACGTACCAGCTCATTTTCATTCACTATTCCCACGATTTCATAATATTTTTTGTGCAGATAAAACATTCTTGTTATTCTAATACCAGTGTGCCAGCTATTGTATTGAAACATCCAGTGATACACTAGCCTTGACTGCAATCAACCCAAACCCTCGACATTTCACATGCATGAGCAGGAACATTCCAATTTGTGCTTAATAACATTTTGAGAAGTGTTTCTATCACTTGCAACTGGAAAGAGCCTTGACTAATACAATCTCTCCTAACCTCCCTGGGCCACCTTGTGCATTCTACTTGGAAAATAATTGCTTTAGAAACATGGACAGACACATTGTGAGAGTTAAAACTCACACAGCTTGGAATGTAATTCTCAAACCAATCCATCATGTCACTCATGATCTGTTAATCCTTGTCCTATAGAATTAGAGCAACTCTACTGACCATCTTAAAAAATATGACCCCTGCTGCCTGTAGAATTTTAACCAAATTCTTATTCACACAAGTTTCTAACACATACAAGTAAAAGTATGAATCAGACCAAAACATACTTCTTCCAATTAGAAGGTGTGAAAAGAGCAAAGAGAAATGGCCTTTTCTATTTACTCAACTCAGCAGCTGAGCAGTTCATTAGCAAATCCTTGAATGCATGTAGGTCATAAGCTCCAGGAAAGTGAAAGCTGTTTTATAAAGCAATCTTAGAAAGGCAACCTTTAAGTCAAAAGTACTATTCCCTGGTGAGGTTTATTAATTGAATCATTTGTTTACAAAAGGTGAACGTGGCTCTAAGTGACAGTACTGTTTGCACAGTGGCACCAATATTGGGAAGCTTATGTGTAATGCATTAGTAATGTAGAAAAAGATGCCTCCTGAGTCAGGGGTATTTGTTTAACACTTTGAAATCCTTTAATTTTAGCAACTCCCTGAGCATGAATTGAGTTAGCTTATTAAGGTTAAAAATAGTCTTTAAAATATTGCTAATGAGTACCATGAGGTACATACTATCATTTCCATCCTTGCCAGAAACCTCTTTATGTGAATTCTATGCTGGTTATTGGATAGTGGAAAAGGTAAAAGAACAACAACAAAAAAAGATGAGGGAGCAAAGTGTTTAGATCTCTAATTTTACTTCTATATTCTTCAACCAAGTTTAAATTCTACTAAAAATGATTTCTAGAATGAAGACTTAGTTTAATAATCTTTGTCAGTAAATATTTTCTCTTAGTTGAACCATAATTTTTTGCAGAGAATGTGGTAGGAGGAATACATATACTGATTAAAGTTACACCTTTTAAAAAAAATTCATTTCACCTCATAGTAATTCATGGTATACTTTAATTTTCTTCTGGAGTGAGTCAGTTCTGAAGTATTCCACTTTAGAAGTGTTCAGAAGTTTATGTATTTTGATCGGTATCAAGTGACTATGATCATGTGAAGTTGTTTTCTGTATTTATAGAGGTGGCTAAGCAGCCCACCAAAAGACTTTTTTTTCCCTTCTGTAGTATACAAGTGGAGCTGGGAAGTGACGTCTTGGCCAGGGAATGCCTATGACAAACCTTGCAGCTCTATGTGACCATGTGATTAATTCACAGTGGAAGCGATGTGGGCTCTTCTGCACTAAGGCTTTAGAAGCAGGCATGCCTCCTTTTTGCTCCGTTTATCTTTAGAAAACCAGATACAGATGATAACAATGTCCAGAGCCTCAAAAAGAAAGGAATCTGGGTCACTCCCTGAATTGTCAAGTGGAGGAGAACCGCCCAACAGTTACATCCACCGTGGACTGTTACATGAGTAAGAAATAAGATTTTTATTACATTTGAGCCATATATATTTGACCTCTATATTTTTAAACTCACTTAAACCTGTTTTAAAAGGTATATGATACCATATATCTTTTAAAACAGGTAACCCTGGGCTATCTGAATCTGACCCCACTGGGTAGATAAAACTCCAACATAATAGAGCACAGTTGGCTGGCTGAACTAGACCCAGACGTCGATGGTGTAGAAAATACTTCTCTCCTTCTTTCCTTTTTCATGTTTGAATGTTAAATATGGGAGTATTTGTTTAGTAACTAAGGGGAGGGAGAGGAATTAGCCTTCTTTTTTGCAGGAGCCAGTAGGAGAATGAAAGGATCTGATTGTATGAGGTCTACTCCCTGTTTAAGCACAGAGTCTGGATCTGAACACTCAAATGATAGAGGAGAGAAGACCAGAAAGAGACACCACAGGCCAGGATCTTGACAAGCTGGTGGACCCAATCAGTTTGTTTGGGGCCAATGAGATAGGGCCTGACCAAAGAGAGAGTTAATCTTCCTGCCTCTGTCCAGATCTCAGCACTGAATAAGGGCAGCTATGGAACACCTGGATGCAGGATGCTGGCTCTAAACACTGGCATTCATAAGACACACACCGTCAGCCTGGGCAGTGGTGGGGCTGAAACCATCTCCTCTCCCCAAGACATGATAATAATGTTGTTTAGTCACTAGGTCATGTCTGACTCTTGGCAACCCCACAGACTGCAGCACGCCAGGCTTCTCTGTCCACCAGGTTTCCCAGGCAAGAATACTGGAGTGGGTTGCCATGTCCTTCTCTAAGGAATCTTTGCGACCCAGGGATCCAACCCATGTCTCCTGTGTTGGCAGGCAGATTCTTTACCACTGAGCCACCAGGGAAGTCCCATAGTAATAATGGCTAACACTTACTAATCAGTTATCAGCTGTCAGACATTGTCCTACAAGCCATAAGACTATTATTAGTGATGATTACAAGGAGGGAGGAAGGTAGTATCATCCTTATTTTATAAATCAAGAAACACAAATACAGAGATAAAGTAACTTTCACACTGTCATGCAGCTAATAATGGCAGTCTAGTTAGAATTCAGATCCAGGCAGACTGAATTCAGAGCCTGAGCTGGTAAATGCTACACTATACTTTTCTTTTCTTTTTTTTTCAATCCATAGAGAATGAATTTCCTGGAAGTGAGTGAACCTGTTACCAAATTAAGCATTCCAGTTCCATGAGAACAACAGGCCCTTCCAGAAACAATCAAGAACACTTGGAGTGGAGAAGCTTCATGGAATTTCAGATAGGTAGAGGCTTTAAAGTATGATTTGGACAAAAACATTAATACCACACTCTTTGATAGCTTTAGTCCGGTGAGTCCAAGGGACTTATGAATTTTATTAACTCATCATTTCCTCTGTAGGTCACAGTCAATGGAATTATGCTACAGATAGATGACAGAGTCAAATACTAGATGATTAATTATAATGGAAGAAATTAGTATAGTTGATGCAGAGTATCAGGGCATATTTTTATTGTAAAATAAAACCTCTGCATTACTTATATTTAACAGAATAGTAGAGTGAAAGAAGAAAACTGTACATTTGACAGTGAAAGGCAAAATAGATTTCTACAGTGACCAATTATGTTACTCATTTCACTGTTCCTTTGGGGTTAAGGGTGACTTCCTCTCTGAATGTCTTATTTATGTGAACATAAATGACTCATGGGGCTAATCTGGCCACATATTTCCCAGAGGAAGGGGTGGATCTGAGTCTGTTATTTCTGCTGATCCTATTTTACTCTTTTTGCAGTTGAAAGATTGAAAAATACTGTATTTCTTATTACAATATTTTTCTTTTTCAGTACTAGGAAGGCTAATTCTGGATGTATCAAACACTAGGCACCTATTCTGAACTTTCAGAATGACTCTGATGATGGGCTGCCCCATGTTGTTCTGCTCTCGCATTTACCTGGATGATTGGTGGGTCTGGGCCTTCTCTCTGATCTCTCAAATATTACCAAGGAGCTCTAGGCAATATCCCACCACTACTGGATATAATTCTCCCATATAAGACTTTGCCTCCTAGCTTCTCCACTTGCCCCCTTTCAGTCTGTTTTCCATCCAACAGTCATTTTTTTGTAAAATGTGAGTCACATCCAGTCACTCTTCTTTCAACCAAAAACTCTCCAATGGCTTTCCAGCACGTTGAAAAAGTACCCAACCATCTTATAAAACCAGGCCCTGGCTGTTTCTCTGACATAATTGGCTAAAACTCACCCCTCACTCTTCATCAATATACCAAGCTCAATCTCTACTTGATCCGGCCAGGATCAAGTTTTCATCTGGTGGCTCTTTCCCTGATGACCTGGGGCTCACTCTCGCGTTCCACTTAGGGCTCCTTAGAGCTCCGCTCAAATGCCCTTCCTCAGAAAGGGCTTCCCTCACCACCTCCTTCCAAAGAGCACCTTGGACACTATGCAACATCTTCCCTTGCTTCATTTTTCTCCATAACTTGTATCACTACTAGGCTGGGTCAAGTGGGTCTTGTTCCCCCTAGCAAAGACATCAGGGACTTTGAATGAAATTATTTGCTCAACTTATCTGCTTATAACTTCATCTAAGTTATGACTCAAAAGGACCATGTTGGCTATTTTGTTGAAATACAAGAAGACATAGGGTGGGAATTAGAGGCTAATATGTTAATTCAAGTGAGAGATGATGGTGGCTTGGACCAGGGTGGAGGAAGTGGAAAGAGGTCAGATTCTGGATGAAATTGGGAGCTAGAATTGACATTCCGTGTGTCCTTTGCTCATGGAAAAGTATTAGAGAGAAATACATTTTCTCTATGCCTGCAACTTGCCTGATCCATAAGGCCATGTGGGCCCAAGGGCCTCTTCAGAGTGAGAGCTCATTAATAGCTCCTCATAGGCTATTTTCTCCACCCACTCCTGATGATTCTGCTCCTATTTGAATGCTTTTCCCTTGCATATATTTCTGTGGAATTAAGCTGTGTTTATGTTTAGTTCACTGAGAGTTACATGTTCCAGTTAGAAAACTCACTAGTAAGTCCCTTTTTTACTTTTTAAAGAATTAAGATTACTCTCTTTTTAAGAATTACAGTTACTTCACATCGGTGAATTTGATCAAAAAGGTGCTTGCTCTCCAGCTTTGCATTATCAGTTGTTACCTCCACCTCTATTTCAGGAAAAAGGGTAATAATCAGTAGCCATGTGGACTCTATCATAAGGTTTAGAAAGGCAAAGGAGGCTCAATGATAGTTTCTATTTAAAAAATCCTCTTTGAAATATTACTATTATCATGCATTTGCTATACACTAGATTTAGGGATTTTTATTTTAATGACTTTTGGAGATACTTAATCTCACAGAACTAGAATACTAATTACTGTACTGTGTTGCAGTAGGAAAAACAGCAAATTACTCAAATTTTAATTATGATATTCAATTTTAAACAAGTGTATAATAATTGACTTTGTGTGCAATAATTGATTTGTCATTTAAGCAGTAATTTTTTATGCAAATAGAGTACTTTATATGTGTGAACCAGTTATTATAAAATTAATTACTGAATATAATATCTTGCAGAACTGACTATCATGAGTTCCTCTAGCTGGTTTATCCATTCATGCAAAAATCTGGGTTTTTATGTACAGTGATGAGCTTTATAACCAAAGGAAACTAAACTATATTCTACATGCCTGCTAAATGTGCCTTTCATTGTAATTATCCTTTTCAAGTGCTTTATAAACACTTTTCCTCAAGGCTCTCCATTAATGAATCTTCAGAGTATCCCTAAAAGCTGGTTTAGCATTTTAAATCTTCCACATTTTGGAGATATGGGAATTCATTCTATAGTTATAATTCACTTTGTGGTATCACTAATTATATTTACTGGCCTGAATTCCCTTCTATGAGGCACAATTTTTTCTGGGTTTTTTTTTTTTTTCCTCTTAGAGAAATCAGAGAAAATTGAGGATAGTGAATGCGGCTGTTACTGAGGCACAGACTCAAGGAAGAAAGGAATCCAGAAGATCCATCAATATTTGTGCAGATCAACGCAGCACATGGCTTCATATGGTCATTGTAGCACAGCCAAGACAGAATTCTAGAAATTTCTAAGAACTTCTCTACATTTCCCAAGAAACTCTTCGGATCTTTCAGTCAACTTAAACTGGATATTCATTCAAACACATTTGGCATCATTTTTTCCCAATTCCAATGCTTGGCCCTAAGCTTGCCACTAGGAGAAGTTGAACAGTCACTTCTAAAACAACTTTTAAAGCCAAAGATGGCTCATAATTGAGGCTCTAGAGTCTAATTAACTGCAATTGCACATTGTTTTGGCCCTCAGATCTATTTACCTTCCCTAATACTACCAAGAATTTACTGTTTCTTTGTATGGTTTAGCTTTTTACAGTTAGCAGGAATGCTTCATAAGACAGGGATTATGGCTGTTTGTTTATCAGTATCCCCAGCATCCAGAACAGTGTCTATCATACAACAGATGCTTAAAATATTGCTGAACGAGTAAGTAGTTATAACACATCTTCTTTTAAATTTTTAAGAACTAAAAATGCTATTGGTATTATGAATAATGAGAAATTTTATGTTGAATAGGTTTCCTTTCAAGGCTAATACTAAAAATATTGAGTATATTATCAGAAAGGAGTTAAAATTGACTTTCTTCTGAATATTTGTCAAGATCATACATAAAGTCATATTTTAAAGTTATTAAATTATGGCTAGCACTAGTAAGAATTTCTCATCAAAAGAAGTTACACTGAAGACAGTATTACAAAGTGGTTGGTGGTAAGTAGGGTAAAAATGATTTAGGTTCTAATCTCAGTCCTACGATTTAGTGTCTGTTCACAGTTTCCTTGATCTTCAGCCTTCCTCTGCTACCAGCCCTGTTAGAGGGCAAGTTTTTCTATACCTGTTAACTCATCTCAACTGAGATATCAATTGACAGTCCTCTCAGTCTCCTCATCTGTAAAATGGGGATAGCAATGTCCCAGAGATCTTTAGTGACTAGTTTCAGTCATGTAGTTGAACACTGTCATATGTTTCTAGGAACATGACTATCATTAAATAAATACTAGATATGATTACTATACACTTTATTAGAAAACACAAATACGACATATCGGACCCATGTCTGATCTTTATAAATGAGATCGCTTTCCACATATGATGCTAATTCTCAAATACAGATTATTGAAATCATTACATCAACATCCTAAATGCAAAAAAATTTTTGAGAAAGGTATTCATCAGGGAAAAGAAATATTAAATTCAATGAATATGAATTGTTTCCTCATGTATGTTCATTTTAGGCCAATGACTTTACAGGTTGTTGATTTTAGATACATTTGGGGGAGATTTCCCAACAGAAGTAAGAGTTTTCTCATCTTGTTTTTCTTTAATTCATATAGAATAAATTGCTCTGTAATCTATTCACTGTGACTGAGCCGTCCCTGGATATTACTGACCTTTTTTTTGTGTGACCTCTGTCCAAAAACTATAAAATGAAAAATTATAACTTTCTTCCTATTAAAAATTCTGTCTATGGGACACAGGACATAGAAAATTATGAAACAGGTGAAATTTAGACTTGAGAGTTTTCTCTTATCCGATCAGCCCATCCTGGTGTCCTTCAATGAAAACTGGTGCCCACTATGCTAAATTCCTATACTGTTATCAGTTAATACCCACTGAGGTGTTAACTGATAATCACTCAAGGAGTTGTTCTCCAAATGAATATTTGAGTGTAGCAGGGACTTTTCAATACTCAAAAAAAAATCAGGACCTGCCAAAATAAATCCATAATTGTGTGCTTATAGGCCTCTGACACACCATAGGAAAAATGATAGGTATGTGGGCAGGGTTTCTTCAAGGTCCCCTTAAACCTCCCTTGTACTTAACTTTTCAAATAATAATGAATATCATTTTATATTTTGTTATCTCAAAATATTTTGACATGCAATATTTCATGTGATCTCACACCATTCCAGGATAGTAATTAGGGGAATGTTACCCTATCTAACAAATAAAGAATCTAAAATATAATGGAATTAAGCTGTTTCCTCAAATTGACCTACTTAGTGACTGATTTTGTTAAGTCTTCCTTGGTGGCTCAGATGGTAAAAAATCTCCCTATAACGTGGGAGACCCAGATTCGATCCCTGGGTTGGGAAGATCCCCTGGAGAAGAGAACGCTTATCCACTCCAGTATTCTTGCCTGGAGAATTCTATGGACAGAAGAGCTTGCTGGGCTATAGTCTATGGGGTCGCCAAGAGTTGGACATGACTGAGTGACTAACACTTTCTTTCCCTTCTTTGTAAAATCTGGAAGCTTTTTACTCTATATTCTTATAGCTATCATTGACCCTTTTCTTTCTATCATGATACTACAAGACCTACCCATCAAAATATTGCCAGAACTCAAGAATTTATTTTTGCCTCAACTGCTAACACCTTAATCTAAGTCACTATCATTTTTCATCCAAATTATGCATTAGTTCACCAACTGGCTTTTTTGCCTTTGCCATTATCCATTATTTCCTACATATCAGCCCAAAGGATTCTTTTAAAAAATAAGTCAGGTCACCCCATTGATTTACTTAACATTTCCAATGACTTCCCATCTAACCCAGAGTAAAAACCAGTATCCCTATAATGATATTCAAGTCCTAGGGTGCTCCATGTATTTGATAGGCTCCACACTGCATATAGATGCACCAAGCTGAAGTGCTTAATGGAAACTGAAATCCACTCATCAGATCACAAGTACTGGTGTTGACTGATGTGCACCTCTTCCTAGGTCTCGCATAGGTGCCATGTGGGCCAGCAGAAACCTTTCACCTGAATCTCCTGGATCTTCCCAGGCATGACTGATGGCCACTCCATGCTCCTCCAGTGCCAAGCACTCCTGTTTAGCCACATTGGCCTCCTTGATCTTTCCTGAACATACTAACTGCCAAACATCATATGAGGAGTGTTCTTTGATTATACACATGTAGGGGACGAATGTCATGGGAAGTTTTATGACTTTATCAAAACTGCCATTTCCTGAGACCCATAGGCAAAAGTTGTATCTTCTTGGGAGGGAATAGATCAATTTTCAAAAATGCACTACAAATATAGCTTCTGAAGGGAAAGGAACCAGTAGGAATAACTGTCCAGATAAAGCAAAGGGACCCCAACACAGGTCCAGTAACAAGAAAGGCAGCTACTGAAACAAAATGATATTGAGGTTAATAAGGACTTATTCCAGTACAACCTTTAAGACAGCCGCTTTGGCATGGTGAGGTATTCAGGGGAAAAATTACTCAGCCTGTGAGTATGACATAAGGCAACTGTTGATCCTTAGAGGCCAAGCACCCCATTATGACCCTTGCAAGAACTTGAATCAGTTAGAAGATTGATGCCAAATGAATAGAGTCTACAGTGCTGTGCAAGAATCAATTCCAACAGCAGCGTTATGTGCATCAGGGTGCAACTGCTTTAGTAGGCTCACTAGATAGTCACGTGACTATGGGAAGTATCTAGAAATAGACCCCTTTGTATTGAACAAAGTACAAAGAAATTATTATTTGAAAGTGCCTCAAAGACTTATACCTGGACTTTAATAGTAAGCTCTCTTAAGGACTTTGCTACTCAGAAGTTTAAGAACTTCTTAGACCACTAAGAGGGAAGAAAATTGCACAGACCCAGAAGGTATATGTTTTTAAAACAATAATTATATGTTTATAAAAAGACTCCCTAAGTGTTGCTAGTGGTAAAGAACCCACCTGCCAACGCAGGAGACGTAAGAGACACAGGTTTCATCCCTGGGTTGGGAAGATCCCCTGGAGTAGGAAGTGGCAACCCACTCCAGTATTCTTGCCTGGAGAACCCCATGGACAGAGGAGCCTGGAGGACTACGGTCCATAGATTTGCAAAAAGTTCAACACAGCTGAAGCAACTTCGCACAGAACAGCACATATGTATATAAACATACATACATGCATAGACATATGCATACATACACTTCTGCTTGTGCACATGCTCAGTCATGTCTAAATTTATATATATATGTATATATAAACTATATAATATGTAGTTATATATAATACACTAAAAGAAGTTTGTATCTGTGTCGTCGTCTTCTGGGTATAAGAAGGAACAGAACATTTCTAAGATTGTGCAGCTTGCATATAAGAGGATGTGTTTTTCAAGGGCTTTGTGTCGGCTGGAAGCCCTGCTATAACACACCTCATGCCCACTAAGACATTCTGTGCTCTTCCCCTTGGGATATTTCTGTGCCTCTGCACAGGGAAGGAGAAGATGCAATTTGATGATTTAAGGCAGTTGTTCCTGGTGTTAGGTTGTGAATAAGAGGATTGTCAAGCATATGATCCTATAGTTAAAGTAGTCAACAAGACCTTTGAAAAAGGTCTGCACAGTATTACTTTCTGAAATCCGCCAAATTAACAAAATAAGAATAAAACTTAATTTTCACTGAAGCAGATAGAGAGCTCTGACTTTAACTTATAGAGCCCAAAGAGTACTTTCTGATACAGCACTGAAAGAAGTTTAGTGAACTTGCCTAGTTTACACATTTTAACCATTTCCTACCTAAACTATACTTACTATTAATATCTTCCACCCTAAAATAATCTTATGACTGGCCCCCAAATATTTTAAGTGCCTTTTTCTAATCTTCTATATATGATGTGCTACTGAGACTTTGTCAAGGTGGTGGTCTCCTTTGCTCAGCTCTTTGATAGACCCAGCTTTGTGAAGTCAATATATATTCCCTGTCTCTTTATGTGGGCTCCAAAAAATTATCTTTGGATGGAGTTTGCCCTTTGTCTTAGTTTAGGCCGCTATAACAAAAACACAATTGACCTGGTGGCTTAGACAAGAAGCATTTATTTCTCACAGATCTGGAGGTTTGGAAGTCCAAGACAAGGTTGGCAGATTTGGTGTCTAGTGAAAGTCCATTTCCTGGTTCATAGGAACCAGGTCCTCTCACTGTCTCTTCACATGCTGAACTAGGGCTAGAGGGCCTCCTCCTTGGTCTCTTTCATAAGAACTCCAATCCCTGACAGCCTAACTGTGCATGTGTGTGCTCAGCTGTGTCCAACTCTCTGTGGCCCTGTGGACTGTAACCCACCAGGCTCCTCTTTCCTTGGAATTTTCCAGAAAAGAATACTGGAATGGGTTGCCATTTCCTACTCCAGAGGATCTTCCTGACCCAAGTGTCAAACCTGCATCTCTTGCATCTCCTGCATTTGCAGGCAGTCTTTATCACTAGTGCTGCCTGGGAAGCCTTCAATAATTTAATTACCTCCTAATACCATTGCATTGGGGGTTAGGATTCCAACATACGATTGTAACGTAAATATTAGGGGGGCACATTAAACCCATAACCATAACTGCTTATATCTAAAGATTCATGCCTTCCTTAATTTCACAAAATTCTTGTTTCATTACATTTAAAAATATTTTTCTTTTCTATTAAATTCATCAGGCACACCAGTAATATTTCTGAGTTGAGTGGTAACATCTTCATAAATGGCATCTTCTCACTATTTGCTCTTATTTTTGTCCTTTTTAAAATTTTTACCATTAATATCATTTTATCATATTCTCCTTCCATGTTTGGATATTTTGCAATGTTGATTCTGCTCTTTGCACTTTCTAAAGCATTCAATTTAAAATGTTCTTCAATGCTTTGGAGAACATTTTTGCCAATGTGTGTTTTGACTGTCTTTTGCGTGTCATATTCTCTTTCCACCTTGTAGTGGAAGAAGTTTTTCATAGATAGCATACTGATTTTTTTCTTTTAGTTATTTTTAACATATTCAGTCCTACATAAGTTTCCTACTTCTGCCGAAAGAGTGTGAGTGGAAACTTTGATTCTGCCCCATCTTTATCTGGTCTTTTATAAGTTTTTCCCTTAAAATTGAAGTTGAAAATTTGAATGTTGAATTTCTTTCTTCTCTGGTAGGACTTGGATGCCCAAGGAGAGTAGAGTGAAAGCTAGGGCCTTGAGTACTTAGTCTGGAATCTTTGTCCGTATGTTCTTTCTCTTTAAATCTCTTTAAACCTCTTATCTTCTAAGGTAGTTGTATGCTCTCTTCTGTGATGGGAAAGGGGGACGCTCTTGAGATTTTCGCTTGATTTTATGCTTTGGCTCCAACAAGGCAAATTAACAAGAAGCCAGTTGAAAGTTTTAAGCCCCCAGATCTTTTCTTTGGTAAGTCAGTGCATTTTTCCCCTCAGATAACAGAGGTCTTTTGTAATTCAAAGTTGGCTGAAGGATATGGTTTTGTCTCTTTCCTTCCCCTCTTATAAGCTTTATTTTCAGCACGTGCTTAGTTGTTAGAAATCCAAGTCAGTGAAAATGCCACTGGTGGTCCTGTTTCTACTTCAGTCCTGGCTATTATTCCTATTTGACAGTAAAGATAGACAACATAGGTGTAATGTTTTCTATTACTGTCTTGTCTTCAGAAACACAAGTCATGAGCCATTACTATTCAGTTTGAGGTCTTCTCTCACAGCCTATGAGTTTGAATGAGCTAGTAATAAAACCATTTAACATATTGGTATTGCATATCAATATTAGGTTCATTTTATCTGTCTTAATACTCATAGTGTTTTCCATTCCATTTTTCTTTATAAAGGAAACAGTTACATTAAGCTATAATCTGATCACCTTTTTAATTTAAGTATTTTTCTGAAGAAGGGCTCTTGCAAGCATCTGTGAGAAAGAAATGCATCACCTATAAAGGGGGAAAAATTACAAATATCTTTGACTATTAGATGCAAGTATAAATAGAGCATTTTCTACATTGTTTGGAAGGAGAAATATGTGACTCAGTAACCTCTCTAGCCAGACAAGTTCGTAAACATAAAGTTCATGAGTCAAGGAAATAAAATGCTACTTAAATATACAAAAAACTTATGAAATATTCAACTCAAGCATGCTTCTTAAAAGTGTATCTTATATTCTAGACAATTGAAAGATGAACAAAAAAAAATGGGGAGATTATGAAAGGGTAGGGAAAGAAATAACTGCTGCAAGAAAGAGATGAAGAGAGAAATATGAGAGTGAGTGAGAGAGAGGGGAGAAAACCCAAATTAAGTGAATTGTTCCTTCTAAAATACTGTGCTGTCTTTAAATGGAATTTGGCAAAGGGATGATAACTTATAAAGTTCTTTGTTCAGGTCAGAAAAGAACTGATTAAACCATGAACATTTACCTACTGAGGGATCACTAGAACCTGCTTTATGATCATAATATGAAAAAGAAAATCTCCTGAAAAGTACATTTAGTCCCCTACAACCATAGTATCTGATTATGGAATTATAACACTCAATTCATGAAACATCTCCCCAGTGGCCAATGACTGTTTTTACACCTCATTGTAAACAGAAAAGAGGTAAGAAATATGATGTCCCCAGATACCCTGCTGGCTTTATGCTTGTATAAAGTTCTCATTTGCCTTCTTTGGCAACTGTATTTCTTTCCTGAAAGACACTGTTCCTGTCAGCTTGGTTCACTTTTTTCCATTCCTCCTTGAAGTGTTAGTGGTACCGACCAGAGGAAAAGAGGACTGACTAGAAAGTTCTCAAGTGTGAAATTGAACCCACGGTCAAACACTGAAAATACTCTCTTTGTGGCTCAGCAAAAGTTCCATTAACTTTTGTTTATTTCTGGGTGCCACAGTACTTCTTCTTGATTATATCCAGCCCCAGCTGTGGAAGTAATAGAAATGTCTTGTGAATCAATTAGTACATGTGAAACTGCTGTACTACAAAAAATTTACAGGCACCTGAACTTGAGAATGTTGGTCTCATTTGTACCTTAAATTATAGAAATTCAACCATCCTTACTGAAGACTAGATGATTTTTTTAAGAACTTGTAAAAGTTAGGAATCAGAACTAAGGAGCTGAGATTTTGTTTCTATCTATTTTCTCCTACAAAACAAATTTTCTCATGGAATGGCATAGGAACAATTGTTCAAGGGAACTCTTTTTTATTTGCAAAGAACTTTTTGGTGTATTTGTGCATCGTTTTAAAATCCATGTCTCCCAGTACTATTTCTGTTTGCAATCCTGATTATCAATACTTAAAACTGATCATAATCTTTAATATGGTGTTTCTAAGGTGAAAAATCTATTCTGGATAGGCAAATCATCTGAGAAAGTGTTTGGCACAGTTATTGGCACATAGTTTATTAGTTTCTTTTATTTTTAGATTTTTTTCAACTTAAAATATTTTCTCTCCTTTTTGACAAATGTTCTATCTAGTGCAGCTACTGTCCCCTTTTAAAACAGATTGCTCTACATCAACAACTCATAACAATAATAGAGATAGATAGAGTATTTCACATATCAAAGAAAAGAAGGTTTGGTTTAGGGTGATTTACAATTGGACAAAGAAAGCTTACCTCCTTTCCAGGCAGTCAAAATCTTCAATAAATTGCACTATAAGCAGTGAAGTATAATATAAATGTTAATGTATCAAGAAAGATGAAACCTCAGTGGAAATGAAGTATGTAAACCAGTTATGATTAATGTTGTTCATCTGAGCTTTGGGGTGTGATCCATTCTTCCATACACTGAGTGCCTCTATGATTGAAGGATTCCAGACTCCTATATGCGTACCCAACTGTTTGTGCAGGGTGATGTATAACACCTAGCATGCTGGTGGCCTTCACCCTCATTAAATATTAAATAATAGTAATGTGCATTTTGTGTCACTTGAAAGGTAAATATTGCCTTATTTTAAAAAGTCCTAAGTTTTCATCCATGCAAGGGACTATACCTTGAATTTTCACTGCTAATTTTAAATGATTTGCTTTATGGTGCTAGTTTTATAAGGGAGCTAAATTGCCCAGATGTTCAGTGCCTTCCTAGAGCAGTGGTGGAAAAGTCATCTTTTTGGACAAGCATCAGTGGAAAAGCATCAGAGTCACAGGGGGAATCGTACAGGTGAGGCTCTTGGGATAGAGCTTACTACAGGTGATGATGTGACAGCTTTTTCTTATTTTCTCCTGAGGTTGATAACTGCTGTCAGGAGATGTGTAGATTGATTTAATTGCCTTCCTTCCTCCCTCTATGGTGTCTAGCATGAAAAAATTAAAACCAAAAAAGTGATCTCACTTGTTGAAAGGTGTGCTCAATCTCCACACCAGGTTTCAGTAGTCACAGGCCACTCAGACATACATCTCATCAGATGTCTCAAGCTTTTCTTTTCTTTTTTTGTAAGGGTACACCCATACAGATGATACACTATTGTGTGTAATTCTTGGTGTCTTACCTTTAACCTCACACTTTCTTTCCATCTTAAGAAAGTAAATATCATGACTCCAGGCGGTACTGACTCAGTATCCCCACCAATGTCTTCTGACACTGGGGACTTTTTCTTAGACTTCCTTTCCTGTCTGGCTTCAGTTTACATCACTGAAGAGAGGCACTAGTGGAAGATGGGGGAGGCAAAGGGAAAAATAAAAGAGAAGACATTATCCCGGGAAGCCATCAGATGCAGCAGCAGAGAGACTTTCCCACCGGCTCCTGGGTTGCAGGCCTACCAGTCAGACACGACATATTCTTAGACTGACCACAAACAACCTTCCAGCCACTCCAGGACTTTGAAATCACTGCTGATTGTTTCTTCGATCAAGTGCCTGTAACTGTCCAGCTCCTGCCACATTTGTGCAAACCTTAATTTCTATATCGAACCCTTATTCCTGAATAACATCTAGAATAATTGGACTCTGTTTATCTGACCAAACTCAGACTAACCAAACCCAGAAAGAGCCATAACATAGGCTTCTGTCTTCTCTGATCTAAGAGGAAAAATAAATTATTCAGTTAAATTTCAGCATTTTATTACTAGCAAAAATACATGTAGTATGTTCCATGAAAGTATACGAAAAAAAATCTGTGTTTTGACACTATGGTTAAGAAACTCTTCCTCTATTATTAAGATTATTATCACTTCTCTGCCATGTTTTAGCCACAATAGTCCCCCTTATTTGTGGTGTCTCTTTCTGCAGTTTTTGTTTCCAGTTTTGGTCAAAAAGGTCTGAAAATACTGAATGGAAAGTACTGAAATAAACAATTCATAAGTTCTAAAGTGTGTGCTGTTTTGAGGAGTGTGATGAAATCTCGCACTGTCCTTATCCACCCCACCCAGACGTGAATCACCTTCTCCAGTACATCCTGCCAGTTGGTCATTGAGTAGCTACCTTGTTATCAGATGGACAGTCACATAGACCCCTCCTCAGGGGGCATACTGCACAATCCTTAGTTTCCCACTTATTTTTGGTATCCTAGTGCTTGTGCTCAAGTCGTTGTTATTTTATAAAATAATGGCCCCAAAGGAAGTGGTTTCAGTCAGTGTAGACCAAGGATTAGCTGCATCAAAATCTCAAAGGGGTAGGGCTGGATATCTGCATTTAATAAGCATTCAAGATGACTTTTATGCCCAGGGAAGTTCTGACAACCAGCCTGACAGTTAACATCTTACGTTTCCCATGAGTATTTTAAAAGAGGAACAAAAAACAAAACAATCATTCAATATGTGTTTATTCCGTGTGTCTAATGCCTTTGCTAAACACTGTTTGCTCCTCCAGATTATATCCATCTTCAGGGGAACAGATAGGAAGATAGGGAAAGAGGGACAGAAAGATCTGCCCATAGGTCAAATAAGTGAATAGCTAATGCAAGAGCTTTAGATATTCCTCTGCAGGTCAGTAGAAGAGACATTTTTTTATTGTATGAGAGATAATTCCTCTCAGGAAGCCTTAAATCCTAATTCTTGGTTGAATGCTTGAAAGTGAAAGTGAAAGTAAAGTTGCTCAGTTGTGTCCAACTCTTTGGGGCCCCATGGACTGTAGCCCACCAGGCTCCTCCATCCATAGAATTTTCCAGGCAAGAGTACTGCAGTGGGTTGCCATTTCCTTCTCCAGAGGATCTTCCTGACCCAGGGATTGAACCCGGGTCTCCTGCATCTCCTAACTTGCAGGCAGAGGCTTTTACCGTCTGAGCCACTAGGGACTGTTTCTACACACAAGCCCAGTCTTTTCAGGAGAACTCAGAGCATAACTTTTTCTAATTTCTTGAAGTAAATATTAGAGATTTCCCCTGCCTATTGTTAGAGCCACAAATAGGACCCAACCCAACTCTTCTATAAGCTTTTGTTTTCTTTGTATTTGCAATTGTAAATGGTTTTGTAGTGTTGTTATAGATATTATAAACATAATTGATTTTAACAAGGAATTGGCAATAAAACTCATTTCAGAGTCTTTTAGCTTTAAGTGGAAATTCATAAAAAGCAAACTAAGAGATGTAAAAAACTGATTGAATCTTATAAACCAATGTATGATCTAAAATAAAAATTCCACATCACAAAACAATTATCTCCAATGATCCAAAAAGGAAAATTTTAAAGTCTGATTGTTTCATTCTTAGCTAGATGGAGGAAAAGTTGAACACACTATACTGACAGTGTTTAAAACAGAAAGCCCATTCAACATCTGTTTAACCTCAATTGGAAGGAGATCTCCTTAAAAGTACCTTTTATGCCTTTTAGATTGCTTTGTATTATCGAGGGACTTCTTTTCTACTCCTGTGTAACTACCTATTTAATGTGATGAACAGCTTTACAGTGGAATTGGGCTGTAGTTGAAAATACAAAAAATTCAATAGATATAAAAACCTGGCTTAGTTTTCATTGCTATTGTAATAGAGTAATGCTAGATCATTTTAGGTTAATAGAGCAAAGTATTTTTAGAAATTACTGGACCTTACATAGATTCTAAAGCAGCAGAAATAAGATTTGAGAACTTTTAAAAAATGGGGAACGATTCGCATTTACAGCTTTGTCATAATGTGAAAGCAACCGTTAGAGAAATTTTTGGCTTATTATGATTTTTAAACAATAAATCTTTTATTGAATATAAAATGAGCTTGCCAAAGAAAACTGATTTCAAGAGTAATAGCTGGTTTTCTGTAGCATTAACATGAGCATCCATGTCTAAGGCCCTCCCTCTCAGTTGACTAGTGAAATAGAAAATAGAATATAAGAATGGGGAAAGCTTTATCAAGCGGAAATTAGGAGAATGAGATACTCATGCCCAGAAACTTTGAGCAATTTCTGCAAGTACAGACATGATATATCTAAGAATGGGGAGGACAGTCACTACCTATGAAGTTATGCCTTTCAGGGGAAGTAACTACAAGGGATTCCAGCATCCTCCTATCCGCACCCTCCCCCAGTGCCACATGGTCGTCATTAGCTCACAGGGGCAAAGGCTGGAGGTGAACCCCCAATTGATATGTCTGTATTAGCTGGGGAAGCCTTGGTGATGTTCACTTCTCTACCCCTACACCCCATACTAACACAGTTGATGTAGACTGCCAAGTCAGGCAGAGAACTGGCATTTGGCTGTGACTGCCTCTTACTAAGAGGGAGTGGGCAAGGAAAAAGTATGAGAAATGAGATTGAAGCAGAACTCCAGCACATTTCTGACTGCCTCAACCATGAAGGGAAAGACATCCTCATCCAAAAGTAAACTTTTCTACCACTGTTGCCTCAGCCTCAGGTGCTATCCATGCGGGGTCCCAGAGAAGAGAGATTCTGAAATAGGAAAGTAGCATTATAGTAACTCTAAATTTTCATTTTAGCCTTTTATCTAGACTGGTCAGATTAGAAGAGGAACCCAAATACTCCTACAAAACCAGTCTCAACTTCTGCCTAGTCAATAATAGACCTTCCTCCACAATGATGGGGCTTCCCATGGTGCAATGGTAAAGAATCCACCTGCCAGTGCAGGAGAAGCAAGAGATGCAGGTTCAATCACTGGGTTAGGAAGATCCCCTGGAGAAGGAAATGGCAACCCACTCCAGTATTCTTGCCTGAAAAATTCCATGGACGGAGTAATGATGATTATTATGGTGACAAGAACAATGATTATAATGGCAACTACCATTTGTTATACAATTACCATGTGCATGATAATCTGCTAAGCTCTTTCTGGTATTAACTCAGTTAATCATAAGTGAATTTAATAATAAATGATCATATTTATTTTTAGTGATCATAATCATAACATCAGTAGTTATGTACTATCAGTTCAGTTCAGTCGCTCAATCGTGTCCGACTCTTTGCGACCCCATGAAACACAGCACGCCAGGCCTCCCTGTCCATCTATAGTAGGTGGCATTATTAGGAATATTCTATAAAGAAGGACTCTGAGCTTAGAGAGACTTACTACCTTGACCTAACTCATTTGCCTAGAGGGAAGCTGAGTTTGGATTTGAGTTTCAGTTCAGTTCATTCGCTCAGTCATGTGCAACTATTTATGACCCCATGAACTGCAGCACGCCAGGCCTCCCTGTCCATCACCAACTCCCGGAGTTTACCCAAATTCATGTCCATTGAGTCGGTGATGCTATCCAACCATCTCATCCTCTAGTCATCCCCTTCTCCTCCTGCCCTCAATCTTTCCCAGCATCAGGGTCTTTTCAAATGAGTCAGCTCTTCACATCAGGTGGCCAAAGTTTTGGGGTTTCAGCTTCAACATCAGTCCTTCCAATGAATAGTCAGGACTGATTTCCTTTAGGATGGACTGGTTAGATCTCCTTGCAGTCCAAGGGACTCTCAAGAGCCTTCTCCAACACCACAGTTCAAAAGCATCAATTCTTTGACACTCAGCTTTCTTTATAGTACAACTCTCACATCCAGACATGACTACTGGAAAAACCATAGCCTTGACTAGATGGACCTTTGTTGACAAAGTAATGTCTCTGCTTTTTAATATGCTAAGTTGGTAATAGCTTTCCTTTTTGGATAAGAAAACAGAGAAACTTCGATTAATTTAAGAGATGGTTGGTATCTACTCTGAGAAATCAGAGCAAATGAGAGAGTGAATACAGAGGTTTGAAAAATCTTTAACCCATGGTCCTTAAGGGATAATACATTTACAAAGTTAGGGGAAGAAAGCATGAGATAAGACTAAGACCTGAATTGCCTAAATGTAGTTTTAAATGTAGTTTAAAAGAAGTTAGAAGATTGTTTTCACACAAATTTTAAAATTCTCTACTCTAGTTCTGTGTAAAATGTCATTGGTAATTTTATAGGGGTTGCATTGAACCTGTAGATTGCTTTGGGTAGTATAGTTCTTTTAACAATATTGATTCTTCCAGTATAAGGTTACAGTATATCTATCTGTTTGTGTCATCTTCAGTTTCTTTCATCAGTATCTTATAGTTTTTGGAGTACAGGTCTTTTGCCTTCTTAGGTAAGTTAATTCCTAGGTATTTCATTCTTTCTGATGTGATAGTAAATGATATGGCTTCCTTAATTTCTCTTTCTGATATTTCATTGTTAATGTATAGACATGCAAGAGATTTCTGTGTATAAGCTTTACCAGATTCACTGGTGAACTCTAGTAGCTTTCTAGTAGCATCTTTAGGATTCTCTGTGTATAGTATCATGTCATCTGCAAACTGTGACAGTTTTCCTTCTCTGATTGCCATAGCTAGGACTTCCAAAACTATGTTGAATGAAAGTGGCAAGAGTGGACACCCTTGTCTTGTTCCTGATCTTAGAGGAAATGCTTTCAACTTTTCACCATTGAGTATGATATTAGTTATGGATTTGTCATATATAGCTTCCCAGGTGACTCAGTGGTAAAGAATCTGCCTGCTTATGCAAGAGACACAAGAGACATGCGTTCAGTGCCTGGGTTGGAAAGATCCCCTGGAGGGGAAAATGGAAACCCACTCCAGTATTCTTGCCTGGGAAATCCCATGGACAGAGGAGCCTGGCTGGCTATAGTCCATGGGGTTGTGAAGAGTCAGACACGACTTAGCAACTAAACAACAAGAACATGTTCACTCTATGCCCGCTTTCTGAAAGCTTTTTTATCATACATTGGGTGTTGAATTTTGTCAAAAGCCTTTTATGCATCTGTTGAGATTATCATATATGGCTTTTATTCTTATTTGTTGGTATAGTGTATCACATTGGTTGGTTCACAGATATTGAAAAACACTTACATCCCTGGGAAAAATCCCACTTGATAATGGTGTATGATCTTTTTCATTTATTATTGGAGGCAATTTGTTAGTAGTTTGCTGAGGAATTTTGCATCTATATTCATCAGTAATATTGCCTATAATTTTATTTTTTGGTTATGTCTTTGGTTTTGGTATCAGGATGATGGTGGCCTCATAGAATGAGTTCAGGAATGCTTCTCCTTTTTGGAATAGTTTCAGGATAGATGTTAACTCTTTTCTATATGTTTAGTACAATACACCTGTGAAGCCATCTGATCTTGGACTTTACCTTGTTGGGGGTTTTTAATTACTGATTCAATTTCAATGCTGGTAACTGATGTGTTCATATTTTCTATTTCTTCCTGGTTCAGTCTTAGAAGGTTGTAAGTGAAAAAAGATTGCTAATTGAAAAAGAATATTGGAGGAAGGACACATTAGATTGAATAATATTGAACCAATACTATAGGAAAAAAACTTAATAATTCTCTCAAAATTTAGGATAAGAAGTAAAATAATGACAGAAAAGATAAGAGACGCAAAGGACAGATCTGGGAGATATAACATACAAATAACAGAAACCAGAGTAAAGAACTGAACAGAGAAAACAAATAAATAATAATAAGTTTTTTCTTAAAAATGATTTGCATCTTTTGGACAAAAGAATCGGGAAAATTGTAGACAGGAAACAATTATTTCCTACAAAAAAAAAAAAAGGATAGTCTAGCAGAGAAAGAAGGAAATGATAATTAATAATAATCTAGAAGGTAAAAGGAATAAAAGATCATGACTTGAGAATTCTATATTGTCCAGTTGCTGTTTATTAACAGGATAACTGAAAGTTATTCTCATATATGGAAGGATATAGAAAATCCTACTAAATAGGTGCTTTGGACCTGGGGCACCCTCAAATAGTCCTTTAGGCTAAGATTTTAATCAAAATGTGTAGCATACCAAAAAAAAATGTGTAGCATACAAACAGGAAGCTAGTGATATTAAGAAAATGATCAGTGAACAACAAAACCAATGGAACATAAATGTGATAACTGTAATGCATTTATTTTTCTACTGGTATAACAAATCATCAGACACTTAGTATCTTAAACAATAAAATTTATTTTCTTACTGTTCTGCAGGTTAAAATGTCTTTTTGGGCTAATATCAAGGTGTCAGAAGTGCTGCATCACTTTCAGAAGGCTCTAGGGGAAGTTTTGCTTCCTTGACTTTTCCAGCATTTAGAGGCTGTCAACATTCTTTTGCTCCTGGTCTCCTTCAACCATTGTTAAAGCTAGCAACATTACATTTTGTGACCATTCTATTGTCACATCCCCCTCTGACTCACTTCTCCTTCTTTTTAAGGTCCCTTATGATTA
The DNA here is from genome assembly GCF_910594005.1 of Cervus elaphus. Classification (NCBI taxonomy): domain Eukaryota; kingdom Metazoa; phylum Chordata; class Mammalia; order Artiodactyla; family Cervidae; genus Cervus; species Cervus elaphus. The sequence goes on along the minus strand of NC_057847.1, from coordinate 19,954,136 downwards.
AATTGGACACACTATGATAACCCAGGAAAATCTTATTCTCAAGATCCTTAATATAAATTACATATATAAAGTCCCTTTTACCATGTAAGGTAACATATTCACAGTTTTCAGAAAGTAGAACATCAGTTCAGTTCAGTTCAGTCGCTCAGTGGTGTCTGACTCTTTGCAACCCCATGGACTGAAGCACTCCAGGACTCCTTATCCATCACCAATGCCCGGAGTTTATTCAAACTCATGCCCATTGAATCGGTGATGCCATACAAACATGTCATCCTCTGCGAACCCTTCACCTCCTGCCTTCAATCTTTCCCAGCATCAGAGTCTTTTCAAATGAGTCAGTTCTTTGCATCAGGTGGCCAAAGTACTGGAGTTTCAGCTTCAACATTAGTCCTTCCAATATTCAGGTCTGATTTCCTTTAGGATGGACTGGTTGGATCTCCTTGCAGTCCAAGGGACTCTCAAGAGTCTTCTCCAACACCACAGTTCAAAAGCATCAACTCTTTGGTGCTCAGCTTTTTTTGTAGTCCAACTCTCACATCCATACATGACTACTGGAAAAATGATAGCTTTGACTAGACAGACATTTGTTGGCAAAGTAATGTCTCTGCTTTTTAATATGCTGTCTAGGTTGGTCATAACTTTTCTTCCAAGGAGTAAGCATCTTTTAATTTCATGGCTGGAGTCACCATCTGCAGTATTGTGGACCCCCCCCCCCCCCGCCCAAAATAAAGTCTGTCACTGTTTCCACTCTTTCCCCATCTATTTGCCATGAAGTGATAGGACTGGATGCCATGATCTTTGTTTTCTAAATATTGAGCTTTAAGCGAACTTTTTCACTCTCCTCTTTCACTTTCATCAAGAGGCTCTTTAGTTCTTCGTCACTTTCTGCCATAAGGGTGGTATCATCTGTGTATCTAAGGTTATTGATGTTTCTCCTGGCAATCTTGATTCCAGCTTGTTCTTCATCCGGCCCAGTGCTTCTCACGATGTACTCTGCATATGAATTAAATAAGCAGGGTGATAATATATAGCCTTGACGTACTCCCTTCCCTATTTGGAAACAGTCTGTTTTTCCATGTCCAGTTCTAACTGTTGCTTCCTGACCTGCATACAGATTTCTCAAGAGGCAGGTCAGGTGATCTGATATTCCCATCTCTTTCAGAATTTTCCACAGTTTGTTGTGATCCACACAGTCAAAGGGCTTGACATAGGCAATAAAACAGAAGTAAATGTTTTTCTGGAACTCTCTTGCTTTTTTGATGATCTAGCCAATGTTGGCTATTTGATCTCTGGTTCCTCTGGCTTTTCTAAATCCAGCTTGAACATCTAGAAGTTTACAGTCCACATATTGTTGAAGGCTGGCTTGGAGAATTTTGAGCATTACTTTGCTAGCGTGTGAGATGAGTGCAATTGTGAGGTAGTTTGAGCATTCTTTGGCATTGCCTTTATTTGGGATTGGAATGAATGCTGAGCTTTTCCAGTCCTGTGGCCACTGCTGAGTCTTCCAAATTTGCTGGCACATTGAATGCAGCACTTTCACAGCATCATCTTTTAGGATTTGAAATAGCTCAACTGGAATTCCATCACCTCCACTAGCTTTGTTCATAGTGATGCTTCCTAAAGCCCACTTGACTTCACATTCCAGGATGTCTGGCTGTAGGTGAGTGATCACACCATTGTGATTATCTGGGTCATGAAGATCTTTTTTGTATAGTTCTTCTGTGTATTCTTGCCACCTTTTCTTAATATCTTATGCTTCTGTTAGATTTATACCATTTCTGTCCTTTATTGTGCCCATCTTTGCATGAAATGTTCCCTTGGTATCTCTAATTTTCTTGAGGAGATCTCTAGTCTTTCCCATTCTATTGTTTTCCTCTATTTCTTTGCACTGGTCACTGATCACAAGAACAATATTGCATAGGAACCTGGAATGTTGGGTCCATGAATCAAGGCAAATTTGAAGTGGTCAAACTTGAGATGACAAGAGTGAATGTTGACATTCTAGAAATCAGCAAACTAAAATGGACAGGAATGGGCACATTTAACTCAGAAGACTGTGATATCTACTACTGTGTGCAAGAATCCCTTAGAAGAAAGGGAGTAGCTGTCATAGTCAACAAAATAGTCTGAAATGCAGTACTTGGATGCAATCTCAAAAACAACAGAATGATCTCTGTGCATTTCCAAGGCAAACCATTCAATATCACAGTATTCCAAGTCTATGCCCCACCCAGTAATTCTGAAGGAGCTGAAATTGACTGGTTCTCTGAAGACCTACACGACCTCCTAGAACTAACACCCAAAAAAGGTCCTTTTCATTATAGGGGACTGGAATGCAAAAGTAGGAAGTCAAGAAACACCTGGAGTAACAGGCAAATTTGGCCTTAGAGTACAGAATGAAGCAGGGCAAAGGCTAATAGAGTTTTGCCAAGAGAACGCACTGGTCATAGCAAACACCCTCTTCCAACAACACAAGATAAGACTCCACACATGGACATCACCAGATGGTCAATACCGAAATCAGATTGATTATATCTTTGCAGTCAAAGATGGAGAAGCTCTATACAGTCAGCAAAAACAAGATCGGGGGATGACTATGGCTCAGATCATGAAATCCTTATTGCCAAATTCAGACTTAAATTGAAGAAAGTAGGGAAAACCACTTGACCATTCAGGTATGACCTAAATCAAATCCCTTTCGATTATACCATGGAAGTGAAAAATAGATTCAAGGGATTAGATCTGATAGACAGAGTGCCTGAAGAACTATGGATGGAGGTTCATGCCATTGTACAGGAGACGGGGATCAAGACCATCCCCAAGGAAAAGAAATGAAAAAAAGCAAAATGGTTGTATGAGGAGGCCTTACAAATAGCTGTGAAAAGAAGAGAAGCAAAAAGCAAAGGAGAAAAGGAAAGATATTCCCATTTGAATGCAGAGTTCCAAAGAATAGCAAGGAGAGAAAAAAAAAGCCTTCCACAGCCATCAGTCAAAGAAGGAAAACAATAGAATGGGAAAGACTAGAGATCTCTTCAAGAAAATTAGCGATAGCATTAGACCATTTCATGCAAAGTAGAACATAGATATATTCTAACTGGAGGGGAATTTTCTCCCTATCACATATAATAATAAAACAATGTAAGTGTAAAAACCATTTTAAAATTATTATAAAAATTAGTATTTTAACTCTTGTTCTAAGGTTTCATGATTATATGTTTTCCTTATATATTTCTTTTGGCTCTGGCCTTAAGTGTTGCTATTCTTGATTTTGCAAATTGACTTCTAAATTCCTCTCTTAGGCTTTTCAATCCTGACACTGATTTTAGTTTCTTCTTCTGAGTTAAAGTGAGAATAGGACCACTCTATGAGAGGGCATTATATAATATTACATTCCTATGTAAAATCTACAGATAGAGATAAAATTTAAATGCTTATTATCACTATTCCACCATTGGAGGAATTATGTGAAAGAAGGGAGATGGCAGTTGATATACTTACCAATAAATGAAGATATTCAGGAGGGTCAAACTGTAGTAATACAAACTCATATCTAAAATACAAACTAAATATAAATTAGAAGATGATTCTTAATTTTTTTTTTGGTTTGTCTACATTTAAAGCTTTAAGTCATGATTTTTAATACTATCTATAGTTTAAAGTGATAGACAAAGTATATGCATATAAAATATATACATGTATGTTTACACATATGCATATATAAATATAATGTATCTTAAAATTATCAAGAAAAAATAAGGCTTCAGTTTAAAGGCTGTTACTTGAAGCAAGTTTTATATGCTGGGCAAACGGTAAAACTTTACAGCATGTAAAAATACAAGCTACACTTGAAATCCTGCTTTGGCTAAAATCCTGAATTCTTTTTAACTAATGAAAGAAAAAAATGGGATTACGGTAGATATTTCCAATCCAGTTTTTAAAAAAATAATGTTAACTTCTGCCTGTCAAAGGAGATCATTATTTGTAACCTAAATCTGTTGATGTTTTTGTTGGACATTGATTCATTAAAAGAAAATTCATAGGCAAGCCATTCCTGCCAGTTTTTTGAAAACCAAATTGAAATAAATTGGCAGGAGGGGTTTAGGCATGAATCAGAACTCTGCTTGCCTGCTTCCTTTCCAGCATGTATAGGGGAAAACTTGTGACATTATTTCCAAACTGGAAATTTTGATCAGATTATACCCAGGCTTCTGAATTTTAAAAAGCAGCTATACAAGCAAAGTACTGGAAGGATTTTTAAGCTATTAGATATAGTTTAATGACATATATAACTAAAATTATTAAATTTAAAGCAACATTTTTAAAAGTGATATGAATGAACTCTCAGGTAGTGTAATTGGGGTGGTGGGAACCATGCGAGGAAACAAATGAGTGAATGAATGGGCAAAATTTCATTTGAAAAAAAAAAAAATAAACCTAAGAAGAATGCGTAGCAGACTTATTCTGTGTTGCCGTCTGGGTTAGGTACCTCCTAACAGCCACTTAAGACCCATCTCTATCTTTCTAGACCCTGGGGTCTATCATTCCTACAATTTCTATACTCACAATTTCAAGACCAAGGTTAACAAATGTTTTCTATAAAGATCCAGATAGCAAATATTTAGGCTTTGTAGACTGAATAGCCTCTGTTACAAATACTTATCTCTGCTGTTGTAGCACAAAATCATCTATAGGCTAACATTATATATTTTAAAAGGACTGTGGGAAAAAAGAAAAAAAATCTGTGAATCTGTTCTAGACTCCAGCCTATAGTCCCCCATAGGTACATGAGTCAGAGGGTATGTAGTTTATAGACCACACACTTTGTGATACAAGGAGATCTTAGAAAAATAGAATAGTTAGGGTGTGGGGAGAAAATATCACAAATAGTACAAAGATAGAGATCCCTTTTTTAAATCATAAAAAAAGAAAAAAAAAATTTTTAGACCTATGAAAGGACTCAGTTCTCCAGAAAAAAACAGGAAATCATTCTGATGCATTACTTTTATGGCCCCCAGAATAGAAGCTTATTTATGAAATAAGAAAAAAACAAAACAAAACTTGATTAGGAGTAGTGTTATTGACAACCCTCCCATTTCAAGGCTAAGGGACAAGCCTGCCTCAGAATGAAGCTGGAGCCGAACAGCAGAGAACCCCCTACCACTCCTGTCATAAGGTTAGAAAGCTCTAAATGACAAGCAGCAGACATCTGTCCCTGAGAAAGGTAAGAAAAGTGAGGTGTGAGCCCAGAGGGAAGGCTGAGACCTGATAGTGGAACAATAACCTTGAGAAGAAACCGCTGGCTATGTATCTGCCAAGATTCATACAAGATAGCCTTGAAGCAAAACTCAAACCAGTTCAGAGACTGAGTAAAGTGATTCAACCTCTCATACTATTGGTCTAACAGAAAAAGCATCCTTATTCCCAAGCATAAATACGTTTTATATATATATGACACAGATCAGAAAAAAAGAACCCACTGTCAAGAGACAAAGCAAGTAACAGAATCAGACTCAGAAACGACCCAAATGTTGGAGATACCAGATAGGGAATTTTAAATACCTATCATTAATAAGTAATAAATTATAAATATAGTGCAAAACATACTCAACATGCCTCAACAGCTATGAAATTTTACCGAAAAAATGAATGATGTAAAAAATAGTCAAGTACAAATGCTAGAGATGCCTTCCAAAAATGAAATAGTTTTTGAGACTAAAGGATGAATGAATGAAATAAAAATCTGTTGATGTTTTTGTTGAACAGTGATTCATTAAAAGAAAATTCATAGGCAAGCCATTCCTGCCAGTTGTCTGAAAAGCAAATTGAAATAGATTGGCAGGAGAGGTTTAGGCATGAATCAGAACTTTTCTTCAGAGAATATCAGCAGAATATTCTTCAGAGAATCTTCAGACATTCTCTGCAGAATTCTCAGAATTCTTCAGAATATCTTCAGAGAAAATCAGAGACTGTCAGCAGAACTACACCACAGGAAATTAAAAAGCAACCCAAGGTTGTAGGCAAAAGGAATATGATACTGGACAAAAACCTGGATCCACACAAATATGTGTAAATGAAGAACTCTAGAAATAAAGTGGAGGTAAATATAAAAGACATTTTTTCTTACTTTTATTTGCTCTAGAAAATAATTGAATGTAAAGAAAAACTAGTAGCTATGCCTTAGGGTTTATACATAAATAAATGTAAAGTGGATGACATCATACATCATTGGCAATATACTGTTAAACAAATTGCACTCTAAATAAAGCAGCATAATACTTGAAGTACACTGTTATTAATTAATGATGTATATTGAAAGCCCTGGGCAACTACTACATTTTCTCAAAGAGGTATATATAATAAGCTAATCATGGAGATAAAATGAATTGTGTAAATTAATCAAAATTAAGCCATGAGAAGAGGTGGCAAGAATACACAGGACTGTACAAAAAAGATCCTCATGACCCAGATAATCACGACGGTGTGATCACTCACCTAGAGCCAGACATCCTGGAATGTGAAGTCAAGTGGGCCTTAGAAAGCATCACTATGAACAAAGCTAGTGGAGGTGATGGAATTCCAGTTGAGCTATTTCAAGTCCTAAAAGATGATGCTGTGAAAGTGCTGCACTCAATGTGCCAGCAAATTTGGAAGACTCAGCAGTGGCCACAGGACTGGAAAAAGTCAGTTTTCATTCCATTCCCAAAGAAAGGCAACCCCAAAGAATGCTCAGACTACCACACAATTGCACTCATCTCACACGCTAGTAAAGTAATGCTCAAAATTCTCCAAGCAAGGCTTCAACAATATGTGAACTACGAACTTCCAGATGTTCAAGCTGGTTTTAGAAAAGGCAGAGGAACCAGAAATCAAATTGCCAACATCCGCTGGATCACTGAAAAAGTAAGAGAGTTCCAGAAAAACATCTATTTCTGTTTTATTGACTATGCCAAAGCCTTTGACTGTGTGGATCACAACAAACTGTGGAAAATTCTGAAAGAGATGGGAATACCAGACCACCTGACCCACCTCTTGAGAAACCTATATGCAGATCAGGAAGCAACTGTTAGAACTGGACATGGACCAACAGACTGGTTCCAAATAGGAAAAGGAGTATCTCAAGGCTGTACATTGTCACCCTGCTTATTTAACTTATATGCAGAGTACATCATGAGAAACACTGGGCTGGAAGAAGCACAGCTGGAATCAAGATTTCTGGGAGAAATATCAATAACCTCAGATATGCAGATGACACCACCCTTATGGCAGAAAGCAAAGAGGAACTAAAAACCTCTTGATGAAAGTGAAAGAGGAGAGTGAAAAAGTTGGCTTAAAGCTCAGCATTCAGAACACTAAGATCATGGCATCTGGTCCCATCACCTCATGGGAAATAGATGGGGAAACAGTGGAAGCAGTGTCAGACTTTATTTTTGGGGGCTCCAAAATCACTGCATATGGTGATTGTAGCCATGAAATTAAAAGACACTTACTCCTTGGAAGGAAAGTTATGACCAACCTAGATAGCATATGAGGAAGCAGAGGCATTACTTTGCCAACAAAGGTCCGTCTAGTCAAGGCTATGGTTTTTCCAGTGGTCGTGCATGGATGTGAGAGTTGGACTGTGAAAAAAGCTGAGTGCTGAAAAATTGATGCTTTTGAATTGTGGTGTTGGAGAAGACTCTTGAGAGTCCCTTGGACTGCAAGGAGATCCAACCAGTCCATCCTAAAGGAGATCAGTCCTGGGTGTTCATTGGAAGGACTGATATTGAAGCTGAAACTCCAATACTTTGGCCACCTCATGTGAAGAGCTGACTCATTGGAAAAGACCCTGATGCTGGGAGGCATTGCGGGCAGGAGAAGGGGACGACAGAGGATGAGATGGCTGGGTGGCATCACTGACTCGATGGACATGAATTTGAGTAAACTCCGGGAGTTGGTGATGGACAGGGAGGCCTGGCGTGCTGGGATTCATGGGGTCGCAAACAGTCGGACACGACTGAGCGACTGAACTGAACTGAACTGAAGCCATGTGAAAGAGACAAGAAAGAACAAAGAACAGATGGAACAAATGCAAAACAAATAGTAAGATTATAGATTTCAATTAAACTATATCTGTATTTACTCTTTAAAAAAAAAGGCTTAATTTTTAACACTACTTAAAAGCCAGAGACTGTCAAATTGGATAATGTCTCAGTCTGTTCAGGCTGCTATAACAAATACTATAGATTGAGTGACTTATATAATACAGAAATTTCTCTCTCCCAGTTCTGGAAAATGGGAGTTTAAGACCAAAGCACTTGGCAGAGTTGGTGTCTGGTGAGTCTTCTTCCTGATACATAGACAGTTGTCCTCTCACTGTGTCCTCACATGAGAAAACAGCCCTCATGACCTAATCACCTTACAATTTCAATATAAGAACTAGAGGAGGGAAAGTGGCATATTCAACTTATAGCAGATAAAAAGCAAGACACAACTTTATTTTGCCTAGGATAAACTATTTAAATATAAAGAGAAATGTAGAGTAAAAGCGAAAGAATGAAAAAATATATGCTATGTCAATACTAATCAAAAGAAAGCTGGAGTGACAATATCAGGCAAAATAGATCAAGGAATACTATCAGGAACAAAAGAAGGACATTACATCATGATAAAGCATGCAGTTAAATTATAAGACATAGAGATCCTAAATATGTATGCATTTACAACAAATTTCAAATTACATGAAACAAAACTGATAAAAATTAAAAGGAGAAATGGACAATGCACAATTAATTTTGGAACTTCAATGCTCTTCTCTCAAAATCAGTAGAACAAGTAGACAAACAAATCCTCTGTAAGGATACAGAAGATTTAAAAAACACTTACTTAGAAGTAAGTCACCTAACTTACTTAGAAGAAGTCACCTAACTTCATCTAATTAATGTTTATAGAATGCTCTACCCAACAATAGCAGAGTACACAGTTTTCTTCAAGTGCTCATGGATCATTCACCATATTTTGATAGACTAAATCAAATATTAATAATTTTAAAATAATTTAAATTATATATAATGTTCTCCATACCAGGAGTGACCCAGAAATCAGTAAAGTCTTTTGAAAAATATTCTAACATCTGGAAATTAGATAACACACTGTTTTAAACAATTCATGAGGCAAAGAAGTCACAAAGGAAATCACAAAATATTTTGAATTGAATAAAAAATCAAAGCATCACATCAAATGTGTGGGATGTTACTCAAGTAGTCCTTAGAGAAAAATCTAGACATCAAATGCTTATACAAGGAAAGAGATCTTAAATATATTATCTAGGTTTTTTTATGTTAAGAAATGATGAAAAGAAGAGCAAATTAAGCCTAAAAAAACAGGGAAGGAAATTATGGTTAATCAGAAACATAAAAACAATAGAATGAAACAAAAAACTGGGGGGAGGTTGACAGATCAATAAAAATGGTAAAACTCAAGCTAGGCTGATCAGGAAAAAAAGAGGACACGACTCACCAGCACATGGAATGAGGAAGGAACATCACTGTAGAACCCACAGATATTACAAGGGCAGTAACAGGCTACCAGTGTCAGATCCTTAAATGTGATGGGTTGGAAGAAATGAACAAGTCCCCTACGAGACGCAAACTACCCAAGCACACTGAAGAAGAAACAGATAATCTGATTAGTCTGATTCCTATTAAAGGAATTGAACTTGTAGCTGACAAGTTTCTAAATAAGGCCTGATGTTCTCACTTACAACTTCTATCATACACTGAAGAAAGTATGACAATTCTATAAAACTTTTCAAAGATATAATAGTTAAAGTAATACTCTTATCCTGTTTTATGAGGCCAGTATTACCTTGATATCAAAACCAATTAGAGTACAAGAAAACTATAGAGTAACATTCATGAATGTATGTGTATGTGTGTATATATATTTAGGTGACAGGACCAAGTGAGACTTGTACCCAAGAATGCCAACCTAATTCAACATTTCAAAATGAATCAAAAAGGCAAAACTATATTGAAAAGCCAATCAGTGGTTGCTGGGGCTGGGCTGGGGCTTGGGGGAGAAAGTGTTGACAAAGAAGATCTGAAAGAATTTCTAGTAGAAATGAAGCTCTATCTCTCCTGATGGTTGTGGCAGTTACATGAGTGCATACATTTGTCAAAAGTTATAGATCTATACACTTAAAAAGGTGAATGCTGTTAAATGTAAATTATATCTCAGTGAATCTGATCTCAAACAACAAAAAAATTGTCACCCTACATTCAAGCAAAACAAATAACAAATTTACTTCCTCAGATATTTTTTTAATGTTTTCTATGTAAGTGGCACTGTTTGAGGGCTACTATTTAAATATACCTTTTTCTTTTTGTTTTAAGTACAATGTGAGTTATATGTGACATACTGATTTTTTCCAGTAAATATTTTCATTTATATAAGACACTATCTTAATGGCTCAGTTAAAGTATTATTTAAGAAAGCTTCTTCTACTTTAAAAAAAATTCTGAATCCCTTTTCTTTTCATGAAAAATCTGTAAGCAAGTAGGTAAAATCATGAACATAAAACCATTTTATTTGTTTCAAAAACTATTTCAGAAATCCACAGTGAAGTAAATAATGTTTTGCTCTTATTCTATTACTTGGTAAAGGACAGTTGTTAGTCTAACCATCGTTTTAAAATTAGAGTAAATAAGGCTTTTTCTATACAAAGTTTTTGACAGTTAGCATGCCATTGTATGAAATGAGAAGGAGTAACACAGTATCAGAAATGATGTTGAGACTTTGAATTGCTTTTACTTCCATGAAGTGTTTTGATGAATCACTTATCTCACACAATAACCCACAATCAATATACTATAATACTCATTACCATGAATTAGTAATAAGAAATGTTACTTTATCCTTTAACTGCTAAAACTGTAATACTTAGCATCATTTTAATGAGTTGCCTATAACTTATTCACCATCTAGTATTAACTGAAAAAAAAAAAAAAAGACATTCCAGATAATACTGTGCACTGAAATAGATAAAGGAGCACTTTTGGAAATTAAGCAAAACTTTGTGTAGAATTTCTTTCCAGACACATATTTAGAGTAACAAATCATTGTATGAATTTAGAGTTCAAATATATTTCTAAGAGAATGAAAGTGTTCTCATGTCTGAAGCTCTCTATACTGTATATTCTGGATGATGCAGACTGAAATCTGCTCAGAGGAAGGTAAGTACATTTAATATTGAGTAGTGTGACCTTGGCTATTTCACTGTTTCACAATATGTAACTAAGTTCATCATCCTGTTTATAATATTCCTGTTCTACATGAATGGGAAGAAAACCTCTCCCCAAACTTTCACTAATTTTTATTTCTTATTATAGAAATATTTTATAAATTATAATTAAATGCCAAATAAAAGAACAGCATTTCTTCACAATCTTCTCACCTCAACAATTAAATTAAAAACTTGTCATTATCCTTTTGAAGCCTTGACAATATGTCTGTAAAATTTTTGACATAGTAGTAAACATAGTGATAAACTTGTTTATTCATTCATTCAGCAAATGTTTATTAAGTGCCCACATGATTTTGATTAGGCTTCTCTCATAGTAAAGAATCTGCCTGCAATGCAGGAGACCCCAGTTGGATGCCTGGGTCAGGAAGCTCCCCTGGAGAAGGGATAGGCTACCCACTCCAGTATTGTTGGGCTTCCCTTGTGGCTCAGCTGGTAAATAATCCACCTGCAATGTGGGAGACCTGGGTTTGATCCCTGAGTTGGGAAGATGCCCTGGAGAAGGGAAAGGCTACCCACTCCAGTATTCTAGCCTGGAGAATTCCAGGGACTATACAGTCCATGGGATTGCAAAGAGTCAGACACAACTGAGTGACTTTCACTTTCACCATGATTTTAGGAACTTTGGTTATAGCAGACCAAAACCAATCTCTGCTTTCTTGAAGATTAAATTCCAGGGGATTGAAGAGAGATGATTAAGAAAAGAAGTACATTTTGTTACTGTTAGAAGGTGATAAATACTTGGTTAAAGAAAAGAAGATATGGGGGTGTCAAGAGTGTCAGGGAATAGGGAGGGGCATTGCGCTGACAAATACTAGTATAAGCAGAGTAGGTCTCCTTGAGAAGGCAACACTAGAACAAAGACTCAAAGGAGGTGAAGTGGCTAGCCTTGCGGATGTCAAGGGAAAGAGAGTTCCAGACAGGGCCCAGAGCCAGGCTGAGGCCCTAGACAGGAGCCTGACTGGAAGCCAAGGTGGCGGAGTACAGGCAGCAAAGTTGGAAGATGGGAGGGGATGAAGAGAGAGAGAGCTGGTGGGGAAGGAGAGGAGACGGCTTTGTGAGGCTTTTAGTTCTTGGGCTGTATAAGTATCCTGTATTCTTGTTGCTTATTTTTCCACCACCTACTATCATATCAGAAGCATTTTCCGTATCATTTCATCCTCTTCTATATCCAGTATATGGTAGGATAGAAAGTAATTCCCCCAGTGATGTTAGCCTGACCAATGGAGCAAAAACAACCTTCTGTGAAAAAGAGAACAGGGAAAGATACAAATCAGATAATTTCATTTTTGGAATCTCTCGTTTATCTCAGCATTTATTCTTTCTCATCCCCATTACCACACATAAGTGCCTAAAGGAAAAAAAAATACTGTTCTAATATTCACAGGTCTTAAAGTCTTTCAGAGATTGATATTTTATTTTTTTGCTGACACTCTTCTGGATGTGGAAGAAGCAATGTTTAACACAAAAGGAAACTGCAAAAAAAGAATTTCAGACGTTGGACTCTTCTCTCAAATGTGTAGGAAAGACCTTGTCTCAGGGATGGCTAGGATGGTTGATATAACAGATAAGCCAATATGTTTACCCTTCTATGAATGTATGTGGCTACAACTGGAATTTGGTCCAAAGATAACTGTTTAAAATTGTATAATTCTAAGGCACGTATTCCTTGGATTGGGGAGATCCCCTGGAAAAGGAAATGGCAGCCCACTCCAGTATTCTTGCCTGGAAAATCCCATGGACAGCGGAGTCTGGTAGGCTACCTTCCACGGCGTCGCAGAGTCAGACACTACTGAGCGAGGCCTCCAAGGCACGTATTCTTTCTTTATATTTTTAAGATAGTCTGCCTTTTCCCAGGGGAGTGTTAGAATTGATGTGTCTCACACCCATGTTTCCTGTCACTACACTAGCTATTCTGCAAGCTTTACTCATTTTTCCAAAACTATTGTCAGTGTCCTTTGTATATGCAATAAATAGAAACCAGAGCCTGCTCATTACTATGAAATGCTTTCATGATCTCACATTATTATTTCTTTTTAGATGCAGCCAGCTAAAATGTGTTCTTGAAATGTGGCAATTAAACAAAAGATTTAAATTTCCCTTTTTGCTTTCAAGTGACTAGTTAATTAGATGATTTACTGTTTAAATGCTACCCAACCTATGTGACTGTTCATTATACTTATTTCCAGTGTAAATACAAACTTAAAAACAAAAAAGCTTAAAATAAATATTGGTTATATAAAATTGAATGCACTCATTTCGTTCCATGTTATTTTGCCAGTTTCATACTAGATTTGTTCCTGTGTGGAAGCACATTGGTCAATCAAATTAATTCTCTCTCACACATCTTCATCATTTATTCCTTACAGAAACAGTCATTCCCATGAATGAAATGAAATATTTCAAATGTTGTTTTGCTTGGCTGCCATTTTATATTTAGGTAAGCATTTCTTTTTTAGTGCCGTCAAAGCTGTCTAATGTGATATGCTATAAGACTTCAGTTTCTCTAAATCCATATTTATTTCATTGGCATAAATACATGTGTTTCAGTAAATTTAAACTCCTATTTATAGGAGACGGAATTATTTTTAGTTACATAGAGTAGGTATCCTCCTTTTTCCTCATTTCTATTTCTAAACCAATTCTCCTTCAAGTGGAGTTTATCCATTTTTTTAAAAATCAGATTTTCTTTTTCCTTTTTACTATCATCTACCGAAGCCAGGCAACTGTCTTCCCCGCCTGGATCTCAGTTGCAAGTTACTTTAATATGTGGCTCACCATACTCTTCTTCATTCTAGTGATATATTGTCTATATCTGTGGCCTCTAGATCTGGTATTGTAGTTCCTTAGCATGTCCCCTGAAAAGATCTTTTTTTCTTTTTAACTGCACCACCTTGAAAAATCTCCATTTCAAACATCTCCCTCTTGACCGCCAATCTTTTCAATTCTGTGATTCTATACTTGTGTTTAACCACCTCAGTACCTCCAGTCCCTTGACTCCACTGTATTTCACCCTCAGTCCCCTTCATGTCCCCATGCCCTTCCTTACACAACTTTAGATTCTGAGCCTAACAGAATCAACATAGTCTTCCCCTCAACACCTTTGCATCTCTATACATCCGCTAATCCTCTTATTCTTTGCCTATAGCCATGAATCATAATGGCCACTTATATACTTTCATGTAATATTATACTTCTCAAATAAACTGCCTTCCCTAGTCTCTGAAATGAGTACTTCAAACGTGTTCCTATCCTCTTTCATTTTCTAACATATGTCCCTATATCCATCTTGGCCAATTACTGTTTCATATTTAAAGAGAAAATTAATGCTACCAGATTAGAACTACTCCCCTTTCCTACAACCAAATGCACCAACCACCCTACATCTATATAACCACATTGCCATTGAAATAGAAGAAAAATATCTCTCTTCCTCTCTAATGTTACTCCTCCATTAGTGTTCTGTATGACCTCCATTTGGTTCTCTGGGTTAAGTGCCATACAGTCATTAACAGTGAAGATAAGTTACTGTGTGCCTTACTTTTCTCATCCATAACCTCAAAGTGAATGAAGAGTGATTAGTAAGTGCCTTGTAACCAGATTAGAGCCTGGCATATCAAGTGCTTTACAGTTTAGCCATTTTAATTTTTTCTCAGTATTTATTCTTGGAATTTTCCCCTTTATCTCCGGCATCACTTTCTCTCTCACCTAGATGATGCACATTGGCATATAAGGATGACTTAAAACATTCTTTAGATACTAGGAAGGTCTGCATCCAACTCCACTCTATATTCACTGTATATATTCACTGTCTGTACTCACTGCATCTGCTTCCTCATTTTCAGTTCTTTCTTCAGCTCTCTTTAATCAAGCTTTCAAACCCATCACTGAAATAAATCTAATAAAGGTCATCATAGCCACAGTTGACATGGTTGACTTCTTCTTTTATCTTCAAACTCTTAATTTTATATGGTTTTCTTCCCCTACATTCAATAGTGACGTCCCTCATAGCTCAGTTAGTAAAAAACTCACCTGCAGTGCAGGAGTCTCCCTGCAAAGCAGGAGACTGGGATTCAGTTCCTAGGTTGGGAAGATTCCCTGGAGAAGGAAATGGCAACCCACTCCAGTATTCTTGCCTGGGAAATCTCACGGACAGAGGAGCCTGGCAGGCTACAGTACATGGGGTCGCAAGAGTTGGACACTAAACCACCACCACCACCACCACATTCAATAGTACTTACTACTAATTTACCCACTTCTTCTAATATACTTTTATTATTTATTTCTAGTTGGGAAACATTCTCTGTGAATGGGGACTGGGATATAAACATGATATAAACATGCTGATGCTGATTTTACCTGCTATGCTGGAAGCAATGTAATTTTTTGCTTCTGACCTAAGAGCCTATCTTCTGCTAGGATTATGAAACTTTAGCAAGCTAATTTGTTAGCTTGCAAGAAGGGCAAAATCTCATAACTTTTATATTTCTTGCTACTTCTTAGTAGCCAGTTCTTCTTCTATAAATTAAAAATTTTTAAGCTTAGCCCTTATAATGTTTTTTAATCTATCAGCATGTTCTTCCTTGGCAAGCTTATGCAGTACCCTGCTAAATCCCAAATGTGTAATTGCAGCCCTGGTCTCTCCACCAAACTGCAGATTCTTAGATTCAATTTACCTTAAACTTTGGCTTAGCTATCTGATAGCTATCTCAAATTTAATATTGTGAAAATTAAGTAATTAATATTCACCACTCCCTGCTCTGCCCCAAGTGTATTCATCCTCAAATATTTCTCCTACTAGTAAATAGCACTAGTTATCTACCCAGTTGTTTAAACATCTAGGTCCTGGTCATAATTAGCTTTAAATTATATCATAAATGTTATTACTTCTCATTACCCCACCCCATCACTCTGGCTTGAATCTCTTAAAGCTTATATCTGCATTATAGCAGTAGATTCTTAATGACTTTCTTAGCCTTAATAATTATCTCTATGTCAACCAAACTGTTGTTTTAATCATAATCAAAAGGTGAGAGTACCTTCTTAAAAAATATTTTTCCCCCTCAGGATAAAATCCAAATTTCTTACCATCATCATACATAATCTGAAAATCCAGAGGCAGATATGTTTATTATATTTCTTCCTAATCCTTTTAACAGTTAGGTTTCCTTCTAATCTTGTTTAAATTCCCTTATGCCATTAAAATGCTTCATAGTTCATTTCTATAGCAGTATATTATTTCAGCACATGAATGGATCATAACTTATGTAACTAATATCCTAGTCTTGGACATTTGATTTTCCTGAAGTTAAAGAGTATGATCTCAGTTTGACCTATTGATAGACGTTTCATGGAAACTATAAGAGAATATATTTTCTAGCAGATTTAGGGAAGGAAAGTATGGTTTAAGAATAGGCCACACCTAGATAACTAGTTCCCAACTGAGGATTCTGTAGATAAAATAAAGTTAGCCTGTTTTATGCACCTAAGTATATGAATAGCTAAATAGCTTTTATTGCATTTAAAATAACAAATCTGAAAATAAATTTTGGAAGAGTTAATTTAAAAAAGAGGTAAAGCAATAAGAGGGAGCTAGATGGATCTATTTTTAAGGCATAACCAGTGTAAGACGTGGGGCTTCCCTGGTGGCTCAGAGGGTAAAGCGTCTGCCTGCAATGCAGGAGACCAGGGTTTGATCCTTGGGTCAAGAAGATCGCCTGGAGAAGGAAATGGCAACCCACTCCAGTACTCTTGCCTGGAAAATCCCATGGACAGAGGAGCATGGCAGGCTATGGGGTTGCAAAGAGTCAGACACAACTGAGCGACTTCACTAATGTAAGACATGAAGAGCTTTTCAATTAGTGTCTGGAACAGCAGAGCCTGCTATTACACTCAAATTAAATCATGTCAAAACTGGGGTGATGTGGAGGGAGTGGATCTACCTAAATATGTATGCTACAGGTAGTCTTCAAAATAAAGACATATGGTTCAATAATATTGACAAGGAATAAATAGTTACATTAGGATCATATATATCTAGCATTTACCAGTTATCAGTTTTAACAAGCAGTGGTACTATATTTTATCTAGGACAGAGATCTATTACCTTTGGGCAACATAGATTCTTTTATTTGTTTCTGATTTAAAATTTAAAAAAATCTCTCCAGGATATGCATATATGTATATAAATATAATTTTATGTATATATTTGGACAATTTAGAGATGCTCTGAAAAAAATTAATATTTTTTCTAGCTTAAGAATCACCAAGAAGATGAGAATTAATAGAAAGTATTCAGAAGAATTCTCACTGACAGTATCAAGAAATGTAACTTATTAGCAGAGAAAGAGTAAAAAAATTAAAAAAATTATAAAATATTCACAATATCTCAAAATACATGGGAATTTACTGCAGTGGCAAATGGCTCTATATATCTCATGTGAGAAATCCATAATTGTTTAATTGGATCTAAATAGAATGTTATGAAAGATGTTCATAGCACATTGCCTGAGCTACAAAGAATGGCTACATCTTAGGAGTTTCTAAGAAGGCACCTAATTTTAAGAGTTTCATTTAAAAAAAAAAAAAGTAGTATTAGAAATTTAAAAGGTGATATGCCCAACAATTCCACTGAAGAGATCATATCATTATTTAGTGGGATGCCAAATAAGTAAGTTGCTACTATAATAGTATCAGTCTTCCAACATTTTAGTTTTTCCCTCACATACTTGAAACTTTTCTTAGTTATAACATCACTTCAATTAATAGGAGCGCTCAGGGCATCATCATTTAAAATTTTAAGGTGTGAGCCTGGGCTGCTTCTGTGTTTAGCGGCCATCGCTGCCTTGTTGGCCATTGGAGTTGATGCCCAAGTTACTAAAGCAGAAGTGCAGAGACCCAGGGCTGATCTGGTTTCCTTCTCTCTAAGTATGCACTCTTCCTCCAGCAATGGCATCTCTGCACTCGTGGAGGGCAGTACCAGAGCCAGAAGGACTGGAGCAGGTTGCTGGCAGGGGCTGGGGCACACTGGGATGGTCCTGACAACTCAGGGTGCCCCAGGCAGCTTTCAACCTGATGCCTCTGTACCTGCAATGTCCATTCAGATGCAATACCAGGTTTGAGCAAGCTCATTTCCTTAAGACTATATATTTTCTTCAGCAAATGAAGCCTTTACCCTAGTGCAGAGCTCCCTGGAACAAGAGGGTCTACTGCAGGTGCCTCCTGGGTGCTAGGATACATGCTGAGGTGGTTACAGGAAACTGGCTAAAGTCCCAGGCTGTTTTCAGGTTTTTTCCTCCACCCTGTTTCCAGGAGTAAGTAAGGGTATATGTGCAGTCTTTGGGAGTAGAGTCTAAGTTCTTTATAGCCCTCCGGTATGGTCCACTGGTTTTCAAATTAGCTAAGGGGATTCATCTTTCTGGTGTCAGACCCGAAGGCTGGGTTGCCCAATGTATGGCTCGGACCCCTTACTCCCCAGGGAGCATCCGCAAGCCCTTGATATTCCCCTCCACACTGTCTCCTGCTGGAGTTGTGAGTCCAGACCCAATCACTTCTCCTCCTGTTCTGTCCGATCCCATGTGGATCGTTCTTTATAGGCTTGATTGTAGATCTTTAGTGTCAATTTTCAGTTTGTTGTCAGCAATGGCTGATGCACAAGTAGAAGTATTTTTGATGTGTTTGTGAGGGAGGTCAGGCTTCCCCAGTGGCTCAGTTGATAAAGAATCTGCCTGCAATGCAGGAGACCCGGGTTTGAGCCCTGGGTAGGGAAGATCCCATGGAGAAGGAAATGGCAACCCACTCCAGTATCTTGCCTGGAGAATTCCATGGACAGAGGAACCAGGCAGGCTACAGTCTATAGGATCGCAAAGAGTCTGACACGACTGAGTGATTAAATTTTTGGGAAGGAGGTGAGCTCAGTCTTCTCCTATTCTGCCATCTTGATTTCCCTCTCCAAAACTCTGTGACATTCTCTCTCCTTTTTTCTTTTCTTTCTTTTTTTTTTTTTGGCCACACAGGGCAGCTCATGGGATCTTAGTTCCCTGACTAGGGATTGAATCGGGGCCCTTGGCAGTGAATGCCCAGAATCCTAACCACAGGACCACCAGGGAATTCCCCATATTATTATTTTTTTTAATATATCCAAGAGATATACTATGTTTTCATGATGGTTTGTTGCTTGACTCCACCAGTGAACCTTCTGCTAGAGTCCAGTGTTTTGTCCTGCCTTCTCCGACAGGGCGAGCAGCTAGGGGGCCCGGGGGCCCATGCTCAGAGACCTAGGGGGGCTTCACCTGGGTTGAATATGCATGATGTTTAGCTAGGGATCACTTTCTAATAGTTAAGAAGCCTTTACAGTTTTGCTGAAGCTAACTTTTATAATAGATTGATATAACTTAAAAGAACAGAAATCATTTAAAGAAATTCTATGGTGAAAGATTTATTTAGTGTGAATTTCTTTAAAACTCATTGACTTTACTACTTCATTCATATCAGAATGGCGGCAAGACAGACCATAAACAAATTTTGGTGAGCGTATTGAGAAACTGAAACTCTTGGGAATAAAAAATGTTACAGCTACTTTGGAAAACAGCTTTGCAGTTTTTTTAAAGGTTAAACATAGTGTTACCATATGACCTAGTATTTCCATTCCTACATATATCTCCAAGAGAGCTGAAAAGAGATGTCCATATAAGACCATGTATGTGACTGTCCATAGCAGTCAAAACATGTTCATAATAGCCAAAAAAGTGGAAACGACCCAATGTTCATTAACTGGTTGATGTGTAAGCAAAATAGCTATGTGTACACAGTTTAATATTCAGTTCAGTTCAGTTCAGTTGCTCAGTCGTGTCCGACTCTTTGCGACCCCATGAATTGCAGCACTCCAGGCCTCCCTGTCCATCACTAACTCCCGGAGTTTACTCAGACTCATGCCCATCGAGTCGGTGATGCCATCCAGCCATCTCATCCTCTGTCGTCCCCTTCTCCTCCTGCCCCCAATCCCTCCCAGCATCAGGGTCTTTTCCAATGAGTCAACTCTTCGCATGAGGTGGCCAAAGTATTGTGGTTTCAGCTTCAGCATCAGTCCTTCTAATGAACACCTAGGACTGATCTCCTTTAGGATGGACTGGTTGGATCTCCTTGCAGTCCAAGTGTAATATTATTGAACCATAAAAAGATTGGAATATTGATTCATGTTACAACAAAGATACATTTCAAAAATATCATACTAACTGAAAAAATTCATACCCAGAAGGACAAATATTACATGATTCCTTTTATATGATATACTCAGAATAGACAAGTGTATAAAGACAGAAAGTAGGCTAGTGGTTTCCAGGGCCTGGCAGGAGCAGGGAATGGGGAGTGACTACTATCGGGTACAGAGTTTCTTCAGGAGTGGTAAAAACATTCTGGAATTAGAAGTGAGAGTTGTACACTTTGTGAATAGACTAAAAATGGCTGAACTTTACATTTTAAAAGGGTGACTATTATACATGTGAGTTACATCTCAATAAAGAAGTCATCCTCATTATAAATTTGGACATTTTACACACCAGCTGTTGAAGTGAGCCACACTCTGTATTTACTGTCCTGGTATGTGACACTTCTGTAACTGAGCCCAGAGGATGACAAATAAAGATGTAGCTCTAATTAAGCAAAGTTATAAAAATAAAAGGGGCGGCGATTTTAAGGACTAGATATATCAACAAAATTGTGGTCAATGAACAGTGACAGTGAAAGTCACTCAGTCATGTCCGACTCTTTGAGACTTGATGGGCTGTATAGTCTGTGGAATTCTCCAGGCCAGAATACTGGAGTGGGTAGCCTTTCCCTTCTCCAGGGGGTCTTCCCAACCCAGGGATCGAACCCAGGTCCTCCACATTGCAGGTGGATTCTTTACCAGTTGAGCCACCAGGTCAATGAATTGTTGGATAAAATATCTGAGATGAATAAAGACCCAATTATATCAGTGTCTCCTGTTCTCTCTCTCCCCTCCCCCTTCTCTTTCTGCCCTCTTCCCTTCACCCTACCAATTACAGACTCCTGAAGTAAACATTTTTTGCCAAGAAGTTGTAAGAAGGAGTGGAGCACTTTCTCTGCTACTTTATTTCCTTACTGATTTATTCAGTTCAAATTAAGTATTTGATCATTTAGCTACAAAGCAAATGCAACCCAGCCTGGGGATGCTGAAATATGTTAATTAGGAAAATGACAGGGGGAAGGAGAAGAAATTTAGCAAATATATGTACGCTTTATATTGAAAGTAATAAACCTCTACATAAACATCTGTGGTTTATGAGAGCACCATATATTTTATTATTAAGCAAAAATCATGAAGCAGCAGAGAATACACTAATGATGGCATATATTTGCGAAAACTAGATAAATTGCCTGAGAGTAGAAAGGTTACATTTGTTAATAATAATATCATAAGATTATTTTATTATTTTGCCTCAGGGAAGGATTTTTCAATATTCTACTGAGTATGAAGGATTCCTTTATTTCATTCACTGTTTCAAAGACCTAGTATATTTTTGTCTAATGGAAAAATAGCACTCATTCAACAGCATAAACTATTCTATAAATGCTGAGGCTTTTTCCTCCTGGGCCTTAGCATCTGAACCGTATGTAATTTGTAGCCCTGTCATCAAACTACTGAGATTTCCTCTCTTAATTCTCGGCTGACATGAGTAGACACAGAATCATAGAGTTCTGGGTAATTATTACATTGAAATTTTGCTTCTTTCATAGACTATTATGACAATATGCTGGGTCAGTGACCAACCTATTTATTTTGAGATTGTCCAGGAGGCATTTCCTTTTAGAAGAAAAATAGTCTCTTTGAATCCTTGCATCCATAAAATTTTGATGGTTGCTTATAAAGATGGCAAACAAAATTCAGCAAGTTATGTAACAATGTTTAGTTTTCGGTTGTCTATAAGGACTGACATACTCAAGGCACTGAAATCACAATGCAAAACTAATTTCAAACAGTAGGAAGAATTTATTTCAGAATGTCACTAAAAATTTCCATAATCAACAATTAAGATACATGGTCAGTATTCTTTAAGGGGAAAAGTATGTTACCTAAAAAAGTGTCACTGCAAAGTTTTTCTTCTCAAAATTTATTTCTGGCTATAGAAGCGGGAATGCAGAGAAACGTGTAAATTCATAGATAAAAAGTGTTTCTTAGTATGGAGGATTAATGGGATAAAGAAGGTCTCCGAAAGCGATCAGTAAAATATCAGTTTTTTATGTTAATTCACACTAGTCATGTTCAAAGAGAGAATAAAATTGAGTTTACCAAATAATAAGGCTTGGCTCTTGAAAGGACAAAATAGGGAATCCTAATTTTGTATCATGGAAATCAGATACCATGGTAATAGAACTGTGTGTCATGTGAATATAGAGATTCCAATATAGCACTTGATCCAATTTCTGAAACTCTATCCATCATGATGTGTTTTAGGTATTTCTTTTCAGTCTCCATGTCTCCTGTTTGAATCCTTTCCATTATCAGCATAGCTGCCTTAGGCTAGTTCTACCAGCCCAGTCTTACTCTTCATTATAAGAATATGACTACAAATCCTGATGTTGGCAGAGAAGATCAGACATCATTAGGTCTCACTTCATGGAACTGATGTAATAACTTATGAAAAATAATGACAGTATAACATTTGTGTCAAATATTTTCTGAGCTACAGTCACAGTTCTTTAAGCACCTAGGAAATAAGAGGGTATACTAACTCAAGACATGGATAATATTATTTATATCATCATTACTAAATATTAAGTGACTTCTCAGTACTTTCTGAAGTTTTATCTTTTTAGGTATGACCAGTTCTGTTATCTTTAGACTTATGATGTTAATGTCACACCAAATATGTCCTTCAAAATTAAGAAAGGATAAGCGAAATATATTCATTAAAAATAGAACACTAAATTGTATTATGGGAGATTTGAAGAAAATGTTTAACAGTTTTTTCCATATCAAGACATTTAAATCTATCCCAATTAAAAGTTTTGTTTTGGTTTCTTTAATATTTTCTATTTAGTTCTCCTATTCTTATATGCTAATTTGCTTTGAGCCTTAAAGATATATGAGTTTTGTATTTTTAGGTTGATCTCACATGCAGAGTTGAGTTACTCATACTCCTTAACTCTGCATCATTTACTTGTCAGCATTCATTTCAGTCAATTCAAGACTTCAAACTTGGCTATTGTATTTTTTTTCCTTCTCAATACCATCTCCCTTTCCTCTCATGCTAATGGGCATCACTCTCCAGTATTCTTGCCTGGAGAACCCCATGGACAGAGGAGCCTGGCCGGCTGCAGTCCATTGGGTCGCAGAGTCAGACACGACTGAAGTGACTCAGCACACACGCATGCACGCCCTACCTGTGATAGAGGTCTTGAATATGCACATATACCTGTAGTGTTATTTTGTGGGAAGGTATTTTTAAATTTATATGTAGGATATTTGGCTGTTAAGCTTGTCTGTGTTCTACTTTTCATACTTTAACAGATTTGAAATCTCACTGTTTTGTGGTGTACATGTACATTCACTTTCTTTTTTTTCATTGTAGGTTTTTTTCATTATTTGCATGGTTTACATCTTAGACATTCTTGGTCAGCAGCAACCTAGGTTGTTCCTAGTTTTCCGCTATCACTAATAATGTTGCAGCTAACAGTGTTATACATATTTTTTAGGAAGTTGTATGATAACTTCTCTGGACATATGTCTAGGATTGGAACCCATGAGTTATAAGGCAAATGGATAATTATTCCAGTATATAAGATACCAATTTTCTTTAAGAAATATCTATAGCAAATTATAATATTCTTAACAGCAGTATGTGAGAGTTTCTCATCTTTGTCAACATTCATTATTAAATGCTTTTATTTTTGCCTTTCTGACTGATGTAAAGTGATATCTTATTATTGTCTAATTTTGCCTTTATCTGATTAACAGTAGCATTGAGCATTCATTCATGTATGTTCTTGTTGGCCATTGCAAGTTCTGCCTATAAGTTGCTTATTTATTGATCATGCCCATAGTTTTCTATTGAAATTTCTGTCTTTTTCTTGTCAATTTATAAATCCTTTTCTTAGTATGCTATCTGTTTGTTGGCTTTTTTATGTTCTTCATTAGATAGAAATATTTTTTTTAATTTATTTAAGAAATGCTTAATTTTAATATAATAAAACCCATTTTTAATTTATTTATTCCCTGATAGTTTGTGTGTTTTGGGTTTTAGTTAAGTTTTTTCTATGCCTAGGTCACAAAAATGTTTTTTGACATTTTAAAAAATCTTTTTATTTTTAACACGTTTTTAATCTATCTGCTGTCTATGCTATGATAATGTTCAAGCTTAGTTTTATTTTCCTTCATATAGTGAACCTATTTTCTGAATACCAATTATAAATCCTTTTCTCAGTTGCTGTGTAATGCTACATTTTACTTCCAATTTCTATTCTCATCCTCTGTTTGCTTTTCAGTTCTGGAGTTAATATTGTACTGAATTTTCTATCCCTATAGCTTTGGATCTGTCTTAATATCTACTAGGGAAAGTCCCTCTCCTCCCACACTTTTAAGTACCTTTTATTTTCTTTTCAAATCTGACAGCTATTTATGGACTTTTATTCTTTCATATAAATTTTAGTATGAGTTTTCCAAGTTCCTCTTCAGAAATCTAATTTTAAATATGTCTCCTAAGGACCATTATATGGCAGCATATAGCTACATTTTGATTGTTATTTAAAATCAAAAAGCTATTTCCTTAAACCTTTGGAAAATGTTATTCTACTCTATTCTACACTCAAGTTTACTTTTATAATGTCTGACTTTTTTCCTGTGTGGTAGTCCACTCTTCTCTCTAGAGACTTTCCAATTTTTTCTCTTTGTTTTTCTGTCCATACATTTTACCATGATGTTTCTAGGACTGGGTTTCTTATTCTTCATGCTTTATCACTCTGCAACCCTTTCAATCTGAAGTTTTCTATCCTCTTTCAGTTAGGGAAATTCTTGGGCATCATTTCTTGAAATAGCTCCTCTTCTGGGTCTATATACATTTTTTTCTCTCCAAATAGGACTTCTTTTTGATATGTATCAACATTTCTGTTGCTGATTCCATACCTCTTGACTTGTTTCCCATTTCTCTTTCTTCTTTTCAACTTTGTGTGTGTGTGTGTGTGTGTGTGTGTGTGTGTGTGTGTAAAATATCATAATGCTACTTTCCGGTACCCTATTTCATTCTTATCCTGTATCCTTTTAGTTATTTATCCACTGCATTAATAATTTATTTAAACTCATATTTTCCACACCAAGTATGCCTGCCTAGTTCTTGTTTATAAATGCTTATTCTTCTTCATATTCCAACTTACTCTTTCTTAATTCATTGAACATTTTCATTAGTTTTATTTTGAATAACATATAAGATAATAAGTAAGCAAATAAATAATAACTGGTTCACCTAGTATTCGCAGTTGGGCTTGTTGCCTTTGTTTTGTAGTGGTTATGCTCCTCGGATGTCTAGTTATTCTTGCCTTTGATCTTGTTTCTCTCTGGCTGGTTTTGTAAATAGGGAGGCCCAGGTTCTAGCTTGTGCTGCTTTTGGGGGCTGAAGGTGGGTGGCAGGACGATGCTCCTGGGCAGAAAGCCTACAAGGTTACTATCTAGCTCGGCCATCCTTTGCTCTCTCCTCACCAGATGATCTTTACTGCTTGGTTGTCATTGGTTAATGCTGGGGATGGGTTTGGTAATGCTGTGGGGTTTGCCATAATCACTAGTCCTTTGATTATCCATCTCTTGTGTAGCCTAGCTGTTATCTGCTGATCCAGTGACACTGGGTAGGCAGTGTTGGCTTCTTGGTTCTGTGAGTTATCATGTGACCAGCATAATTTTCAAAAAATACAGCTTAACAGACTCACAGATACAGAGAATACAAATTAGTGATTACCACTGGGACAAGGGAAGGGAGGAGGGGCAATATAGGGGTACAGAGTGGGAAGGGGTTATTATGGGATCATGTGTAGGAAATTTTTGAAAATTGTAAAACACCATAGAATTTAAAGACCTTTACAAGCAATAAAAAAAGGATAGAAGTAAATAAAAATACAGCTTAAAAACCCTCCTCATCTTATTCCTCTGCCATAGTACCTTTAATTCAGCCTCATCTTTTCTATTTTTCAAGTACTTCTCTCTGTCTTTGTCTACTTTTTTTCTTTATATTCACGTTGCTTTACCTCTAATTTCTGGGAAAAGAGGAGAGCAGAATGTTAACATCTAGGCTAATGCTAAGTTTTGTTGACTCTATCCATGTTTGTTCTCAAGTTACGGATTTTGAAACAGCCCCAGTTTGACTGAGTGCTCTCTGTGTGCTATGCCTGTGCTAGGCGTTTTTCTACACATCATCTCATCTTCACAAACATTCTAGGAAGTAGCTGTTTTTATCATCTCAG
The DNA here is from genome assembly GCF_910594005.1 of Cervus elaphus. Taxonomy (NCBI): domain Eukaryota; kingdom Metazoa; phylum Chordata; class Mammalia; order Artiodactyla; family Cervidae; genus Cervus; species Cervus elaphus. The sequence goes on along the minus strand of NC_057847.1, from coordinate 19,927,393 downwards.
TTTTACAGATGAGAGAATTGAAGTCTAGGTAAGATACTCCACATAGGCAATAACAGAGTCAAGGTACAAATTTAGGCTGTCAGACTCCAAAGTCTTTTCCTTTGAGGCTATATTGTAATTAAGTATTTTGGTCTAAACTACATTTGTTCTGCGTGGATGGACTTTGTGGTATCCAGGAACCTTCTGAAAGTGTGTAAAAAATGTTGTGTTTATGCATACAAAATATTTTTTAACGAGGTACTGAGTTCATTGCTTTCTTTAGATTCGCAAGGGTATCCATGAACTCCCACAGGTGAAGAACCACTTTAAGTGAAGTTAAAATTTATATGAGGGCTTAGGTGCCCAAGTTAACCAGTAATACACAACAATGATGTTGAGGAATTTACCTCTGACATTTTCTTAAATGACCCTCATATTACTTATACTGAACCAACAAAAGCTCAAAAGCCAAGAATTAATATTTTTATTTCTCTTCATGTTTGATGCTTATATTTCTTTTCTTGGAGCAGTGGAGAATGTTAGTCTATAAACATGATAGGAGTGGAGAGGTGAGGGTTAAAAAAAATTTTTTTTCCTCTTGATAGTTTGTATAATTATGTTCATATATTTTAATGCTCAAATGATTGAAGTTAACTGCAAATTGGAAAAAAAAAAAAAAAAAGGAAGACCATATCAACCTGTTATGAAGAAAAGTAGATAAGTGGCCCTATCTTCAGTGGCAGCTCTCTATGTCCTAACGCCTGTGCAGCCGGGTAGCAGCCCCAGCAGTGACCCTATTCATTCCAGCCAGAAGCTGGTGGCTTGTCCATTCATGGGTTCTCAGGAGGATGAGGCCTGTTGAAAAAACTTCTAACAATTCTTTCTGGCTGATAGGATACTCTATGATGAGTCTCAGATAACAATCTTTCCAAGATGCCAGAGGCTCAACTTGGCTCAACTTCAGAGTTGACCAGACCTCTCAGGGCCCTTTTGTACCAGGGGTACCCCCATTAGATTTTTCCAAAACCCTTTTACAGCACCTAGATGATCCATGCTCAAGGAAAACCTGTCCTGAATTAGCCTCTGGAAACAAATAAATTGGGAAATTAGATAAACCTCTGCTCTTCTGGGGCTTCCCTGGTGGCTCAGATGATAATGAATCTGCCTGTAATGCAAGAGACCCAGGTTCAATCCCTGGATCAGGAAGATCCCCTGGAAGATGGGAATGGCTACCCACTCCAGTATTTGTGCATGGAAAATTCCATGGTCAAAGTAGTCTGGTTGGCTGTAGTCCATGGGGTCGCACAGTTGAACACAATGGAGCGACTAACACTCACTCACTTTAGTCTTCAGAAGCATGCTCTAAACTATAAAAATATTTCATAGAAAAAAAATACTGATATGATAGACATGTAAGACTTTAAAAATGTATGTCTTATCAAAGCTAGCATACAATATGCTTTCTAAGTAAAATGAGAGATGAGCTAGTTTATGAATCTATTTCAGAAAATGAGTAGAAAATGTCAGAATTTGCCATATACACTACTCAGGATTCAATCATCCATTTAAAACAATAGTGATTTATAATACTAAAAAATTTTTAAATATCTCTGTTTCAGTCTTAAGATGTTTTTGTTCTCTAGAAAGTATCAATTTACTGGTTTGGGTTTCTAGTCCCACATGGACCTTAAATAAAACCCCTCTGTGAGGTGTTAGCCAGTAGCTTATAGAAAATGTTTTCTTGCCAAAGGCAGAGAGCGTGGATCTTGAGTTGTCCCAAAAGGAGTAACTGACTTTGAAGGTGTCAGGAGTAAAATGACTCCATCTTATAATATCTCCTAAAGGCAAAAAGCTTCTCACTTCCAGAATAAATTGATGGCAAGATCCATTTTTTAGCTGGCAGGATGGTGATCAGCAAAGCTTTCACTCCAGCTTGCTGACAAGGGAAAAGGCCTGTCCCTGTTGTGAGGTGTATGTGACTTGTGAAATGGAAGGCTGTATAACCCAGGCACGCACTATGGTTCCAATGAAAGTCTTTGTGTATTATAGGCACAATTGTTTGTCAGTTGTGCTCACATGGGGATGTACCATTTCCCTCTTGTATACAGAAATTTGATTCTTGCTTGTTGCAGTTCCCCCATATGACACACCCTCAGTTTGATAGCCCCTAAGCATCTCATTGCTTTAAAACCCCAATCTGGTATTCTCAAATGCAAATCATAGTGCAGCCTTACATAAACTATAAAAGGCTTTCACATTTGTTTTCTATATCCATTTAACTCTGAGCAAATGTCACCATCGTATTTTACAGCTGAAAACTCAGAAAGACAAGACTGGAGCACCTATTACACAGTCTGGGCTCCCTATATTTCTACTGTTTTCACTGTTTTCCTTGGACGGGAATTCTCAAACTTCAGTATGTGTAAGATTCATTTAGGTTGCCTACTAAAAGTAATAGGGATGATAGTTAATGTAGTATTTAATATATAGAGGAATTAAGTATCTCACATATATCAACTGATCTTTTCCTCAGAACAACCCCAAATTAAATATTATGGTTATGCCATTTCACAGGAAAGAATGTGGAACTACAAAGTGATTTTGTCAATTGCTCAAAGGTTAATACTTTGTAAAGCCTGTAACTAGAATTCAGATGAAGCCATCCTGCTTCCAGGGTCTGTGCCTACTTGGAAGGTCTGTGCTTCTAGGGTCCGCTGGTCCCAAGAAGATTATTTTCTCCCTTTCCCTGAGATTTTGGCAGTGTCTGGGATAGGGGCCAGGAATCCAAATTTTAAACATAAAATTCCCCCAATTCCCAGATAGCTCCAATGCTAGAGTTTCTCAGCTCAGACTAAAAAGCATTGACTTTGGGATACAAAGACTTATGTCTTCAGCAGTCATATATTGCAATGAAAATTCCTCTAAGAGACATTATAAATTAACAGTTTATAATCAGTAGAGCAAAATATAGAGGAGATGTGACTTGAGATAGTGTTTGATGGTTAGAAAAGGTAAGAGGTATTAAAGGAGATAATTGATAGTTAAGAAAAGCCACAAGAAAAAAACCTCAGATATCATCTACCTTATAACATTCCTTGGAGCTAGGTTTGCACAAGACTGTTCAATACCAAATTTGAAAATTAGAATGTAAATTTCTTTCTCAAGTGGTTTTGAGAGAAGTCAGTGGAAACAATAGCAGTGGCCTTGGGTTAGAGTTATTTACTAGATGATAAAAATTCAAGTTTCCTAAATTGTAGGATCTGTAGCTGCACTGTCCAAAATGGTAATCACTGCTCACAGTATTTAAATTAGTTAAAATTAATGTAAAATTTAAAATTCTTTTTCTCAATCAACCTGGCCATATCTAGGTGTTTTATAGCCATATTGACTACCGTATTGGACAGCAGAGCTAGAATCTTGGACAGTGTGATTGGTATAAAATTTTCCCCGCTATTCTCATTTTCTTTTTTCCTTCAGTTCAGTTCAGTTCAGTTGCTCAGTTGTGTCCAGCTCTTTGCGACCCCATGAACCACAGCACGCCAGGCCTCCCTGTCCATCACCAACTCCTGAAATTCACCCAAACTCATGTCCATTGAGTCAGTAATGATATCCATCCATCTCATCCTCTGTCATCCCCTTCTCCTCCTGCCTTCAATCTTTCCCAGCATCAGGGTCTTTTCAAATGAGTCAGCTCTTCGCATCAGGTGGCCAAAGTATTGGAGTTTCAGCTTCAGCATCAGTCCTTCCAATGAACACCCAGGACTGATCTCCTTTAGGATGGACTGGTTGGATCTCCTTGCAGTCCAAGGGGCTCTCAAGAGTCTTCGCCAGCATCACAGTTCAAAAGCATCAATTTTTCGGCACTCAGCTTTCTTCACAGTCCAACTCTCACATCCATACATGACCACTGGAAAAACCATAGCCTTGACTAGACGGACCTTTGTTGGCAAAGTAATGTCTCTGCTTTTTAATATGCTATCTAGGTTGGTCATAACTTTCCTCCCAAGGAGTAAGCATCTTTTAATTTCATGGCTGCAATCACCATCTACAGTGATTTTGGAGTCCAAAATAAATAGTCAGCCACTGTTTCCCCATCTATTTCCCATGAAGTGATTGGACCAGATGCCATGATCTTAGTTTTCTGAATGTTGAGCTTTATGCCAACTTTTTCACTCTCCTCTTTCACTTTCATCAAGAGGCTTTTTAGTTCTTCTTCACTTTCTGCCATAAGGGTGGTGTCATCTGCATATCTGAGGTTATTGATATTTCTCCCAGCAATCTTGACTCCAGCTTGTGCTTCATCCAGCCCAGCATTTCTCATGATGTACTCTGCATATAAGTTAAATACACAAGGTGACAATATACAGCCTTGGTGTACTCCTTTTCCTATTTGGAGCCAGTCTGTTGGTCTATGTCCTTACCATCAGCAAAATCTTCTCTGTTAAAGTAATTAAGTAAAGGACATTTAGCATTCACAGTTAAGATTGTTTCAAGAATAGCCAAAGGTCTAATTTGTAATTTTGCTGTTCTGGTCATTTAGCATCACATCTCAATAAGGTTTGTTATTTTCCTACTGTTTTATATGGGGTTTTGTGGGGTTGGAGGGAGGGTGGTCTGTGAAAGTTATAAACTATGATAGTTTTTCCTCAAATGTTAGTAGGCTATCTCCCATTCAAATATCACAGAGTTCCAGATGATCTGGTATCCTTAGATAAATGCACCAGGAGGCCCAGGAACCATATCAACATCACAAATATAGCCTCTTATATTTCATATTTAGCTTGGTTATGGTTTTTTACCCTCCATTACTATTATAACTCATGGATGGCAGATTTTTAAGACTTTCTGCCCTGATATAAGTCAGGAATGATTTTATTAGATTTACACGCATAATCGATGGTCCCACAAACTAAAGCGTGACAAATACACCACGTGGGTGCTCAGCTGGTCTTCAAGGACTCCTGAGCAGCCAGTTAACTCAGTTCTAGTCCCCTTCCTCCAGGAGGAGAATGCAATGTTGGCTATGATTCTTTCTCCCATGGATAGACTGCTCTGGCCTGTAACTAGACCCCAGAGCCATGAAATTGTTACAGTGCTGGCCTAGCATTTCAGGGTCAGATTCCTCAAGTTATTTTAGACATTTTCCTGGAAGTGTGGTTCAGCACACAGATATCCATTCCCTGGAGTGAGTTTTATAAGAGAGCCAGTTAGCTGTAATCAAGTAGACTCTGCTTAGTGATCCAAGCACCAAATAATCGGAATAGACTTTGGTAAGGAATAACTCTTAGCTGTTAGCTAAGTCAGTTTAAAGTGGTTTTTATTTCAGCTTCAAATAGCAATTATTCTGTTATACATGCAATTATTAGCTATTATAAGTCATACTAACCCTCCCTGTCTCATACTAAATAGAACCGTAAATAAAAAATCAAAATCATTGAAACTTAAAACTGAAAGGGAGTTTTGAGATTACCTACTCTAACCTCTTTTTTGTTTTCTCCCATATGGGCAACTGTGTCTCAGAAAGGCTATGAAATTTACCCAAGATCTCCAAGCTAATTAAGGGAAATAGTACCATCAACACATATCTCCTAACTCCTTGTTCAGTACTATTTCTACCGTGTCACCTTTTTCCTTAGGAGTAAAGACATATACTGTCACATGATAGTATGAAAATATTTTCCTCCTACTGAGGGAAGATGCTTGGACTCCAGTTACAGAAAGGGCACAACTTAACAATAGCTAATGCATATATGGTGTTAGTATATTCTAGGCATTGTCCTGATGACCTACGACCTCATTTTAGTGCTCATGGCAACACTATGAGATCCTATTATTATTCCCATTTTACAGTAAGTGAGCTGAGTCACAGTGAGATTAAACTTGCCTGTGAGCACACAGCTAACACTTGGCAGAATCTCAATTCAAACTCAGGAAATATAGTTTCAGACTCCACTCTCAACCACTGCTTTGCTACCCATAAAGCTCATACCTGGGGCCACCACCCAGAATGAGTAAGTACATGGGGAGGATGTTGGAAAAACTTCTACTTGTGTAGAGTGCTTTAGTTCTGAGGCAACATTTTAATAATATTTTCTAATTAACATTCATGAAAACCAAAGGTGTTCTTTTCATTAAAGCATTCATTACTAAAGGCACTGTTTTTGTTGTCGCTGCTGTTTTAACTAAACTCTTTCAGTGATCTTAGTGAGTTCAGCAACCAAGTAGCAAGTAGGCATAGCAGGAAAAGCTGCTACTGTGATGGCAATACCAAGCAGTCATTTCTCACTGGCAGCAGCAGCGCTAGTAGACTAGTGTCGTTCTCCGCTCCCTAGGGTGCAGCCCTTCTGAACCGGGACAAGCCACTTAATCAGGAGGGATTTCCACTTGAAATGGTGAAATGGACTGGGATTGTTAGTCTGGGAAATATTATTCTTGCTTTCTGTGGATAAGTGTTAGTATCGCAATTAAAAGGGGGTAAGTATTCTAATGAAAATAGACTCACTTATTTTAACATAAACATGCTGGCTTACACATAGTCCCTGGGCCCGTCAAACCTTCCCTGCTGGCTCAGCAGTAGAGAATGTGCCTGCACTGCGGGAGACACAGGAGACATAGGTTCGATCCCTGGGTCAGGAAGATCCCCTGGAGGAGGAAATGGCAGCCTACTCCAGTGTTCTTGCCTCTAGAATCCCATGAACAGAAGAGACTGGCAGATTACTGTCCATGGGGTCACAAAGAGCCAGACACAACTGAGTGAACACTGGATCCATCACAAAATAAGTCCTTGAGCAGAGGTTAAGGAAAAATGATTCCCAGAATGAACCCTCATGCAGTATGGGGTATATCATGTTAGTAAGAGTGAAAACATGACTACTTGGCATATTGAATTAAAAATATAAAGCATGGAAAAGAGAGTCTCTCTAGATTGTGAGCTCCCTGTTGGTAAAGATGCAGTCATAACTCTATACTGTTGCCTGGAGCCCTCACAGTCTTGAACTTAGGCAGGAGAGATGGACACATAGATGCGTGAATGGGATTGAAACCAGAGATGGAGACCCTGAGAGAAGTCATAAGAAGGGTTCTTCCTGGCTCCATCTTGGCTATTAGTGCAGAAGGAAGCTTTGACTCATAGTCTCTTCACTGATTAGCTCACCAAGGTTTAGCCAGATGTTAACTTCTTAGACTCCTTCATGGATCACAGGCTTGTTGTGGTGAAAGGGCTTGTGTAACTCAATGAAGCTATGAGCCAAGCCATGCAGGGCCACCCAAGACAGATGGGTCATAGTGAAGAGTTTTGACAAAATGGGGCCACTGGAGAAGAAAACGGCAACCCATTTCAGTAATTTGCCTGGAGAACCCCACAGATGGTATGAAAAGGCAAAGAGATATGATGGTGAAAGATGAGCCCCCCCACCCAAGGTTGGAAGCTGTCCAATATGCTGCTGGAGAAGAGAAGAGCACAATAATTAACAGCTCCAGTAAGATGGAAGCAGCTAGACCAAAGCAGTAATGATGCTCAGCTGTGGATGTGTCTGGTTTTGAAAGTAAAGTCTGATGAACGCGAACTGAGAATTTCCAGATGTACAAGCTAGGTTTCGAAGAAACAGAGGAACAAGAGACTGACTTGTCAATGTTCATTAGATCATAGAGAAAGCAAGGGAGTCTCAGAAAAACATCTCCTTCTGTTTCCTTGAAGCTAAAGCTTTTGACTATGTGGATCACAACAAACTGTGGAAAATCCTTAAAGAGATGGGAGTATCAGACCACATTACCTATCTCCTGAGAAACCTGTATGGGGTCAAGAAGAAACAGAACAGGTCATGGAACAACTGACTATTTCAAAATTGTGAAAGGAGTACAACAAGGCTGTATATTGTCACCCTTTTCATTTAACTTGTATGTATAATACATCATGTAAAATGCCAGGCTAGATGAATCACAAGCCAGAAACAAGATTCCCCGGAGAAATATCAACAACCTCAGATATGCAGATGATACCACTCTAGTGGCAGAAAGTGAAGAGGAGCTAAAGAGCCTCTGGATGAGGGTGAAAGAGGTGAGTGAAAAAACTGACTTAAAACTCAATATTAAAAAATCTAAGATCATGACATCTGGTATCATCACTTCATGGCAAGTAGAAAGGGAAAAGAGTAGAAACAGTGACAGATTTTCTTTTCTTAGGCTCCAGAATCACTGAGAACAGTGACTGCAGTCATGAAATTAAAAGATGCTTGCTCCTTGGAAGAAAAGCTATGACAAACATAGACAGAGTATTAAAAAATAGAGACATCACTTTGCTGACAAATTTCTGTCTAGTCAAAGCTATAGTTTTTCCAGTAGTCATTTATGGATGTGAGAGTTGGACCATAAAGAAGGCTGAGCATGAAAAATTGATGCTTTTGAACTGTGATGCTGGAGAAGACTCTTCAGAGTCCCTTTGGACTACATGGAAAACAAACCAGTCATTCCTATAGGAAATCCACCCTGAATATTCAATGGAAGAACTGATGCTGAAACTGAAGCTCCAATACTTTGGCCACCTGATGCTGGGAAAGACTGAAGGCAAAAGAAGGGTGTGGCAGAAGATGAGATGGTTTGATAGCATCACTGACTCAATGGATATGAATTTGAGCAAACCCTAGGAGATACTAGAGGACAGAGGAGCCTGGCAAGCTATAGTCCCTAAGGTTGCAAAAAATCAGACGTGAAATGATTAAGCAACTAAACAACAACAACTTCTCTAATTCACAGTAATCCTCATCATTATTGGGTAGAGGTAAAGGTAAAATAAGAAATCCGTAAAATTATTTATAAAATCTAAAGCTACATATAGATGTAAGTTATTAAAAAAATCCTTTCATAATAAGATAATCAGTGGTGTAAAATTGACTAAAAAAAATTAAAAAATAACTACCTCTTCACCCCATCGTGATGTTTCTATCTCAGAGTACTTCCTATTTCCACTAGCAATGAGGATTACTATAGTCCAAGTTTCTTCTTCCTTACACTTGTCCCAGACTTCCCTCTGTCTACTCCATCCTCAAAATAAGTTATGTATGCTTTTCTAAAGGATATATGTTTTTCATCAAATATCACAGAGAATCCTGTTCACAATTCCCTGGAGTCACCAAGTGTCCATCGTTGAACTTGAGTCACTTACAGTTATGACATCATTTATTGCCATTCAGAATATTTAAAAGAGGAATGAAAATGCCTTGATAATATGGATAAAAAATCTCTGCAGAGTGAATGATCAGCCACACAAGTCCTTGTGAAACTTTAATGCTCATACAAAGTCCCCAGGATCTTACTGAAAGGCAGATACTGAGTAAGCAAATCTGGGGTGAAGCCTGAGTTTCTGCACTGCCCCAGTGACGTCGACACTGCGCTCTGTGATGTAACTTTGAGTGACTGGATCCTACACTGTGATTCCTAATATTTCAAGTATGAGGACACTCTGAAAATTTTAAATGTTGGTATTATTTTGATTATACATTTTAAAATACATATAAGCAAAAAATCATAATCTTACCAACCAAAGATAATAAGCCCAACTATTAAAAATTGGTTTAAAAGTGGTATATATAGATACCAAATCAAAGTAGGAGTCCTTCTCTCCATATTGTTTTTTTCAAGTATAGTTGTTGTACCATCTATCCACGTTATTTTAAAGCTGCCTTTAAATTAATTTTAAAACTCTCAAATAATATAAATTTTAGAAAATTAATGAAGTCAAAAAAGCAAAAAGAAGATAAAAATCACCTGTAATTTTACAGTTAGATACAAAGCACAAACCGTGTGAGCACATCAGTTTATTCTTTCCCATATGCCCACACCCAACCCCAACTCTTGGCCACTGCACTGTGTATTTACATCATGTGATATCAACATCATGGTGATAAGACTCACAGAAAGACACAGACACATCTAGATGAAATTTTGCTCAGAGTAAAAATTATTTTAAAATAAACTTAGGAAGTTGTAAATATTATGGAATGGGGGCATGCAGGGTTCCCCAAGGTTTTCAGCCACAAGAATACTAATTTACAGCCATAGCAGCCATAGGGAGTGGGTTCATCCATTTTTCTCTCTGGAATTTTATAAAAATTGGATGCTATAGTTCACTGTATCTAGTGATGTTGAAGTTTTCCTGGGAGCGGAGCATGTCCTGGATTTTAGGTTGCTTTTCCAATTCAGGGCAAGTTGATGGGTGCCTGCTATTGTAAACATGCTACTGAGTTTTCTGACTTCAGATCTTACACATTTTCCCAGCACCATAGTTATATAGCAGTGTCCAGATAAAGAATCAAACGTTTACAGAAAATAAATGGTACAACTTACTGGAAGTGGTATCCTTGAGCTCAGTGGTTATTTGCTAACCTAATCTGGCCTGCCAGAGGTCAATATGGGTTTCCCCTTTACCCCTTCCCAGAAGTTCATGATAATTGTGAAAACTAGTAATAGGTATCACACTTAGACATTCTCTCACTAATTCTAATTACTTTAAATGGAGGTGAAACAGCCGTATCTCTGCAGTTTTCCAGTCGAATCAATGTCAGTCAGGAAGCAGGAGGCCAGGAGGGCAAAATTTCCTGAGTGCTAACAGTTCCATCACTCTCTGTTTCCTCACATGAAATGATTATCTTTGATGCTTATTACTGCCAAGTTGCTCTGAATTGGAAATAGGGATTTGTGTGGATGAGTAGAAGTGCCGATGTGTAAGTCAAATTCTTACAGATCTCAAAAGACAGACACGCACACACCCACACTCACACTTACACGCTCACTCTTGTCTGGAGACTTTCCTTGGCACCAGAGGTTTGTATGCAGCATAAGTGTTCTGGTGATCAAAAGAGGGATAGAACAAAAAAGTCTTTGAACGTGGAGTCTGATGGACCAAGTTCTAGTCTCTCTTTTTTCATTTAGTGTGTCTCCATAATTCTTTAAAATTTCTAACCAACATGCTCTGGGTCTCAAAGGCTGCACTCAAAGTGTCATCTTGGGCTGCAGTTTCATTCATGTGGGGTTCAGCTGAGGAAGTCTCCACTTCCCATCTAACATGGTTGTGGGCAGTATTCAGGTCCTTGTAGACTGGCAGACAGAGGACCTCAGTTTCTTACTGGATCTCCATCAAAGGTTGCCCTCACTTTTTTGCTAGGTGGACTTTACTATCACAGCCATTTGCTTCCTCAAAGCCTACAAGAGAGAGATTCTCAATAAGACTGTGACCTTATGTAATATAGTTGTGTGTATGTATAACATATGGGCTTCTCTGGTGGCTCAGACAGAAAAGAATCAGCCTGCAATGCAGGAAACTTGGGTTCAATCCCTGGGTTGTGAGGATCCCCTGGAGAAGGAAATGGCAATCCACTTCAGTATTCTTGCCTGGAGAATTTCATGGACAGAGGAGCCAGGTGGGCTACAGTCCATGGGGTCACAAAAAGAGTCAGACACAACTGAGCAAATAACATGTATAATATATACATACAACATGTATGTAATGACATATACACCATTACCTCTGTTAGCTGTAAGTGTCAGATCCTGCTCACACTCAAGCAGACAGGGTCATATCAGGGTGAGAATGAGTGCATGCTAAGTCACTTCAGTTGGATCCAATGCTTTGCAACCCTATTGACCATACCCCGCCAGGCTCCCTTGTCTGTGAAATTCTCCAGGCAAGAATACTAGAGTGGATTGCCATGCCCTCCTCTGGAGGATCTTCCAAACCCAGGGATCAAACTTGTGTCTCTTATGTTTACTGCATTGGCAGGCAGGTTCTTTACCATTGGCACCACCTGGGAGGCCCTAGGTGAGATTACCATCTACATATACTATGTGTGTGTGTGTGTGTGTGTGTGTGTGTGTGATTTATATTAAGGAATTCGCTCATGAAATTGGTGAAGCTGGCAACAGGGTAAGGGCAACTCAGGCAGGGTTGATGTATTATTTTTTTCTTCCAGTTTTGTTGAGAGATAATTTAACATACAGCATTGTGTAAGTTTAAGGTGTACATCAAAATGATTTGACTTATATACATTATGGAATGATTATCACAAGTTTAGTTAACATTCATAACCTCATATTTTGTATCTACAAAGTTAAAAAAAGAAAAAAAAATATGTGATGAGAACTTTTAGGATTTACTCCCTTCAGTTCTGTTCAGTCACTCAATCATGTCTGACTCTTTGTGACCCCATGACTGCAGCACGCCAGGCTTCCCTGTCCATCACCAACTCCTGGAGCCTGCTCAAACTCATGTCCATCAAGTTGGTGATGCCATCCCACCATCTCATCCTCTGTTGTCCCCTTTTCCTCCTGCCCTCAATCTTTCCCAGCATCAGGGTCTTTTCCAATGAGTCATTTCTTCTCATCAGGTGGCCAAAGTATTGGAGTTTCAGCATCAGTCCTTCCGATGATAATTCAGGACTGATTTTCTTTAGGATGGACTGGTTGGATCTCCTTGCAGTCCAAGGGACTTTCAAGAGTCTTCTCCAACACCACAGTTCAAAAGCATAAATTCTTCAGTGCTCAGCTTTTTTTATAGTCCAACTCTCTCATTCATACACAACTACTGGAAAAAACTTTGATTAGACGGACTTTGTTGGCAAAGTATTGTCTCTGCTTTTTAATATGCTGTCTAGGCTGGCCATAGCTTTTCTTTCAAGAAGTAAGTGTCTTCAATTTCATGGCTGTAGTCACCATCTGCAGCAATTTTGGAGTCCCTGAAAATAAAGCCTGCCACAGTTTTCATTGTTTCCCCACCTATTTGCCATGAAGTGATGGGACCGGATGCCATGATCTTAGTTTTCTGAATGTTGAGCTTTAAGCCAACTTTTTCACTCTCCTCTTTCACTTTCATCAAGAGGCTCTTTAGTTCTTCTTCACTTTCTGCCATAAGGGTGGTGTCGTCTGAGTATCTGAAGTTATTGATATTTCTCCTAGCAATCTTGATTCCAGCTTGTGCTTTAGTCCCTTAACAACCTTTATGTATTACATACAACAGTATTAATTATATTTATCATGCTGTACATTACATCCCTAATACTTATTTAGCTTATAACTAGAAATTTGTAGTACCTTTTGACTAACTTTATCCAATTCCACCTCCCTCCCCCTCCCCATGGCCTTTAGCTGGTGATCCTATGAATTTGCTGTTTGTTTTCGAGGTACAGGATGATATAGTTTTGAGGCAGAATCTCTTCCTCTATAGGAAACTTCTACTTTTACTCTTAAGGCATTCACTCATATTATTAAAAGAAATCTACTTTTCTTAAAGTTGACTGTATATACAAAATACCTTCACAGCAACACTTAAATTAATATATGACTAATAACTGGCACTATACTCCAGCCAAGCTGATCATACTGGTTTCCTAGGGCTATTGTAATAAAGTTCACAACTAGATGACTTAATCAAAATTTATTCTTTCACAGTTATGGAAGCTATAGGGCTGAAATCAGGGTGTTGGCAGGGCCACAATCCTTTCAAAGCCTCTAGAGGAAGATTTTTCCTTGCCTCTTCCAGCTTCTGGTAGCCTCAGATATCCTTTGGCTTATGGTAATATTACTTCATTCTCTGCCTCTGTCTTCACATGGCCATCTTCTCTCTGTATCTCTTTGTGGCCAAATTTTCTTCTTATAAAGACACCAGTCAGGTTGGATTAAAGCCCACCCTTATCCAATATGACTTAATGTTAACCTTATTACACTTACAAAGACCCCATTTCCAAAAATACAGCCACATTCACAGGTACTGGGGGTTAGGACTTCAATGTATCTTTTCCAAGTCAACCCATGACACTGACCATAACAGACATTTATGCACCATCTCCTATTTTGCATTGGTTGAGAACTGCTCCCAGGGCTGTTAACTCACTGGAAATTTAGCCTAGCTGGAGAGACAGCCAAGAATACTGAGGCCAGAGAAAACTCTCAGGCTGAGCTTGCTGAGACGGACCATGAGCATATGAGAAAATGAGAATAGTAGTGTTACTGGGGTGTAGGTGGGGTGTGAATGCCATTCACCACACAGCATCAGCCAGGGGACATCCAGAGGTGACATTTTCTTAAAAATTCAAACTGTGTCCACAGTAAATTCATCAGTCTCACAGAACTAAACAATGGTACAGAGTGTTGTACACCCTGAAACCCAAGTGACTAGAGACAAGCTACTATTTCACACTTCTTTTCTCAAGTGATAAGCAGAATTCAACCTTGGAAAGAAAACTGTCCTTTTTTAAAAAATGCTGAGTAAAAGCTTCATAGGCCTCTTTCGTTACACAGAGGTAAAGCCAAACATTATCCTGTAATGGTGAGGTCCGAGACAACTTCTCTCGTTGTGATTAGAATTACATCTCAGCAGAGCTTGTTTTGATCTTGACTGTGAAACAGACCTTATGCTAACTGCAGAGAAAGAACATTTTCTTTTAATCTTTTAATATTTCTTTTAATCTTTCAGAGGGATATAAGAAGGTTGCCTGCTGGGCCTAGGCAGTAGGTAAGGAGGGCTTAACAGTCTTTCTACAGAGAGTTATGGGTTTATCTGCAGGTGATTTGGGCCTGCAGTGTGGCGCTAGGCAGTGCCTAAGATGAGGCAGGGAAGGGCTTAGTCTGAAGTTTGAAGGAGCCATTATATACTTGGATTAGTTTACTAGGGCCGCTGGAACAAAGTACCATATGCCAAGTGGTTTAAACAAGAGAAGTTTATTGTCTCTCAGTTCTGTAGGTTAGAAGTTCGAAATCAGGCGTCAGCAGGGCCATGCTCCCTCTGAAAATGCTGGGGGAGGATATGTTCCAGGCCTCTCTCCTTGCTGTTGTTCAGCTGCTAAGTTGTATCCGACTCTTTGTGACCCCATGGACTGCAGCATGTAGGCGTCCTCTGTCCTTCACTATCTCCTGGAGTTTGCCCAGATTCACATCCATTGAGTTGGTGATGCTATCGAACCATCTCACCCTCTGCCTCCCTCTTCTCCTTTTGCCTTCAGTCTTTCCTAGCATCAGGGTCGTTCCAATGAGTCAGCTCATCACATCAGGTGGCCACAGTATTGAAGCTTCAGCATCAATCCTTCCAATGAATATTCAGTGTTGATTTCCTTTAGGATTGATTGGTTTGATCTCCTTGCAGCCCAGGAAATTCTCAGGAGTCTTCTCCAGCACCACAATTCAAAAACATCAGTTCTTCAGCGCTCAGCCTTCTTTATGGTCCAACTCTCACATCCATATATGACTACTAGAAAAAGCAGAGCTTTGACTGTATGGACCTTTTCAGCAAAGATATCTCTGCTTTTTAATACGCTACCTGATTCGTCCTAGCTTTCCTTCCAAGAAGCAAGAGTCTTTTGATTTCATAACTGCAGTCACTATCTACAGTAATTTTGGAGCCCAGGAAAATAGAATCTGTCACTGTTTCTACTTTTCCTACTTCTATTTGCCATGAAATGATGGGACAGGATGCCATGATCTTACTTTGTTTAATGTTGAGTTTTAAGCCAGCTTTTTTACTCTCATCTCTCACCCTCATCCAGAGGCTCTTTAGTTCCTCTTCACTTTCTGCCATTAGAGTAGTATCATCTACATACCTGAGGTTATTAATATTTCTCCTGGCAATCTTGACTCCAAGAGCTTGTAATTCATCCAACCTTCCATTTCATGTGATGTATTCTTCATATAAGTTAAATAAGCAGGGTGACAATATACAGCCTTAATGTACTCCCTTCCCAGTTTAGAACTAGTCAGTTGTTCCATGTCCAGTTCTAACTGTTGCCTCTTTACCTGCATACAGGTTTCACAGGAGATGGGTAAGGTGGTCTGATACTCCCATCTCTTTAGGAATTTTCCACAGTTTGTTGTGATCCCCATAGTCAAAGGCTTTCATGTAGTCAATGAAGCAGAAGTAGATGTTTTCCTGAAATTCCCTTGCTTTCTATATGATCCAACAAATGTCAGCAATTTGACCCCTACTTCCTCTGCCTTTTCTAAACCCTGCTTGTACATTTTTGGTTCATGTACTGATGAAGACTAGCCTGAAGGTTTTTGAGCATAACCTTACTAGCATCTGAAATGAGCACAATTGTATGATAGTTTGAACATTCTTTGGCATTGCCCTTCTTTGGGATTAGAATGAAAACTGGCCTTTTCCAGTCCTGTGGCCACTGCTGAGTTTTCCAAATTTGCTGGCATACTGAGTGCAGCACTTTCACAGCATCATCTTTTAGGATTTGAAATAGCTCAGCTGGAATTCCATCACCTCCACTAGCTTTGTTCATAGTAATTCTTCCTGTGGCTCACTTGACTTCACACTCCAAGAAGACCGACTCTAGGTGAGGTGAGTGACCAATCAATATGATTATCTGGGTCATTAAGACCTTTATTGTATACTTCTTCTGTGTATTCTTGCCACTTCTTCTTAATCTCATCTGCTTCTGTTAGGTTTTTGTAATTTCTCTTCTTTATCATGTCCATATTTGCATGAAGTGTTCCCTTAATAGTTCCCCACTTACAGAACTCCAGTCTTCACTTGACATTCTCCTTGTGTGTGTGTGTGCGTTCTGGCCAAAGTTCCCCTTTTTCTAAGGAGACCAATCATATTGGGTTAGATGCCCACCCTACTCATGTGACTTCATTTTAACTTAGCTAATTACATCTACAGCAACACTATTTCTAAATAAGTTCACATTCTGAATTACTAAAGTCTAGGTTTTCAACAACTTATAACAATACCTTCATCTCATAGTTATACCTTTGACCAATTTTAAGAAATTTTTTCTCTCCTTTTTTTGATGGTTATTCTTTTTTTATAAGCCCACATCTTTAGTGAAGTAATCTAGATTTGTTTTCAAGCCTCTGCCAGGTCTGCAATGATGCTGTATAGGAAAACTACCAAAGCATGGGGCCGCTGGTTAAGGACATGCAAAAAGCAACTGGCAAAGAAATCTGCTGGTGGGAAGGAAGACAGTTGACAGAGATGTTAAGTGACAATCAGCACAGGTTTTAGGACTTGCAGGTATTCCTGAAAAAGCAAGAAATACTCAGAGAGGTGAATATACGTGATTTCCTACTAATCAAATAGGATAGAGCCTGGAAATTTTGTGATTTACACTTGGAAAAGAAAGGTGAATCCCAAAACAAATGATGGATATAACAGAACAGAAACAGGCTCATAGACCCGAAGAAAAAACCTGTGGTTATCAGTGGTGCGAGGGGTGGGGGCAGGGGCAAAATAGGAAAAAGGGACTAGGAGTAACAAACTACTAGGTATAAAATAAATATAGTTGATATTTTATAATTACTTTAAACGGAGTATAATCCATAAAAATATCAAATTGCTCTTATATACTTGAAACTAACATTGTAAACCAACTATACGTCAATAGAAATACATTCACTGTGAAAAAAAAAAAAAAAGCTATTTCATATGGTTCAATCTAAAAAAAAGTTGAATCCAAAGTCCAGAATACTTGGGGATATTTGGTTTTAAACCTCACTTGCCAGAATCTTTAGAAAAGATCTATCTTCCAGGGACAGACTCCCATTAATAAAACTAAGTGAAATTGGTATATTTCAACTGCAATATCAATTAATTGATTAATTTAGAGTGAGAAATACAATTATTAGTTAAAATAGAACACTTGAATTGACCAGTTGGTACATATACACCCTAAGGCCCATTTCTCATAGAAATTCCATCAGAATACAGATTTACTTCTTTGTAATAAAAAACACAAAACCTTAGGCAAATTGGAAATTGACATCACCCTATGAACCAAAAGCTACCCTGTGAAGTGTAGAATCAATCAGAGCAAGGCAAACGAGTATTATCTCATTGGAACACTCTGGTGAATCAGACTCTAGGGATCTGGTTTGCCCATCTCCACAGAGGGAAATGCCTCTCTCCCACACTCCCAGACTCAGATCTTGGTGGGTAAAGAAATAATACATAATAATCTGTTCGGTCTTCCTTTTCTATTTTTCAGGATGACTGTGCATCCTCCATCCATGTTATCCTTCTCCAAAAACAGTAAGTACACATGTCTAGATCTCATCATACATAGATATTTTCACACTGCTCTTCTGGGCTCCTGAGTTGTGAGTGTTTCCAAGCCCTTTGATCACAGAGTTACATGAATTTACTCAGTTAACTCCCCCTGACGACTGGGTGAGACCATAGTGTGTGGATTTTACCTCCTTATCTACCAGACAGTGTGATGTCTCTCGCCTTCAAGTTTTGTGGAAGAGAGCACTCCCTATGACTCACACGTTTTAGCAAAACTCTGTGCTGTGTGTGTGTGCTAAGTCACTTCAGTTTTGTCCAATTCTCTTTGTGACCCTATGAACTGTAGCACACCATGCTCCTCTGTCCATGGGATTCTTCAGAACAAGACTCTAGTCACTGGAATTCTCTGACATATGCACAGGTTAAGAAAGATCTTGTACAGACTGCAAATGGTCTTGTGATCTTAATAGAACCCTCTAATTTTATAAATAATTTCTTGGGAAAGCCCTGTGATATTCTCACATACACACTGGTAATGAGGGACAGGATTGAAACAGAGTCTGGCCTTTTAGACTCTCATTTGCTGCCTCTGGCTGGTGGCTTTTCCAGGTTTTGGTTGCTTCCGCCATATGTCCAAGAGTGCTCACTGCTAATCATCTGTCATCTTCCTTATTACTTTCTCCTTTTTCCCCTCACAGAGGGTGGAATGTCACAGAACCAAATCACTGATATGTAAAAACATTTAGAGGGTTTCAGTTCAGTTCAGTTGCTCAGTCGTGTCTGACTCTTTGCGACCCCATGAATCGTAGCACGCCAGGCTTCCCTGTCCATCACCAACTCCCGGAGTTCACCCAAACCCATGTCCATCAAGTCGATGATGCTATCCAACCATCTCATCCTCTGTCGTCCCCATTCTCCTCCTGCCCTCAATCTTTCTCAGCATCAGGGTCTTTTCCAATGAGTCAGCTCTTTGCATCAGGTGGCCAAAGTATTGAAGTTTCAGCTTCAACATCAGTCCTTCCAGTGAACACCCAGGACTGATCTTTAGGATGGACTGGTTGGATCTCCTTGCAGTCCAAATTTAGAGGGTTTAGATTTTTTTTTTTTTCATTTCTTTTCAGGGGAAGAACACACCTCTTTGTCATCAAGACAAAGTAGATTCTTTAAGAGAATTGTCTTCAATAAGATGACTCTAGTGGGTATTAGGGCTTCCCTGGTAGTGGGTATTGGCCGTGACCTGCTAGAAAATGAATTGAGCCATTCAAACATGTTAGTAGCCTATTATGGAAAATTTATTTTCTTGTTCTAATGAAAGGTGATGGCTTCTTCAATCATAAACTTAGTCTGGTTTTATTTAAATATTGTATAACCATCATAGGATCTATTCTGCTGGGCTTTTGAAGAGACAGGCAAATGGTCACATACTGAGCTTGACTGGGGAGTGGGGGTTTGATGTAGTATGACATACAGGGTAATTTTTTCTTGCTTTATGTCCAATTAAAGCAAAGCAATCCCCAGGACAGCAGAAGTTTTGATGGTCTACGTTTATATGAATTACAAAAATGACTTTTGGAAGGGAAATTTACTCTTCAATGGCGTATTCCACTGTTTGAGTTGAGAAAACCATTTTTCTTAGAAAATATACTGATGTACACCAGCCAGTACCTATCTTTGAGTGAATCACAGCAACTTCAAGGCTGAATGTTCAGCCATCTTTTACTGTTCTACAGGCTTAACTTGTGAGAGGAGAATGTGGTACAGAGAAAGGGGGAGGGCACAGGCCGGAGCTACCGCCTTCATTTCTTAACTCTGTGACCTGGTCAGGTCCTTGACCTCTCTGACCTCCTCAGTTTCCTCCTCCGTAAAATAAAGATGATGAGGGACTGTGTCCACTTTCTGAGTTGCTATAAGAGTTGAGGATGATGATACCCATAATATGTAAGACAAGTACCTGCCACAATAAAACTGAATAAATGTTAGCTAATTTAATAATTGGTATCACATGTCACATTTTAACAGATAACATTCAATATAGAGTCCAAAGTCTAAAATCACTCAGGATGGCTAGATATAAATTATATATCTACCTTTACTGAAGCAACTTAAAAGTACTTCAGGTTTTTATTTATATCAACTGTGGATTCATATATGGGTCTTGGAGTCTCGTAGTTCAAGAGTTAAATCGTAGCTCTACTATTTATCATTTCAATAACCAAAGGATTAGCATTGTGTCTCATATTCCTATCTATAGAATAGATTAATAATACTTACTTGTAGCTAATATTTATCAATAGTGTCAGTAAGCTGATACTTCCTACAGTTCAGGCCCTGATTTAAATACACTAGATATTAAGAATTCATTTTGTCCTAACAACCACCCTCTGAGGACTTAGACCTTGTCCCAGTTCGTACAGTTAATGACCAGCCAAACTGGGATGAAAATCCAGGCATCTTGATTCCAAAGCCCAAGCTCTTCCTTACTGTATGTGTAATGCATTCATTCATTCCTCAGACATTCATGTTTCATATGTGTCTAGGTTGTTTGGATACAGCAGAATATAAAACAAAGAAAACAAATGCCTCCTGACAAATTTAACTCTCTGTGATGATGTGGGAATTGATACAGAAGACAATATGGTCCATCTGAAATATAATTCAAGCCACAAATGCAAACCACATGTACAATTTCAAACTTCCTAGTAGCCACATTATGAAAAGAAACAAGTAAAGTGAATTTTAATAATATGTTTTATTTAACCCAAATCTCTAAAATACTATCTCTTCAACATGTAGCCAATATGAAAAATTATTAGTGAAGTCATTCTTTTTTTATATACCATATTTTCAAAACACAACGTGTCTTTAACACAGCGCACTTTGATTCACACTAGCCACATTTTAAGTGTTCGATAGCATATGTGCTAGTGGCTACTGTACTGGGCAGAACAATTCTACAGAATCAGCATGAGCCCTTAAGAAGAGCTCAGTGTGAAGCCTCTGAGAAGGAAAAGGGCTTGGTACTCCAGGGGATCTGAAGCAGAGTGAGGAGGAAGGGGAGTGCTCAAGATGAACTTTGATGAGGGTGTAGGCCCCAGGTTTTTAGGCCATGATTGTGGGTGAGTCATCTGGAAAAGGGGCTTCCCAGGTGGCTCAGTGGTAAAGAATCCTCCTGCCAAGTAGGAGACATGAGACACAGGTTTGATCCCTGGGTCAGGAAGATCCCCTGGAGAAGGAGATTGCAACCCACTCCACTGTTCTTGGCTGGAGAATCCCATGGACAGAGGAGCCTGGCAGGGCTACAGTCCACACGGTCACAAAGAGTTGTACATAATTTTGTGACTAAACAACAACATCTGGAAAAAGACAGGGATTTCTTTGCCCTGTTACTTTAAAGCACAGCTCCCTTTATCTTTCAAAATCTGAGTCCTATTCACTGACTGTATAATGAGTAACTAAGTCACCCCCAAATCTTGTTAGCAAAAAATTTCTTGTGTTAGTGATCTTTTCAGTGCAGCTTGTTTACTTTATCAGAGCAAACTAATGCCTCTTGTCATGTGAGATATAAGTGGATGTAATACTAACTTCCAACACAGCTTTCATTGTGTGAGCTGATTGAATTTCACCTTTGCAAACAGCATACATGCATAATCAGCTTTGAGAGTTGATGTGAAATGGAGCATTTTCATCCAAGGTTGGTTTAGTTCATTTAAAGCTGGCTTTGATTTAAATTCCTAGTGATGCTTTTAGCTCATGCGACAGTTAAAAATTAAATGAAATTATCTCATTCTAAATCATCATACCTTCTCTTCAGAAACCTTAGAATCCAGAAGGAGTATTGCATCAGGTCATACAAAGTATGACTGTTAGTACGAGAATGGCATGATTCATGTATGCTTTATCTTTTGAATTTACACAGCATGTTCAAGTTCAAGGGTGACTTTGAAATTCCAG
The DNA here is from genome assembly GCF_910594005.1 of Cervus elaphus. Classification (NCBI taxonomy): domain Eukaryota; kingdom Metazoa; phylum Chordata; class Mammalia; order Artiodactyla; family Cervidae; genus Cervus; species Cervus elaphus. The sequence continues at coordinate 19,905,468 of NC_057847.1, read as the reverse complement.
AGTCTAGAAGCACAAGAGTCCATATAATCTTTTAACCCTAGTAATGAGCATTAACTAATTGCTAGACACAATTACAGGTACCTCTCCATAGACAGACAAGAAGAAGTCTTTCCAAGCTGTTTAAATTTTGAAAGATCCTTGCAACTGTCTTTTTAAAGCATTGTGTCCTTCATAATCTACTACCAAGATATCTTCCATCATAAATTTGGAAATATTTCCACATGGAAATATTATTTTGATCTTGGTAGGTAAATTTAATGATGTTACATTATATGTTGACAATACCCAAAGGGCTATTCTCTTATCTGAAAATGCTGACTCTTGGATTTCCCGACTTTAATAAAATTCTGCCTACATACGCCACTCCAGAGCAGAAGCCTTTGCATGTATGACTGAGTTCAAATGTGTATTCAACATGTGAAACTTTTGGAAATCTAGTTTCTGCAAATAGAAAAGTTTTCTCTTTCTTACCTTCAGCCTTCCATCCTCAATGATACATTCATTATTTGTTCATTTATTTGATATACATTTATTGAATTTTTTATTTAAAACACAAAGCTAGGTGCTAAAGAGTGAATTTCTTTTTAACATAAGTAGCTTCTCATTGAAAAATGTTACATATGTGATTAGAACATGAGTTAGAATGTGCTAAATGTCCCAGAAGCTACATACAAAGTGATACGGGAATTTAGAGCAAGGAGGAACTACTGGTGAGTTTCAGATGTAGTTAGTTATAGAGGTTGATTTTCAAAAATGTGTAGAATTTCAATAGGAAGATCTTTGATGGCATAAGCATTTGAGAGAGGAACCTTGTTCAAAAGAATGATCATATTATTTCTGTTCTTAAGTCAAAATTTTCAAAACGAGCAAGAAGAGGGTAAAAATGGGAGGCACGGCAACCTGAGGTCCAGTGCAAGAAAGCTTTGAGTGCCAGTCTGAGTATAAACCGCAGTCTGTGAAAAATAGGAATACTTTGAAATTTTTTCAGTAGAGAAACTATTATTTTTTTACTTTTTTTTTCCTGGCAAAACTTTTAGGATGAATTATAGGGGAAATGGGCAGAAAATAGGGAGACCAACTGCAAGGTAATTGCAACAATCCAGTGGTAAAATAATGGGGGTTGAAGGCATCAATCTTAGTGACATTTTGGAGTTTTAATCTCAAGGCCCAGATCTTTGAGAGAGGCAAGTGGAAAATGTTGATGATGGCACTTAAATTTTAATTCTGGCCAGTGTGAGGAATATGAGGGCGAGTGAGCATCTGGTTTGTGGGAAGGGTGATATGTTTTAGGCAAGTTAAATTGGCATTCTATACATTATCCTTTTTAGATGGCTGAACTAAAAACCAAGCTAAAGTGAAAAGTGAGACCAGAAAGGAGGGACAGAGAAAGGACATTCTAAAGGTAAAATGGAAAGATCCATGACATTCAAGCCCTCTCTCTACATAAGATGAGACTGTTTCTAACAAAATTCCATACGGGGCAAGTTCAGATTGTAGCTATTGGTTTTCTTCTTTCTTGTGATATTGTGACTTATAATAAGAAATCTATAGTTAGTCTTTGTCCTTGTTTCTGGCACAGAGATCCCCAGACCCTTGGAATTTCCTAAACATTGAGAGTGATAAAACGTGACTTTTGTTTTGTTAATGACACGATTTTTGAAGCAACTGAAGATAGGGGCTGTTGCCATTGTAGTCAGGCCTGCTTAGAGGGTTGGAATTTTCAATCCCACCCTGACACTGGGCAGGCAAAAAGAGCTCGAGATGGAACTCAGTCACCAAAGGTCAGCTATCTCATCAGTCATGCCTTTGTGATGAGGCTTCCACAAAACCCCAGAAGGACAGGTTTCAGAGAGTTTCTGGGTTGGTAAACAAGTGGAGAATTCCTAAAGAGATGGGAATACCAGACCACCTGACAGATTCCTGAGAAATCTGTATACAGGTCAGGAAACAACAGTTAGAACTGGACATGGAACAACAGACTGATTCCAAATAGGAAAAGGAGTACGTCAAGGCTGTATATTGTCACCCTGCTTACTTAACTTATATGCAGAATACATCATGAGAAACGCTGGGCTGGAGGAAGCACAAGCTGAAGTCAAGATTGCTGGGAGAAATATCCATAACCTCAGATATGCAGATGACACCACCCTTATTGTAGAAAGTGAAGAAGAACTAAAGAGCCTCTTGATGAAAGTAAAAGAGGAGAGTGAAAAAGTTGGCTTAAAACTCAACATTCAGAAAACTAAGGTCATGGCATCTGGTCCCATCACTTCCTGGTAAATAGATGGGGAAACAGTGGAAACAGTGACAGACTTTATTTTGGGGGGCTCCAAAATCACTGCAGATGGTGACTGCAGCCATGAAATTAAAAGATGCTTACTCCTTGGAAGAAAAGTTATGACCAACCTAGACAGCATATTAAAAAGCAGAGACATTACTTTGCCAACAAAGGTCCATCTAGTCAAAGCTATGGTTTTTCCAGTGGTCATGTATGGATGTGAGAGTTGGACTGTGAAGCAAGCTGAGTGCTGAAGAATTGATGCTTTTGACCTGTGGTGTTGGGGAAGACTCTTTAGAGTTCCTTGGACTGCAAGGAGATCAAACCAGTCCATCCTAAAGGAAGTCAGTCCTGAATATTCATCAGAAGGACTGATGCTAAAGCTGAAACTCTAAAACTTTGACCACCTGATGCAAAGAACTGACTCATTGGAAAAGACCCTGATGCTGGGAAAGGTTGAAGGCAGGAGGAGAAGGGGACAGCAGAGGATGAGAAGGTTGGATAGCATCACTGGATCAATGGACATGAGTTTGAGTAGGCTCCAGGAGTTGGTGATGGACAGGGAGGCCTGGCATGCTGCAGTCCATGGGGTCACAAGGAGTCGAACTCAGCTGAGTGACTGAACTGAAACAAGTGGAGATGTGGGGAGAGTGGCGTGCTGGCACACCACAGAAGCCCATAGCCTTTCCCCATACCTTGCTCCATGCACCTCTTCTTTCTATCTATTCTGAGCTATATCCTTTTATAATAAACCAGTAATCTAGTAAATAAGTTGTTTCTCTGAGTTCTGTGAGCATCTCTAGCAAATTAAACCCTAGGAGGGGACTGTGGAAACATCCGACACTGAAGTCAGTTGTTCAGAAGTACAGGTAAGTACGCCTGGACTTGTTTAGTGCCACTAAGGTCTAAGGTGGGGATCACTGGAACCCCTCAATCTATATCCAGTCAGTCAGAATCACTTTTGACTGGCATTTGAAGGTTGAGAGAACGATCTCTTAGGACTAAACTCTTAACAGGTAGAATCTGATTGTTACTATCCCTGGTTTTGGAGCTGACCTCTTGGACACCCTGCTGGCGTCTGATGCGTTGTAGTGTGTGAAGACCCCCAACAACACACACATGCACACACACACACGCTAGGATTGGTCTCAGAACACCAAAATACTTTCCTTATTAAACCGTGAAATCATGGTTTTACTGCTTCTTGAAAAATTAAGTACACAATCTGATGTTTGTGGAAGATTCAGACATTGAAATGCTTGACCTCAATTTTCTTCTTTAAGAGGGAATTTTGTTAGTGACGAGAAAGATGCTCTGGGTGTCTGTCCAGAGAATGGGCAGTGCACCTACTCTAGCAGAGAGAAAGACCCTAGGTTTCTTGGAAGTGATTTTAAGATTATCCCAGTGTTTTATCTATCCAAGTAAATAAATTACTTCCCACGACCTTTCCTCTTCCTCTGTCTCTCCAAAATCTATCCATCTATCCCAGTTATGTCTAAACACACCTTTTGCATGAAGCTTTTTCTTGTCTACACTCTTAAGTTTTCTGTTCTTTAAACTCCCTTAGCAATACATTTATAGCCATTAATGACATCTAATTAGTGATGTGCAAGTCTCCCTGTTAGGGTCTAATCTTTGAAAACAAAGACTGTCACTCCTTTTTCTAACCTGCAAGTGCCTTGAACACAGAGAAAGGTTGATCAGTGGTTGGGAAATGAATGTATATGCAATCACTTAGTTTGCTGAGGACATTCTATATGTCAGGCAGCATTCTAAGCACTTCACATATGCTACTTCAGCTGCTCTTTGCCATGACCCAAGATGGAGACTGTTGCTTTGCCTAAGAGAAGGTGAGAGGAAGGACTTACTCACTGGCCACTCAAGTAGCAGAGGTAGGATATGAATGCAGGTGGCCTGGCCCCAGAGTCTATGGTCTTAGTTACTGTGTATATTGCCCTTTCCAGCTCCATGTCCTAATTTGGTTACCATATACATTAAGGAGGGAAAAGGAGCAAAATTAACCTTAGATCACTGCCTTTGTAATTATGGATACATGACTTTGTACAAATCATAAGTAAACTTTTCAGGTTCCTCACATAAAATGGATTACCAGCATTATGTATTTTATAAAATTTTTATGGGTACTAAATGAGACAATGCACATAAAATGCACATAGCAAGAAAAAACTTTTGTGATGATGAGGAGGGAACTCCTAAGGTGTGTAACTTACATTATGCCCTTCTGGATCATAACGTTATCTTCCATCTGGGAGTGATATCTTGGCATCTGCCATTTTTGTATTTGATGCTATGTTAGTTTTCCTGAGAGCAATGATTTCTAGCCAGCATAAAGCTATCCAATAACTTTTGTGAAAACACAGAAAATGTAGTGAGAATATGCAACTGGTAGAAAGGAAAATTAAAGGCCTTATAACTTTAAAACCAAATATTGAATCTTCCTCAAATATTAAATTGTAGGCATATCTTCATGTTTTATTACACTTTACCCTGCATGTAGCACATTTATGCACTTTTCTTTTTCAACCAACCTATTGTGTCATATGTTGTCTGTAGCACTTGGAGTACATGGTTAAATAAATGCATGGGTAGGAAAGAAAGATCACTTTTTAAAGATATTGTTTTAGTTTACTTATTTTTTTAAAAAAAATATCTTTTAGTTCTTTGGGATTTTTCTGGAAAAGAAGTACTTAATCTCACTATTATGGTAAGAAACAAAAAATGTTGGGACTGCTCTGGTGGCCCAGTGGTTAAGACACTGGGCTTTCATTGAAGGAGGCATGATCTCTGGTTAGGGAACTAAGATCCTGCATGCCCTGTAGCACAGCCAAAAAAAAATAGAGAAAGAAGCAAGCAAAAAGATGCTAACTCTACTAAAGGAGAAGAGATTAAAAGTGGTTGAGGAGGAAATATATGCTCTAATTCCCTTTTATTCCTCAGATAAAATAATTCACCTAATGTTAATATATGAGCCAGGCAATGACAGGAGAAAATAATCATTTTATTGCAGTGGATCTTTGGGTAGAAAATTTAAGGACAAGAAAATATTCTTATCCTTGAGGGGAGAAAGGTAAGTATCTGATTTACAATACCTACTTATCTCCTTAGAAGAATGTCTAGGATAACATCAGCAAGACTTCATGTAACATTAATAACTTGAGTGAGGATTTATCAAAAGGTCTGAGATTCATTTAGTTTTGTATAACTTTTACCTCTTTTGAATTATGAACATGGAAGCCATTTTTTAAACTATTTGGTGGATCTGTCATTTTTAGCAGTAGCTTTTGCTGTGTATGCTTTGAATTTGAATGTATATATATATGACAGCTACAACCAAATGGCATGTAAGATATTATTCATTTCTTTATACCATATATGCTAGCATATAACATTTAAATTTTTTATAATAAAAAATATAAACTTTCCAGATATTAATTGAAACTCAGTAGGAAGTGAAGTAGTATATAAGAAGTCTAGTTTACTGTTTTGAATTGTGGTCTTAATAAATCTCACTCTGCTAAAATGATGACTCTTGTATTTTGCCTGCATTAAAATCATTTTAGGAGGTAATTGGTTTAGCTTATTGTAATGCTGCCTGATAATATTTCTTTTGCTTTTCGAGCAAAGAATAAGGTATCATTAAATTATTGTTGCACAGGAAAGTCATGTATTACAAATGTTATTGAATACAGAATATAAAATGGACTCAAGAAAAATAAATACACTTCACACAGGAGACTCACTACAAGTTTCACTGGATTATTTAATTCACTAAAACATGTTCCTATTTGATGGACTAAAATTGCTTGTTGTTTTTTTTTTTTTAGTTACTTTTATTGTTTTAAATTTACTATTAGAAAATATATACAAATATATAAAGTAGAGTATTAAAAGGCATATTTTGGAAGTTACTAGACTCTACTTTAGCATTAAATGAGATGGGGTGTTATTGTTTTGAATATTTAAAAAATAAGATATATCAAAGTTTAATTTTCATTGTTGAACCTCCATTTAAAGATAGAATGCCTAGATTTTTATAACTTTATTATGATATTTTGAACATTAGACTTCCCATTAGAAAAAGCAAACTTCTTTTAAAACAAAGATTCTCACAAATTATACATAAGCATCAATATATAAATACATGTGTATATGTACATACATGTACGCATGTCTGTATGTATACATATATAATTGTTAAACATGCTTTTTAATTAAGTTGAGTATATTTTTAGCTAATTTATTCAATTAGTTAAATGGTTTCCTCAAATAAAGATTAAAAGAAAAAATCAACAGCCTATCACTTTTCTTCCAGGCTGAGGTAAATTGGCTGAAATGACCTATTCTGGGGAAGCTGGTGGTTCATAAAGTTACAACCCAGGAGTGTAGTTTCCCTGGCATTCGGCTTGGCATCATGTGTACCAGCTGTCCCAGTCTTTTTAACAGTTCTAACCAATGCTTTGCACTTCTTAGCTTGATATTTGACCACAATACCCAACTACAGGTTGCGCGCCTTGTGAACTATCGGCAAAGTCTCAATCAGCTGAGCGTACACAGTGTGTAAATATGTCAGAAGAGATAATGGATGCGCTGACGGATGCTGTCTTTCAGCCCGCTGCAAGAAAGGAATGGAAAGCAGGACCGGCAGTCCCGAGCAGGCAAGACAGAAGTGGACTAACCGGAGCGAGGAGGCGGGGGCTGGGAAGCAGCCCTGGAGGCAGTTAATGGCCGGCTGTTCTATAGCTCCGAGGACATAAATCTAAGCAATTCACCAGCTGGAGATGCTTGAGGAGGCAAAGGAATAAAATTACTATTCTTTTATTGCAACTTGGATAAAATGAATGTTTAATTTCGAGAGCCAGTAGCAGACTATTCTCTAACTACCAGCATCTGCTATAAGAAAATGATTTTATATATAAATACATTACTCTTCGGTTGGTTGGTTGGCTGTCAGGTTCTGGAATATGTGGGTTGAGTTTTCGGTTTGGGTTTTGTATTTTACTGAGGTACAGTTGATATAGAGTATTACGTAAGTTGTAGGTAGACACATAATGATTCACAATTTTCAAAGGTTATATTCCATTTATGGATATTATAAAATATTGACTGTATTCCCAATGTTGTACAATATATATCCTTGTAGCTGATTTATTTTATACATAGTAGTTTGTACCTCTTAATCCCCTACCGCTGTCTTGTCCCTCCTGCCTTCCCTCTCTTCACTGGTAACCACTAGTTTGTTCTCTAAATCTGTGAGTCTGTGCCTGTCTTGTTTGAAAACTACTAATTTGTTGTAGTCATTAGATTCCCCATATAAGCAGCATCATACAGTATTTGTTTTTTTCTGTCTGACATTTTACGTAGCATAATATCCTCTAAGTCCATCCATGTTGTTGCCAATGGCGAAATTTCATTCTTTTTCATGCATGGTAATATTCCATTGTGTGTGTGTGTCTGTATATGTGTGTGTATATATATCTTCTTTATCCTTTCATCTGTTGATAGACATTTAGGTTGCTCCCATATCTTGGCAATTGTAAATAATGCTACTATGAACATTGGAGTATATGTATCTTCTCAAATTACTGTTTTCTTTTTTCTTTTCAGATATACACCCAGGAATGGAATTGTTGGGTCATATGGTAGTCCTGTTTTTAGTTTTTTGAAATACTTCTGTATTGTCTTCCACAGTAGCTAGACCAATTTACATTTCCACCAGAAGTGTACCATTGTTCCCTTTTCTCCACATCCTTGCCAACATTTGTTACTTGTGGTTTTTTTTTTTTTTTTTTTTTTTTGATGATAGCCATTCTGACAGGTATGAGTTGTTGACTCATTGTGGTTTTGATTTACATCTCCGACGATCTGATGATTAACATTGTTGAACATCTGTTCACGTGCCTGTTCATCTGTATGTCTTGTTGTACTGGGCTTTATGAAATTAAGTGGACTTTAAGACTGAAGAAACTAAATATCTTAGTACATGGAAATTTCAAAGCTAATTCATTTGTGACATCACACAATCAATACCTCAATCAAGAACAAGAGGACAATGTCAAAAACAACAACAAAACCTGAAACAGAAACAGGAGAAGCATGTGCAGATATAGGAAGCTTTAAAGGAGTTGGCTAGTTCAGTTGATAAGACAGGGAAGATTTTAGAAGTCATATCCGCTTCAAGCAAAAAGTTCAAGTACCAATTAAAATGGGCCTAATAGAAACTATTTGTCAGCTCTTGACTCTGCAGACATGGAAAGTCTATTTGCTATAGAGATTTGTTCATGGTTTTAACTATATTTAAGTAAGAATTTTAAATATATTCAGATTTCAGCTCAGCAGAAGTATTATAGGTTAGAAGAAAAAAAATTGCTATCATTAAATTTAATGTATTGTCTAGGCTTTTGATTTTTTTATTTCCACAGTTTTGATTTTCTTTCTTCTTTAAGATTCAATTATTTTTATCTGTTGAAATTGTTACATGCAGGAAATCCTGAATGCTATCTTTCTTAATTACTTACTCCAATGAATAGAAGTAATGACAGTGATGTAACTGGATAAAAATAATCTAGAAGTATGTGATTTTGATATATATCTTGTGTTGTTTTAGAAAATTTTCCTAATTTGGGGGCATACATAATACTACTATCTATAGCAAAAAAAAATTAATTGCATATTGTATTTTGTTACCATCTCTCTCTTTACATGCATACTTAACTGACAATGAAAATTGTAAAATACCATGTTGACCCTGACAGTTAAGTCCTTAACCAGAAACAGGTATCCCAACTTTTCATATAGCTCCTTGTTTTGAACAAGGTATTTACTTCTTTGAGTCTCAGTTGCCTCATTCACAGAAATGAGGAATATCTTTCTTGTTAATCTTGCTATGGGAAGCAAGTCAAATAAGGTATGTTATTCCACTTTGATAAATATATGAATTAAAAATCAATAGGCTACAGACAAATGAGCTCAGTCTCCATCTTAAACAAAATCCTAGGATAGAATAGACAGTAGAGTTTGCTTAGCATAAGATGTATCTAACCTCTTTTGTTTCATGGAATTCTTTCAGTTCTTGGTCAGGAAAATATAAAAGTTATATTGGATCTAAGCTTAAAGACATTCAATAAAATTGCTTTTGATCTTTTTGTAGGTAAGTTTTATAAATACACAGTGAATTCAAGAAAAAAAAAAGGGAACCATAACTAAAATTTCTGAGCATCTCTCTGTGTCAGTCACCATGCTTGATATTAACATACTTCATCTTGTTTAGCTCTCCTGACCTTGTAACCAACCTCTGGGGAATAGTATAACATGGTGGATGAAAGTACAAGCTCTGTAACTAGAATTCTTGCTTTAAATTTCAATTCCCTCACTTTCAAGCTGTGTGACCTCAAAGAAGCTATTTAACTTCAATGTGCCTTAGTTTTTTCACTTGATGCACATTAAGGTTGTAAATAAAATAGTTTATACCTTCACAGGGTTATTCTGAGGGTTAAATGTAAAACCTCATAGAATACTACCTGGCGCGTGGTTAGCAGTTAATAAATAATAATTGCTAGCAGTTTTTTTTTAAAGCAATTATTAAATGTTAACTCAGAAAACTGCAGCTTGTTAAGAAATTTGCCCAAAGTGCCGTAGGAATGGAAAAAACGGAACAATGATTAAGGTCTGTCTGAATCAGACCCACTGCCCTTTATGGCTCCAACACTTTAAACAACTCCATACTGTGCTATATGGACTATTGAACTCCGCTGAAGGTTTGAGGTGTTGGAGCAGGTGTATATCACAGCATTGCAACCAACTAATAATGCCATATTTGGTATTTCTGTGCTTAAAATTGCTTCAGCCTCTCCATCACTGAAAACTTCCCAGTGGGCATGATTTTCTGCAAGCCTGACCTTCTGCCATATTTTGTACTATTGCTCTCTTTTCTCTTTCTTTTCTCTATTCTTCTTCTTCTTACTATCCTTCCTCTCTTTTATGAGCTTTTATGATCTTCACATTCTTGATAACTTCTTATGCTGAGCGGTTTAATGTCTACTTGCTTGAGTGAGTGCTGAGTCACTTAGTCAAGTCAGATACATGTCCGACTCTGCAACTCTTTGCAGTTTTTTACAAGGGAAGAAGATAAAAATCGTTTCTGCCTTCAGGAGCATAATACTCTTCTTTCTTTCTTTTCTTACCTAATATACTTGATTACCAAGGACTCTTTAACTTGTTTTTGTTCCCCTCAATGAAGGAAAAATCTCTTCCTGCCTGACTCACTACTGAATTCCCAGCCCATAGAAGTTTGACGTAGAATATGTGTTCAGCATTTCATTTAATGGTATTGTACTATAGTCATGAATGTGAAGGTTTTCTTGGCTAGTGCAGGAGCTCCTTAAGGGCAATCATTGTATCTCTGGTCCTATCACATCTCTGTTGCTGTTTAGTCACTAAGTTATGTCTGACTCTGCAACACCTTGGACTCTAGCCTACCAGGCTCCTCTGTCAATGGATTTTTCAGGCACATCTCTGACACTAGTATTAATAGATAGGTAATACTTCTTAATCAGAGAAGGCAATGGCACCCCACTCCAGTACTCTTGCCTGGAAAATCTCATGGACGGAGGAGCCTGGTAGGCTGCAGTCCATGGGGTCACGAAGAGTTGGACATGACTGAGCGACTTCATTTTCACTTTTCACTTTTATGCATTGGAGAAGGAAATGGCAACCCACTCCAGTGTTCTTGCCTGGAGAATCCCAGGGATGGGGTCGCACAGAGTCGGACACTACTGAAGTGACTTAGCAGTAGCAATACTTCTTAATAGAATTGAATTCAGTTTACTCAAACTGTTTACTCAATATATCTAGGTATATTGACCTAGATATACTATTAATAGTAACTTGAAATCATGTCGCATAAAGAATTGTTGAAATAATTGAAAAATATTTCATGTGAAAAAGACAAGTCTTGGGAAAAGATGTGCAATTGGCTTCAAATTTTATCCGACTCTTGGGACCCCATGGACTGTAGCCTGCCAGGCTCCTCTGTCCATGGGATTCTCCAGGCAAGAATACCAGAGTGGGTTGCAATTTCCTTATCCAAGGGATCTTTCCAACCCAGGAATCGAACCCAGGTCTCCTGCATTACAGACAGATTCTTTACTGACTGAGCTACAAGGGAGTGAAAGTGAAAGTCATTCAGTCATGTCCAACTCTTTGTGACGCCATGGACTGTAAAATCCATGGAATTCTCCAGGCCAGAATACTGGAGTAGGTAACCTTTCTCTTCTCCAGGGGATCTTCCCAATCCAGGGATCAAACCCAGGTCTCCTGCATTGCAGACAGATTCTTTACTGAGCTATGAGGGAAGACCCACAAATATCATAGAGACCCCCAAAGAAGAGAGACACTTGTCTGTCCTTGAGTTAAAAGACATTTTAGTACTGAATTCGAGAGAACTATTAGATTTAGGATGTTACTGTCAGGAGCAATGAATTGTTCATCCCTGCAAGTACTCAAGGGGCTTCCCTGGTGGCTCAGCAGTAAAGAATCTGCCAGCCGTGCAGGAGACGCAGGAGATATAGGTTCGATCCCTGGGTCAGGAAGATCCCCTGGCGGAGGGCATGGCAACCCACTCCAGTATTCTTGCCTGGAGAATCCCATGGACAGAGGAGGCTGGCAGCCTGAGGTTTACGGGGTTGCCAAGAGTTGAGTATGACTGAAGCAGCTAAGAACAGCAGAGCATTCACAGGAGGTGCCCAGGCAAAGTCTGGGGGTGTGGGAGACAAAATTTAACAATAATATGTACAGCTGATATAAGCCCCCCACAACTGAGGCTCTCTGGGTTTTCTAGATAAGTGCCAAGAAATACTTTTCTTCAATCTCTCATAATTTTGCAAATAGTTTTCTGTAGGAAAATTAACTCGACCTTTCACACAAGGACATTGTATTTTCAATTAAGAGTTGGATTGCTTTAAACCTTACAAGTTGTTTTCATATAATCCTTGCAGAGGTCTACCTTTGAATAGGTAGACCAAGTATTACTCATATTACTACCATTTTACATAAAGACAAATGCTTATAGAGGTTTGCTCATTTGCCAGAGGTCACATATGTAGTAATTGATGGAAATAGATCTTCAACCCAGGTCTTTGTGCCTCTTTTCCCAGAACTGCCTACCACATCATGCCACTTCTGTTATTACCGAGATGAGAAAGAGGAGAAACACAACCTCCTTTTAAAATACTAATGCAGATCCTCCCTTACAGAAGAATGCTGCCAAGCGCTCTATAATTTATGTTTGAGAACAAATTTAAGTGGTATGATCAAGAGCACATGGACAATAAGAAACAGGATCTGGTTAAGAATGCAGGGCTCTGGTATCCCATGATGCTATTTGCCCCACAGAATCTGACTGCCTTTCCTGGGAAGGAATTATAATGATGCTTTTATGTTCTTGGCCAGGAAATGTTTATAAATCATAATGTACCATTTGCAAGTGATGTTACCTTATGAATATTAAAAGATTAGGAAATGACATTGGGTTTTGTTGAAAACCTTGAGTGACCCTGTAACGAACACAATAAATGATTGCTTTTATTGCAGTGCCCTCTAAATATTATTAAAACTCTTTATAGTAGGCAGTAAATAATAGCAAACGAACGCTTGATTTATAACAATTACAGTACAGATGAGTTGGATTCATGTGCCGTACTGTAATGAAGATAATAGCTCAAAATACATGAGAAACAGTCACTCAGTGAAATATGAGCTGATTTGCATGATCCATGTCCCTTGAGTAACCTGTAATTGGCTATTATGAAATGGAATGCGAATGATTTGGTCTACAAATAAGAGAAGTAGTACAGAATTACCATATTATCTCTATGAAAATATTTTTATTTTCAACACCAAACTATTTTTGTGGAACATAGGGTCTGTGCTTCCATATTTAACATATGTGAGTATTCAGCAGTTAAGAAAGATTCTTCTCTAATTCCTTTGAAAATTGGTATCATTCAACTTTATTCACAGTAAGCATACAAAATTGCTTTCTTTTAGCTTGAAGATATACTGCATTCTTTAATAGTCACCCTTTTAAGAATAGATTTTGTGGGTGAGGCTGGAAAAGCATTGACTTTCCAAACAAAGGAATTCAAGGTATATGTGCAACCAATTTTATTCATCAAAGCAAACTTAGGCAATTCATATTAATATTTTAGATTTCAGGAAATTTCTAACAAAAACTTGGCTTTCTCAGTTATTTTAATGTTTTCCTAGTCCCCTTTTGACTCCCCTCTATAGAAAACCACACCAAAACAACAACAATCCACATGAAATTTCTTTTTTTTTGGTGGAATTAGCTGCCGTTTTTGAAAGGCAATGGAGGGAGCTGTGCCAATATGGTACTTCATGCCTAGACCGTCTGTCACGTTCCTGAAATCTCATTCTTATTATCACACAAATAACCCAAGGGATAGAACTAGTCCCACTGGCAAGGGGATCATCAATGTTTATCCTAAAGTACTGTTACAGTGGCCATAATGGGGAAGGTATACCATAATTAAGAGCTATAGTCAACTAATTAAGTCAAATTATATCTAATTATAGATCCAATAATCTATGCCAAAGCCAGTTGTTGATAACTAAGGGAAAAATAATGTTTTAATTAACCTCTATCATGAATCACTGTTTGAAGGTTTTTTATTAAAAATATTTTTGTAAGATAACTCCTATAGCTCTCTTTTATCTACTATTTTGCTTTAGGAATAGACAAATAAAAAATACAAAATTATTTTTATAAAACTTTGCCTTTAAAGTTTTTAAGTTGATTATATTAATTATTAACTATTCCTAGAAAATTTGAAGGGAAAATATGAGCTAATACTGGTGCTAAATAATTATTTAATGAACTGTAATAAAATATTCCTGAAACAAATTAAGAAGGATAAGTAAAAATGAAATGGTCAACAGTGGACTTATTAAATAATAACATGGAAAATAAGGTGCACATAATGAGAAAATCTGAAGCTGGGTAATCTCCATGTAAGTTAACTAGGGACAAATTAATAACAGTCTCCAAATAATTGAAAGATGGAAATAAAGTGCTGACATGTAGCTTTGAATATTTACCATGAATTTGAGCAAAATTACATTAAAAACAGTAGCTTAACATAAGGAGCTTACTAATCATGAAGATGGTTAATATTATACAATATCCTTCAGAAGGCTATGGAACTTTTGTCCCTAGATATCTTAAATATATATATATATATATATATATATATATATATATATATATGTAAATAAAACATCAGCATGAAATATCTGGAGCCCCCAAGCAGGAATAATAGCTCTAAATGTCTCTTTCCCTCTAGTGTTGCTTGATAATTTAAAGAAAATAAAAATCCAATTTTGGTCTATGGTATATTTATTTAGATATAAATCCAATCTGAAACATAAGTGCATGAACCTAATGTCTTCTAAATAACAAATGTGATAAGATATATATAATGTAATCACAGAAGTCTAAAACAATGTGAAATACCTTTAAAGTTTGTGTATCACTATTCCTAGGATATGATAAAGTTATTACCCTGGGACCTGAGATTTCACAACTGATTTGTTACAACAGCCGATATCTGAGCTTAATGACAAATTTATGCATTTATTAAATAAGCACTTATCTACAATGTGTCAATCTTTGTGCTAGACAGATGTGTAGAATATAAAACATAAAAAGGACTTCACTCTTGACCTCAGGGAAGGTATGAAATAGAAAGGTGTAAGAATTGTACATAAATTACTAAATTAAAAAAAAAAAAGTATAATGACAAATGCCAAGGAAGTATTGTTGTTTTAAGGACCAAGTAACCATTTCTTGGAAACGATGTTTTAGGAGTTTCATAACAATTACAACATTTAATTGTCATGGACAGTATATAAGAATTGGATAGGGAAAGAAGGTTGTTGGAGGTAATTCTCTGCAAACCAAGTGACAATGATGAATTTTAAAGAGATTTATGATTAGTAATTGTTGTCTTTGTTGTTCGGTTCAACTACATATGCTGAATCACATGCCAGGCTCTATAATAGGGGTTCATAGTTTTATCCTTATATAAAATTAACTTTTAGTAAATTACAAGTTTTGTACCAGTCAGCCATTTTGTTAAAGAGTATAAACATTTCTCTCTTCACTCTCTCCTCTCTTCTGAGATGATTCAATCCATACCCATGACTTTTATTATCATCCACATAGCTTGTAAATTTGTTTCTCCAACTGAGAGCTCTTTTCAGAGTTCTAGGCTATGTGTCAGCTTCCTATCTGATATCTCATGCAACAAACGAAAACTATCTATAACAAAATTTGTAATCTTTCCCATCAAAACCGACTTACCTCCTTTATCTCCTATCTCAGTGGATGACACCAATATCCATCTAGTCTTGCAAACCTGAAACCTAGGGATCATCTTGAATGCCTACCTCTTATTACATGCCATAATAATTTTACCAACAGTGCCAGTAATCCAACTTTACTATTAAAAATCTTACATTTATCCACTTCTCTTCATGTTACCTGACAATAATGGCAGTTCTCACTACCATTTTATTTCATATGGCCACTGCAATACATTCCTTTTTTGCCTCTTTCCAATTTATTCCCCATACTGCAGTGGGAATTATTTATTTAAACTGAAATCATAAACCTTGCATAAACCTCCAAAAGACCATCAGAATTAAGTCCACAGTGTCCAAAATCTTTCATAGTATGATGTCTGCCTAGGTCTGCAACTGGTCTCAGAGTAGATTTTCCTCGATGTCTTGTGTAAAGCTTTCCTTCAAGCTCTCAAATGTGTCCTCCTCCATCTAGCTTTGTAAATTCTTTGCATATGCTTCTCCCTGGCCTGGGTGGAGTGCTTTCTGCCATATCCACAGCCTTACTCTCGATTGGCTTATTTTTGTTAATGCTGATTTATCAGATCTCAGCTTAAATAACACTCCATTAAGAAAACTGTCCATCACCACCTGTATTTTTCCTTTGTGATCTTTTTCACCCACATACATATAATTCAATGGTGAAAAATCAAGTTAAATAACACGAAGATGGATTTGTAGTTTAACATGGTGAAAAGCGGGCTTTCCTGGTGATTCGGATGGTAAAGGATTTGCCTGCAATGCTGGAGAATTGGGTTTGATGCCTAGATTGGGAAAATCCCCTGAAGGAGAGCATGCCAACCCACTCCAGTATTCTTGCTGGAGAATCACCATGGACAAAGGAGCCTGGTGGGCTACAGTCCATGGGGTCACAAAGAGTCAGGCATGACTGAGTGACCAAGCAAAGCACGTGGTGAAAAGCATAGGCATGTATCTCTTTTCCAGCTCCCAAAACTCTCATTCGGAATATACAAACACAGAGAAACAAAGAAAATCGGACATAAATCAGTAATATTACCAACAATCCCAATAATCCAACTTTACTATTAGAAATCTTACATTTGTCCATTCCTCCTCATGTTAAACCAATCAATTGGAGATTGAAAGTAAACTGACTCTGTCTTATTGGAGCAGGGATTTCCATCACCTAAAAGATCTTTGGGAGGAATACCAAAGAAAGATAAGTCAATTTGCACCTATGAAAATTCAGAAAGTCTGAAAAAGGGGAGGTAACAAGGATCATAGAAGCAGATGAGGGTCTCAAAACAGGGAATTATCAAAAGTCTGCATAAAAAGCTGTTGGATGACCAACCTAGCTAACCCTTCTCTACCTAATACACATTGAACTACTAGATAATAAAGCCTCTCTCTACCTTCAGATGAAACTACAAGGGTATTATCTTGAAAGATCAAATCAGAAAGTCTCTAGACTCAGAAATACCACATTTCTAATTAATAACTAATAACACATGATGGAAGCCTTGCTGTGCCACAATCTCATACTTCTATTTCTTATTCTCTATTAAGCCAGCCTCTGGTTTGGTCATGGTCTTCCAAACAAATGAAGGCACAGCAACTCAATTAGCATCTCAAAAACACTCTTGGAAAGAAAAAGGAATTGAAATAAAATTTTCAAAGTTCTAAGGGAGATTGCTTTATGATCTAGGTTTTATATCTGATGTGACAGGAAATGAAGTCTGAAAGTAGAAGAAAAAAGACACTTTCAGACCTGTAAGTAAGTTGCTCAGTCCATTTGTGTCTGACTTTTTGCGAACCAAAGAACTATACGGTCCTTGGAATTCTCCAGGCCAGAATACTGGAGTAGGTAGCCTTTCCCTTCTCCAGGGGATCTTCCCAACCCAGGGATCGAACCCAGGTCTCCTGCATTGCAGGTGGATTCTTTACCAGCTGAGCCACAGGGGAAGTCCAGACCTGTAAGTCCTCAAAAATTTGGCCTGGTATGAACCCTTTCTCAGGAAGCTGAATGATATACTCCATTAAGAAAAACAAGTTTTAGGATCTAAGTAACAGAGGTCCTTACACAATAGAAACCAAAGAGATTTTCTAGGAAATGGCAAGGGAAAACCTCAATGTGCTTAGTCACTCAGTCATGTCCAACTCTTTGCAACCCTGTGGACAGTATCCCACCAGGCTCCTCTGCCCCTGGGATTCTCCAGGCAAGAATACTGGAGTGGGTTGCCATTTCCTACTCCAGAAAACCTCAATAGCAGTGCATAGATTCAAGAATGAGGGCAGAAGGATCCAGGGTTAAAATAAGACTGAATTCATTATCTAACTGATTTGGTCTTGCAGAAAACAATATAATTGAAAATAATAAAAAGACAGTTTTAATTTCAGAAAAAATAAAACAAAATACAACAAAGAAAATGTAGTCATGTTATTTTGCTAAGTAGTCAATATTATTAATATTGTCATAATATTATAAGCATTGGGATAATTGAACAAGAAGATGTAAAGTCTAATAAAGCCAGATTTTTATCTTATAAAATGTGCATTTATCCTTTGACTTTGCAGTGTCAGTTCTAGGAATATATCTCAAAATACTGCAAAATTTTCAAAATTACTTATACTCAAGGTTATTTACTCTAACATTATCTATAATAGCCAAAAAATAGATGTGATTCCATTGTTCTTCCATAGAAACCACATTCAATAAATTATTGTACATTATCACAATAAAATATAATGCAGCCAATGAAACAACTGACAATGGATTAATTTCCAAAATATACAAGTAGCTCATAAAAGTCAATACCAGAAAAACAAACAACCCAATCAAAATTGGGAAAAAGACCTAAACAGATATTTCCCCAAAGAAGACATATAGATGGCCAATAACACATGAAAAGATGCTCAACATAGCTCGTTATTAGAGAAACGCAAATTAAAACTACAATGGCCGTCATCAAAAGTCTACAAACAATAAATGCTGGAGAGGGTGTGGAGAAAAGGGAACCCTCTTGCACTGTTGGTGGGGATAAAAATTGATGCAGCCACTATGGAAGACAGTATGGAGATTCCTTGAAAAACTAGGAATAAAACCACCATATGACCCAGCGAATCCCACTACTAGGCATATACCTTGAGAAAACCAAAACTGAAAAAGACACATGTACCTCAAAGTTCATTGCAGCACTATGTACAACAGCTAGGACATGGAAGATGTCCATCAACAGATGAATGGATAAAGAAGCTGTGGTACATAAATACAATGGAATATTACTCAGACATAAAAAGGAATGCATTTGAGTCAGTTCTAATGAGGTGGATGAACCTGGAGCCTATTATACAGATTAAAGTAAGTCAGAAAGAGAGAAACAAACACCGTATACTAATGCATATATGTGAAATCTAGAAAGACGGTACTGATGAAATTATTGGTAGGGCAGCAATGGAGACAGAGACATAGAGAACAAACTTATGGACATGAGGAATTGGGGAGGAAGAGTAGGCTGGGATGTATGCAGAGAGTAACATGGAAAGTTACTTTACTGTATTTAAAAAAATAGCCAACGGGAATTTGCTTTATTAGTCAGGGAAATCAAACCAGGGCTCTGTAACAGCCTATGGGAGTGGGATGGGGAGGAAGGTGGGAGGGAAGTTCAAGAAGGAGGGGACTTATGTATACCTATGACTGATTCATGTTGATGTTTGGCAGAAACCAACACAATTCTGTAAAGCAACTGTCCTTCACTTACAAAATAAATAAATATTTCTATTGCTTATATATATATATATATATATATATATATATATATATATATATATATAGCAGCTACTGAAAAGAAATAAGGACAATCTCTTAGACATTGTTAAATGACAAAAACCAAAGTAGAGTTATCATTTATAGAACAATTATGACTAAAAATACAAAGCAAATAAGTGAAGCACTATTTGACAATTCCTCAAGAAAAGGATTCAGACTAAAATCATCATTGCATAAAATCATTAGAATAAGGTTTAATATTGGATTCTACAGTTGAAAGATCAGGGTATCATCCCTTGCATCCACTTTTAAACCATAGCATCTATTAAGAGTGGGAGGACCATATTTTATCCAGATAATATATATTTCTGGAGGTCTGAAAAGAAAACTTAAGCCATCTTAAATTCAATTTTTAAACTTTTACTATTTATCTTAAAATTTTCACATAAATGGTACATTCTATACATTTATCTGTATTACATACCCTTTTAAATAGAGCACTCTCACTCTTTTAATTATATGCAACTTAGCAAAATTGATATTCCAGAAATATGTACCTTA
Source organism: Cervus elaphus (assembly GCF_910594005.1). Taxonomy (NCBI): domain Eukaryota; kingdom Metazoa; phylum Chordata; class Mammalia; order Artiodactyla; family Cervidae; genus Cervus; species Cervus elaphus. The sequence goes on along the minus strand of NC_057847.1, from coordinate 19,885,465 downwards.
TCTCTTTTGTATTTTTGCCTACATTCTGCCTTTCTAGCTTAAATAAAGTTTTTCTTCATAACTTCTTTAGCATGTGTGAGTAAGTGTGTGTGTGTGTGTGTGTAAGCAAAAGAGAGAGAGAAAGGAAAAATCTGCCACTGTAGCTAGCATTTTTGAGATGCTTGGTGGAAAAACATAACTGATCAGAGAATCTTAGATGATACTAGGAATGCCTGTTTTGTTAGGTTGGTGAATTTTAAGATAAATAAGATAGAATTGTTAGCAAGTAAGAAAAGGTAAGGGCAAAGCAGAGATAGAAGATGATAGCAAGAATGTTTAATGGAGCAGTACAAAAGAGGAAAGGAGAGCAATAGAAAATAACACAGAAAAGGTTGCTGAAAATATAGTAGCTCAGTAAGCTGATTATGGAATGTAAATATTTGGTCAAATTATCACCAAATCAAAATATGTGGGACTTGCTTCTATCTCCAACTCCTAAATTCTAATTTACCCTCTGGATTTATCTTTCTAGACTGTCTCAGCCTATTTTCATTTAATTTTACCTGTATAAAAATGATAGTAGCTAACACTTATTTAGTGCTTACTCCATAACAGACATTGTTCTAAATATAAAGAATGTGTTAACTCAAATGCCCCTTGAGAAATAGTGGATAGTATTTATATCTCTAAATCATAGATCAGATACTAAGATAGAAAGGTTAAGTAACTTGCACAAGTCAGACATCTAATAACTTGTAGAACCAGGATTGAAACACAGGCATTCTAATTTCAGAACTTGCAAGCTTAATCAGTCCTAATTTGATCAGTTTGATTTGATACCTTATGATGTATCATTGTGAAAGCTTTACAATAATATTCTCTTTGCTGACTTTTGACACATCTTTAAAACAACAGCAAACTGAAGAAACTTGAGTAGAATGAATGTACAGTGACTTGAAATAAAGTCATTTTAAAAAAAAATATATATTTTAACTAATATTCTTAATGTAGAATATGACATTCTTAATAGAAAAATAATACTATTCATGTGTGGTAATTTACTAATATAAATATAACTGGTTAATATCAGAGTTATGCAAGATGACTGGTCAAGGTCCTAAATGATCCGTAGAAAATTAGTTTCACATATAAATTCAATTGAGTTAATAGTGGTCATTATTCATTGTCAACAATGGCAAGTGGAACAAAATTGGTGACTTCTATTAATAAGTAAACAAAATTGGTATTTTCTATTACTGAACAAAGATTATGTTAAACATTAAACTGCAAAAGCCATTTTAGTCACAATATGCAAAGTTTTTCATCTGATTAACTCTAATATAGAATTATAAAAGGGCTAATATTTATTGCTAAATATGTTCTGGATATAGTAAATATACTGTTCTAAAACATTATTCAAGATAAATTATTTAATTGCACTTTAGACATTTTCTTATTTGTAGAAGAAAAAATATCTTTCTTTTTTTCTTAGTATATTTACTAAAACTTAACTTGATTGCTTGAAGAAAGCATAAGAACTTATGATTTCCTAAGTAGAATAAAATGTTTCTATGTTCTATAATGGTGCTGTCAACTAAATCTCTTAAGAATAATGTAATTGAACTGACATTTAACTTGGCAATTAAGGAAATTATCTTAGCTTCATGTCCGGTTTATATTAGGAAGTTGATGTTTTGAGGTTAACTGAGAGTTGGTATTTTCAATGATGGCAAATTTCTAAAATCAAATGGATTCTCTTGTGGAAGACTTCTGCTTCAAGATGGAATAGAATAGCTGGGAAAGACAATATGTATACCACAAATCACCAGAATATCCAACTTAATTCTACCTGTACTATATATAAATATATATATATATGTTTGAGGCATCACATGGTTGCTGAGGAAACTAAGATTTGAAAAACAGATCCCAAAAGAAGGAGAACCACAGAAAATGAAACAATATTCTCTGAGTTACTTCTTCCCCATAAGCGTTTGTGTATCTTGGCTCTGATTCAAAGACTGAATCTAGGCAGAAGGTCATGGTTAAAAGGTAGATATGCCAGCAGGACACAATCTCACAAGATCAGAGAGACAAATGTCAGATCAGGACCCTCTGATTAGAGGGGCCGAGATTCAGGTGAGATGGGAAGCACAGAGCAAAACTCCAATTCTTGGTTCTATTCTCCTCTAGACTCTTGTCCTATTTTTAAGCTTCTCAGAAAAAGTGGCTAAGAAACTAAGCATAAAACAAAAAAAGCAAAACTGAGTTAGAAATAATAAAGTTAGCAACTCACTGGTTATGAGGTTTATCAAAGAATCTGCCTACAATGCGGGAGACCCACATTCATTCCCTGTGTCAGGAAGATCCCCTGGAGAAGGGAATGGCTACCCACTCTGGTATTCTTGCCTGGAGAATTCCATGGACAGAGGAGCCTGGTGGTCGCAAAGCACTGGACAAAATTGAGTGATTCACACACACACACACACACACACACACACACACTGAATTCATACATTGTGGGGAGAATTATGCCCCTCCCAAATTCATATGTTGAAGTCCTAATCCCCAATACCTCAAAATGTGACTTTATCTGGAGATGGAGTCTTCAAAGGGGCAATTGAGTTGAATTTCTGTCATTGAGATCAGCCTCCAGTTCAGTTCAGTTCAGTCGCTCAGTCGTGTCTGACTCTCTGCGACCCCATGGACTGCAGCACACCAGGCCTCCCTGTCCATCACCAACTCCCGGAGCCTACTCACTCATGCCATTGCGTCGGTGATGCCATCCAATCATCTCATCTTCTGTCGTCCCCTTTCTGCCCCCCATCTTAATCCAATATAACTGGTTTCCTTATAAGAAGAGATTAGAACATAGAGACACACAGAGGAAAGAATATGTAAAGACTAGTAAGAAGCTATCCGACTACAAGTCAAGGAGAGAAACCTCAGAAGAAACCGACCCTGTGACACCTCAGTGTCACACATCAAGCCTCTAGAATTGCGAGAAAATGAATTTTTTGTTGTTGAAGTCACCCAGTCTGTGCAACATTGCTACGGCTTCCCTAGCAAACTAATAAATTCTGTATGCCAGCAATGAATCAAAGTGTACATTTTCAAGCAATGACATTTCAATAACTGCCCCCATCCTAAAACAAATTAAACCATTATTTCTTATGTGTGTACTATATCTCCATTAGCCATAAAATATTTCCTTGAATGCTGCTTTTTTAGGGGTATTTCATAATTCCAGGAGCATTCCTGCATCACAAAGCTGCTATCAACTCACTAGACATTCATTTGTGCAGAAGTTCTGGGTCACAGAAAAGTGAAATTGTCCCCATAAAGGTAAGAGTTTTCAACTGAAATGATCATAAAATTCTCCAATGTTATTTTAATTGAAATAGCAATTAACCAATGTGCAGTTCTTGACTGAAAAACAAAAATAATAAAAGTATTGAAAGAAAATACAGAAAAATATGTTCATAATTTTCATATAGGAACAATCTCCCTAAATGAAAAATGAAACACAAGCCATCAGGGAAAATATTGACAGAGTTGACATCATGAATGAAAACATAATCATACAGCAAGAAACACTCAAAAGACATATGAAATAGCAAGAGAAAATTTTTGCAATATATACAGAATTCCAGTGAATAAACAAGGAAACTCTTAGTTCTCTATATCATACACAACTTCTATAGACAAGGTATTAAGATACAGAGAAGTAATGTGTTATGCTCTGGGAATACAAAGAAAAAATAATACAGGATTATTGCCATCCACAGGACCATGATCCAATGGTGGGATGTTTGAATAAGCAAACAGAAAATACAGTGAATTCTTATAATGTAGTTGTGAATAGATTTTTATGGCTATATAGAAATGCGAGGGCCAAATCTGAACAGGGATCAGTGAGATGTTATGTGCAAAAGAAATCAAAAGGTGAGGAACGATGTTGCGAAGAAAGGAAAATTTCAGCCATCTCCCCAAGGTATAGGAAGAAGAAACTGGGAAGACAGAAGTTGGAAGGAGTAAGAGGCAAAGCAACGGATTGAAGAAGAAAAGACATTTCAAGCAGAGGGAATAACTTGTAAGGTACAAGAGGGAATAACTTGTAAGGTACATCTGGTGATGTTTTGGAGGGAAATTAAGAAAAACTGCACAGATTTTAAAAATACCCTCTGTCAGTATGCTACTGGCACAAAAATAGATATATTGACCAATGGAATAAGATAGAAAGCCCAGAGATAAACCCATGCAACTATGGACACCTTATCTTTGACAAAGGAGGCCAGAATAAAGAGTGGAGAAAAGATAGTCTCTTCAGGAAGTGGTGCTGGGAAAACTTGACAGCAACGTGTAAAAGAAGGAAATTAGAAAACTTCCTAAGATAAACTCAAAATGAAGTAAAGATCTAAATGTAAAACCAAAAATTGTAAAACTCTTAGAGGAAAACACACTGGCAGGACACTCTTTGACATAAATCACAGCAAGATCCTCGATGACACACCTCCTAGTATAATGGAAATGAAAACTAAACAAATGGGATCTAATTAAACTTAGAAACTTTTGCACAGTAAAGAAAACTATAAGCAAGATGAAAAGACAGGCCTCAGTTTGGGAGAAAATAATTGTAAATGAAGCAACTGACAAAGGATTAATCTCCAAAATAATACAAGCAGCTCAGGCAGCTCAATATCAGAGAAACAAACAACCCAATCAAAAGTGGGCAGAAGATCTAAACAGACATTTCTCCAAAGAAGACATACAGATGGCTCATAAACACATGAAAAGATGCCTAACATTCTTATTATTCAATTCAGTTCAGTTCAGTCGCTCATTCGTGTCCATCTCTGCAACCCCATGAATCGCAGCACACCAGGCCTCCCTGTCCATCACCAACTCCTGGAGTTTACTCAAACCCATGTCCATTGAGTCAGTGATGCCATCCAGCCATCTCATCCCCCTGTCGTCCCCTTCTCTTCCTGACCCCAATCCCTCCCAGCATCAGGCTCTTTTCTAATGAGTCAACTCTTCGCATGAGGTGGCCAAAGTATTGGAGCTTCAGCTTCAGCATCAGTCCTTCCAATGAACATCCAGGACTGATCTCCTTTAGGATGGACTGGTTGGATCTCCTTGCAGTCCAAGGGACTCTCAAGAGTCTTCTCCAACACCACAGGTCAAAAGCATCAGTTCTTTGGCACTCAGCTTTCTTCGCAGTCCAACTCTCACATCCATACATGACCACTGGAAAAACCATAGCCTTGACTAGACGGACATTTGTTGGCAAAGTAATGTCTCTGCTTTTTAATATGTTATCTAGGTTGGTCATAACTTTCCTCCCAAGGAGTAAGCGTCTTTTAATTTCATGGCTGCAATTACCATCTGCAGTGATTTTGGAGCCCCCAAAAATAAAGTCTGACACTGCTTCCACTATCTCCCCATCTATTTCCCATGAGGTGATGGGACCAGATGCCATGATCTTAGTTTTCTGAATGTTGAGCTTTAAGCCAACTTTTTCACTCTCCTCTTTCACTTTCATCAACAGGCTCTTTAGTTCTTCTTCACTTTCTGCCATAAGGGTGGTGTCATCTGCATATCCGAGGTTATTGATATTTCTCCCAGCAATCTTGATTCCAGCTTGTGCTTCTTCCAGCCCAGCGTTTCTCATGATGTACTATGCATATAAGTTAAATAAGCAGGGTGACAATACACAGCCTTGATGTACTCCTTTTCCTATTTGGAACCAGTCTGTTGGTCCATGTCCAGTTCTAATAGTTGCTTCCTGATCTGCATATAGGTTTCTCAAGAGGTGGGTCAGGTGCTCTGGTATTCCCATCTATTTCAGAATTTTCCACAGTTTGTTGTGGTCCACACAGTCAAAGGCTTTGGCATCGTCAACAAAGCAGAAATAGATGCTTTTCTGGAATTCTCTTGCTTTTTCTGTGATCCAGCGGATGTTGGCAATTTGATCTCTGGTTCCTCTGCCTTTTCTAAAACCAGCTTGAACATCTGGAACTTCACAGTTCATGTATTGCTGAAGCCTGGCTTGGAGAATTTTGAGCATTACTTTACTAGCGTGTGAGATGAGCACAATTGTGCGGTAGTTTGAGCATTCTTTGGGATTGCCTTTTTTGGGATTGTAATGAAAACGGACCTTTTCCAGTCCTGTGGCCACTGCTGAGTTTTCCAAATTTGCTAGCATATTGAGTGCAGCACTTTCACAGCATCATCTTTTAGGATTTGAAATAGCTCAACTGGAATTCCATCACCTTCACTAGCTTTGTTGGTAGTGATGCTTTCTAAGGCTCACCTGACTTCACATTCCAGGATGTCGGGCTCTAGGTGAGTGATCACACCATCGTGATTATCTGGGTCATGAAGATCTTTTTTATACAGTCCGTCTGTGTATTCTTGCCACCTCTTCTTAATATCTTCTGCTTCTGTTACGTCCATACCATTTCTGTCCTTTATCGAGCCCATCTTTGCATGGAATATTCCCTTGGTATCTCTAATTTTCTTGAAGAGATCTCTAGTCTTCCCCATTCTGTTGTTTTCCTCTATTTCTTTGCATTGATCGCTGAGGAAGGCTTTTTTTTCCCCCCTTGCTATTCTTTGGAACTCTGAATTCAAATGGGAATATCTTTCCTTTTCTCCTTTGCTTTTCGCTTCTCTTCTTTTCACAGTTATTCTTATTATTAGAGAAATGCAAATCAAAACTACAATAAGGTATCACCTCACATTGGTCAGAATGGCCATCATCAAAAAAATCTACAAACAGTAAATGCTGAAAAGGATGTGGAGAAAAGGGAATCCTCTTGCACTGTTGGTGGGAAAGTTTATTGATACAGTCGCTGTGGAGAACAGTATGGAGATTTCTTTAAAAAAAAAAAAAGGAATAAAGCTACCACATGACTCAGCAATTCCATTACTGGGCATACACCCTGAGAAAACCACAATTCTAAAAGACACATATACCCTAATATTCATTGCAGCACTATTTACAACAGCTAGGACATGTAAGTAACCTAGATGTCCATCAACAAATGAATGGATAAAGAAGCTGTGGTACATACATACAACGGCATATTACTCAGCCATAAAAAAAGAATTTTGAGTCAGTTCTAATGCGGTGGATGAACCTAGAGGCTGTTATGCAGAGTGAAGCAAGTTATGAAGAGAAAAACACATATGGCATTTTAATGCATATACATGGAATCTAGAAAAATGGTACTGATGAGCCTATTTATAGGGCAGCATTGGAGACGCAGATATAGAGAACAGACTTATGGACACAGTGGGGGAAGGAGAGGGTAGGATGAAAAGAGAGAGTAGCATGGAAACATATACACTACCATAGGTAAAATAGATAGCCAGTTGGAATTTGCTGTGTGATGCAGTGAACTCAACCCCGTACTCTGTGACAACCGAGAGGGGTAGGTTGGGGTGCGAGGGAGAAGGGGGGTTCAAGAGAGGGGGACAGATGTATGCCTAGGGCTGATTCCTGCTGCTGTATGGCAGAGACCAACTCAACACTGTAAAGCAATTACCCATCAACTAAGAATGAAAAATTTAAAAAAAATATTCTAAAAAAGAAAATTACCTCGATGAGGAAACAGAACAACTTTCCACAGTCAGGGTGTAGGACTATGGACACTCTTCATTGTAAGCATCACTGATAGTAAGGAAGTAGAATCTGGGTGCTAACTTAGAGTATTCTGGGATGGGCAGAACCATGAAGGCTTTAAGTTCTGACACAACTTCAGATTCATTAAATTGTTATGTCTAATGTTACATTTCTTTTTTTTCAAGTACTGACCCATTTCTTCTCTCCTTAAACCTTTAGTTCCAGCCCTGTTTTCAAAATTGTCTGAAATACTGTGCCACTTCCTATATACCTGGAATCTACATCCATGGCAGAGTAGGTAATTCTTTTAAATCACAGAAATTACTGGAGTATTTATGTAAATGTGTCTATATAAACTCAACAAGCTGCATTAGAAAACAAAAAGAATGGCGATTATAGAAGCTTTCTTTCATTTTGTTTCAAAATTACTCAACCTATTTGATAAGTATATCTCAGAGAAAGAGATTGGGTCACTGGTTACTATCCAAAGGAGGCTATTAAATTACCATTCTCTGTTGACACAATGTTTGCTAAAGTTAAATTTCATCATGATTGATTTCCAAACAATTCTTTATGATATCTACTCATAAGAACTTATCAATAGATAAACAGCTATCGCAGGCCTCCATAAACATAGCCAAATTATGGCTTTGCCCAAATTTTTATTGGATCAAATTAGGATGTTTCCTAAAGTTTGCATCTATATTCTATGCTGTTTACAATTCCAAAAAGTTATAACATGGAGAAATGGGAATTGGAAAATTCTTATACAAATCTAATAATAATGACCTAAATTATTAGTGAATTGTGAAGCCCTAAAATTGATTTAGATAACAATTATTTGTTAGCTATATTCAATTCAATTGTCATTGGAAAATAAATCCCCTAGAAGAGATACTTCCTTCAAAAAGGGTAAACAGCTTATATGCAGTTTCTTTTCTAGAAACAGAAACATAATCAATTTCCTAATATCATATCTGTGAAGAATTCAAATAGCCTAATTTTAACATATGAAGATCAACTATATAAAAGAAAAATGATTATAATATGGTTGTATTTTTTATTCTTTCACTTTGATGTATAATCAAAATATTACATGTCTGTGTTGTCTGTAAAGAATACAGTGTACAATTAACAAAAAGAAAATATGAATTGACCAAATGTTAACATTATTCTACCTTTGTTTTGCATATAGAACTGAATATTACAAAATTAAAAGTATTATCAAAGTAGTATCAAATTGAAAGTAATTTTACCATGATTAAAAGTAAAATGTGGCACACCAGTTTAGCTGATTATCGCTGATCAAAAATGGTGGCTTAGACAGTAAAGACTCTGCCCTCCAGTGCAGAAGACCCGGGTTCAGTCCCTGAGTTAGGAAGATCCCTTGGAGAAGGAAATGGCAACCCACTCCAGTATATTTGCCTGGAGAATTCCATGGATAAAGGAGCCTGGCAGGCTACCATCCATGGGGTTGCAAAGAGTCGGACACTACTGAATGGCTAACAGACACACACACACACACACACACAACTTATTTGCATAATACTCCATTTAGTTTTTTCTAGTTTGTTATATCCTGTGATTTTATGTTTACTAGAGTGATAAATTTTGTTAAATGTCTAGAAATGGACTTAGTAGTAATTTAATCTTTAACAAGTCAGTTTTTCCAAGTCAAATTAACTCCAACATATTGGAATATGTACATTTAAAGAATGGTTATATTGAAAAAAACAAAAGAATTTTGTTGCATCAAATCTATGTTTGTTGTTAGCATCAGTGAATTTAAACTCACATAAATACATGGTCAAATAAAAGCAAATTACCAAATCACATAAATAAACATATATTTATACAATGTACTGTAAATACATTCATTAAGAGGATTTTGGATGTTTAAAATTCATTTTCAAATTGAGTCAGTTGTCATTTTTGCCTGGGAAATGTACTAAGTCTCTAGTGACATGTAGGTAAACAAGTCTATTTCATTTGTGCCCAGAATAAATGGCAGAGCTGGTGTTTTCTAATTCATTTTGTTTATGTAGTTGTGAAGCAAAAAAATTTTAGGATGGTCTACTTGACATCCTTACAAAATGAAGTAGATGTATTTTTCTATAAATTAATAATGATCCATCTCCAATGGGCCTTCAGCATTATTTACTTATCCTTTTGTCCTAGTTAACTTTCTGCCTTTTTATATAAGCTGTTTGAACTGATCGGCCTTTCCTCAAATATCCAGCCTCTCTCTCTGTCTCACCTTTCTCTATTATCTTAGTGAATAATTTCACCACTTCTTTTAGAAAGAACATATTGAGCCACTTGTTGGGTATTCATTCCTTCATTTTCAAACATACACTCTAATTATGTGCTTAGTCAGTCATGTCCAACTCTTTGCGATCCCATGAACTGTGTGTAGCCTACCCAGGTTCCTCTGTCCATGGGGATTCTCCAGGCAAGAATACTGGGGTGGTTACCATGCCCTCCTCCAGGGGTTCTTCCCAACCCAGGGATTGAACCCATGTCTCCCGCATTGCAGGTGGATTCTTCACCATCTGAACCACTAGGGAAGAACACTCTAACTGTATCAGCACCTGTTTTATTTCCATCCCTCCTATTACAATTAAGGACATTTCCGTCTAGCCACCTAAGGCCAATGACTCCATCTGTGCTTATGGCTCTGCCATTCTGCTTTTTTCAAGAATCCACCCTATTGGTTTGCCCTTCCCTCTGTGGAATGTTCAAGCCCCACTCTCAATTCGATCCTTTCCTCCAAGTTTCTGGATATTATCCTGTTAAAAAACAAAACTAAGCAAAATTAAAACCTTCCTCAGACCCCACATTCCTTTCTCCCCCATCACAGCCAACTTTCCCAGAAAAGTCTATGCTCACATCACTTTTTCCATTTCCCCCTACCCTCCTTAACACCACTCCAGTTTGACTCCCTCACTGGCCTTCCTTCAAAAGAATAATTACAAAATTCACTCAGAACCTCATAGCTTAATCCAAAAGACACTTTTTTGTCCTCATCTTGCTTTAACATTTGATAATTATTTATTAAGTGCCTACTGTGCTCTAGGGACATTCTGAACACTTGGGCCATGTTAGAGAAGAAAATAAAGATCCTTGGGAGCTTACATTCTCAGACATGCCTCAGCAGCAATAATTCTCTTGACTGCTCACTCCTACAGGAAGCACTTTTTTCCCTTTGTTTCCTTGAAAAACAATCAACTGTTTTTTCTTCTCTTCAGAGCATTTCTCCTCTAGTTCATTCTATTTAAACTGATTATTAAAAGTGAAGTTTTCCAATCTGAAACTATCTTCTCATGATGCTCTCTTCTCTGAACTGTGGAACCGTGTATCCAGCTGTCTAACTGACATCTCCTCTTGGATTGTCAATATTACCTCACATTCAACAAACCTCAAACTGATGATATTTCTTCTCAAATCAGTGTTTCCTAGCTCAGAGAATGGCACTACCATTTATCTATGTATTATCTTTCTTTCTAATTCAATATCAAGTCCTGTCATTTTCACTGACACTTCTCAAATGTCTCTTTTTGTCCATCTCCACTGCCATCAGTCTAGGCCGCAGTTAGTGCTTTCATCTGGATTAATATCTGTGATATTGTGATTTATAGCAAGAAATATATATATAAAAAGTGAAAGCATTAGTTGCTCAGTCATGTATGATTCTTTGTGAGCCCATGGACTATAGCCCACCAGGCTCCTCTGTCCGTGGAATTCTCCAGGCAAAAATATTGGAGTGGGTAGCCATTCTCTTCCCCAGAGTATCTTTCTGATCCAGGAACTGAACCCAGGTCCCCCCATCGCAGGCAGATTCTTCGCCATCTGAGCCACCAGAGGGGCCTATATATATATATTCTGGCACAGAGCTCCTAAAATGTCATGTTTGGGATTTTCTAGGTGATAAAAACAATTAAGGTGTCTTGATATCCATAATAAATCCATGTTGGCCACACCTGAGTTTATGTTAATGAGGTAACTTTTGTAAAGCATCTAAGGATGAGTGCTGGGTGCCAGGGAAAGCAACCATGTGGTTAAAAGGTTGAAACTTTCATTCCCACCCTTCTGACCTCCCAGAAAGGAAAAGGGGCTAGGGACTGAATCACTCGCCAGTGGCCAATGATTTAATCAGTCATGCTATGTGATGAGGCCTCCTTAAGGACTTAAAAGGAGAGGGCTCAGAGAGCTTCCAGGTTGGTGAAAACTTGGTGATGCGGGAAGAGTGGTGTGCTCAGAGAAGGTGTGGAAGCTCTGTGTCCCATTACACATACCTTGCCCTCTGCATGTCTTTCCTTTGGCTGTTCTTGAGTTATATCCTTTTATAATAAACCAGTAAGTAAAATGTTTAGTCTAGTAAGTAAAGTGGTCTAAAATATTTAGTCTAGTAAGTAAATGTCTAGTAAGTAAAGTAGTCTAAAATGTTTAGTCTAGTAAGTAAAATGTTTCTTTGAATTTTGTGAGTTGTTCTGGTAAATTAATCATACTGGAGGAGGAAATCACGGCAACCTCCAATCTGCAGCCATTCAGTCAGAAGCGCAGGAGACAATGTGGACTTTCGGTTGGTATCTGAAGTAGAGTAGGCGCAAAGAGGAGGTTCAGTTTTATAGAATGGAGCCCTTACCCTATAGAACCTGATGCTGTCTCCGGTAGATAGCCTCAGGATAGAGCTAATTGGCTGGTGGTTTAAAACACATGGGCTTCCCTAGTGGCTCAGCGGTAGAGAATCCGCCTGCATTGCAGAAGATGCAGGTTCAATCCCTGGGTTAGGAAGATCCCCTGGAGGAGGGCATGGCGACCCACTGCAGTATTCTTGCCTGGAGAATCCTGTGGCCTGAGGAACCTAGCGGGTTATAGTGCATTGGGTCACAAAGAGTCAGTTATGGCTGAAGCAACTAGCACAGCATGCGTGGAAACACACATACACCTGTGAAAACTGACGTCAGAATTGGCATCCATACTATTACCTCAGGTCTTCTTGCATCGTCCCTTATATGCATTCCTACTGAAGTCAGAAAGATCATTTTTTAATTTAATTTATTTATTTTAATTGGAGGCTAATTACTTTACAATATTGTGGTGGTTTTTGTCATATACTGACATGAGTCAGCCACGGGTGTGCATGTGTTGGCCCCCATCCCGAAGCCCCTCCCACCTTACTCCCCATCCCATCCCTCTGGGTTGTCTGAGTGCGCCAGGTTTGAGCGTCCTGTTTCATGCATCGAACTTGGATCGGTCATCTATTTCACATATGGTAATACACGTTTCAATGCTATTCTCTCAAATCATCCCACCCTCGCCTTCTCCCACAGAATCCAAAAGTCTGTTCTTATATCTCTGTCTCTTTTTTTGCCTCGCATATAGGGTCGTCATTAGCATCTTTCTAAATTCCATATATATGTGTTAATATACTGTGTTGGTGTTTTTCTTTCTGACTTACTTCACTCTGTATATTAGTCTCCAGTTTCATCCACTTCTTTATAACTGATTCAAATGTGTTCTTTTTAATGGCTGAGTAATATTCCGTTGTGTATATGTACCACAACTTTCTTATCCATTCATCTGCTGATGGCCATCTAGGTTGCTCCCGTGTCCTAGCTATTGTAAAAAGGGCTGCAGTGAACACTGGGGTACAGTAAACGTGTCTCTTTCAGATCTGGTTTCCTCGGTGTGTATGCCCAGGAGCGGGATCACTGGGTCATATGGCAGTTCTATTTCCAGTTTTTTGAGGAATCTCCACACAGTTCTCCATAGCGGCTGTACTAGTTTGCATTCCCACCAACAGTGTAAGAGGGTTCCCTTTTCTCCACACCCTCTCCAGCATTTATTGCTTGTAGACTTTTGGATAGCAGCCATCCTGACTGGCGTGTAATGGTACCTCATTGTGGTTTTGATTTTCATTTCTCTGATAATGAGTGATGTTGAGCATCTTTTCATGTGTCTGTTAGCCATCTGTATGTCTTCTTTGGAGAAATGTCTGTTTAGTTCTTTGGCCCATTTTTTGATTGGGTCATTTATTTTTCTGATATTGAGCTGCAGGAGCTGCTTATATATATATATTTTTTTTTTCATTTATTTTTATTTGTTGGAGGCTAATTACTCTACCATACTATAGTGGGTTTTTTTGAGAGAACAGCATCGAAACATGTATATTATCTGTGGTGAAACAGACCACCAGACCAGGTTGGATGCATGAGACAAGTGCTCGGGCCTGGTACACTAGGAGCTGCTTATATATTTTTGAGATTGATTCTTTGTCAGTCGTTTCATTTGCTATTATTTTCTCCCATTCTGAAGGCTGTCTTTTCAGCTTGCTTATAGTTTCCTTCATTGTGCAAAAGCTTTTAAGTTTAATTAGGTCCCATTTGTTTATTTTTATTTTTATTTCCGTTACTCTGGGAGGTGGATCATAGAGGATCTTGCTATGATTTATGTCAGAGAGTGTTTTGCCTATGTTTTCCTCTAGGAGTAGAAAGAACATTTTTGAAATGACAAATGATCATTTTTAATATCCCTTTTTAGGATGAAATAACATACAAGGTTTTATGTGGTCTGCCCACCCCTCCCTTTAAATCTCCAACATTATCTCACACCATCATCAACCTCATTCTCTCCCACATATACTGGCTTCTAGATAGTCTTTTATGATCACTGTGTTCCAGATCATCACAAAGCATTTATACATGCTTCTTTTTTAATCTGGAAAATACTTAGATGCTCATGGGTATTATCTCTATATAAGCCACTTTCTCAAGGAAACCACCCATGAATTTTCTGATTGTGTAAAATTCATCTCTATTAGTCAGGAGTCAGGGTTCTCTATGTGTATATATATGTGTATGTGTGTGTGTGTGTGTGTGTGTGTGTGTGTGTGTGTGTATGGGAGATATATATCTTCTAATCCAATATGACTAGTGTCTACATAAAAAGCGAGCATGTGGACACAGAGCCATGCATTGTGAAGAGACATGGGGAGAAGATGGCCATCTGCAAGTCAAGCAGAGAGGCCTGGAACACATCCTTCCCTTAGAACTCTCAGAAAGAACCAATGCAGATAAAGCGGTAAATCTGGACTTCCAACCTGTAGAACTGTGAGACAATTCCTTTTGGTTAGGCTGCCCTATCTGTAGTACTTTATTATAGCAGTCCTAGAAAACTAATGTAAATAAATACTTACTAGTTTTCAAACCATTGTGCATTTGTCCTCCTGGAGATTGAAATTGCAAATTTCTGTGTGTATAAATGCATATGTGTGCAAAAGATTTGAAACACCTTCTGGACTACTGGAAACACCTTCTGGACTACTGAAACTCACATTTTAAGAGCTACTTACCTTTCTCCAGTCCACATTATTTGGGCTTTCCTAATGACTATTCCAAATTTGTAAATAAGCCCACTTCCATCTAATGTTTATTTTAAACTTCTTTGGGACAATATATCTCTTACCCTGAAGTATAAGAAATAGCTCACTATTCTGAAAGCTAAGCATATGAGCTGTCATTTAGGAAATTTAAATTTTATTTGGTGATGTTCTATCATCTTATAATGTGACCATGTCACTACAGCCGTCTATCGTTCTCTCAGCAAGAGAAAAAGGGATGGATTGTTGAGCACCAGCAACTAAATGCTTTGGCCCCAAAGTGAAATATGTCATTTTTTTGCCCACATATCATTAACCACAACTAGTCATGTAGTCACATGGCTACATCAAAGAGGTAGAGAATTGGACCTTGGTAAACATTAACAATGCCTAGTACAAACCCCACTGTGAGAGTCAAAATTAGGAAAGCTCCTGGGGGATATGAAGCAGCCCCTACAAGTTCTGCTGCCAAGAGGGGGATTCGAGGTTGGCGGTGGGCTCAATACTAACTTAACAGGCCTGGGAAAGGAAACGGTTCTAACACTACAAACGAGGTTGGAATTTCCTCCCAATTTAGTCACCTTAGTCTTGTGATCTTTCTGCGAGATGGACACTTAAGAACATGAGTAGAAGGTAAGAGAGCCATGGTCTTGGAGCGCAAGCCTGGGGCGCCATTGTGCTGCCGGCAGGGACCTAGGCTGGCCGCCACCTCACCACGCGCAGACCAGCACCCGTCCGTTAGTCACTCAACACGTATCTGTTAATAGTAAGCAGCCTCCTACTTCTCTCAGCCTTCTCCTGTCTGGAGAATTGATACAGCCATAGAAACAGTTACAGGAAGACTTCGCTCAAAACCTGGTTCGCTGTCTGGACCCATAATGCCACACACATCAAGAGGGTATGTAAAGGTCTACTAGTCACTGTAATGTGGCTTTCTGAAGGTTAACTCCTATCCGCATGGGTTCACCCTTAACCCACATTGGGGGGTTAGTATTTTCACACGTACCCTAAGGCTGGGGCTTGCATAGCCTGAACTTCCCATGATGACAACGGAGTGAGCACTGGGTTTTCTCATAAGATTGTCCAGATGTGGGCCAAAAGGGTAAGGGAGAATTGTGGGGCTGGAAAACTCTCAGTAAAACATCAAAAATGAAGTCAGCCTATTTATTACAAACATTAAATGTTAAAAAATTATTACAGCTATTCATAAATTAACATGAGCATATCTAAAACAAGGATGAGTTTTTTTTTAAAAAGTTGAGGAGTGCTATATACATAATGTGGTATTTCCAGAAAAATGTTTTAATGCTTTAAAAAAAAAACATGTTTTTAAGCATTAAAAACAATATTGCATATTATTTATGGCAATAGTAAAAATGTAAAAATCTATGAAGGAATGATAAACATGGGGAAAAGAGAAAGGAATGGAATTAGGGGTGGTTACAAAGGAGGCTTGAAATATCTGGGAAATGACTTAAGGAATGGGGCATCAAAATGCTGCAAATGTGGGTAAACAGGCATTTATTATGTTTTTCTTCTCTGGTGGGTAAACAGGCATTTATTATGTTTTTCTTCTCTGTGTTTGAAATATTTAATTAAGAAAATTAAGAAAGAAGCTTTTCACATTCGTTAGAGTGGAGACTTTCATAGCCCATATTGAGTCTGATCCAGGTACCACTGCTGCTCCTTGCCACCTGGCCTTGCCACAAACCTGGTCCTGCTGGTGGACCACTGCAGCCACATCCTGATGGTGCCGGTACCTGCATCGGCCTCTTCCTCCAGCAACCAACTCATCTCCTTGTGCAATGCTCTGGGGTTAAATTTGCAAACTTCAGCTTGCATTTCTTTTGGTTCTCATACCCAGTCACTCTCGTGGGCACCAGCTGGCTTCAGGAGCACTAACTAGGGAATTCTATTACCCTTCATCTCAAAAACCTAAAACCATCATCCTTCTATTTCCCATGGGAGCTACCTAAGCCAGATTTCCTTTTAAATCCTCAAAATACCTAGGCTCTGATGGTATTCCCTTCCATTCCTTCTAAAGTAAGTGACTTTCAGTAATTCTGGCAGCCCTCCCATCAACCCTCTGAGAGTATTTTCAATGGATCTAAAGAGATTTGCTTTCTGAGGCAAAGTCCCTAGGACATTTCAGGATCTCTAGACCTACCCATCTGGGAAAGGATGTGGCAGTTGTTGGCATTTATTCTAAGATGTCTGTTTTGCTGCAGAAGAGAAAAGAATACATATTTAATTACTAGCAGGGCCTGATGACTCAGATGGTAAAAAATCTGCCTACAATGCAGGGGACCCGTGTTCGATCCCTGAGTCAGGGAGACCTCCTGAAGAAGGGAATGGCTACCCACTCCAGTGTTCTTGCCTGGAAAGTTCCGTGGACTGAGGAGCCTGATGATTGTAGTCCATGGGGTCACAAAGAGTCGGACAGGACTGAGTGACTCACACTTTCACTTCACAGGGCATTATAAAAACTATTTTAATAACCATGAAAGTAAATGTCTATCTTTTCTGGGTAAAATGTATTTTAACTTATACTTTTCTTTAGTCTCATAGGGGCTCTTATTAAGAGTAAATGCATTTATCAAAATTGATACTACTTCAATTAAAATCTTTCTGTCCCTCATCCCTAGCAAGGCAGGTTCTACATGGCTTGACCAGAGATGGAAGTGTCTTTTTTCCAGAGGTTCTGGAACTCCGAAATCAAGATTGTGTAGTACTAAGATATGAGCATGAAGTTCAAGAAAGTATTGATAGTAATATGTCTCAAACTGAGATTATAGGTGAAAAAATTAAAATCTAGGCTAAAATTCCAGGAAGAAAGAAAGGTGCAGGAAGCATGGACTAGAAGCAGGAAATACGGAGATGAGCAGGAAGAGAATTCTGAGGCACATTTTGGGACTATCTGCTGTTGGATTTTAAATTCTTAACCTGTTCAGAGCATTGGCTGGCTGACTATATGCATCATGGTCAGGCTGAACTGTTAAGTTAAAACTATGAGTCTTTTCTGGAAGATAAAACAGGGACACTCTGAGTGTCTGAGACTCTGAAGACTAAGGCACACCAACTCCCAAATGTCATCTTCCCATTTATTTGCCTGTATTATTAATAAATTAAACTAGGGAAGACACTTGTGACTAGTCAGACAACCAGATAGCCTACAGAAGGGCATCTTCAGGTACATCGAGCAACAATGTAACCACCACATTTGTTTATAATGATCTTCCTAGTACTAGATTATCAACCCTGTTACCTAGTTCTGAGTAGCAAGCTGCGGAGTTCTCAGCAAAAAAAAAAAAGAAAAAAAGATTTACAATCCAAAAGTCTCATGTGAGCAGCTGCTTTAACATGAGGCCAGATGCTAAGTGAGAAAAATATGCACAGGGACAGAAAGAAAGACGATTTAAAACATCAAAATTAAAACCTGTTTCTCTGCCTTCCAGAGGTAAAGGTGTTTTTTGTTTTGTTTAGTAAGAACTGTTTTTCTTTGTAAATTCCATACAACTCTACTCTTACCTCTTTTGAAGCTCTAGGATGAGGTGGGTTGCCTCTTTAAATGTGGATCCTTTATGATTTTTTTTTAAAATTCATGCCTGTGATCTTTCTCAGGAAGTTCTGAGATCGTCAGTATCCCTCTGTGGTTTTTAGAGGTCTCAGGTCTCCGTCTCCTGCTCAGCCCAGGCTTTCTGGCTCTCACCGCCCACATCACTTTGTTGACTGCCTGCTGGCTGGGAACGGCTAACGCCGGAGCGTGAGCCCACGCTCCGACTGCGGGCGCTGATGCCGGTGTTGGTCTCACCCTTCGTTCTCATCACACACTCTCCCTAACAGGACTATTAGGTTCTTCTTTATATTCATTCTTTGATTCTCCCTTTGCCCCTCCGTATCAATCTTCATCTCTCTCTCTATTTCTCTCTCAGGTAGGATTTGGAACAGACAACTGAAACAGTTTCCATCTTAATTTGTCAATCCAAACATACAAATTCCTTCTGTCTATAAATGTTCATGTCATTTTCTTGAGATGGTGTCCTCTATTAGGCACCTTGCTTCCAAAGCAATGCATTCCCATGTCTGTTCAAACAAATTATTATTCTCATCTTAACTGACTCACATGGCACGAAAATAAGCTTTCTTGCCAAACTACAGGCAGACTCAAATAAATCTATTGACTAAAAAGAAAGGGAAGAAAAAAAATGACATGTATCGATCGCTATGCTTACTATGGTGCTTCTTTTCTCATTTTTTTTCTTTTTTTGGCAATGCATGTAGACCAATCTGACATTCTATTTAATGCATACATGCCAGAGAGTACAATGTTATAAAGGACAAGTGATGTCAGCCCCAATTACACAAACTACTAGAGATACAATGGGCAGGACACAGCAAAATGGGAAAGGATTGAGAAACATTTGACAACGTGCAATTCTCATTCTCTGTGTACCATTTTACTCCCTTCTCCTTCAATCTCTATGTGGTATCTTTTTTTCAAAGGCTTTTCTCCCCCTTATTGTGCCTATAAACACTGCATACACCATCGCATCACAGAATAATGTTGGAATATTGAGACCTTTGTTTGATCCCTCTCATAGTTCTTGAGTCTGGAAAGTCCCAGATCAAGGTGCTGGCAGTTTTGGTGTCTGCTGAGCATCTACTTCTGGTTCATGTGGTTCCGTCTCTAAGTCATGTCCAACTCTTGTGATTCTATGGACTGTAGCCTGCCAGGTTCCTCTGTCTATGAGATTCTCCAGGCAAGAATAGTGGAGTGGGTTGCCATTTCCTTCTCCATGGCAAGATGCACTGTTGTGGTAAAAAAAAAAAATTATGATTTCCTGATCATGAAAACAGGATCTATATCTTCCAGCCCCAAGTCTTTGTAACTTTCGTGTTGAGTCAACGTATCTTGGTAATGATCTTCAGAATGTGATCTGGTGAAGCAGCTTAGTGCAGAAACCCAACAAATATCATTGCCACTCACATTATAAGTAAGCCCACAAACGGAGAATGAGAGAAAAATCTGCACACAATTCAGCATCATTTGGAGGATCACAATACTAGTTGTACAAGATTTAACCAGTGAATATCCATGAAACTCTGCTTCTGGTTCATAGATTAATGATTTCTCTCTGTATCCTCACATGGAGGAAGGAACAGTTTTCTAGAAGCTCATTTATAAGGGCATTTATCCCATTCATATATTCTTGCCTTTTCACACTGTTCATGGTGTTCTCAAGGTGGTTTGCCAATCCCTTCTTTAGTTGACCACATTTTGTCAGAACTCTCCACCATGACCCATCCATCTTGGGTGGCCCTACATGGCATGGCTCATAGCTTCATTGAGTTAGACAAGGCGATGGTCCATGTGATCAGTTTGATTAGTTTTCTGTGATTGTGGTTTTCAAACCCCTGTCCTCCCTTGAAGGGATAAGGATAAGAGGCTTATGGAAGCTTCCTGATAGGAGAGACTACTGTGGGGGAAACTGGGTCTTGTTCTGATGGACAGGGCTGTGCTCAGTAAATCTTTAATCCAATTTTCTGTTGATGGGGGAGAAGGGGATGACAGAGGATGAGATGGTTGGACAGCATCACCAACTTGATGGACATGAGTTTGAGTAAGCTCCAGGAGTTGGTGATGGGCATGGAAGCCTGGCATTCTGCAGTCCATGGGGTCACAGTCAGACACGGCTGAGTGACTGAACTGAACTCATCCCATTCATAAGGGCTTCACCCCCATGGCCAAAGAGTTAGTCACTCAGTCGTGTCTGACTCTTTGTGACTTCATGAACTGTAACCCACAGGCTCCTCTGTCCATAGAATTCTCCAGGCAAGAATACCAGAGTGGGTAGCCATTCTATTCACCAGTGGATCTTCCCAACACAGGGATTAAAGCAAGGTCTCCTGCATTGCAGGCAGATTCTTCAACATCTGAGCCCCCAGGGTATCACCTCCCAAAGGTCCCAATTCCAAATACTATCACATTGGACAATAGGATTTCAACATGTAAACTTTACTCCTTAATGGTACCTGTCATCTTCCCATTTCCCTTCCACATACAAAAGCAACTATTTGGTCCTGAATCAATTGCCTGTATGGAGTGCTATGACCAGCAGGAGTCAGATATCCAGGAAGTTCTTCAGGCTATGTCTAGAAAAAGAAGATTTAAGGATAAGGCAAAAATATCTTGGTCAGAAGTAGAAGCAAAAGAGTGAGAAGGGATTCTTTTTCCTCTTCTTCCTCAAAAATAATAATAATAGTGGTTATTAAAATCTCATGTATAAGAGAGGAGTGAAGACTGAGAGGTAAACTTCTTCTCAGTTTGAAGAAATTTGAAGGTAGAGATGAGACCCTTTCAAGTTTGCTACAAAAAAAATGTGTAAAAATATTATAGTAGTATCAGTCATAGTAGTATTTTTGGGAAATTCTCTGTGTTCCTTTTACCTTGCCTAAATCTCTTCCATACTGAGGGTATGAGCAAAAATCAGATGAATCATAGTTTTCACAGCTCAAAGTATTTATTTTTCTTTAATTATAATCACGTGAAGTAAGATCATCATGAACTATCAATGAATGTTCTGAGCTCTTCAAGCCATGAGGTATTATAATTAATTCAGGACCTTGATTTAAAAAATTCATTTTTTAAATTTATTTTTAGTTGGAGGATAATTGCTTTACAATGTGTTGGTTACTGGCATACATCAACATGAATCAGCCATAGGTATACATATGTCCCCTTCCTCTTACATCTCCCTCCCACCTCTCACTCCACCCCAACTCTCTAGGTTGTCACAGAGCATCAGGTTGAGCTCTGTGTCTTATACAGGAAATTCCCACCAGTTATCTGTTTCACACATGGTAATGCACATGTTTCAATGCTCCTCTCTCAATTCAGCCCACCCTCTCCCTCCCCTGCTGTGTCTACTCAAAATTTTTTCAACTTGTGTCACCAAATCATTAGTTTTTAGAATGTAGCATTCACTTTTTTTCATTATACTTGATTTTTTCATGGCCTCCAAATGTTGCAACGTGCACCTGAGTAAAAACAGTGTTCATGTGACTCCTTATCAAACTCAAATATTTCCAGATGGTTTGAGACATAGGAATAAACAATGAAGCATTTGAAAGACAATACAAATGATGGAGGAGTATAAATTACTCAGATTATTTAGTGTGGCCTAATAAACAACAACTGTGGAAAATTCTTAATACCAGGCCACCTTACCGGCTTCCTGAGAAATCGGTATGCAGGTCAAGAAGCAACAGTTAGAACTGGACGTGGAAAAACAGACTGGTTCCAAATCGGGAAAGGATTATGTCAAGCCTGTATATTGTTAGCCAGCTTATTTAGCTTATATGCAGAGTACATCATGCGAAATGCCAGGCTGGTTGAAGCACAAGCTGGAATCAAGATTGCTGGGAGAAATATCAATAACCTCAGATATGCAGATGATACCACTCTTATGGCAGAAAGCGAAGAAGACCTAAAGAGCCTCTTGATGAAAGTAAAAGAGGAGAGTGAAAAAGTTGGCTTAGAACTCAACATTCCGAAAATTAAGATCATGGCATCTGGTCCCATCACTTTGTGGCAAATAGATGGGGAAACAATGTAAACAGTGAAAGACTTTATTTTTGGGACTCCAAAATCACTGCAGATGGCAGCTGCAGCCATGAAATTAAAAGACACTTGCTCCTTGGAAGAAAAGCTATGACCAACCAAGACAGCGTATTAAAAAGCAGAGACATTACTTTGCCAATAAAGGTCCATCTAGTCAAAGCTATGGTTTTTCCAGTGGTCATGTATGGATGTGAGCGTAGGACTATAAAGAAAGCAGAGCACTGAAGAATTGATGCTTTTGAACTGTGTTGTTGGAGAAGACTCTTGAGAGTCCCTTGGACTGCAAGGAGATTCAGCCAGTCCATCCTAAAGGAGATCAGTCCTGAATATTCACTGGAGGGACTGATGCTAAAACTGAAACTCTAAAGCTCTGGCCACCTGATGTGAAGAACTGACTCATTAGAAAAGACCCTGATACTGGGAAAGATTGAAGGCAGGAGGGAAAGGGGATAACAGAGGATGAGATTGTTGGATGGCATCACTAACTCGATGGACATGAGTTTGAGTAAGCTCTGGGAGTTGGTGGTGGAAGCCTGGGGTGCTGCAGTCCATGAGGTTGCAAAGAGTTGGACATGACTGAGCAACTAAACTGACTGAATAAATACAGTCATTTCTTTCACTTATTTTAGGTAGCTTCTCTATTAATACACAAGAACGTCACCTTTTTCTGTCAGAAAGCACATGCTGTAGCGAGCTGCTTCTCTTTTTGGGTTATAATGTGTTTTCTCTGCACCCAAGTGAACTTACACACCTTCTCATACACATCCTGCCAGGATGATGCCTGACTTTGACACCTGCAAAAACAATAATTAATTGCACATACCTTGTAGAGAGCCATTTTGTTACCTACAGTAAATTTATTCCCAGAGTTTTGTGAAATTTGGTTCTTCTCTACATTCCTGAAATATACTTGCTCAAGACCCCATCAAAGACCACCTGACCTATTAAACCTGGTAATATAACAGCTCTATATCTATAAACCCACATACCTAGCTTTCTTTTTGTTTTCCTATTAATTTATCATACATTTGAAGCTCTGGGCATCATTCTTTCTCAGTGATACAGGGATACTGTTTTGCAAGTATTGAATGAATCTATTTTCATTTCCCCTGTATATCATATTCCCTTGATGCCTTCTACTTCTCATGTGTATTTCCACAGAGAGGGCACCAGTGAGTATCTACAGAATGAAGAAGTTACTATCAAGTGTAGCAAGATGGTAGTATTGAAAAAGCTGAGCTTTATGAAATTAGTAAAGATATTTCTCAATTTCAAGACTCTTCCTTCTACATACCAAGTGCTGAACCTGTAGGATTTAGTCATTAGGTTTTATCTAAGCGAACGTCCAACCATATAAGAAGGTGAAGAAGGCCTCTTCTTCTTTCTTTGATGGAAAGTAGAAGGCAGTTAGCACAGGTAATATATATCTGTGCTATATAAAGAGGGCAGCAGTGAGAACCCTTGCTTTTCTCTTCTCTTTGAATCAGTTCAGTTCAGTTCAGTCGCTCAGTTGTGTCCTACTCTTTGCAACCCTATGAATCGCAGCATACCAGGCCTCCCTGTCCATCACTAACTCCCGAAGTTTACTCAAATTCATGCCCATTGAGTCAGTGATGCCATCCAGCCATCTCATCCTCTGTCACCCCCTTCTCCTCCTGCCCCCAATCCCTCCCAGCATCAGGGTCTTTTCTAATGAGTCAACTCTTCGCATGAGGTGGCCAAAGTATTGGAGTTTCACCTTCAGCATCAGTCCTTCCAATGAACACCCAGGACTGATCTCCTCTAGGATGGACTGGTTGGATCTCCTTGTAGTCCAAGGGACTCTCAAGAGTCTTCTCCAACACCACAGTTCAAAAGCATCAATTCTTCGGTGCTCAGCTTTCTTCACCATCCAACTCTCACATCCATACATGACCACTGGAAAAACCATAGCCTTGACCAGATGCACCTTTGTTGGCAAAGTAATGTCTCTGCTTTTTAATATGCTATCTAGGTTGTATAGGTTACTGGAGAAGAATTCCCAGAGAAGGTGACACTTGTCTTGAGTTTTGAAAATTAAGTCATATGGAAATAGCAAGAAGAGGGAGACAGGAAAAATGTCATAAGAAGCCTTCCTGGTTCCCAAAGGAATTAAAGATATTTAGGCAGGAACTGAGGCTCAGAATGAGTCAGTTCTTCGCATCAGGTGGTCAAAGTATTGGAGTTTCAGCTTCAGCATCAGGCCTTCCAATGAATATTCAGGACTGATTTCTTTTAGAATTGACTGGTTGGATCTCATTGCAGTCCAACGAACTCTCAAGAGTCTTCTCCAACACCACAGTTCAAAAGCCACAATTATTTGGTGCTCAGCTTTCTTTATAGTCCAACTCTCACATCCATACATGACTACTGGAAAAACTATAGCTTTGACTAGATGGACCTTTGTGGGCAAAGTAATGTCTCTGCTTGTTAATATGCTGTCTAGGTTGGTCATAACTTTTCTTCAAAGGAGCAAGCATCTTTTAAAGGAAAAAAAATGCAAAAAGGTGGACACTATAAACAACAGAAATGGTATGGACATAACAAAAGCAGAACATATTAAGAAGAAGTGGCAAGAATACACAGAACTGAACAAAAAAGATCTTCATGACCCAGATAACCACAATGATGTGATCACTCTAGATGAGTGATCACTCCAGGCATCCTGGAATGTGAAGTCAAGTGGGCCTTAGGAAGCATCACTATGAACAAAGCTAATGGAGGTGATGGAATTCCAGTTGAGCTATTTCAAATCCTAAAAGATGATGCTGT
Organism: Cervus elaphus; assembly: GCF_910594005.1. Classification (NCBI taxonomy): domain Eukaryota; kingdom Metazoa; phylum Chordata; class Mammalia; order Artiodactyla; family Cervidae; genus Cervus; species Cervus elaphus. Next base: position 19,860,064 of record NC_057847.1, on the reverse strand, counting down.
GAAAGTGCTGCAATATGCCAGCAAATTTGGAAAATTCAGCAGCGGGCACAGAACTGGAAAAGGTCAGTTTTCATTCCAATCCCAAAGAAATAAATAAATTTCATCAACCTTATCTATATACCCTCAAGATTTAGAGAGAATGGATCTTTTATTTCTATGTCTCTCTCTATATATGAGCACAGTACCTTAACATTGCTGTAAAGTCTCAATGTATATTGTTATATGACTGAATGAATGATTACATAAATGAATGTGCAACAGTTCTGCCAATCCAAACACTGGGATTTCAAATGCTATCTACATAAATTTCAAAGAAGTTTTAGTTTAAAGTATGAAAGAATGTGATCATGCAAAAGACTTTACTGTACACATCATTTTGCTTGAACAGAGTTTTAAGCAAAGTTGGAGATTTTAAAAAGATATAAATAAAGCAAGCATGAATGAGCTTCAGATACATGGTAGTAATACAAAACATGTGGACTAAGACTGTATATATCTTGTTGGAACAAATTAAGAGAGGTAATTTAATGGCCCACCGAGTGGTATGTCCTCTTCCCCTGGTGAAGTCCCCTTTGTGGTGTCATTCCATTACCTTCACCTGTTCACTCTTTAATCAGTTGTCACAGAGCTCCAGGGCTCTATGGTGTGAATATAAAGCTGTCAAACTGATTCTAGAGTCTGAGCTTATCCAAGTAGACCCTTCTTAACACTGCTGTTAAGGCCCAAAGCAACATGGCTTGGAAAAGGGGGAGTTTGGAGATGAGCAGGGAAGGTCACAGTTATTATTTCAAAGACGATACAGAGAGAAGTCTCCCTATAAACCAGTGGATTATCTTGGTAGCAGTTCATTATAAATGAAGCATTGTTTTAGCATGTTTCTTAGCATGCAAAGGCATGATGCTCCCAAGAAGACCTAGTGGAGACTCTTTCTATTATGAACTATATATACTGTATAGTTATGTGACTGTGGGGTGAATAATTTCTATTTTAAGCTGTCCAAAAAACTTTTTAATTTTAACCTATTATTATTTAAAAATTTAAGCCAATTCCACTTAAAATGTCAGGATAGCTAACTTTTATCCCCTCCTGATACACTATACATTTGATGTCTATTTTCTTACTCCCCTGGAATTTTAGCTCTGTGATATTTTGTGCAGTGACTAGAATAGTAATTTCTCAAAAAGCGATTGCTGAGTAAATAGTACTTTTAAAATAATACCCATTAACCTCATCCTTCTCATTATGTCACTTTCTTCCTCTGGTCCCTCCACATTCCTTGCATAACTTTGCTTGTGTTCAATTTTCAATCTTCCATTAATTTCCAGATTTTTCAGTTATGCCAATAAGAACCATGTGGCTAAATTATGTTTGTTTTTTTTTTTTTTACTTAATACCAAAAAACTAGAAGAATGTGCACTCCTCTTCTCCTGCGATATCTCCAAAATTACAAGTCACTGCTGAAAAACCAGTAACAGGTGAATGTTGGATCCCATGAAAAAAAGATACCCCTTGTCCAAGAGCAAATGAGAAGCTCCAGCAAGATGGTAGGAGGGGCAAAATTGCATGTAGATTCAAACCCCACACCCACCAGAGACATTTGGAGGGCTCAAACAAAACCGTGTGTGCACCGGGACCCGAGGGCCCCGCAGAGAGAGAGCCAGATCTGTGTTTGCATCTCCTGCAGAGGTGCGGGTCAGCAGTGGTCTGCTGCAGGAAGCAGGGGCTCCATGAGCAGCTACTCGGGTCACACAGCCTGTGGCATAGGCCATCTTGGAGAAGGTCACCACTACATCACCAAACAGCCGCCAAGCAGACGATCCACAAACTACAGAACAATCACACCAAAATATTCTTGCACTGTTAAGAAAATTCTAGGACCCACAATAGATTTCCCCAACCTGGGGAAAGGGACTGAGAACCCCCAGAGAATTTGACTTTGGAGGCTAGTCAGATTTGATTACAGAACTTACACAGGGCTGGGGAAACAGACTCCTGGAGGGCACAGACAAAACCTTGTGCACACCAGGACCCAGGAGAAAGGAGCCATGAGCCCACAAGAGACTGACCCGGACTTGCCTGTGAGTGTCCAGGAGTCTCCACTGGAGGCGTTGGTCGGCGGTGGCCTGCTGCAGGGCTGGGGTCACTGAGTGCAGTGTGGCAGTGTGTGCCCAGGGCTTTTCGAAGGAGGTCGCCATTATCTTCATTACCTCTACCATAGTTTGGTCTCAGGTCAAAGAATAGGGCGTGAACACAGCCACACCCATCAATAGAAAACTGGATTAAAGATTTACTGAGCATGGCCATCAGAACAAGACCCAGCTTCCCCCACATTCAGTCACTCCCATCAGGAAGCTTCCATAAACCTTTATCCTTTTCCCTCAGAGGGCAGAGAGAATGAAAACCATGCTCACAGAAAAACTAATCAAACTGATCACATGGGCCACAGCCTAGTCTAACTCAATGAAACTATGAGCTATACTGTGTAGCACCACCCAAAACAGATGGGTCATGGTGGAGAGTTCTGACAGAATGTGGTCCACTGGAGAAGGGAATAGCAAGCCACTTCAATATTCTTGACTTGAGAACCCCATAAACAGTATGAAAAGGCAAAAAGATATGACACTAAAAGATGAACTCCCCAGGTCGGGAGGTGCCCAATATGAACTGGAGAAAAGTGGAGAAATAACTCAAGAAAAAATGAAGAGATGGAGCAAAGCAAAAACAATGCCCAGTTGTGGATGTGACTGGTGATGGAAATAAAGTCTGATGCTGTAAAGAGCAATATTGCATAGGAACCTGGAATGTTAGGTTCATGAAACAAGGTAAATTGGAAGTGGTCAAACAGGAGATGGCAAGAGTGAACATTGACATTTTAGGAATCAGTGAACTAAAATGGACTAGAATGGGAGAATTTTACTCAGATGACCATTATATCTACTACTGTGGGCAAGAATCCCTTAGAAGAAATGGGGTAGCCCTCATAGTCTACAAAAGAGTCTGAAATGCAGTACTTGGATGCAATCTCAAAAACCACAGAATGATCTCTGTTCGTTTCCAAGGCAAACCATTCAGTATCACAGCAATCCAAGTCTATGCCCTGACAAGTAACGCTGAAGAAGCTGAAGTTGAATGGTTCTATGAAGATCTATAAGACCTTCTAGAACTAACACCCTAAAAAGATGTCCTTTTCATCAGATGGCCAACACCGAAATCAGATTGATTATATTCTTTGCATCCAAACATGGAGAAGCTCTATACAGTCACCAAAAACAAGACTTGGAGCTGACTGTGGCTCAGATCATGAACTCTTTATTGCCAAATTCAGACTTAAATTGAAGAAAGTAGGGAAAACCACTAGACCATTCAGGTATGACCTAAATCAAATCCTTTATGATTATACATTGGAAGTGAGAAATAAATTCAAGGGATTAGATCTGATACACAGAGTGCCTGAAGATCTATGGACAGAGGTTCAAGACATTGTACAGGAAGCAGTGATCAAGACCATCCCCAAGAAAAAGAAATGTAAAGAAGTAAAATGGTTATCGAGGGAGGCCTTACAAATAGCTGTGAAAGGAAGAGAAGTGAAAGCCAAAGGAGAAAAGGAAAGATATACCCATTTGAATGCAGAATTCCAAAGACTAGCACAGAGAGATAAGAAAGCCTTCCTCAGGGATCAATCCTAAGAAATAGAGGAAAAAAATAGAATGGGAGAGACTAGAGATCAATTCAAGAAAATTAGTAATACCACGGGAATATTTCAGGCAAAGAGGGGCACAATAATGGACAGAAATGGTATGGACATAACAGAAACAGAAGATATTAAGAAGAGGTGGCAAGAATACACAGAACTGAACAAAAAAGATATTCATGACCCAGATATCCACAATGGTGTAATCACTCACCTAGAGCCAGACACCCTGGAATGTGAAGTCAGGTGGGCCTTAGAAAGCATCACTATGATCAAAGCTAGTGGAGGTGGTGGAACTCCAGTTGAGTTATTTCAAATCCTAAAAGATGATGCTGTGAAAGTGCTGCACTCAATATGTCAGCAAATTTGGAAAACAGCAGTGGCCACAGGACTGGAAAAGGTCAGTTTTTTTCCAATCTCAAAGAAGGGCAATGTCAGAGAATGTTCAAACTATCACACAATTATACTCATCTCACACACTAGCAGAGTAATGCTCAAAATTCTACAAGCCAGGCTTCAACAGTACATGAACCATGAACTTCCAGATGTTCAAGCTGGATTTTAAAAAGGCAGAGGAACCAGACATCAAATTGCCAACATCTGCTGGATCATCAAAAGCAAGAGAATTCCAGAAAAATATTTATTTCTGCTTTATTGATTATCTCAAAGCCTCTCACTGTGTGCTGCTGCCGCCAAGTCATGCCAGTCGTGTCCAACTCTGTGTAGATCACAACAAACTGTGGAAAATTATTAAAGAGATGGGAATACCAGACCACCTGGCCCGCCTCGTGGGAAATCTGTATGCAGATCAAGAAGCAACAGTTAGAACCGGGCATGGAACAACAGACTGATTCCAAATTGGGAAAAGAGAATATCAAGGCTGCATATTGTCACCCTGCTTATTTAACTTGTATGCAGAGTACATCATGAGAAACGCTGGGCTGGATGAAGCACAAGCTGGAATCAAGATTGCTGGGAGAAATATCAATAACCTCAGATATGCAGATGACACCACTCATGGCAGAAAGCAAAGAGGAACTAAAGAACCTCTTGATGAAAGTGAAAGAGGCAAGTGAAAAAAATGGCTTATGACAACATTCAGAAAACTAAGATCATGGCATCCAGTCCCATCACTTCATGGCAAATAGATGGGGAAACAATGTAAACGGTGAAAGACTTTATTTTGAGGGGTCCAAAATCACTGCAGATGGTGACTGCAGCCATGAAATTAAAAGACATTTGCTCTGTGGAATAAAAGCTATGACCAACCTAGACAGCATACTAAAAAGCAGAGACATTACTTTGCCAACAAAGGTGCATCTAGTCAAAGCTATGGTTTTTCCAGTAGTCATGTATGAATGTAAGAGTTGGACTATAAAGAAAACTGAGCACCAAAGAACTGATGCCTTTGAACTGTGGTGTTGGAGAAGACTCCTGAGAGTCCCTTGGACTGCAAGGAGATCCAACCGGTCAATCTTAAAGGAAATCGGTCCTGAATATTCATTGGAAGCCCTGATGCTGAAGCTGAAACTCCAATACTTTGACCACCCAATGCTAAGAGCTGACTCATCGGAAAAGACCCTAATGCTGGGGAAGATTGGAGGCAGGAGGAGAAGGGGACGACAGAAAATGAGATGGTTGGATGGCATCACTGACTCGATGGGTCTGAGCAAGCTCCGGGAGTTGGTGATGGACAGGGAATCCTGTCGTGCTGCAGTCCTTGCGGTTGCAAAGAGTCAGACACAACTGAGTGATTGAACTGAATTGACCAAAATACTAAATCCAAGGGTTTTTATGTATTATAATTATTTGATGTCAAACAGCCAGTCAATTTCATATGAAATGAATTAGATATATTGCATATGTAGAACAATTCTGCCTAGCTTAAGCACAGATATGCATACATGCATACTCTCTTCCAATTTATTTGATTCTTTCACCTTTTTAAAAACAAATTGTATTGATATTTGTACATAATGATTCATCATATAAGCATTAGAAATGTGGTGTTCCTATCTAAGGAAATAGTTGGGACTTCTCACATTCATCCAGTTACATCTTCTTTCAGTAAGGTATTAGCATTAGAATTTTAATATGTAGTAATTACAGAGGTGATGGCTTTTTGAACTCTCACCATTACCTAAATTCAAATAGTACAGCAAGGTAGGAACTAGTCCTTAGGACATACTAGATTCCTAGGCACTTGACACTTATAACACTTGAAGATTTGACAGGGTATTTAAGCAGTTGGCACAAGCTGACATGAGAACTGCTTAACTTGCAGAGTATCTAGTGGAAAGTTGAAGTCTGCTGAATTGGATATCAGAAATCCAGAGAGCCAAGAATCCTATTTCAGTCCTGGTTCACACCGTGACAAGCTGCATAGCCCTAGGCAAGCGGGCACCTTTCTTCCCCAATAGTAGAAATGATGCCCACTGGTCTCAGATGTGTAGAGACAATTAATATTTTGGAAATATCCTGAGATCTAGACATGTACAACATTTTCCCCTGCAAGATATTTTTATATGTTTATCAATCTAGGACTTTCAGTCAGAAATCTTTAAAACAAATGTTTTCCTCTCCCTCTCCTTCATTTTTCCCCCCAGTAGTCTTAATGTACTAACAGATAATAGACCTGTTGACCTTGCTTTTGTTTTTTCCAGCCAAGAAGATTCCTGAAAGATGTTCATCAGAACGAACAGGTCAGGAGATCTTAATCCTGTGCTTAGTCTCTTGGTCGTGCCCAGCTCTTTGCGACCCCATGGATTTCAGCCCACCAGGCTCCTCGTTCCATGGGGATTCTCCAGGCAAGAATACTGGAGTAGATTGCCATGCCCTCCTCCAGGGGATCTACCCAACCCAGGGATCAAATCCCGGTCTCCCACACATTGCAGGCAGATTCTTTACTGACTAAGTCACAGGAAAGCCCTGGTTCACCACTGTTCATTGTTGTGTTTTCAGAAGACCTTAAAGTATTTACTACTTGACATGGGGTTTGGGAGCACCTATTCAATTGATAAACATTTTGCATTTAAAATGAAGAGATATTCAGAAGAGAAGAGATCTATCAGCTCTTATACACTGAAATTTCTTGGGATCTGGATCTGTGCTTGGGTTATCTCTGTACACTACATGAGGCCAAGCAGAGAGTTTTGCACTAGGATGACGCTTCAGATGGAGAAGGCAATGGCACCCCACTCCAGTACTTCTGCCTGGAAAATCCCATGGACGGAGGAGCCTGGTAGGCTGCAGACCATGGGATCACTGAGTCGGGCATGACTGAGCGACTTCAGTTTCACTTTTCACTTTTATGCATTGGAGAAGGAAATGGCAACCCACTCCAGTGTTCTTGCCTGGAGAATCCCAGGGACAGGGAGCCTGGTGGGCTGCCGTCTATGGGGTCACACAGAGTCAGACACGACTGCAGTGAGTTAGCAGATGCTTCATATGTTTAGATTCACTTGATTTAAACACATGCACTTAATTTGCCTTATTTTATGATACATTAAAAAATGCCAAATATGGTTTTGTGCTAGGATTTCCAAAATTTAAACCACTGGAACTTATTTATGGGCCTCTTATGGGCTTCCCTGGTGCTCAGATGGTAAATAATTTGCCTGCAATGCCAGAGACCTGGATTCAATCCCTGGGTCAGGAAGATCCCTTGGAGAAGGGAATGGCAACCCAGTATTCTTGCCTGGAAAATCCCATGTATAGAGGAGCCTGGCAGGCTACAGTCCATGGTGTTGCAAAGAGTCGGACATGACTGAAAGATTGACACTTCCACTTTCACTTAACTGTTTTACACTTTCAAAAAAAAAAAAAAATCCCAAAGTGTGACAAATTTGATTGGGCATCCCAGACTCAATGATTTGGGCAGCACTGTCCTATAGGAACTTGACTGGAGTATGCCACAGGAACCCATGAATTTAAACCTTTAAAGACCTGATACTCATTGATATGCATTCATACAGTCCCCTCACTAGCTTGTAACCAGCTAGAGGTCCCCTTTTCCCTATTCTTTCTTTACCCCCCAGGCCATACCTCTAGCCCTACCAAACTATTTTTAGTCCACAAACATGCTAGCCTCTTTCCCAGCACTAAACATTCACATGGCTTTTTCATTTACTTATATTGCTTCCTATACTTTCTTCACATTCAAGTCCCACTGGTCTTTCAAGGACACTGGGCATAACCCCCCTAGAGAAACCTTACTTGACTTCCCAGTGTAGATTAGGTGCCTTTCTTATCCGAATGCCCAACAGTTAATACCCTGCATGGTGACGATTTATTTTCTTGTCTCCTTGAGAGAAGAAACTGTGCCATTTATCTTGCCTTTCATGGCATATAGTGATTAATCAGTAAGTGTGTACTGAATGCCTTTCTGAATGAATGGATACCTTTTCATTTTAAGGCTGCCCTTGACATCCATTTTATCCAGAATTGATATTATCAACATGACTAGTATAAACAGTGGTGGTTACTCTTACCTTTTCACAGCTGGGGCAGTCAAGAGGTACATGGACAAATGATTATGGGTTCTTGTCCCTTGTCTGTTTAATTTTAGCCACTTACGTCATGTGACTATGACAATGCTTATTTCACAAACAAGTACTGAGTCTCTACTGTTAGCCTGGCACTGAGGAAACAAATATAAAGATGTCTTTGTTTTCAAGGAGTTTAGAGCTGAGTTGAGATGACCATTATAACAAATGATCAGTGTTCTAATGCAAGAGTGTTCAATGAGGATATGTCATGAAAGAGCAGAAGAAGGAGCATTATTTTTTACCTTAGAGAGGTCAGGGGAAACTTCTCCCAGAAGGTTACATTTAAGCTGGGTTTAACCAGAGAGAAGTGGTATTTCTAGGCAAAGAAAATATCATGTGCAAAGACACGAAAGAGTGAAATTGCTATCATGCTCATAGCTTGACTAAGATTCAACCTTTTTTTTTTTTTCCAGTTCAGGCAAATACCTTATAAAGCTTGAATAATAATTCCTTTCTTATAGCAGTGCTCTTCCAAGGGGCTGTTACTTAGAAGAGTAAATTGGATTTAGAGAAGATTCAATATTTTAATAGCAGGGCTTCAAAGGCAAAATCTTTACTGTATTCAAAGGCAGAATCGTTTTTCGGTAAGGAGTTATTCTACTCACTCATTGAGTATAGTACTGTTTACTCTAAGGAGGAAGATGGAGCTGATGGCTACTAGGTCCTGCCTCCTCCCATCTCCTATCCCTACTGTTCCACGCCAAAACCTGAAATGGCATGATGTCCATGGAGAAGGACTTGGTAGCTCTTCCCAACAGTGCTGTCAGAAAAAGGGAGTCTTGAAACAAAATGCAGTGCTTTTAGAAGGTAAGGAGGTGGCAAACAAAACAAGATGCCTTGTCATAGGGTTAAGTAATATTTATCTGTGTGCAAGTTGCACAGTGACCTTGATAAATAATTTTCAGGACCAAGCAGGATATGTCGGTCATGTTAGAGTGCTTTTTGGGAACTCAAAAAAAGCACTCTAACATCAAGGGTACTGTATAAATTTTGTTAAATAAACATATCAAGGGTGCTGGGCCAAAAGGATTATAAAGGTGAAATTGGTTTAAGATAAAGTTTTTGCTCAGTAAGTAACTTAGCTGTAGCTTGAAACCAGTAGGGAAACAGGGTCGAGCAAAAATGAGTCAGTAGTATCACAAAACTATTCTGTGACTTGTCCTGCAGTGCTGAGACTGCCTCCTGGGAATCACTGAGCTCCCTTGACAGAGGAATAGCAGCATGTATGAGCTTTCCTCCACTGGAAAAAAGCATACGCAAGAGTACATTATCAAGGGATCCCAACATGCCACTTGTATATTCTTTCTAGGTTTCTGAGATAACCATAACTAATTTTGTAAACAAAACATGATTTTATGATTGCCCCCAGTTACATGATAAAGCCAAACATTACCATGACGAAACATCCACTCTATGTTTCCCTTCTCTGTGGAACCTTGCTTCCTTCTCTCTAATACCAGAGCCGCCCTGACCAATGATATGGTGCTGTGTGAATCAGGTAAAGCAGAGTCAACACATTGTCCTTGATTTGAAAACATGAACAGATTTTCCTCTTTGATTTATGAATTTCACAGGTTGTATTTGGGAAAGCGGCTGTCAGAGATTAAATTTGAAACATCAGCTTATTGTTTTTGTCATTGCTTTTCTAGCTATAGACACATTAATTAGTGTGGTAAAAGGTTGCATGGTGACAGGCTGCCAAAAATGGCCCACACTGCTTTGGTGGAAGAAGAATTACAAAAGATAAGAGGTGTTAGGAATATGAGAAGAAAGTGTTCTTGATGATTTGTTGGTCCTAAATTTCTCCACATATTCCTTTTGGATAGAAGAATGCAGGGATTCAAATTTGTACAAAAGACCAGAATGAGATAATTTTATTTTATTTTTTAAAGTATCTGAATTCACCACCTGAGCAGTAGTTCATTCTTTCTGTTATTTCAGTTTCTTGAGCTTACTCTAGCCTCTCTGAACATTTTCTCTGTCTTGGTCTTTTGCTTTTTTCGGAGAAAATTTTCGGAGAAAATTACTCAAATTTTCTCCGATTACTCAATTACTATTTAATATATCTTATTATTCTAGCTTACACTGATTATTTTCTTCTTTAAGCAGCTATTTTACTTCTTGCTTGCCATATATAATATTTAATCTGTAGTTGTATATTCTTAATTGGTTGAAGTGTTTTAAGTTCACCATTTATAATTGAAAAATATAATATGAAATATTATACACATTTCATATCTTCCATAGTGTCTAATAAGGTCTCGTTGATTTCAATACATTTAGCTTAACAAGGTGAATCTTTAGCGATCAACAAATAGTATCTCTTATTTGTAAAATAATTTTTATACTTCAAAGCACTTCCACATAAAAAACACTTCCACATATATTGTTTCATTTGATTCTTAAAGTAACTTTGTGATGTATGAAGACTACCTAATTTAATTTTCATATAAAAATATACAGAGAAACTAGTAGCAATGGAATCAGTGCTCCAAAGTTCCATAGTTTGCATGTGATAGAGACAGGGCTAAGTAATAGACACTCTGATATGTAATATTCAGGGAGAAATATATTTGCCTCAGTTTGTAGAATGGTTTATTGAGCCAATGTCAGCATGCTACCATTAAACTTGACTTTTGGGCATTTAAAATGACATTTCTTGACAAGGGAAAATGGGTGAGGAAGTATTATGTAGCTCTAAGAAGGAAATGGTATAGAAGTTCTTGCTCTGTCCTCCCAACTGGGAGAAACTTAAAAGCTAATTTGAACATAGTCCCAATTTGTCACATTATCTTTTCCCCAAGAAATTAAGGAAGGAACTATATGTAATTGCCAGGTCAAAATAGCACCAGATGTGTGTGACTTATAACAGCAAATTGTAGCAGGGCTGTCTAAGTACTGCATGTAAGGACATATGTCTTATTAAATCCATATTACCCAAGAAGAATTAGACATATATGGCACTCAGTAAAGCTATTTTAAGGAGGAGACAAATGGGAAACAGACATCTGTTTTTTTTAATAGAGATTCGCTGGAAAATGGCATTTAAAGAAGAAATCTATGTTAATTTTCATTGATTTAAAAAAAATCATTTTATTATTTTGAGGTTATTTGAACTCCTAGTAGAAGTTTTTCTATACAAAATTCAACACAATTATTGTCTATAGTAGTCACTGAAGAAAATGTGAAGTAATTCTCTATCCCAAATATTTTAGTGACATTGAACCTAATTCTTTGTGCAAAGAGAATGATGCCTTTTGTTTGCCTTTTGTCAGATTTGTCATATCCTAGGTAAAAGAATGCAGCATCTTTAACTGCCTTCCTGGCAGTAAGTGGCAAAATCTCCTAATGTAGATTCTATGGTTTCCATGCCCCACAGTATCACTCAAATGAAGGGAATAATTAGCAATTAGATTAGCTGCAAAGAGAGAAAGGATAGCAGTGGGTCCTGAAGAAATCACAAACCATGTACTCAGATTTCTAAATATTTTAGTTGGAGTTATTTAATTATAAAATACATAACTCGAAAAGTCACTGAATATCATGAGTTCAAACTCCTCATTTTCGGATGAGGAGACAGAAAGATTAAGATTCTTGTTTAAAGACAGTTCTTTGAACACTGTTTCTTAACAATGTCTCAACACCGTTTCTCAAGCTCAGCTATACACTTAACTCATTTCTAGTACAGTATTTCATCTCCCTACCCTCCCTCCCTCCTGCCACAAAATCTTTCTCTGAAAAGGGATCAGTGATCAAATTGTGATTACAAATAGTACATTACCCTCCTTAGATATTCACATTGGAATTTTATTACAAATTCTCATGCACTTCTCATGTTTGCAAGTTTACATTTATTTACATCATCATTTGATAAATGGTCGTCTCCCTTGAATGAACTGAAATCTACATGAGGACAAGCATTGTTTCCATTTTTGTCCACCATTGGATCCCCAGTATGTAATACATTGATATGCTAACATATACCAATCAATAATCTTATAGCTTGACATATCAAGCTATGAGAACTTGCTCAATAAGGAAAAAAATTGATTAGCTCAAAATTTCCTGAAGCTATTTGGTCACACACTCATTTATTTCTTAATTTAGCACCTATCAATGTCTTGCTTTATCACAAATGAACTCAGCTCTTTGAGTTACATGGAAAACAGGGGATCTACATTTATAATGAATTTCATTTTATTTTTTTTTCATTTATTTTTATTAGTTGGAGGCTAATTACTTCACAACATTGCAGTGGGTTTTGTCATACATTGACATGAATCAGCCATGGAGTTACATGTATTCCCCATCCCGATCCCCCCTCCCACCTCCCTCTCCACCCGATTCCTCTGGGTCTTCCCAGTGCACCAGGCCCGAGCACTTGTCTCATGCATCCCACCTGGGCTGGTGATCTGTTTCACTATAGGTAATATACATGCTGTTCTTTCGCAACATCCCACCCTCGCCTTCTCCCACAGAGTTAAATGATATAATGCATTTTAATGTTATTTTTTCATACATACCTTCTTAAACAAAAGAAAATAAAGTTTAAATATAAAGTAGAAATCCTTTAAGACTGAGTGAGGGGAAATTATTAACACCCCAATATTTGATTGCTGTATGCTTAGTCTTCCAGTAATGCCCAACTATTTGTGATCCCATGGATTGTAGCCCACCAGGCTCCTCTATCCATGGAATTCTCCAGGAAAGTATACTGGAGTGGGTTGCCATGCCCTCCTCCAGGGGATCTTCTCAACCCAGGGATGGAACCATGTCTCTTGCATTGCAAGTGGACTCTTTACCATTTGATCCACCATTGAGTTGGTCTTAAAATTTTTTTAAATACATTAGGTGGATTGGATTGTTGTTGTTATTCATTCACTCCATAGTGTCCGATCCTTTGCAGCCCCGTGGACTGCAGCACGCCAGACTTCCCTGTCCTTCACCATCTCCCAGAGTTTGCTCAAACTCATGCCCATTGTGTCGGTAATGCCATCCAACCACCTTGTTCTCTGTTTTCCCCTTCTCCTGGATGGACTGGATGGAATCACATTATTGGCAAATGCTACATCTTACATTTTAACGTATTGACCAATGTCATATGAGTTTCAACTGGAATGTTAAGTTGACATACCAAAGCATCTTCCCTTAGCCAGGGTTACCTATAAAGCAGGCTTCATCAGTGCTCTTGTTAGAGAGTGAAAATCCACAGGGAAAAAGTGAGCGATACCATGGCAGTGAAACAGGGAGAGACCAGATAAGAGGATGTCTAAACAGGCCAGCCAGATCACCTAGTCCAGGAGACCTATTCCCCAAAGAGTCATTCAACTGTATCTCTGGACCTGTGCAGTGGGGAGGGAGGCAGATAAATAATTTTCTAGTCACTTCCATTTCCCACTTCTGAGTTGGGCATGCTTGGTTCTTTGAGGGCTCCCCCATCCTCAGCAGTGGGAAAGCCCTGAAGGCAGTAAGAGAAAGAGAGGGGGAACATGGGGTGATCTGCAGAACGCTGTGAGCAGAGTGTGCCTGTGTGACGTTGGCTGGAGCCCACTCCCAGCTGGGCCCTGTGGTGGTTCCAGAACAACAGACAATGGTGGCTGAGAGAGTGGAGAGGTATCAATACAGATGGATGGCTGATATATCTGATAATGGTGCAGTCAGAAGTCAAAATGTAAAATTTCTTATCTAGTCTTCCTGGATTTTTTGATGACTCATCTTTATTGCAACGCTAGACATGTTGATGGAGACGCTTTAGTAGGGATACTTGAAATGTCCTGTCAAGATGTAAAACCTTTAACAAAAATTACAAAGTGACAGAAGCAATAGACATTCTTGATTCCTTTTATGATGTGTTTCAGACTCCATACTATTAAATGGCTCAGGAGTGGGGAGAGGCAGAGAGAATAGCCACAAAGAGGAAGGCCAGGTCTGGTTTCGAAAAAGGAGGTAACAGCAGACGAGGGGAAGCTCTTGAACAAAGAGGAAGATGTGATATTCAAAGAGGAAATAAAGATAGGGGATTGTGCAGAAGGGCATACTATGATTGGCAGCACTTACTTCATCTTTTTTGATATGAATGCAGTGAAAATGTGTCAAAATATGATCATTTCCTTTAACAGCCAAGGAAAGTGTGTCTAATCAGCTGTATGTCTCTGGATAAGCTTTTTACTTTAATGGTCATTCCTTTACCTGGAAACCTAAGGATTTGGATCTCATCAGAGAATTTCTAAGGTCCTGTCTGACTATAGAAAAACAGAGTTATAGCTAACATTAATTGAGAGTTTCTGCTGAAGTACAAATTCTTTTAGTGATGTTTGTGGTTTAAACTCATTTAGTAATGCTTCCAGGGTAGGTAATGTTTGGAATACAGCCTTGCTGTCCCTCTAACTATTCCTTGAACCTGGGCCAGAGGCATTAACAGTCCCCAGCAGTGGGGGAATGTAACTCAGCTGCAAGCTGAGAAGCTCAACCCCAGAGACCAGCACTGCTTGTTATCTGTGGACCTGTGTTTCCAGGTTTTTTTTTTTTTTTTTGGTGGGGGAAGTGGGGGGCCACACAGTGCAGCATGTGGGATCTTAGTTCCCCGCCCATGTATCAGACCCACACCACCCTCATTGGAAACATGGAGTCTTAACACTGGGCTGCCAGGGAAGTCCCTCCATTTTTATTTTGCTCCAGAAGCCCATGGGAAAAGTCCTTTGGCTCCAATTCTTAAAGCTTACTTGAACAAATTTCCCCTTGGAACAAAGATTTTTACCTCTTTTGTATCTTCCTCATTGTTGTTTGGAAAAAGAATTAGTTTATACCTAAAACCTAAATCATATGAGACAAAAAACTTAAGCAAAACCAAATGAAGTTACAGCAATGTTAAAACACAGACCAATGTAGCAATTGTTAAAACAAAAAGTTCATTAAGAAAAGTGCTCGGGCCTGGTACACTGGGAAGACCCAGAGGAATCGGGTGGAGAGGGAGGTGGGAGGGGGGATCGGGATGGGGAATAAGTGTAAATCTATGGCTGATTCATATCAATGTATGACAAAACCCACTGAAATGTTGTGAAGTAATTAGCCTCCAACTAATAAAAAAATTAAAAAAAAAAAAGAAAACTGCAAGTAAGCAATGTATCTATAAAATAGAGGTAATCAGATAAAATTGTCAGGATTAATCACAAGTATTGTTCTGCATGTTGATATCTAGTCAATATTTGAGAGATTCTGTCTTGGATTCCCATAATGTGTTCCATGGTTAAAACTATTGTGCACAAAAAGATGATGATGTTCTTAAAGAAGTAGATGCTTTAAAATTCAATTAAATAGAAGATAACACAGAAATGAAGCACCAGCTGCATATACCACTGTGAGGGGAGTTTTCGTTTCTCTTGTGGTACTAATAAGTCTTCAGTTTTCCTTGAACTCTTTACTGGTTAATGGCATATACTTGCCTGGCTGGAGATCAGGGGAGATCTGTAACCAGAGCATGGTTTTCCTCTTATGTGGGTATCAGTCCTGCTACCTTGGCTGCATTGGTACTCTTCTTTAGCAAAAGTAACCAGTAGAACCCAATAGGAAATTCCTGAGAGCTGTCACGATCCTTTACTATTACACAATGAAATCTGTCCTTCAGGGATCTACCTCCACTCCTAAATAAGGAGAAGTCTTGGTTGATTTTTGTGTCTCTGTTCCAAATGAATAAACATCCACATCCTTAGTATTTATTTGGCAGTATTCTGTGAAAGCTGTACTGCAAGTTTTTCAAGTATGGAAAAAAGTACATAATCCAATATTTTAGACCACAGCCTTGGAAACAGCTGGGACTCTAGTGCAGTTGCACTAAAAATCACCTTAATTTAATTCTTACTAAGAAAAAAGATATCCTCTCTTGGATTCCCCTTAGATGCTTGTTCTCATGGTGCCTGATTTCATCCACGGCATTAATCCCGGCACGTTGTATACAGCCATGAATATATATTCATAAAATTCTCTCTTCTCTCCAAATAACTGTTTGGATCAAGAAAGTAACATTCTCCAAGCAATACCATTTTGTGCCCTTGCTATTTTTAGATGGTTCATGTGAAGGCACTTTTAAAAGTGTACAAGTGCCATGTGAACATATGGGAACATTATCATTACAAAGCTATCTGTTCATATTTTTAACTGAGAGAAGGTTTTGAAATCTCCATCTAAGAAGTTTGGGAAATGGATATAATATTCAGGTTGAAAGTGTTATATCTATTGTTGTATAAGGCAATGCTAATTCTTTAAATTTCTTATGGAAGCCGCTGCAGGATCACCTGGGGATTCTTACTAAAATATTGACTCCTGGGCTATACACCTCAGACCATCTGCATCAGAACCTCTCAGGCTTGAATATCTATATTTTACGTGACCCTATGTTCCCTGAACAAACCAAAATCAGGGAATCACCACTCTGAGGGAAATCATGCTCTTGGTTCTCTTTCTAGTCACTCAAGGGCTGGAAATGCTGTTCATGTTTTAGTTAAACCCCAGGACATTTTGTGGGCAGGTTATGGAATTCCCTGTAGCATTATAAGCTAATAGGGGTAAATATTTTTTAAAATGTTTTCCTCTGATGGGAGCAGCAAGAGGACTTAGACTACTGTCTCTGAGGAGCTCTGGGCCATCCTTCACCTCTTTCATGACTCCTTCCAGTAAGGTGAGACAATGGAAAGAGGCTTCGCAGCAAAAGCCCCAGCTAGTAATGGCTGTCTGTGTCTCTTTGTCCTGCGATGTCCTCAGCACCAATCTCTTTCTTTCTGGGATCAGAAGAAATACGATGGACGTGAATGTCAGAATTTGGGTCTAATGCCAAAGTCTCAGCTCAAAGGACTCTTACATTAGAAGGGGTCATTAGTGTTTAGGGTATTGGTCCTCATACCTCAGAAATCAGCTGCATGGCTTATTAAACACAGTTTGCTAGGCTCCACCTGCAAAGCTTCTGAAACAGTAGGTCAGAGATGGGCCCAAGAATGTGTGTGACTAACAAGCCTCTAGGTGATGCCACTGGTCCCTAAACTGTCCAGTTAGAACCACAGGTTTAGAATAAGCTTCCAATTGCCAGCACAGCTGAAAGTGATCTTCTAGGCAAATTGAAAGAAATGCACAGTTCCCCACTAACTCAATGAAGCTTGCCCAAATACACACAGCTGTATAATGTAAGTTTATTTTTGTTTTTGGTTTTGAAATTCTAGCATCAAGCACTGGAAGTTATCAATATTACCTGGTTGGTTGCCCTAGTTTCTGTTATTCTTTACCTTCCTCTGGACTCTTTTACCATCTTTGGTCAGAGACAACCATGCCAGAGTCTCCTCAGAGGACTCCTGGGGATATTTTTCAGCCAATCTGAATCACTCCAACCATGTGCTCTCAATTTATTCATTATATAAATCTTCATCTGCAGAAGGGTGTGTGTAGGAGAGTCAAAGTAAAACTAAAAGACAAAATATTTGTGCGTGTGCACACACACACACACACACACAGCCAAGTCTTTTGTCACTTCCCTTCTTGATCAAGGCCCTTGAGAGTACTAGGTAAATTCTTGATTGTATTTGTGGACTTCTGAAACCTAGAGTGTGATAGAGTTAAATAGTCAACAAATAAGAGGGATAGAGCCCTTATTATACTGAATATACATCACAAACCTGGGTGAAAATTAAAGTAGCTCTCCATGGAATTATCTCATACTCAAAGATTTAGGAAGAAATAAAAAGATCCATGTCTGGAACACTTTTGACTTCAAGATCCAGGTTTGCACAAAAGCAGAGGGAGTAGCCCGGTGAAGGTGAAAAACCTTCTGAATTTTTCATATGAACTGATAACTATTGTCGGGGCTTTGAAAGAAAAATCTCAAACTCAGTGAGGAATGAAATCAGCTTAAAATTCAGTTTTTGATCTTTTAGTTAGAATAAGAATTCTAGAAGAAAGTAAGAAAAAGGAGCAGAAAAAGTAGCAGCTTTAACCCTTCATATAATAGAAAAGAGACCAACATTAGAAGCAGGCCAAGTTTAAAAAAAATCAGCAGACAGGAAAGAAGTAGAGACATACTGCAGAAAACTGTAGGGGAACATCAGACAACGCAGTCTCTTCTGTTATGGAACTCTCTAGGTCAGCCCAGGGTGACTTTCTCCTGGCCCCGAGATGCTGGGGAGGAGGAGGAAACTTTTTTTTTTTTTTTCCTCCTTCCCAGGCATAGAAGTAAAGCTGTAGTGATCTTCCTCTTTCTCTTCTTCATGACCAGTCATCCTTGACCTTGCTCTTTTTACATCAAAATGACTATATCTTAAACAAGACTTTGGAATGGTAGTATATAAAGCATTCTGGTTCTGGGTCAGTTGCAATGACCACACTTGGGTAAAAGTCCTCCTCTGTTCATTGCACACATACACACCCATATGGTTCAGACAAGCACTCTGGCATTCCACATCGCAGTGTGGAATTTGTGCAACATTTCTCATCTAATATTAATTTCCTTTGCTTTGTTTTATTTTCAAATTATATGTTTTATCCAAAGCATTTGCAGGGATGATTGATTGATTAAGAACAAGATGTGGGTATTGGGGTGTCTATTGACCTTTTAACTTTCCTAACTTCTCTTTGCTCAGATTCTCTAGGATTGGGAAACTCTGGCACAGAAAGAATTAAAATAAAAATTGCCATTTGCTCCACTCAGATGATTTCAGTCTTAATATGATTCCATCACTCACTTGATTCCATCACTTCTCTGCTAAAGCCCAGCACTATCAGGAAAATAACATTTTTCATTTAGGAATTATGCTAGTCCATTTCCTTCTGTTAGGAAAAATGTCAGGCCACTTTCTTCCAACTACCAGAATTTAAAGATAAATCTCTTCTTACACTTTAATATATACAAATAAAAGAACCCCAGTTAAATGTGAATTCCAGAAAAATGACCAGTCATTTTTTAGTGTGAATGAGTAAAGTCACTCAGTCATGTCTGGCTCTTTGCGACACCATGGACTGTAGCCTGCCAGGCTCCTCCATCCATGGGATTCTCCAGGCAAGAATACTGGAGTGGGTTGCCATTTCCTTCTCCAGGGGATCTTCCCGACTCAGGGATCGAACCCTGGTCTCCCACATTGCAGGCAGACTCTTTACCGTCTGAGCCACTAGGGAAGCCTCCTTTCTTTTTAGTGTATGCCCCATATAATATTTTTGGACATACTATTGTATTAAAAGATCATACATTGTTCATCCACTTCATTAAGAATGACTCAAATGTGTTTGTTTTATAGCTGAGTAATATTCCCTAGAGCCTGTTATACAGAGTGAAGTATGTCAGAAAGAGAAAGATAGTGGAATCTACAAAGATGGTACTGATGAACCTATTTGCAGGGCAGCAATGGAGATGCAGACAGAGAACAGACTTGTGGAAGCAGTGGGGGAACTAAAGGGTGGGGCAAATTGACAGAATAGCATGGAAACATATACATTACCATATGCAAAATAGATAGCAAGTGGGAATTTGCCATGTGACACAGGGACCTCAACCCAGTGCTCTGTGACATCCGAGAGAGGTGGGATGGGGTGGGAGTAGGGTTCAGGAGCAAGGTGACTTATGTGTCCCTGTGGCTGATTCATGTTGATCTATGGCAGAAACCAACACCATATTGTAAAGCAATTGTCCTCTGCTTAAAAGAAAAAGATGATAAAAAAGAAATTAAAAAAGAAACGATTATACATTGTTTATCAGAAATTCAAATTTAACCAGACATCCTGTTACTCAACCACTCTAGTATTTCTTCTCCATGATCTACATCTGAAATCCTCAAGACTAACTTCACTTTAGATTCACCTGCATGTGCGTGCTCAGTCACTCAGTTGTGTCCAACTCTTTGTGACCCCGTGGACTGTAGCCCACCAGGCTCCTCTGTCCATGATTTTTCAGGCAAGAATATTGGAGTGGGTTTTCCTCTCCAGGGGATCTTTCTAACCCAGGGATCAAACCCACACCTCCTGTGTCTCCTGCATCACAGGTGGATTCTTTACCCACTGAGCTGTTAGGAAGCCCAGATTCACCTGAGACACTTAAATAAGACTTGTGTCCAGGACCCCCCGCCCCCTGACAAATTAAATCAGAAATGTTACAGGTGGAGTGTAGGAAAGGGCATTTGTTTCAACACTCTCAGGTAATTCTATTGTGCATTGAGTTGAAAACTACTGGTCTACAGACTTTGGCCCATTATTTTCTCTTATTTGTTTTTGTCTGTTCTGGCTCTTGAATGTTTTACACATCTTCCAACTTTTCCATATCTTTGGAAAATTTTTGGCCCTTTGAACAGTTAGAACCTGAATTTTGAAGACTGTAATCATAATTCTTGAAACAGCAAGAAAAATGTGTGTGAGAGTGTATGCATTGATATATGGGCTGAGTAGAACCTAGATAGAGTAGGGAGCAAACCCATGTGCTATGTTGTAGAGTTTCAAGGTAGTATCTTCGAGCAGCATGATATTATATTTTTTAAACTGTGCTAACAGCATAGAATTGCCCACATTTACATGGAAAAATGTGTGAATGTTTGAATATTTAGTGGAGAAGAGCCATTAACAACTCCATTATTTATGATTGAGTTTATAGTTCTAGTCAGAACTATTTTAATATATTAAGTGCACTTGGAGTCTCCTTAGGTTATGGGTTATCCTATCTCATAATAAGAGATAACTTGTGTGAATTGCACACATATTTCATAGGAATCATTAGATTCAGTCCATATTTTCACATGACATATCAGTGCAAAAGAATGTAGGATTGTTAGGTAGTTAGAATAGGGAAAAGGAGTTCAGAATGGCGGTGGCTAAAAGACCTGGAAGGGAAAAGCCTGCGAAAATAGAACAAAGGAAGGTCCAAGGACCAGAGTGAGAACCTCAGGTAAAACAAACAGCACTCCTGGCTGGCCCAATTTACATAGGACAGGCCCAGGGAGAGAAAAACATATAATACGCTCGCCTGACAGGATCTATCACAATAGGACTGTGACTAGGACCTTAATTTACTGATTGTGCTAATAATCCTTTTCTAATTTTGGTCACTAGTTGCAAATAATCTTCAAAGATTCACGATAGAGTTCTTATTGGATTTCTCCACCTAACCAACCACCCTTGCATTTATATGAGAAACTTCAGAATTGAGACTCAGTGGCACTTAAATTGGAACCCTGCCTTCTGCATAAAGGAGAAAAACTTTCCTTAGATGTTAATGCTCTTGATACACCAAGCCAAGGCAGGCCCTGGAGTTAGAATAAGTTTTCCAAAAAGCAAGAAAAGATTTAACAGACTTGGAATGTTATACACAATCAAAAACCAGACAAGACAAAAGCTCCTTAATCTCAGCTGTGTTGTGTGAAAAGACATCTGTGTATTGCAGAAGCTCTTTGGTTTGTGAGTTTATGTGATATTCAATGTATTTAAATGAATTATAAATCTTATAACATCTAGATCTCTTTTTATGTTGTTAGATTCATTCTAAATAGATTTAATGGTCCTATACAACTTCAAATATCTTATTTTTCCATCTCAGATAAAGCCTTATTTTACCTGTAGTTTAGACAGTTTGTTCTACCTAATTTTTAAATTTTTTTTAATTTGATAGTGTCTCATGATGCACATAAACTAGAAAAAATGAACATGCAATATTTCTCAATTGGACATGAGAAGAAGGATGGGGTATTTTCAGACATAAAAACTTCATTCCTCTAAATTATGACACCTGTACTTTAAGCTCCTCTGAAAAGACAACCATCTTCTGGGAAAGATAGTTCATAGGAGGGAAACAGGACCTATCAGAAAAGCTGTTTACAATAAAACATTTTGACAGCTCCAGTAATTAAATGGGTTTCCCAGGTGCAAAGCAGTGTCTTAAATGCCCCTCTGGCTATAATAGTACACAGATTTATCCTTCAGAAAAAATGTCTACTGTGAAAACAAGTTAATGAAAGGAAAGAAAACTAACTAAAATAATAATAAACTAAAGACATTAGCAATTTCATTATCAAGACTTATCTAAATAGAGTGAACTGATATTTTGCTTACCTTAACACTGAAAAATCTAGTGTCTGTTTCTTCTTAAGCATTTGAGACAGAAAAAAAGAGATGTCAGTTTAAATCATAGATTTCTTGCTAAGCATGCATATACTTGCCTATGTGCAGCCGTAAATAATCTGCCAAACCATTTCCTTCTCCCCCATAACGGAGTTTAGTATACTGACCATGGCACCTACATTAAAGGTAAGAGCTATAAAAGGATAAAAGAAGGTAGACTTCAACTACACATTGACAGTTGATTGGTTACAATTGTATTGCGTTTAGCCAAAGGCTATTGTATAGCTCATCTAGTAAAGGATTGTTGCTGGTTGTGCAACAGACATTCACTAATTGTGTAATGAATGAAGGAACAGAGCAAAAAATGTTAAGGATTCCCAAGGAATTGTGGTCTTCTTTGTATTCTCATGTTTCTCTGTTTCATTAATGGGGGCTTTGTGAAAATAATCCCTTTACTCAGGCATGTTGTATTTGAGAGACATGCTTTTGTGTTTCTAAAATATATTGTGCATGAAAAGAGTTATTCCTTCAACAAATGTTTACTAAATATATGCATTTAGATAGTGTGCATGGTAATCTCTTTGCTAATTGTGTCTTCTATTTGCATGTGTGTGCACATATAGAGAGAGATGAGAGAGAGATGAGAGAGAGAAGTCTGGCCTATTTTATTTCACGATTAACCATAGATAATATTTATAGAGCATATTGAGCATGTGTAGGAAGCAGGCACCAGAGCAACCATTTTAAAAACACTCTCATCTAATCCTCCAGAAAATGCTATAAAAGGTTTTGTATAATTATCCTCTTTTTAAGATGAGAAAACTGAGGCTTAGAGAAAGAAAGATGGCCAAGGTGGCGCTATACTGGCCCTGGGATTTGTGCCCAGACGTCCTGGCTCCAGAGAGCGGAATCTTCATCACCACGAGAGAGCGTGGCACTAGGGGGCTTATTTAATGATAATGGCACAACAAATGCAGCGAAGTTTTATCATAATTATAATAGGTTTTAGAAGAAGACCAGGGAATCGTAAGAGAGGCAAGTTGGGGAGCATAATAAAACTCTGAGATGATTACGTTGGGGCTTAATTTTTGCACATTACCATAATAACTGCTACAGAAAACAATCTGCTAGTACATACAGCACAGGATTTTTTTTTAAATTTATTTATTTTAGTTGGAGGCTAATTACTTTACAATATTGTAGTGGTTGAAATAGCAAGTAATTGACCTGAATCTTAAAGTACATATTGTGTTTGTCAGTAGATAGCAGCAGTTTTTGCATTCTAATAGATCAATGGAACAGGATAGACAGTCCAGAGATAAATCCACACCTGTGATCACCTAATCTATGACAAAGAAGGTAAGAATATACAATTTGAGAAAAGACAGTCTCTTTCAATGAGTGATCCTGAGAAAACTGGACAGACGCGTGTAAGAGAATGAAATTAGAATGTTCTCTAACACCATATACAAAAATAAACTCAAAATGGATTAAAGACCTAAAGATAAAGAGGAAAACATAGGCAGAACACTTTCTGGCATAAAATGCAGCAAAATCTTTTTTGATTCACCTCTTAGGATAATGAAAATAAAAACAAAAATAAGCAAATGGGAACTAATTGAACTTAAAAGTTTTTGCACAGCAAAGGAAACCAGAAACAAAATGAAAAGACAACCCACAGGATGGGAGAAAATATTTGGAAATGAAGCAACCAACAAGGGATTGATCTCCAAAATACACTGACAGTACGTGCTGCTCAGTATAGAAAAGAGCAAACCATCTGATCAAAAAAAGGGGTGGAAGATCTAAACAGACATTTCTCCAAAGAAGACAAACAGATGGCCAAGAAACACAAGAATAGATGCTCAACATCACTAATTATTCAGTTCAGTTCAGTTCAGTTCAGTCGCTCAGTCATGTCCGACTCTTTGCGACCCCATGAATCGCAGCACGCCAGGCCTCCCTGTCCATCACCAACTCCCGAAGTTTACTCAAATTCATGTCCATCGAGTCAGTGATGCCATCCAGCCATCTCATCCTCTGTCACCCCCTTCTCCTCCTGCCCCCAATCCCTCCCAGCATCAGGGTCTTTTCCAATGAGTCAGCTCTTCGCATGAGGTGGCCAAAGGATTGGAGTTTCAGCTTCAGCATCAGTCCTTCCAATGAACACCCAGGACTGACCTCCCTTAGGATGGACTGGTTGGATCTCCTTGCAGTCCAAGGGACTCTCAAGAGTCTTCTCCAACACCACAGTTCAAAAGCATCAATTTTTCGGCACTCAGCTTTCTTCACAGTCCAGCTCTCACATCCATACATGACCACTGGAAAAATCATAGCCTTGACCAGATGGACCTTTGTTGGCAAAGTAATGTCTCTGCTTTTTAATATGCTATCTAGGTTGGTCCTAACTTTCCTTCCAAGGAGTAAGCGTCTTTTAATTTCATGGCTGCAGTCACCATCTACAGTGATTTTGGAGCCCCCCAAAATAAAGTCTGACACTGTTTCCACTGTCTCCTCATCTATTTCCCATGAAGTGATGGGACCAGATGCCATGACCTTAGTTTTCTGAATGTTGAGCTTTAAGCCAACTTTTTCACTCTCTTCTTTCACTTTCATCAAGAGGCTTTTTAGTTCCTCTTCACTTTCTGCCATAAGGGTGGTGTCATCTGCATATCTGAGGTTACTGATATTTCTTCCAGCAATCTTGATTCCAGCTTGTGCTTCTTCCAGCCCAGCGTTTCTCATGATGTACTCTGCATAGAAGCTAAATAAGCAGGGTGACAATATACAGTCTTGATGTACTCCTTTTCCTATTTGGAACCAGTCTGTTGTTCCGTGTCCAGTTCTAACTGTTGCTTCCTGACCTGCATACAGGTTTCTCAAGAGGCAGGTCAGGTGGTCTGGTATTCCCACCTGTTTCAGAATTTTCCACAGTTTATTGTGATCCACACAGTCGAAGGCTTTGGTGAAGTCAATAAAGCAGAAATAGATGTTTTTCTGGAACTCTCACTAATTATTAGAGAAATGCAAATCAAAAATACAATGAGATATCATCACATACCTGTCAGAATGGCCATCATCAGAAAATCTACAAACAATAAATGCTGGAGAGGATATAGAGTAAAGGGAATCCTCCTATACTGTTGGTGGGAATGTAAATTGGTGGAGCCTCTATTGAGAACAGTATGAAAATTCCTTAAAAAAAAAACAAAAAAACAATAGAGAGCTACCATATGATCCAGCATTCCCATTCCAGGGCATATATCCAGAGAAAACTATAATTCAAAAAGATACATGTACCCCAGGGTTCATTGTAGCACTATTTACAATAACCAGGACATGGAAGCAATTTAAATGTCCATCAACAAAGGGATGGATAAAGAAGATGCAATCTATCTATCTATCTATCTATCTATCTATCTATCTATATAATGGAATATTATTTAGCCATTGAAAACAATGAAACAATGCCATTTGCAACAATATGTATGGACCTCAAGATTGTCAAACTGAGTGAAATAAGTCAGAGAGAGGCAAATATCATATGATATCACTTACATGTGAATCTAAAAAAAGGTACAATAAACATATTTACAAAACAGAAATAGAATCACAGATGTAGAAAACAAACTTGTTTGGATGAAAGGGAAATGGACATATTGGGAAACTGGGATTAATATATACATGTGTGCTCAGTCACTTCAGTCATGTCCAACTCTTTATGACCCCATGACTGTAGCCCATCAGGCTCCCCCATCCCTGGGATTCTCCAGGCAAGAATGCTGGAGTGGATTGCCATTTCCTTCTCCAGGGGATCTTCCCAACCCAGGGATCAAACCCGTGTCTCTTACGTCTCCCTGCATTGACAGGCAGGTTCTTTACCACTAGTACTTCCTGGGAAGCTCACCTTAATATATACATACCTCTGTATTAAAAAAAAAGATAACTATTATAATAAGAAACTACTATATAGCAAAGGGAACTCAGTATTCCATAATGACTCATATGGGAATAGAATCTAAAGAAGAATGGATGTACATGTATATGCATAAGTAATTTGCTTTGTTGTACACCTGGAAATGGACTTCCCAGGTGGTGCTAGTCGTAAAAATCCTGCCTGCCAATGCAGGAGACATAAGAGACGCGGATTCAATCTCTGGCTTGGGAAGATCTTCTGGAGGAGGGCATGGCAACCCACTCCAGTATTCATCCCTGGAGAATCCCCATGGACAGAGGAGCCTGTCGGGCTACAGTCCATGGGGTTGCAAAGAGTCGGAAGTGACTTAGCACGCACACACACGCAAACACCTGAAAATAACACAACATTGTAAATTAACTCTACCCCAATAAAAATTATTAAAAAAAAAAAGAGCCCACTGTATGCAGTTGGAAATCACCTGAGTTGTTTTGACAACATAAATCTGACATGCTTAACAGTGATGAGAGATGAGAAGGGAGAGAAAATCATGAAGGTGCTACAAGGTATGTTAAGAATTCTGTATTCTTCTAGCCAAGCAGTAAATGAGATGATGGATGCAAAGGCTGTGAGATACAAGAGACCAATAAATCGAGCTATTGTAATCATCAATGTAGTTATTATGATGAATGATAAGCACCTGGTGAAAAAAACTGAAAGGATTTTAAAAGAAGTAACAACTAAAGGGACTAACATCAGCACAAACATCTCCAACAAAAAAGAATCAAAATAGAAATAGATGTGTATATTTTTCAAGTTGTCAACAAGTGTATGCCGAACACTTACTATGTGCCTTGCAATTTCTAAGTCCTTTACGTGAATTAGCTGTTTCAGTGTTAGCTAGAATCTTATGAACAAAATACTATCAATATTTGCATTTACAGGTTGGGAAAATGATCCAGAGAGTTCACACAACTGAGAAGTGATAGAACCAGCATTTGACTTCAGGTAGCCACTCCCGCTCTTTATGTTTAACAAGTGCCAGTGCTGCCTTTCAAATATCTGTCTCTTTGAGGGCATAAAACTATGTAGTAAAAAGAGCTTAAGTTACAGATATGCCACTACTTGAATGTGTCTTCTACCTAAATAGAATGCCCCCAAACTGAGAATACTCATAAAGTTCACGTCTACTTTTTCTAGTACATATTAGGTAACTTCCTTTGACCTCTTTGCTTTGCCCACTGTGAAATTAGGATTTTAGCCAATGAAATAAGATGTATTCTAGAAGAGGGCATTTCAACGTTAGTATCTGTTTTTCATCTTCTAAGATATGTATTTAAACAAAAAACAAGAGGGAAATAGACCTAGTTTTAAAATTATATTTACTTTTTATTAATAAAAAGAATCCTTTGAGTTTTGAGGAATATTTACTGTAAATCATCCTGACCCTGGAATTAGGATAAAATATCCAAACCCTCTTGACAGTTGAACCTCAAATATCTGTCATCAAATTCCCTCTAGATCCTTTCAGCTGCTTATTTGATTGCCCAGCTGACCCAAAGTTCAACATTTTAAATCTCTTAAGTCTGTTTTTACCTAAGGGCATAGAGAAGGACTGCTTAATTTATTCCTCTTCCTGCTACCACATCCCCATAGGATGCTCTCCTATCTGCACAGGATCATTTTATCTTCTCATTGAAAGTCAAGGAGGCTGCAAAGCCATTTCGCTTACCAGGAGCAGGTGGTACCAGGTGTCGGAATACATGACTTCATTATTTTAGAAGAAGATACAAATCACCCAGGAAATGTTCTTGGGTCCACACAGCAGCTGGGCTAATAAAGGATAGAGGTCTCAATAAGGGTAGCATTTTTTTTTCCCCAGAATAAACACTCTTTCTCACATATGTAGATTTCTCAAAGTATCTGTTGACATTATTAACTTAAAAGTCATGAAGAGGCTGGGGTTCTATCACTTGCTTAGAGTTAATTATGCAGTTTTAAAAAAAAAAAATAGTCTTTGACTCATGTTTAATATCCCTTGACCCAGATAACACAAGCTTCAAACACCATGAAGCTCACTATTTAAATTTCACACTTAAGTTTCTGACATATTTCAAGGAAAGGTACTGGTTCCTAACTGTATGAAGTAGGAAGGCATGTAGGTCCCCATGAGCAGGTCTGGCATGAAAATGGCACCAAATGAATGGGCAATATTAATTTTAATAGCTAGTAAAGAAGTACCTGCAGTGAGTCAGGTGATGCACACAAATGTGTTTTCTATAAACCTCCTGACGCACTTTATATCCTTGCTCATAGATAAGTGGATTGAGTTTCAGAGAAATTAACTGACAGCTAGTTAAGTCTAAGCCACAACATTCTGATTCCCAAGGTCTTGTTTACATGTTGACTGCATGATATGCGGAAATTGCTCTACGATATGCAATAACACAAAGCATTCAGTAGTATGCCTGTCAGGTGCAATAGAAGCTTTTATATTCTTAATTGAAGAGGTCTAGACCCTTAAGTCGCACGTTGGAGGGTAAGTCTGCTTTCCATCCCATGACACAGAAAACTCCCTTCATTAACATTCAACATGCTACCTGTTGATGATCCTTAGCTAGCAAAGTTAAATTCAAGAGAAGTAACAAACATAGGGAGGGGAAACTAGTTTTGTATATAATTTTGTATGGTTAGTATGTATAGGGGACTATGCTAGGTTCAGGGACAGAGGAGAGCATAGGGTTATGGCAATGGTATATATATATATATCATAGGGGTGCTATTAAGATTCTATTGGTTAGGAAATGGAAAGCAATTCAGGAAGAGAACACTGTATATTTGTTTTCATTTTATGGCTAAAACTGGTTCTTCCCGTTAGGAAGTTTATTTATGTTTTTCTTTTATTTTTGTTTGTTGGGGTAGTTAATATATCACATACTTCAAGATTCAAAATACCATATAATGAAGCCCTCTTGCAATTCTCATTTTATCTCCCAGTTCTCCTCTAAACACTTAACAAGCATTACCAATTTTAAAGAATTTTTAGAAATTAGCTTCCAGAACTTTACACAATAACTTATGAGACGGAGTCTAACCTCCCCACCTACTAACTCCATTCCATTAAAAAAAAATAACAATAATAGGTTGATTTTGGTCTCTCTCTGTTCATCTTAAAGGGCTTCCTTGGTGGCTCAATGATAAAAGAATCTGCCTGCCAAGGAAGGAGACTTAGAAAAAAAAAAAAATCAAAGGACCCAGGACAGCAGCCAAAGCTGGGGTTTTCCATCTCTTCAGAAGAAAACTAAGGCTATTAAAATCATTCTAGGACAATTTAATTTACTTTCAGGACTGAGTCCACAGTGTTGATTCCAAACTTTTATAGCATTCTCCCCGAACCGGAACCAAAAGAACCTGCCTTAATCTGTCTACCCTCATCTTCTACCCAGTAGAAGCAGCATTGCCTCTGATCATGAAATTTCTTTGGCCATGGTCCAACTCCACTTACTCTAGGGTGGTCTACAGTGATTCTTATTCCACTCCTCAGTTTAATAATGAGTTCTACTCCCAGGGAGGAGACAATGCTGGGAGCCAGCAGTCTCCCCTGATCCTAGAAAATGGCAGGACCTTTCTTACTGGGGGATTACAGAAATGATTGGGTGATTCAGGTTGAGATTACACAACTAAAATCAGAACTTTTAAACCAATACCAAGGACACACACACACACACACAGTCCTTTGGCTATGCTTTATTTCTGAATGACTGAGAAACCTCCTCTAAAATATGGTGAGTTGAGATCACTGAACTAAAAATTCAACTTGTTGGGTGAATGAGCCTTTTTAAATACACCTGGAAGAGAACTGTATTCTAAATATTCATTTTCTTATGTTCAGGGTTACAGACTTGCTGTTGTAGCCTTAAAACAAATATTTTGGCTGAGAAATAGGTGAGTGGGCCACATCTTTTTCTGTCAGCCTTAGGGAAACCTGTTTCCAATTTCTTAGCTCATAGGAATCTATTTCCTCTAGTTGGGATTCATCTAGAATCCCTACTGGGCTTCCCTGGTCGCTCAGCTGCTAAAGAATCCACCTGTAATGCGGGAGACCTGGGCTCAATCCCTAGGTTGGGAAGATCCCCTGGAGACGGGAACAGCTACCCACCCCAGTATTCTGGCCTGGAGAATTCCATGGACTGTATAGAAGCCCTACTAAATTGGATGTGATTTGCCTTAACATGTCTATAATCTGCTGTCAAAAAGTGCATACTACCTGTTTGAATATCTGGTCACATTTTTTTGAAGGTCTTTTAACCTTTATTCTATCAATTATTCCTGGGGAGCTAAACACCAAGATTGGCAGTAGTTCTGGTAGGACATGACTTGGAACTAGTGAGAAATAAAAGAATTGCTCTCCTCTAAGAATGAAATGTAGTACAAGAGTTGAATCTGGAGGAAACTTTATATATATTTCTAACGTGGAAAGTCAACACCATTGATTGAATAATAGTTTACCCTGCTACCCTAGGTTGGCTATCTTGAGCTTGGTAAAACATAATAATAATCATCTTTTTTGTCAACTTTAGCCTTTAGCATAGACTTCCTGGAACTATTTTCACTCCTACTTCCCTTATGACCTTAAGGATGTGAAAGAAAATGAAAGGAAGGAAAAGAGCCTTCAAATCTTATTAAGGGCTTTTGGTTATCCAAGAATGTTTTGTTATCTTTATAGTATAAACAACTTTGCTTTATTCAAGATATTCTGGTGAACATTTTTTTTAATGTAAAAAGTTCATTTATTTATATAATTTGTTGCTTATATTTTAAACAGTTCCTGATGATACACATTCACAAATGAAAAATACACCTAGTAAAATTTGTTCATTTGGAATTATATTTTGTTTTGTTTTGCTTTTATTACCACAAGTGAATTATGACATAGAGCTTCAATATGTAACTTACCCTGTAAAAGGAGAGGCGTCGGATAAGTTCAGCACCCATCCAGCGTGCCTTTCTTTGCCCCACCATCTTGGGCAACCAGGATGGTAATTCTCTGCATCCTTCCCCAAAGACTTTGTGGAACACAAGTTTGAAAAACTTTGCCCCATATAAGTATATTGTTATTCATTTTCCCCAAATCATTTCTGTGTAGGGTTATAGGAACACTTCTATTAGTGAAGTTAGACAAATTTGTACTGTTACATGTGAGTTGCAGTAACTCAATGAGCAAAAGGTGGTACCAGAGTGTATCATTTTTAAAGTTTGTCAGTTTTTGCATTTGTCACATTGCAAGCTAATGAAAATTGCTGATACTGTGGGAGAAATAATCAATGAGGAATGTTTATTACAACGACACAATGTAGGGAACACATTAAAGCAAGCTATTTCTTACATTTCCATTCTTTCAAAATACATTGCTTTATTGTGCATTTATTCTTGCTTCTAAAGAAAGTGATTTGTACTTGTAAAATGATAAATATTCATCTTATATGGATTTTTAAAGGTGACTGATTTGTAAAAATCAATTACTGTCTTTTGCCAACTCGTGGACTGACGTGATTGCCTTCATTTTCAAACACAAAACGACTGCATTAAAATAACATTAAGAGAGAAACATTGGCTGACACAGGAAGAGAAATTCTTAAATGAAAACTGTTCCAGCCAGCTTTAATCAGTTCCTATCATGCTTTTTATTATAGTGCAAATGGGCTCTATTAAAAGGAAAGCCAATTCCAGATGATGATACAAATAATTATAGCTGCCTTTAGCCTCTAGTTAGTGTTATTAACTAATGGTTTCAAAATATGTGATTTATTTCAGAAAGAACATTTTCCTTTAACAATGAAACAGAAAATTGGACTTTGTCTAGCTAATGTCAGATATGCAGATAAAATAATTAGTCTAATTTTTGGATGTTTTTAAAAATTGGAATGATTAACTAAATTACTTCATATGGATAAACTTCAAGTTCATTAGTTCAGCAATTCCCAATCTAGTTTTTCTCCTGTATTCCATTAAGCGTAAGAAATGCCATATATACTGTTTAACCTGCCCCTTCCATCATTTGAAATTATAGTGTATATTTGCACATCAAAGTCCTTAAGAAATTTTGCAGAAAAGATCTATGTCTATGTTATTTATCCTATTTCTCCCTAATGAGCTTGAAAGTGGAAAAAAATGTAATACACATAGGTTAATATTCCATGTTACTTACACTCATGAAATTCCCTTTTGAGAGATTCTGAATGAATTTATAATCCAAGGGTTTATTTTTTATCTAACTAAAGTATGTTAAGTTAATCATCCAGCCCCTCAGTCAGAAAATTGCAATTATGGAATCAGAAGTTTTAACTAAGGCTTAAAAACAATAATTTTAAATTTTTTTAAATTGTGTCGAAAAATGCTGATCACAACATGCCCCTTGAACTACTTGATTTTTCACTCTTGGAAGTTCTAACGAGATGCAAATCGACTTGTGCTCAATGCTGTATTTCTTAGCATTGATTCACTAATTTAACTTATATGTAGTTCTATTATTCTATGTGGCATGAAAATTGTACTGTGTGTGTATATGTGTACCTTTTTCTCCCCATGGAAGCTATGGAAGGTTGCTGCTCAGTTGTTCCTTCAAGAAAACCTTATTCAGCTGTCAGGAGTGTAGTGAGCTGACAGCCTCCAGCTGTTACACCTTCAGGATCTTCCTGAGCTGATAAGGAAGGCCATGTCTTTCCCGGGTAGCACCCGGTGATCTAGCTCTGCAGGGGCGCTGGAGCCTGGCCATTTCTGCCAATGCAGGCCTCCTCTAACAGGCAGTGTTTGCTCTGCACTTCCCCACTGTGCTGACCAAGATTTTGCCATATCTGGGCAAAATCTTGGAAGTTCTCCCTGCCCAGTCCTCTTCTTCCTCCTCTTTTTATCACCCATAGCCCTGCCCTCTATTAACCCTTTTCTGCTCCCAACTCTGTCTCAGCATCTGCTTTCAAATAAACCCTACTGACATTCCCCTATGAGTCTTCAAGAAACTTTAGAGACAGGGTCATGTCTTTATTTATTTTTTTTACTTGTTTTTGTCTGCATTTTTTTAGCTTTTTATTTTACATCAGTGTATAGCCAATTAGAAATGTTGTGATAATTTCCAGTGGAAAGCAAAGGGAACCAACCATAGAGGGTCATGTCTTTACCACTGCATTTTAAATATCCATCATACAAGAGGTAAATAATAAACCATCAGGTAAATTTTCAGTACAACTTAGATTTAAAAAAGAAGCATAAATATAAGTACAGGTTTGCTGGAGATGCCACATTTGAATCTTTTTTGTTATTTGGGTTGTATGTGCATGAATGAATGCTGTGTAAAAATTAGCAGAACATTAACATGAAAGAATTAAATTTATTATGGTTCAATGTAATCTTTATCTCTATTTCTGGATGATCCCAACAGAGAAAACTTTGTCTCAACACCATCTATAGATTCAAGTCATTAAAATATTATATCCCATCTGTACAACAGGAAATCATTTAGGAATCATTTGAATTCAGGAGACAAATTCTGAAAAGATATCATAGAAAGATTAATGCTTATGTGCATAACAGATGAAAGAGAGAAGACTAAAAGCAAAATCGTTCTCAGAGACATTTACAGAAGCCATTATTTTGGATTATCATCATCAAATAGATACTGGCTAATGCCTATAACATGCAAGACATTTTATATACATTTACCTGTTTAATTCTCAGAAAAAGCCTGAAGTATATGTAGGATTGAAGGAAGACAGGCTCAAAAGAAATTTTATCCTAGGTCAAGTTCTAGTTCAACATTCTCAAACTGCCTCATTTGTGGGAATATGGATTCTTATAAGGCTAGCATCATTTTCAGTTTCAGTTCAGTTGCTCGGTCATGTCCAACTCTTTGCGATCCCATGAATCGCAGCACGCCAGGCCTCCCTGTCCATCACCAACTCCCAGAGTTCACTCAAACTCATGTCCATCGAGTCGGTGATGCTATCCAACCATCTCATCCTCTGTCGTCCGCTTCTCCTCCTGCCTTCAATCTTTCCCAGCAGCAGGGTCTTTCCAATGAGTCAGCTCTTCCCATCAGGTGGCAAAAATATTGGAGTTTCAGCTTCAGCATCAGTCCTTCCAATGAACACCCAGGACTGATCTCCTTTAGGATGGACTGGTTGGATCTCCTTGCAGTCCAAGGGACTCTCAAGAGTCTTCTCCAACACCACAGTTCAAAAGCATCAATTCTTCTGCTCTCAGTTTTCCTTATAGCTCAACTCTCACATAAATACATGACTACTGGAAAAACCATAGCCTTGACTAGACAGACCTTTGTTTACAAAGTAATCTCTCTGCTTTTTAACATGCTGTCTAGGTTGGTCATAACTTCCTTCCAAGGAATAAGAGTCTTTTCATTTCATGGCTGCAGTCACCATCTGCAGTGATTTTGGAGCCCCCAAAAATAAAGTCTGACACTGTTTCCCCATCTATTTACCATGAAGTGATGGGACCATATGCCATGATCTTAGTGTTCTGAATGTTGAGCTTTAAGCCAACTTTTTCACTCTCCTCTTTCACTTTCATCAAGAGGCTCTTTAGTTCTTCTTCACTTTCTGCCATAAGGGTGTTGTCATCTGCATATCTGAGGTTCTTGATATTTCTCCCAGCAATCTTGATTCCAGCTTGTGCTTCATCCCAGCCCAGCATTTCTCATGATGTAATCTGCACATAAGTTAAATAAGCAGGGTGACAATATACAGCCTTGACACACTCCTTTTCCTATTTGGAACCAGTCTGTTGTTCCATGTCCTGTTCTAGCTGTTGCTTCCTGACTTGCATACAGGTTTCTCAAGAGGCAGGTCAGGTGGTCTGGTATTCCCACCTCTTTCAGAATTTTCCACAGTTTATTGTGATCCACACAGTCGAAGGCTTTGGTGAAGTCAATAAAGCAGAAATAGATGTTTTTCTGGAACTCTCTTGCTTTCTTGATGATCCAGCGAATGTTGGCAATTTGATCTCTGGTTCCTCTGCCTTTTCTAAAACCAGCTTGAACATCTGGAACTTCACAGTTCATGTATTGCTGAAGCCTGACTTGGAGAATTTTGAGCATTACTTTACTAGCGTGTGAGATGAGTGCAATTGTAGGGTAGTTTGAACATTCTTTGGCATTGTCTTTCTTTGGAATTGGAATGAAAACGGACCTTTTCCAGTCCTGTGGCCACTGCTGAGTTTTCCAAATTTGCTGGCATATTGAGTGCAGCACTTTCACAGCATCATCTTTTAGGATTTGAAATAGCTCAACTGGAATCCCATCACCTTCACTAGCTTTGTTCATAGTGATGCTTTCTAAGGTCCACTTGACTTCACATTCACACCATCATAATTATCTGGGTCATGAAGATCTTTTTTGTACAGTTCTTCTGTGTATTCTTGCCACCTCTTCTTAATATCTTCTGCTTCTGTTAGGTCCATACAATTTCTGTCCTTTATTGAGCCCATCTTTGCATGAAACGTTCCCTTGGTATCTCTAAATTTCTTGAAGAGACCTCTAGTCTTTCCTGTTCTAAAAGGCAAAAAGAAAGGACACTGAAAGATGAACTTCCCAGGTCGGTAGGTGCCCAATATGCTACTGGAGATCAGTGGAGAAATAACTCAAGAAAGAATGAGGAGATGGAGCCAAAGAAAAAACAACACGCTGTTGTGGATGTGACTTGTGATAGAAGCAAGGTCCGATGCTGTAAAGAGCAATATTATATAGGAACCTGGAATGCTAGGTCCATGTTGGAAGTGGTCAAACAGGAGATGGCAAGAGTGAACGTTGACATTTTAGGCATCAGTGAACTAAGATGGACTGGAATGGGTGAATTTAACTCAGATGACAATTACATCTACTACTGTGAGCAGGAAGCCCTTAGAAGAAATGGAGTAGCCATCATAATCAACAAAAGATTCCGAAATCCTGTACTTGGATGCAATCTCAAAAAACAAAGCATGATCTCTGTTCATTTCCAAGGCAAACCATTCATTATCACAGCAATCCAAGTCTATGCCTTGACCAGTAACACTGAAGAAGCTGAAGTTGAACAATCCTGTGAAGACCTACAAGACCTTTTAGAACTAACCCAAAAAAGATGTCCTTTTCATTTTAGGGGACTGGAATGCAAAAGTAGGAAGTCAAGAAATACCTGGAGTAACAGGCAAATTTGGCCTTGGAGCACAGAATGAAGCAGGGCAAAGGCTAATGGATTTTTGCCAAGAGAACACATTGGTCATAGCAAACACCCTCTTCCAACAACACAAGAGAAGACTTTTCACATGGACATCATCAGATGGTCATTTTCTGTAACTGTAAGTAAAAAAAAAAAAAATGTGGCAAGTAATCATTGCTCTGTGGCTTATCCTCCAAAACAAATAGGTAAAGAAAGATAAGGCATGATCTGACAGATAGTATGACTGTAGGTGAGCACAAGAGGTCAAGAAATCTGGAAATCTAGAAGAATATAAGGAGAGCAATCATGATACTTGGAGAAGGCAACAGATGGGTAAAAACTGCCATAAATAAACTGAGTTCAGAGAGACCCAAGCAATACTATACTAAGGAACCAAGTTCAGAGATCAAGGTCAGTTATAAGAGTAGTTTTCCAGCAGACTGTGGGCAAATTGTGACCATAGGCCAAATCTGACATGCTGCCTATTTTTGCAAATAAAATTTTACTGAAACACCATCACACTTATTATTGATTGTCTATGGCTGATTTCATATAACAGTATAATTGAGTAGTTAGTTGTAACAAAGACCATATGGCCCAGAAAACCTAAAATATTTACTCTTTGACCTTTTACAGAAAAAGTCTATTGACACCTGTTATAGAAGGCTCTTATATTTGGGCTTGTGTTCATAGATCTAAAGCAGGGTTTAGTCAAACATATTCTGTAAAGGGCTGGGTAGTAAACAGTTTACACTTCAGGGTCACAAATGGTCTCTGCTGCAAAATCTTCTTTTTGCTTGTTTTCTATCATTTAAAAATGTCAAGCTAGTCTTAGCTCAGAAGCAGTACAAAACAGCCCACAGGCCAGATTTGTCCTGTAACCCATAGTTTGCTGATTTCTGATCTAAAAGAAGATTTCTATCCTCTGCCCCTATCTCATGCTTCATATTAAGCATAGGCAAAAAAAAAAAAAAAAAAAAAAATAGTTGAGTGCTTTCAGTTAGAGAGAGACTGATTTCAGCCAGTGTCTGTAGTTTCAAATTACAACTGAGGCAGTAAACTAAACCATTTGAGGGAAAAGAATTGCCATTAAAAACCAAAACTGCTTTTATTTTGCTGGGCACATGAATTTGTAATATAGCTTTCCTTATAATTAGATTAATCTGAGTGTCTTTTACTGACTTGAGGAAGCAGGTATAAGAATTGAGACTTTATCATCATGTATAATGTGTATCCTTTCACAGATTATTCCACTCTGTTTCATCTTTGAAACTCTAATGTTGCTTTGGTGGTATGGTTTAGAGAATGTAGGACCCTCAAGATGGGATGTGACTGCATCTTCTGGCAGTGATCAAGGTCATCCTGACTTTTGACTCACAGCCTATCCTTTAATCTCCTTGCAGGTATCAAGCACATTTAAGAATCCTACCCTGATGTCTATTCACACACTGCTCCTTGAACCTACTGGGGCACTTATGCTACCAACAAATCACTTTTTCTGGATCAAAACTGATTTATATAATAATTAGGGAAGCAGAAGGGCAAGAAAGTTCTTATTCCCCTGCCAATATCTGATCACTCTGCCTTTCTCTATGATTCTAATCATAAACATACGTTTACTGTTGTATAGCCAGAGTTTGAATTAGTAATACATCCTATAGTAATGATATAAGTAGCTAAAAGTTCTTGGGTGCTATGTGACAGCTATCTTGCTCTGTAATTTATTATCACATGGATTTAACAGAGACCTCGCATTAAAGAGATTGAGAGAGACAGAGATAAAGCAACTAATTCAAAATCTTGCAGGTAAAGTGCTTAAATTGGGGCTCAAGTCTGTATGACCCCGGAGGCAATACCATATTGCATTTGTAACGAAGTATAATAGTCCCTTTGTCAC
Organism: Cervus elaphus; assembly: GCF_910594005.1. Lineage (NCBI taxonomy): Eukaryota > Metazoa > Chordata > Mammalia > Artiodactyla > Cervidae > Cervus > Cervus elaphus. The sequence continues at coordinate 19,821,735 of NC_057847.1, read as the reverse complement.
TTTGTTTGGTTTCTTTCCTGAAGGGGTGTATGATATTTTATAATGCCTTTCAAATACTATACAAAAGTAATGATATTAAAAATTAGGCAAAAAAAAATCCATAATGTTTTAATGATTTGTCATAGTTTCAAAAATGGGAATTTATGAATTATATTTCTGTTGCATTACTGGGAATCTCTGGTTAATTGGTCAATTGCATTTAAGAAATGAGAGAAATGTTCAAAGTATGTAGTATAGAAATGAACTACTATTAGATTAAAATGTCCTTTATTATATCCTGAATAATGTTTCTCAGATTCTTTAATTCTAAAAATGCAAGATGTTTTTCATGAAATATTTCTACTTTGGCATATATATTATCTTCACAAAAGATAACAAAAATGTCAGATACCAAGTTATTTAAGAATTTAGAGTGACACTGAGAAATAGCAAAATATTCTGAATTAAATGTGAGGGAATCAATAAGAACAAATACAAGGTAGTATACTTAGAACTGATTAATTCTCCTCACAAGTATGAAATGAGGATGTATTCTGAATAAAAGTATAGGAAAAAAGACTTGAGAAGGACAACAAACCATGTGCTAAATCACAATGTATTGCATCTTATGTGAACTCTTCCAGTGAGACTACATTGATAAAAGGAGAAATATTTTCCTATTCTTATGTGTTGGAAACTCTACAGGAAGAAAGTTGATAATGAATGTAAAGCATAAATATAGCCTTACAGTATATAGAACATGTTGCTTTATAGTTAATACACATTATCTCATTTGATCATCACAAAACCTTAGATTATCCTCATACCTGGAAAAGAGTAAACTGAAGCTTATAGAAACACATGGATATTTTGGTTAAAAATATAATTAACTAAAGGAACTGCACTGAAACCACAGTGGTCTAGTCTTCCTTAGTGATACTAAAGCATCAATTTTTAAAATTTAAGAAAGGACTCTGTCAATAATCTGTAATGACCTATGTGGAAAAAACAATTTTAAAAAGATTTGGGTACATGTGTATGTATTCTGAAAGAATGATCTCTGTTCGTTTCCAAGGTAAACCATTCAATATCGCAATAATCCAAGTCTATGTCCCAACTAGTAATGCTGAAGAAACTGAAGTTGAACCAGTCTATGAAGACCTACAAGACCTTCTAGAACGAAAACCCAAAAACAATGTCCATTTTATTATAGGGGACTGGAATGCAAAAGTAGGAAATCAAGAGATACCTGGAGTAGCAGTCAAGTTTGGCCTTGGAGTATAGAATGAAGCAGGGCAAAGGCTAACAGAGTTTTGCCAAGAGAACGCACTGGTCATGGCAAAAACTCAATTCCAACAACACAAAAGAAGACTCTACACATGGACATCAGCAGATGGTCGATACCAAAATTAGATTGATTATATTCTTTGCAGCCGAAGATGAGAAGCTCTATATAGTCAGCAAAAAAAAAAAAAAAAAGACGGGGAGTTGACTGTGGTTTAGATCATGAACCCCTTATTGCCAAATTAAGACTTAAATTGAAGAAAGTAGGGAAAACCATTCAGGTATGATCTAAATCAAATCCCTTATGATTATGCAGTGGAAGTGACAAATAGATTCAAAGGATTAGATCTGATACACAGAGTGCCTGAAAAACTATGGACAGAGGTTTGTGAGATTGTATAGGAGGCAGTGATCAAGACCATCCCCAACAAAAAGAAATGTAAAGAGGCAAAATGGTTGTCTGAGGAGACCTTACAAACAGCTGAGAAAAGAGAAGTGAAAGGCAAAAGGAGAAAAAAAAAAAAGGAAAGCTATACCCATTTGAATGTGGAGTTCCAAAGAATAGCAAGGAGAGATAAGAAAGCCTTCATAAGTGACCAATGTAAAGAAATAGAGGAAAACAATAGAATGGGAAAGACTAGAGATCTCTTCAAGAAATTTAGAGATACCAAGGGAACATTTCATGCAAAGATGGGCTCAATAAAGGACAGAAGTGGTATGGACATAACAGAAGCAGAATATATTAAGAAGTGGCAAGAATACACAGAACTGTACAAAAAGATCTTCATGACCCAGGTAACCATGATGGTGTGATCACTCACCTAGAGTCAGACATCCTAGAATGCAAAGTCAAGTGCACCTTAGGAAGCATCACTATGAACAAAGAGTGGAAGTGATGGAATTCCAGTTGAGCTATTTCAAATCCTGAAAGATGATGCTGTGAAAGTGCTGTGCTCAATATGCCAGCAAATTTGGAAAACTCAGCAGTAGCCACAGGACTGGAAAAGGTCAGAGTTCATTCCAATTCCAAAGAAAGGCAATGTCAAAGAATGTTCAAAGTGCTGCACAATTGCACTCATCTCACACATTAGTAAAGTAATGCTCAAAATTCTCCAAGCCAGGCTTCAATAGTATGTGAACCATGAACCTCCAGATGTTCAAGCTGGATTTAGAAAAAGCAGAAGAACCAGAGATCAAATTGCCAATATCTGTTGGATCATTGAAAAACAAAGAGAATTCCAGGATAACATCTACATCTGCTTAATTGACTACACCAAAGCCCTTGACTGTGTGGATCACAACAAACTGGAAAATTCTTAAAGAGATGGGAATACCAGACCACCTGACCTGCCTCCTGAGAAATCTATGTGCAGGTCAAGAAGCAGGACATGGAACAACAGACTGGTTCCAAGCCAGGAAAGGAGTGCGTCAAGGCTGTATGTTGTTACTGTGCTTATTTAACTTATATGCAGAGCACATCACGTGAAATGCCAGGCTGGGTGAAGCACAAGCTGGAATCAAAATTGCCAGGAGAAATATCAATAACCTCAGATACCCAGATGACAACACACTTATGGCAGAAAGCAAAGAAGTAAAGAGTCTCTTGATAAAAGTGAAAGAGGAGAGTGAGAAAGTTGGCTTAAAACTCAACATTCAGAAAACTAAGGTCATGGCATCCAGTCCCATTACTCCATGGCACATAGATGGGGAAACAATGGAAACAGTGAGAGACTTTGTTTTTTTGGGTTCCAAAATCACTGCAGATGGTGACTGCAGACATCAAATTAAAAGATGCTTGCTCCTTGGAAGAAAAACTATGACCAACCTAGATAGCATACTAAAAAGCAGAGACATTACTTTGCTAACAAAGGTCCATCTAGTCAAAGCTATTGTTTTTCCAGTAGTCATGTATGGATGTGAGAGTTGGACTATAAAGAAAGCTGAGCCCCAAAGAATTGGTGCTTTGGAACTGTGTTGTTGGAAAAGACTCTTGAGAATCCCTTGGACTGCAAGGAGATCCAACCAGTCTATCCTAAAGGAAATCAATCTTGTATATTCATTGGAAGGCCTGATGCTGAAGCTAAAACTCCAATATTCAGACCATCTGATGCAAAAAACTGACTCATTTGAAAAGACCCTGATGTTGAGAAAGATTGAGGCAGGAGGAGAAGGGGACAACAGAGGATGAGGTGGTTGGATTGCATCACCAATTCAATGGACATGAGTTTGAATAAGCTCCAGGAGTTGGTGATGTACAGGGAAGCCTCGTGTGCTGCAGTCCATGGGGTAGCAAAGAGTCGGACACAACTGAGTGACTTAACTGAACTGATATGTTTGTATAACTGATTTACTCTGCTGTTCACAGAAGTAACACAACACTGTAAATCAACTAATCTCTGATAAAATTAAAAAAAAAATACAGGAGGGCTGTATAAAAAGATAAACAGGCATATTAAATATTTTGAGTTTATTTGAACAAAAATCAATTTGAATTGGGCAGTGCCAAATCAGAATTACTATAAGGGCTTCATGGATAGGAATTGGAGGCGAAACTTTTATAGAGTAGAGGTGGAAGCTAAGCAAGGACATTATTTGATTGGCAATAGCTTGAGAGGTTGCCTTATTTGGGAAAGTCCAATTAGCAATTTGTGATTGGTTGTCCTTACATTTTAGTTTCTTAACCCTGAGGCATTTCAGTCTTAGGTTTTTAGTTTGCTAAAGTGGGCTACAGAGTCATTAAAGCAGCCTCAGTCTAATGGCCTCCTTATTTAATTTAACACCTCTTACACAAATATAGAATGAACATATTAAAGACTCATTAAATCATTGAGGAAACCAATAAGATAGTAAAACATTTTAAGAAACTGAATACTTATAAGCTTTTGTAAAAGGAATTTTAAAACAAAACTTCTAAGGTAGATACAAAACTAGATAATGTCCTACAAAGCAATAAAAATATTATTTTTTTAAAAAGTATAATCTTTGGAGTTAACTTTTCTACCAGGTAATTTATTTGCATCACTACCAGACAATGTCTGCAAATCAACATGTGACTTTACTAAGCCTGAGCCCTTCAATAATAGTAAATAACAAAGTCAAACAAACTTATAAAATCCCTAGGCACTTAAAGAATTTGGAGTTGTACAGGTTTACCACCTGTCCTGGTTTTCTAAGAACTGAAGGGTTTCCCAGACATCAGACTTTTAGAACTAATGCCAGGAAAGTCCTGTGCAACTCGGGACATTTGGTCCTACTAAGAAAGCCCCAGTGTGACATTGAAAGAATATGCTGCACCATCTTTACTGTATGCCAAGAGAACTTTTCTTAACTGTGAGTTTGCAACAATTATTTTCTCTTGTTAGTGACTCTAAATCTTGATAAAACTTAAAATAGATCAATATTTCCAGTGACTACTTTAATTTGCATTACACTCACAAAAAATAAAGCTTTATTTTTAATTATTTAAGAAAATGTTATAGCTTAGAATAGCAAGGTGTGTAAGAAGCACCATCATAGGTTTCTACCATAACATGTGAGCATAGTCAGAATCTAGGCCTTGGTGAAGTATAGCACACGATAGCCCTTCTCACGCTTGATGTCTTCACACTTGATGTCCTTCTTCTCAGTCTTCCGACACAACTTAGCAATTGAACAACAATGCAAAGCTTTTGTGTTGTACAATTATCATCTGTGTTTTAGTTACTTTCCTGAGTTCAGTGGGAGACATAGACACAAGTTAAACTTTGAGACTTTTCAGGGTGTTTTGTTTTTTTTTCCTTCTTCTACTTCTTCTTCTTCTTTTTTTTTTTTTAAGGGTAAAGGCCTAAGAGAAATTCTTTAAAGCCACCAAATTCTAGAATATTGCATATCCACAGTCACCAGAACCTACAGCCTCAATGCATTTTCTCCCTTTGGGGTGCATTCAAATGTGCTCTATATTGGGCTTCTCAGGGCATCATCCTGGAGACTGCAAGTTTCCTAGGGAATCCTGAGCAGTAGATGAGGAATGACTGAGGGAGGTAACCAGGCAGATGGACCTGCTGAGAGCCGCTCAAATTGCAGAACCCAAAGACCCAGGATGGTGTAGGAAATGCAGCTGAGAGTTTCTGAGACACTCAGGAAGATGGAAGTCTCTGTAAGGGCTGAGAGCTGGCTGACTGTCAGAGCTCAACCATGTTGGCTCCCTCTCAGGTACAGAATTTCTTCTCTACTTTCCACCAAACTTGCACACCCCACAGGTTCTGTTAATGGTCCTGCCACTAACAGAAACCACCCCTGTTGGAGGGCCATCTGTGGTCATCTACTTTTAACTGGGCCTGCATATTCCATTGCCGTCTCACCTCCATATCCCCCATCGCTCATCAAAGCTTTCTTCCAAATCCCCTCAACAATTTTTTGGAATATAATTCTAGTAAGATAAATTTAAATCAAATGCAAAATACAATTTAGATAAAATTACAGGATGACATCAACTCTTGATAGAGCAATGCAAGAAAGCAGAAAATAGGGGTAAGTGGAAGTTTCCAGGAAAAAAAAAATCTTTTTAATATCCTTTATTTGGAAAGTGGAGCTGGGGAAGGATGGCCTGAGTCCACCACTCCTCAGAGTTACTTTTCCAAGCACATAAAAGTAATATTAATGATATTAAGGCTAGAGAAGGGGAACTATGATTGCTGTTACATAGTGATCTTTTAAAATTTAATTTAACTTTTTTCTGATCTAGCACTAGCAGGAGGGAAAAGTAATAATCTCCTAAGAGCCATTATTCCTGCTGAGGTTCAAGAACAACCAAAAAAGGTGTTCGTTCAGGAATCATAACCCCCAAAATAAGAATTCTGAGCCATCTCTGCAACCCAAACTCTCACCAAGTCAGTAGTCTATTCCAAAGTCAGAGACACTATTGAAAATCTGAAAAGCACCCAGCCTATTTCCACCATCCAGATCTAGACCTTCCTTTAGTGCCTAACACACCCTTCAGATCTCCAGATATCTTCTCAGATATCACCATGCCATTATTTTTAATTTCTTCCATAGCTATTTTAAATTATTTCACCTATACCATCTTATATGGCACACAGAGAGTACACATGCACAAAATTAACATCCCAAAATATGAAATACTTTCTGAAAAAGAGAGAATTCTTTGACTTACTTTACATTCCTTTTTTTTTTTTTTTGCATCTTTTTTTTCTTGTTTTTTGTTTTTATTTAGTTATTTTTTCCATTTATTTTTATTGGAGGCTAATTAATTTACAATATTGTAGTGGTTTTTGCCATGCATTGACATGAATCGGCCATGGATTTACATGTGTTCCCCATCCTGATCCCCCCTCCCACCCCCCTCCCCATCCCATCCCTCTGGGTCTTTACATTCCTAAAGCAAAGTACATCCCTTAAAACAATACATTCTTTTTTTCTGTATTTGTGGATTAATATGTTCAAAATAAATAGACTTTCCAGATAAACTGAGTTTTCATTTCTTAGAATTTCCAAGTAAGAAAGGTGGTTGAAAATAGACAGACAATAGGCATATCAGGGAGGTTACTTAACTGGACAGGATACTACCTATTGACTAATTCCCCTTCTTTCTTCATTTGAAGGTCACCTTTACCTTACGATTATTTGCTTGAGTTCATGGTTTTACTCTTAAAACAAAGTTAAGGAAATTCTTGGGACTTGAACCCAGATTGCAATTTACAGATTTTCATTTGAGCATGGTACCCACAGCAAGAGAGAAAAGTCAGAAGTAAGAATGTGGAAGTGGAGGCAGGGAAGGCAGGATAAACAGTAGAGGCTCTGCCACGGCATTTTATTTTTATTTATTTATTTTTTATTATTTATTAAATAATAAATAAATAAAATAAATAAAATTATTTATTATTTTTTGCCACGGCATTTTAAAAGAAACAAGAAGCAAGAAATTTACCATGGGAGAGAAAAGACAGAGGGAGGAAACAATGGTATTGGAACCAGTTAAAGAAAAGAACAGATTTCACGTCATCTTAAAGGTTGTTTTGCTAGATAGAAAAGAGAAATCAAAATAGATACTGGTTCAGTGCAAGAAAAATAGATGAATAAATTACTGTAAGCCATGTATCAATCTGCTGTCTTGCGATTTCTCCTTGACAACCTAGTCTTGGCTTTCATTATTTCACTATTTTCCCTTGCCTAATAACTTCCAAAATCTCAGGGACAAATTCTAATCCTCTGTCTTCAAATCTCAAATAAAAACATAGCTGTTCTGGATTTAGGAATCAGGAAATTTGTGTTAGAATTTTATTTCTGCAACTTGTAAATTGCTCATCTATAGATAATTCACTCAAATTATTTGAGCTTTAGTTTATTTTTTAAGTAGGCATAATAATAGTGCCTAGAGTTGTTAGAATCTAACAAAATAACATGAGAAAATACCTTGAGATATAAATCTTTATCCAAATATAGAGGGCTTTATTTATTTTTTATTTAATGTGTATATTTCCTTGTTACCTACAATTTCACAAGTCTGAAAGCATATTTAATAGCTTACCACCCAGAACTGGTTATTTTTCCTTGTATTACATATACAAGTAGTTTTCCATTATTGTCCTACTTAGCTATGATAAAAACTTAGGGTTATTTTAGAATCTTTCCCCTCTTTAAATATTACCCAAGTCCTACCTATCCATCTTCTTTGTAACACTGGAGTGGTAAATCCCTTTCCGTTTTTGCTGTTTCTGTGTCTCTGTTCCTCCAGGAAACTAAATGCCTTTGACACCTGGATTGGAGCCCACCTCACACACCCCTGTTCAGCTCATCTACCTACACCGCAGCTCTTGCCATTTTACCTCTCTTTGTAGATTCTTTCAGTATTCCCCCATTTAAAGTAAAATCCCTTGCCAGGTCTCATGACCAATCACAACCTTGCCCTTCCTTAATGTTTCAGAAAATGTTCCCAGTATGAACTCTCTGGGCCTCCCAAATATGTTCTTTCAGTCTTGAATAGCGTGAACATAAGTGGCAGCAGTTTGAATAGTGATTGGGATTAGGCCATGAGGAAATTGAAATGATTACATTAGGAGTAGGTGGTGGTGTTGTTCAGTCACTAAGTTGTGTCTGACTCTGTGTGACCCAATGGACTGCAGCACTCCAGGCTTCCCTGTCCTTCACTATCTCCCAAGTTTGTTCAAACTCATGTCCATTAAGTCAATGATGGCATCCAACCATCTCATCCTCTGTCACCCCCTTCTCCTCCTGCCCTCAATCTTTCCCAGCATCAGGGTCTTTTCAAATGAGTTGGCTCTTCACATCAGGTGGCCAAAATATTGGAACTTCAGCATCAGTCCTTCCAGTGATTCAGGGTTGATTTCCTTTAGGATTGACTGGTTTGATCTTGCTGTCCAAGGGACTCTCAAGTATCTTCTCCAATTCAAAAGTAAGAATTGTAAAGAAGACTGGAGACCAAAGAATTGATGCTTTCAAATTTAGGAGTAGTTGCGATGGCAGCTCATAGATAAAATACTATGAGATCAGGGCTTCCTAAGGGTACCTGTGCTTTTGCTTACTTTTACTATTTTGTTCATACGTATAAACGATCTATATAATTTTCATTTCTTTTAAAAAATTAGTAATTTCTAGCTAAAACAATAGACATGTCTAGAAACCACAGAGGCACATCAATATGTAGGGTCAAACCTCATCCAAATTAAGTAATAATAGTTTTCCATACAAGAGTCCTTACACAAAACCAGCGCCTCAGACACACACAGTCTTTTAACATTATCATTTTGTTTCTGAGTAATAGTGAGAAGAATATAGCAGCATTGTTGCAACATATTGAGTCTTAATTTTTACATTGCTAACCAATACCAACTTGCACTGAAGAAAAAGACTTGTAGCCGATGAATTAGACAGATGGATGTAAATTTTTTATCACAAAACAATTTTAGTCCAACTAATGCAATATTCATTTTTTTGTCAAACACCTCACTGAACTCTATTGTTATGGGTCTGTGGACATTTTTTTTTAAGTATATTGTCCTGCCAATATTGCAGGCACATCATTGGTAAAGGTAGTCCAGTCTGATACTTTCTATTCCTTCCCTAATTGGCCCCCAAATTGTGTAAAGTCTATTGCAGAGATGATTTAAGGATGATGGCTAGGTGTCTAAAATGTCTAGACATCAAAAGAATGTCTCTAAAGTATCAATAAGTTTCTCAGAAAATGGCACTACCCACTTGCTTGTGAAAAAGGTCTTAAAGGTTTGTGTAGGCAGGATGATTTTTACCTGATGGTCATTGTTACAGGATGATGATTTGAAAATTTTCAAATCAGAAATAATCAATAGCCCAAGAAAACCTAAAATTATCCTAAAATCTGCTTTATTGGTAAAGCCATAACCAGGATGTAGCATGTTTTTGTTAAAACTTGTGCTATATTTAAAGGTCTTTCTGGTAGTAAGTTCTATTCTGAAAAACTGTCTACACACCTGGCTTTTATGGAGGTAGTACAGTCTCACCCCACTCCAGTACTCTTGCCTGGAAAATCCCATGGATGGAGGAGCCTGGTAGGCTGCAGTCCATGGGGTCGCTAAGAATCGGACACGACTGAGAGACTTCACCTTCACTTTTCACTTTCATGCACTGGAGAAGGAAATGGCAACCCACGCCAGTGTTCTCGCCTGGAGAATCCCAGGGACGGGGAAGCCTGGTGGGCTGCCGTCTATGGGGTCGCAGAGTCGGACACGACTGAAGCGACTTAGCAGCAGCAGCAGCAGATACAGTCTATCCCCCACAGTGGAGACTGCACAAGATAGCTGCTTCTCTCAGCTGCTTCAGAACTGTACAGAAAGACTCAGAGCGCAAGGGTATAAAAGGACGTCAGAGTTAATGCAAAGTACCAATTGTGTGATATAGATGGCTAAGTAGTTGTGCATGGCTTTGCGCATGGCTAACTACTGAACAAATAGGAAATTGATCAAGGAGGGTTGCAGTATGACTCATCAGTCATGGGAAAGGGAGTGTTAGGGCTCAGTCAACCTTGAAGTTACATTCAACACTTTTTATCTGATGCCAAAATGTAATTGAACATTATTTATTATGACATATGAGATTAACCAAAACATTATCTTCAGGCTCTTTGCCTTTATGAGTGAAATTTAACTTGGTAAGAAAATACAACTCTCTTTCCCTCCTTTCCTCTCTTCCTTCCTTCCTAAGTATACTTAGAAGGGTATACTGACCATGAGTTATTTGTAAAAATACATAGTTCCTGGATCATAGATTATTTATGGGTATTCACACAGCTTGTATTTATTTAGCTTTAATCATTAGGCCCTTGGGAAGTGATACAACATAAGATGTCGGTATGAGACAGACATTCTTTTCTCCTCTGTTATTGTGTGTGTGTGTGTCTGTATTATTTATAAAAAGGATAGATTGCTTCTGTGTTTCAAGTCATCAGGTGTAGTGCTTGTAAGTATTTTATATAACATTTCAAAATGTGGGCCGATAGCCAAGCAAAGTATTCCCTGTTATGATATTACTGCTTAACAGAAAACCACTAACAGTCTCGGAATCCCTGGGCAGCCCTAGGACTAAGTCAGCAACGTGAGCTATGGGGAGTGCATTTGGATGGAGCTGTATTGGATTTCAGCCCCTTGTTTCCTACTGACTCTAAGGGGGAGCAAATCGGCGGCAAAGACATTGCTTTTCAGTGGATCATTTAGAGTCCCCTGGGTGGGCTTCCCCTCAACTGCAGGAGGATATAAATTAGTCACAGGAGTGCCCCGAATCATCATTGGTTGGACTAGTTTCTTTTGCAGGACCCCTACGCTAACTGTGCGGCACAAGCTCCTGATGAGGCAGACAGAAAGCTCTTGGGGAAAAAGAGGGATGTCTTTCCCCAATTCTATTATTCCTTAACTACTGCAATGGTGTTCTGCATACAGTGAGGGCCTGGGAAACGTACCTGTAATGATAACTGTTAGCTTTTCAACAGATAGTTACCAGGACTATGTGACTTGTGCCTTTCTGTATTTCTTTTCTCCCCAAAGAGTATTCACTAATAAAGCTCTCACCCAGTAAAAAGTCTGAATAGAAGTCTAGGAAACAGGGCTACCTGCTGGTGAAGATATCTCAATGCACATTAGAAACTTGGGGAGACATCACCTCATTTCTGTTTCATTGTTATTGTTGTTTAAATATGGTTTATGACGTATAAAATTTTGTCTTAAATCCATTGGGCAATGTTGGTAGCATTTCTCTTGCATATTGTACATTCCTATGAACCTTTGCTATCTAGCTATTTTTACTTTATACTACAGCAAATTGTCAAAACAGAAGAATGGTTTAATAATAGCACACGTTGTGCTCTGCGACCATCAAATATTCTGTAATATATATGTACAATGTTGAGGAGAAAAGAACTTGGGGAGTCAGAAAAAAAAGGAAAGAGATGACTAAAATTTTAGCAGAGGCCACCCAAGATGATTTGTTCATTGCAACACAGCAGGAGCTCGTTTCACCACAGTCTATAGAATTGCCAAGGGAGACATAGGAATAGGTAAAAGCATGAGTGTGGGAATCAAAAGATCTCTGTCCTAGTCTCATAGTCTCACTGAACAGTGCAATTTGGAGAAATTGTAGAACTTCTCTATGCCTTCATGTTCTTCTAAAACACTTTAAAATGTTCGTAGTTACAATGCAACCATTTTCTGAGTACATTTTTATCTTCATAAAGCACTAAAGTGTAAACTAGGTAAGCCATTTTCTGTGCACATCTTGGAACAAAAAAGTTCTGTTAACAGAGAATTCACCTTAATCTCTTGTTGTATTCATTTATGAGAAGACACATCTCAGAAACCTTAAAGATGGAAGAAGGCAGAAAAATACAGCTGAGAAATAAACGGGTTATTTAGTTCATGGGAAAGGTGGCAAGCAAAGCTAGCACATTGTAAGTCTTCTAGAATTTGCTGATTTGTGTGAATATTAAAGCTGTTTATTTGATTTTTTAAATGAAACTTTCAATTTCAAGCTACCAGCCAGAAGCATTTGTATACCAGAGAAATTAAAAGAGTATTAAATGACCTTATCTTGGCAGATTATGGGCTGTGATACACCGATGAGAAACCTATTTCTTACAGACATTGTTTCTGTTGCTGTGATCACCTCATTCTGGAAATGATGTAACATGACATGTTGCAGCTGCTGCTGCTGCTAAGTCGCTTCAGTCGTGTCCGACTCTGTGCGACCCCATAGACGGCAGCCCACCAGGCTCCCCCGTCCCTGGGGTTCTCCAGGCAAGAACACTGGAGTGAGTTGCCATTTCCTTTTCCAATGCATGAAAGTGAAAAATGAAAGTCAAGTCGCTCAGTTGTGTCCAACTCTTCACGACCCCGTGGACGGTAGCCTACCAGGCTCTTCTGTCTGTGGGATTTTCCAGGCAAGTGTACTGGAGTGGGAACATGACATGACTGATCCTAAAAAATAATATCTGGTTTATCGCCCATATATTGTTGAGTTGTCTTGATAGATATAGATGCTTTCCCCATATAAGTTCCTTGTCTTTGAGAATTCCAGTAAGTAACCTTCTTATGTAAAAACGTCGTAAAAGTTCAGCCGTTTTTAACCATTTTAACCATTGAGATATACAGAAGAACATCTTAATTGATATTAAAGTCAAACGTAATTTAACTCTCCTTTATTTCACAAATAAAAATGATAATCTCTGGACTAAGAAAAAGTATAGACAAATTCTGATGAACTTTTTACAAGTGTAAATTTTTCATAAGTGTAAAATTATCAGGGCAATACTGATGACACATATTTGGACTTCAGAAATAAAATAAATTTTCAAGACAGTATACTTTTTCTAAATGCATTGTAAATAATGGTTTTGGTTAGATGAAGAATTTTTTTTGTTTTCAATGTTCGTCTTATAAGACTTCTTTCCAAAATTTTATTGGCCCTGAAATTATGTTTACATTTTGTCAGAAACTATCAAGATTAACGTTTGCAGCTATTAAAAAAATCCGATGTTAGCATTATTCTTTGTTCACTGAACATCCGCAGCTCTCCCTGTGATAGACTGTCAAAAAACGTGTCTCAGAAAAGACAGGTTAGCTCTTAGAGACAATCAGTGATGCAATTCTCAGTGATGTGCGGCACCCCGCCAGGGTGCCCCTGACTGTTCCTCTGTGCAGTGATGTGATGTCTGAACTATTTGTGTGCTCTGCCATAAGATAGCATTAGCAGATGTAATGGGAACAGATCACTCATTTGCGGAAATATTTATGGCAGTGCTTTCAAAGGACCATTCAATCCACAGTTGCAACTGATGAAGCAAGTAGCAAGGACCATTTCTAAAACCATGTAGGCTAAAATGCCATCCTACAAGGCAGTTAAAATGTGTTAACTTAATATGTGTATGACCAGAGATTAGAAAACACTGGCTGTCACATTTGAGCAGATTCAATGCACATGCATTTTCAGTAAAAGAGAAGAAGTCATATTATGTTGAAAGGGCCAGGTTAAATTGCTTTAGTAGAAGAGAAAGGCTTCCCTATCACATATTTTATACTGCCCAGCAAGGAACCTTTTCAAATCTAAATGCACCTCTTTTTTTTTGCCAGGAAAAGCTTTTTTTTTTTTTTAACCATTATAGATACTATTTTCTGAGCAGTACTTAAAATCACACTTCACAGCACTCAAATGCAACACATTTTAATGTGAAACTGAACCACTCTTACTCTTTTAAGCTGTTGACAAATTTTCTGTCAGAAAACTATAGAAGATGAATTAATATAGCAGATGGACGTTAAGTGTGATGTTGGCCACAAACAAGAGCTTTCATCCCTCATAGGCATGAGACAAGCACCTCACTGTGCTCTAATTATTGAATGTTTTTTAGTCCAAAAGCTCCCTTGAAGTAGGTCATAAAATATTATGCCCAGCCAATAGAAGCTGGCAAACCTTTGCCAAAACTTTACCAAAGGTATTGAGAAATTCCTAAAAGGACAAGGAGAGAAAGCTAAATGCATTTAGCTAAAAGCTCAGAAATACCACAGGGATGTAACTTTTGAACATTTTTTAATGCTATCATTACTTTGGGCTACTTAGTGCAGTGATAATTTACTAAATAGGAGCAATTTACTAAAGAGACTCCAGAAATGTAAAAGAATTATTGCACCTCTGAAAAAAAGTACACAGCATTTGCTCTGAAAAGATGAGACCCAGCATTTCCAATAAAGTTGATTTACTACTTAATGCGCATCTGAAACAGCCTAGTGTTGGTTCAGAGAACAGTTTGTAGCAATTTGATTTACACTAATCAAATGAAATGGTGCATTTTCCTGACATATAAATGAAGAACACTTTTTTTTTAATTACTTAAGAAAATAGCTATTCAAGATATTTGGTCATCATGATGGAAGCTAGCAGACATTTCACACTTACATTAAAATGATGAAGCTTAGTAGTCTCTAAAGATACATCTTTGTAATCATCCATCTTGTAAGTTTACTTTAAGAAATTAAAAGTTCATCCTTCTAATTTTATTTAACTTTACATCAAAATATTTTAAATATATAAGAGGCATGGAGGAGAGAGTGAGAAAGTCCAGCCAAATACAAGTTCTAAAAGGAGAGAAAATATTATATAAGAAATAATATCATTGGGCTTCTCAGGTGAAGCCAAAGGTAAAGAACCCACCTGCCAATGCAGGAGATGTAAGAGACATGGGTTCAACTCCTGGGTCGGGAAGATCTCCTGGAGGACAGTGTGACAACCCACTCCAGTGTTCTTGTCTGGAGAGTCCCATGGATTGAGGAGCCTGGCAGGCGACAGTGCATAAGGTTGCAAAGAGTCAAACACGGCTGAAGCAACTTGGGATGCCGCACAATGCCATTAAATGTTTTCTTAAGAGATGAGCTGGATGTTTGTGTGAGGGCAGGAATTTTATCAAATTTATATTCCACACACAGGTACTGAGTACTTGCTGAATGCCAAGCACAGTGCTAGGTGCCTGAAATGCAAAACTGCATACAACATGGTCCTTTAATTTAACAAATTCGTATTTATTATTGGAGATAACTTGGCATTATGGAATCATCTCACAGGGCATCCAAACCAGATCTGGCAGTTTAGAGAGATTTCCCAAAGCCTGAATTGAGCTGGAAGAACAAATAGTCATTTTTTAGGTTAAGAGTAGTGTGTCTGTTTGGGGCCAAGGAGTAATGAATCTGGAGGGTATTCCAGGCACGAAATATATCTTAGAAAAAATCTTGGGTGTGTGAGCATGTCTCCAGGTGGGATAGGACCTAGTGTGGTGGGAAAGTAGAGAGCAGATGGGGAGAGGTGAGACAGAGCAAGATAGGAGTGGGGTAAGCTAATGTCACAGCATAAGGACTTACAGTCTTTGCCAAAGAACCCAGGACTAATTCTGAGGGTCCTGAGGAACTAGAGCAGGCTCTCAAGCAAGGCAGCAGCAGCATCATATTTGCCTTCTAAAAACAGAGGTGAATAAGAGTTGAGATGGGTTAAAAAAAAAAAAAAAAAGAGGCAGGGAGATACGTTAGAAGGCTGTTATAGTAAAAATGAAGATGTAGATGAAGTCATTCACAGCAGAAGAGAGAGATTTGACAGATATTAAAGTGGTAGATTCAAGTTCAACTCAAATGGGATTCTATGTGAGAGAGAAGTGAGAGGGAGGATTTAAATACAAAGTCCATTTTGGAGTATGTGTATCTTCTAGAGATAACTACAGGTTAATGAAAATTTGGAGCTTATTGGAGAGATTTGGGCTGGAATATAGATTTTTAGGTCAAATAGAATAAAGAAGATAGTTGAATTTGTGTATGTGCAAATTATCTTGGGAAAATGCACAAAGAAAAACATTTCAATGCAAGACTATTAGGAGAAAATGCTTGCATAAATACTATTGAAGGAATGCAAATCTATAAACTTTAAAAAGATATCCAGAAAAACCCAGGAAAAGGAAAAATGCTTTAAAGAAGAAAAGAACAGAGAATTTAAGAAAGTCCAAATCATTTAAGATAGTTAAGCCTTGCAGTGAAGTAAATTAACATGACTAGTGAAGAAATTTGATTGGAATAAAGAAGGAATTTGAAGAGAGGATGGGGTGGGTGAGACCTGATGGCAATGGGCTGAAGAAGGAAAAGAAGAGACAATTACACCAATAAGTGTAAGCAAGAAAGAGGGGGAAAGAGCAGCAGTTAAAGAAGGAGGAAGAGAGAGGCTTGAATAAGTCTATATTTTGAAAATGAAAACATGACAGAGATTGAAGACAAATCCAAAAGAGAAGATGGTAGTGGCTTAATCTGAGTAGACAGGTAATGGTGCTACTCAGGGAAGGAAGAGGCAGAAATACCACTGAGAGGAGCAAAGGGGAAAGAAGAGATTTGGATGCAGACAAATTTAAAAGTTAGGAGGATCAAGACATTGTGTGGGAGTTGGGTGGGCCAGTCACACAGTAGTGAATAGATTGGTGTTAATGATCTCTAACTCCAGCCAGATCTCAGCACAGTCTGAAAATCCATTTGTGTGTCTCTTGTCAGGTCCACCCCTGAGGGGACTAACTCTGAGGATAATATTCCACAGTAACTCTTAGATTTTTCCATTTTACCCAGATTTTACCTACAGTGGTAACTTGTTTGATAACACATGCTCTAATGCATGCGTCCCCTTTCCTGTGTCACTTCCCCAATTCCCACTAATGTTTCTTAGAATCACATCCCAAATGAACAGTTTTTATTCAAATCCTTTTTGCAGGATTGGTTTCTGGGGAAACTCAAACTAAAACAAGGTGCATGAAATAATGCCTGGCATATAGAAAGCACTCAATAAATTTTTATAGGTAAATCACAAGAGATAATAAGGGGGATAAATTCCTGGTATGTAGAATGTTCCCTAAGTAGCCATATTGTTGGGATTTGGGAAAAGCTATTTAGTTTCTAGTACCTGTGCCATGCTAGAGTTTAGGAGAATCAATAGCTTATACCTAGGATGAATCAAGAGAAGCAGATGTCACCAGAAAAAGCCAGGCAAAAAGATGCAGACAGTATTCATAGAATGGGTTGAGGAATGAAGGGTAGTTCCAAATGAAACAAGGTTGTTTCAGGCTGCTGTGGGCACATTTGGGAGGTCAGTAAGGTAAAAGCAAAGAATGTGTATGTGAGTAGAGGAAGATATAGAGAGATAAGCATTTGGGATGGGTGATCAAGGATGACTGAAATATGAGGCAGAGTGGTATGAACTGACCCCATGATTCCACGTAAATTTGCTTCATTTTATCCCAGGCTAAGACTGAAAACCTAATGGAGCTAGCAGTTGACAGAAGGAGCTGGAGTTTCAAAGCTGAGCCCATTGGTCACACATAGCATTACTGAGTCCAAGCTCATACTACTTCCTTCATAATAGGCCAATAAATTAAGAGACAGGGTGCTGGGGCAAGGAATAGTGACTTTATTTGGAAATCTAGCAGATGGAGAAGATGATGGACTAATGTCCCAAAGAATCATCTTTCTGGAGTTAGAATTCACACTTTTTTTATACTAAAAGAGAGAAGGTGTGGGTGGTTCCTGGTGCTGGCCAGACCCCAGAAGGGATGTAATTATCCTTCTTGCAGCTGTCTACCTAGGTCTGGTCAAGATGTTCCTATAAACCTCCAACAAGATAAATGTTATTCTCTATTCTGCAAATTTTTAGCCTCTATATGTATGAAAACTGTTACATCTTTAAAGGGCAAGCCTGGAAGGCAGAGTCTTGGGAAAGGGCTATCATGTATATTTCAGTCAAAAGGCAGTATTACTTTACTATTTGAGACAAAGGTGCAAAGCCAGCAAGACTAGGAACAAGCAACAGAGTACAAAAGTTAGTGCTAAAGGAATATTTTCAACATGGAGCCAGGTTTGTTATTCTCTATTACAGCAGTAATATACACTGACAGATGCATGTCTGCAGATTTAACCAGGACAAGCAGTGATAACATAAAGTGAAAAACAGCATGTTCATTAACCTGAGTTTTCTCTTAGTTCTCTTGTACACGATAATCATTCACAGTCTTGTATAACTTCCTGTGCCTGGAGAGTAATAGCCTGTAATTACAAGCAAATATGTACCAAGTTCCTCATATTGCAAAACCAATAAGTGAGAGTTGCTCAGTCTTATCTGACTGTTTGTGACCCCATGGACTACACAGTTCATGGAATTCTCCAGGCCAGGATACTAAAGTGGGTAGCTTTTCCCTTCTCCAGGGGATCTTCTCAACCCATGGATGGAACCCCCAGGTCTCCCGCATTGCAGTCAGATTCTTTACCAGCTGAGCCACCAGGGAAGCCCAAGAATACTGGAGTGGGTAGCCTATCCCTTCTCCAGCAGATCTTCCCAAACCGGGAATCAAACCGGGGTCTCCTGCATTGCAGTGGATTCTTTACCAACTGAGATTTGAAGGAAGCCCACAATTATGTGCAATGATTCTTTAAATACTCCAGTAGAGAAATTTGAACACAGACATGGGGATAAAGAGGGGCATTTTGTCCCTACCATTAGAATATAAATTCAAGCCTATGAAATAAACTCTGTGTGATACTTTGGTGAGCTTAAGGGAAATGATGATTCATCAAACATTTATTTTGCAACTATCACATGCTGGTAACTTCACTTACATTGTTGCATTTGTGAAATGTCTTCAGATAGAAAGCAGTGCAAGTGTAGCAGTTTTAGCTGCAACTGTACAGTTTGGATTGCTTTTGGCTGTGCAGCATTTTGGCAGTCAGGAAGAGAAGGTAAAGCTTCACTGCCTCCTCAAGGCAGTGACAATTATAGGATATTGCTACCTCCCTCTATCCAGCTGTGACAATCTTCCATCCCTCCCTGGAGTCCTCTCATCCCCTCATCATGTATTTGTGTGCCTCCGAGGTAACAAATTATAGAAATAGGGAAAATGGAGGAAAAAGACTAAGATTTTAATGAGAGAAAAAAATGTGAGACAAGAAAGGAAAAAGTAAAAATAAAAGTGGAGAACCCAAAGTGACAAAAATGTTATATAGAAAATAAGAAAAAGATGGTGTTTGAAAATGAGCTTTTTGCTTATATCAGGATACTTATTTCTACACCTAAAACACATATTCAACCTAGACGACAAAATAACATGTAATCTAGTCACATGGAGGAAAGGAAGTTGTAGATATTTTCCCAAAGCCATTATGAAAAATGTGACCAGCAGAGGCCTTACATTTCTATTCCTATTCTGAATAAGCTTCCAAGTCAGAGAAGGTGGAAACAATGTTCAGTGTTTGTAAAATTGTGGTTGAAGAAAGCTAGCTTCTGATTTCAGAACTCAAATCACAAGCTCTTTTCACTTAATTGTGATCATAATGGAGGGCTTTTATTAGGTAGGTGTTTGTATAGAAAAATTCAAGTAAGCACTGGGGGATTTTAAACCCCTGATGAGGTGGTTACCTGCTGCATTATTTAGAACGCTTGAGACTCCAACTGCTGCCCTTTTGCGTACCAAGCTGCCACTGACTGAAGTGAGGGCCTCAGCATTCCTCCCTTAGGAGGTATTATCAATGAAAATCCTTTACTAAGACTAGTCTTTGAGATGTGTCCTTCCCCTGCTAGACATCTAAGGGATGATCTTTTCACAAATCATATTAACTCACTACGACAATAACAGTAATGCTCATTGTAAAGTGGCTAAGTTTTACAAATTAATGCATGACAAGGTGATGGCATAAGTCAATGGTATATGCTTATGTTTCAGAATCATGCTTAATTCTAACGAAGAGTTTGATTTGCATGCTACACCTCCACCTATCTGAATAAAAAGACGATGAGAGTTGAGGCACTAAACATTATTAGAACTCCAGTTATATTACATTATCGCGTAAAATGGAATGAAACTTTCCAATGTTTCATAATTACTAGAGTGTATTAGCAAAATTTTATTATGCAATTAAAACATTAGCTACAACAAACATAAATATTTCTATGTGTTCTTAATTAGAGTACTTTCATAATCACTGTTCACTTGTGTATAAGTAGTTTACATACAACTAGAAGCACTTTATATGAATTAAATTAATATAAAAATGGGAGTTCAAACTATTAAATCTGTGCTGTGCTTAGTCAGTCATGTCTGACTCTTTGCAACTTCATGGACTGTAGCCCACCAGGCTCCTCTGTCCATGGGGATTCTCCAGGCAAGAATACCAGAGTGGGTTGCCATGCCCTCCTGCAGGGGATCCTCCCAACCCAGGGATTGAATCCAGGTCTCCCACATTGCAGGCACATTCTTCTCCATCTCAGTCACCACTATTAAATCTACTTTTTCACAATGGAAGTTATTTTATGGTTGAAATGGACATTTGAAGGGATAAAACGGAATCTGAACCACAGTATAATCTGGTGACTGTAAGTGTGTTGACCCTGGGTTCAAGTCCTTGTTCTGCCACCTATTTAACCATGAAACCAAGAACAAATCGATATACCTCTCTGTGCCTCAGTTTTCATGTCAGTAATATAGGAGTACCAATTACAGTGAAAACACTTTCTAGATTTGTTGTACAAATTAAATACTTTGATAGATCATGTCACTTAGAATAGCACCTGACACATAATAAGCTCTGCATAAATGATAGTGATTAATATCATGATTATTGCTTGATTGTCAGAGGAGCTGTTAACCTAAATTCTAAAGATTGGAATCTTTAATAAGCTTTCTCAAAAGGCCCCAAAGAACCTAGGAGTAGGCAAAGTAAGTAACCAACAGAAAAAAAATTTTTTTTCCTTCCCCTTAGAGGTGCAAAGTAGAAGCCTGCTGAGTCTGTTATGTCAGTGCAACACCAAAGGACTGACTTCCATTCAGATAGCGTAACGAAATAATAGTAGGAACAAAAGAATCAGGAGGGGTCTGCTAAAGAAAGAAATCTCTTCCTCCCTCTCCAGCCTGAGGAAGTCTTCCACCCATTCCTCACACTTCTTCTAGAAAGAGATCTAGTCGATCAGAGTTGAGGGATCTACTGAGTCCATCATTATCAGTGAAGGAAGATGAAATGGGACCGTGTCCACTGGGTTCCTATCGTTAGCACAAGGAAGGTGCCAGCCCAGAACCTATTTTCTTGAAGTAAAACCATCACTTGCATTCTCTTCTTCAGTTCCTTCTTTTTCTGTTTATTTTTTTAATTTTAATTTTATTTTTCTGAAATATAGTTGATTTACAATGTTTCAAGTGTACTTCAAAGTGATTTACATATATATATATGTATATATATATATTCTTTTTCAGATTCTTTTCCATTACAGTTACTGCAAAATATTGAATATAGTTTCCTGTGCTAAACAGTAGAACCTTGTTGTTTATTTATTTTACATAGTGGCCTGAATCAATTAATCTCAAATTCCAAATTTATTCCTGCCACTTTTCTTCTTTGATAACCATAAGCTTGTTTTCTATGTCTGAGTCTACTTCTATTTTGTAAATAAGTTCATTTGTGTCATATTTTTTAGAATCTACATTTAATAGATATCATATATTTAGCTCTCTCTGTCTGACTTTCTTCACTTAGTATGATAATCTCTTGGTCTATAAACTATGACGTACACACACACACAAACACTGGAATATTACTCATCCATAAAAAAGGATGAAATAATGCTGACTGCAGCAACATGCTTGGATCTAGAGAGTCTTTGGTCCTTTCTGCAGCCAACCAAAGTGTGGTGAAATCCTGCTTTTCAGGGCTTCAGGCACAGGGAGAATAAAGGCCCTCAGACTATGTGCTGCAGCCCAGTTTGCTGGAACACTGCTTAGACTTTGGGACAGGAGCCCAGCCAACAGCAAAGTGATAATCTGCTTCTTTGGACGATCATTCCTGGCTTGTATCTATCTCTTCCAGTTGGCTGTGGTCTGGAGAAGGATTTGGGCATTCCTAAATCCTTTCACAAATCCCTTCTAAAAAAACACCCCAATCCATCTTTAATTCTAGTTCTCCTGCTGTTCCCACCACATCTGCAGTTATTTCTTCCACTGAAGCTGTAACCCCTCACAGTTATCCATGAGGTTTGGAATCAGCTTCTTCAAAACTCCTGTTAATGTTGATATTTTGATTTCTACCTATAAATTGTAAATGTTATAAATGATAACCTAGAAAGGTGAATCCTTCCCAGGAGGTTTTCAATTTACTTTGTTCAGATCCATCAGAGGAATGATTATCTTTAGCAGTTATAGCCTTACAAAATGAAGTTCTTAAATAAAACTTGAGAGTCAAAATTACTCTTTAATCCTTGGGTTGCAAAATGAATGTTGTGTTAGCAGGTATGAATATAACATTAATCTTGTTGTATATATCCATCAGAGCTCTTGGGTGAGCAGACACATTGCCAGTGAGCAGTAATATTTTGAAAGAAATCTTTTTGAGCAGTGAATCTCAATAGTGGGCCTAAAATATCCAGTAAACCATGTTACAAACAGATGTGCCATCATCTGGGCTTTAGTGTTCTATTTGTAGTGCATAGCCAATGTAGATTTAGCAACATTCTGAAGTGCCCTAGGATTTTCCAAGTGGTAAAGGAACACTGACTTCAACTTTTGTAGTAGTATTATAGCATTAGTCACTCAATCATGTCTGATTCTTTGTGACCCCACGGACTGTAGCCTGACAGGCTCCTCTGCCCATGGGATTCTCCAGGCAGGAAAGCTGGAATGGATTTCCATTCTCTTCTCCAGGAGAACTTCCTGACACAGGGATCAAACCTATGTCTCCTGCATTGCTGGCAGATTCTTTACCGTACCCTAAAAAGAGAGTCAGCTTGCCCTTTAATGCCAGACATTAACTTCTCTTCTCCAGCTATGAAAGGCCTAGATGGTATCTTCTTCTACTGGAAGGCTGTTTCATAAACATAGAAAATCTGGTGTTTGCTGTAGCCACCTTCAATTATTATCTAAGTTATCTAGATAACTTCCTGCACTTTGTTCATTAGCATTTGCTGCTTTGCCTTGCACTTTGATATTATAGAGATGACTTCTTCTCTTAAATCTCATGAACCAATCTCTGCTAGTTTCAAACTTCTCTTTTATATCTTCTTAACCTCTCTTATTTGCCATAGAATTGATTAGACTTAGGGCCTTGCTCTGGGTCAGGCTTTGGCTTAAGGAAATGGTGTGTCTGGTTTGATCTTCTATCCAGACCACTAAAACTTTCTCCATGTCAGCAATAAGGCTGTTTATCTTTCTTACCATTCATAAGATTCACTAGAGCAGCACTTTTAATTTCCTTTCAGAACGTTTTCTTTGCATTCATAACTTGGCTAACTGTTTGGCCAAAGAGTCTTAACTTTGAGCCTATCAAGGTTTTCAATATGCCTTCTTCAGATATTTCCCAAAGCTTAAATATTTCTTACTTTTGTTTTAAAATAAGAGGCATGTGACGCTTCCCTTCATGAGAACAATTGAAGGCCATTGTGGGTAATTAATTGGCTTAATTTCATTATTGTTTTGTCTCAGAGAATAAGGAGCCCCGAAGAAAGGGTGAGACACACTAGAATGGCCAGTTGGTGGAGCAGTCAAAATACAAATATTTATCAGTGAAGTTTGTTGTCCTACATGGGCACCATTTGTGGTGTCCAAAAACATTTACAGTAGTAACATCAAAGATCATCAAAACAAATATGATAATAATGAAAAAGCTTGAACTGTTGGAGGAATTATGAAAATGTGACATGGAGACATGAAATGAGAAAAGTTTGTTGGAAAAATGGTACCAATAAATTTGGTCTACACAGGGTTGTCACAAACCTTCAATTTGTAAAAAATAAGAAAACACAGTATCTGCAAAGCACAATAAAGCAAGATATTCCTATAATTTTTAAAGTGCACAAGCATTCAGTTTGCTTTGGTAGAGGACTGAAATAGTAACTAAGCTTTACTTTTTCTTCCAAAACCCTTTTCCTGTTCTTAGCCAGATTCCCTCTTAAGCAATTACATCCTATTCATATAAACTGTCTCTATATCTCAATTGGACAGAGCACACTTCCATTTAATTTGTCTAGCTCTCCTAATTGGCTTTGTAGACTTTTTGTGTGAGTTTGGAATTGCTATGCTTCTTCTCTGCACTCCAGTGCATCCTTAGGGAGCCATCAAATAAATTACTTTTTTCAGTGTGCTGAATGGTGCCCTGGTGCCCAAAAGAGTTAGTTCACCTAGGAGAGGTGAGCAGTTATTCACCCAAGAATCACAACTGTGACTGACCCAAAGGGAACTGTGACAACCCAGGGATATGGCCAATTAGCCACACACTGGCTCAGCATACATTCAGTAGGTAGGTACCCAACCATTGTTTATGCCCCGTTGGAAGTGATTCAACCATAGAGAACATGTGACTGGTTCAACTGAGTCCTAGTCACCCTGGCAGAGGCGAGAAGTAGTTCTGCCTTTTTGTTGCTGCTGTTAGTTGCTAAACTGTGTTTGAGTCCTTGAGACCCCATGGACCATGGCATGCTGGTCTTCCCTGTCCCTCACCATCTCCTGGAGTTTGCCCAAGTTCACGTCCATTAAATCAGTGATGCTACCCAACCATCTCATTCTTTGCTGCCCTCTTCTCCTTTTGCCTTCAGTCTTTCCCAGCATCAGGGTCTTTTTCAATGAGTTGGCTCTTCACATCAGGTGGCCAAAGTATTGAAGCTTCAGCTTCAGCATCAGTCCTTCCAATGAGTATTCAGTGTTGATTTCCCTTAGGAGTGACTTGTTTGACCTCCTCTGTGTCCTATGGATTCCCAAGATTCTTCTTCAGCACCACAGTTCAAAAGCATCAATTCTTTAGTGTTCAGCCTTCTTTATGGTCCAACTCTCACATTCTGTAACAGAACATCTATTTAGATCTATATCTGACTTTTGTGGATGAGGAGGATTCTGTTTTTGTTTACAACCAGCCCTTGGAACTCCTGAATATACATGTCAGTTGGGGGTTATCCATCTTATAGTAATATCCAATAGACATATAATGTGAATCCATATATAGAATAAAATTTTCTAATACTATATTAAGAAAATGAAAAAAAATAGATAAAGTTAATTCTAATCCCATATTTTATTTATATCCACAATCTTGTCATTTCAACATGAGATAAATATTAACGAGATATTTTACATTCCTTATGTTTGTACAAAGTACAATATGGTGTGTGGTCTGCTGCAGGGCCAGGGGCACTGAATGCAGCAGCATGTGCATGGGACTTTTGGAAGGAGGTCACCATTATCTTCATCACCTCCACCATAGTTTGGTCTCAGGTCAAACAACAAGGAAAAAACACAGTCCTGCCCATCAACAGACAATTGGAATAAAGATTTACTGAACATGGCCCTGCCCATCAGAAGAAGACCCAGTTTCCCCGACAGTCTCTCCAATCAGGAAGCTTCCATAAGCCTCATCCTTATCCTTCAGATGGCAGAAAGAAAACTACAATCACAGAAAACTAAGCAAACTGATCACATGGACCACAGCCTTCTCTTACTCAATAAAACTATGAGCCATGCCACGTAGGGCCACCCAAGACGGATGGGTCATGGTGGAGAGTTCTGACAAAATGTGGTCCACTGAAGAAGGAAGTGGCAAACCACTTTAGGATTGTTGCCTTGAGAACTCCATGAATGGTATGAAAAGGAAAAAAGGTAAAACACTGAAAGATGAACTCCCCAGGTCAGTAGGTGTCCAGTATGCTACTGGAGAAGAGTACAGAACTAACTTCAGAAAGAATGAAGAGATGGAGCCAAAGTAAAAACAACACCCAGTTGTGGACGTGACTGGTATTGGGGGAAAAGCCGGATGTTGTAAAGAACAACATTGCATAGGAACCTGGAATGTTAGGTCCATGAATCAAGGTAAATTCAGTTCAGTTCAGTTGCTCAGTCGTGTCTGACTCTGCAACACATAGACTGCAGCAGGCCAGGCTTCCCTGTACAGCACCAACCCCTGGAGCTTAATCAAACTCATGTCCATCTAGTCAGAGATGCCATCCAACCATCTCATCCTCTGTCGTCCCTTCTCCTCCAACCTTCAAACTCTCCCAGCATCAGGGTCTTTTCCAATGAGTCAGTTCTTTGCATCAGGTAGCCAAAGTATTGGAGTTTCAGCTTCAGCATCAGTCCTTCCAATGAACATTCTTAACTAATTTCCTTTAGGATGGACTGGTTGGATGTCATTGCTGTCCAGGGGACTCTCAAGAGTCTTCTCCAACTACACAGTTCAAAAGCATCAGTTCTTCAGCATTCAGCTTTCTTTATAGTCCAACTCTAACATCCATACATGACCACTGGAAAAACCATAGCTTTGACTAGACAGATCTTTGTTGACAAAGTAATATCTCTGCTTTTTAGTATGCTGTCTAGTTTGGTCATTTCTTCCAAGGAGCAAGCATCTTTTAATTTGATGTCTGCAGTCATCATCTGCAGTGATTTTTGAGCCCAAAAAAGTAAAGTCTCTCACTGTTTCCATTGTTTCCCCATCTATTTGCCATGAAGTGATGGGACCGGCTGCCATGATCTTAGTTTTCCAAATGTTTAGTTTTAAGCCAGCTTTTTCACTCTTTTCTTTCACTTTCATCAAGAGGTTCTTTAGCTCTTCTTTGCTTTCTGCCATAAGGGGGATGTCCTCTGCATATCTGAGGTTCTTGATATTTCTCCCAGCAATCTTAATTCCGGTTTGTGCTTCATCCAGCCCAGCATTTTGCATAATGTACTCTGCATAGAAGTTAAATAAGCAGGGTAACAATATATAGCCTTAATGTACTCCTTTCCCAATTTGGAATCAGTCTGTTCCATGTCTGGTTCTAACTGTTCCATCTTGACCTGCATACAGATTTCTCAGGAGGCAGGTCAGGTGGTCTGGTATTCCCATCTCTTTCAGAATTTTCCACAGTTTGCTGTGACCCACACAGTCAAGGGCTTTGACGTAGAAAATAAAGCAGAAGTAGATGTTTTTCTGGAACTCTCTTGCCTTTTTGATGATACAGCAGATGTTGGCAATTTGATCTCTGGTTCCTCTGTCTTCTCTAAACTCAGCTTGAACATCTGGAAGTTCACAGTTCATGTACTGTTGAAGCCTCACTTGTAGAATTTTGAGCATTACTTTACTAGTGTGTGAGATGAGTGCAATTGTGCAGTAGTTTGAGCACTCTTTGGGATTGCCTTTCTTAGGGATTGGAATGAAAACGGACCTTTTCCAGTCCTGTGGCCACTGCTGAGTTTTCCAAATTTGCTGCCATATTGAGTGCAGCACTCTCACAGCATCATCTTTGAGGATTTGAAATAGCTTAACTGGAATTCCATCACCTCCACTAGCTTTGTTCATAGTGATGCTTCCTAAGGCCCACTTGACTTTGCATTCCAGGATGTCTTGCTCTAAGTGAGTGATCACACCCTTGTGGTTATCCGGGTCATGAAGATCTTTTTTGTACAGTTCTGTGTATTATTGCCACCTCTTCTTAATATCTTCTGCTTCTGTTAGAGTCATACTATTTCTGTCCTTTATTGTGCCCATCTTTGCATGAAATGCTTCCTTGGTATCTCTAATTTTCTTGAAGAGATCTCTAGTCTTTCCCTTTCTGTTGTTTTCCTCTATTTCTTTGCACTGATCTCTGAGGAAGGCTTTCTTATCTCTCCTCGCTATTCTTTGGAACTCTGCATTCAAATGGGCATATCTTTCCTCTTCTCCTTTGCTTTTCACTTCTCTTCTTTTCTCAGCTATATGTAAGGGCTCCTTAGAGAACCATTTTGCCTTTTTGCGTTTCTTTTTTTTGGAGATGGTCTTGATCCCTGCCTCCTGTGCAATGTCACAAACCTCTGTCCACAGTTCTTCAGGCGCTCTGTCTATCAAATCTAATCCCTTGACTCTATTCGTCACTTCCACTGTATAATCATAAGGGATTTGAAAAATAAATTAAAGGTTCTGCTTTTTGTTATGGTAACAATAGTTCGTAATCAAGGTAAACAACAACTACTCATGCTAGTGGATAACAGCTCTGTTAACTAAGTAAGTCACTGATTTTTGTTCCCAGTGTTGCTTAATGATGACTACAGATACAGTATAAGCCTGCCATGTGAGATGATTTTAGAGCTTCTTCAAAAAATGTCCTTTGGGCAGCTACCTGACCAGCCCCATGAATAGAAAGGCACCAAATATGTTTAAGGCTAGATATAAGTTATTGAGGGGGCTACTTGGCATGCTGAGAAGAAGAAAGAACAAGATTGAGTATTGATAGTTGTGTTGAATAAGGCCCAGCTGATGAACTTATCATTCTATATATAATTATCAGTCTGTAACAACTTAATTATAATCTAGATAGCTGAATTTCAGAAAAGATTCTAAGTGTAGAATTATTAAGGCCATTTCATTTTTTTTCAACCATAAAATGAAATAACTTTGCTTTATGAGTTTTAAGCAAATAGAAAATGTTCATTTATTTTGTCATCTGGAATTTACTTCTTCAAAACACTCTCTGAAATACCTGCAAATAGGAATGCTTTCTATAATAGGCACACTACTGTGTGATTATAGTCCTGGTACACTAAAAGCAAGTGCAATAAAATTGCTATAAAAGTATGAACATCTTTTGCCAGGAGCCATGTTGGGCACTCGATGACTGGCTGGTGCCAAAAGAGGGAAGTTAGAAATATATAACACCCCTCAGAGAACTAATCATGCTGTAAAACCTATACTTTGAGAGTCACCTATTACAACATTCAAAGGTCAAGTTAAATGTGCTCTAACCAGGCCATCTCTAGTGGGTAAGGGTAGCATTAGCGTAAGGAGGTGATCATTAATGCTCAGGCAAGTGGTTGACAATGTTGGGGTCCTAAGTGATGTCTTGATTTGTATATAAACAGCAAATATCTAATAGTATTTAGACTCTTGATACAGAAAATAGAAATGGAAGCTAGGAAGAGGAGTGGGGACCCTGGGCCCTATAAAGCACTAGGTTTTGGAACTTAAGTTCAAGTGGGAGACCAAGCAAAAAGCTCTGATAATGTCAGTAAGAAAATGAAAACAAGTAAACATAGACAATCATCTTATGGGGAAGTTACATTAAGTGATTTTTTCATAATCATTTATTTTCTTACCACTGAAAAGATAAAAATGGCAGGAGGTAGGGTGGAGGAATTGGTGGCAGACAGTGGATAGAAGCGGTTTCTTTCTAGACAGTGATAGTTTTCTGTGACCACTTAACATTATGGAAGTTATCAGGTGTTAGAATTGCCTTAGGTTTCAATCATTAGTATTATTATGTTTTTTCTCTTAAAATTTGGCTTCTTCATAAATTGGCAACAACAAAGGGATCCTATGCATTGTAAATCTTGAACCATTTGTTACAAAATATTTAAAATCAAATTATCATAATTATTTATACCTTATTTCGTAACTAAAAATTGCTAGAAAGGTAATTATTTAATTTATAAATTTATAGTTTATTAGTCTATGTTTTCAAACCAAACATGGCATTTGTAAGCAAATAGATTATTCATCATATATTTAAATGTTTGTGAAAATCTATGTATTTTCAAGTTTACTATAAGTGATAACATGTTTAGTTCTTGACCTACTGATCTCTTTTCATCCTCATTTTGGGTGATATCATTGCCATTCATGAATTTTACACTATGATATTATAACTAGATGACACAGAGTAAAATTTTGAGTACAATTGGAGGCTATGGGCCCAGACTGCCTAGAGTTTTAATCCTGTCTCCTAACCGTGTGATCCAATTAATTTACTAACTGTGACACTTATGCCTCATCTTCAACATCTGTAAAATTGATTGTAATGATTTACACCTCGTAAGGTCATTCTGGCC
The DNA here is from genome assembly GCF_910594005.1 of Cervus elaphus. Classification (NCBI taxonomy): domain Eukaryota; kingdom Metazoa; phylum Chordata; class Mammalia; order Artiodactyla; family Cervidae; genus Cervus; species Cervus elaphus. The sequence goes on along the minus strand of NC_057847.1, from coordinate 19,791,629 downwards.
ATTAGACAGAGTTACCAATACAAAGTTCTTGACCTCATTTAATGATCTGTAAACAGTAAATATTATTTACTGTCTACATGAGTAAACACCAGACCTGTATGTGACTGCCTGTTAGTAAAGGCCATGGGGGTGTTGCTGATGCACATCCAGGTTCTTCAAAACCAGAAGTTACTATCTTCACCTCTACACTGACTTTCTCCCTGACATCACTGCCTAGCTGCTCTGAATCTTCTGAAGCTAACCAATTACCCAGACCTACTGATTTTACTTTCTGTGTATCTACCACTGCCTTAGGCTTGCCCCTCCCCTGGTCATTCACTACCCTTTTTTTGAATCAGTCTAGTACTTTGTTTCCTTTTCTCTGTTCTGCTCCTATGCCTCCTCTCTCACCCCTTGCACCCACACACCAGAAAACAATCAAAGTAATCCACCTAAAACACAACCTAATTGGGTGACTTCCTTAGGAACTCCTAAGGCTTCCCATCACTTGCAGAAAAAAGCTCATAGCATGGCTCACGAGCTTTAGGTTTCAGGTGGTGCTCTACTTCTAGTTATTCTCATTTGGGGTATCCAAGCTTTTAGTTGTTTTTTTTGTTTTTTCCATTTCCTCCGTGAACATGTCTTTGCATCCCAGGTTAGGTTAAATATCACACAGTTTGCTCAAATAGACTCTGTGCTTACCTCTCATTGACCTTCTGTTGCATATCAAGTCATTCTTTGGACAGTCTTCTCTGCTAAACCACAGTCCTCTCAATTGCTATAATTTTGGATTGGTCATCTCTATGCCTTAATGGCCTGACTTATAGTGGGCTCTTAATGTTTCATGAAACTACTGAACTTAATTTTCCCAATATTTCTCAACTTCCCTCTACCTCAAAGAAAAGAGAAGAAAAACAGATTCTTTTCCTCTTATTCTCACATGTTGGAAAATGCTATAGATTTACTTGAATAATTTTCCAGCCTGGCTTTTATTCTGGGAATTGAGATAAAAGGCATAGAAATATCTGATAATACAGATGTTTATGAAAATGTTCAAGTCTATATAACATTCTGTAGATGCAGGGTCAAACTTTAAAAGAATTGAGCAAACAAGGGATTTGGATTTTCCTGGCAAAAATTTAAAAAAATAAAAATAAAAAGCACCAAAAACAAAAAAACACACACAAAAACAAATAGGTATGGATTTTAATGTGAGGAAAAAAAAAAAAAAAAAACCCAAGAAAACAAATGGGTAGAGAGGAGAGGAAAAACATGGTCCTTTCCAAGGGTTCAGTTCAGTTCAGTTCAGTTCAGTCACTCAGTTGTATCTGACTCTTTGCGATCCCATGGACTGCGGCAAACCAGGCTTCTCTGTCTATCGCCAACTCCCACAACTTACTCAAACTCATGTCCATCGAGTTGGTGATGCCATCCAGCAGTCTCATCCTCTGTCATCCCCTTCTCCTCCTGCCTTCAATCTTTCCCGGCATCAGGGTCTTTTCCAATGAGTCAGTTCTTCACATCAGATGGCTAAACTATTGGAGTTTCAGCTTCAGCATCAGTCCTTCCAATGAACATTCTGGACTGACTTCCTTTATGATGGACAGGTTAGATCTCCTTGTGGTCCGAGGGACTCTCAAGTGTCTTCTCCAACTACACAGTTCAAAAGCATCAGTTCTTCGGTGCTCAGCTTTCTTCACAGTCCAACTCTCACATACATACATGACTACTGGAAAAACCACAGCTTTGACTAGACAGACTTTTGTTGGCAAAGTAATCTCTCTGCTTTTTAGTATGTTGTCTAGTTTGGTCATAGCTTTTCTTCCAAGGAGCAAGCATCTTTTAATTTCTCAGCTGCAGTCACCATCTGCAGTGATTTTGGAGCCCAAAAAATATTGTTTCCCTTGTTTTCCCATCTATTTGCCATGAAGTGATGGGACTGGATGCCATGATCTTAGTTTTTTTAATGTTTAGTTTTAAGCCAGATTTTTCACTTTTTTCTTTCACTTTCATCAAGAAGTTCTTAGTTCTTCTTTGCTTTCTGCCATGAGGGTGGTGTTATCTGCAAATCTGAGGTTCTTGATATTTCTCCCAGCAATCTTGATTCCAGCTAGTGCTTTATCACAAGATGGAGGAGTAGAAGGACATGCACTCATCTTCTCCTGCAAGAACTCCAAAATTACAACTCACTGCTGAACAACCTTCAACAGGAGAATGTTGGATCCCACCAAAAAAAGATACCCCACATCCAAGAGCAAAGGAGAATCCCCAGCAAGACAGTAGGAGGGCAAAATCATGTTTAGAATCAAACCCCATACCTGCCAGAGATGCTTGGAGGGCTCAAACCAAACCTTGTGCACACCAGCAGACCCCACAGAGACTGAGCCAGACCTGCTTTTGAGTGTTTGAGTGTCTCCTGCAGAGATACACATTAGCAGTGGCCTGCTGCAGGGCCAGTGGTACTGGGTGCAGCAGACCTGGATGTGGCATAAGCCCTCTTTGAGGAGGTTGCCATTAACTCTACCATAGAGCCACCAGGACTTATACAGAACTGGGGAAACAGACTCTTGGAGGGCACAAATGAAAACTTGTGCACACCAGGACCTCAGAGGAAAGAGCAGTGACCCCACAAGAGATTGACCTAGACTTGCCTGTGCGTGTCCAGGAGTCTCCAACGGAGGTGTGGGTTGGCAGTGGCCTGCTGCAGGGCAGTGTGTGCATGGGACCTTTTGAAGGAAGTTACCATTATCTTCATTACCTTCACCATAGTTTGGTCTCAGGTCAAACAGGGAGAGAACAAGCCCCGCCCATCAACAGAAAATTGGAATAAAGATTTACTGAGCATGGCCCCGCCCATCAGAACAAGACCCAGTTTCCCCCACAGTCAATCGCTCCCATCAGGAAGCTCCCATAAGCCTCTTATCCTTATCCCTCAGAGGACAGAGAGAATGAAAATCACAGTCACTAAAACTAGTCAAACTGATCATATGGACCACAGCCTTCTCTAACTCAATGAACTCATGAGCCATGCCATGTAGGGCCACCCAAGACAGATGGGTCATGGTGGAGCGTTCTGACAAAATGTGGTCCACTGGAGAAGGAAATGGCAAACCACTTCAGTATTCTTGCCTTGGGAACCCCATGAACTTGAAGACCTAGAGATTATATTTAGGATACAATAGAAACAATTCTTGATTCTCATCTTTTAATCCAAATGAAAAAATACAAAGTACACTAAAAGGTATCCCTGTTAACTGCTTTCTAGACTCTCAAATTCGAAATGTTTAAGCATTTTGAACTTCGTGATTTTTTTTAATTAAGGTATTTTTTAATTGAAGGGTAATTGCTTTACAGAATTTTGTTGTTTTCTGTCAAACCTCAACATGAATCAGACATAAGTATACATATATCTCTTCCCTCTTGAAAGTCCTCCAATCTCGCTCCCCACCCCACCCCTCAAGGTTGATACAAAGCCCCTGCTTGAGTTTCCTGAGACATACAGCAAATTCCCGTTGGCTATCTATTTTACATATGGTAATGTAAGTTTCCATGTTCCTCTTTCCATACATCTCACCCTCTCCTCCCCCTCCCCATGTCCATAAGTCTGTTCTCTATGTCTGTTTCTCCATTGCTGCCCTGGAAATAAATTCTTCAGTACCATTTTTCTAGATCCCATATATATGTGTTAGAATACAATACTTATCTTTCTCTTTCTGACTAACCTCACTCTGTATAATAGGTTCTAGGTTCATCCACATCATCAGAACTGACTCAAATGCATTCCTTTTTATGGCTGAGTAATATTCCATTGTGTATATATACCACACTTCTTTATCCATTCATCTCTGATGGACATTTAGTTTGCTTCCATGTTCTAGATATTGTAAACAGTGCTGCAGTGAGCAATGGGACACATGTGTCTTTTTCAATTTTGGTTTCCTCAGGGTATATTCCTAGGAGTGGGATTGCTGGGTCATATGGTATTTCATTCCTCATTTTTTAAGGAATCTCCATACTATCTTCCATAGTGGCTGTATCAATTTACATTGCCACCAACAGTGCAAGAGCATTCCTTTTTCTTCACACCCTCTTCAACACTGATTGTTTGTAGACTTTTTGATGATGACCATTCTTACTTGTGTGAGGTGATATCACATAGTAGTTTTGATTTGCATTTATCTAGTAATGAGCAATGTTGAGCATCTTTTCACGTGTTTGTTAGCCATCTGTATGTCTTCTTTGGAGAAATGTCTGTTTAGGTCTTTTTCCCACTTTTTGATTGGGTTGTTTGCTTTTCTGATATTGAGTTGTATGAGCTACTTGTATATCTTGAAAATTAATCCTTTGTCAGTTGTTTCATTTGCTATTATTTTTCCCCATTCTGAGGGTTGTCTTGCTTCTAATTTCCTTTGCTATGCAAAAGCTTTTAAGTTTAATGAGGTCCTACTTGTTTACTTTTGTTTTTATTTCCATTACTCTCAGAAGTGGGTCATAGAGGATCTTGATGTGATTTATGTCATCGAGTGTTCTGTCTATGTTTTCTTCTAAGAGTTTTATAATTTCTGGTCTTACATTTAGATCTTTAATCCATTTTGAGTTTATCTTTGTTTGTGGTGTTAGGAGGTGTCCTAATTTCATTCTTTGTATATAGCTGTCCAGTTTTCCCAGCACCACTTATTGAAGAGGCTATCTTTTCCCCATTGTATATTCTTGCCTCCTTTGTCAAAAATAAGGTACCCATAGGTACATGAGTTTATTTCTGGGCTTTCTATCTTATTCTATTGGTCTGTATTTCTGTTTCTGTGCCAATACCATACTGTCTTGATGACTGTAGCTTTGTACTATAATCTGAAGTCAGGAAGGTTGTTTCCTAAAGCTCCATTCTTTTTTCTCAAGACTGTTTTGGCCATTCAGGGTCTTTGTGTTTCCATATGGATTGTGAAATTTTTTGTTCTAACTCTGTGAAAAATGCCATTGGTAATTTGATAGGGATTGCATTGAATCTGTAGATTATATTTGGTAGTATAGACATTTTCACAATATTGATTCTTCCTACCCAGGAACATGGAATACCTCTCCGTCCGTTAACGTCATCTTTGATTTCTTTCATCAGTGTGTTATAATTTTCTGTATACAGTTCTTTTGTCTCCTTAGGTAAGCTTATTCCTAGATATTTTATTCATTTTGTTGCAATCATGAATGGGATTGATTCCTTAATTTCTTCTTCTGATTTTTCATTGTTAGTATATAGGAATGCTTGTTATTTCTGTGTATTTACTTTGTATCCTGTGACTTTGCTAAATTCACTGATTAGCTCTAGTAATTTTCTGATAGTATCTTTAGGATTTTCTATGTATAGTATCATGTCATTTGCAAACAGTGAGAGCTTTATTTCTTCTGTTCTGTATTCCTTTTATTTCTTTTTTCTTCTCTGATTGATGTAGCTAGGATTTCCAAAACTATGTTGAATAGTAGTGGTGAAAGTGGACACCCTTGTCTTGGTCCTGATCTTAGGGGGGATGCTTTCAGTTTTCACCATTGAGAATAATGTTTGCTGTAGGCTTATCATATATGACCTTTACTATGTTGAGGCAGGTTCCTTCCATGCCCGTTTTTTGAAGAGTTTTAATCATAAATAGGTGCTGAATTTTGTCAAAGGCTTTTTCTACATCTATTGAGATGGTTTTTATCTTTCAATTAGTTAATATGGTGTATCACATTGATTGATTTGTGTTTATTGAAGAATTCTTGCATCCCTGGAATAAACACAACTTGATGATGGTGTATGAGCTTTTTAATGTGGTGTTGAATTCTGTTTGCTAAAATTTCATTGAGGATTTTTGCATCTATGTCCATCAGTGATATTGAACTTTAGTTTTCCTTTTTCATGTTGTCTTTGTCTGGTTTTGGTATCAGGGCAATGGTGGCCTCTTTGAATGAGTTTGGAAGTATTCCTTCCTCTGCAATTTTTTGAAAGAGTTTTAGAAGGATAGTCATTAACACTTCACATGGCTTCACAGGTGAATTCTATCAAATGTTTAGAGAAGAGCTAATACCTATCCTTCTAGAACCTGGTAATTATTTTCTAAGTGAACAAACATTTTTCAATGGATAGTTTATCATTATCATTAATTGACTCACATAACATGTACTGAACACTTGCTATATATCAAGTCAAAAAGCATCTAATACATAATGGGATGTAGCTTTGTAATATAAAATTGCTATTCTTAATACCAAATATTTGGACACTGTAACCAAAAACTGACAAATACAACACAAAAGCATATGCAAGGCATATAGCATTTAGAATAAAAATACCACAGGAATAATGAATCAAAGATTTATTTTCTGAAGCAACATGCTATAAAAACAGATTTTATAGTAAAGGGCAATTTGGTTAATATGCCAAATATTAATTAAAATAGAACTTTTTTATTTGTGATAAAACAGTGAACTAATTAACAGTATCAGCCACTACTTTTCAGTTTTCTTTGCAGCCTGAAACTTCTCTCCTCTTATCTACCCCAAGGGAGATATTTTAATCTAGAACATGAGTTGGTACAAACTGGCCTGTGAGCCAAATCCATGCCTCAAACTAACAATGGCTTTCACATTTTTAAAAGATTATAAAAAGCAAAGACTATACAACAGAGATTGTATGTGACTCACAGAGTCTAAAATATTTACCAGCTAGCCCATTATAGAAAAAAGCTCACTGACCCTCTGTCTAGACTCCTCTCTTCTTCATTCCTCAAATCCAAATTAGTGTCTGCCTCCTAATATCTCTGCCACAAAAGATTAGGCTCTTTCTCCATCCCACTTGCTCAACTGCTCAAGATTATGGCTCCATTGCCTCTGGGCTAATGTGGTTCTCTTTCTCCAATCTCACCCTTCGCCAACCACCCACTTTAACACCCTCAAATGTTCTTTTAAAGATTAAGAGTCACCATGTCTTTCTCAGTAAATCTTTTCTTGACATCCCAATACCACTACAACATATGTACTCACTTCTACTGGGCCCTGCTCTCCACAGAGATACATGAGGCACACTTCACACCAAGGATTACAGATTTGCTTTCTGTATAACCTAAGAGCTCCCATCAGGGTAGATACAGATATAACATGTGCCAAGAAGAAGGTATGTGTCAAAAGCTGAGTTGAGTGAATGAGTTTAATTCAGTGTTTTTGAGTGTAGAAAAAGTTCCCACGGCTCGGGATATCTTTGGAAGAGAAGAGAATAGGTATGTGCCACCAAGAGAATGTTTGGCAAAAAATAGTAAAACCAGAAGAACAGAAAAGTAACTACTCATCTGCCTTTCATGCTAATGTTCCCTTTCATGAATGCATTTGAATATATAAAAATTTTAAATGTTTAAATTATGCACAACACTAAGATGTGTACTTTACATGTTTTTCCAGTTATTTTCATTTTATAAAGTTGGCATCTGTGTGAATATAGAACTGAAAATTGACAGAATGGGTGCATTGTGTATGTGTGGAGAATAAAGATTAGAAGAAGGCAGGAAGACAGAAGGAAGATAGAAGAGCTTACCACTAGCTGCTTCCCTGCTTCTAATTTCTTTCCCCTAGCTCCAGAAACAAGGCAACCTCCTTGCCTTCTCCATATCCTTTTTTATTAGTCAGGGTAGACTATGTTATGCTGCAATGAAGATTTACTTTGAAATCCCATGGCCTTAACACAGCTAAAGCTTATTCTTTGCTTATCTTACATGTTCATTTTTGAGCCCATATGAAAGCATGGCTTCTCCTCCATAGGGTCACTCAACACTCCAGGCTGATGGCAACTCCATCGACCAGACCTGTACAAGTTGGTATATTTGATCTTCTTTAAAGAGAAGGAAGTACATATACACCTTCAGTCTTCATTTCAGAGCTACTCACACGACCTCACCTAGTTGGGAATTACATTAAGACACTGGGAATTACAGCCTCTCTTGTACTAGGAATGAGAGAAGAATCAGATATTGATGTATTACTAATGTCTACAATACCCTTTCAGATGAACTGGTTATCATTAGTAAGACAAAACTATCCACCTTGTGGTACAGAATTAAAGCTTCTGTTTATTAATATGAAAGATGTCCTACTCGGGGATTATTGATTTCATATACCTTTGACCAACAATCTAATAAGCTCTGGTTATGGTTCCAGTCCCATCTTCCTTATACCTACAGTTTATGTTGAGACTTTTTTTTTCCCTAAATACCTCATTATCCAGTCAAAAAAATAGCAAGTATTTACTCCTGGAATAAGTACCTTCTCTGATCATCTAAACAATGGCTCTCTAGAAGTTCCCCAGTTCTTCTGATTCCCTGGGATAAATGGAATAAGAACAACAGTCCACAAATTAGAAACTAGGGCAATAATTCAGGACCTTGAATACTGTTGTATATATGGTGAAGACTGAGATAGGAGGCAGAGTGGGAACGGACTATTGAGGACCAGTCATACATGAGTTAGATCTCTAGACGTCCTTGTTGCTATGAACACAAAAGAGAGTACCACCACTTCATATCCCAAAGGTTTTATGCTGTCTTAGAGTCTTCCTTTTCCTTTCTTGGCTGCCTTAGAGGTTCATCTTAGCAAGCTCCTACCTGCAAATGTTGAACGGAAGGCGACATATTGCAGATTGTCACAGGCTTCCCAATTTCAAAGCACTGAATTAGAAAGACAACTTCTAAAATTTGTATTAGTGATCCTCTGTACCCTGTTCAGATATCTGATAAATCTAAAGGCAAGTGAATATGTGTTGTATACAAGATCAATACAGTTTAGATGAGCCCATGTTGAAAGCACATACAAACAAAACATAATTTATGAATCAAAAGGACTGTCAGTCAATGTTCCTCCTTGGGATTATAAGGTTAATTCAGTACTTGCTTGGGGCTAGATGTCTGACTGATCACAGCCTGAAGAGAAAGAAACCAGAGACCCTACCAGCTTTAGAAAGAGAAAAGTAAGAGGGTGCATGAAGACTGTTAGCAACACAACCTACTTTTTGGGAAAAACATAAAGGTTTCCTGTGGTCAAAAGGTAGAAACTTCCAACAAAAGGTAAATAAATACTAGGAATGTAATGTACAACATGATTAATATAATTAACTCTGTATGTTATATATGACAGTTGTTAAGAAAGTAAATCCTAAAAATCCTTATCACGAGAAAAGGATTTTCTTCTTGCTCTTTTATTTTCCATCTCTTTGAGATGATGGATGTTCACTAAACTTATTGTGATCATGATTTCATGATGTATATAAGTCAAATCATTATGCTGTACACTTTATTCAGTGCTCTATGTCAATCATATCAATAAAAACTGGAAGAAAAACACAACAAAACAAGACAAAATCAATCATTCATCTCCTCAACTCCAAGCAGCATTTCCTTTTCATATTTAATTTTTTTTCTAATTGAAAACTGTATTATAGTCAATGCATACTCTAAAATTTGTATTAAATCATTTTTTACTAGTAATAGTGATCTAGAACTGAGGGGCTAATAAGAATAAATATTTCTCTTTCACCATAAAAAGGGAGAGAGAGAAATAAATAAATACCAAACAAAACAGAGGCTTCCTGTACCCTGAGAGAAGGAAGATCTTATGTGAGTTAAGAGCATAATACACTCATAATGAGTCCACAGTCACCAAGCTAGTCTGAAGCTAGTCCATGGATAAAGTGAAGATATTTCTCTTCTGTTTGTCATTTTGGTTATGTCTCTTTTCTTGTTCTTCTCTTTCAGGTATCTGTACAGGGACCTGGAACAATCTCCCATTTGTGATAGTCTCCCCAGTAACTCTCTGCTCTGTCACCCCTTGGGAGATCTACCATGGAGATGACAAGGTGTCCGTGTACACAGTTTGGTCCTCACTGTGTCAGCCTGTTTCAAAAAACTGAGCCAGTTGTTAATGTTTAAAATTCAGGAGACTTCATATAAAATTCAGGATGCCTGACTGCTCTGGTTATCCCAGGTCTGCATTTCTCCCACGGCAACTTTTGGCTGGAGCTGAGTAGCAGATGCTCCCTGTAAAAGAAGCAAAAGCAGAAGAACTCTGTGGTCTCCCTGTTCCCCATAGTCTTGTTTGCAATGAGGCTGGGCATTTAATATCATGTTAGCCTCGATGTTTTCCTTGGATTCCCAGCCTGTTTTAGTTAATCATTTTTTTTTTCCCTTCCTGGCCCCTTTAGATATTTCAATTTGAAACTTCTGGCTAGTAGAACCAAGTTTTAGTCAAAGCATCAAAGTTAGATAAAGTATTCTTGGACATATTTTGCATGCCCTAGAAGGCCAATATCCAGGTGTCATTTTAGAGGAGAGAAATCTAGGAGGCTGCTTATCTTGTCTCAACCTTAGACAAAAAGAATCCTGAAGGGCTACATGTGGTCTAATCCAATGTATGGAATGCAAGGGGTGGAATTAAGGCCTAGCTAGGGTGCATTTGGCAAAAGAATTGCACATGCATTATCTGATTTGTTATAGCCTTTAGTGACAAGTAACAAAAACACACATAGTACATAATGATCTAAGGAAAAGAGAGGCTCTGTTTGTTCTATAACTGAAAAGTGTATTTCCAGAGCGACATCCTTTCAGGTCCATCTCCAACAAGAGAGATCTTTGTCCTAGTAATCCAGGAAAAGTTCAAATACATCACATCAATTCTGATTGGGACTACTTTGTAGCCAGGGGAATATCAATCAGGCGCCAGTGACAGATCAGATACTCTACCTGAGAAATAAAAGTAGAATGAAGGGCAAGTGTAATCCCTCAACTGGAAATCCATCTGTGGTTAGGAGAGGAGTGAATGAATGATGGGTAGCACCAGAAACTATCAACTGTGTCTGGGCTGCTTGTTAAAAAGCAAATTCCCACTGCCCAGGTACTCTGACTCATGAGGCCCAGAATCCTTTTTATTTAATAAGATCTTGAGGGATTCTGATGCAAGATGTTATTAATTCAAACTTTGTGAAACACTTCAAGACTACAGTGTCTTATTACAACTAAAAATAAATTCATAATTACATGCCAGGAACCATATTAAGTATTTTACAGCCATTATTTCAGATAATCCTTAAACAACTCTATGAAGTAGGGCAATTATTAGCTCAATTTTTGGATGAGGAAGTGAACCTTTAGAAGTTTAATAATTTTCCCAATGACACATCAATAATAATAAGTGACAGAGCCAAAATTCAAACCCACAAATAACTGACTGTAAACTTAATGTTTTTACTACTCTGTTATAATGTCTATATCCCTTTAGATTTCTGTGCTTGCCATAGATTTCAGGATGATTCATGAGTCAGAGAGTCTAATCTTGCCATTCTTTGACATGAATAACAACTTATTGATATTCACCAGAGTGAGTCACTGAGTTAGACAAAGTTATATCAAATACCAGTGTGTTGTTCCTTTACTGCTGTATACTATATGTGGCCTTAGGAAAGTTGCATCTGCTTTCCGAACTTCAATTTCCCTTTCTATAAAGGATTATTGATTTCATTTCATAAGGTTGACATAGGAATTAAATGAGTAAGTAAAATGTTCAAGACCATACTTACCCTCAGTAAATACTGGGTATTTTTTTCCATCTGTGTGTTTAATCACAAATGATCAGATGATGATTTCCTTTCCTATCATTTTGTTGTCTCTGCTAATTTGTTGAGAAGTATCACTGTAGGCTCCTCATTATCCTTACTGTAGGCAACAACAAATTCTGGTCAGTCCATAGTCTTCAGATGTTTGTAATGCCCCTGAGAACTGGTATTTCAGTTTGAGCGAGGTGCTCAAGGATTAGAAAGAGAGAAAGGAGTAAATATTTATTAAGTGCCTATTATATAAAGTGAAAGTGAAGTCACTCAGTCGTGTCCGACTCTTGGCGAACCCGTGGACTGTAGCCTACCAGGCTCCTCCGACCATGGGATTCTCCAGGCAAGAATACTGAAGTGGGTTACCATTTCCTTCTCCAGGGGATCTTCCCAACCTAGGGATCGAACCTGGGTCTCCCGCATTGGAGGCAGACGCTTTAACCTCTGAGCCACCAAGGAAGCCTATTATATAAGTAGACATATTTCAGAAACTACTTTAAATTTTTTATATTATTATTGAGGTATAATTGACATATAACATTATCTTAATTTCAAGGGGGCAATAAATGATTTGGTATTTGTATATTATACAAAATGATCACTGCAATAAGACTAGTTAAGATTTGTCACCATAACTAGTTATAAATATTTTCTCAAGGTAAGAATTTTTAAGATCTACTCTCTTAGCAACTTTCAAGTATATAATACAGTGCTATTAACTATGAGGAGGGTTATGGCAACCCACTCCAGTACTCATGCCTGAAAATCCCATGGACAGAGAAGCCTGGCAGTCTATAGTCCATAGGGTCACAAAGAGTCAGACAAGACAAGCAACTTGGCACACTATATGACTTATTTCACTGTCAATTTTTAATGATTTGAGGAACCTATATATTGCTTTTCATAGTGGTTGCACCAATTTACATTCCCACCAACAGTGCACAAACGTTGCCTTTTCTCCACATCCTCATCAATACTATGTCTTGTCTTTTTGAGAATAGCAATCCTAGCAGGTGTGAACTGGTATGCCAGTGTGCTTTTGATTTGCACTTCCTTGATGACTGGTGGAGTCCCCAGGTCGGTAGGTGCCCAATATGCTGCTGGAGATCAGCATATTGGAGAAATATGCTGGAGAAATACGTGGAGAAATAACTCCAGAAAGAATGAAGGGATGGAGCCAAAGCAAAAACAATACCCAGTTGTGGATGGGACTGGTGATAGAAGCAAGGCCCGACGCTGTAAAGAACAATATTGCATAGGAACCTGGAATGTTAGGTCCATGATTCAAGGCAAATTGGAAGTGGTCAAACAGGAGATGGCAAGAGTGAATGTCGACATTCTAGGAATCAGTGAACTAAAATGGACTGGAATGGGAGAATTTTACTCAGATGATCATTATATCTACTACTGTGGGCAAGAATCCCTTAGAAGAAATGGGGTAGCCATCATGGTCAACAAGAGTCTGAAATGCAGTACTTGGATGCAATCTCAAAAACCACAGAATGATCTCTGTTCGTTTCCAAGGCAAACCATTCAGTATCACAGTAATCCAAGCCTATGCCCCAACCAGTAATGCTGAAGAATCTGAAGTTGAACAGTTCTATGAAGACCTACAAGACCTGTTAGAACTAACACCCACAAAAGATGTCCTTTTCATTATAGGGGACTGGAATGCAAAAGTAGGAAGTCAGGAAACACCTGGAGTAACAGGCAAATTTGGCCTTGGAGTACAGAATGAAGCAGGGCAAAGGCTAATAGAGTTCTGCCAAGAGAACACACTGGTCATAGCAAACACCCTCTTCCAACAACACAAGAGAAGACTCTACACATGGACATCACCAGATGGTCAACACCGAAATCAGATTGATTATATTCTTTCAGTCAAAGATGGAGAAGCTCTATACAGTCAGCAAAAACGACTGGGAGCTGACTGTGGCTCAGATCATGAACTCCTTATTGCCAAATTCAACTTAAACTGAAGAAAGTAGGTAAAACCACTAGACCATTCAGGTATGACCTGAATCAACTCCCTCATGACTATACAGTGGAAGTGAGAAATAGATTTAAGGGACTAGATCTGATAGACAGAGAGCCTGATGAACTATGGACGGAGGTTTGTCTCATTGTACAGGAGACAGGGATCAAGACCATCCCCATGGAAAAGAAATGCAAAAAGGCAAAATGGTTGTCTGAGGAGGCCTTACAAATAGCTGTGAAACAAAGAGAAGCGAAAAGCAAAAGAGAAAAGGAAAGATATTCCCATTTGAATACAGAGTTCCAAAGAATTACAAGGAGAGATAAGAAAGCCTTCATCAGTGATCAATGCAAAGAAATAAAGGAAAACAACAGAATGGGAAAGACTAGAGATCTCTTCAAGAAAATTAGAGATACCAAGGGAACATTTCACGCAAAAATGGGCTCAATAAAGGACAGAAATGGTATGGACGTAACAGAAGCAGGAGATTTTAGAAGAGGTGGCAAGAATACACAGAAGAACTGTACAGAAAAGATCTTCATGACCCAGATAATCACAATGGTGTGATCACTCACCTACAGCCAGACATCCTGGAATGTGAAGTCAAGCAGGCCTTAGAAAGCATCACTATGAACAAAGCTAGTGGAGGTGATGGAATTCCAGTTGAGCTATTTCAAATCCTCAAAGATGATGCTGTGAGAGTGCTGCACTCAATATGCCAGCAAATTTGGAAAACTCAGCAGTGGCCACAGGACTGGAAAAGGTCCGTTTTCTTTCCAATCCCTAAGAAAGGCAATGCCAAAGAATGCTCAAACTACCACACAATTGCACTCATCTCACACGCTAGTAAGGTAATGCTCAAAATTCTCTGAACCAGGCTTCAGCAATACATGAACCGTGAAGTTCCAGATGTTCAAGCTGGTTTCAGAAAAGACAGAGGAACCAGAGATCAAATTGCCAATATCCGCTGGATCATCGAAAAAGCAAGAGAGTTCCAGAAAAACATCTATTTCTGCTTTATTGACTATGCCAAAGCCTTCAACTGTGTGGATCACAATAAACTGTGGAAAATTCTGAAAGAGATGGGAATACCAGACCACCTGACCCACCTCTTGAAAAACCTGTATGCAGGTCAGGAAGCAACAGTTAGAACTGGACATGGAACAACAGACTGGTTCCAAATAGGAAAAGGAGTATGTCAAGGCTGTATATTGTCACCCTGCTTATTTAACTTATATGCAGAGTACATCATGAGAAATGCGGGCTGGAAGAAGCACAAGCTGGAATCAAGATTGCTGGGAGAAATATCAAGAACCTCAGATATGCAGATGACAACACCCTTACGGCAGAAAGTGAAGAAGAACTAAAGAGCCTCTTGATGAAAGTGAAAGAGGAGAGTGAAAAAGTTGCCTTAAAGCTTAACATTCAGAAAACTAAGATCATGGCATCTGGTCCCATCACCTCATTGAAAATAGATGGGGAGATAGTGGAAACAGTGGCAGACTTTATTTTGGGGGGCTCCAAAATCACTGCAGATTGTGTCTGCAGCCATGAAATTAAAAGAGTCTTACTCTTTGGAAGGAAAGTTATGACCAACCTAGATAGCATATTAAAAAGCAGAGACATTACTTTGCCAACAAAGGTCCGTCTGGTCAAGGCTATGGTTTTTCCAGTGGTCATGTATGGATGTGAGAGCTGGACTGTGAAGAAAGCTGAGTGCCGAAAAATTGATGCTTTTGAGCTGTGGTGTTGGAGAAGACTCTTGAGAGTCCCTTGGACTGCAAGGAGATCCAACCAGTCCATCCTAAAGCAGATCAGTCCTGGGTGTTCATTGGAAGGACTGATGCTGAAGCTGAAACTGCAATACCTTGGGCCACCTCATGTGAAGAGTTGTCTCTTTGGAAAAGACCCTGATACTGGGAGGGGTTGGGGGCAGGAGGAGAAGGGGACGACCGAGGATGAGATGGTTGGATGGCATCACTGACTCGATGGGCATGAGTTAGAGCAAACTCCAGGAGTTTGTGATGGACAGGGAGGCCTGGTGTGTGCTGCAATTCATGGGGTCACAAAGAGTGGGACACGACTGAGTGACTAAACTGAACTGAACTGATGATAGTGATGTTGAGCACGTTTTCAGTACATGTATATCTTCTTTGAAAAATTTATTCGGATCCTCTTTCTATTCATAATTGTATTGCTCCCTTTCTCTTACTGGGTTGTGTGAATTATTTATATATTTTGGATATCGACTCTTCATCAGATATGATTTGCAGATATCATCTCTCAGATACATGATTTGCAGATATTTTCTATAAACATTTTTGTAGGTTACCTTCTCATTTTATTGAGGTTTCCTTTGTTGTACAGAAACTGTTTAGTTTCATGTAATCCTACTTGTTTATTTTTGCTTTTGTGACAAATTAAAAAAAAAAAAATCATTACCAATACCAGTATCAGGGAGTTTACCACCTATGTTTTCTTCTAGGAGTTTTATGTTTTAATTTTTCAAAGAAGATATACAAATGGCAAACAGGTACTGAAAAAGTGTTCAACATCACTAATTATCAAGGAAGTACAAATCAAAACCACACTGACATATCAACTCCTTCATCATAAATTGACCACATATGTGTGGATTTTTTCCCTTCGTTTTCTACTCTGTTCCATTCATCTATATCTGTTTTTATTCTAATACCCTACTGTTTTAATTACCATAATTTTGTAACATAGTTTGAAATAAGGGCTCATGATGCTTCCAGCATCATAGTTCTTTCTCAAGATTGCTTAGGCTATCTGAGATCTTTTGTGGTTCCATACAAATTTTACGATTGTTTGCTCTGTTTCTGTGAAAGTGCCTTTGGAATTTTGATAGGGATTTCATTAAATCTGTAGCTTTCTTTGTGAAGAAGGTGATGGCACCCCACTCCAGCACTCTTGCCTGGAAAATCCCATGGATGGAGGAGCCTGGTAGGCTGTGATCCATGGGGTCGCTAAGAGTCGGACACGACTGAGTGACTTCACTTTCTCTTTTCACTTTCATGCATTGGAGAAGGAAATGGCAACCCATTTCTTGCCTGGAGAATCCCAGAGACGGGGGAGCCTAGTGGGCTGCTGTCTATGGGGCACAGAGTCGGACACGACTGAAGTGACTTAGCAGCAGCAGCAGCAGCAGCTTGCTTTGGGTAGTATGGACATTTTAGTAATATTCTCATCTGTGAGCATAAAATATCTCTCCATTTATTTGTGTTTCCTTCAGTTTCTTTCATCAGTG
Organism: Cervus elaphus; assembly: GCF_910594005.1. Classification (NCBI taxonomy): domain Eukaryota; kingdom Metazoa; phylum Chordata; class Mammalia; order Artiodactyla; family Cervidae; genus Cervus; species Cervus elaphus. The sequence continues at coordinate 19,774,796 of NC_057847.1, read as the reverse complement.
TATTATAGCTTTCAGTGTACAGCTCTTTTACCTCCTTGATTAAATTTATTCATAAGTATGTTATGCCTTTGTTATGCAATTGTAAATACAGTTATTTTCTTAATTTCTCTTTCTGATAGTTCATTTTTAGTATATAGAAATGCAATAGATTTTTGCATAATGGTTTTGTTTCCTGCAACTTTACTGATTTTATTGATTAGTTCTAATAGTTTTTTAGTGGCATCTTTAGGGTTTTGTAAATATAATATTTACAAAGAAAGATTTACAAGGAAAGATTGAAGGCAGGAGGAGAAGAAGGCAGCAGAAGATGAGATGGTTGTTTGGCATCACCAATTCAATGGACATGAACTTGGGTAAACTCAGGGAGAAGTTGAGGGACAAGGAAGCCCTGTGTGCTGCAGTCCATGGGGTTGCAAAGTATCAGGCATGACTTGGCAAGTGAACAACAACAACAAAAAATGTAACATTATATCATCTGTAAATAATGATAGTCTTATTTCTTCCTTTCTGATTTGGATTCCTTTTATTTATTTTTCTTGCCCGATTACTGTGTCCAGGTCTTCCAATACTTATGTTGAATAAAAGAGACAGTAGGTATTCTTGTCTTGTCCTGATCTTATAACCAATGAGTATGATGTTGACTGTGAGTTTGTATCTTCTGTGTAGAGGCCTATAATAAATAGGCCTTTATTATGTTGAGATATGTTCCCTCTGTACCCATTTAGTTGAAAATTTTTATCATAAATCTTTATGGAACTTTGTCAAATGCCTTTTCTACATCTATTGAGATGATCATTTGATTTTTGTCCTTCATCTTGTTAGTGTGGTAGTTATATCACATTGATTGATTTGCAGATGTTTAACTACCTTGCTAAATTTTACTAATAATGCTACATTGTGTAGATAAGGACTCTGAAACTTAGAGAAGTTATTTGCTCAGGGTCATTCCCCCAGGCAAGTGGAGGATTCAGAAATTGAACCCACCCTTCATCCTAGTGACTCCACAACTTGTGGGCTTTTCTGCATGTGTTACTTTCCTATGAAAGTGAAGCCCTCATTATGAATGTAGACTCTTCATCTAGTGCTGATTCTACTTGACCAGATTTCATTAGTGAAAACTTCAGTTTTCTTGGCATATTAATGTTCAAAAGCAGAATGGAAAGGAATCATAAAATGTGAAGAAGAAACATTGATAGTTTTACTGATGAGCTTTATAAAGCTGAAGAAGTATTGATTATGACAGTAATAAACATACTGTCTTTTAAATACAGTTTTAGTTTACCTTTTTTTTACCCTAGGGTAGAAATTAGAAATTAAGACTAATCAAATGCTAATATAATAAGTTCTCTAACAAGTAAAACACTATGATTTTACATACATACCAAGTTTTTCTCTTTTCTTTGCCCTGAGAAGCAAAAAATCTTTGAAATCCTCAGTTGAGTTAGAAGAAGTTCTTATTAGGTAAATGTAATAAATTTATGATGAAGATGAGACCCTTCAAAGTTGCCTTTCTTATTTGTTTTGCACTCAATTCTCCTAGTAGAATGGCATAAAAATTCAATTGAATTAAAAAAAAATTCACTACAGCTCCAGAACTTGATCAATTATCTAACAAATTATGAAACTGAATATATTATATTATGCAATCCATTTTATCTTTCCAAGTCAGTTATCATTATTCTTCCTGAGACTTGGGAAGAGAATTCTTTGGGTTTTTCTAAAACTTCCTGAAATTCATATACTCCAGTCCTTCTCTCCACTGGCCACCAATATTCTGAAAATGACAATAATTCTACTTCCAACCTAAGGAAACCACTCTTACCATGTACCTGAAAGCAACACTAATATCTTCTTCAAATAATGCATTTCAAAAATTGATTCAAAAAAATGTTTTCACTATTTTAAAATCCTAAGTAGCTACAAGTAAGTTACACTTTCTCAAAAGGACTACAAATTAGTTCCATAATTTATCTTAGCAAAGGTATTATAGGAAGGTGCAAACAAATGAATGCTATGCTCTGTCTTGGCAGTTCAATATTAGATTTTGAGGAGTATGTATGTGTGTGTGTGTGCGCGCGCGCGTGGGTGGGTGGGTGTGGGTGTGTGTCTGTGTGTGTTAGTCACTCAGTTGTATCCAACTCTGTGTGACCCCATGGACTAATGTCCACCAGGCTCCACTGTCCATGGGATTTTCCAGGCAAGAATATTGGAGTGGGTTGCATTCCCTTCTCCAGGGGATCTTCCCAACCCAGGAATTGAACCTGGGTCTCCTGAATTGCAGGCAGATTATTTACCATCTGAGCCATCCAGGATATATATATTTGAAATACATTGAGAATATATATATATATAGTCCAAATTCTTCTAAAATGCAAAATTATTAGCCCACAGAAGCCTAATTAATATAGAGAGGAAAAGTGATTCCTTCTCAGGCACATATCTGCCTTTATATAAAGCTGTTGTTTAGGCAGAGGTTTCCTTTGGCACTGCTAATTCTTCTTTTTTCTCATTGCCTCAACCACATCCTAGTTCTCCTCTGTCCAGACTAGACCTTCTAAAACTTTTAAAACTAGAGATTCTGTGCCTACATTCAGCCTCACATGGGATTCTGCCAAGGCTTGACTTATACTCCAATAATTTGGAGCTAAGGAACTCACACACTCCACAATCATAATCTTCATTGTGCTAATGAAATTGATTCATGAAATACTATGCCTTTAATCTTCCTAAAATTATGTGTACCTTAAGTCCAAACCAAACTGTAATGTAGTGGGTTTTTGTTCATTTGTTTTTGTTTGTTCCCAAATTCGTGTCCAGCTCTTGGTGACCCCATGAACTGCAGCACACCAGGCTTTCCTGTCCTTCACTATTTCCCAGAGTCTGCTCCAACTCATGTCCATTGAATCAGTGATGCCACCCAACCATCTCATCCTTTGGTGTCTCCTTCTCCTTTTACCCTCAATCTTTGCCAGCATCAAGGTCTTTTCCAATGAGTCAGCTCTTCACACCTGGTGGCCAAAGTATTGAAGCTTCAGCTTCAACATCAGTCCTTCCATTGAATATTATGGTTGATTTCTTTCAGGATTGACTGGTTTGATCTCCTTGTTGTTCAAGGGACTCTCAAGATTCTTCTCCAGCACCACAGTTCGAAAGCATCAATTCTTTGTCACTCAGCTTTCTGTATGGTCCAACTCTCATATTCGTACATATTGACTACTGGAAAAACCATAACTGTGTCTAAACAGACCTTTGTTGGCAAAGTTATATGTCTGTCTTCCTGACCCAGGGATTGAACCCACGCATCCTGCATTGCAAGCAAATAGCTACGAGAGAAGCCCTTTAAGCTACCCAGTTTGAGGTAATTTGTTATAGTAGCCCTAGAAAGATAGTATAGGACCTTTCCAATCTTACTTCACTTCATTCCCTTATCCTTATCTTCTTCTCAGAAAGCAGCCTCCATGTTCTGCCTTCCTCTATTCACCCTCCTGGAAGTGTTTTCCCTTTTCTTTCACAGTCCAAATTGAAGTTATCCCTCAAGGTCCAGTTTAAATAGGACTGTTACCGAAATCTTGGCTCTCTGTGCACTGACGCCAAACAGAAACACAGAGACAGGGTTACACAGGAGAAAGAACTAGTGGCTTTATTTCTTTGCCAGGCAGAGAAGGAACACAGCAGGCTCATGCTTCAAGAGCTGTGCGTCCTTTCCAGGGGAATAGGAAGAGGTTTTATAGACAGGACTGGTGGTCAGGGGTAGGTGACCAGGATCAAGAGTGACAGGCTTTCATTCTTCTGATGGGTTGGCGGTGAGGTAAGTAGGAGTCTGCATTATCAACCTTCAGGTTCAAATGGTCTGGGGTCTGCAAGCTTGAGGATGGCATAACAGTTCTCCTATCTGGAGGGGTTTTCAGTATCTGCAAAATAGCTCAAAGACATTGTCTGTAAGACCTTGCCCCAGGGCTACTCTTGTCTGTTTGTTTCCCCCTGGTCTTGCTCCCCTCCTTTCCCTAACTAACAACCACTTGAATCTGCCCACTGGGACTCAGGGAAGGTCACAGAGGCTGAAGGAAGGCTGTTTCAAAGAAATGGGGGACATAGAGAGTCTTTGCGCCCAAGAGTCCCAAGGGGCCCTGCTCAGTATCAGGACTCTTTCTATAAAACTTGCTCTTGTCACTCTCCTCAAAGTCAAATTTTTCAGATATTTTCTCTGAAGAACTATGTAGTAGTGGTTTAGTCACTTAGTTGTGTCTGACTCTGCACTCTGCAGACTGAAGCCCAGCAGGCTCCTCTGTCCATGGGGTTTCCCAAGCTACAATACTGGAGTGTGTTGCCATTTCCTTCTCCAGGGGATCTTCCTGACCCAGGGATAGAACCCACATCTCCTGCAAGTCTCCTGAATTGCAGGCAGATTCTTTACTGCTGAGCCATGGGGGAATCCCAAATAGTAAGCACTATATGAACAAACTATTGATTATGTAAACATGTCTTAGCATTATGATACTCTTTATTGACTTGAACTATGAGTTAAATCATAACTTGGTTATTTAAATGTTATGGCTTTATATTTTCTCTCCTCAATTAGTTTATAAATTGTGAGTAAGAGAAGTTTGGCCTTTGCCTTTGGCCCCTGGGAAGTAGCCTCTAAACCCTTGGAATATTCCGCTTGATTAGAGTGTTTCTATTTACTTGGGGCCTTGGGCCAACCTGATAATTTATGCTAACAGTTCGATGTTTGATGAGGGGCCTTGGGCCGCGTGGTTTCAGCTTAACCTCTGGAGGGAATGGAGACTAAGTTTAGCTACATGGGTAATGACCAGGCCTCAGTAAAAACTGAAGACACCAAAATTCAGATGAGCTTCCCTTGTTGGCTGTATTGCATGTATATTTTCACACACTGTTGCTGGGAGAAATTGGTACCTGACTCTCTGGGGAAAAGACAACTGACATCCCAAGCCTTAGTGTCTCCTGGATTCAGTTCTACACAGCGCTTCCCTCTGCTGATTTTAATCAATATGCTTTGGTTTTATCGCATTAATAAACTGGAACCATGAGTTTACCTGCTACCTGAGTTCAGTGAATTCTGCTAGAAAATTATTCAACTTGAGAAAGGTCTTGGGGACCCTGAACTTCCCATTAGTGTGAGAAGTAAGGATAGTCTTGGGGACTTCTGACCTCTGCAAACAGTAATAAAGGAAAAGGACTGGACTGTGTCATCTTTACGCATAAATAACCATAATGCAGAACAGAGTTTAGTATACATCATTGAATTATTCAATCCTAGTAGCAATCTACTGTTTAATTTCTTCCGCAAGCTCTCCGTCCATAGTGTATCACATAAAGATGACTCCTTAAACATAGGGCAGTGAAGAGTGAAAAGGGAAAGTGATTTGAGTAAATGTGCTAAGTGAAAGGAATTCTTTATGATAATAACCATGACCATTTACTGAGAATATATGAAGCACCAAGTATAGTTGGTAGTCTTTCACTTGCAAAACCTCTTAATTCTCACAGCAACCAATGGAAGTTTTATTGTTACTTTTACCTCTTTGGCAGGTGAGAAAAACAGATACAAAACTTTTAACTAGTATGCGTAACTAATCCACTAATATTACCCTTTGAAACAATCCTGGAATCCCTTATCTTCTCCGAGCCACCACCCTATTCCTCTGTGATGCCTCACCGCCAACATCACAGAAAAACTTCTCCAAGCTGATGGCATCCCGCATCTCCATCTCCTCACTTCTCGCGTATTCCTTCACTCACTCCAACCTACTTATCTACACCTTCCTGTCAAATGTGTTTTGTCAAAGTCTCCAAGTACCTCCATCCATTCTGCTAAACCCAGCAGAAGTACCCCTGTTTTCGTTATACTACATCTCACAGTTTATCATGTCCTCCTTTTTTAAGTAGTTTTTTCTCTTCTGACATTTTTATACCACTTGATGATCCTAATCAGTCTCTTTTGATGACACGTGTTCCTTTACCTAAACTTACTTTCCAATGTTGGCATGACCCAGGGCTCCCTTCATGGCCCTATTCTATCTGTACTGTCTCCTTCAGTTCAGTTCAGTTCAGTTCAGTCACTCAGTCGTGTCTGACTCTTTGCAACCCCATGAATCGCAGCACGCCAGGCCTCCCTGTCCATCACCAACTCCCAGAGTTTACTCAAATTCATGTCCATCGAGTCGGTGATGCCATTCAACCATCTCATCCTCTGTCGTCCCCTTCTCCTCCTGCCCTCAATCCCTCCCAGCATCAGGGTCTTTTCCAATGAGTCAACTCTTCGCATGAGGTGGCCAAAGGACTGGAGTTTCAGCTTCAGCATCAGTCCTTCCAATGAACACCCAGGACTTGCCTCCTTCAGGATGGACTGGTTGTATCTCCTTGCAGTCCAAGGGACTCTCAAGAGTCTTCTCCAACACCACAGTTCAAAAGCATCAATTCTTCAGCACTCAGTCTTCTTCACAGTCCAACTCTCACATCCATACATGACCTTTGGAAAAACCATAGCCTTGACTAGACGGACCTTTGTTGGCAAAGTAATGTCTCTGCTTTTTAATATGCTATCTAGGTTGGTCATAACTTTCCTTCCAAAGAGTAAGCATCTTTTAATTTCATGGCTGCAATCACCGTCTGCAGTGATTTTGGAGCCCCCCAAAATAAAGTTGACACTGTTTCCACTGCTTCCCCATCTATTTCCCATGAAGTAATGGGACCAGATGCCATGATCTTAGTTTTCTGAATGTTGAGTTTTAAACCTACTTTTTCACTCTCTTCTTTCACTTTCATCAAGAGGCTTTTTAGTTCCTCTTGACTTTTTGCCATAAGGGTGGTGTCATCTGCATATCTGAGGTTCTTGATATTTCTCCCTGCAATCTTGATTCTAACTTGTGCTTCTTCCAGCCCAGCATTTCTCATGATGTACTCTGCAAATAAGTTAAATAAGCAGGGTGACGATATACAACCTTTTCTTATTTGGAACAATATACTCCTTTTCCTATTTGGAACCAGTCTGTTGTTCCATGTCCAGTTCTAACTGTTGCTTCCTGACCTGCATATAGGTTTCTCAAGAGGCAGATCAGGTGGTCTGGTATTCCCATTTCTTTCAGAATTTTCCACAGTTTATAGTGATCCACACAGTCAAAGGCTTTGGCATAGTCAATAAAGCAGAAATAGATGTTTTTCTGGAACTCTCTTGCTTTCTCGATGATCCAGCAGATGTTGGCAATTTGATCTCTGGTTCCTCTGTCTTTTCTGAAACCAGCTTGAACATCTGGAAGTTCTCAGTTCACGTATTGCTGAAGCCTGGCTTGGAGAATTTTGAGCATTACTTTACTAGCATGTGAGATGAGTGCAATTGTGTGGTAGTTTGAGCATTCTTTGGGATTGCCTTTCTTAGGGATTGGAATGAAAACGGACCTTTTCCAGTCCTGTGGCCACTGCTGAGTTTTCCAAATTTGCTGCCATATTGAGTGCAGCACTTTCACAGCATCATCTTTTAGGATTTGAAATAGCTCAACTGGAATTTCATCACCTCCACTAGCTTTATTCATAGTGATGCTTTCTAAGGCCCACTTGACTTCACATTCCAGGATGTCTGGCTGTAGGTGAGTGATCACACCATTGTGATTATCTGGGTCATCAAGATCTTTTTTGTACAGTTCTTCTGTGTATTCTTGCCACCTCTTCTTAATATCTTCTGCTTCTGTTAGGTCCATACCATTTCTGTCCTTTATTGAGCCCATTTTTGCGTGAAATGTTCCCTTGGTATCTCTAATTTTCTTGAAGAGATCTCTAGTCTTTCCCATTCTGTTGTTTTCCTTTATTTCCTTCATTGATCGCTGAAGAAGGCTTTCTTATCTCTCCTTGCTATTCTTTGGAACTCTGCATTCAGATGCTTATATCTTTCCTTTTCTCCTTTGCTTTTCGCTTCTCTTCATTTCACAGCTATTTGTAAGGCCTCCTCCGATAGCTATTTTGCTTTTTTGTATTTCTTTTCCATGGGGATGGTCTTGATCCCTATCTCCTATACAATGTCACGAATCTCCGTCCATAGTTCATCAGGCTCTCTGTCTATCAGATCTAGTCCCTTAAATCTATTTCTCACTTCCACTGTGTAATCATAAGGGATTTGATTAAGGTCATACCTGAATGGTCTAGTGGTTTTCCTTACTTTCTTCAATTTAAGTCTGAATTTGGCAATAAGGAGTTCATGATCTGAGCCACAGTCGGCTCCTGGTCTTGTTTTTGCTGACTGTATAGAGCTTCTCCATCTTTGGCTGCAAAGAATATAATCAATAGATATAAAAGATGATAAATATTGGCTTCAGTCAAGAAAGATTTCTTGGAGAAATTGTGAGTGATTAGATACAGGAAAAAATAAAAATAAAGGAGAACATTCCAGACCAGGTGAACACATAGAACTAGAAAGAAGCTGAATCTAAGACGTGAATGAGAAGGAAAACTTAATTATAATTATAATGGAATCGGTATTGAACATAGGCAACATAACCTTTTGGTGGGAAAGTTTAATTCAGTCCTTGTTTTTCCCAGTTTTCATGCCAAATTTAAGTTCTTTGGGGGCTGATAAAAACACATACATAGACCTAAAACCGAGTCACTTGGACTCTTATTCTTTATTAATGTTTGCTTTTAGCTATGCTATAATAACATGGTGGATACCTGGTAGAAAGAGCAGTGGGAATTAGATGCAAGGGTGGGGACAAGAACTAAAGAAACAAAACATTTTCACTTTGCAAATAAGTTGATTTAAGCATTCTCCAAATGTTGTGCCTTGTATATTTTCATCCTGTTTCCAAGAATATGCCACTCATTTTGAAGTCTAGTGTTGTTAAATAAGAAAGCTTAATTAATATATAGGAAAAGGTATTATTCACCTCACTCAAATGCTTAGAAAAATATACTTAGCTATACAATCCATGATTCACAAAGGAAGCTGAGGGCCAACTGCAAACTATAACTCCCACTCAGAGATAATGAAGCATGAAATGGCACTTTAGAATTACAATTACATTGAGAGAAAGTGCCTTAAACTAAAAAAAAAAATAGTATTGAAATGTTAAACAAAACTACATAGAGTATGTTCTCATAGGTTATTAACCAACAAATTGTATGTTGTGTGCATGGGTTATTTTCTTTCCAGTTTATGTGAGTCTGTGCTTTTCCTAAATGTTGTAATATTTTTAAATAATTTCTTATGAGAACAATCTATTGATTTATGTGATTTAAAATTATTTTCAGAAAGAAATGTACCTCAGCCTAGAGTTTCATTACATCAGGTAGCTATTGTGGTCAAATTCTAAATATATGTTCCTTTGAATTCCCCTCACAAAACATTTCAGACATCTCTGCTTCTTGAATTGTTATGTATTTTTTATGTTTTCATTTGAATTTGTTTATTTTCTATCCTATCAATAACCTGAAAACTTCAGCTGTTCCTTAACTTTTCCCAAATATTGAAGAAATTTTCTCATGATCCAATAAGTATATGATTCATATATACAAAGACCAAAGGAGTTATTCATGGCCTCTGATATTAAGTGTTATTCAAGAAATAAAGAATAAAAGTATCTTTATTCAAATATTTTATTTAGCTCCTAAGTATATCATGTTAAGCCTACAAACTAATTTTATTCTTATTCTTCTTGATGTTGCTGTTATGATTATACAAAATTACTATATCCATTCATGAATTTTGCTGATTTAAAAAATGCATGAGAATAATGTATTTTGCATAGTAGAATATTTTAAAAATTAATATTGATTTTATTTTTCTCCCTAAATAACAGGAAATGTTTCCAGTTATTTTTTAGAGCAGGACATTTGGTACAGATAATGTTGCTATAGCAACTTTAGAACAGGCTTAATTTGGGCCACAGTGAGTGCACCCACTTGTTTTAAATTCATCATTCAGTCTAATCTAGCATTTACATGAAGAATCCCATTTACAAATTCTGCAGCAAGAGTGCCAGTTTGGAAAGTTGTTTGGGGATACCATGCCTCACATTTTCACTTGCAGTCATGGTATCCATTAAGAGCTTATATCACAGTACCAAGAGCTCTAATACGTATCAGTAATGTGCTTAGTCGCTCAGTCATGTCTGACTCTTTGAGACCCCATGGACTGTAGCCCTCCACGCTCCTCTGTCCATGGGGATTCTCCAGGCAAAAATACTGGAGTGGGCTGCCATGCCCTCCTCCAGGGGATCCTCCCAACTCAGGGATTGAACCCAGGTCTCCCTCATTGCTGGTAGATTCTGTACCATCTGAGCCATGAAGAAAGCCCAGTGTTTATTAAGGAAAATATAAACCTTACTACAATTTTACTCAAGATTAGAAGCTTTGAAGATCTTTTTAACCTTAACAGATCTCTGAAAATATTTTGACACTAAAATACATTTTAGTTTCTAGTGTTAAGCCTTACAAAATCTTGGAAAAGAGATTTTATTATAATTGCTTGGACAAAGAAATGTTAGCTTACTCTGCATTAGCTTATTTCTACTGTTTTGATACCATGTAGGTATAAGAATCTTGACAGGATTTACACACATTTAGGATCAAGATGTCTTCAGATGAGGACACAGGGCTTCCTAATTCTAGGAGAGTGTGCTGAATGCAATGGTCTTTAGATTTCAATCTTATAAAAGGTGAAGCCTTTAACTTAGGATGCCAAGTAAGATTCATTCTTTGTTACAAATGAGGTATTGCCTTTGAGATAGCAAATATCTTCACTCCCTTTACCTCTTCCTGGAATTTATTTCCTGAGCTATTATGTTAGGATTCAACTCAAATATTAGGCTATCTACCAAACCTTTCCTGATTTGCACTGCTGAATTACCCTCTTCTCCAGAACATTGGGTCCAGACTGGGCTCTGCTACTTTACATACTTATTTGCATATTTCTCATTACTAGGTGGAGAGTTCCACAAGGAACACTTGCTTAAGATTAGTGTCTTCTTTCCCCCAAACCAAAACAATTTCAACAAACATTTGTTCTATTGAATCAAAACACTTACCATGAGCCATAATAAATAAATGTTCTGGACTTACTAATTCTAATTTGGAGGAATCTATTCTGTAATGATATGTGAAAGATTAAGGCAGTAAATGTTCATTTATAAAATAACTAAAACCAACAATAACAGTAAGCTATATGAAAGTCTAGGAGACAGTCAACTAGGAAATCAGAGAAGATTTTAAAGAAACAGAAAGACTGAGCTAAATCATAAGCATAATTGGAAATTGGAGAGGTAGCCAGAGAGCATGGAAGGTTTTTGGAGAAAAGCAAGAGCCAAAAGAAGTGGAAACAGGATAGTTGATTCAAGGAGAATAAATACACAAATATTGCTGTGTCTAAAGCTGTCTGAAGAGAATTCCTTACAGTCAAGAAAAGCAGTTAAGACAAGCTTGCTTTAAAAAAAAATAAGGACTGTGGAAATTATTTAGAAAGGTTTTAAATTATATACTGCTGAATTCCAATGTCCAGACCTAGAATTGGTTCTGATATTTATCACTAACTATCACTTTCCCCTCAGAACATTTTTAGAATAACAATAAGTAAAAGAATCATGACAAAATAAAATATGGAATACCAAATTCTTTTTCAAGTTAACTATTTCCAAATAAGATTATATTTAACAGAGATTTCACTCCAGACAGAAATACAATGAAGCAGTATAATTTAGGAAAAAGTAAATTTTGTTGATATCTCATTGGCCCTCAGATATTAGCTGTATCTTTTAATTTCAATTTTTAATTTCTTCACTGACATGATAGAAATGCATAAAACAAAAATAAAAAGTAACTATATATAAAAAAAGAATTGAGTTAATAAAGGAGAAAAGATCTAAAGATCATCCTCATGGTTCAAGAAATATAACAAACAGAAACTCTTAAACTTTGCATTATATAACGATTATATCCAAGAAAATAAATTTTCTGGAAAGAAGAATAAGCTATTGACATTTATTATCTAAGGTAGTAATTATATAGGCTTAAAGAAGTTATAAAATAGGTAAAACTTACAAGAAATCATTAAAAGGAAAAAGTGTGAGTGTTGCAAATCAAATTTAATGAGAGGTCAAGTCATGACTTTGCATAAAAGACTAATTCTGAAAGAGAAACATTAAATAAACACTATGAGTTCAGTTCAGTTCAGTCGCTCAGCCGTGTCCGACTCTTTGCGACCCCATGAACTGCAGCACGCCAGGCTTCTCTGTCCATCACCAACTCCCGGAGGTTGCCTGTTTCTAGATGAGTGATCACACCATTGTGGTTATCTGGGTCATCAAGATCTTTTTTGTATAGTTCTTCTGTGTATTCTTGCCACCTCTTCTTAATATCTTCTGCTTCTGTTAAGTCCATACCATTTCTGTCCTTTATTGTGCCCATCTTTGCATGAAATGTTCCCTTGGTATCTCTAATTTTCTTGAGGAGATCTCTACTCTTTCCCATTCTATTGTTTTCCTCTATTTCTTTGCATTGATCACTGAGGAAGGCTTTGATATCTCTCCTTGCTATTCTTTGGAACTCTGAATTCGGATGGGTATGTCTTTCCTTTTCTCCTTTGCCTTTCACTTCTCTTCTTTTCAGTTATTTGTAAGGCCTCCTCAGACAACTGTTTTGCCTTTTTACCTTTCTTTGTGTTGGGGACGGTCTTGATCACTGCCTCCTGTGCAATGTCACAAACCTCCACCCATAGTTCTTCAGGCTCTCTGTCTATCAGATCTAATCCCTTGAATCTATTTGTCACTTCCACTGTATAATCATAAAGGATTTGATTTAGGTTAAACATTATATCCTGCGTGTTCATTGGAAGGACTGATGTTGAAGCTGAAACTCCAGTACCTTGGCCACCTCATGCAAAGACTTGACTCATTGGAAAAGACCGTGATGCTGGGAGGGATTGGGGGCAGGAGGAGAAGGGGATGACAGAGGATGAGATGGCTGGATGGCATCAGTGACTCGATGGACATGAGTTTGAGTAAACTCTGGGAGTTGGTGATGGACAGGGAGGCCTGGCGTGCTGCGATTCATGAGGTCACAAAGAATCGGACATGACTGAGTGACTGAACTGAACTGAATGAAACATTATAACCTAAACAAATAAACATTATGTGGGAGTCAACTAATACAGCAAATGAAGACTGGATTTAGAAATTAGTAAGGAATATAGGTGTAGATGTGATAGACACAACAAATCTAAAATCCTAATGTTTAACCTTTAAACCAGAGATCTGAGAGAATGAAACATACTATGATGGGTATGAAAAACATAAAATGGCATAAAAAGTCATGTAACAAATTGAGAAAATATTATGATTCTGGATCACAAAATACTAGTCTGTTCCTAGAAATAAAAAAATAAAAGGTAAGGAACTTGGTTTGGAGAGCATGATATTCAGCCAATTGTGAGAAGTAAAGGCAATATAAAATGGGATGGATAACTCTATACTTTTGCCTCCAAAGAATTTTGGGGATTAATGAGATGACAACACAGTTCCATTTGATACAAAAGGAAGGTCATGAAACTTCAGTAGAAAAGTGTCTACATTAATGAGGAAATACATTTCGTTTAAACACTGTAAATTATGTTTGGAATTTCCCTTACTAGAGTCCCAGAATAGTCTTGCTTATATTTTAGGGGCTTGCACTTCTATTTCAAAAATTAATCCCAGGTCAGGATTCCCCCTAACCTATATGAAGTAAATAAGTAATTGTTCTTTTTTTATCTTTATTTTTTCAAGCTCTAAAGAAAATAGATACTTTCTCACCTTTCTTGGAACATTATCCATTGCTTCATGTGTTAGTTGCTCAGTCATGTCTGACTCTTGGCAACCCCATGGACTGGAGCCCACCAGGCTCCAATGTCTGGGGACTTCTCCAGGCGAGAATACTGCAGTAGGTTGCCATTCTCTTATCCAGGAGATCTTCCTAACCTAGGTATCGAAACTGGGTCCCCTGCATTACAGGTATATTCTTTACCATCTGAGCCACCAGGGAAGCCCCCAGTGTATACAAATAAATAAAAAAAAAACTAGAATGTGATACATAGAAGGTATATTAATTATTTAACATATATTGATCACTTGTCATATTCCAGAGACCATTCTAAACATGTTCAGTGTTAACATATTAAGCATGTTCCAATCATGTGATTCTCAGTGTGATTGTGTTTTTTACCAGTTCATTGCCTTCTCAACTCAAAATCTCCCCTTCATTCCCTGTTCTGAAAAATATAGAGCTGAACCCTTTAAATATTTTTCCTTTGCAAAGTGGCACAAGATTGAGCATTAAATGGAGTTGGGGGCGCTGAGAGAAGAAATGATGTTTCCCTTCCTGCGTCTAGCATGCTCACCTAGTCATGCTCCTTCAGTGAGCGCGCTTCTGGCCTCTGGCTCCTGCCATGTGCAGCAGCTCACAGGACCAGTGGCCAGAATCTTCCCCCAAGACCCCCGAGACTCATCTTCACAGCCGAGCACGATGGTGGAAGCATCTCCCTAGGGATGACTTCCCCTGGTATCTTCTTAGGCCACTGTGCAGCCCACACGCTCCATCGTTCTACCCTGGGTGCTGTATCTCAGCCTTCAAGTAGCAACTGCTCCTTCGGAACTGTTATTGCTGTCTTCTGTAGAGTTCTTTTTACTTCTTGCTAGCCAATCCTGTTATCTCCAACCCCCTTTAAGGTTAATAAACCTTGTTCAAATATTTGTGAGGTTTCTGTCTTATGCGTGCAATCTCACTGACACAGTGCCTTCATGAGGTAGCAATTTGTAAGCCTATTTTATTGATAGAAACAGGCTGAAAGAATAACTTTTCCAACATCATATAGGTAATAAGTGGAAGAATTGAGATCGAATCTTTTTTTTTAACTTCATAGCTCAAATACTTAGCCATTTATGACCAAGAATAATTAAAAATAGCTCCCCCTTTGATTCTCAGAAATATCCCAGTTTGTTTGATAAATTACATAGTTACCCTAATTAAACTATTTCTCATTTTGTTTAAATCAGCAATTTTCAAGCCTTAACCTCATGACTTAAATGAGAATGAAAGTCACGTGCATGTCACATTCTCTGTTCAGTTCCTTTAACCTCTTTCTCTCACAACCAAGAAGGCACACGCCAAGACAAATTCTAGAATGTTAATAAGGAGATAACCTTGAATCAACTGAAATTTATTGTAAAGGCAAGTCTTCCACATATTTCGGTATTTTGTCAACTGTATGTGTGTGTGTGTGTGTGTGTGTTAGTCACTTCAGTCATGCCTGACTCTTTGCAACTGCATGGACTATGGCCTTCCAGGCTCCTCTGTCCAAGGAATTCTCCGGGCAGAAATACTGGAGTGGGTTGTCATTCCCTTCTCCAAAGAATCTTCCCAACCAGGACATTGAATCCTGGTCTCCTACACTGCAGACAGATTCTTTACTGTCTGAGCCACCAGGAAAGTCCTATTTTGTCTACTATCAGTAATTAATTCCTTATGATATGTTACAGCTGATTGAGACACAATATGTGTTGGAAAAAACAGTTATTCTAACCCATTCACTAAGGAAATATCCTCATATGTAAGCTAAAGCTCTTCAATTGCTTTGTGTAATATACAATGAATTATGTATAATATATGAATTGTTAATAATATATATGTGTGCTTTATTAATATACAAAGTGAATTGCTTTATTAGCATACTTTAAAAAGAGTTGATTACTCCAAGAGTACCAAGTTATATCTCAAGCAGGACAATTGCTTTGAAGCTTTATTGCCGTTCTGAATATTAACTTTTTACATGTAAATAACTCAAGAGTAGGGACTCTAGATAGCAAACACACATGAAACTGTGCATCTCACCAAGAACATCCTATAAGAAATTTAAACAAATGTGACAAAACCTTGCTTTTCCATCTTCAGGTAAACTACTAACATTTTTCCCAATAAGCCAGGAATGAAGATCTCTTATCTAAGAATTTTCAAAGCTTTCCTAAGGCTATACAACACAGTTTTTTTCTTCCAAGTTACATCTGTGACAAGTATTTGAACACCACTGAAGCTATAGTTCCCTCCTCAAAGTTTAGAAACCAGAAGGTTCAGAAAAGGGATTAAATGTGTGGTAATTTGGGAATGAAACAGTGCCATGTCAGATGCTCAATAACTAAATAACAGATCTCTGTGTTAAGTGGATAGATGAATATTGTTTCCTCATCCAAGTACCATCTGCAGTTACCCAATATACTTACCTCGATATTGTGTAGCCTAAGCATATGAGATGTGCAAGGCATTGCCAATTTCAGACCCCTATTTGGAGTTAGGAAAAGTACTTGGGAATCTATCCTTGTCATCTTAAGGATTATATGGCCCATGTGTTTGAGTGGGGATTAAAGACTGACATTGGGCCTTAACTTCACCAAGAGTCTATCCTCAAACAGCTATGACCCATCATTCCCGAGGCTTTGCCTACAGACTTCTCAACAAGGCTTTGGCATATGTGAGCCCCTGATCTGCTTGCTGCATACTAGTGAGCTCTGCCTCCGTCAAGATATTTAATATCTATCACAGAGGCACCAGATGCCTGACTGCAAAAGAATACTAATGAATATTGTAGAAGCAGGTTCAGGAAAGATTACGGAAATTGTTTACAGAAGGCTTAAAATGGGTCTTATACTAACTGCTCGCCTGGGTTTCCTTCCATTGCTTCTAGAAATCAGATGCTGTTGTTCATGTAGCTATGTAGTATCATTTGGCGATTTGGGTTCTCTCTAGGTATTACAGATATTCTATTCTTTCCTTGAATCACAAAAGAACTGGTTGATAAGATTGACTACGGCTTGAATGCTTACCAGTATATCTCTAGTTCTAGAGCTCCAGTTTTCAGCTGGAATATTCATTTGAAAAATACTTTGCATGTTTTGCTTAGTGAATGTTTGTGCTGGTTACAATGTGAGAGTTTACTTCTATGGTTACACAACCTTATTTTCACAGTATGTGTTTTTGAACACAAGGCCATAATATACTCATAATAAAAAATTACGCATGCAGTGACAAAACATTATGTGTACCTTTTAGAGATATTTGTTGCTGGTAAAGTGTTTACTCATAAAGATCCTTGCATATTTAGAGCTATTATTTCTGCAAATTACAATCAACAATTTTTCAAGAGAAAATTGGAAATCCATGTTATAGACTGTATACAGAATAATAAGTTTAAATAGCATAACAATCACTACTGAATTTACCCCAAGGCAGCCAGAAGACATTAAAATAAAACTGAAGCTGGATTTGAATTTTTGAAAAGAGTCATTTGCCTTTTAGTCCTCTGTAAATTAATGAATTCTTCCATGATTATAGGAGAAATAAAACTAGGGAAACCTGCTGTGTGTTTCTCCCATACTTTTACTGAGGTGACAAAAGAGTTGCCTCCAGCCCATCTGTGACCCCTCAGTCTGGGACTCAGGCAGGACCACATTTTGTTGGTTTGTTTATTTCAATGTCAGAGCCATGCCTGGATGCTCCAAGCCTTTCAGCCAGTAGCAAAGTACAAGGAAAGGATGAAGGAAAATTTTTAGAATGTATGATATAAGTAACACTGGTATGGGTTTGAGGCCTCTGAGGTATGACTACTTAAGCTGTTCAAGGAGCTGAAAAAGCAACAAGCAAGTGTTAAGTAATGAAAACTTTCAATACTTACCAGCCCCACCACCTTGGCTGTAACAGGCAAAATATTCTGCATGCTATTATATAACCTGTGATTCATCCCATCCCCCATGAGACAGAGATTAATGCTGCAATACCAAAGAAGGAAAATGTGATTACACCAGATTTTATTGTAATACCATTATCGATTTTTTGCCATAATAATATAAGATGCACATTGCTTTACTCCAGTAAGTTTTTATTTTTCTACATTTCCCCCTAGAGATTTGAGAACCTCTATGTCTATAAAACTGCAGCCTTGAGTCTGCAATTGGAAAGGCCTATCTATTGTCCTAAAGTTACCTTTAATCTGACTATATAGGTAGGCATAAACTATCATTGTAATAGAATGCTGATTCTTAGTACTATCAATTTTCCATCACTGGGCTCCTGCCTTGAGTGTGCCTTATTGTATCAGGTGTATCTGGTCACACACTGAGATTTTTCCTCCAGCTTAGTCATTTTTATTCATGGGATGAAATGGATTCTGCAGTATTATAGATTTCAAACTTACCCAAAAAGCAATGAAGCCTGCCTTCCTCATACCACACACTTTAAAATAGAAAACATACTTCAATTAGTCTTATTAAAGTAAAACCAAAAAGCTTTTGACTTTTGAGAAGTTTCTACTGTTCCTGCATTGATTGTGTTTAAAAGATACTTTTAAAATACTTTTAAAATACACTTTTAAAAGATAACGTTTAAAAGATACACTTCCCTCTCACATATTTCTTTGTTCATTTGCCAGTACTACTAGTATTTTAATATAATCAAACTTCTTTATAAATTATTACTTAATATATGGATTCGGATTTCTTCTTTATGTAATAGGCACCTTTGGTGACACAGAAGGGGACACAAAAGGGCTTCCTGGGTAGCTCATCTGGTAAAGAATCCGCCTGTGATGCAGGAGACCCTGGTTCGATTCCTGGGTCAGGAAGTTCCCCTGGAGAAGGGATAGGCGCTTACTCCAGTATTCTTGGTTTTCTCTGGTGGTTCAGACCGTAAAGAATCTGCCTGCAATGCAGGAGAACTGGGTTCAGTCCCTGGGTTGGGAAGATCCTCTGGAGAAGGGAGTGGCAACACCCTTCAGTATTCTTGCCTGGAGAATCCCCGTGGACAGAGGATCCTGGCAGCTATATAAAGTCCATGGGGTCTCAAAGAGTTGGACAGGACTGAGCAAATAAGCCCCCACACAAATATCACTCCTTGCCAACGCTTCCATTTCTTACCTCTCTCTCCCTAGGCCAGTTCATCTGTTCTCATGGCTTGTGTACCACCCACGTGGGGATGGTGTCCAAGTTTGTGTCTCTGGCTCGAATCTCTTCTGACTTCAGACCCGTACACCAACTGTCTGGTTAACATAGCATCTCAAAGCTATCTCACACTTCACACATTCAAAGTGAAACTCTTGGTTTCCCTTCAAACCTGCTTCTCCTCCTCTTCCTCATCTCAATAAATGTCATTACTACCCACCCAGCTGTTTATGCCAGAAAGCTGGGGATTATGCTTCTCCTCATTCCCCACATCCTGTCCATCAGCAAGTTCTAATGGTTCTCTCCAACAAGTGTGTTCCAAACCCATCCACTCTGCTCCATCCACACTCCCACAACCCTGCCCTGGCCTCCAGCTGGAGGCTGCTAACTGCTCCCCCAGGACCGCCCCCACAACCATGCTGTCCTCTAATCCACTCCCCCACATAAGAAATAAATATTCTTTTGAAACATAACTTAGATCATGTCACATCCCATTTCACTTAGAAAATAATGAAAAATGTTTGGTGTTATATTCAGAATCAAAGCGAGGTTTCTTACCCTGGTTTACAAAGCCTGGCCCCGTCCACCTCGGCAACATGACTTGCTGTCTGCTGTCATTTCCCCTCAGATGTGCGGCAACCACCCCCATCTCCCTCCTTGGGGGCTGTGAACGTGCTACTCCCTTGCTGCGGATGTTCTCCTTTCTGCTCTTTGAAGCCTGGCTCCTTTTCACCCTCCCGATCTCAGTTTAAGTATCACCTTGCTTAGAGAAGTTTTCTGCCACAAGGGTGGTATCGTCTGCACATCTGAGGTTATTGATATTTCTCCCGGCAATCTTGATTCCAGCTTGTACTTCTTCCGGCCCACCGTTTCTCATGATGTACTCTGCATATAAGTTAAATAAGCAGGGTGACAATATACAGCCTAACCTCAGATATGCAGACGACACCACCCTTATGGCAGAAAGTGAAGAAGAACTAAAAAGCCTTTTGATGAAAGTGAAGGAGGAGAGTGAAAAAGTTGGCTTAAAACATTCAGAAAACTAAGATCATGGCATCTGGTCCCACCACTTCATGGGAAATAGATGGGGAAACAGTGGAAACAGTGTCAGACTTTATTTTTCTGGGCTCCAAAATCACTGCAGATGGTGATTGCAGCCATGAAATTAAAAGACACTTACTCCTTGGAAGGAAAGTTATGACCAACCTGGATAGCATATTTAAAAGCAGAGACATTACTTTGACAACAAAGGTCAGTCTAGTCAAGGCTATGGTTTTTCCAGTGGTCATGTATTTTATATTTAAGTAAGAAAGCCACGTGAGGAAGAGTATAGTATGCCATCATGTACCTAGGAAAGGAGGGACAATAATATTTATGCTTATAAACCAAACATATGAAATTACCATTTTTATTTAAAAAGTAGTCAAATATTGGCAATTTGATACAGTTCTATTTAATGAATATGCATTAGCCTTAAAGTGAAAAGTTAAAAATTTTTGAATGATGTCTTCAAGATACATATCCCACATTTGCCCTAAATAGTCCCAATTTGCACCTATTTCCAAGGTGTAGTTATTAATACAATCCCTCTTTACACTTTAAAGTGTTCGATTTAGAACAAAATGTTATGGGTAAATAAAGGGCATGGAAGGGGAGAAAAGGTAGACAGGACAAGTGGAAATAAAGAAATAAGGGTGGAAAGATCAGAAATAGAAGTTTGATTACTTGAATACAGTTTGTGTTGTCAATTTAATATTGAAAACATATAAAGATTTTAATGTTAAATGAAGTCAATAAAACTAAAGGTATGTTTATTAGTTAGTATAATGATACAGAAGCAATTTAGAATGACATTAACAATGCAGTAATAGTTTCTTAGTGGGTTAGGAAAAAAAGAATTGCAAACATGTCTTAAACTCTTTTCATAAGTTATATTATTGATATTGCTGGTATTATTCTAAGAAAGATTTGTATGAAGTACAGAATAAAGCAAATGAATAATTGTACTTATGTCATTAAGAACCAAGATTTTCAGCAGGAAAGAAGAGATGATAAAGAAGTAAGTTTCAGTAAATATTTGATTAGCTCTCAATTTGAATAAGAAGCTCCAATATGAACTCAGGATAAATGTTTTATATGTGTGTGTATATATATGTGTGTGTGTATCTGTATATATGTATATTTAAAGGACTTTAGGTTTCTAGAACAACTGCAGGTTCATAGCAAAATTGAGAGGAAAATACAGATATTTTCCCATATACACCCTGCCTCCACATATGTGCAGCCTCCCCTATTATCAGTAGCACTCACCAGAGTGGAATGTTTGCTATAATTGATAAACCCACATTGATGATCATAGTCACCCAAAACCCATAGGTTATACTAGGGTTTACTCGATGCTATCCATTCTACGTATGCTAAGTTGCTTCAGTTGTGTTTGACTCTTTGTGACCCTATGGACTATAGCTCACCAGATTCCTCTGTCCATGAGATTCCCTAGGCAAGAATATTGGAATGGGTTGCCATTCACTTCTCCAGGGGATCTCCCGACCCAGGAATCGAACCCACGTCCCTTATGTCTCCAGCATTGGCAGGTGGGTTCTTTACCATTAGCGCCACCTGGGAAGCTCCCACCCATTCTGAGTTTGGACAAATACACACTGACATATTTTCATCATTATAATGTCATACAGATATGATTTTTATTGCTCTAAAAATTCATTCTCTACCTATACATTCTTCCAAATTCCACACCTGGCAGCTACAATCTTTTTACTATCTCCATAATTTTGCTATTTCCAGAAGATCAAATAGCTGGAATTTTATGTTATGCAGCTCTTCTCACAATAGTTTATTTCATGTAGTAATATGCATTTAATATTCCTTCATATCTTTTAATGACTTATTAGCTCATTTCTTTTAAACACTGAATAATATTTTATCACTTGGATACACCACTGTTTATTTACCATTAATCTATTGAAGGATATCTTGATTGCTGACAAGTTTTGGCCATTATAAATAAAACTGCTATAAATATCTATGTGCAGGTCTTTATGCGGACATAAGTTCTCAACTTATGTGCTGTATGGATCACAACGAACTGTGGAAAATTCTTTAAGAGGTGGGAGTACCAGACCACCTGACCTGCCTCCTGAGAAATCTGTATGCAGGTCAAGAAGCAACAGTTAGAATTGGACATGGAAAAACAGACTGGTTCCAAATTGGAAAAAGAGTATGTCAAGACTGTATGTTATCACCCTGCTTATTTAACTTCTGTGTAGAGTACATCATGTGAAATGCCAGGCTTGATGAAACACAAGCTGGAATCAAGATTGGGAGAAATATCAATAATCTCAGATATGCAGATGACACCACCCTTATGGCAGAAAGCAAAGAAAAACTAAAGATCCTCTTGATGAAAGTGAAAGAGAAGACTGAAAAGGTTGGCTTAAAACTCAACAGTCATAAAACTAAGATCATGGCATCCAGTCCCATCACTTCATGGTAAATAGATGGGGAAACAATAGAAATAGTGACAGACTTTATCTTGGGGGGCTCCAAAATCACTGCAGATGATGACTACAGCCATGAAATTAAAAGATGCTTGCTCCTTGGAAGAAAAGTTATGACCAACCTAGTCAGCATATTAAAAAGCAGAGACATTATGTGCTGACAAACATCTATCTAATCAAAGCTATGGTTTTTTCAGTAGTCATGCATGGAAATGAGAGTTGAATTATAAAGAAAACTGAATGCTGAAGAATTGATGCTTTTGAACTGTGGTGTTGGAGAAGACTCTTGAGAGTCCCTTGGACTACAAGGAGACCCAACCAGTCCATCCTAAAGGAAATCAGTCCTGAATATTCATTGGAAAGACTGACGCCGAAGCCGAAACTCCAATACTTTGGCCACCTGATGCTAAGAACTGACTCTTTGGAAAAGACCTTGATGCTGGAAGAGATTGAAGGCAGGAGGAGAAGGGGATGACAGATGGTGAGATGGTTGGATGGCATCACCAGCTCAATGGACATGAGTCTGAGCAAGCTCCGGTAGCTGGTAATGGACAAGGAAGCCTGACATGCTGCAGTCCATAGAGTCACAAATAGTCAGACATGACTGAGCTACTGAACTGAACTAAAGTTTTCAACTTCTTTGGGTAAATACAGGGAGCACTATTGCTGGATCATATAGTAAGAGTATACTTAGTTTTGTAAGAAACTGTCCAACTCTCTTCCAGAGTGTCTGTACCATTCTCTATTTCAACCAGCAGTGAATGAAAGTTCCCATGACTCCACATCCTCGCCAGCATTTGTTGTTGTCAGTATTACAGATTTTGGTCATTTTAATAGGTGTGTAGATGCTGTTTCCCATCTGTATTTCTTCCTTTTTTTTCACATCTGCATTTCTTCAGTTAGGTGTCTGTTAAGGTCTTTGGTCCATTTTTTAATCAGGTCCTTTTTTTTAAATTGAGTTTTAACTATTCTTTGTGTATATTTTAAATAACAGTTCTTTTTTCAGATGTACTGTCTCCCAGCCTGTGGGTTGTTTTTTTTTTTTTCCCTCGTTCTCTTGATATTGCCTTTTGCAGAGCAAATTTTTTTTAATTTTAGTGAAGTCTAGCTTATCAATTATTTCTTTCATGGATTATGCCTTTAAAGTTGTGTCTAAAAAGTGATTGTCACAGTCAAAGTCGTCTAGTTTTTCTCCTATTTTATTTTCCGAGAGTTATGTAGTTCTGTGTTTTACATTTGGTCTATGATCCCTTTTGAGTTAATTTGTAGTGAGTGTAAGGACTGTGTCTAGATTTATTTTTGGCAAGTGAATTTTCAGTTGTGTCAGCATCATTTGTTGAAAAACTATTTGTGCTCCATTGTATTGCCTTTGCTCCTTTGTTCACGATAGGTTGGCCGTATTTATGTGGGTCTATTTCTGGGTTCTCTATCTTGTTCCATTGATCTGTTTGTCTATTCTTTTGCCACACTCTTGAATACTATAGATTTATAGTGAACCTTGAAACTATGTGTTATCATTCCCCCAGTTTTATTTTTCTTTTCAATATCGTGCTGGCTGTTTTGAGTCTTTAGCTTTTCCATACAAACTTTAGGATTTGTTTGTTGATACCTGCAGATTAACTTATTGAGATTTTGATTTGAATTGTGCTGAATCTGTAGATCAAGTTGGGAAAAACCGACATCTTGTCAATATTGAGTTTTCCTATCCATGAATGTGTTATATTTCTCCCTTTTTGTGGTTCTTTGATTTCATTTATCAGAGTTTTGTGGTTTTCCTTAAATAGATCCTAAACATATTTTGTTAGATATATACCAAAGTATTTATTCTTCTTGGGAGCTAAATGTAAATGGCATTGTGTTTTTTATTTCCAGTTTCACATGTTTATTGCTGCTATATATTGATAAGGAAGCAATTGACTTTTGTATATAAACCTTTTATTCTACAACTTTGTTTATTAGTTCTAAGAGCTTTTTGTTGAATCTTTCAGATTTTCTATATAGATGATTATGTCATCAGTGAACAAAGACAACTGTTTTGTCTTCCTTCCCAATTTGTATACCTTTTCTTACTTATTACTTTAGCTAGAACATCCAATACATTGTTGAGAAGAAGTGGTGAGAGAAGTCATCCTTGCCTTGTACATGATCTAGTGGGAAAGCGTCTAGTCTCTCACTATTAAGTATAAGATGTGGGGTTTATGAAGATAGTCTATTGGGTTGAAAAATTTCTCCTTGATTTCTAAATTATCATTAAAGGATATTGGATTTTGTTAAGTGCTTTTTCTTCAACTATTGGTATGATTATGTGATTTTCTTCTTTGTCTCGTGATGTGATGGGTTACATTATTTGATTTTCAAATGTTGAATCAACCTTGCCCATCTGGGGTAAATCGCACTTGGTCATGATGTATAAGGAGAAGGCAATGGCGACCCACTCCAGTACTCTTGCCTGGAAAATCCCATGGACGGAGGAGCCTGGCAGGCTGCAGTCCATGAGGTCCCGAAGGGTCGGACACAACTGAGAGACTTCACTTTCACTTCTTTCATGCATTGGAGAAGGAAATGGCAACCCACTCCAGTGTTCTTGCCTGGAGAATCCCAGGGACAGGGGCGCCTGGTGGGCTGCCGTCTATGGAGTCGCAAAGAGTTGGACATGACTGAAGCGACTTAGCAGCAGCAGCAGCATGATGTATAAACATTCTTATATTTTGGGAAATTTTATTTGCTAATATTTCATTGAGAATTTTAGCATTCGTGTTCTAAGGGGTGATAGCCTGTCATTTTGCTTTATTGTAATGTCTTTGTCTAGATTTGGTATCAGGGTAATTCTGGTCTCATGAGTTGTGAAATATTCCCTCTGTTTCTATCTTCTGAAAGAGTTGTAGAGAGTTGGCATAATTTATTCCTTAAATGTTTGGTGAAATTTACCAGAAACCCATCTGGGCCTGATGTTTTCTTTTTTGGAAGATTATTAATGAATGATTCGATTCCTTTAATAGATATAGGCTTATTCAGAGGGTCCATTTCTTCTTTTGTGAATCTTGGCAGTTGGAATCTTTCAAGAAATTGGTCCCTTTCATCTAGGTTATCAAATTTGTGGACATAGAGTTGTCCAGAATATTCCCTGGTTTTCCTTTTATTATACATGGAATCTGTAGTGATGCCAGCACTTCCATTTCTGATATTAGTAATTTGTGTCCTCTCCCTTTTTGCTTAGTTAATCTGGCCAGAGGCATGTCAATGTTATTTGATTTTTTTCCAGAGAACTTTATTTTGGTTTTATTGATTTTCTCTATTTATTTATTTTTCAGTTTTTTGGATTTCCACTCTAATTCTTAGTACTTCTTTTCTTTTGTTTACTTTGGGTTTAAAATGCTCTTATTTTTCTAGTTTGCCAATATTTCTCAAAAACCAACAAACAAAAACATACTTCCTAATTCTGTACACTGAGAAAAGCTAGAGACAGTGACCAGTTCAGTAGCTCTGAGCATCCCTAGTGTCCACATTGTGATCACTAACATAAATTATTTCTAAAAGGAGCAAGGATACTTGGAGAAATAAATTCCTCTAGGTCCAGGGTAGGAAAAGTCAAGGTAGCCTGGACTTCTTGATATACCAGGAAGTAAAGAAGCTATCAGTGACTACTAACATCTGGTAAAAGGGTTCAGGGGACACCTTGAATAGTCTTCCACTGACAGAAATGGATGGAGAGGAGGGAATTACGCATTTCTCCCGCCTTTCTTTAACTTTACCTGAGTGTAAGCAATTACTTTATGTTGGAAAACTTCTCTTTATGAAAGTGTTAAGTTATGTTAATAAAGTTTTTCAAACTAGAATATAACTCTTTTGAATTCCTAATTTATTAATCAACCTGGGAAATGATCATCAATACCTAAAATTGTAAAATTATTTGCAGTAGGTTGTTTATAACTCCCGAGGACACACAAACCACCACCTCTGAAGTAATCTGATAATAAGTTTTGATCTAACAGTGCCACAGAATACCTGGGATGTCACAGGAATGCAACGATCACAATTCAGAAAGTGGGAAATCTGTAGGAAAACCACCTGATTTTTTTAGCCTATAGATCTAAAGACACTTAAGAAACACATCAAACAATTGCAATATAAGAATTATTTGTATCTTGATTCAAACAAATTATGTAAAGCAAAAAAAAATTAATCACCTATAAGATTATAACCAGAGAAACGTGAATACTAGTTGGATATTTTTTCATCTATCTGTTCTTCATCTTTTTATTTATTGCAGCAATATTTTGTTTACTTTTTTGTTCAAGAGCCCTGCAAATTTTCTATTGGGGGAAAAAGAAAATAAACGCAAGTATTGTAAATAACCTCTCTTCTGTAGCAATCTAATGTAATGGCTGCTTTTCTTAAATTTCTATTTAAGGACAGAGCTTCTGGAACCCTGCCTCCAACTAACACCATCAATTTAAGCACTCAGCACAATCTGATCTTCATAATACACTTCACAGTTATAGCATGTAATTATGGTTAATGTACTCTGCAAACAAGCAAACAAAATCCTCAAATACTCTATTGGCATTTCCTATAGATCAAAGAAACAAGTTTTTTCTTCTATGGAGCATGTGCCTCTTGGTCTTATTACATTCTCTCCTGTAATATCCTATATCTACAGCCAGATACAAAAGGACTGATGCCATAAAGGAAAGCTTTTAACTCTAGAAAGATGGTGAGCAAAGGACGGTTGTGGTGTTATCTTGCAAATAGCAACCAGAAAAAAAAAATTCAGAATATGTGAAAGTAGTAGGTCCTGACTGTCATTGGGATATAGGAAAATCAGTTTACATACCAGAATGGGGTGGTTACAAACAGGAGGAAAGTTGGAACAGGTGCTGAGAAGCTAAGTTTAGCTGAGCAATAAGAATGGAATCCAGGTTAAAGATAGAGTCGGGAGAACAGATGGAACAAAAGTTGAGCAGTAAGCAGTGGTGAATAACCAGAATGGGAACAGTGTCAGAACCAGAACAAAGGAAAATACAGAAATCAATTCTCTGAAGAAGCAACAGAGATCAGACTCTTACGGGCTTGCTGTGAAGAAAATTTCTCTGGAGGCATGGGATAATTTTTGAAAAGCATTAGCCAGAAGCTGTTGTTCACTACTCCACTTGTCTTAAAAGAACTTTGGTTCTCGGTAGCTAGGAAATTATATGCTGCTCACCACCACAATGGGGGTTTCCCAGGTGGTGTTAGTGGTGAAGGACCTGCCTGCCAACGCAGGAGACATAAGAGACATGGGTCGATCCCTGGGTCCGGAAGGTCACCTGGAGAAGGCATGGCAACCCACTCCAGTGTTCTTGCCTGGAGAATCCAACGGACAGAGGAGTCTGGCGGACTACAGTCTATAGGGTTGCACAGGGTCGGAAATGACTGAAGCAATTTAGCACACACACCACAATTATACATTATTCATTATACATATTGGCTACGAAAAATGTAATGGCACTGTATCATAGGGTTTAGTTTAAGGATTAAGTAAAATTAAGTATTTAGAGCACTTAGCACAGTGCTCCTTAAAGGTTAGCTTCAACACAGTAACAACTAATATTGAAGGGGGGCTGTGTTTGTAAATTATATCTTATTAAAGCAAGTCACTAAATCCTGTCATTTCTACTCCTCTGAGGTCTTTAAACTTATTCCTCCTGGACAACTCTGCTGATAAGAACTTATTTAAGCCAGTGGTTCTCTAAGTATAATCCAGGGATCCCTGTGGGACCCCAATACTCTTTCAAGATGTCCAGGAGGTCAAAAATAATTTCATAGTAATATTAAGATGTTAATTGCCTATTTCACTCTATCTCCCAAACATTCAGCAGAATTTTCTGCAAGCTACATGACAGGTGATGACATCATTACTCTGATGACTAATACAACAGGTGTTCTCCTCTATGCTTTAAAATTTCCTCACTTTTTGTTTCTGGTATGGTAGAGATCAACGGATAGAATCCATATAAATGTAAGCTCTTTGAGGTCCTCTGGGGTTTTTAAGAGTATAAAGGGGTCCTAAAACCAAAAAGATTGAGAAAAGTTGCTTTAAACAATCATTTACTGCTTTAACTTATGCAACTATTTTCTAACATTTCCTTCCCTTTTTGTGATTTCTTCAAAGTGTTCATTCAAAAATGTGAATCTGATCATGTTGCATCTCTGCTAAAAATTTTTATATTTCTTGTAATCTAGAAGATGCAGAGGTCAGAAAACACAATGGAACACACAAAAGAGGCTTTGGTTGCAACGAGGGCTAAATTCAAATTCCCTGTGTGGCAGACTCTGCTAATTGTCCCCGAGCAGCCATTTATCATTTTCACTTTTGTAATAAAACTCCTGAGTTTTAGCTTAGTGCATAGCATTACCGCTAGAAATTATGCCCTTGAAGATGAGTGTAGTCATACGATGTTGGGCATTGGGAGATGAGTAGAAGTGATATATATGCAATATCCAGGTCAAGTTGTTGAAAAAAAAAGAAGCTGATTTCCTCCCACCTCTGTCCTCTTTCCTGCAAGCTTCAAAGGGGACTAGAAAACACCGAGGCAGCTTCAGTCATGTGAATGAAGATCATACCTACCCACTTCAGACTGTCTGCCTAAGATCATATGTTTCATGGGAAAAAATCAGCCTTTCTCTTGAGTCCATTTTAACCAAGTAGGCAAAGATTTGGGCTTAACCTCAATGAAGTCCCTGACATGACTTGAGTCCCTTAAGTAAATTTGTATGAAATACTTTCTAAATATCTCTAGGTTTCTATTCTGAGTTCCCATTAACCTGGACCTGCTCCAAATAATCTTTTTTTTTAATCATTTTTTCTTTCATTTAAAATGAATGAAGTATGCTAGGCACCATTCACAGTATAGCAATATCTACATCCTCCTACACATGGGATTCAAAATGAAAAAACAAAAATAAGCAACAACAACAACAAACAATGTCCTGACAGGCAAGCAAAGCAAAATGACTTGTTGAGGTCCTGCTACTCGCATGCAGACCTGGAAACCATGTGATTCTCAACAAGTGACAGGGTTCCAGATTTATTAGAAAAGGCAGTAAAGAAAAAAGTGGGCCACTAGTCCCTGACCCAGAATGTGAAGTGTAGAGCAGGGTCTGTACAGAGAGGTACCTGTGGGTGACAGAAAAAATAACATAAGCACATCTTTCATCAAGACTGGGCCATTCTAGAATCTAGGTGACTGAACATGAAAGTAGAAGATGAGTGATCCAGGCTCACCAAGACCTGGGGTAGCCAAACAAGCGGAAGCACTTCTGCACTCACAGGGGATGTGGACAGAATGTTGGAATTATATCTTTCACAGACATACTTTGGGACTTTTCTGGGGGCTCAACAGTAAAGAATCTGCCTGCAATGCAGGAGACGTGAGTTTGATACCTGGGTTGGGGAGATCCCCTGGAGGAGGAAATGGCAACCCACTTCAGTATTCTTGCCTGGAGAATTCCTATGGACAGAGGAGCCTGGCGGGCTACAGCCCATGGGGTTGCAAAGACACGACTGAGCATGAGATTTGCTTTCCCATATGGAAAAGGCACATACTTTCCCAGCCCATTTATTGTTTAAAATGGGAATGTGGTCCATTTGGGTGATTGACAGTGTTACTGATACATTTTTACTGAATATAATTTCAAATTTTATATTGTTTTTAGGATGAACCATGTGAAATTTCTGCTTTGTGGATCAAATAGGGAATTAAAGATTCACACACCTGTAAGAAGGTAAGAGTGAAGGCCAGGAAGGCTTCTTTTGAGAAATGTGAACACGGAAGAATTGAAGGTAAGTCAAGACCAAAGGTCTTCAATATCTGCAGCATCTCAATGGCTGATACTCAGCAGGATATTAAAATGCCAAAGGTAAAACTTTAGCTTTTCCGTCTACCTAAGGTCTGTTTAAACCTAAAGCATTAATGCCTTTTCCTTTTCTTCTCCTTACAAATTTAATGCAAATGTTTTTCATTGATAGTTTGTAACTAGAATTCTGCTGGCAAGGGAATCTGTAGAACAGTTTCCAGATGTTATGCCCTGTGGTACAGGGAGGAACCTAGAAGAATATTAACCTATGTTAATATCATTTTTTATTAACTCGACTATGGGTAGTTTTCCTAGAGTAGAATAAATAAGAAATTCAGAGCAGAAAGAAAAGGTAGGGGAGGTGTGTGTCAACTCAGAGTCTTTGTCTCTTAAGTGGCCTTTTCCTCTTTGTTCCCAACTGTGGATGAATGGAAATAAACACTAGCTCTCATACCCCAAATGTGTGTGTGTGTGTGTGTGGTGTGTGTGTGTGGTGTGTGTACTTCCTTAGGATCCACAAAAGAAAGAGAGATATTTTTCTCTGTGTCTCTGCACTTTCCTTTATTCGTGGAGTAAAGGTCACATCTATAATTTTTAAAATGTGGAAATTGGAATTGTTTCAAACTATGTAACATATTAACCAGGAAAAAGAGATATCTGGGAATCTATGCTATAACATTAAATACATACTTTATTCATTAATGTCCATTTAAAATAGAAACTGATGTGTTGTTGTTAATGAAAATGTAATTTTTCATTTGGTAAAGATGTCCCTAGACTCAGTATTTCAGCTTTTCAGATTGATTA
The DNA here is from genome assembly GCF_910594005.1 of Cervus elaphus. Classification (NCBI taxonomy): domain Eukaryota; kingdom Metazoa; phylum Chordata; class Mammalia; order Artiodactyla; family Cervidae; genus Cervus; species Cervus elaphus. The sequence goes on along the minus strand of NC_057847.1, from coordinate 19,743,679 downwards.
TTTAAGAAACCCATGGCAGATCCAAGCCATGGGGCTCTTACTGTAATTATAGCTGATTCTCGGACATTATATTAATACTGGACTGTTAGTATAATAATGGCCACTGATGTACTTTTCATTTGTATTTTCACAATAGTATCTATCTATGGAAAGCAGCTAATTTGTCATAATGGTAAGGCTGGTGTTTTTAAGGTGCATTTTAAAAGGGTAATTCTTTATGACTTGACCACAATAGTTCATGTTGGGAAATTGTATTATTTTTTTTAACATGTCAGTGGTTAATCTATTTTGTGACCTGTTTAAACCTGGTTTGGTGCTCATTTGTTAAAGTTATAATTGTCAAATGTCTAACACATTGTCACACCTACATACATACACAAAAAGATATTGAGAGGAATTACCTATGAGAATAATGTTTCTTGGAATTATAGAATTCCAAGAATTATTGACATCTGAAATGAGTTTTTCAAGATTAAAAAATGAGTAAAATTATTTAGGAAAAATAACAATGCATTTCTCTCTATAGATTATTTTTTATAATTGTATTTTATTTATTTATTTTATGGTTGTGCTAGGTCTTTATTGCTGCATGGGCTTTTCTCTAGCTCCAGCAAGCGGGGGCTATTCTCTAGTTGTGATGCTCAGACTTACTGTGGTGGCTTCTCTTGCTGTGGAGCACACAGCTCTTAAGACTCAAGGGCACACAGGCTCCAGTAGTTATAGAACACGGGCTCAGTAGTTGTGGTACACAGGTTTAGTTGCTCCACGGCATGTGAGATCTTTCCAGATCAGGGATCGAACCAAGGTCCCCTCCATTGGCAAGCAGATTCTTTTTTACCACTGAACCACCAAGGAAGCCCTCAAATTACTTTCTTTTATACCTAGATCTAAATATGTGAGCCCATTGTAGAAAGCGAAAAGTGAAAATTAGTCACACAGTCGTGTCCAACTCTTTGCCATCCCACGAACTCCTCTGTCCATGGGATTCACCAAGCAAGAGTACTGGAGTGGGTTGCCATTTCCTTCTCCAGGGGATCTTCCTGACCCAAAGATGGAAGCCAAATCTCCTGCATTGCAGGTGGATTCTTTACCAACTGAGCCCTTAGGGAAGCCTTATTAGGTTTCTAATTTGAATTCTTACAGAAAACACACACATCCATATTCACATGTACACACTACAACACACCTATCTACTTCCACAGAGGTTTTAAAAAAAGAAAAGAGATATTTTTTAAAATGGAGGTGTTTTTAAGAGGTAAAATTACATGTTTGCTAATATTTTGTTAAGGATTTTGTGTCTCAGGTATATTGGTCTATAGATTTGCTTTATTTTGTTTTGTACTGCCTTCCTCTGATTTGGTGTGAGGTTAATTAACATTGGCCTCATAAAACAAGTTGAGAATACTCTTCTGTATTCTGAAAGAGGTTGTGCTGAACTCATGTTAATTCTTCTTTAAATATCTAATAAAGTTCTGCAATGAAACCATTTTGTCCTGAAGATATCTTCTTCAGGAGCTTTGAAATTGTGAATTCAATTTCTTTTATGTCTATATGACTATTCAGATTATTTTGTCTTAGTTGAATTTTGGCAGTTTGTGATTTTCATGGAATCGGTCCATTTCTTCTACTTTGTTTAATTAAGGAGCATAAAATTGTTCATGGTATTTCATTATTATCTTTTTCTTGGCTGCAAGAATCTGTAGTGATTCTTTTTAAACGGGTACATTTTGCAAAAGTAAAATGCACAGATCTGAGCAACACATTTCAATGAGTTTTGACAAACATATACACCCACCTGGGCTTCCCTGGTGGCTCAGACGGTAAAGCGTCTTCCTGTGATGTGGGAGACCCAGGTTTGATCCCTGCGTAGGGAAGATTCCCTGGAGGAGGAAATGGCAACCCACTCCAGTAGTCTTGCCTGGGAAATCCCATGAACGGAGGACCCTGGTAGGCTACAGTCCATGGGGTCGCAGAGTTGGACATGATTGAGCAACTTCACTTTCATTTTCATACACCCATCTGGGGCTTCCCAGGTGACCCTAGTGGTAAAGAATCCAGTTGCCAATGCAGGAGATGCAAGATATGCGGGTTTGATCCCTGGGCTTGGAAGATCCCCGGAGTAGGAAGTGGCAACCCACTCGAGTATCTTTGCCATGGAAAAATCTCTGGACAGAGGAGCCTGACAGGCTATAGTCCATGGGGCCACTTTAGCCACTGCCCAGATAAAAATTAAGAGTATTTCCCCCACTCTTGAAAGTTCACGTGATTTCATCGTCAGTCAATAAGCAGGACATCTGAGGAAACCACTGCAAAGCTTGCTTTCATGCTAGGACAGGGGTTCGCAAACCACAGCTCAGATCAGTTAAATCTGGCCTACAACTTATTTGTGTAAGTAAGGTTTTAATGAAATGAAGTCACACCCATTCTTAAGCAAACTACTGCTTTCGCATCACAAGGGCAAGGTTGAATCCTTGAGACTGAGACATTATTGCCCTCACTGGAAAGTCAGTCTTTTCTGGATTTTCTAGTGTTCCTGCAGAGACCCAGCCTGTAAAAATTGACAAGTCATAAAGATAGAATGCTTTCATTTGTCTCCTGGAAACATTTGTAACTTTACATTTGAAGGGTATGAATTTACATTTAAAAGGGGACAAAACTAGGAGCCATTTGTTTTCATTTCAAAATAATGTATAATAGGGGCCTTCTTCTTTTTCTTCCCCAGTGAAGATTTATTTACATTAGAGAGATAAGATATAGGTCCTTTCTCAGGAGGAGTGAAGGGCAGCTGCACAGCAGTTCCCTAATAAAATCCCAGATTTTCTGGGGTTCCTCTCCTGTGGTACAAAATTTTCTCTTGTACTGTAGCCCTGAACTTCTGGCTTTTATCACTTTTCCCTGAAGGGAGAGAACAAAGCGTAGGAAATTTATATAAAGATTGCTGAAAGCAATACTAGTCTGCCTTTATCCAGAAGCTTCTTGTTCGCTTTCAGGACAAAACAAATGAACATAGATACAAAAAATTTGTCACCACAAAGCCTAAAATCTTTATTGTCTGGCCCTTTACAGAAAAAACTTGCCAACCCTTGCCCTAGAACAGTATTACTGTTCTTGAACTGAAATACAAGGAATCATAAGTTTATACTCCATCTGGTTTCTTTTGTTCAACATAATGTTTTAGAGATATGTCCATATTATTGTACATCAAATTTTATGTTGACTAAAAAGATGCACAACGTGAAAGCTGCAAGTTAAGTTTTACTTGGGGCAGCATGGAGACAGCACCTCAGATAGTGCTGAGACTTCTCCGAAGAGGCAGTGGGAGAAGGTCAATATATAAGGTTTTGGTGACAGGAGTTCAATGCAGTCAAGTGTTTACTTTACAAAAGGTTTTCTGCTAGTCAAGATGAGCTGATGTCACCATGAAGGGATTTTAGTGATTTTCTAGATGTGAGGAGATGCAAGGATTGGGGTCATGAAATCAGTTTCTGAAAATATTGAACTATCTGAAGACCTGTTTCACCAATTTCCCTGGGGCACAGAGTGCCTCGCTCTCCACCCTAAATTCCCCTCAGGGGGTGTGGAAGGTCAGCAGCTGCAGTTACACAGGGTTCAGTCTCCACAGAGGCAGATGGCAATCACCCTTGTTGTTGTTCGGTAGCTGGCAAATGCTCTTGGCAATTGCCAATTTGTAGTTGACAATATAAAATTTCTTCTTTTAATTTCTAAGCAAATTCCGTTATGTGGCTATTCTACAATTTAGTTATTCATTTTCTATTTGATGAACATCTGAACTGTTTTCAGTTTTGTATTAGGCACAAAGTTATAAACATTCTTGTACAACTCTTTGTAGACGTGATTTTCCTTTTCTTGGCTGTAACTTCTGAGTCATAGCAAAAACATGTCTAACTATATTTTTAAAATTTCAGTTGCCAAAACTAGTTGTATTGTTTTACACTGTCAGTGTCAGTGCATTAGTGTTCTAGTTGATCCAAACTGGTTTTTTTGTGTGTTCAGTCATGTCCTACTCTTTGCAACCCCATGGACTGTAGCCCACCAGGCTCTTCTATCCATGGGATTATCCCAACAACAATACTGGAATGGGTTGCCATTTCCTCCTCCAAGGGATCTTCCTGACCCAGGTGTCGAACCAGAGTCTCATGTGTCTCCTGCATTGGCAGGTGGATTCTTTACCGCTGAGCCACCTGAGAAGCCCCCATCCAAATTGTTATCAGCGCTTAATATGATCAGTCTTTTCACTCTAAGCCATTCTACTGGTTATGAAGTGCTACCCTCTTCAAAGCTTAATTACATTATTCCAAATAGTACTGATGTTGGGCTCCTTTTCGTGTGCTTACTAGTCAATCATATGCCTCTTGTGAAGTGTATGTCATTGTTGATCCTTTTAAATTCTATTTTTAGCAATTCACTTTGTATTTTGGATGAAAGTCATTTGTCAGATACATGTATTGTGAATATATTACCCAATCTGTGACTTGCCTTTACATTTTCTTAAGAATATTTTTGAATGAGAAGTTGTTTTTTTTTTTTTTATTTTGATAAAATTCCTATTTATCTATTCTTTTGTAGTTGATGGTTTCTGTACCCTAAGAAATGTTAGCCTATTTTAAACTGAGGAAGATGTTCTCTTACATTTTCTTCCAGAAGCTATTCTTTTAGACTTGACATTTAGGTCTATGAGCTACTTTGAGTCAACTTTTATGTATGGTGTTAGGAATAGGTGTCCAAGTTTTGTTTTTGTTTTTCTACAGAACATCCAGTTTTTCCAGCAATATTTGTTGAAGATATTTTCCTTTCTTGCTTAATTTCTTTGGTACTTTTATTGAAACTCAGTTTGCCATATGTGTATAAATCTGTTTCTGAACTCTCTATTCTGTCTGCTGATTTGTCTTTATTGTTGTCTAGTTACCCAGTCATGTCTGATTCTTTTGCGACCCCATGGATTAAGATTTTTCAGGAGAAGATTGTCATTTCGAGGGAGTCTCCCTGACCCAGGGATCTAGCCAGTGTCTCCTGCGCTGCAGGCAGATTCTTTCCCACTAAGTCACCACTGATTTTCTGTGTATATGTGTAAAAGTCGTTCAGTCTTGTCTGACTCTTGGTGACCCCCCTGCCAGGCTCCTTTGTTCATAATTCTCCAGGCCAGAATACTAGAGTGTATAGCTATTTTCTTCTCCTGGGGGGTCTTCCCAACCCAGGGATCAAACCCAGGTCTCCTGCATTGCGGGCAGATTTTTTACCATCTGAGCCACCAAGGAAGCCCAAGAATAGTGGAGTGGATAGCCTATCCCTTCTTCAGCAGATCTTCCCAACCCAGGAAGTGAACTGGAGTCTCCTGCATTGCAGGCGGATTCTTTACCATCTGAACCACCAGGGAAGCCCAGTGGCTTCTTTCTATGATGATTCTATACAAATTTAATGTTTGTGGCTTCATGCATGTGTATGCTTGGTTGCTCAATGGTATCTGATTCTTTGTGACCCCATGGACTGTAATCTGCCAGACTTCTCTGTCCATGGGATTCTCCAGGCAAGAATTCTGGAGTGGGTAGCCATTCCCTTCTCCAGGGGAACTTCCTGACCCAGGGATTGAAGCCATGTCTCCTACATTACAGGCAAATTCTTTACCAGCTGAGCCATCAGGGAAGCTCTTGTGGCTTCATAGTTTATCTCAAAATTTAGTTGTCATCCAATTATTTTCTTTCTTCAAGATTTTCTTTACTATTCTAGTTCTTTTGAATTTAAATATGAATTTTAGAATGAGCTTGTCTTCTGTAAAACAATCTGCTAAGACTTGAATAAATTTGGGGATAATTAATGTCTAAAAATACTGAGCTTTTCCAATCTATGAATAAAATATATCTCTTCATTTATTTAGATCTTTTTTAATTTCTCTAAGTAACATGTAGCAATTTTCAGATTTTCTGTGCACAAGTCTTATAAACTTTTTGTTAAATTTATTCTTAAGAGTTTGATAGGGAATTTTTAAATGCTGGGGTTTTTTTGTTTTGTTTTGTTTTGTTAATCTTAAATCGACCAATGCTAGAATTTAAAAATTCTATTTATTTTTGTACAGGGACCTTGTCTCATATAATCTTACTAAACTCTCTTATTAGTTCCAACAGTTTGCTTATAGATTTATCTGAATTTTCTCTGTACATAACCAAATCTTCTTCTTCTACAAATAAAGGCAATTTTGCATTCCTTTCCAAATAAGACATGTATGCAGCCTGGATTCACCTCACAGGTTACTAATTGACACCCTTAAGAATCCAGCCTCTTCCATGTGGGGGAAAAAAAACAACTGAAGTCCAAGAAATGACATAAAGAGTTAAGTGCTTAGCTGAGCAGATATGCAGTCCTCTCATTTATAGGCCAGCAGTCTCTCTCTGACCAAACTGCCATCATGTGAGTATGGGGCAGCTCTCAGAGTGAATGTCCCATTTCTGTGCCTGACAAGTTTAGCCAGCTTTCCACAGCAGGTCTAGCCCTAGCATGCTCCTCAGCAGTGTCTTGGAATCAAAAGAAATCCCAAGAGTAAAAGAAATTCCAAATATCTGTAGGTGTGAGTCTCTTGATATGGGTTCAAACTAGCCTATAAGCTTTCAATCCACATCCGTAAATCTTACTTTAGCCCAAGAACTTTTCTTTGCTTGATTTTAATTTTCATCAGTGTTCCTCCAATCATTAGATTTTAGTTTACTAACTAATTCTGTTCATTCATTCAAAAATTATTCAGTCTATACATTTCTAACACTGTAGTTGGTCTGGATTATGAAATGTCAGCACAAACAGATCTATTTCCTACTTTTATGGTATTTAAAGTGAGGGGACTCTAATTCAGTTTTGTACTTGGTTCAAATTCTCAATTCCTGAGCTATAGGCCAGAGAATAGGGAAGAAATAAAATATCAACTCCCTGCCACTTTTATTTTTTTTCCAAGAAAGTGATTCTGCTGGGTCACACAAGGCAAATATAGACAAGCCATTAATCTCATGCTTAGTAGATCTTATCCCCAAGTTACATTAACAGCATGTTAGACAGCTTTGGTTTTCCATATTATTGAGTTTTCATCTCTTTTTAGTGGAAAACCAGAAGAAGATGTGTCAAAACCTATAAGACAGACATTATTTTAAGAAAAAATGTTAAATGACTTTATAACATAATTAATTTTCCTAAATATTGTTCCTAATTTCTAATGCTTTCTGTTATTTTTCATTAGATTTTATTTGAACTTGCCTGGAAATAAGCATCACATTTTTCAAATGAGTTATCCTTTCTGAACAATTTTGGAATGCATTGCTTTTAAAAAATAATCCACTCTCTGTAACTATTACTGAAACCATGTAACTCCGATTGGGACTTGGACCCATGATCTTTTAAATGGAATCACACCTGGTCTTAGGACTTAATGAAGCTCAGTCTCATCACAGAAAGAATTCAATGAGAGACAAAGTGATAGGTAGGACATGTGTTAGAAAGAAACACTCCGCAGACAGAGTGTGGGCCATCCCAGAAGGAGAGAGCAGCACCAGGATTTGCGATTATCAATTTTTACTGGGGTGTGTAATTTCATAGGCTAACGGTTGGGAAGACTATACCAGCTATTTTTGGAGAAGAAACAGGGATTTCTAGGAATTGAGCTACTGCTTTTTTGGTCAGCCTTGGACCTGTCGCTTCCTGGTGGCTCAAATGGTAAAGTGACTGCCTATAATGCGGGAGACCCAGGTTCAACCCCTGGGTTGGGAAGATCTCCTGAAGAAGGAAATGGCAACCCATTTCAGTACTCTTGCCTGGAAAATCCCATGGATGGAGGAGCCTGGTAAGCTACAGTCCATGGGGTCTCAAAGAGTTGAACATGACTGAGCGACTTCACCTTTTTCTTTTCTTTCTTTGAAACTGTCATGGCACCTATGACTGTCATTTAGCATACTAATATGCTACAGTGAGTGTATACTGATGTTCAAGGTCTGGTGGAAGTCAACTTGTCTGTCATCTTGGACCTATTTGGTTTTAATCAGTTTATGTCAAGTCCTCGGGCTACGTCATTCTTTTAAATGTTGTGTTCTGCCCCCTTCCCTCCTGTTTCTTTACTATCACAATTTCTAAAATGTATTTCTTTTTTTGAATCAAAACACACACACACAAATGACTCTATAGAGTAAAATAGCCCAAACTAAGATCAATTATCTGTGGCAGATGTTAGTTACAAAAATCAGAAGTAAAAGCTTTGTACAGAGTCACTCCGCATCTGATTTTCTGCTATTTCTCTTTGATAGAGTACCCATTTTCTGTGGACAAATTTTATACTTATTTTTTTAAATCACAAATTAATTGCCACTAATCTAGCTGACTGCAAGGAGATCCAACCAGTCCATCCTAAAGGAAATCAGTCCTGAACATTCATTGGAAGGGCTGATGCTGAAGCTGAAACTCCAGTACTTTGGCCACCTGATGTGAAAAACTGACTGACTTGAAAAGACCTTGATGCTGGGAAAGATTGAAGGCAGGAGGAGAAGGGGACGACAGAGGATGAGATGGTTGGATGGCATCACCGACTCAATAGACATGACTCTGTGTAAGCTGCGGGAGTTGGTGATGGACAGGGAGGCCTGGCGTGCTGCAGTCCACGGGGTCACAAAGAGTCGGACGTGACTGAGCAACTGAACTGAACTGAATCTAGCTGAACTCTAGGCGAAAGTATTCTGTGAATTAATTTCAAGTCTCTTTTGGCTGACTTCTATTCATTTTGTTACTAAATTGGATATATTATTTTCAAAAGCGTTATATGCAGATTATTCCATGTAGTGTCATTTATTCTTTTTTATATTACACATTTCTCCATCAGTTCTCCATTCCAGTTCTGGAATCATTTACATTGTAAAAGATATGCACAGGAAGGAACGATTACTTTACTTTCATTCTAAGCACCAAAGTCCTCTGTCCTAATGTTATGTCAAGCTTGATCCATGGCTGACCTTGACCTCATCAACAGGATGATAAGGTGAAAGGAACTTCCTCTGTCCAAGAAGTCTGACCTACAGTTCTAGAAGGTGAGCTAGGAGCAATAGAGCATTATTTTGAATTTTAGTTAGAAGGAGGGAAAAAAATGAAGTAGAGAATAGTTTAATGTAGTTTGATGTTAAAGATCATTGTGTCTGAGAATCTGCTGTTCATGGAAGAATAGATTGTATATTTCAGCATTTAAAGAAAGAATTTTCAGTCACATGCCTGTTTCCCTCCAAAACAAACTAATGGTGATTTTTCTCTATTTATTCTTTCTGCTAACTGGCTTCTGATTTGCCTGAAGAAAAGGAGTGTAATCTAATGCACTGTTCCTTACCAGTGAGTTTGGATGTCTGTGTGCATTAAGAAAGAATTAATGTCTCAAAATATTCATGGGTTTTTCATTTTTCCTTGCTGATTTATTTCAGGGATACAAAGTTATATGCCTATATAGCCCAAGCAGGTAATAAATGTCATGATTCCAGCTTGGTTTGAAACACTAGAGATTGGTTAGTCCTAGACATAATGGGCCAAACCTAAAGACTCTCAAATCCTAATTTTTAAACATTCCTTTAGCTAAATCAAACACTTTAAGAAGGATGAGGGGGGATATGGCAGCTTCAGCCATGAAATTAATAGATTTTACTTTCATCTAGGGGACTGGTCCTATATATCTTCTCTCTTTAATTTTATCAATGACTAAGAAAGAAGTATCACTTCCATACTGATCAATGAAGAGAGAGATCAGGAAGGTATGAAAGTGAAGGTGTTAGTCATTCAGTGTCCAATTCGTTTCGACACCATGGGCTATAGTCCACCAGGCTCCTCTGTCCGTCCATGTAAATCTCCAGGCAAGAATACTGGAGTGGGCTGCCATGCCCTTCTCCAGGGAATCTTCCCAACCCCAGGGATCGAACCTGGGTCTCCTGCATGGCAGGTAGATTACCATGAAGGTATATATGCACTTAAAATACATAAAAATAAGTGTGTCTCTATGTATTTGTACAGATTATTATGTGTGTGGCTATATGAAAGGTAGAATTACATAGCAAAAGTAACATCAAATCTAGAGACAGCCAAACTGGACTTAAATATCACTTCTGCCACCAATTCACATACAATATGGCAGAGTCACTTAACCCCTTTTTGCCTCACTTTTCATCTGTAATATGGGGGTTTTCATGCTTTTTAAGAATCAAGAGAGGTAATATGTGTGAAAATACTTATTAAACATAAAAAAGCCAAAGTAAACCAAGGTATGAATTAACCTTCACATAGTATAAACATCCAAGGCTATATAGAGACAACATGATGTGGATGGGGAGATGTGCGGCTGTAATGCTATGTCAGGGAGAATAAAGATCTCCAAAGATGTCCCCATCCTAATCCCAGGATTTATGAACATGTTAGCGTACATGGCATGGGGGAATTAAGATGCAGATGGAAATAGAATTACAGATCAAATGTCCTTCAGATAAGGAGATTATACTGGATTTTCTGCGTAGGCCCCTGTAATCACATGGGTCGTTAGAAGAGGAACGGAGAAACAGAAGCGAAGCTCGAGTCAGAGAAGGAGATGTGATGAGAGAAGAGGAGGGTGGAATATTGTGAGATGAGAAGGACTCAGCCTGCCACTACTGTCTGTGCTGCGCTGATTGCAGGCGGCCTCTGGTAGCTGAGAAAGATGAGGAGGTGGATTCCCCTCCCCTAGAGCCCCCAGAGAGGAATGGAGCCCAGCTGACAACTTGATTTCAGCACAGTGCGACTGATTTCCGAACTTTAACCTCCAGAACAGTGAAATAATAAATTCACGTTGTTTAAGTCACCAAGGTTGTGGGAACTGGCTACAGCAGCAATAGAAAACCAATCCAGGAGCAGACTGACAGACAGGGCCAGGGTGATGTTCTCCGCCACGACTCCGAGAAATTCACCGGACAGTCAGAGACGGGGTACAACTGAACTAAGCCTCTCCCAGCAAGGCTGGTGGCTTCCTGGCCACCTTGTTAGGGCTATTTCACCACTGAGGCATGCACTACAGAGATCAGAGAGAATTCTCTGGACCAGAACTCCTAAAGTGAGGATGCTTTGGAAGGTGATAAATAATGTCACTCTCTTAATCATGCTAATGGTTTCAGGGATGTATCCATTTGTTGAAACTCATCAGTTGTATGCTTTAAATATTTGCCTTTTATTGTAAATCAGTTATACTTCAGTCAAGCTGCTTTTAAAAAATGAAATGTGGACTCTTCTGATTTCAAGTGTCTCTCACTGTGCCAAGTGCAGCAGGGGGCTGAGAAATATCGGTGGTGCTCCCTTGTGATGTGGGCCCTGCAGTTTACATGTTCGCAGCTTGCTTCCCAGCGTAAATTCTGAACTGTAAATCCTTGGTGGCTGTAAAAATGAGATTTGGGATTTCACTTGGCACTTTATTTTCTTAATGTGGCAGTAACTAAGTCCTTCTTTTCCCTTCATGGCTTTCATATGGCACAGAGAAGCAGAAAAGCATCCATGTGCCTCCCTCTGAGTTTCTAGCATCTTATCCTGTCATGACCAGGAGGGAAAGGCTGTTCTTGTCTCAGGAGGAGTGTGTGGGAAATAAACTGCCAAGTTAATCCAGCTTCCTTATCGGGTTAACTCCACTCATTGACTGTCAATCCCTCTGGGCTCTACTTCATTCCTAGAATTCACAGTTCAAGATGTGGAACTACCTCTGTGCATGACAGTGCTACCATATGAGAAGGAACTAATTCCTCATGTTCCCTTTTTCTTTCTCTTCACAACCCTGACCTCTCACCTCCAAAAACACATCATTGATTTAATTTCCAGCTTCTAGGATTTACAAGTGCAAGAGTGAGTTTTGCCTAATCAAGTTATAAAATTTACATATTTACTCACCTATTCACTCCAGGCCCTCTCTATGAACTTGAAAAACCAGTTTCTATTCTCTTGTCTATAAAATGGGAATGATGTTTCCTGGCTGCTCCCTCCTTCATTTTAATAAATGGGATCAGTAATGGAGGTTGGAAACATTCACAGTTCTGAGTTGCTCAGAGATGTGGCTAAATAGAAATTATGCGATCCATATAAGTGTTCATTATAGACAAGCCTAATAAAAAAAAAAGCTAAATGAAGAAAGAGAGTGTTGTGGACATTAGGGAGAGTTATTACAAATTCCACAAGTTCCTTTTAAAGCTGAGATTAAGCCTGAGCCTCATTAGTGAAAGTGCCTGAACCACTGGATCACATAACCTCTGGGAGAGTCTGATAACAGTAGTGCTTCTTTTGGTTTCTTTTGCTTCCTCTGGATACCCCCAAATTTCATTTAGAATTTTCACCAAAAAATAGTTTTTATGCAGCCCAATGTTTTTCTCTTTTCATTATTATTTTTCCTTTGAGTATAAACTTATTCATTTAAATACTCTTGAATCAGTAGTGATGGACTTGCTGTGATATTTCAAAATTTTACTTTGTGTTATAGTAAGTACATTTAACAACTGTCTTTCTAATCTCTCTTTAGAGTCAAAAAGAAGGGTAGTATTTGAAACAAGACTGTGATGAAAGCCTTTTTTCTCTCTGATAGGCACATATGTACATGCACACAGGCTGAAACAGACGCAAGCACCCCACCCCCAGCGTTAGATGGCTGCATATTGAACTTGAAGAAAACCTCAGCTACCACTTGCTCCTTGGAATCCTTAGTATTCAATATTTGCTTATGCTTTTAGAGTTCAGTGTTGTTTTTAATCTGCTTTCTTTCCAGATAATGAAAGAGATACACACAACATTCTGTATATTAATGCCATAAATGTCTGCCTCTGGCGAAGCCTTAATGTATGAACAAAGAAAGGAATTGTTCACACAGCAAAACATACAATGAGAAATGAATATCAGTAGTGGAAACCTCTCTGTTAGAGGGAATTTCAGAACATTTCAATGTTTACATTTGCAACTCAAGCATATTGACAGAGCAATGTAAATAGATGTACACTAGGAGATGCAGGAAGAAAATTATTTGCACAGATACTACAAAGATTTTCTAGCTATGTGAGAAATGAAAATGCATTTTTGCCATATTTGGTAAACTGAATGTTATTAAGAGGACAAACCTCATGTGAAAAGGAGATAAGCAGAAATTGATTTGAATATTATTGCAGGGCAAAGTAAATAATCATAATGCATTCACCCTTTATAACTGTGCAAAACCAGATTAATTTTCCCAATTGCAAACTTTAATAATATTGAATTACTTTTAAAATGCAAAATAGGATGAGAGACTGATGGTAATGATAATCTACCTAGAACAACAAATGCGTTCTAAGGGATATTAATAAGTGTTTGGTCAAAAAAAGTAGGAAGGGGATGGAGAAGAGAGAAAATATTGTGTTAAAGTTAGAGTTATCCTTAAGACTTCCCAAATCTCAAAAGGCTAATATATATACTAAGTCGTGTCTGATTCTAGTGACCCTATGGATTGTAGCCCACCAGGCTCCTTTGTCCATTACATTCTAAATCTCTAAACATAAATAGAAAGTGTGATATTTTCAAACATTTTAGTCCTGGAAACTTAAAAAGCCTTTGATGGATGAAGAGTCCCAAGGAACACATAAGTAACTGAATGCCTTCTCAATTGATTTAGACTTAAACTGAACTCACATTCAACTCTATTCTAAATTGTCACCTTGTTACAGAGACAACTATTGAAATTTTATTTTCTACAAATGAAAAAGGTTTATAGAAATTCAATAGAGACATCATTGTTCTGCTGAACAATGGTTTGGTTCCCAAAATGCAGGTCTCCATTGCTGAGAGTTATAGAGGTTATACCAGAGAAATGCTGACCCAAAGAGGCATTTCCAGGAGGGCTCACAATATATTGGAGAAGTCACCATAATACATGCCCAGAAACTTGACTTTGTCATGACCAATATCATAATATCAATCCCTAAGGTCAGGTTCAGATTAGTTCTTAAAAATTTACTTATTTGTAATGAAAAACAAAATTATCGAGCATCCATATCCTTTGCCTAGTAACTCTTCTCTTTGGAGTTCAGTCTATCTGGGAAGTCAGATTAAACTCAGAAGTTTATTTGGTGAGCATGGACCAGAGCAAGAGGAGCTAGTAGTAAGACTTGCATCATTAGTGACAGGAGTTGTAGTTTCAGTCAAGAGAGAGTATTATGGGAGCACTGCCAACTACTTCCCCTTCCCCACTTTTCTTCAATACATTTTTGCTAAACACTTCAATCTCACTGATTCCACGTGAACTGAACTGAACTGATGCTTCTTTAGTTATGATAATACAATTTAATCTGCATCAGCAAGCTTAGCCATGACTTTATAGTTAGACTTCACCTAAAACTACACCCAAGAAAGTAGATTGGAGGAATCTATTATTGCCTGCTATGATTTTCCATAATGTCATTCTCATGATCACTTTATCTTCACATTCTGAGAATATCTTGCTATCATATCTTTTTAGTTGCTATGGGTTGAACCTGGTAAATTCAGACTTCCCTATGGCATTGTTGCTTGTCTAGAGGTGTTAAGCAATCAGTTAGATACTGCCACACATGCATGTGTGTAGTACAAGTGAGCATGTGCCGCCCACATCCATCATCCATTAGAATTTTTTCTAGTCACAGCCAAGAGGAGGGAAGATCAGAAGTGCTAAAGAGCTAATACCTATGGAAGAAGCTCACAACTGATGACAAACAAACTCCATCATCCTCATCCCCAGATATGACAACTCTGAGGTTTATTTTATATCATCCCCCAGAAGTTTCCAGTGGACTTGAGTTACAATTGCCCACATCAGTCACCTGCTTGAAGCACATTATTCTTTCCCTGTCTCACTTAACCACTTCTGGACTGATGCTTCCTAGAATCACTTCCCAAATAAACTGCCTGCACCTCAAACCCTAGTCTCAGAGCCCCAACCTACGACCATATGTAATTATACAGATGAATCAGAAGCCTCATCTAGACCCAGAAATGTTTAATTTCTTCCTGGCAGCTCAGCTCAAGTCATTTTAATTACCTAAACCTGGACTTACGTAACTGTTGATGTTGTACTTGCTTAATATATTGTTTGCTAATTTATGACATGCAGTAACTACTCTACCTGCTTGAGAAAATCATCCATATATCAAATGAGTCAACATTCTGCCCGTGGTTTGGTCCATGTAGAACCTACTGTTTATGTCATGAAGGAAAGTCAAATGATTCAAAGTATTCAAAACAGCTTGGCTGACCAACACTGTTGTAATATAGCAATAATATAGCTCAGCAGAACTCAGTTTCTTTTCCCTTTCTCTTGCCTAGGGACCCAGTTTTCCATAAATATAGTTCAGTTTCTAATTGGAGTGCATAATTTTCAGTAGAATATAATTTTTATTATGTTATTCATGCTGAAGGATTCATCACATTTTTGGAAATTGAACAAAACATAAATGACTGAAACATGGGTCAAGTTGAGATGCAGACACTGCCCTCACTGCCTGAAACCTCACTTATAACAGGGGAAGGATCTTCTAGTGTTTTATTAAGGACTCTTTCTAACCCTAAAAATTTAATTTCTGTGAGTTGAACTACCAAAAGTTACTGAAAGCAATTATAAAAATGATAGCAATTATTATTATCAAAACCAAAGGGAAAGATGTGTTTCTAGAGTCTAGGAACTAGAATATGCAAGATTTCTTGTACATTTTTGCATTTGAAAATTAGCTTTAGGTTCATTTTAGGTTAATAATGTTTTAAAAATAACTTCTCGTTCAGGGCAGGATCAGTTCAGTTCAGTTCAGTCGCTCAGTCGTGTCCGACTCTTTGCAACCCCGTGAATCGCAAGAACATCAGAAAGAATGTGTGTGTTTTTATTAAATTTTAGAATTTAAACTTAAATATCCAACTTGCAATGTATTGTAGTGATTCTTAATGTTGGGAGGTAAGATGAAAGACAGAAAAGTCATGTTGAGATTTAAAAGAATGGCTAATTTGGTTGAACCATTATTCTTTTATTGGAGGGCAAGGAGCTGGACCCTGGGAATTACATAGTTGGTTGTGTTACAGTAGATCTTCACCTCTTTGTCATAAGAGTTAAGGTTTGACTAATTTATGGGACGAAATGAACTTTACCATGAATGAACCTCTCAGAATTGTTGAAAGGTCTTTAAAAGTCCTTAAACTTTACATGGCACTGAATTCCTTTATGTAAATTAATCAGAAATACATTAATTTTGTTATTTTAAATTATACTTTCATTTTTAAAATGAAGAAGAAATGTGCCTTCCAGTTTTTTTACATGAGCTTCTTTAAAAATAACAACTTTATGATGTTTAAGAAACTATAAGCACAGCAGGGAGCTATTTAACTAAACAGAAATCATCCTTTGAAAGGTGTCGTCACTGACCGTGGGAGACTGTGGCATTTTATTTTGTAAGCTTCAATCTTCCCCAGAAAATGAAAGGCCAGCTTCAAAGTCGATGTTTTTCTATAGCCGATAAGTAGAAAATGAATAAGTAAAAGGAGAACCCAAGCTAGCACTCAGTGACCTGAGAGAACTTGATCACAACTAGATAAACGGACCTCATCCTTGGGCCAGTCTGACACCTGCTGGAATGTCCAGTGACCTTGGTGAACCTCCATTGTGTTGCTCTCTACCATGGCTTTCTGGATCCCCATTATGTGATGTTTAGCCCATCTTCTCTCAGCAAGGACCTGTTTGTCCCACTTTGTTTTCTTAAATATGCTGAGTCCTTATCCTGTATTTCAACATCTCAGCAAAAGAACCCTGTTCTTCAGAAATAATCTGCTTGTGTTCCTATACTTTTTTCATCAAGGAAATGTAGAACTCATTTCTGAATACTTCTGGATGCAGGAAACAGTTAGATACCTGCCAAATGGATTCCTAAAACAACTAGCAATGAAAGCAATAATTATTTTGATATTCTATATTTTGTATCACATAATCTTAAGACACTCATGGCCTGGCCTCACTACTTATGACATACAGAAACATTTCAGGGAAGAACTAAAAGAACTCAGACTAAATAAAATGTATTTGCCTGTATTCTCATAAATCCTAGATTACATGATAGATGTCTTTTATACAGAATAATTTTTGTTCACATATGTTTCTTTCTCAGACTGTGTGCTAATAGTTGCTCACCATTACTCTGCTAATTTAAGCCTGTTAGGACCTGTGACATCCTGAATTTGGTCATAATATGATATCAGAATGATATTTATATTTTCTTTACCCCCTGAGCATTTAAATATCTGGATATAGTCAAACTAGACTGGATAATAATAGCAGATTACATTTATTGAATATTCATCAGAAGGACTGAAGCTGAAGCTCCGATACTTTGGCCACCTGATGCAAAAAAGCCGACTCATTGGAAAAGACCTGACTCGTTGGAAAAGACCTTGTTGCTGGGAAAGATTGAACACAGGTGGAGAAAGGGACGACAGAGCATGAGATGGTTGGATGACATCACTGACTCAATGGACATGAGTTTGAGCAAGCTCTGGAAGATGGTGAAGGACAGGGAAGTCTGGCGTGCTGCAGTCCATGGGATCGCAGGGTCGGACATGTCTGAGCAGCTGAACAACATTTACTGAGTGCTTATTATTTGCAAGTACTGTACTAAGTCCTTTCCATATATATTTTACTTGATCTTCTAAGTGTCCCTGTAAGGTAGGTCTTAATTAACCACGTCCTATGAAAATGAAAGCTAAGGCCTAGATTCTAAGTATCAAGCCCAAGAGTACATAGCTAGTCCCTTGTAGAACTAGAACTCAAACTCACATTAACCAAAAAGCTCTAAATAGGGAATTTTATCTCTATTCCTCCTAAACAAATAATTTTCAAGGATATACTTGGAAAATATTAATAAACTAGAAATATATTACCAGCTGTCATGATCCTCTCATAGTTCACAGATTGCTCCCTTCTACTATATAAATACACATCAACAACAAACACTTGGATATGTTCCAGTGTCAGTTAAAAGAAATTGGGGGATGGAGAGCTCTATGTGAGAATTTCAAATTCAAAATCATGTTTCAGTATTGACCCACAAATGCCTTTTCCGCCTCCAAACCTCTGTCAACTAGTAGAGGTTACCTGTTCACTTCAGTTTTTTAAAATTCTTTCTTTCTTTCTTTCTTCTTTTCTGTTTTTAAAAATTACAGCTTAGGTCTTATTTGTCAAACATTTTTGTTTGCCTCTTATGTGACTGAAATGATCAAATGAATCAGTTGCCCTCCACTGGCATGCTGGGGCATATACCACAAATGTTTCCTAAGCAAGCTGCCAAATTTTCAGCAATGTGTAAAATGTATTTTGGTTACAACTAAGGATGCATATGGTCACTGAGATATCTTTCAGATAGAATACAGAGCAAGGAAGGTCCCATACTTTGCTCCAGAGCAGGTTAGGACTTATTGAGAGGAGGGGAAGAAATAAAAGTTGTTTGGTGTGTTTTCAAACTGGCTTTCGAGTAACATGGAGAGTTCCATAGCAAATTATAGGTTTTTTGTCACTTGGATTTTTAAGAAAGCATTTATCTGCAATTATCAGTTATTCTCAAGCAGAGACTCAGTGCAAAAGGTCAGTCTCTTGAATCCTGAGATGACAATGGCTGCATTGATAGATTAGGAGATGTTGTTACACTGTGAACATGATCATGTGATAATCACTAAGTAGTGATACAAATCCAAAACATTCAAGACCTGCTGAAATAGTTTGACTTCTGAAATAGACAGACTTTTTGGATATGGGATTGACTTTAGAAAAAATTATCTTCCATCCTTTTCCTTCCAGCAACTTTCTTATCCTTCAGAAAACCAGTGTTTTCTTGCTACCCTAGAATTTTCCATGTTCTCACTACTCTACCACACCTGAGCTCCTAAATATAATCTTCATTATCATACTAGTTTTTGACTATGTCTCAGCAGCCCAAAACAATGTAATTGCTTGGAATAATTGACTACCTGATAGTCTGCTAGCATTAGCAGCCTAAATATCTGAGGTCTACAGATTTAATAATCAACTCTATTTTATCAGTTAGACAAAATAGTCAAATTGAGTGTAAGCCTACACACTGCCATTGATTGAAAGATGCCTACCTATCCGAGTGACAAAAATGATCAATCCATAAATAATCCTGTATATCATATACACAATTTCAACCATTACTATTCTGGGGGAAAAAACAATCAATCTCTGTATTTTTATGAAGAAAGCATGATTCTTATCTAAATTATTAAACATTGAGTAATTGAATAACATTTTCTCAAATGTAAGGAAAGAACCTAAACATTATTTGAAACATAAAAAAATCATGAAGTGTATGCTGCACTATTTTTGAATCACATTTTGGCAAACATACATACCTACCTTCCACCTATTTTCATAGAAGCTTTCACTTTCATTTTTTAATCAAGTACAAAAACTGCTAGGCAAATGTGAGCCTATATTTGCCTATAAATGTGACATTCCTAGCCAAAAGCACAAGTTTATATTTATATGGCTCATCTCCAAATCTCACTAGTTGCCCTCAGTGAATGTGCTAATTGCATTTCTTAGCTCTTTATTTTCTTATTTTAGCCTTTGTGGTTTTATGCACATTTTACTAGATGTTACACGTTCTTGTGTTTAGGTTTTATTTGCATGACACCAAAGTGTGAGTCAGTTGGCTCATTGCATTTTGCATACATCACGCATAATGAATACTAAAGTGAAGATTTTCTTTTCACATGAGTAAAACTGAAAACGTGTTTCTCTGCCAAATCTGCTTTGATGAAAAACAGAAACCTAAAATGTTGGGCAGTATATGGTAAAGTAATTTTTCCACAATCCAATCTTCTGAGCCACAGGAGACTTTGTTTCTTGCCTTTTTTATGTTATACATACTTCAATATTCTTTAAATTTGACAAGTGAGATAAAAGAAAATCATACTTAAATCCTTTAATTTAATCAAAGTGTGAGGTGCAACATTTGTGTATGTATGTTTGTGTATTTGTGTAGGTACAATTGCCATATGACTTTATACTTTATAAAATATGCTATATATGTTATCTTATAATAATTCATATCTATTCTTGAAAATGTAGAAAAAAGAAACGATTATAAAGGTAGAAAACTGAAATAGCCCCAAGTCTTAATAGTGATAGCACATTAAAAAAAAAAAAAAAAAAAACTTTTCTTATGCTAACTCTTGTCAGCCTTCTGTCTATTCTCACCTCCTTCCATGTCCTGTTTTCATGCTTTTAGGTTTACAACATGTTTTAATATCTAGCTGGAGAAGGAAATGGCAACCCACTCCAGTACTCTTGCCTGGAAAATCCCATGGATGGAGGAGCATGGTAGGTTACTGTCCGTGGGGTCACAAAGAGTCGGACACGATTGAGCGACTTCACTTTCACTTTATTGCAGCTATATCCCTCATTACTTTAAATGGAATTGCATTGCCTCTCTGGAATAATATGTGAGAGAACGCTGTGCCACCATCCTGTGGACAGGGGAAAAACCCTTCCTGGGGATTTTCTTCTGCTTCAGCATCCCAGTTGAGAAACTCAGCCTGTTCAGTTTCTTCTTGGAGAAACCACCTGCCATTGTGTTTTTCATCTGCTGGCTGACTTGCTTGTTGTGGCCCCTCCTCAATGGCACTGCCCTACCCTCACCAAATTATGAGTTGTTCGGGTTTTCTCAAATTATTTCCCAGATGTCCCACACTTTCACAAGAAGGCGAACATAAACCTCTTTAATGAGTCCCCCTGCATAGCTCTAGAAGAAAGTTCCTAAATTTAGGGTCCAGAGATAGCAACCTTCAAATTTTCCAGCATGGATGTAAATCATAGTTGGCAGAATAACAGCCCCTCAAAGGTGTTCATGTACCAGGAATCTCTGAATATGTTACCTTGCATAGCAAACGTCACTTTGAAGATCTGATTAAGTTCAGAACCTTGAGATGGGGAACTTATCCTAGGTTAACCAGGTGACTCCAGTTTAATTGCATGCATGCTTACAAGTGAAAAAGCTTCTATTATGGAACTCAGGTTTGGTTGTCTACTGCTCAAAAGTCAGTAATTCAAGAGGCAAGTGTCAGTAGAAAGGCAAGGCATTTTAATCAGAAAAGCCAGCAACCTAGAGAAGGTGGGCTCATGTCCAGAGAGCAACTCCAAAGATCCTGCTCAGCCATGACAGTTATTAAAGGGAAAAATAGAGAGAAGGGTGGCAAATCTCAGTGAGTCATTGAGGCAGGATGTTGGGATCTGAGTCATTCTCCATTGTGTGAGACTGGTTTACTCTCTCTGCGTATGTTATCTTTCCCAAGTGATCTGCTTACAGGATTCTTTAGGGGGCTGTTGGGAGCAGAAAGCCAGTCATTTTTTTTTTATGACTTAATTCTTCTTTCCATACTACTTTTTATCTAGGAAAAAACTGACAGGTTAGGTAAGGCATGGCGTGCATTCAGGAAAACAGAAGTCAGGAGTTAGTTTCAATTGCTCAGTGACCTAATTCCTATAATT
This sequence comes from Cervus elaphus, assembly GCF_910594005.1. NCBI lineage: Eukaryota > Metazoa > Chordata > Mammalia > Artiodactyla > Cervidae > Cervus > Cervus elaphus. The sequence continues at coordinate 19,722,123 of NC_057847.1, read as the reverse complement.
AGGTTCTTGTAAGGTTAGAGGGGAACAGAAATGGGCAGACAGGAAAGGGGCAAAAAGCTGTTTTCATTTTCACAGCTGTGGTCAGAGGAAGATGAGACTAGGAAAATGACTCAAAGAATGCTTTGAAGACAGAGGAAGGTACCTCAAGCCAAGCAATGTGAGAGTTCTCTGGAAGCTGGAAAAAGGCAAGGGATCAAATTCTCTCAGAGTATGCAGGAAGAAACGTGTCTCTGCCAGGACCTCGATTTTACCTCAGTGAGACCTGTATGAGATTTCTGATTTGTAACACTGTAGATAATTAAGTTTGTGTTGTCTTAAGCTACTTAAGTTTGTGGTAGTTTGTTACAGCAGCAATGGGAAATTAATACCCAGGTTTCTTCAGGGTTTGTTGTTGTTGTTGTTTTTCAATTATCATATTGGACCTTTCCCTGGGATTACTGGGGAAAAGAGGAGGTGCAAGGGAGTTAGATACTTGTACTCTTTGCCCACAGTACCAAAAAGTTCTGTAGTGGGAGCTTTCAGAGAAGGAGGGAAGGAGAGGAAAAGGAAGGAAGGAAGAAGGGAAAAAAATAGACAAGAAAAATGAGGGAGGGAGAGAGGCAGAGAAAGAGGTGGGTTCTTCTAATATTATGGTTACTTTCCAGGTTTAAGTTTTGCCCCCATGAAATTGAAACTTGCCAAATAGTCCTTTTAGTTTTTTGGAGAGTCTTAGTCTGATGCATGGTGGCAAAGTGGTCTCTACAACGGTACTTGCATCACTGGCAGAAAACAGGAAGGATAATGGTCTACACTGTCATGTATAAAGACTTGGCTGTTAGTTTTATCAACACTTACAAACAAAAAGATTCCCAAATTCTTTTCTTTTTGATACTGAAATATCATAAAAGAAATCATTTCTTTTATGATACTGAAATACACAGAATTCTCTTTTCCAAAGTCATCAGCTTTGGTAACCTCCAGTACTCTTGCCTGGAAAATCCCATGGACGGAGGAGCCTGGTGGGCTGCAGTCCATGGGGTCACGCAGAGTCGGACACGACTGAGCGACTTCACTTTCACTTTTCACTTTCATGCATTGGAGAAGGAAATGGCAGCCCACTCCAGTGTTCTTGCCTGGAGAATCCCAGGGACGGGGGAGCCTGGTGGGCTGCCGTCTGTGGGGTCGCACAGAGTCGGACATGACTGAAGCGACTTAGCAGCAGCAGCAGCAGCTTTGGTAAAAACTTGTCTCAAATTACAAAATGAAATTATATATATCCCAAGAGCTTCCAAAGAAATAATCTATCATTTTTTATTATAATAAAGAGTTCTACTTAAAAACATTCTGATAAAAAATTCTAAAATGTAGTACATCCTTTCTGTTAAAAAAAAAAGTATCCAAAACTTGAGAATGAGAAAAAGAATGGCTGCATGTCCTTTCAATGACACATCCAAGGATTATTTAATTGTATAGGGAATGCACTTCTGTTGCACTCAATATTCACTGCTGATTAAGACCCAATTTTGTAAGTCGCATACAAAATTGTATATTTTTGTCCAATAGAGATGCAAATCACTTCTTTATTGTAGAAAAGGTAGCCACAAAGATTTTGTTTTATTACCCTATAGGACATTAATCAGTTTTGTCTCTAATAACTTATTTCAGTTACTTCAGAGTTCCTTTTCTTACTGATAATGTAAATTGATGTTCATAAAATTCTCTTCTTAATCAGTATACCATTCTGGTAGTTTACTCTTTAATGGATTAAAATAATTTTGACATGTGTTCATTTTATATTTGTGTGAATCATGCTCTTTAGATTTTTGAAAATTATATTTTGGCATTACAAAATATTTTAGCCATGGGTATATGTGCATGTGTGTGTGTGCATTAAATGATTAATGATGTCATTTAAGCAATATTAATAAAGGGAGACCATGTTGGTCTTAACTATATGTGTAATTATGTGTATATATGTATACATATATATATTAGAAATATTGGAGAAAGTCTAGACATGTCTGAAATTTAGTTGCCAAAAAACTGCTAAATGTAATAAATTATATAGTTTCATACTATTTCTTATTCTGGGATAAAAATATTTATAGAAATATTTTTGAAAGACTAAAATATGGAATCTAACTTTTAAGCTGGGGTCTGAGAAAATTATTTCTTATTCTCTTTTACCCTCCATATAGAGTATATGCAACATTTTTATCAATTTTTAATTTATAATTTAAATACTAAGTAATGAAGAGATTTACATAAAAGATTTTATAACTGTAGTCATTTACAGTGTAAAAATGTGATTTCTTATTATTTCTAGCTCTTAAAATGTTAATGTAATACATAACTGTGTAATTTTATAGGACAGTTTAATTCCCTTGAAAATATGGAGCTCAGCAAAGAGTCCAAATTAAAAAGAAATTAATATGTTTTAAATATTAAGTTATTTTTCTGGTCTTTTGAGTTCTGTAATATCTTAGCCTGGTGAAAACTTTACTTAAAAGAAGTTGCCAACAACCAGTCCTAGTTGCAGATTTTTCATATTATCAGAAAATAAAAATGCTTTTAGGACGGATGTTCCATATTTGTATTGTTATTTTAATTACCATCAAATATCACAATAATCAAAATTTTGTTGGCATGGAAACTAATAGAACCATATCCAAAAATACATTAGTATTTTCTCAGCTCTTTCTACATAGGATAAAAATCTTCATTTGTTCTGCTCAGAATCTTTCTAGTTTTGGACTCCATGCTAAGTAAAAGATAAAGTTAATTCATATATGTGAAAAGTTTACTTGGTAAATTTTAATAATAGACAGTGTATGAACTTCAAGTTTGACATACCCATTTTATAGAAGCAAGTTCAATTCAGTTCAGTCCTCAGTCATGGCCAACTCTTTGCGACCCCATGAACCGCAACACGCCAGGCCTCCCTGTCCATCACCAATTCCTGGAGTCCACCAAAACCCATGTCCATTGTGTCGGTGATGACATTCAATCATCTCATCCTCTGTTGTCCCCTTCTTCTCCTGCCCTCAATCTTTTCCAGCATCAGTGTCTTTTCAAATGAGTCAGCTCTTCCCATCAGGTGGCCAAAATATTGGAGTTTCAGCTTCAGCTTCAGTCCTTCCAATGAGCACCCAGGACTGATCTCCTTTAGGATGGACTGGTTGGATCTCCTTGCAGACCAAGGGACTCTCAGGAGTCTTCTCCAACACCACAGTTCAAAAGCATCAATTCTTCTGTCCTCAGCTTTCTTTATAGTCCAACTCTCACATCCATACATGACTACTGGAAAAACCATAGCCTTGACTAGACAGACCTTTGTTTACAAAGTAATCTCTCTGCTTTTTATTTTTTATTTTTTTTTTTTACATTTCAGTGGGTTTTGTCATACATTGATATGAATCAGCCATAGATTTACACGTATTCCCCATCCCGATCCCCCCTCCCACCTCCCTCTCCACCCGATTCCTCTGGGTCTTCCCAGTGCACCAGGCCCGAGCACTTGTCTCATGTATCCCACCTGGGCTGGTGATCTGTTTCACAATAGATAGTATACATGCTGTTCTTTTGAAACATCCCACCCTCACCTTCTCCCACAGAGTTCAAAAGTCTGTTCTGTATTTCTGTGTCTCTTTTTCTGTTTTGCATATAGGGTTATTGTTACCATCTTTCTAAATTCCATATATATGTGTTAGTATGCTGTAATGTTCTTTATCTTTCTGGCTTACTTCACTCTGTATAATGGGCTCCAGTTTCATCCATCTCATTAGGACTGATTCAAATGAATTCTTTTTGACGGCTGAGTAATATTCCATGGTGTATATGTACCACAGCTTCCTTATCCATTCATCTGCTGATGGCCATCTAGGTTGCTTCCATGTCCTGGCTATTATAAACAGTGCTGCGATGAACATTGGGGTGCACGTGTCTCTTTCAGATCTGGTTTCCTCAGTGTGTATGCCCAGAAGTGGGATTGCTGGGTCATATGGCAGTTCTATTTCCAGTTTTTTAAGGAATCTCCACACTGTTTTCCATAGTGGCTGTACTAGTTTGCATTCCCACCAACAGTGTAAGAGGGTTCCCTTTTCTCCACACCCTCTCCAGCATTTATTGCTTGTAGACTTTTGGATAGCAGCCATCCTGACTGGCATTTAATGGTACCTCATTGTGGTTTTGATTTGCATTTCTCTAATAATGAGTGATGTTGAGCATCTTTTCATGTGTTTGTTAGCCATCTGTATGTCTTCTTTGGAGAAATGTCTGTTTAGTTCTCTGGTCCATTTTTTGATTGGGTCACTTATTTTTCTGGAATTTCCCTGAAATCAGGAACAAGACAAGGGTGTCCACTCTCACCACTACTATTCAACATAGTGTTGGAAGTTTTGGCCACAGCAATCAGAGCAGAAAAAGAAGTAAAAGGAATCCATATAGGAAAAGAAGAAGTGAAACTCTCACTGTTTGCAGATGACATGATCCTCTACATAGAAAACCCTAAAGACTCTACCAGAAAATTACTAGAGCTAATCAATGAATATAGTAAAGTTGCAGGATATAAAATTAACACACAGAAATCCCTTGCATTCCTATATACCAACAATGAAAAAACAGAAAGAGAAATTAAGGAAACAATACCATTCACCATTGCAACAAAAAGAATAAAATACTTAGGAGTATATCTACCTAAAGAAACAAAAGACCTATACATAGAAAACTATAAAACACTGATGAAAGAAATCAAAGAGGACACAAACAGATGGAGAAACATACCGTGTTCATGGATTGGAAGAATCAATATTGTCAAAATGGCTATTCTACCCAAAGCAGTCTATAGATTCAATGCAATCCCTATCAAGCTACCAACGGTATTTTTCACAGAACTAGACCAAAGAATTTCACAATTTGTATGGAAATACAAAAAACCTCGAATAGCCAAAGTAATCTTGAGAAAGAAGAATGGAACTGGAGGAATCAACCTGCCTGACTTCAGACTCTACTACAAAGCCACAGTCATCAAGACAGTGTGGTACTGGCACAAAGACAGAAATATAGACCAATGGAACAGAATAGAAAGCCCAGAGATAAATCCACGAACCTATGGACACCTTATCTTTGACAAAGGAGGCAAGGATATACAATGGAAAAAAGACAACCTCTTTAACAAGTGGTGCTGGGAAAACTGGTCAACCACTTGTAAAAGAATGAAACTAGAACACTTTCTAACACCATACACAAAAATAAACTCAAAATGGATTAAAGATCTAAATGTAAGACCAGAAACTATAAAACTCCTAGAGGAGAACATAGGCAAAACACTCTCCGACATAAATCACAGCAAGATCCTCTATGACCCACCTCCCAGAATATTGGAAATAAAAGCAAAACTAAACAAATGGGACCTAATGAAACTTAAAAGCTTTTGCACTACAAAGGAAACTATAAGCAAGGTGAAAAGACAGCCCTCAGATTGGGAGAAAATAATAGCAAATGAAGAAACAGACAAAGGATTAATCTCAAAAATATACAAGCAACTCCTGCAGCTCAATTCTCTCTGCCTTTTAATATGCTGTCTAGGTTGGTCATAACTTTCCTTCCAAGGACTAAGCATCTTTTAATTTCATGGCTGTAATCACCATCTGCAGTGATTTTGGAGCCCAGAAAAATAAAGTTAGCCTTTTTTCCACTGTTTCCTCATCTATTTGCCATGAAGTGATGGGACCAGATGCCATGATCTTAGTTTTCTGAATGTTAAGCTTTAAGGCAACTTTTTCACTCTCCTCTTTCACTTTTATCAAGAGGCTCTTTCCTTCTGCTTCACTTTCTGCCATAAGGGTGGTGTCATCTGCATATCTGAGGTTACTGATATTTCTCCCAGCAATCTTGATTCCAGCTTGTGCTTCTTCCAGCCCAGTGTTTCTCATGATGTACTCTGCATAGAAGCAAGAGTGTCATTGAAATTATGAAAACAGATTGTAGTTTTAATGACAAATTTGGAAAACCTATGCACTCTCCAAAATGCAAACCCCTAGCCACATGCTATATTTGTACATAAGATTTAAATTAATTAAAATTAAACAAAATGTAAAATTCAGTTCTTTATTTTACTAGCCACATTTCTAATGCTCAATATTTTCATGTTGTAGGTAGCTCTTGTATTGCACAGGGAAGATGTAGAATATTTCCATCACTGCAGAAAATTCTACTTGACAGCGCTTTTGAGACTTTATCATGTCGATCAAACTTCTTTCTCTTTTCAGATGTTAAAAATAAATTTTATCTTATCCAAAGCTTAAGCAATATAATATATGACAGATATCCTACAGGAGACAAGCCCAACACCCCTAATTCACAGGGCAGAGAATTTTAGTGTGCTTCACATTAACCTAAGTTTTAAGTACATAAAACATTCTCTACTTATTCTTTAAATTAAAATGCATAGAGTGTGCTTTATTCATTCTTAATATTTCTTAAAATTGTTTTGATTTTGAGTGAGAATTATTTATCATATTAATGAAAATTTATAAGTAACTAATTAAATATCAGAGACATCTATAGAATATAAATGGTATTTTATCAATTCAGAATTCACTACTCTTGACAAAAGCCTAATAATAATCAGAATATGGGTAATTTTACCCCATGATGCTTTATTTTCCACACTGGAAAACTATTTACTAATTTCCTTTAATACATCTGTCATTTCCATTTCTCAGGTCAGATTCAGTAGTCATTACTCATATAAATAAGCAAGAATAAAAGTTTAAATCATTAAACCATTAAAGTTATGGTTCCAGGCATCCTTTTTCCTATCCATTTCAATCATAGGCCAGTGAGTCATACTGATAGTAATAATGATTGCTTTCAAATAACTGAAATAATTTCTGATACTGTAAAATAAATGTAAAATGGGATATCTACCATTTTAAGGTAGAGATTTTACATGGCATTCATCACTTCTTCTTTCTTTTAACTTTTTATTTTATATTGGAGTATAGCCAACTAACAATGTTGTGATAGTTTCAGGTGAACATCAGAGGGCCTCAGCCATACATATATGTGTATGCATTCTCAAATTCTCCCACAAACTCACCTCCCATCCGGGCTGCCACATAATGTTGGGCAGAGTTCGGTGCTATATAGTAGGTGTTTTTGTTATCCACTTAAAGTATAGCAGGACATTCATTACTTAATATTAATCCTGTGTTTTAGCAGACAAGATAGATGGTAAAATGACAATAAATGATATGTAAATATTTCCTATGTGCATCTGTGTTTAATGTAATTTCTCATGCAAAAAGAGCCTAATTGAGTAATTTTAAAACCAAATATTAGCAATAGGGGAAACATTTAACCTAAACTAAGATTAAAATATGTGTTTTTCATTAAATTATATTGATTTAAATAAAACTACTTTCATTTAAATCACTGATGTAACTTTCACTGTTTCATAATCTTGCCTAATTATAGCAATCAAAAAGTGAAGTTCTGAGCCTGAGAAAATGATTATATCTCTTGTAGAACACATGAAATGCACATAATCTTGAGTTAAAAGCACTCTAATTTCCAACTGTGTGTTTAAAACAAAACAAAGTGCTGGCATGAAAGAATGGTTAACTATCAGAAGATTTATCAATATAATTAACTGCATTAACGGATTGAAAAGTTGTGTTTAGCATTTCATAAGATGCAGGAAAAAAGGATTTGATATAATAGATATTCAATTATTATTTTAAAATTAAAATCTTTGTAAACAAGAAATGGAAGGAAATTGCCCTAACCTTATAAAGTATATTTAGCAGAAAATCTATGGTAAACTCCATAGTAAGTAGTAAAATTTTAGAAGCAGCCTTATCAAAGTAAAGAGGGAGATAATTATGAATGTAAGGTCAAGTGGAATACATGTTATACTGGAGGTTCTTACAATAAGACAAGACAAAGGGGAAGAAGTGTAAAAAAAAATAAATAAAAGCGGTAAAAACTGTGTTCAGGCAATATAATAGAATGTAGAAAAAATCAAAAGACATTCATAAACTGTTATTAATAAGAGAACAAAAATGTTCTTGGATGCAAGAATGACTTTCAAAAATTAATAGCTTTTCAGTACACAAGTAAAAACTAATTAGAAAATATAATAGTAACAACAATCAAAAGAGACCTAGCAAGAGATGAGCAAGACTTTTGTTGAGAAAATTGTGCCTGTTACTGAAGGACATAAAAGAAGATCTGACTAAATGTCAAGATGCACTAAGTTCATTAATGGGGTGACTCTATACTGAAATTAAGTTAATTCTCCACTAACTCATATAGAAATGTAATAATCTCACAGGATTCTATGCACAACCAGGTAAATTGAGTCTAAAATTCATATGAAATTTCAAGAATTGACTAAATAATTTTATATCAAATGGAAAAAATTTGCTTTGCCAGGCATCAAGATCTATGAAAAAAAGAATAATAAAGAAAAGAGCATATATTACTTATCAGGGCAAGGATAATGTGATGAGCTAGATTGGAAGCCCAGAAAGGCCCACACACGTGCAGAAGGTATCTGGCACATGACTAAATTAATAACTGACCATTAATAACAGAAAAAGATAGGTATTCACCTCATCACATATCAAAAATAGATTACCAGTATATTAAAACTAAACTTTTTTTGCCATGAAAGCCAATACTTTTAGAAGATATCAAGATAAGAAAGAATTTCTTAAACAAGACAGGAAGATCATAACCATAACAGAAAATATTTGTACATTTCAGTTCAGGTCAGTTGCTCAGTCGTGTCTGACTTTTTGTGAGCCCATGGACTGCATCACGCCAGGCCTCCCTGTCCGTCACCAACTCCCAGAGCTTACTCAAACTCATGCCCATCAAGTCAGTGGTGCCATCCAACCATCTCATCCTCTGTCGTCCCCTTCTCCGCCAGCCTTCAATCTTTCCCAGCAACAAGGCTCTTTTCATATCAGCCAGTTCTTCATCATGTGGCCATCAGGTGGCCAAATTATTGGAGCTTCAGCCTCAGCATCAGTCCTTCCAATGAATATTCAGGACTGATCTCCTTTAGGATGGACTGGTTGGATCTCCTTGCAGTCCAAGGGACTCTCAAGAGTCTTCTCCAACACCACAGTACAAAAGCATCAATTCTTCAGTGCTCAGCTTTCTTTAGAGCCCAACTATCACATTCATACACGACTACTGGAAAAACCACAGCTTTGACTAGACAGGCCTTTGCTGGCAAAGTAATATCTCTGTTTTTTAATATGCTATCTAGGTTGGTCATAACTTTTCTTCCAAAGGAGCATCTTTTAATTTCATGGCTGCAGTCACCATCTTCAGTGATTTTAGCCCAAAAGAATAAAGTCTGTCACTGTCTCCGTTGTTTACCCATCTATTTGCCATGAAGTGATGGGACCGGATGCCATTTGTATATTTATCTGTATTCAAATTTTAGTAAAAGTTATTTAAATACATTGTAAGACAAACTGCAGTATGGGGAAAGATATTACAATATGATTTTTTGTAAAGTTAAGTGCCTAGAATCCATATAAAGCTCTTCCAAATTAGTTCATTGACAGCAATGACTGAATGGCCTGTAAATATACAAAAGGATGCTTAGTGAAATGCACATTAATACAGTAAAATGCCATTTAATAACCATGAAATTGGCAGGTTTTAAGAAACTTCCTAATACCAAGTTTTGTCAAAGATTAAGGAAGAGAGTGAATTCAACTATACTTCTTTGGAAATATAAATCAGTTAAAACCACTTTGGGGAGCAATTTAAAAATATCTAATAAATGTGAAAACACATTAACAATTCTACTTCTAAGGATAAAGAAGTCTCTAAGTACATAGAAATTCTTACTTATGCACATAAAGAGAAGTAAGGATAATTATTAAGATATTATTTATTAATATTTAAAACAAAAACAACTTTGACATCCATCAATACGAAAATAAATAAGCAAATTGTTGTATGTGCATACCAAGGAATACTACTGAGCAGTAAAGTTATGATTTGGCAATAAATTCCTGAGCATAACTACAATTCAGAAAAATGATTCTTAAGTAAAGTTTTTCAAAGTTTTAAGTTTCTTCAAGAAAAAGTTTTCAGATACTTTAACAAAAATGAAAGAAAAATGCTTGTATTCCTCCCATAGTGTAGGAAATAGCAGGCTGAAACTCAGAGGCTCCCTCTTAGAGAAAGTACATTATTTCACATTCACATTGCTCCCTGTAATACCCTTCTATATCTACAAAATGAAGGCCAAGTACCAGTTGCTCTTTTATATCATTTTAGTAGAGTTTTTCTTATGGTATAAAGGGTTTTTCTTTAAGTGTCTCTATCAAAAATACATGGAGAAGTCTTTTGATATAAAGTTGTAAAATACAGAAGCTAACACATTTTTGTAAACATTTAACACAAGTTACTAAATTAGACAATTGTAAAATTGTTGAAAACATGGATAGGAACAATATATATCTTAAGGAAATTGCTTATTTCTAAAGAAGGAAGGAGTGAACTTGATTAGAGTAGAATAAAACTTTACCTCAACATTTGATTAAATGCATTGATAGATCAGCAAATCTAGCCAAACACTGACATTAGTTAAATCTATGTGCTTAGTTGCTCAGGCGTGTCTGACTGTTTGCAACCCCATGGACTATAGCACACCAGGCTCCTCCGTCCATGGGAATTCTCCCAACAAGAATACTAGAATGGGTTGCCTTGCCCTCCTCCAGGGGAGCTTCCCAACCCAATGATTGAAACCAGGTCTCCCACGTTGCAGGAGAGCAATTTCTTTACCATCTAAGCCACCAGGGAAGCCCAGTTAAATCTAGATGATGGATATTTAGGTGTTCATATTATTCCTGTTCGTACATTTTGAATTATTGAATTAGTGTGAAATGATTAAAAATAATTTAAAAAGCATTCTGTGCAAACAGGAAAATAGTAGAAAAATAAAGAGCAGGCTTTTTGAAAAGATTGATAAAACAGATAACTCTAGCAAGACTGTCAAAAGAGAGAGACAAAGGGAAAGAGAGAAAGATGACTGAAATTATCAACATCTGGAATGAAATAGAGAATATCACTATGGACCCCCCAGATAGCAAAAAAATAATGATAAAATACTATGAACAGGTCTACATACATATATTTGACAGCTTAGATAAAACTGACCAATTCTTTAAAAAATGCAAACAATAATGTATTCAATATACAGCAGATTGTCTGAAGAGCCATGTCACTATTAAGGAAATTGAATTTATAGCTTTATAATTCCCCCAAAAGAAATTCTAACATCCAGAAAGCTATACTGAGAAATTCTACCAAATTCTACCAAACATTTAAAGAAGTAACACCAATTCTACACAATTGTTTTCAGAAAATAGAAGAGGAAACATTTCCCAATTCATTTTATGAATCTTATCTAACCTATCTATACCAAAACCAAATAAAGAGAGTACAATAGCAACAATAATAACAAAACCTGTAGAACAATATCTTTCATGATTAAGGGTATAAAATGTAAAGCTATAAAATTCCTCAAAGATAACATAGGAAAAAAAATTATATAACCTTTAGGTATGGCAATGCCTTTTTAGATATAACACCAAAAACATGATCTATAAAAAAAAATAATTGATAAGTTGGATTTCATTAAAATAAAAATTTCTGTTCTATAAATGACTCTGTCAAGAAAGTGAGTAAACAAGCCACAGACTAGGAGAAAATATTTGCAAAAAACCTGTCTGTAAAGGATTGTTATTCAAAATACACAAAGAACGCTTAAAACTCAACAATAAGAAAGCAAATGATCCAATTAAGAAATGGGCCCAAAACATTGACACGTCACCAAAAGAGAAGTACAGAAGGCAAATAAACGTGTGAAAAGATGTTCCTCATCAAATGTCATCGGGAAATGCAAATCAAAATGAGATAGCACTGCACGCCTACTAGTATGGCCAAAATCTGGAACACTGACACCACCAAATGCTGGTGAAGATGTGGAGCCAGTCAAACTGTTATGCATTATTGGTGGACATGCAAACTGGTATAGCCATTTTGGAAGACAGTTTGTCAGTTTCTACAAAACTAAGCATACTCTTGCCATATGATCCAGCTACCACATTTTCTGGTATTCATCCAAAGGAGTTGAAAATTTGTGTGCACATCAAACTTGCACATGGATATTTATAGCAGTTTATTCACATTTGACAAAACTTGAAAACAACTAAAATGTCCTTCAGTAGGTGAATGTATAGATAAACTGTGGGACATCCTGAGTATGGAGCATTATTCAGCACTCAGAGGAAGTGAGTATCAAGTCAGGAAAGACAAGGAGGGACCTTAAATGCATACTACTAAGTGCAAGAAGCTGATCTGAAAAGGCTATATTCTGTGTAATTCCACCTATATGACATTCCGGAAATGGCAAGACTATGGAAACAGTAAAAACCATCAGTGGTTGCTAAAGGTGAGGAGGAAAAACTGGAACACAGAAGTTTTTATGGTAGTGAAAATACTCTGTGAGATACTATAATAGTGGATAGATATCATTATACATTTGTTTAAATCAATAGAATATACAACACCAAGAGTGAACTATAGTATAAAGTACAGACTTGAGATAATAATGATGTGTCAAGATATTTTCAACAGTTGAAACAAATGTGCCATTCTGGTGAGGAACGTTGATAATCAGGGAGGCTATGCATGTATAGGAGCAAGAGCAAATATGGATTATATGTATACTCTTTTTTCAATTTTCTTGTGAATCTAAAACTGCCCAAAAAATTCTCTTAAAAAACTTAGTAAAATGCCCAAGCATGGAATAAATATTTGAACTCAAACATGTGCTAACCTACAGCAGCTCCTCCTTGCTTAACATTCAGTTGCAAACTCCTCACACTGGCCTGTCGGTGATGTGAATCTGGCTCACTGCCCACTGCTTTCCCCTACATCCAGTCCTTGTCCACTCCGACTGAGCTACGGATTTTGTTGCTGAGTCCAAGTTCAGACTGCTCACCATGTGATACATTTTTTTTTTCTGTGTATTCACTGGCACCTGCTTCTTTCATTCTGTTCAGTCTCTCAGTCGAGTTAGACTCTTTGTGACCCCATGGACTGCAGCACGCCAGGCCTCTCTGTCCATCACCAACTCTCAGAGTTTACTCAAACTCATGTCCATTGAGTTTGTGATGCCATCCAACCATCTCATCCTCTGTCATCCCCTTCTTCTCCTGCCTTCAATCTTCCCCAGCATCAGGGTCTTTTCAAATGAGTCAGTTCTTTGCATCTGCTGCTGCTAAGTCGCTTCAGTCGTGTCCAACTCTGTGTAACCCCGTAGACAGCAGCCCACCAGGCTCCCCCGTCCCTGGGATTCTCCAGGCAAGAACACTGGAGTGGGTGGCCATTTCCTTCTCCAATGCATGAAAGTGAAAAGTGAAAGTGAAGTCGCTCAGTCATGTCCGACTCTGCGCGACCCCATGGACTGTAACCTTACCAGGCTCCTCTGTCTGTGGGATTTTCTAGGCAAGAGTACTGGAGTGGTTTGCCATGTCCTTCTCCATCTTTGCATCAGGTGGCCAAAATATTGGAGTTTCAGCTTCAGCATCAGTTCTTCCAATGAATATTCAAGGATGACTTCCTTTAGGATGAACTGTTTGGATCTTCTTGCTGTCCAAGGGACTCTCAAGAGTCTTCTCCAACAACACAGTTCAAAAGCACCAGTTCTTCAGCGCTCAGCTTTCTTTATAGTCCAACTCTCATATCCATACATGTCTACTGGAAAAACCATAGCTTTGACTAGACGCACCATTGTTAGCGAAGTAATGTCTCTGCTTTTTAATATGCTATCTAGGTTGGTCATAGCTTTTCTTTCAAGGAGTAAGCGTCTTTTAATTTTATGGCTGCAGTCACCATCTGCAGTGATTTTGGAGCCCCCAAAAATAAAGTCTCTCACTGTTTCCACTGTTTCCCCATCTATTTGCCATGAAGTGGTGGGACTGGATGCCTTGATCTTCGTTTTTTAACATTGAGTTTTAAGCCAGCTTTTTCACTCTTTTCTTTCACTTTCATCAAGAAGTTCTTTAGTTCTTCACTTTGTGCCATAAGGGTGATGTCATCTGCATATCTGAGGTTATTGATGTTTCTCCCAGCAATCTTGATTCTGGTTTGGGGTGCCTGGAGTAACAGGCATATTTGTCCTCGGAGTACAGAATGAAGCAGGGCAAAGGCTAATAGAGTTTTGCCAAGAGAATGCACTTGTCATAGCAAACACCCTCTTCCAACAACACAAGAGACAACTCTACACATGGACATCACCAGATGGTCAATGCTGAAATCAGATTGATTATATTCTTTGCAGCCAAAGATGGAAAAGCTCTATACAGTCAGCAAAAACAAGACTGGGAGCTGACTGTAGCTCAGATCATGAGCCACATGATTTGGCTCCTTATTGCCAAAGTCAAGACTTAAATTGAAGAAAGTAGGGAAAACCACTAGACCATTCAGGTACGACCTAAATCAAATCCCTTATGATTATACAGTGGAAGTGACAAATAGGTTCAAGGGATTAGATCTGATAGACAGAGTGCCTGAAGAACTATGGATGGAGGTTCGTGACGTTGCGCAGGAGACAGGGATCAAGACCATCCCCAGCAAAAAGAAACGCAAAAAGTTTGTCTGAGGAGGCCTTACAAATAGCTGAGAAAAGAAGAGAAGCCAAAGGCAAAGGAAAAAAGGAAAGATATACCCATTTGAATGCAGAATTCCAAAGAACAGCAAGAAGAGATAAGTAAACCTTCTTTAGTGATCAAAAGAAATAGAGGCAAACAACAGAATGGGAAAGACTAGAGATCTCTTCAAGAAAATTAGAGATACCAAGGGAACATTTCATGCAAAGATGGACTCAATAAAGGACAGAAATGGTATGGACCTACCAGAAGCAGAAGATATTAAGAAGAGGTGGCAAGAATACACAGAACTGTACAAAAAAGATCTTCATGACCCAGATAGTCACGATGGTGTGATCACTCACCTAGAGTCAGACATCCTGGAATGCTCACCACATGACAGGCCAATAAATCAAGAGATGAGGTGTTGGCACAAGGAATAGCAACTGTATTCAGAAAGCTAGCAGAAAGAGAAGATGGTGGACCAGGGTCCCAAAGAACCCTCTTACTTGAATTAGAATCCAGGCTTCTTTTATATCAAAAGAGGAAAGGTGAGGTTGGTTGTTGCAAATTTTTGGTGTCAGAAGCTTTTGTTCTTACATCAGGTCAGGTCAGGTCAGAGATGTTCCTGTAAACCTTCAACAAGACAAATGTTTTTCTCTGTTCCGCAATTCTTTTTTCTCTCTATGTGAATGGGGAAGTGTTATGCCTTTAAAGGTCAGAGCCTTGAGGATGAGCTATCTTGAATATTTCAGACTATAGGCAATATTCTTTACCTGTAGCTAAAGCAAGAGAATACAAAAGTTAAAGTAAAAGAAACAGATACAATATGGAGTCAGATTTGCTCTTCACTTTTACAATCTCACAGTTCCTGCCTCTGTGCTTTTCCCAGTGGAACTTTTCCCACAAATGTCCTAGTTTCTCATCATCTCTACCTGGCAAGTGTTTGTCCATTCAGTCGCATTCTTCTCCCGGTTCTTTCTTCCTGAGATGTTTCTCTTATAACTAGAAATTGTCACCCTTTTCTCTAAAAACCTCCCCACTGCCATTGAAACTCTTCTATGACATGAAAAGAAGAGACACCCCCATGTGTGATGGGTGTGTGTGTGTTCAACTGATATTAGTCCATTGTTTATCTCTGAGCAGATTTCCTGGCAGTGAGTAAGCAATAAAGACATTTATTAAATTAAGTAGCATTTTTTAAAAATTTGTTTAAAGCATGGCTTTTTCTCCCTGGAACATCATTTCCTACAGAGGAATAACAATTTCTTGAACATTTTAAAGTGACTTAAATTATGGCATTGCAAATGATATGGAAATGCTGCAGTACAAAAATAGTAGCCCATCTCATAAAGCTGTAATGAACATAGCAAAAGGAGGTAACCAGCTTTATTTTTGTATGTCACCTGAAATATTTGTGTAAAATTGAAACATTTGAGAGGTACTTAGTTGTGTGTTGGAATGCTTATCCTCAGCAATGCTAAATATAACTTTTTTCTAGATAATAAAGGAAAACACAAATGAAATAGTTTCCTGTGGCTACTAACCTAGAATGATTTTGTTAGATAACAGGAAGTAAACTAGTATATCTGTTATCTGCATTATCTCTATATGACTATTGCCTTTCATATCAGCTACTTTACTGTTTATTGTGTTACTCTCTGTGAAATAGATTAGAGAGCTTTTGATTTAAAGTAGATCAATTGTTTTATTGGAACAAAATGCATTGTGATATATGTGCTTTGCTCATTGCACAGCGTAGAGTTAAGATTTAAATAAAAAGGTTTTTTTCACCTTATAGGTGCTGCAATTACAAGTCACTCAATATGAGTCATAATAATATTTAGATATACTCAAGCATGTACATTACTGAGAAGAGATACTTATCTATTACATTTGGTAATACAATATTCATCTAGAAAGTTACAGTCATTATATTTCTCATTAGTACTTTAATTTTATAAGTTAACATAGGAGTATAAACATTATAATTGTGGATCATTTTGGTCAAGAATATTATAACATGTTATTCTTGGAGAAGAGTTCTTCAGGTTATATGGAAGGATTCAGAAGTGTTACCATCAGAAAATGCATCCTCAGTTCTGAGAGTTAAAATGCCTAGCAAACAAGAAGTACCACTAATTGTCAGGATAATTGGTTTTACTTTAGTAAAACTTTACTTTACTGAGATGTCTTATTTACATTCAATGGTCTGTCTGAGTGAAATACTTGTTATTTTCTCAAAAACTGCACCAAGTAAAACCAACATAACATTAAGTTCTGCCTTATTAACGTCAACAGCAAGTGTGTTTCACAATGACAGTGCCACTGTCAATGAAACCTACCTTGTTAGGCTTGAATCCTTCTCCTATTAAAATGCTTCATCCATTCATTCATGTAACAAATATTTATACACCCCAAGTACTGTGATATAGAAAGGTACTAGTATTCAAGAAACTCAATCTAGTGGGGAATATATATTTACAGAAAAATTATAATGAAAGTGGTATGTGCAATTCATTAAACCATTCAACAAAATTATACTGAATACTCACTATGTATGCCTAGTAGTGAGTATTCTAAGAACCAGAAGTAACATCACAAGCAAATAGTCATGATCATTGTCTTTAGGGAGCTTGTAGTGTAGAAAGTTCTTTAAAAAATAAATAGAAGACAAAATTGACAATTATTGGTAGCTATTAATAGCTAGGTTATATCATTGATCAGTGGCAGTTTAAAGTTGAAGAACACACAAACAACTGCTTTCAAGATTCTAACATGTGTTTGCTTATTTGATTCTTCATTTCTAGGTTCTGTTATAAGCACTTGTTAATTCATTGACTCTTCCATAACACTACTGCTATTTATCCCTGTCTGTGAATGAGAGGGCAAGTAACTTCCTGGTCACAGAGCTATTAAGTGTTAATATTAGCACTCCACCCAGGCAACCTGGCTCATGAATTCATATTTCTAACTGCTAATATGGGCTGCCTTTTACAAGTCACATGTGACAGTAGGCATGTTCCATGGCCTGTTGCCATGGAAAACAAAAAGGGATAGCTCTGGTGGGAAAAATGTCAGTCTGAGAACATACTATTGGTAAGTAACTTGCTGGATGTGAGTCTTAAATTTAAGAAATAGGGCCAATCTAAAGATATAGATTTAAGAATTTCCAATTTATAGAAATTAGTGAAAGCCTTAAAAGTAGGTAAGCCCACTTAGTGGTTGCCAATGCTGATCCATAGACCATTTCAGGTCCATGTTGAAAGCAGGCAAAGTAGAGAAATAAGGATTGTTGAGGGCTTTCATACCTGTGATGGTTATTACTATATGTTGACTGGGCTGAGGGATGCCCAGATGGCTGATTAACTCTTGATTCTGGGTTTGTCTATGAGCATGTTTCTGGGGAGATTAACATGTGGACTGGAGGCCTTAGTAAAGTAAATGTACTGTGCTAAGTCGCATCAGTCGTGTCCCACTCCTTGTGACCCTATGGACCGTAGCCCACCAAGCTCCTCTGTCCATGGGATTCTCCAGGCAAGAACACCAGAGTGGGTTGCCATGCCTTTCTCCAGGGGATCTTCCTGACCCAGGAACTGAACCTACATCTCTTATGTCTCCTGCAATGGCAGGTATGTTCTTTACCACTAGAGCACCTAGGAAACCACGTAAATAAATGACCCTTCCCAAAGTAGTTGGTTGTTTTTCAGTCGTTAAGACATGTATGACTCTTTGTGACCCCATGGACTGCATGCAGCATGCCTATCCTCCACTATCTCCTGGAGTTTGCTCAAACTCAAGTTCATCGGGTCAGTGATGCCATCCAACCATTTCATCCTCCATCGCCCCCTTCTCTTCTTGCTTTCAGTCTTTCCCAGCATTGGGGGCTTTTCCAGTGAGTCGGCTCTTCACATCGGGTGGTCAAAGTATTGGAGCTTCAGCTTCAACATCAGTCCTTCCAATGAATAGTCAGGGTTGATTTCCTTTAGGATGGACTGGTTTGATTTCCTTGCTGTCCAAGGGACTCTCAAGAGTCTTCTCCAGCACTGAGTCTCATAAATCCACTGAGGGCCTGAAAGAACAAAAATGCTAAAGAAAGTCAAATTTTCTCTCTGCTTGAATGCTTGAGCTGGGACATCACTCTCCTCCTGACAGTGACACTTCTAGTTCTCAGGCTTTCTGACTCAGACTGGCATCTATACCATCAGCTCTCTCCCTGGCTCTCAGGCCTTAGGATGACCACTGGCTTTCCCGGGTCTCCAGCTGGTAGCAGACACATCATGGGACTTCTCAGCCTCCTGAATCACATAAGCCAACAGCTTACATAAACCTCTTTCTAGATGGAAAGACAGGTAGATGGATAGATGAATAGATATGGATATGTAGGTATACCTCTTATTGGTTCTGTTTCTCTAGCAAGTTCTAATACAGTGCCCAAATGCTATCATACTTTTCCCTTTACATAATTATACTCAATAGAAAATGTACACAGTCATTATAACCTAGCTAAGTCCTGAAGTCAAATGGACCCCATTGCTCACTCTTCACATTTAAAACCTGGAATCCAACAGAGGAAGTAATTATTTTGGAGGGGACCCTGTCTTACCCACCTAGGTATAAGCTAAGCCCCTAGGGGGAAGTGACTGTTCAAATTGATTTCCATGCATCAGGTCTAGAGAAAGACTTGGTCAGCCCAGGAAAGACTTATAATGATCATATTAACAAAGTATCTAATATATTTGAACATACCAAGTGATATTTTCACACCTGGTGACAGCTTAGAGGTACATTACTGATAGGACATGGAAAATGAAGTAAATAAAATAAATGCAATTATTAATCTCATAGAAAATACAGTTGTTATGCAGCAAAAGTAATCATAGCATATTACACGGTCCAGTTTTAAAGATGCAATAATGTAAATAATGCATGTTTTATAAATAAAATTATTATATAACCATATTGATGGGATGTGGATAGAAAATGTATTAAAGAGGGAAGAGTTATGGGACAGAAGGGTAAAAGCACTAAATTTTTATATTCCAAATTGTCAAGTCAGTAGACAATACCTAAAACTCAAAAAACAAGAACTGACACATTTTATTTAGAACTATAGAGATAAATATCAAATAATAATTTAAGAGTTGAGTGTGGTGGTTTCTAGTAAGGAAGAAAGAAGTCTGGGGGACTACTGTTTTTCATAACATAATCTATAGTGTTATTAAATCCCACTTAATTTTATATACATGTAGCTTTTATTTTAAAGTTAAATGATACATAAACTTGAAGAAGGAAAGCACAATGAAAGCCATAGACACAAGAATTTGTATTGGAAAATATCAAAATAGTAAGCTCCTGAAAGATGTGGTTGAAAAATTCCATCAGAAACAGAAAGCTCTGACATCTAGCAAATAGGAGTTTTCATAGAAGAGGGAAAAAAATAAAGATTAAAAATGATTGAATGAATATTCTTAGGATGACAAAAATAATAGATAACAAGTATCCTATACCTGACTCATTATAGTAAAATTCAAGATTATCAAAGACAAAAAATACTAAAAGCTTCCAAAGATAAAGAGCAGATCACTCATCAAGAGAAGAATGTTAATCAGATTGACATCTGACTCCCCAACAAAACCCTTGGAGATAAGACAATGGAGGAATAATTTCAAAATACGGAAGAAAAAGAACTCTGATTTTAGAATATGATATCTTCCTAGACTGTCATTTAAATGTAAAAGTTAAATTAAGACATTCTCATGCATTCAAGTCATCAGAGGTTTTATGTAACAATGTTCCTCTAAAAACACTCTTTGAGGGAGTCGACAATAAAAAATAGAGTACTAATAGAAATATGAAAAAAATTGGTGAACAGATAACTTAGTAACTTTATTGTGGTATAAGATAGCAAGGACCAAAATTTAAAAACAAAAAGGTAGCCCCCACCCCCCAAAAAAGTAGAAGTCAGAAAAAGAGAAAAAGGAAATCCATTTCAACACAAAACTGAATATCTAGAAAGTATATTCTATCAACACAGTAGCAAAACCAAAGAGGTGGAGAGGGGAAGAACTATAAAATATTTATCTTGCGTGAAAGAATATACAGATAATGATAAATTCATAAAATTGACAAGAAAAGTTAACCTTACGTGTGCCTTAGAATGTTAGTGACAATGGAAAACGAGGAAAAAATTATATATTGCATTTTAATCAATGATAAGTTTGGCTTATTTAATGCAAAACAAGAAAGAATGAAAAACAAATTTACAGTAAAGAGAAAATATAAGAGAATTTTTAAAGTTTCAATATAGAAACAAGTATTTGTTGTTTTTGATGTTGTTCAGTTGCTCAGTCATGTCCCACTGTTTGCAGCCCTATGGACTGCAACACACCGGGATATCCTGTCCTTCACTATCTTCCAGAGTTTGCTCCAATTCATGTCCATTGAGTCCGTGATACCATCCAACTATCTCATCCTCTGTTGCCCCCTTCTCCTCCTGCCCTCAATCTTAACTAGCATCAGGGTCTTTTCCAATGAGTCAGCTCTTCACATCAGGTGACCAAAGTATTGGAGCTTCAGCTTCAGCATCAGTGCTTCTAATGAATATTCAGGGTTGACTTCCTTTAGGATTGACTGGTTTGATTTCCTTGCTGTCCAAGGGACTCTCAAGAGTTCTCCAGTGCCACAATTCGAAAACATCAATTCATTGGTGCTCAGCTCTCACATCCATACATTACTCACATTATGGCCCAACTCTCACGTCTGTATATGATTACTGGAAACACCAGGGCTTTGACTATATGGACCTTTGTCAACAAAGTGATGTCTCTGCTCTTTAATACGCTGTCTAGGTTTGTCATTCCAAGAAACAAGTATAATAACTATAAATTGAAATCTCCAATAAAAAGAGACCATCAGATTAAATTTTAAAAGCAGCATCCAGCAATATGGGGCTTCCCAGGTGGCCTACTGGTAGAGTATCCACCTGCCAAAGCAAGAGACTTAGGAGACTCAGGTTCTATCCCTGGGTTGAGACTATCCTCTGGAGTAGGAAATGGCAACTGAATCCAGTATTCTTGCCTAGAAAATTCCATGGGATAGAGGAGCCTGACGGACTACCCAGTCCATGTGGTCGTAAAGAGTCAGACATGACTGAGCAACTGAACATGCAAGCACACATCCAGCAATACCTTGTCAGAGTAATGCAAGATAGACTTACAAATTCTATGGCACTTTTTACAAACAGTGAAAAGAAGATATGCCATTTTCAATAACAGCCAATACTCTATCGTACAGAGAAATTAAAGAACTTAGAAGACCCCTTGAAGAAAACTGCCAAACTCACTTGAAAGTCATAAAATTCTAAGTGAAAAGATACTCTGTACTTATGTAAGGGATGACAATATTATTAAAATGTCTTTTCTCCACAAACAATGTGTACAAATAGTGCAATGACAATTAAAAACTAGCTAGGGCTTCCCCGGTGGTCCAGTCCTTAAAAATCTGCCCTGACTACAAGGTATACCAGTTCGATCCCTGGTCTGGGAAGGTCTCACATGCCAAGAGGCGACTAAGCCCAGTACCACAAGTACTGAGCCTGTACTCTGGAGCCTGTGAGCCACAACTACAGAAGCCCACACCCCTAGAACCTGTGCTGTGCAATAAAAGACCACTGCAAGGACCCCTGCACCATAACTAGAGAGTGCCCCCAGCTCGCCACAACCAAAGCCCGCATGCAGCAAGAAGACCCAGTCAGCCAAAAATAATAAATATTAAACTAAATAAATAAAATCTAGCTAAACTTTTTCATAAGGATACAACACGTCTACTAGAAAACCAAAATAACAGATTACAGATCAGTTAATATACTATGTTAACTTTTTTAAAAAAATCTGCAAAACTGGGAAGAGAGAATTGGTATCTAGGCTACCAACATTAAAATATACGCTTTTACTTAAGGATACAGAAGCATAATCCTTAAGTAAAAGTGTATATTTTATGAGCTTGAAAGGACCAAATAAGAACATTTGTTTAAAAGAAGAATATCCCTGAGACTTCGCCGATGGTTCGAGCTTCCAACGCAAGAGACATGAGTTTGATCCCTGGTAAGGAAACTAAGATCCCACATGCTGCATGGCCTAACCTAGACAAAGCTAAGGGACAATGACTATAGGAGAACTCTGCAAGACCTAAAACTGACAGAGGAATAATAAATGGTGGGGGTTAGGTGGAACTACTTTAGGAAAAGTAAAACAAGAGGAGAAACTCTAATTTGATAAATAGGTGTTTAGGAAAGGGGGAAATACAAAAGTTAAATAATTAAAGGAAGAAATATTCAATTTCATTTGTAATGAGACTAAAGTAAAACAAAAATAGACTGCACTTAAACCCTTAAGAGATTGGAAAAAGTTAGAAAGTGGACAAGGATATGCAGAAACAGAAGCCATCATGGTTCAACTGGTTGGTGTTTCATTGAGTAGTGTACCTTTTCTGGAGAACAATGTGGCCGTTCTTAGTGATATTAAGGAGAAGTACACCCTACACCCTAGCAATACCTCTACTGGAATTTCTTCTCCAGAGAAATTCTCCACTAGGGAACATGTCAGAGTATGCATCTTGCAGGGGGAGTTGAGGGCATCTAGCTGTCCCTCACTGAGGGGGAATGGGCAGGATAAGAGGGTGGTGTCTACTATGGAATATTATTTAGCATTAGAAGCAATAATTCTTCTTAAGCTGTTTCCTAAGAACAAAGATATTACTACATTATCTTGAAAACATAGTATAGAAAAGAGTGAAAACCAAAATGGGATCTATGATGTGATATTAACTTTAGATAAATTTAAAATATATGCAAAATTTTGCTATGTATTGTGAAAGTGAAAGTGAAGTCATTCAGTCATGTCCGACTCTTTGCCACCCTGTGGACTATAGCCTATTAGGCTCCTCCATCCATGGGATTTTCCAGGCAAGAATACTGGAGTGGGTTGCCATTTCCTTCTCCAGGGGATCTTCCCCTGGAAGATATTATTGTAGATATTACTGTAGATATTGTAGATATTAAAGTCATTGCCAATACAGGGAAGAGCAATTGAAGGATAACAGCATGAGAAGACATATGCTAACAAAACAAGAGAAGGGTCTTTCAGGACAATGTTGATGCTAGGCCATGAACTGAAAAGACCAACTCCACACTCTTTAGCTGAGTAGGAAGAAAGGGGAAGAAGGAGGGAGAAAAAGGGAGAAAAGAAAAAAATTAAAATACAGACCTTTAAATACCTATTATTTCTAATTAAGTTAGTCTGATTATTCAGAGAAGGAAATGGCAACTCACTCCAGTACTCTTGCCTGGAAAATCCCATGGACGGAGGAGCCTGGTGGGCTACAGTCCATGAGGTCGCTAAGAGTGGGACACGACTGAGTGACTTCACTTTCACTTTTCACTTTCATGCACTGGAGAAGGAAATGGCAACCCACTCCAGTGTTCCTGCCTGGAGAATCCCAGGGATGGGGGCGCCTGGTGGGCTGCCGTCTATGGGGTCGCACAGAGTTGGACATGACTGAAGCGACTTAGCAGCAGCAGCAGCAGCAGTCTGATTATTATCAGTTATCAGACATAACTTGTGCATAAATTTGTTTTCTCCCCTAAATCGATAGAGTTCCTAGAATACCCAAATTCTTGCCATATTGCTGTCATTCTAGATTTTGCCATTTTGATCCATATGAGGGGGCAAAAACCATTCAATAGACTGCGGGTATTTCCCTGACAGGTGCCAGGACTCAGGGGCTGCCAGGCCCTGTGAAGTCCAAAAATCTTGAAGCAAATGTTTTGAGAATTCCCCCAAACAATGAACCTTTGGACTAATTTAAGTGATAGACTCTCTGATCTTTGGGTATATGACCATGCTTCCATCTTACTACTAAGCAAGACAATAGTTTCTTAAAATATGCTTTTGTGCAAAACCTTAATTCTTTTTTAAAAACTAATTTATTTTTTATTGAAGAATAATTGCTTTACAGAATTGTGTTGTTTTCTGTCAAACCTTAACACGATCAGCCATGGGTATTCTTAACTCCTCCATGAGACTATCTTGTTGGATTCCAGTAGCATAATATGTTGCCAATGTCACCCCTGAGAGGATAAACTGAATTCAGTTATCACTATTTCAGAGAATGCTTTGATGATGGAGATTCTAGATTCCAAAGTAAGTGGTATGACTTCATGAAGGGATTTCCAGTCTCAGACAAGAGCTAGTGTGGAGCATTTAAAATAAGAAATAGAGACAGGGGAATTCCAGAAAGCCATGGAAATTTTTGGAAGTGACAGTAAGTAAGCAGTTCAGTGAACACCGGCAAAGGTGATAAATGAGTGAGAAGACAGGAAAAGATAAGCATTAGGAAATAACAACAAAAAATAGAATTGAGGAGTGGAAAATCAATAAAACATTTGCTTAGGTAAATGTTGTACCCATTCATCCAACAACATTTGTTGATTGTCCACTCTGACTGGGCCAACAGCTGTGAATAAAATGCTACCTCAGAATTAACACTCTAGAGTGGAAGACAAGTTAAAAAATATTGAAGATCCAATATGTTAAGCACTGTAATAAGGGTATAAAAATGCTGTGGGAAGACAATGGAGCAAGTAATTAATTCTCACCACAAGAATTAAGAACAGATCCACAGGATGGCATTTGACCCCAATCAAAGATAAAGAACAAAGATTATTTGAGGATAATCACTGAGTAAATAATATATTCTTATAAATATTAGCCTTTTATACTTACTAAAGATTCCTTATTCTAGAGTGATCTCTGACTGATATGAATATGAAAATTATTTTTAAAAAGCAATTATTGTGAGCTAACTTCACTTTTTCTAATCCTTTTGATGGGAACCCAATTTTGAAAGATGACTTTTGCTCATATAATTCTTATAAAGATGTTTGACTTTAAAAAAAAAAAAAAAAGATGTTTGACCAAATTTCCTTAAATTGGCCTAAAAAAACAAACAAAAAAAAACTCACTGCTCTTTTAAAGATCAAAAAATATATTTTTTCAAAAATAAGATTAGTTGTATTTAAATTTAACAACTCCTAGGGCATGACTCCAATCAATCCAGCATAATTTTAATTAATGCAGTTTGAATGTAAAATTCATAATATCATACTATTATCGCAGTTAAGCTTTGAAGATAATAGAACAAGTGATCAAACTATTAAAAGATAAAGACATCATCATATAGGCTAATGCTTAGCACAGTGACTGGCAGGCCATAAATGTTTTCTGATTAAATATATAAACTAGAATATATCAACATGAACAATTTAATCATTTTAAATGAATTTACTATATTAATTGAGAATGAAATTGGTCAAACTACTTACTGAAATGAACTGATCATTTGTCTGGGTAACTCAAATAACTAGTCAGATCCTGTAGTCAAAACAATTTTCTATGTAGATGAAGATTTAGTCTCTATCTCCATGTAGAAAATAAGCACAGACAATAATGAACATTAATGGAGTCTTCCAGCGTGGGAAGGAGAAAAGCTCAAATCTTTTCTGAAAACCAGCACTTTGGTTCTCTAGTCCTCATCAGTTCGCTGCTGTTTTAAAAACCGTTTACTTTACATCATCCAACTTAGAGGTAAATAAAGTAATAGATAATATGCTAAATTTTCCCCATGATAAGAGCAAAACAAAAGAAAAACACACAGGAGTTCTTGGGAAAATAAAACTAACACAGAATAGAAAATTTAGGATGGTGTAAAGGTGTATGAGAGGACGGTGTAAGATGCTGGAATCTTTCTTTGTATAATTCAATGCCTGTTTTCATTACAAAAGCAGATATTATGACAATTTCAGAACTCCCTTTGAAATCAAAGCCTAAAAGCTTCAACTTGAGCTTAAAATTTTGTTGCTCCAAGTTCCTTTTAGAAACAGAAAATTGAGTCCTGAGCCGTTACTTGTTTCCAAATTGTGTTTCAGTGTCCCAGCAAAGGAAAAAGGGGGGGAGAAAATTCATTTTCCAGAAACCATGGCTGTTTGAACGGTTTGATGTTTCTGTTAATGACAATGAAGGACTGTTTGTTTAAGAGATACACAAGTATGCAGAGGACGCTGAGAAGTGAAAGTCACCTGTCAGGAGATGGTCTTAATACTATCCTCATACAAAACAGCTCCTTCGGAGCACAGAAATATAACAATATATGTGTTTGGTGACATGGACCAGTAATAGAGTTTTATTTTATCAATGATCTTAAACTGTCTGAATGTTTTGAAATTTTAGAAATGGATCTGTAACAAATATTTATGTGTCTGTTTTGTTTGATCATGAAACTGAAGGACTGGAGAAGGAAGGAGTAGAATTTTTATTCTTCGTTCTGTCTAGAATCAGATATATGACCCACACAAAGCAGGTCAGTCAGATTTCTACAATGCTGTATCAGCTGCCTTCCCACAGATGTAGGTTAATGACTGTAAGGCTCTTGGTGCAAGCAACAAAGCCAACCAGCAGTCAGGAATGAAAAGGAATTATTAGAAAAAGATAAATCCTGCAAATTGGACAGAGGTTGTTCTGGACAATGTGTGAGACCCAGAGGGATTCTAGAAGTTAGGTGGCATGGATTTTCTGGCCAACATGCTAACACTGCACACCAAATGTGCACACAACATTTGGACACTCATTCTCATGGCTCACCACACCTTCATTCAAAGCCCTAAAATGTTTAGTTCTGTCTGCTGAGAGATGGGGAAAGAAATTTTCCCATTCAGCCTCCATAGCAGAAGCAGGATACCAATCCCACTGATACTACACCCAATGCAGTCTTCCTACACAGGAAGACAGATATTAGATGCAGAAACAAAAAAAGATAGTAAAAGAAAAAGATTTATAGCATTCTCATTCCCTCCTCTTCTCTAAGAAATATAAAAGATGACGATAGGAGCAAGAGATGGAAACACTTCCTGTTTTGGCCATGTCTAATTATTAATACTGTCCAAGCCCTGGACCCAGTATGCATTTTAAAGACTAATTTAAATGACTGCAGTGCACTGGAATGTCTTAGATGAAAGACAGTTTCAAAATATCATTTCAGTCAACTGAAATTGCAATGAAAACTCAAGCATAATCTGTTTATACACATTTTATAAATGACATGACACTAAACTGCTGGATAAAATGTGAAAGAAGCAATAAACTAACAGATGTTGTGCTAACATGGTGTCTAAATTTTTGGCAAGGTACAGAATGACTTTGAGTGTGATACCTTATCTTAGGGAAAATCATTGTCATTGAAATTAATCTCTGATTTGTAGACATAAAAGATGGCAACATGAAGAGGTTAAATTCACAGGCCAAATGCATTATAATAAATAACATAGCCATCAAAATTGCTTTATGACAGGTAAAATAAAATGAAAATCTAGTACAGCTGGAGTCCTCTGGAATTAGTCAAAAAGGAAATCAACCCTTAGAAATTTTCAGACTTTTTTTTTTTTTCTCATTTCTCCGGAAGACTGGGTTAGATGCCTAAGTTTGAAAATCTCAGCCCAGAATATAAAATCCAATCCATTTTCCACATAGGAACCAAAAGGAACTTTCTAAGACCAATTGGAGCATGTCCTTTCTATTTCTTAAACTTTCCAGTGTCTTCTTCTGTCATTTAGAACATAACAGCACACCAGAGCCTGCAGTACCTTCTGCCCTCGGCCCTCGAAGCCCCACCTATGGCCAATTCTCCCCTTGTCTCCTGCACTCACTGACATTGCAGGTTCTTGAGCAAGCCCAAGCTCTTTCCCACCTTAGGATCTTTGCCCACCCTGTTTTCTTTGCTTAGAATGTCCTTGCTCTTTCCTCCCTTCCCTCCTCATGGCTGGTTATTTCTCGACCATCAAATCTCAGTGTAAATGAGTACTGCACCCCCTCAACATTTAGCAAAATGTAAAACCTTTATTTATTTAATGTCTAGCACCCACACAGGACTATACACATTTTGAGGATAGTGGACAAGCCCCACCATCCCCCCACAACACTACCCTGCATATTTCACAGTATCTGACATGTAGCAAATAGTCAATTAATACTGGCTATACAAATTAATGAGTGTTGAATAAATATATGATTCTATTATTTTCAACTTTTCAGAAAGGTCAAGAATATTTCATATGAAATATTTTGTTGTCTCATTCACATGAATTCTTTTTCAACAGATAAGACAGAAGTATGAATTATCAAGTTCACAGGGCAAACTAGTCGGCTGCAGTTTCAGAGTAAGGAGATATCCTATAATTAAGACAGAGCTCTTAATGATATGGTTGCTAAGAGAGGAGCCCAAGAAGATAGGCTGATTGGGTTGGAATCCAGGCTAACCTATGTATTAGCCATAGAACCTTAAATAAGCTTCTGAAACTCAACTTTCTCATCTGAAAAATGGGAAAAATAATCCCCTCATTGGGTTGAGTTTAGGATTAAATAAAACACCATAAAAGAAGCATTTGAAATAACACTTGACATATTGTGAGGAATTGTATCCAAGTAAAACCTCTTAAGTTCAGTGGACTTTAGTATATTGAAAATTGTAACATTTTTCATAATCATTAGACCTCGACCCTTCCTAGTTACTTGCCTAGTTGCCATAAGTGATGAAAATCATTTTAGAGTTTGTGTTAAGCTACCTTTCTAACCTCACGCCAAAAAAGCTCTGGTTACAGGGAACTTCATCAGTTACTTGGGAGCATCTGCCTTAGCCAGTTATTCTGATCTGTTTCCAACTTTAACATATTTTGGTTATTTCAAATGTTGGCGTCAACATTTTTAAAAAGAAATTGAACCTTATCTGCACCTGGCATTATTTATTACTACAAATTATTTGAATCTTATCCAACTTCAAGCCCCCATCTGTAAAACGTGCTGGCAAACAGAGAAAAAACATATGAAATCATTACTTGTTATACTATACTTTCTCTTCCTCCCAAGCTCTCATCCCCATGACCCATAGAATAATTTCAAAGTTATGTGGAACATAGTATCAATCTAATTATCTCATTGTTATTAAATGGTTTTCAGGAAAGAACAATAGTTTTATGATACAAAAACTAAGGAAAACAGACTGAAAGATGCCTTTTTTAATGAAAAATGAAATGGCTCATTACCTGAACTCCTAACAGATGATCATGGTTAGTAAAGATATATGTATATATATATATATATATATATATATATATATATATATATATATATATATATATATATATATATATATATATATATATATATATATATATATAAAACTACATATGCATATTTATAGCCCCTTGTAAACCTTGTCAGTCAGAGTTCTATAATTATTGCATCTTCTTTGCAAATACTCTGGAGCCCTCCTCCAGCTTATATTTAGTCTTATTCTATGTACTCAGCTGTTTCAACCAGGAGCTTATGAGCAATATTATTAAACAAAACACTGTTAACCTGTATCCTTATGCTTGAAAAATACCTATATATAATTTTTTAATTGTGAGTAAGGAAAGATAATTGTAGAATCATAAAATGTGGACTTCAGTGGGGCCTTGAAAATATTCTAACTCAGCCTTTTAGAGACTTTTGTACAAAGCACTCACAACTTACAGCATTACTCACTCTATTTGTACACATTTTTGCTAATGGAAATGTTTAGTTTTAATTAGATTCAAATGTGCCTTCCTAAAACTTTTGTATCTGCCCCAGAGAGCTTCACAGATTATATCTAATCCTCTTCTTATATGACATCCCATAAAAATGAGAAGATAGCAATTGAATCACCCCTGCCCTCCAAAATATTTTAGTCAGTATTTGAAATATTGGATTTATTATCTTCAAAAAAAAAAAAAAAAGATGGACTCAGTCTGCACCCCCTGAGTTTCCAGTTTTCATTTCCAGGGTCTCAAGATCTTTAGGTCTTTTTGTTGGTTGGAAGTTCATTCATATTCTTGCCTGTCATTTAACAAGTGGAGTTACAGAAATAAAATCTATTTAGGTTAATGTTATTTCTCCTTTATTTTCAGAAATCAGTATTATTAGAGTTTGTATTGGCTCTTTTTGGCACTGCAGAAGATAGGTACCCATCCTAACCCCTAAAACCAGGGAAGGTGACTTCTTTGGAAAAGGGGATTTTGCAAATGGAATTAAGTTAAGGATATTGAGTTGAGAGCAGCCAAGATTTAGAGTGGGCCCCAATTCTAATGACCCGTATCATTATAAGGGACACATAGAAGAGAGACACATGGAGAGAAGAGATGGCGTAGAAGAAGTCATGAGAAGATGGGGGCAGAAATTGAAGTGATGCAGACATAAGTCAAGGAAAGCTTGGGGCCACCAGAAACTGCAAGAGGCAAGAAAGCTTTCTGCCCTAAACCTTCCGAGGGAACATAGCTACTTCAAACTTCTAGACTCCAGAACTGTGAGAGATTAAATTCCTGTTGTTGTAAGCCACCCGGTTTGAGGTAATTTATCAAGGCAAACCTAGGAAACTGATACAAAGCTATCTCTCATTCTGCATTTCCAAATCTATTCACAGAGCAGCTGCCAAGTGATGATCTGTTCTTCTTTTGTCTCCGAATAACTTTATCTCACCTTCCCCTGGTTTTCATTTAAAATTGATTTATTTCTGATTTTTAATCTCATTTTTAATGCTTGCTATGGGGAAACATCAAAGAAATACCCTTGAATTCAAGATGCTGACTAAGGCTCAGATGAATCTGGAAAGCCAAAGCTGTATGCTCTGTGTCATAAGACGCTAAGCATTCATGAGCTGAAGGTATCATGAGACCCCAAAAGTTACAATTAAAATGTGACAAATGTCAGATTAGAGGCTCCTTTTTTCCATCTCTCTTGATTACGCTTCTGCCACTAATTATGAAAAGTGGGTTATTAGAGAAGGAAATTTTGAAACTGTGCAAAAAAAAAAAAATACATATATATGCCAACAGATGCAAACACACACAATTTTATGCATCAGTTATTGACCGAACAAGAGTCAATAGCTCTGTATTAGTTTGGCAGGGCTGCCATAACAAAGTCCTATAAACTGGGTTGCTTAAACAACAGAAATTTATTTTCTCACAGTCTGGAAACTAGAAGTCCAAGATCAATGTGTTAGCAAGATTGATTCCTTTGAAAACAGCGAGAGAGAAACTATCCATGCCTCTTTTCTAGCTTCTAGTAGTTTGCAGGCAATCTTTAGAATTTCTTGGCATGTGGAAGAATTACCCAATCTCCTCCTTCATCTTCACATGGTGTTTTCATTATGTGCTGTCTATTCCCAAATTTCCCCTTTTTATAAGAACACCAGTCTTAATGGCTTAGAAGTCCATCTATTTCACTAAAACCTCATCTTAATGAACTACTTCTGCAATGACCCTATTCCCAAATAAGGTCACATTCTGAAAGACTAGGGGATATACCTTAACATATGAATTTAGGGGGGACACAACTTAACTCATAAAAGTCCCCCAAATTAAATACTCTTGAAATATGAACTGTGTGTTCATAATTACACTCCTTGTCATATGAAGCAGAAAGAATGGTGCCATCTCTACTCTCAAAGGATCTCCTTGAATAGGCATGTGAAACAAAGATTGAAAAAAATAATTTGTGTAACATGAAAACAAATACTATATGATTCCACTTGGATCAGGTATCTAGTCAAATTTATACAAATAGAAAGTAGAATGGTAGTTCCCAGGGCTGGAGAAGGGGTCAGTAAAGAGGGAATTGTTTAACTGTTTAATGGGCATAGAGTTTTCAGTTTTGAAAGATGAGAAAGCTCTGGAGATCTGTTTCACAACGATGTGAATATATTTAACACTACTGGGCTGTACACTTAAAAATGGTTAAGATGATAAATTGTATGTTATATATTTTCTATAAAAATAAAAAATAAAATAACTGAAGCAAAAAAACTGAGAAGCTGGGTACATGAATAAATAAGACTCTGAAGTATGAGGAAAAAGTAGTAAGAGCAACAAAAAGTAAGATTTCATGAAAGTCATGATAGACAAGAAACAATTGAGGAAATGTTAAAGGCCAGAGATGAGTGAAGAGAAATCACTCCCAACTTCAAGGGAGATTCTGGATCAGAAAAAGAATATTAGTGGAAAAACTGGTAAATAAAATTAATTAGTTTTTAAAAATAAGTTTAGTTAATAATATTGTCCCAAAGTTACATTCCTATTCTTGATAATTGTCCTACCTAGTGACTCAGATGGTAAAGAATCCGCCTGCAGTGCGGGAGACCTGGGCTGGATCCCTGGATTGGGAAGAAACCCTGGAGGAGGGAACGGCTACCCACTCCAGTATTCTTTCCTGGAGAATTCCATAGACAGAGGAGCCTGATCAGCCCAGTCGATGGAGTCACAAAGAGTAGGACATGTCTGAGTGACTTTCACTTTCTGTTTCAAGGTCAGATTAGTTAATGTTAGAGAAAAGGGGGATTAGAGCTATAAATTCCTCCTATGACTTATTTTTGCACTTTTTCTGTAAATCTAAAATGTGTTCATAATTTTTAAAACATAGACGTCCAACACAGTATAAATTGTTGTATTCAAATTTGTTCAGTTGTATTCAAATCCTTCATAGATGTGTGAATTTGAGAAAGTTATTCAACCTCTCTGGTACTCATATTCCTTATATGTAAACTGAGAATACTACAGATATACTTTGCTTGATTGTTATGAATACTAAATGAGTTAATATTAGTACAGTGTCTGGCACATAACAAACACTATGAAAGTGATACTATAAAAAAATTAATTACTGCTAAAAAGAGGTGCTGGCTGGTTAAGAATGTAATTAAATAAACTTGAAATTGGTTAATAAAACATCCAGCGTCTCTGAAAAGAAAGCAAGGAGAAACAAGTCATTGGGAAGAGACTTGGCTTTGCACAATGTGTATGTGTGTGCGTGTGTGTGTGTGTGTGCGCGTGTTAGTCATTCAGTCACGTCTGACTCTTTGTGACCCCATGGATCCATCAGTCTCCTCTGTACACAGAACTCTCCAGGCAAGAATGCTGCAGTGAGTTGCCATTCCCTTTTCTAGGAGATCTTCCCCACCCAGGGATCAAACCTGGGTCTCCTTGCCCTGCAGGCAGATTCTTTACCATCTGAGCCATCAGGGAAGTCTTTGAACAACATAAAGGATACTTTTTCCACTGAGGCTGGAGGAGAGACTATGGGAGGGTATAAAATAATGTTTATCACTGAAAATAGGAAAACAAAGGACTTCCCTACCTAAAAGATGTTTACATATTTTATAAAACAAAAATGAGGATTCTTGACTAAATATGAAGTGGTAGAAGAAGTTAGAACTGTTGGCCTGTGTGTGTTTGTAACTATGGATGGAGGAAACTTCTGGGGAAGGAAAAAAGTCAGGTGATCCTTGTAGAAATATTGATAGCAGAACACCTTGTCAATAGATCAATGATATTTGCTAGGAGATCCCTTATCTTTGGAATTCTTTTAACAGGATGTTCCTATTTTAGGATTGTTCATGAAAAACAGACCTAGGTTGTATGGATTTATGGAGCATAGCTCTCTGGAAAATGTTACGCAGCTAAGTGACTACTTGGGGTCCAAAGTGTAGCTATTTTGTAAATGAAATGCTCCTACTTTATAAAGTAATAACCCTTGAGCATTTATTAGAGACCTCATCTATTACTCTGTACCACATACTGCATGTCTAATGCAGGGATGATGGACCTTGAGAGCTATGCAGGATGTCTTAGACCACTCCAGGCTTCCCCTATGCCTCTTGATTGCTTATATTCTTGAAAATTTTAGTAAAGCTTGATACTGGAGAAGATCTCTCATTTATGTCAGCCAATTTGATAATCAAACCTTTTAGGTGACCTCCATGAATAGGAAACAAGGGTGCAGGAGGTATAAGGAAATTAAATTTGGAACACAGAGGAGAGGTGATAAAAGACACATAACTAAAGTGTCCAAGGCCCAGCTGGGACTAGAGATAATGAATGGGTAGTGTTACCAGTCCTCGTGGACACGTGATTTCTCCAGCAGTGCTTGGCAACCCAGATGTAGGAACAGAGACAGTGGATGGCTCAGCTAATGAAACTGTATCACTTTAAGGAAGGCAGGAGCTGACAAAGGTGGAAGATAAAGAAACTGAAGGCTTTGGAGAATGTGGGGAAGAGAGAGAGAGATTGAAGTAAGGTATTATAAGGTCAAGGTTGAATGTGGAAGGGAGTGGAAACAAGAGCTGTATCGGGTGGGTTGTGGAGGAACTAGACCTGAATTTGAATCATTAT
This sequence comes from Cervus elaphus, assembly GCF_910594005.1. NCBI lineage: Eukaryota > Metazoa > Chordata > Mammalia > Artiodactyla > Cervidae > Cervus > Cervus elaphus. The sequence continues at coordinate 19,687,158 of NC_057847.1, read as the reverse complement.
CCTCTTACTTCTCTTAAACTTCAATTTCCTCATGTGAAATGGAATAATAATTCCTATTTCATAGGCTTGGTGTGTGGTTTAAATGAGATAATATGGTAAAGCATTTAGGACAATATAAGTGCACAGTAAATTGTAATTTTTACTGAAGGCTAGTTGAAAGAAAGGAGAGTCAAGGAGATCAAACCTCTGATGAAGTTAAGATGTGATTGGCAGGAATACATAAATGAAAGGATTGAAAAAACTCTGAAGTTGTTCAGAGAATGGAATGTTAGAGTTTACAATTTCAAGGATGAAACAATCCAAGGGAATAGAAAGGTGGAGGATGGGGACTCAGGGTCACATAGGTAGTTAACATGCATGAGTACACTGGTCACTGACTTGAATGGAATCCCAAAACTGTGAGGCTTCTAAGACAGATCCCAGAAGAGTCAGTTTTATCATTTTTGCTTTTCACTAATGTAAGCATCATGAAGCTACAATTTAGCCTTATAAATTCTTAAATAACACTAAAATTTGTGTTGAAAATAGACTGATTTGGTTTTTATTCTTTTCTATGTAATGAAAACACCAGTGAGGAAAACCTTGCCTCTCTTATCCTGTTAACCTTAGTGCATCTGGTTCTGCTGTTTCCCCATGAACAACACATTATCTGAAGTCCATGAAGCAACAAGGCAAGAAGCACTATTTATGTAATGGCACTTTTCATTTAAACTATATTATAAACAATATTCCATTTGGCTAATTTACAAGATCAAAGCATAATTATTCTACATGGTTTCTAAAGAACAAATCAGTCCAAATCACTAACAGATTTGCTGAAATTGGTTATATAATATAGTGTTTTAGCAAAATAAATGATTTAAGCTAATATAGCTTGCTGAAGTTAATAGTAACCCACTTGAGAATAATTCACAGAGATGTTTACTCAAAGGAAAACATGTAAAGATGGAAACAGACAAGGTTAGAAATATACTAATATTAATACTAATGACATCAACACTATTCTTCTATATTTTAGTAATATAACTAGTCCAGAAAACATATAATAACCAATAACTAGAAAGAAATTAGAATTTGCAATAGTACAAGTGCTCTTGAATATAATTGTGAGAAATTATAAAATGACAGGTAAAGCTCTAATCCTAAATATATATCCATGTAATTTAAGTTCAGACTAGGATCCTATTCAGAAGAATAATTTTATTTCTATTTTGAGTTTTCAAAAATGTTACATTATACATACAAATAAGATTTTTTTTTCTTCAGTTTAGCCTATTCTGCAAAATAGCAAGTATTCAAATATTGAGGAACATTGATATGGCTGATTTTTTTGGTTTAACATAATGGTAAATTATAATAGAGTATATACATAAACATAGTAATACAACATTACAGTTTTATGTTTTACGAAATTCTAGTTGGTAGGTTTTTGTCATAAATTTTCATCAGAATGGTTTCTTCTTTCCAAGTGAAAAAACGAATGGTCTGACAGCTATTTCTACTATCATTGTAGACCAGTAACCAAATCCATTCTGAAGTTACAGTGAAGATAAGGTTTCTGTTGTTTAAATCTGTCAAAAAATAGTATGTATTTGTATAACTGTGAGTAATTCATCTCAAGGGTTTAAATGCACTTAATCTTCTTCTCTCACATCTGTGACTTTAGAGCAAGATTTGGCCAAGGTCCTATCCTCTGGCTTCTATTTTCTCTCCTCTAAAATAAATTATTGCAATCAAAGTAATGCATTCTTATTACAACTACTCAAACTACCAAAAAAAGTATGATGGAAAACAACGGTATCCCTCTACTTTTCTACCAATGCCACTTCTATTCCTCAGGACGAACTCTTGGCAATTTCAATTTTAATAACTAAATAATATGCTTATATAAGCTTTAAGTTTATTGATTTGACAACTCAGTACTACTGATTCAGCACTATGAATTTTGAGATTTAGCATATTTATACTCTCTTCTTCTTTCTTTCAATGTTTATAGTTAGATCATTATCTTTAATACTCCTATTGCTTGCATTTATCACATTAACTAATATCCTTGAAATTCTGTCTCTTGTTCTATTAATTTTAGGCAAGATCCCCTAACTCTCCACTTAAAAAATAAAGATATTTGGCTCCATACCCTTCCTTCCGCTTTTCCTCCATCTACCATGTACTGCGGAAAACGAGTATTGGGGGATATATAGCCTAAGAAAAAAGGCATGACAGCAAGAGTCAGAAAAATAACTTGGAATGTTTTGTTGTGTGATGTGGCTGAAGTTGTATATGTATGGAACAATATAGAAGGAAATAAGACTATAAAGTAAGGTTAATAAAAGCATTAAATAAGACTATAAAGCAAGGTTAATAAAAGCAAGGTTAATAAAATTAATAGAACAAGAGACAGAATTTCAATTTGCAATTCTAACTTTTACACTATTTTATTAAAAATCAATACTTGTGAATATGTGTGTATATATAAAAATGTATATAAATGGGTATAGTTTTAAATATAAGAGCCCATAATGCATATATGCTTTTAACACATACATTTTAGGATATTAGGTAGTAGCACTATTCTAAATAACTATATATTCTATTTGAAGAGACTTAATATACATATAAGTCACTTATAATATTTAACAGTCTGTTTATGCTTTTTAGTATTTTCAAATGTAACATTTTTGAGAGTAAAAGTAAATTGCTCATTTTTTCTCTTAAAATCATGGTAAATAGTGCTAAAGTTCTTCTAACTCACTTCTCTGTGTTATAACACTCAGCATCTTTCAAATATTGATAAATCTATTGTGCACATGTTTTTTTCATATGTAAGAAAAACTAATTGAATTTTTTTAGCAGCAAAAATCAGGTCATGGGATAAAGAGGAAAGATACTGATACATTCATCCTAAAATGGCAAGGCAAGTGTAAAGGAGAAGTAGAAGGTTATGTAAATGAAGGAGGTTAAGACCCAAAAGGTTATGACACAGTTGGATCACTCTCATTACAGAAACATTAACACAGATGAGTGCAATCTGCAGACCAGCTAAATCCAAATTGCACAACTGTACCCAAGGGAACTGAAATGATTTCAATAGTTTCCTTAAACATAGAGCTAAACAATTTGAGTTTGAAAGGGTTGCTAAGTTATTTAGAAGAACTGTTTAATCTTTAACTGTGAAATATTAAACCAGAGAGATTTTTTTGATCTATTACTTATTTCTAGAGCACAGTAAATTTATTATTCACATATTCTGAATGAGCTTGCTTCAATCACTATAAGACATTCTATCAAATTCATCTTGAAAAATGAAATGGCAAATGCATTTAAATTCAAGAAAGCCAATTTGGAACAATTGACTATAATTAAGAATGTTCACTGGGATGAGGTCTACTAGACTCATGAATATATAGAAAGAACCTTGAAAACACTAAAAGTTAAACACCAGTACAATCGACTAAAACAAGCAGAGTGTGGTGAATGCTGAAAACTAGATTCAAAGGCATGGGTGTCCAGTAAAGGCAGAGAATAAATATATGCTCACTTCTTTCACCTTCTGCAGTAAAAATATGCTTCCAGCGACCTGCTCCTTCCCCCACCACCCTCCATTTCAGGGCTCATTCCTCTCCTGCCCAGCACAGACGTCAGTTTCTGCACCATCAATTCCTTAACCTTTTTGTCTCTTTACTATGTCCACTCTGCAAATTCTTTACTAGGCAACATTCCAAACTTCCAGTGCCTCTATTCCTAAAAATAGACATTCCTTTTTTTTTTAATTGAAGTATAGTAGATATACAACATTATGTAAGTTACAGGTATACAATATAGTGATTCACAATTTTAAAAAATCATAGTCAGTTTATAGTTGTTATAAAAATATTGACTATATTCCTTGTGTTGTATAATATATCCCTATAACTTGTATTATAAATAATAGCTTACACCTCTTCATATCCTTAACAGGTACAAACTGTTATGTATAAAATAAGCTATCTCTATTGTGCCCTTCCCCCTTCCCTCTCCCCAGTCGTAACCACTAGTTCCTTCTCTGTATATGTGAGTCTGCTTCTTTCATGTTATATTCATGAGTCTATTGTACAAAAATAGGTGTTCTTGATGGAGAACTTCGTGTAATTGTAGAGAATCACTCCACCATTACAAAATTAAGATGTCTAACCTCAAATAGGCCTTTAGAACAAGTTATTAATTCTTTGATTTTCTTTAGCAACTTCTCTCATTGTTTTCAGCAAATATACAGAACCTCTAAGAGTCTCTGTAAATCTTCTATTCAGTTCCTCACCCTCAGCAAGGTTGTCTGAAAACACAGAAGGAAAAATCAAAGTCATTGAGTATGAATTTCCTCAGGTTCTGGTTCTCACTCTTGCTTCCTAAGGATTTTTTTTCTTTTTTTCTGTCATACTTTCCTAGCCAGGCCTAATTTCCTCATCAATGCTCTAGAGCTCAATCAGTCTCCTCCAAAACCTTCCTTCAGCACTTTTTAGTCCTTCTCATCTTCAATCGGTTCTTCTCCACTGATTTTTTCCTTTCAGCCTGCAAACCTATGTAAATCTTTCCTTCTTTGCAAATAATCTTCCACAACACTCTGTGCCTCTTGATCTTTTGACTACACTTCATTGCTTCTTTTCAGATTCTATTAGTTCTCTACAGAATATTTGAAAGTTCCAGAAATGTGTAATGAAATACAATTTCTCCAGAAATTATTTTAGTTAACTCTAACATGTTGGTATAGTCCTTCCAGTATTTCATTTTGTGCATTTGTATGTCTGATTTGTTTTATTTTTTTAACACAATTTTAATTTGATTTTAATAGAGGTTAAATCCTAATGTTTTCACCTCATTATATCAAGAATATTATCTTTATCACCAAGTATTTCTTGAAAAATAATTTTAACGGCAGCATATTAGTCCATTCATTGCTGTAGCATTCATTTATTTTTCCCACACTGTGGTGTTAACAAACATTTTATAATAGCTATGTTTAATAGGAAAAATAAATATGTATTTATTTAAATATGTGAGAATTTGATCATTGGAAATATGAATATTATTTTATCTGTGGCCATTTTGTCTTTAACAAAATGTCTGTTGATGTTTTTGCCCACTTTTATATTTGCAATTTTTTAAATGTTAGAGTATTAACCCTTTGTCATATGCATACTAATGTTTTTCTCACTTTGTTATGTACCTTAATTTTTGATTTTTAATTAGTTTTTATTGGAGTATAGCTGCTTTACAGCATTGTGTTAGCGTCCGCTGGACAGGAAGGTGAATCGGTTATATGTACACATGTATCCCCTCTGTTTTGGGTTTCCTTCACATTTAGTCACCACAGAGCATGGAGTAGAGTTCCCTGAGCTCCACAGTAGGTTCTCGTTAGCTCCCTATTTTATACAGAGGACACAGACATAGAGAACGAGCGTGTCTTAATTTCTATGGTGTTATCTTAAATTTAAAATTCCAGAGTATTTTTCAGATTTCTTCTGTTGCTTTTATGCACAATAAGTCATTCCCCCCTTCTAAAAATCTACACAATTTTCTTTCTCATAGGGACTTCAATTGTTTACATTTAACCATTTCATACTTCTATAATTTATGTGGGGCTATAGTCTGAGGTGAAAGTTCAGTTTAACTTGATAGCTTTCATGGTATAAGTAACAATGATATGAGTAGCAGTTATTAAATAATCATTCCTGTTCCCACTGACTTGTGATGTCATCTTTATTCTAGGTATACATCAAACAGAAGTATGTACACATGTTCACAAACAAACATGTACAAAATGTTCCCACTGCCCCTATTCATAATATTCTTTGTCTGGGAACAACCCAAATACTCATCAAAAGAGAAGTAGACAAATTGTATTACATTCATGTAATGTAACGTAACAATGAAACGTCAAATTACTGAAATGACTCAAATGTAATGTTGAGTAAGAGAGCAGCACAATAATAATATACTGCTTGATTCCATTTGTATAAAGTTCAAAGATGAGTAACACTGGCAACTTTGAAAAAGCCACAGTAGTATTTACCTTTGGGGACTTACGATTGGAAAGGGACATGAAGGAGGAATGATTTCTGCACTCTTTTGTTTGTGTGATAAATTTCCATTTTAGAAGTTTAAAAATGTATAAGGTAGATCCATATGTATTGATGTAGAAAGATATCCAAGTTATGCTGCTAAGCTAAATAAAATAGTTGCTGGAGTGTACATAAAGAAAGAGTCCATATGTGTTAAAAAAAAAAAAGAAAGGATTATTATATATGTGTGTGTACGTGTGTATGTATTCACACATGAATATATGTTTATACACATGTACACACACACAAGAGAAAGTAAGAGAATGAGAGACTTGATTCTCCCCAAAAAAGATGAACTATTTTTATAATAAAAATTATAAATAAAAATTCAATGAAATATCTGTGCTACATTGTACTGAAACTATAAATTAATTTAGGAAAATAATTCTGATAATGTTGTTTTCCTCACTAGAAATATGGTACATCTCACCATGTGTTCATCTCTTTCTTTACACTCTCAAGTCAATATCCTTAACTTTCTTTCCATAAGCCCTGCATGAATCTTGAGAGGTTATTCCTATGTGTTATTTATTTATCATTGCTCTTATGAATTAAGCTGTTTAATAACTAAGTTTCTCAAAACAGAAATCTAGCCTTCCATTTCCTTACTTCCCATTCATTTCTAACATGCTCAACCCTAATGAAGCTGTTTTGGCAGAGATTATCAGTTGCCAAGTACAACAGATGGCTTCCATTTTTTAGCATGAAACTTTCAGACAGTTATTATTTCATTAATTCAATAAATATTTGTTGATCACTTGATGTATGCTAGACACAGTGCCATGGAGCATCTTCTCCATTGTGACTGGAGGGAAGGGAGGCGAGAGAATGTGGTAGGAGCTGGGAGATTTGCAAATTTGGGGGAAGGAGTTTGAGGAAAGTTCCCTCTGACATTGTCTATTTTCTCTGTAAATTGTCTGCTTTGAGTGAAGAGTGAGACAGAGAGATCAAAGGTTTGAGGAGAAGGAAATGTTGAAAAAAATGTATTATGGAAATTAAAAAAAAGAATGATTAGAGGAACTCAGAAAATATACCAGGTAGATTTCAAGACCCAGTTCTTCCTGAAACTGTCAATTTGTCAGGCCATCCATCTATTATTTGTGCAAATTTCCTCTAGCAGTACTTAGTAGCCCAGGAAGGAGAATGGAGAAAGTAGGCAATGATATAGGGTGACTTTCTGGTTTTGCCTGTGGATACAGGGGAAAGGAAAGTGTCAAGAGTTGAGAGAAATGGCAAGAAAACGTTGCTGAAAACTGATTTGTGGTGGGTGTCAAGCCAAAAGACACAACTAAGCCAAAGGAGCAGAGAAGAACAGATTTATCATTTGCAGCAAGTAAGCACTGCTTCCCAGAACAGCAGAACTGGGGAATTTTTAAGCTAAGGGTATGTGCATATTCATAAAGGGCCTTGAGCAGACAACAGAGTCCAAGCTTTAGTTGATTGAAGTCATCAGAGTCAGTAAAGGTCAGCAGCAGCATCCTTTAGGTTCCAGTTGATCTGGTGATTTGAGCATTTCAGGCTAATCTTTATCAGTGAAACAGAACTGGAATCTTTACAACCAATATATCTTTACTGTTGTTACTTCTCTTTCCTGACAACAGTCGCTTGTTTTTGCATTCTTTTGTTCCCTTAAGATTGTTAACCACTAAGATCTGTTCAAGGTCAAGTATTGTGGCCAAACTTAGATCACAAAGTGGCTTAGGGCAATAATGACTTCTCTTGTATCAAAAAAGCCATGCCTGGTTCTCTCTTTCTGGGGACCCCTTATCCTATCTGGTTACAAAAGGGGTTCAAATGGAGCATGGACAGCAAATAAAGTGAAGAAAGGAGGGAACCATGGATAAAAATAAAGGGAACAAGAAATTGTAGATTCTGATGAGGTTGTGAAAGAGTGGTGAGAAGAACCAGAAGGATAAGAGTTTGTGATACAAGAGCAAGTTGTGAATATTTCAGAAATGGAGCACTTCCTGGTAAAGTCTGAGTTGGGGCATGGAAGTGGTGCTCTGAAATGGTGTGAATGTGATTATCAGTGTAGGGGACAACAGGCTAACAAGAAGTGAGGCTGTCCTCTGAAAGACCCAATGATCACTGCAGTTACCGCCAGAAAACAACAGGATTAGGATTAGAAAGAACAATGCATCAGATGCCAAATGTATAATGAATGAAAGTTAGTGACCCGGGAGCTTATGACGACGTAATGTATGCCATAAAAGTGTCATGAACCTCCAAGGAGGAGTGAGATGAAGAATTATAAGATGTCTGGATGTGGCATTGAGCCTACACCCACCTCCCTAGCTTGGTGTGAGAAAATGGGAGCATCCAGATAGAAAAGCCAGTTTTCAGTGAGGGTCAGAGAGTGGGGTCAACTGTCTAATAGATGGTAAAGATGTGAGAGAGGTAGATTACATAATAGGCATTGTGGAGGAAAGTTGGAAATGGGGAGGATTGGTGGGACAGAGAAGTCCCTCATCATGAGGGCGAGAATATGGGAAATACACAGTGAAACACTTTAAATTAGATGCAATGACCATAACTGACACAAACCTGAAACATGATGAGATTCACCAACCCTCATTTTAAACACTTCATGCCTGAACTATAGTAATAAACTCCTGACTGGCCACTATGCTGCCAGCTTTGCTCTTATAAATATATTTTTCATTTTTTGAATACATCTGGATTAGATTATATAAAATGTAGTTCTAATCCTGTCATCCACCTCCCTGATTAAAATCCTCCTCTGTTTTCATCCATCTCCAGTGCTAATTGCAAACTCCTAAAATCAGGAGTTTGTATGCACATCTCTACAGTTGTCTGGCCCCAGTCCATCTTCCTAGTCAGACCTCCTTGAAGGCCCTCAAATGGACCTTGTCCCTGTTTTTCAATGAAAGTGTCCAACTCTTTGTGACCCCATGGGCTGTGGCCCCACCAGGCTGCCCTGTGGCCATGGAATTTCCCAAGCAATAATACCGGAGTGCGTTGCCATCTCCTTCATGAAACTTCCCCAAATTCCACACATGCTAAATGGAGATATGAGAAAAGAAAAAAAAAAAACAACAAAAAAAAAACAAAAAAAGCATTCCAGGTGGAATAAACAGTCTGAAGAGAGATATAGAGATGAAGGCATTGAGAAGGTCAAGAGATACAATTTAACTGGACCCCAAAATATAATTAGATGATAAGACATGAAAAGTAAGAATTGTTCATAGCTATGATTCTTGAAAAAAGCATTGGTTCTTTGAAATGTGTTAGAATGTAGATTGTTTTTAATTTTTCTCAAGGAGTTTAATTTTATACTTCTACTAGGTTAAATATTTTTGATTAAGATACACTTGTGTGATACTATTATTAATAATTACAGTATACATGACATTTTTCTCATCTTTACAATTATCATACAGTCAGAAATTTTGATGTTAAGAGACATGTTGGTTCAGAGGTACTTTTCACAGCATGTAACTCATAATAGACACCTTGCAAAAATGTGTGTGAGTTTGTATATCTCTCAAAGATAATGAGGAGAAAGATTTAAAATCTGTTCAAACATTTTCTGGCAAAACGTACATGAATCGTGCCAAAAGGAATTGCATATTGCATGCCTTCAATCTGTTTTTGAAATATTTGTAGATACAGGCAACATCTGTTCCACTGGACAGAGATATACTACAAGTGCTAATAACTTTGGAAAGCCCTGATTTTAAAAGTTTGGACTTGAAAATTAAATATTTTTTAAACAGATACATGCTGAAGTTCTCTAGGTGAACTTAAAAAAATTTTAATCACACAATTATAAAGAAACTGTTTTACAGAATAAACCAGTCTAAAACTTAAGGATCTTTCTGAATGGTCTCATTATGTGTTAAATTCTGGCAAAATTTATTTTCTTGGGCTCCAAAATCACTGCAGACAGTGACTGCAGTCATGAAATTAAAATATGTGCTCCTTGGAAGAAAAGCCATGACAAACCTAGACAATGTATTGAAAAGCAGAGACATCACTTTGCCAACAAAGGTCTGTAGTCATGTATGGATGTGAGAGTTAGACCATAAAGAAGGCTGAGCATCAAAGAATTGATGCTTTTGAACTGTGGTATTGGAGAAGACTCTTGAGAGTGTCTTGGACTGCAAGGAGATCAAACCAGTCAATCCTGAAGGAAATCAACCCTGAATATTCATTGGAAGGACTGATACTGAAGCTCCAATACTTTAGTCACCTGATGTGAAGAGCTGATTCATTGGAAAAGACTCTGATGCTGAGAAAGATTGAGGGCTGGAAGAGAAGTGGGGGAGAGAGGATGAGATGGCTGGATAGTGTCACTGACTCAATGGACATGAGTTTGAGCAAACTCTGGGAGATAATGAAGGACAGGGAAGCCTTGGGTGCTGCAGTTCATGGGGTCACAGTCAGAAAAGACTGAGCAATTCAGCAGCAACAACAGGCAAAATATAATATTGCAATCCAGCTCTATGAAGCCTAGATGGCTGTGGGGTCAGGTGGTGAGGGAAATAACTGAGGGAAACATCTACAAATATGTAGGAGATCCCAATTTGGGGCAAAAGCAAAACCTATGTAGTCTTGAGAGAACATGAATGTGAGTAAACACAACAAAATCCAAGTGTAAAGTGTTGAAAAAATATCACTGGACTGCAGATAAAAGGAAGGAGGGAGTGATTTTGGTGGAAATTTCTGCTCTTGCCAGCACACATAAAGACTGGACCTGGTTTAGAATGAATAAATAATATAACCTCTGGTGTACCAGCAGTGACAATTGTCAACTGCAATAACATTGTTTCGAAAAGTATAGGTATGAATTAAAACAAATGAAAGAAATAGTAGATATTACTTTTTATGGCTATTGAACAAACATCTTTGACAATGTACTGATTGTCATTATACTATAGTTTTTGAATTTCAGGAAGCCTTACATTAAAGAATCATGAAATCCATTTGTGTGGATCATAACACTTTTTAAATGAAAAATAAAGAAAATAGGACATTGTATCACAGAGCACAGGGATAAAAATTGTTTCAAATGTGTATATGTGAGAAAGATAGGAAATACACTTCTCACTGTAGATCACAATCTTTAAAAAAAGCTTGAAAACCATTCTTCAAAGGGTTTTGCAAAGGGAACAGGGAAACTCTTTGGAGGCAAACCTAGTTGCACTTCGGTCTTAAGAGCAGATCTAAATCAGAGAAGATCCTCGGCCAGATAAGGTCTTGGAAATTAGACTCCTCCTCTGAGGGCTAGAAGTACAAAGAGGCCACCTCAGCCAAGAAAGAGTCTAGGGGAGGTGACAGAGAGTTTGGTGGGATCGCAACAGTTACCCTTCTCCTGTCCTTACAATTGGGAGAGCCCAGACTGGGCTTTGGATAAAGAAGGGTGCTTCTGTGATATTCTATGAAATATTAACCCATTTCTTTTTTTTTTTAATCTTCATTTTTTTTTCATTTATTTTTATTAGTTGGAGGCTAATTACTTTACAATATTGTAGTGGTTTTTGTCATACATTGACATGAATCAGCCATGGGTGGGAGGGGGGATCAGGATGGGGAATACATGTAACCCATTTCTTTGGTGCACATAAGGAAACAATAGTAAGGGAATACACAGCTTGTTTGATAATCAACAAAGAAAGTGCACCTTATTAACATTGTGGAATCAGTAGTTCAGAGTCCATAGGTATAGGTATTGGTCGGGCAGAAACTAAATATCTCATGTGATTTAGCAATTCACGTACCTAAAACAGAAAAAAACCTGCATAGCTAATGAGTTGAAAAGTTGTTGTGTAATTGAATGACAAATATCCAATATTTTTCTTATCTAGCCAGATCAGAAATGAGACATTGAAAGACTAGTAAGGAAGTTAATCTGGGGAGAACTAGGTGGCCAGGTGATTAGGAAATAGATTAGGAAGGACATGCTTTTCACTGCACACACTTTTGCAACTCTTGCATTTTAGACCAAGTGCATTTTATCAGCTTAAAAAATTACTATTTGCATTTAGGAAAATAAAGTAAAATAAATATCAAACATTAGTGAAATTTTCAGATAAGCAAAATTAGTTCTGTACGGAACATCTTATAGGTTGTTTAGCCAATAGGCATTCTCCTGGGTCCTTTTGTTAGAAAAAAATCCCTGATTTTCTTCTGGTGTTAACACATCAAAGTCCCAGAAGGTGACTGACGGTTAGCCTACATCAGTCAAGTGATGTCAGGAAAAATCAAACCAGAGAGGGGTGCTGCTTCAAACAGGAGCATGGATAGCCAGCCCAAGAGAGGAAGCTGAGGCAGTTAGGAAGCTGTAAAGATGCTTGTCACGGTGATGCCTTCCACTTACCTATCTTATGCAAGGCCATAAGAAGAAAAGTATTAAACCACAGCTAAAGCAATAAATCTGGACACACATACACACCTCTAAATGAAGGCAATGGTAATCAAAATTAGCTTTCATGGACAGGTCTTCTCAAATATACAGATATGAATACTATGAAAAAAAATCACAAAACATTTGAAGGAAAATCATTATGAAAGGAAACAACAAATAATTTAAAGGAACAAAAATATTTAATGGGGGGTATGAAAAACAATCTCATTCATGAAAGAAATAACGAGCTGAATTGTCAGTTCTGAAAATAAAAGATATATGGTCATTGGTACTGAAGGAAAGAAAGGACTGATGGGCTGAAAAATAGAATGATTACCCCTGAAAAGTGAATTAGAGAGCTGTCACAGCAATGGCTTCTCCTGCAATACAGCTAGGTGGGAATGGGTGGGGGGGAGCGGGGAGGGGACGCAGAAGAGAGACCCAGAACGTCCAACATTCAACCAATGGGAATCTCTGAAAGGACTGATGGGATGAAACCGTCAAAAATAAAATGGAATAAGCGATGCTCAAAACTGAAGAAATATAGACACTTTCTGTTTAGAATAGACCATTCAGTCTAAGCAGGATAAATAAAAAAGGCAACCACCTGGAAACACTTAGGAAAATGCAAAAGAGAAAAGATAATTTGAAAATCCTTAAAACTTAAAGAGGCAAAGGTAAAAATTTTAACTACAAAAGAATGCAATTAAGATAATAGACTTCTCTTTGGTATTAAAAGACAATAGAACAACTCTGAAAAGTTCTAAAGGGGAAAAGAGTATGAAACTAAAAGTTTATGCTAATGAAAACCTTTCATATTAGAAAGAAAATGTTGAAGTAATGGATAAAAGGGAATAAATATATATACATACAAAGAAGTTTTGAAAAATAGAAACTTTTAAAAAATTATGGCAAGAAAAGTCCAGACACTTCAGTTTACAATAATATAAATGAGATAGATGTGTGCTGCTATTTAATGAAAGTCAGAGATTTTTCAAATTGGGTAAAAATAAAATATATTTCTAAATACATCATATTTATAAAAGATTTATCTAAAGCAATATGATATAAAAATATTTGAAAAGAAAAATAATGAAGAAAATTGCTAACAAACAGAAAGCAGATGTAAAAATGTTAGTAGTAGACATAATAGAAATCAAGACAAAATATGAAAAAGAAAAAATGATTCTATATAGTGATGAAAGGAACAATATAAAAATAATAAATGCTCTAAACTTTACCTTAACAGAAAAAATATAGAGAACAAAAATGGAAAGAAATATAAGTGAAATTAATAAATGCACATAAAGTTTTTAATATCTTGCTTGTAAGTGGACAGATCAAGTAAACTGAAAATAATTATAGCTAATTAGAAGTCAATAGCATAGACAATTCTCAACGTTAGCTTTATAAATAATGAATATATAAAGAACTTTGTACCCAAGAGAACATTCATTAAAATTTACCAGTGTTTAGCTGTCAAAAGAAATCTCAGCAGGCAAAATACTCTGACTTCAAAGCAGTAAAATCATAGAGCCACTCATATTTATGAAGTGTTTATTATGGTTGCCAGATTTAGCAAATAAAGTTATGGTTGCCAGATTTGTTCTAAGCTATGGCTGCCAGATTTAACAAATACACGATACCTAGTTAAAATAGAATTTAAGATATACAAAGAATAGTTTTTTATAGATTTTAGAAATCTTAGAAAATTTTAGAGATAAACTTCCAAAGCATTGGGGAAAAAATAGAAAAATCTTTCTGTGTCCTTCTAAGATAATTTTAAACTTTGATACCTAAACTAGACAAGCATGGCATAAAAAGTAAAACCACAGGCCGAATTTACTTTTAAGTATAGCTGCAAAGGTTCTTTAAAAAGTTAATAGGTTAAATATACCAGTGTATTAAAAGCTGTTTGATACCAGAAATGCAAGGTAAATACTATACAACAAACACTATAAACAAACAAACACTATAAACAAACAAACACTATAAAACACTATACAATGTTTTAATGCAATTTACTTTTTAAAGGATTAAACAGAAAAAAGACAAAATCATTTTAATAAATTCAAAAGCCCACTTATTAAAAATGACTCCTATTTATGATATTTTTTATTTGGCAAGTATGTAAGCAAGAAGAAATTTTTCTAACTTGATGAGGCATACCTATCAAAGCATCAGCAATAGAAAGTTTAGAAAATGTAAAGAAAAAAGAGTTAGTCATAATTGAAAATGACAGAAAATTCCTAACACATGAACCATGAACTTCCAGATGTTCAAGCTGGTTCTAGAAAAGGCAGAGGAACCAGAGATCAAATTGCCAACATCCACTGGGTCATCGAAAAAGCAAGAGAGTTCCAGAAAAACATCTATTTCTGCTTTATTGACTATGCCAAAGTCTTTGACTGTGTGGATCACAATAAACTGTGGAAAATTCTGAAAGAGATGGGAATAACAGACCACCGGACCTGCCTCTTGAGAAACCTGTATGCAGGTCAGGAAGCAACAGTTAGAACTGGACATGGAACAACAGACTGGTTCCAAATAGGAAAAGGAGTACATCAAGGCTGTATATTGTCACCCTGCTTATTTAACTTATATGCAGAGTACATCATGAGAAATGCTGGGCTGGAGGAAGCACAAGCTGGAATTAAGATTTCCAGGAGAAATATCAGTAACTTCATATGTGCAGATGACACCACCCTTATGGCAGAAAGTGAAGAAGAACTAAAGAGCCTCTTGATGAAAGTGAAAGAGGAGAGTGAAAAAGTTGGCTTAAAGCTCAACATTCAGAAAACGAAGATCATAGCATCCGGTCCCATCACTTCATGGCAAATAAATGGAGAAACAGTGGAAACAGCGGCTGACTATTTTTCTGGGCTCCAAAATCACTGCAGATGGTGATTGCAGCCATGAAATTAAAAGACACTTACTTCTTGGAAGGAAAGTTATGACCAACCTAGATAGCATATTAAAAAGTAGAGACATTACTTTGTCAGCAGAGGTTCATCTAGTCAATGGTATGGTTTTTCCAGTGGTCATGTATGGATGTGAGAGTTGGACTATAAAGAAAGCTGAGCACAGAAGAACTGATGCTTTTGAACCATGTTGTTAGAGAAGACTCTTGAGAGTCACTTGGACTGCAAGGAGGTCCAACAAGTCTATCCTAAAGGAAATCAGTCCTCGGTGTTCATTGGAAGGACTGATGTTGAAGCTGAAACTCCAATATTTTGACCACCTGATGCAAAAAGCTGACTCATTGGAAAAGACCCTGATATTGGGAAAGATTGAAGGCAGGAGGAGAAGGACAACAGAGGATCAGATGGCTGGATGGCATCACCGATTCAATGGACATGAGTTTGGGTAAACTCCGGGAGTTAGTGATGGACAGGGAGGCCCGGCGTGCTGCGGTTCATGGGGTCACAAAGAGTCGGACACAACTGAGCGACTGAACTGAACTGATCTAGGAATAAAACCTATGCAAATGTGCAATATCCATAATAAAAATATTACCGTAAAATATAAAATTAGGTATAATTAGTTATAGGAACATATCCTATGCCAAATGGAAATAAAATTTACTAAAAGTAGTTATTCTTCACTAAATGGGTTACAAAATAAATGCAATGTTTCAAAGCCTAAAAAGATTTTTAAATGAAACTTGACAGTTTAGTTCCCAGAAAAGATACAAAATAGCCAAAAAGAACTTTATCAAAAGAAGGAAAGAGAGAATTTACACTATCAAATTTTAAAATATATTATAAAAATATAACAGAATTGTATGACAGTGATACCTTAATATACATATAGAAATGGAGGAGAACAGAATACGTGGTTAAGGGGCATTCCAAACTACTGAGAACAGGACTGAACAAATGGAGATTAAAAACAAAAGTGGTTAGATTCCTAACTTGGTGCCAAGACAGAAAGCAACATATATTTGAGGTAGATTGAAAACATAAATGTCTATTGAGTATAAACCTGTGGTTGCCAACAGTGGATTGGGAGTTTGCGAGTAGTAGATGCAAGCTATTATATTGTATACAAAGAATGGGTGAACAATAAGGTCCTATCATATTGCACAAAGGACTATATTCAATATCCTATAATAAACCATCATGGAAAAGGAAATAAGAAAGAATACTTGTGTATAACTGAACCACTTTGCTGAATACCAGAAACTAACACAACATTGTAAATCAACTATACATCACTAATACATAATATATCTAAAATAAAGCTACAAAAGCATTCAAAAAATATATTTGCAATCTTAGAGTATAGAAGAACTTTGAAAGATATAAAGTACAAAGCCATAAAAGAAGCTATCCATAAATTTGACATTAATATTTAAAACATGTGCATGAAGAAAAGAATAATACTCCTACCAATTTTGTTCATTTTTACCATAAGAAAATTTAGAATTTTCGGAAGAAATGGCTCAAAACTAAGAATGTTAAAGAACCACCAAATGTTCAAAGCCTACTTAGTAATTGACTGCATGCTGGGGGTTTGACAGGCTACCTCATTTAATCTCAAGGAATCCTCATCAAACCTAAAAGGATGTATTACTATCATCATGTTGCTGAAGAAGAAACGTGTCTTTAATCACATATCAAGCAACTGGTTGAAGTGGAATTCTAACCCAATGTATTCAGCGCCATCTTGACTCCATGCTAATAAGAAAGTATAAGGAATTATACAGTGACTTACGTGAGTGCTAAATGGCCTGTGAAAATAGTGAATCAATTAGGATTGGTAGATTAAGATAAAAATAATTAAAATGCACTCAAAGTTAACAGTTATTTAGTATATCATGTGGAGGAAACAAAGGATAAGAAGAAGGAAGCAGGAAACTCACTGAGAGGCTGTTGAGATGATTTAGTAAAACACTGAAAGCCTGGACCAGTCAGTCTTCCAAGCCATGAATCCATAAAACGTTACAAAGTGCTAAAGAAACAGCACATTAGAGCCAGATTCAGCTGTAAAAAAAAAAAAAATCATTTTAATCTCCTTCCAAGGTTCTAATGAGGTGGCTGGTGTGTTGACAGCACTGATATTTTTTGCTGGTAAAGAGCAGTGGTGGCTGGCTAAAAATAGACCAAAGACTGTCTCTTGTGCATGCGTGCTAAGTCACTTCAGTTGTGCCTGACTCTTTGCGACCCCACAGACTGTAGTTCTGTCCATGGGACTCTCCAGGCAAAATTACTGGAGTGGGTTGCCATTCCCTCCTACGGGGGATCTTCCCAACCCAGGGATCGAACTGACATACGTAGTAACTCTATGACTTTGGACAAGTTACTCAACCAATATGCCCAGTTTCCTCAGGTGTACAGTGATTACACCTATTTTGTCATCAGAAAGATTAAATAAGTTAATAATTAAAGCATCTATATGTGTTCATGTAAGAGCAATTCCTAGTATAAGAGCAATGCTTTCTTTTTATTTTCCATTATAGTTTATTGCGAGATTAAATATAGTTCTTTCTTGTTGTCATTTAGTCAGTAAGTCGTGTCCAACTCTTTTGTGACCCAATGGACTGTAGCCTGCCAGGGTCCTCTGTCCATGAGATTTCCCAAGCAACAATACTGGAGTGAGTTGCCATCTCCTTCCTCAGGATCTTCCCCACCCAGGGATTGAACACTGGTCTCCTGCATTGTGGCTCAGATGGTAAAGCGTCTGCCTATGATGTGGGAGACCCGGGTTCCATCTCTGGGTCAGGAAGATCCTCTGGAGAAGGAAACGGCAACCCACTCCAGCACTCTTGCCTGGAAAATCCCGTGGACGGAGGAACCTGGTGAGCTACAGTCCATGGGGCCGCAAAGAGGCGGACACAACTGAGTGACTAAACTTTCACTTTCACTCCTGTATTGTAGGCAGATTCTATACCACTGAGCCAGGAGGGAACCCCTAGGTCATGTCAGTTATCACTTATCCCCTTAAATCTCGGTTCTGGGTATTAGGTTCAGTAATCTTGGGTCTTGTGTCTTTCTGCACTGCTAAGTAGAGAAAATAAAAAAGGCTTATCAAGAGGGATCTCTGAGAAAATGTTCAGAATGTATACTGATTTGAAAACGACAGAGTCTACTTAAAGAAGACAAGATCCTTTTATTCAAGTTAGCAGATGATAAGATTTCAGCTTTTTTTTTTTTTCCCCTACTGATAGGAATAATTCTGAAGTACTTCAGGGTCCCATATTGAACTTCAGCTGGAAGAGGCGAGTCCAGTCTCAAAATGGAGGGTCATGATCCCAAGGAACCAGAGCAGTTGAGAAAGCTGTTTACTGGTGGTCTGAGCTTTGAAACTACAGATGATAGCTTAAGAGAACATTTTGAGAAATGGGGCACACTTACAGATTGTGTGGTGATGAGAGACCCCCAAGCAAAATGTTCCAGGGGCTTTTGACTTACTCTTGTGTTGAAGAAGTGGATGCAGCAATTTTAGCTCGACCACACAAGGTTGATGGATGTGTAGTGGAACCAAAGAGAGCTGTTTCTAGAGAGGATTCTGTAAAGCCTGGTGCCCGTCTAACAGTGAAGAAAAGTTTTGTTAGTGGTATTAAAGAAGATACAGAAGAATATAATTTGAGAGACTACATTGAAAAGTATGGCAAGATTGAAACCATAGAAGTTATGGAAGACAGGCAGAGTGGGAAAAAGAGAGGATTTGCTTTTGTAACTTTTGATGATCATGATACAGTTGATAAAATCATTGTTCAGAAATACCACACTATTAATGGGCATAATTGTGAAGTGAAAAAGGCCCTTTCAAAACAAGAGATGCAATCTCCTGGATCACAAAGAGGTCGTGGAGGTGGGTCTGGCAACTTCATGGGTTGTGGAGGAAACTTTGGAGGTGGTGGAGGTAACTTTGGCCCTGGTGGAAACTTTTGTGGAGGAGGAGGCTGTAGTGGTGGAGGTGGAGTTATGGAGGAGGTGATGGTGGATATAATGGATTTGGAGGTGATGGTGGCAACTATGGCTGTGGTCCTGTTTATAGTAGTAGAGGAGGTTACGGTGGTGGCGGACCAGGATGTGGATACCAAGGTGGTGGGTATGGAGGCGGTGTTAGAGGAGGAAATTTTGGAGGAAACTGTGGTGCTGGTGGAAACTATAATGATTTTGGAAATTATAGTGGACAACAGCAATTAAATTAGGGACCCACGAAAGGAGGTCATTTTGGTGGAAGAAGCTTGGGCAGTCCCTATGGTGGTGGTTATGGATCTGGTGGTGGAAGTGGTGGATATGGCAGCAGAAGGTTCTAAAAACTCAGAAGAAAAGGGCTACAGTTCTTAGCAGGAAAGAGAGCAAGGAGTTGTCAGGAAAGCTGCAGGTTACTTTGAGAGAGTCATCCCAAATGCATTAGAGGAGCTGTAAAAATCTGCCACAGAAGGAACAATGATCCATAGTCAGAAAAGTTACTGCAGCTTAAACAGGAAACCCTTCTTGTTCAGGACTGCCATAGCCACAGTTTGCAAAAAGTGCAGCTATTGATTAATGCAATGTAGTGTCAATTAGATGTACATTCCTGAGGTCTTTTATCTGTTGTAGCTTTGTCTTTTTCTTTCCATTACATCAGGTATATCGCCCTGTAAATTGTGGTGGTGGTACCAGGAATAAAAAATTAAGGAATTTTTAACTTTTCAATATTTGTGTAGTTCAGTTTTTCTACATTTTAGTACAGAAACTTTAACAAAATACAGTTTTGACAGTGTCTCCTTGTGAGTTAACAAGTAAAGAAGATCATTGTTAATTACTATTTTGTATGAATTTTGCTAAAGTTAACTGTAAAGAAACACCTGTTGACTTGCAGTTTAAGGGGGATCTATTCTCCCCATTTCCAAACAATGAAATGAATGGCTCTGACATGTGGAGAGAATAGATATTTGTATGTTTGCAATGTGTGTTTTAGAATTGGGTATTTAAATTAGCATTTAAATATCATCAAGAATTTAATAGCATTAAGATTCACCTTCAAATGAAAAAAACTCAAACTTAAAAAAAAAAATGAAATACTTCAGTTTAGTCACTCAGTCATGTCCAGTTCTTTGCGACCCCATGGACTGCAGCACACCAGCCTTCCTTGTCCATCACCAACTCCTGGAGCTCGCTCAAACTCATGTCCATCGAGTCAGTGATGCCATCCAACCATCTTATCCTCTGTCATCCCCTTCTCCTCCTGCCTTTTATCTTTCCAAGTATCAGGGTCTTTTCCAAGGAGTCAGTTCTTCCCATCAGGTGGCCAAAGTATTAGAGCTTCAGCATCAGTCCTTCCAATGAATATTCAGAACTGTTTCCTTTAGGATGGACTGGTTGGATGTCCTTGCTGTCCAAGAGACTCTCAAGAGTCTTCTCCAACTACACAGTTGAAAAGCATCAATTCTTCTGTGCTCAATTTTCTTTATAGTCCAACTCACATTCATACATGACTACTGGAAAAACCATAGCTTTGACTAGACGGACGTTTGTTGACAAAGTAATGTCTCTGCTTTTTAGTATGCTGTCTAGGTTGGTCATAGCTTTTCTTCCAAGGAACAAGGATCTTTTAATTTCAAGCCTGCAGTCACCATCTGCAGTGATTTTGGAGCCCCCCAAAAAATAAAGTCTCTCATTGTTTCCATTATTTCCCCATCTATTTGCCATGAAGTGGTGGGACCAGATGCCATGATCTTAGTTTTTTGAATGCTGAGTTTTAAGCAAGCTTTTTCACTATCCTCTTTCACTTTCATCAAGAGACTCTTTAGTTCTTCTTTGCTTCCTGCCATAAGGGTGGTGTTATCTGCATATCTGAGGTTATTGATATTTCTTCCAGAAATCCTGATTCCAGCTTGTGCTTCATCCAGCCTGGCATTTTGCATGATGTACTCTGCATAGAAGTTAAATAAGCAGGGTGACAATATACAGCCTTGACATACTCCTTTCCCAATTTGGAACCAGTTTGTTGTTCCATGGACGGTTCTAAATGCTGCTTCTTGACCTGCAGACAGATTCCTCAGGAGGCAAGTAAGGTGGTCTGGTACTCCCATCTCTTTCAGAATTTTCCACAGTTTGTTGTGACCTACACAGTCAAAGGCTTTGGCGTAATCAATAAAGTGGAAGTAGATGTTTTTCTGGTATGCTTTTGCTTATTTGATGATCCAGCAAATGTTGGCAATCTGACCTCTGGTTCCTCTGCCTTTTCTAAATCTGAAGTACTTAAAATATTTTAAGTAATATCAATCCCTACTCTATGTCAATCTACTACACTAACACTACCACATACCAAACTCCTTCAGTTCACTAGGTCCTTTCAAAGTCCTGCAGTGGTTTAAGAACACTGGTGAGCTTTGCAATGAATATGGGCATTCAGATTATAGGATTTGGAAAGCCTGGAGTAAGGTCCTGGCCCCCAGTATGCCAACTAAAATATGAAACCTTGCCTAGTAATCTCTCCCCCATACACCCAGTTTACATGACCTGATGTCTGCTTTCAATTTTTGCTTGCTCTCATTCTGTAAAAAATGACAGCACCCATCTGGCTTGAGTCTGATATGTGCATGGCTCTTCCCAGACTCTTAGGAAGCTTAGTTCTGCTTCTGGAGCCATGGGCAGCAGATGGATTGACTTTAACATGAACCAACAGCCTGGAATCTAAGTACTGCTGGTCCCAAACTGTTTCCATATTTGCTGAGCTCCCATGGCTGATGAGACTTAGAATGATAGTCCAACTCTTTGAAAAGAAACATGCTTCACAATGTGAACAATCCTCCATCAGTAAATTAGGGAGAAATAAAAATCATTGCCTGAATTAAACAAAAAGGGGAAATTAAAATGTTACTCTGTTATATAATATTACCAAATTGGAAAATGTTTATTTTGATGGATGGGTAAAATTTTCTTTTTCAATTTATATCGTTTGTTATGGCAAATAAAATTCTTAGCTGTTTCCACTTTAGACATTTGAGTTAAAATGTTAACATTTGGGGGTAAATATTATTTTGGTCATATGAAGACTGCTGCCTTGTATAAGCTGAAACAGTTTTCCACTGGAAAAAAAATTGGAAGGTAAATGTAAAGCAATGTGCCAATACATTAGTGAGATTTAAGCCATCTAAAAAAATGAGGAAAGAATGACTCTAGACTTTTATCCTCCTATAAAAAAAAAAACCTATAAACTAGAGATTCCTTTGTTTTACTTTTTGAAAATACAGTCTAGTGCCTTGAGTGGCTTCTTTCTCAACACACAATTGATTCTTGGAATGACATTCACTTTGAGTGTGGACAGCTGTGACTTTGGGACAGAAGCAGTTTCACCTTTTTCGTTTTGTACAACAGCTATGGTAGGAGAACTATTTTCTCCCCAAATTACCACTTAAGAGACCTAGAAAGCTAAACAATGTCATTTTGTATGTTTATAAAAGATAAAACAATCTTTCTACTCTAAACCACATAGAGGAAAAAGGCAATTGAACTAATGGTATCTTTTTCACAGGGAATATACCACAAGTCATTAAAAAGAGATGTAGAATATTTAAGGATACAGTTAAAATAGTGGTACATTGAAATTTTTAAAAAGGATAAAGATTTTTTCACACTGCAAAAAACTAACAAAAAATTTTAAGAAGACTGTAAATATAAAAAGTTTTTCAATGTGTTTTTCTTATCTCATTCGTTTTTGAGAAGACCTTGCATAAAAGATGGAACAAAATGTGCCTCACATGACTAGCGAATGCTGGAACAGATAGTTTATGAATTTGTTACTAACTTTTGCTCTTGGCTCTAATAATAAATCACCATTGTTCTTTACCATTTGATTTGTAATTCTAATAAGCCAAGATGGTGTATTTATCCAGCTGCAGATAAAAATTCAGTTATATAACATCAGTGAACCAAATGTGAACTACGTAAACATCATAAATGGAAAAAAACCATAAACTAAGGCTCAGTTAAGTATAATTTAAGTATAAATATATACCCAGTGTTGGACATATATTTCTTCCTTTTTCTTCCTCCAGGTTTGCAGGTGGATTTAGTGATTATGAAATGAATATGACTAAAAAAGTCTTAAACCAGCAAGTGTACTATAATTAAATATATTTATAAGCAATAAATTTCTACAGTGCTCTGATGAGAATATGTACCATTTTCCCTCAAACTAACCTCCCATTAAACACAAAATTTGATAGTACTGTGTTTGCTAACCTACATATAGTAAAGCATTGTTATTTTTATTGCTTATTAATATTTTATCAAATTTCTTGCTTAGAATGTTCTGTCATTGCCTTCAAGTTGGAATTCTAATCTATACACTACAGTTTTTTCAAATTGTCCCCTATCCCTTTTATTAACACTTTATCAGTATTCCAAATGCTCAAAAACTTCCAAACTTAGCCTTTTTAAACCTGAAATTTGTTGAGAATTCCCTGGTAGTCCAGTGGTTAGGACTCAGTGCTTTCACTGTCAAGGGCCCAGGTTCAATTCCTGGTCAGGGAGCTAAGATTCCACATGTTGCATAGCCCTTCTGAATTAAAAAAATAGAAATAAAAAAGCCCTGAAATTTGTTTACCTATGTACTTGAGCAGAAAAAAGGGGCTATTATTGTTGGCCAGAATTTTTAACATAATTTACAAATATTATTTATAAGGATTTAATTAGAATGTTGACCTTCCTAAAGTTTAAAAGTTTAATCCCAAACTATTATAGCTTTCTTTCAAACTATTTTCAGGGGATTGTTATATGGTTAAATATAAACACTATGAGAAAAATAATGGATTAAGCTTTAACCTAAAGATATGAAGTGTTAAAAAGTAAAAATACCATCCATAAAAGAATGTATTATAAATTTCCTAAAAAAAAAAAAAAAATTTCCTAAAAATTTTTCCTATTGTGTTTCTAATTCAACCTGAAAAAATCAATTTGCACACAATTTTTAGAAGTTCAGCTATTCAATGATGTATCATAAATATGTATTTTTCTCATATCTTGCTCACAAAATGAGCAAGAGTCATTATATCCCCTTTATGCATAAGAGAAAATGGAAATCCAATGAGGTCATGCCTCTGCCTCATCATTTAGATACAAAATAGCTTCATTGTCCATGTTTCCCAGTTTACTGATATTTTCACTTCAAAGAAACTCATATTCACAGTTTCATACCTGAAATAATCATAGTCTAGAAGAAAGTTTAAATGGAAATGACCTTTAATATTGGTATTATACTTCCAATGATCACCACCATTAGGTGCATATCATTTTCACAGGGACATGTGAATAGTTTACAGGCTGGCAAATATTTTTGTTGAAAGAAAATTACCTTAAACCTATAGGCAAAGTATTTATATTTTACTCAATGCTCTTCTTCTATCTCTAGATTATTTTTAATAATAAAACTTAAAGTATATAACTGAACTGTACATAATATATGGCAATGTAAACATCTCTTGATATATGAATCAACTAGAAAAGGTTATGTTTGTGCCTGGCAAGCTAAACTTTTCATTTTTAAGCAAAAAGGAAAAAAGACACGTTTGAGTCAATTTTGAGGAGACATGTGAAGGAAAATATTTGCAGAGGTTAAGTGGATATCCATATGCGAGTGTCCTGGTTGAATGTAAGGTAACTGGAACATCAGTTCAGTTCAGTTCAGTCGCTCAGTCGTGGCCGACTCTTTGCCACCCCATGAACTGCAGCACGCCAGGCCTCCCTGTCCATCACCAACTCCCGGAGTTTACTCAAACCCATGTCCATCGAGTCGGTGATGCCATCCAGCCATCTCATCTATCGTCCCCTTCTCCTCCTGCCTTCAATCCCTCCCAGCATCAGGGTCTTTTCCAATGAGTCAACTCTTCACATGAGATGCCCAAAGTATTGGAGTTTCAGCTTCAGCATCAGTCCTTCCAATGAACACCCAGGACTGATCTCCTTTAGGATGGACTGGTTGGATCTCCTTGCAGTCCAAGGGACTTTCAAGAGTCTTCTCCAACACCACAGTTCAAAAGCATCAATTTTTCGGTGCTCAGCTTTCTTCACAGTCCAACTCTCACATCCATACATGACCACTGGAACATAAAGTGGACATATAAGAAATAATGAATGCATATCCCACTTAAAAGATTTAAACACTAAAATTTCTGTGATAGTCATTGACCCTTGCTTAGGTGGGATTTAGAAAACACAAGTCACTTTGGAGCATTTATTCTTTGTTTTCAGAGTCTTTGGATCAGCCCCTCTTATTTTACAAATGCCAGTTTAGACACACTACTCCTGGGAAAGAATATAAAGCATCTATTTTTCGCTTTGATGAAGGCTGCTGGTCCTAATAACCCCCTTGAAATTGAGAACATCACAGGGAGAAAGAAAAGTTTCCTAGCAATAGAGAAAGCTACTAGAAACAAAAGGATTTCAACCTAGTTTATGCTCTGTGCTCAGGATTAGAGTTTCTGACTGGGGTCATTGGGAGAAAACACTATGAATGACTGCAAAGAATCTTGCCACGCTTATAACAGAGAATCTTAAGAGAAGGACTGCCTCATCATTAGGTGCTAAACAAGTGTTCTGCACACAAATGTGATTGACAAAGCTATAACCTGGGTATAAATCAGATATCATGATGGAATGGAAAAGAGTAATCCTTACTGGGTGCAAAGGAGCAGATTACAATAGCAGCACACAGTGCTGAAAACAGAGGCAAAGGCACTCATATATCAGGGACTTACAAGGCGCTGATCAGAATGCTCCACTGCTCACCATGCTTGAAAACAGCTCCAGCATTTTACTAAGTGAACCCCAGGAATCTTGGACAAGCGGCCCAATGATATCCTAGAGGGAGATTCTGGTCTTCTGCCTTCCATGGCTAAGATACAGGAGTTCATTTCAGTCGCTCAGTCATGTCCGACTCTTTGTGACCCATGGACTGCAGCATACCAGGCTTCCCTGTCCATCACCAACTCCTAGAGCTTGCTCAAACTCATATCCATCGAGTTGGTGATGCCATCCAGCCATCTTAACCTCTGTCTTCCCCTTCTCCTCCTGCCTTCAATCTTTCCCAGCATCAGGATATTTTCCAAGGAGTCAGTTCTTCCTATCAGGTGGCCAAAGTATTGGAGTTTCAGCTTCAGCATCAGTTCTTCCAATGAATATTCAGGACTGATCTCCTTTAGGGTGGACTGGTTGCATCTCCTTGCAGTCCAAGGGATTCTCAAGAGTCTTCTCCAGCAACACAGTTCAAAGGCATCAATTTTTCAGTGTTCAGCTTTCTTTATGGTCCAACTCTCATATTCATACATGACCACTGGAAAAACCATAGCTTTGTCTAGACAGACCTTTGTTGGCAGAGTAATGTCTCTGCTTTTCAATATGCTATCTAGGTTTGTCATAGCTTTCTTCCAATGAGCAAACTCCTTTTAATTTCATGGCTGCAGCTGCCATCTGCAGTGATTTTGGAGTCCAAGAAAATAAAGTCTGTCACGATTTCCATCATTTCCTCATCTATTTGCCATGAATTGATGGAACCAGATGCCATGATCTAGTTTTTTGAATGTTGAATTTTAAGCCAGCTTTTTCACTTTCCTCTTTCACTTTCATCAAGAGGCTCTTTAGTTCTTCTTTGCCTCCTGCCATAATGGTGGTGTCATCTGCATATCTGAGATTGATATTTCTCCTGGAAATCTTGATTCCAGCTTGTGCTTCATCCAGCCCAGCATTTCTCATGATGTACTCTGCATAGAAGTGAAATAAGCAGAGTGACAATACACAGCCTTGACAAACTCCTTCCCCAATTTGGAACCAGTCCGTTGTTCCATATCTGGTTCTAACTGTTGTTTCTTGACCTTCATACAGATTTCTCAGGAGGCAGATGAGGTGGTCTGTTATTCCCATCTCTTTCAGAATTTTCCACAGTTTGTTGTGATCCACACAGTCAAGGGCTTTGATGTAGTCAATAAAGTAGTAGATGTATTTCCGGAATTCTCTTGCTTTTTCGATGATCCTGTAGATGTTGGCAATTTGATCTTTGGGCCTCTGCCTTTTCTAAATCCACCTTGAACATCTGGAAGTTCTTGGTTCATGTACTGTGGAAGCCTAACTTGGAGAATTTTGAGCATTACTTTGCTAGCATGTGAGATGAGTTCAATTGTATGGTAGTTTGATCATTCATTGGCATTGCCTTTCTTTGGTATTGGAATGAAAACTGACCTTTTCCAGTTCTGGAGCCACTGCTGAAGATAGAGGAGAGGTCAAGTAATTAACTAAGAAAAATAGGAAAGATATAGTATTTGTAGTCCTGTTTGGAAAAGTGGATCTTTCTGGTTATATCTGGTTTATTAAGAAATCAAAGACTTTTATGTACACTGTTC
The DNA here is from genome assembly GCF_910594005.1 of Cervus elaphus. Lineage (NCBI taxonomy): Eukaryota > Metazoa > Chordata > Mammalia > Artiodactyla > Cervidae > Cervus > Cervus elaphus. The sequence continues at coordinate 19,659,362 of NC_057847.1, read as the reverse complement.
AGGTAGAGAATTAAAATTAAAATTAAAATTCTTATCTAGAGTTTGTAGTTATATGGTTCCCTTTTGAAATAAAACCACACATATTCAAAATAGTAGACATTTACCTTTAGAATATTTTAGCTATCTTTAATAAATAAAACCTGGTAATGAAGATACGATTTCACATTTGCATTACATATCATTTTACTTACTTCTCATTTCAGCTTCACTGCACCACTGTGACTTAGGCCACATTCCAAAATTACAGTTTTGGAATTCAAGACCAGAGGATAGATCAAGTCTTTTGGATCAAATCACTATGCATACTATAGCAGAGAACCTCAAATAAACAACTAAGTACATTAAAGAATATTAAGATCAAAAGTATAAAGGTAGTCGACATTTCTCTTTGCCCACTCAGTGTCCATTTCAGCTACCTACATCTTTGTGTTTGGGGAACAGAAAAGAGAAAGAGAAAGATGGCACTGCTATTTGCCAAAAGAGGAACCAGAAAGGATATCTCCTGATTCTCCTTCCCCACCTTCCCTAGAGTGCGGTCAAAGGGCTCTTGCATAAGAGTAACATGGGGTCTTGTTACCAACAGAGAGCCCCAGGTTCACCGCCAGAACCTAAGCCTGAGATCTCTCAGGTGACCTGTGGCGATCTTCATTTTTAATGCCTTCTCTTGTGCTTAGTCTGTATATTAATGTGTATTGGGACCACTGCCTGCTCCATGCAAGAGGTGCCTTCTTTATATAAGTCCTGATGTTAAAGCTATTTGAGGAATTCCCTGATGGTCCAGGGGTTAAGACTCCACACTTTCACTGCAGGGGGCACAGGTTTGATCCCTGGTTGGGAAACTAAGATACTACATGCTGCACAGGCCGAAAAAAAAAAAAAAAAAGCCATTTGATTAACAACATTTTCAATATCACATAATTTGCTTAGAAAGCTTTAATGACTGGGTCTCTATTTAAAGTCATTAAGGATTCCAGAAAATTACTCTTTGCATTTTTTTTAACCTCCTATAGCTAATTTACCAGAAATGAATTAGCTTATGAATTGGCTTTTGCTCATGGACTGTAGCCTGCCAGGCTCCTCCGTCCATGTGGATTTTCCAGGCAAGAATACTAGAGTGACTTGCTGTGCCCTCCACCAGGGGATCTTCCCAACCCAGGGATGGAACCCAGGTCTCCCTCATTGCAGGCAGACCCTGGTATCTCTAATCTTTTCCCAAGAGATCTCCAGTCTTTCCCATTCTATTGTTTCCCTCTATTTCTTTGTGTTGATCGCTGAGGAAGGCTTTCTTATCTCTCCTTGCTATTCTTTGGAACTCTACATTCAGATGGTTGTATCTTTCCTCCTTTGCCTTTCCCTTCTCTTCTTTTCACAGCTATTTGTAAGGCCTCCTCAGACAACCATTTTGCTTTTTTGCATTTCTTTTCCTTGGGGATAGTCTTGATCACTACCTCCTGTACAATGTCATGAACCTCCATCCCATAGTTCTTCAGGCATTCTGTCTATCAGATCTAATCCCTTGAACCTATTTGTCATTTCCACTGTATAATCATAAGGGTGATGTCCGTGTGTCAAGTCATCTCTTGTGTTGTTGGAAGAGGGTGTTTGCACATCCAAAAGTGGACATTGTTTTCGCTTTGTTTCCATCTCTTCATTCTTTCTGGAGTTATTTCCTCAGAATGCCAAGTTAATGCATGGCATTAGGTCTAAACTATTTTGCTTCAATTATAAGAACTATCCTAAGATATGCCAGGATAAGATTCCCTTCTTTGTTCTGCTTTCTCAGAATTCTATGGGACGTGAACCCTTCTTATAGATAACAAATTCAGTTTGTCTGGTTCTATGCAACATGCTATTAAGAATTTTATTTTAATTTCATTATAATTACAGACTAACAAAGGGAATATTTGGTGTATGTCTAGTTTTGAATATTTTCAGCCATAACCATAGCAAATTTTTACATTATTATTTTCTTCAATAACAGCTTATGTCTCTTTCATATAATTATTATATGTCTTTTCTGTGTACTTGTAATTTTTGAGTGGTATCAGTTTCCTTTAAGATTTCATTGTTGGTTATGGCTGATGTACAAATTTATTTTCATGTGCTGAATTTTCTTTTATATTTGGGGATCCTTTTATACTCTCTTTTTAGTTCTAACATTTGTCTGCATATTTTCTTGGACTTGATGTATATTCCATCACCTACAAATGAAAATCACTTTGCTTCCTCCCTCCCTGTCATTATTCTATTTTTAAAAAATTTTTCTACTTTTAATGCATCAGTCAGATTCTTCAGTAAAACAGTGAAAAATAGACTGATAGCATATATTCTTCTCTAACTTCAATCAAAATGTTTCTAAATGTTTGTCACTAAATGTAGGAGACGTTGGTAGTAGTCCTTTATCAAGTTAAAATAGTTTTCTTCTATCCTTAGCTTGCAAAGAGTTTATATTTAACATATAGTACCTTTTACCAATTTCTTCTTTGAAAACTATTGAGATGTTCTCTTTAACCCTTTAGTCTGCTAATATGATATTTTGCTCTATTATTTTTTCTAATGTTAAACTGTCTTCCTACTTCTAATATAAACTTTTTACCATCATGCCTTATTTTTTTATTTTTTTTTTACAATCATGCCTTATTTTTTAACACTGGTAAATTTTATATGGTAATGATTTACTTTCCTTTTCATAGACAGATTAACATTAGAAAAAATAACAGAGCAGTAATCACAGTAATCCAAGTCTATGTCCCAACCACTAATGCCAAAGAAGCTGAAGTTGAATGGTTCTATGAAGCCCTACAAGACCTTCTAGAACTAACACCAAAAAAGAGATATCCTTTTCATCATAAGGGACTGGAATGCAAAAGTAGGAAGTCAGGAGATACCTGGAGTAACAGGCAAGTTTGGCCTTAGAGTACAAAATGATGCAGGGTAAAGGTTAACAGAGTTTTGCCAAAAGAACACATTTGTCATAGCAAACACCCTCTTCCAACCACACAAAAGATGACTCTACACATGAACATCACAAGATGGTCAATACCAAAATCAGGTTGATTATATTCTTTGCAGCTGAAGATGGAGAAGCTCTAAACAGTCAGTAGAAAGAAGACCAGGAGCTGACTGTGGCTCAGATCATGAACTCCTTATGGCAAAATTCAAACTTAAATTGAAGAAAGTAGGGAAAACCACTAGGCCATTCATGTATAACCTAACTCAAACCACTTACAACTGTACAGTGGAAGTGACAAATAGATTCAAGAGATTAGATTTGATAGAGAGTGCCCAAGGAAGTATGGGCAGAGGCTCATGACATTGTACAGGAGGCAGTGATCAAGACCATCCCCAAGAAAAAGAAATGCAATAAGGCATAATGGTTGTCTGAGGAGGCCTTACAAATAGCTGAGAAAAGAAGTGAAAGGCAAAGGAGAAAAGGAAAGATATACCCATTTGAATGCAGAATTCCAAAGAATAGCAAGGAGAGATAAGAAAGCCTTCCTCAGTGATTAATGCAAAGAGATAGAGGAAAACAATAGAATAGGAAAGACTACAGATCTCTTCAAGAAAATTAGAGATATCAAGGGAAAATTTCATGCAAAGATGGGTACAATAAAGGACAGAAATAGTATGGACATAACAGAAGCAGAAGATATTAAGAAGGCAGGGAAAGAATACACAGAAGAACTATACAAAAAGGATCTCAATGACCCAGATAAACATGATGGTGTAATCACTCATCTAGAGCCAGACATCCTAGAGTCCAAAGTCATGTGGGTCTTAGGAAGCAGCACTATGAATAAAGCTAGCAGAGGTGATGGAATTCCATTTAAGCCATTTCAAATCCTAAAAGATGATGCTGTGAAAGTGCTACATTCAGTAGGCCAGCAAATTTGGAAAACTCAGCAGTGGCTGGAAAAGATCAGTTTTCATTCCAATCCCAAAGAAAGGCAATACCAAAGAATGTTGAAGCTATCATACATCCGCAGTCATCTAACATGTTAGCAAAGTAATGCTCAAAATTCTCCAAGCCAGGCTTCAACAGTATGTGAACTATGAACTTCCAGATGTTCGAGCTGGATTTAGGAAAGGCAAAGGAACTAAGATCAAATTGCCAACATCCGTTGGATCATGGAAAAAGCAAGAGAGTTCCAGAAAAACATATACCTCTGCCATATTGACTATGCCAAAGCCTTTGACTGTGTGGATCACAAGAAACTGTAGAAAATTCTTAAAGAGATGGGAATACCAGACACCTTACCTGCCTCCTGAGAAATATGTATGAATGTCAGGAAGCAACAGTTAGAACTGGACATAGAACAACAGACTGGTTCCAAATTGGAAAAGGAGTACGTCAACATTGTGTATTATCACCCTGCGTATTTAGCTTCTATGCAGAGTACATCATGAGAAATGCAAGGCTGGATGAAGCACAAGCTGGAATCAAGATTGCCGGGAGAAATATCAATAACCTCAGGTATGCAGATGACACCACCCTTTTGGCAGAAAGTGAAGACCTTCTTGATGAAAGTGAAAGAGAAGAGTGAAAACGCTTGCTTAAAATTCAACATTCAGTACACGAAGATCATGGCATCTGGTCCCATCATTTAATGACAAATAGGTGGGGAAACGATGGAAACCATGATAGACTTTATTTTGGGGGGCTCCAAAATCACTGTAGATGGTGACTGCAGCCATGAAATTAAAAGAAGTTTGCTCCTTGGAAGAAAAGCCACAACCAACCTAGGCAGCATATTAAAAAGCAGAGACATTACTTTGTCAACAAAGGTCCATCTAGTCAAAGCTATGGTTTTTCCAGTAGTCATGAATGGATGTGAGAATTGAACTGTAAAGAAAGCTGAGATGTGGAAAATTGATGTTTTTGAAATGTGGTGTTGGAGAAGACTCTTGAGAGTCACTTGGACTGCAAGGAGATCCAACCAGTCCTTCCTAAAGAAAATCAGTCATTGGAAGGACTGATACTGAAGCTGAAACTCCAATACTTTGGCTGCTTGATGCGAAGAACTGACTCCTTAGAAAAGACCCTGGTGCTGGGAAAGATTGAAGGCAGGAGAAGGGGATGACAGACGAAGAGATGTTTGGATGACATCAATGACAGTGCACATGCATTTGAGCAAGCCCTGGGAGTTGGTGATAGACAGGAGAGCCTGGCATGCTATGTGGTCACAAAGAGTCTGACAGGACTGAGCTACTGAACTAACTAATGATTTGTTTATGATTTTTACATCAATATCCATATTGCATAGCCTTTCTTATTGGTCTTCCAACTCTTCTGTGTCTTCCTTATAGTCTGTTTGCCACACACCTGCTTTTGATCCTTCTAAACCAGCTCATGTGACTGAAACCAAACTCCTTAACAGAGCTCACAAAACACCTTGTAAGCCCTTCCCACAACCTCTCAGGCCGAATCTCCTGTCCTCTTTTCATTGCTCACCTCTCTGCTTGCTATTCCTTGAATCAATCTCATATACCCTTGCCTCTGAGCATTTGCCTTCACTGTTCTCTCTGCCTGGAGTGCCCTCCCCCACACTTCTGCTTGATCACTCTCTAATTTTCTTAGGGCTGCTCAAATGTCACCTCATGAATGAAACCATCACTAATAATACTATATAGAATAACAGCTCCTTTGCTATTCATTTCCTCCACTTAATTTTTTTTCATAACACCTGCCATTACATGACTAGTTTATATTTATCCTTGTGTATTTATTTGTGGTTGATTTTCCGACAACTAAAATGTGAGTTTCATGAGAACAAGGATTGTGTTTATTTTGTTTTTCCTTTTTTGTATCCCCATATGTAAACATGCCTGGACCATGGTAGGTGCTCAAGAAAATTGGAGATACGGTTTTATTTGGTACCTACCTGTGGTACCTGCATGAAGAAGTAGTATTCATTCATTCAGTAAATAATTGCTCACTTCCAATGTGATGAGGCTTGTGCCAGACAATAGAGTGTCCATGCTCAAGCTTCCGGTTTCTGCGAGTGACTGAGCCCGCTCTCACCAGGAGATGTAGAGCTGCTCAGTTACGAGCCTCTGTCAAGGCAAACGGTGCTTTTGAGCATTATTTTCAGGCAAGGCAGTCATCTCATAATCCTGGCTTTGTCCTAGCATTTCAGCTCTAACTCTCTGGTTCTAGAGACTTCAAGCAGGACTCTGTTTCCACTCAAGCATAAGACCAATAATTCACCCTCATTTCCCCCCTTGCCCAATCCTTCCACCACAGCCTATGCTTTGTTTTATTTTTATATCACCTAGCATTACGCTTCAGTTCCTGCTCACTCAGACTTGAGATTCTTTATCTCTGGCACACGGGGATTTTATTAACAGTAGGCTATTTATTCAAAACATTTGTTAGCTTTTAACTAGTAAGTCCACGTATTGGTGACAAGAGACACAGCCTTTTGCATTGGCTAAAATTTTGTTGTGGAACTGAAATTTTCTTAAATGTCTGAGAAACTGCTTACAGCTCTGGATATTATGAGTGGTGAATAATCGTGTAAATTCATTTCTGTGGCAAAGTGCCCTGAGTACTCTGGTCGAAAATGAAAACGCTAGTTCTTTCTATATTGATTTTTCACTTCATCGTTCCTAAAAATATGATTTTAAATGCCCTATTCTAAATCTTCTATAACTATTCCATGATATTTTTTTGAATCATTGATATTTCATAGCCCTATGAGTATAAATTATCATTTCAGAGACCCCATGTCATATTCATTATATCACACTGGAGTCTTAGGCTTGGGTTATTTTACTGCATCTCAAGGTGCCAGTAAAATATTCTCAAGAAAGTTCTCACCAAAGATACCTTAGTATGCTGCTGCTGCTAAGTCGCTTCAGTTGTGTCCGACTCTGTGAGACCCCATAGAAGGCAGCCCACTAGGCTCCTCTGTCCACAGAATTCTCTAGGCAAGATTACTGAAGTGGGTTGCCATTTCCTTCTCCATTACCTTAGTATAGAATCTTTTAATATGGGCAAAGCTAAAAATAGGGAAGCTGGAGATGCACAGCAGAGCCCCAAATCAGAGAAAGAATGTATTTATAATGGAGTGGCTTTTATAAAACATAATAAAAATTGACCAGAGGGATTGTCTCCCTGTTTCTGCCAGGCCAATTCCACAGTGCCACTGTAAGAAATCCTTTCCTGAAGAGCCTACATCTCCCCATTTCATTAAACAGTTGGCTGAATGTACTCAACATTTTTGGATTAATTTAGCCATCTTTCTTTGAAAGGGAATTCTCTTCCAAAGTTTCTTCTTCTTATTATTTCTTTTCATTTTTTAGTTTTTTTTTTTTTAGATTTTTTATTGGCCTTATATCAAGAATAATACCTATGAGGGGAAATGTCCAGGCATTTTTTCCAAACAGCACACTACTTTGTACACAATGCTAAAACTAGCATGTTTAGATTTAACAATCACTCACATGGCTTATGTCTACCTAATGCTAAAGTAATAAGTTAAACAAACAAGTTCCCCCCAAGACTAATTTGTGTTAATTTAAAAAATACTTGAAATTATCTTTGTCATTTGGTATAGGCAAAAAGCTGCCTAAGTGACTCAGCTTACTAGAAGGTCTAAAGATGGTCTATACTATTCCTTACCATTTGTATGGAGGATATGTTAGAGTATTCCCTTAGTTTTAGAAGTAAAATCATGATTTGAAATACTAATGATTAATCATAATAGATAGTAGCAATCCAGAACAAAAAGAAATGCATTTGGGCATTCTCTGTTCAAGTTTAGTAAGAGACAGGATCAAGTACTAGTTCAAAACTCAAACTCCAATGCCAGGCTCTCTTGGGTTCAGTCCACTTACTAGCTGTGTGACCTTGAGAGACTTACTTCATCAGTGAAAAATTTCCTTTTGATTATAATGGTGTAAGATTGTTATAGGACAAAATAATTATAGCTATATATAAAATGCTTAAAACAGGGCCTGGCATATATAAGTACAGTATAACTGTGAGCTCACTCACTCTTTCTCTCTTATCCACAAATTATGGTCATAAAAATTATGTTTCTCACAACAGTGCTACATATATACATAAACATAGCCATGAGATCACATTTATTTTATCTTTATTCACAGTTCCTTAGGAAGTGGGTATCCTTAGGAAGTGAATATCTTTAGGTTTAAGTTATATTAATCTAATAAAAGCTGACTCATTGGAAAAGTCCCTGATGCTGGGAAAGATTGATGGCAGAAGAAGAGGACATCAGAGGATAAGATGGCTGGATGGCATCACCAATGCAGTGGTCGTAAACTTGGACAAAATCCTGGGAGATGGTGAGGGACAGGGAGGCCTGGCGTGCTGCATTCTATGGGGTCACAAAGAGTCAGACATGACTGGATGACTGAACAGCAGTAAAGACCAGATTGGATTCAGGCTTGTCTAATAGTGCTCTTTCTAGATTAGAGTATCAATAATCCAAACTTAAAGTGGTTACAAGAGTCGATTATTGCTGCTATATATATGTATACAAATACATATATTTAGTGGTACATATACAGGGCTTCCCTGGTGGCTCAGATGGTAAAGAATCTGCCTGCAATGCAGGAGACTTAGGTTCAACACTTGGGTCAGGAAAATTCCCTGGAGAATGGAATGGCTACCTACTCCAGTATTCTTGCCTGGAAAACTCCATGGACAAAGGAGCCTGGCGGGATACAGTCCATGGGGTCACAAAGAGTCGGACATGACCAAGCAACTAACACACATGTACATATTAGTCATAGAAAAGAATGAAATTTTGCCATTTGTACCAATATTGATGGATCTGAAGGGTATTATGCTTAGTGACAAAAGTTAGACAAATATAAATACTGTATGTTATCACTAATATGTAGAATCTAAAAAATGAACAAATAGCTACAACAAAAAATAAACAAATTTACAGATATAGTGAACAAATTCATGGTTACCAGTGGGGATAGGGAAGTGGGAAGAGGTCAACTAAGGGCAGGAGATTAAGAGATACAAACTACTATGTATAGAATAGATAAGCAACAAGGATATATTATATAGTACGAGGAAAATAGAGCCATTATTTTATAATAACTTTAAATGAAATATGATCCATAAAATATTGAATGATAAAGCAGAAGGAGAAGGGCACGACAGAGGATGAGATGGTTGAATGGCATCACCGACTCAATGGACATGAGTTTGAGCAAGCTCCAGGAGCTAGTGATGGACAGGGAAGCCTGGCATGCTGCAGTTCAAGGGGTCACAAAGAGTCAGACACAACTGAGTGACTGAACTAAATTGAACTGATGCTATACACCTGAAACTAATATAATATTGCAAATCAACTATACTTGAATAAAATTTTTAAAAATTTATCCAACATAAAATATGCTGAATATTTCATTTCTGTCTTTTTCAAGACAGCATAGAAATATGAGTTTTCTAACTCAAAGTAGTTTTAGAAATAAAACATAGTCAGCATACACCCTTAATCCATTTAAGCTTATTACTTATAATCAAGTATGTATTACATAGAGCAGATAGAAAGGTTTAATTTACATTTCTGCATAAATCCTCAAAATAGGTTCTCTGGAATTTGTTTTATATCATTGAAAATTTTCTTACACATGAAAATATTTTTATACAATCCAAACTCTGAAAGTAAATATTTTTTCCTATATATTGAGGAAAGTTTTTTCCCCCTCCTTCTCACAAGATATCTTTCATTTGTCCCTGTAAATACCTTCTCCACTCTTCACCCTGCTCTCTGCTCTGGGAGAACATTTGTGCATGATAATGGCTCCCTTGCCCACTGGCTTCCTAATGGGTTTGGCTAATGAAGAACACTGGCATGAGATCAGAAGGAAAAAGGAGAATGAAGTCATGGTATTTATGCCACAGGCTGACTGATCCTTCAACCAAGTCACAGCTGCTGTCAGGCAGACCTCACCACCAGCCTCTGTGTCTCTGGTTTTCAAGTACCATTCTCTGCTCCATGTCCCTTCTTGCATGGGTGATAATCTGGGCTCCCCACGCTGTCCCCTCCCTTTGTCCCCTCTTGCCTGGGATTGTGACAGCTGTTACTAACATTGTTTTCTGAAGTATCTCTTGCAGTTTTCCCACACTCTGCCCACAATAAATACTCCCTTTATGAAACTATTGTCAAAATACAACATGAGTATGCCATTTCATCACACTCAAGGAGACACTCAACTAAATTTTCCTGCCAGCACCAAGTCTGATAACCTTACCTAAAAGTCCTAGGAGAAAACCCAAAATAGATGCTTAATTTTGTTCTAGAAAACAGAGCTTACTCTGCATATTTGAGTTCTGCTTATTTTTAGTGCCTCTTAATATTTCCACCTTTCTTCCCCTTAGTTGTCCCAAGACATTCAATTCTGGGCCCTTATATTGCCTCACCCCCTTTACTAAATCAATCATCCAGCAGTGCTTCACATCTGGAGCTTGTCTTCTACCTCCACAGCATCTACATTTACCTATCTGCTTATAGGTAAAAGCTACTGAACTGTGATGACATGATATTTTGTTGGTTAGCATATTTTCAGGTTAATGGATCTTTTCTGGAAGGAACATCTTAATTCAAGAAATTGTAGGCAGAGAACAAGATGGTGGAGGAGGAAATGGACATAGAATTCTTCTCTCTCCATGGATACATCAGGAATACACCTTCAGATACAGAAGTGCATGCAGAACACCAGCTGAGAGTGAACAGGAGTACCTGACCAGAGGAAAAGAATACATAGAACCACCCAAAACTTGGTAGGATGAAGGAACTAGGGAGAAAAACAGGAGTGTTAGTAGGACTGGACCTACCCTCAGTGGGTGGGGGAACTGAAGCAGGAGTCCGATCCCCACATGGGGGCAATTGTCTGAGTCAGAGGAGAAACGTTTAAGGCTGAGAGTGAAACAGCTGATCTGTGGCAGCCTAAATGGAATGAGCATCAGACAGTCCTTGCTGCAGCCACACATACCCTGGACAGGGACAAGGTCTCCTGGAACGCACAGTAGCTGGGAGCTGGAGTTTAGGGATGTGGAGCAATCCCAGGGTGAGGGCTGCTGTTGACTGCAGAGAGAGAGATCGAGGGGATGTGAGGGAGGAGATTGTGGTGGGGAATGCCTGTGGAGGAAAGCCAGGCAGTCATGGAAGCAAGGCGATACTGCTGAGTCACGCGTAGTGGGTGGAGCCATATCCACAGCCTCTCTTGCCCCACACGCCAGCATTGGCAGCTGAACAATAGAGAGGCTGGCCCATCAAACGCCAGACACATTGCACTACAGAGCAGGGCGACCCAGGGTGCCCCTTTAAGTGACTGATGCGCCGAACTGCAGAGAAGGACCCCACCGGGGTGGGGTGGGGGGTGGGGGGGCGCTTTATGTGCCTGGTGCACCAAACAACAGAGAAGGACCCCAGGCAAGGGAGCCCTTTAAGTGCCTGAACAGGCGGAGCTGTGGAGAAAGACTGGCCAAAGAGGCCTTCTGATCACCAGTTACAAGAGGCTCGAAAAAAGACTCTGATAGGGCCATAATTTCTGCAGCAGAGGCAGTCCGTGTCCCTGCACACTTGGCACCGCCAGGGTCCCTGCAAGCCAAGCAGATGCGCCACCTTCACGCTCAGCTCTCACTGGGGCAGAGCTGCCACAAGCAAAAAAAATCTTGCATCTATCCGCACAGGGTCACTTCGGTTCTGTCCAACTCTTGGCGACCCTGTAGACTGTGGCCTGCCAGGCTTCTCTGTCAGGGAGGGGGGTTCTCCCAGCAAGAATACTGGAGTGTGTTGGCCAATGCCGGTTGCATACCCTCTAGAGCACTACATTTCCTGCTGCCCCAGCCGCCAACTCCTTTGAGTACCTGGTGCTGCCAGACCCCTGCGACCCAGGCACCACCTCCACACCTGGCCCTCGCTGGGGCAGACCCAAGTCCTCCAGGGCAGCCCCAGAAGCAAACCCCAGTGGACGACCCACATGCAGAGGTGGAAGTAAAACCACATTGAAACCCAGGGGCAGTGTGGCTGAGGAAGAAGACCCAAAACCTTCCCAGCACCTGAACAAGCTGCTGATTAAATTGCACACAATCAACTAGCCAGACTTTGTCTATGGAGTATATAAAAGGCCATTGAGAGCTCCCACAAAAGAAAAGGCACTAGTTCTGAGAGCTATGGACATTGGAGGCAAGAACACACAGGAGTAGGACCAGATTAGGACCTGAGCTGCCCCCGCAGCAGGTCCAGAGATCTGCACAGTGTTGGAGGGCATCCGAGGGAGGTGTCGTGGACTGTGACTCCCAGCAAGGGAGAAGACTCTGAAAGCAGTGACTCAAGAAAAACATTTATTATTTTTATGTTTGACTTGTTCTGCAGATTCTTTTGGATTTTTAATTTTATTTCCTCCCCCCCCACCCCCGCTGTAGTTGTTGATTTTATTGGCACTATAAAATCTATTTAAGCTTTTGAGCTTTTTTTCTCTCAGTCACTTTTTTTACTGTTGCTACAAACCTCTGCCTCTATGTTGGGCTTTTGCAGTTCTGTGGAGTTTCCTTTTTTTTTTTTTTTTTTTAATTTTTTAAACCTTTTATTACTTTTTCTACATTTATTCCTTTGTTTGCTTTTCTTACTGTTCTTTTCCCCTTGCAGTTAATCTTTAATGTGTATTAATCTTCTTTATCTACCTCTGTTTAACTTTGCATATCTATTCTTTCTTTCATTTCTTTCCTTTCCTCTCAATATATCTGTTAGTTTTATTTTCATTGTTTTATTCCCTAATTGGCATTTTTCTTTAGTTTTGTTTTCCAGTTTGCGCTTTAGTTTTGTTCTGGTAGATATAATTTTTGGTTTCTTTTGTTCTTTGGGTTCTATTGTACTTTATTTTTGTTGGGCTGTTTTGATTTTGCTTATGGGTGTATATTCAGTCACACTTTTCATTGTTGTTATAAACCTCTGCCTCTACCTTGGGCTTTAGCAGTTCTATGGAGTCTTCCTTTTTTTTTTTTTTTCTTTTCTCTTTCTTCTTCCATTTTATTTCTTTTTTTCTTTTCTCTTTTTTATAATTTTAATTTTTTTAAATCTATTATATTTTTTCTACATTTATTCCTTTGTTTGCCTTCCCTACTGTTCTTTTCCCCTTGCAGTTAATCTTTAATATATATAAATCTCCTTCATCTACCTCTATTTAACTGCATATCTATTCTTTCTTTCTTTCCTTTCCTTTCAACGTATTTGTTAGTTTTGTTTTCATTGTTTTATTCCCCATTTGGGACCTTGCTCTCATTTTATTTTACAGTTTCTGCTTTAGTTAGTTTTGTTCTTAATTGATAAATATAATTTTTGATCTCTTTTGTTTGCTTGGTCAATCTACTGTATTTTATTTTTCTTGGACTGTTTTGACTTGGTTCATGGATATATATGTATATGTGTATATTCCATTATTTTAATTATTATTTGCCTGATTTTGCAACTGCCATTTGCCTGGGGTTCTTATTTGGCTTCTCATTTTGGATATTTGTTTTAATCTCACTTAATGCCATAACAAACCACTTGTGGAATCTTTTCTGCTGTCTGGAGATCAAGCTCTGAGCCTTTGGAGTGGGAGTACTGACTCCAAGACCCTAGACTACTAGAGAATTAACCCTCAGTTCAGTTCAGTCGCTCAGTCTTGTCTGACTCTTTGTGACCCCATGAATCACAGCACGCCAGGCCTCCCTGTCTATCACCAACCCCTGGAGCTTACTCAAACTCATATCCATTGAATCAGTGATGCCATCCAGCCATCTCATCCTCTGTCGCCCCTGTCTCCTCCTGCCCCCAATCCCTCCCAGCACCAGGGTCTTTTCCAATAAGTCAACTCTTCACGTGAGGTGGCCAAAGTATTGGAGTTTCAGCTTCAGCATCAGTCCTTCCAATGAACACCCAGGACTGACCTCCCTTAGGATGGACTGGTTGGATCTCCTTGCAGTCCAAGGGACTCTCAAGAGTCTTCTCCAACACCACAGCTCAAAAGCATCAATTTTTCGGCACTCAGCTTTCTTTATAGTCCAACTCTCACATCCATACATGACCACTGGAAAAACCATACCATTGACTAGATGAACCTCTGCTGACAAAGTAATGTCTCTACTTTTTAATATGCTGTCTAGATTGGTCATAACTTTCCTTCCAAGGAGTAAGCATCTTTTAATTTCATGGCTGCAATTATCATCTGCAATGATTCCGGAGCCCCCAAAAATAAAGTCTGACACTGCTTCCACCATTTCACCATCTATTTCCCATGAAGTGATGGAACCAGATGCCATGATCTTAGTTTTCTGAATGTTGAGCTTTAAGCCAACATTTTCACTCTCCTCTTTCACTTTCATCAAGAGGTTTTTTAGTTCCTCTTCACTCTCTGCCATAAGGGTGGTGTCATCTGCATATCTGAGGTTATTGATATTTCTCCCGGCAATCTTGATTCCAGGTTGTGCTTCTTCCAGCCCAGTGTTTCTCATGATGTACTCTGCATATACATTAAATAAGCAGGGTGACAATATACAGCCTTGACGTATTCCTTTTCCTATTTGGAACCAGTCTGTTGTTCCATGGCCAGTTCTAACTGTGGCTTCCTGACCTGCATATAGGTTTCTCAAGAGGCAGGTCAGGTGATCTGGTATTCCCATCTCTTTCAGAATTTTCCACAGTTTATTGTGATCCACACAGTCAAAGGCTTTGGCATAGTCAACAAAGCAGAAATAGATTTTTTTTTTGGAACTCTCTTGCTTTTTCAATGATCCAGCAGATGTTGGCAATTTGATCTCTGGTTCCTCTGCCTTTTCTAAAACCATCTTGAACACCTGGAAGTTACAGTTCACGTATTGCATGCCGGCTGCGACAGACCACACAGAAGCGTGGCTGTGAGGAGCTACCCCTCGCCCGAGGCCAGGGGCCGCGGCCGAGAGGAGCTACCCCACGTCCAAGGAGCGGTGGGTGCACGGGCGCAGGAGGGCCAAGAGGAGCTACTCCACGTTCAAGGTCAGGAGGGGCAGCCGGTGAGGAGGTACTCTCGTCCAAGGTAAGTAGCAGCGGCTGCGCTTTGCTGGAGCAGCATGCAGAGATACCCCACGTCCAAGGTAAGAGAAACCCAAGTAAGACGGTAGGTGTTGTGAGAGGGCATCAGAGGGCAGGCACACTGAAACCATAATCACAGAAAACTAGCCAATCTGATCACAGGACCACAGCCTTGTCTAACTCAGTGAAACTAAGCCATACCATGTGGGGCCACCTAAGATGGTAGGGTCATGGTGGAGAGGTCTGACAGAGTGTGGTCCCCTGGAGAACGGAATGGCAAACCACTTCAGTATTCTTGCCTTGAAAACCCCATGAACAGTATGAAAATGCAAAATGATAGGAATATTGAAAGAGGAACTCTCCAGGTTGGTAGGTGCCCAATATGCTACTGGAGATCAGTGGAGAAATAACTTCAGAAAGAATGAAGGGATGGAGCCAAAGCAAAAACAGTACCCAGTTGTGGATGGGACTGGTGATAGAAGCAAGGTCTGATGCTGTAAAGAGCAATATTGCATAGGAACCTGGAATGTTAGGTCCATGAATCAAGGCAAATTAGAAGTGGTCAAACAGGAGATGGCAAGAGTGAATGTTGACATTCTAGAAATCAGCAAACTAAAATGAACTGGAATGGGTGAATTTAACTCAGATGACCATTATATCTACTACTGTGGGCAGGAATCCCTTAGAAGAAATGCAGTAGCCATCATGGTCAACAAAACAGTCTGAAATGCAGTACTTGGATGCAATCTCCAAAATTACAGAATGATCTCTGTTCGTTTCCAAGGCAAACCATTCAATATCACAGTAATCCAAGCCTATGCCCCAACCAGTAATGTTGAAGAAGCTGAAGTTGAACAGTTTTATGAAGACCTACAAGACCTTTTAGAACTAACACCCAAAAAAGACATCCTTTTCATTATAGGGGACTGGAATGCAAAAGTCGGAAGTCAAGAAACACCTGGAGTAACAGGCAAATTTTGCCTTGGAATACAGAATGAAGTAGGGCAAAGGCTAATAGAGTTTTGCCAAGAGAACACACTGGTCATAGCAAACACCCTCTTCCAACAACACAAGAGAAGACTCTACACATGGACATCACCAGATGGTCAACACCGAAATCAGATTGATTATATTATTTGCAGCCAAGGATGGAGAAGCTCTATACAGTCAGCCAAAACAAGACCAGGAGCTGACTGTGGATCAGATCATGAACTCCTTATTGCCAAATTCAGACTTAAATTGAAGAAAGTAGGAAAAACCACTAGACCATTCAGGTATGACCTAAATCAAATCCCTTATGAATATACAGTAGAAGTGAGAAATAGATTTAAGGGACTAGATCTGTTAGACAGAGTGCCTGATGAACTATGGATGGAGATTCATGACATTGTACAGGAGACAGGGATCAAGACCATCCCCATGGAAAAGAAATGCAAAAAGGCAAAATGGTTGTCTGAGGAGGCCTTACAAATAGCTGTGAAATGAAGAGAAGTGAAAAGCAAAGGAGAAAAGGAAAGATATTCCCATATGAATGCAGAGTTCCAAAGAATAGCAAGGAGAGAGAGATAAGAAAGCCTTCTTCAGCGATCAATGTAAAGAAATAGAGGAAAACAACAGAATGGGAAAGACTAGAGATCTCTTCAAGAAAATTAGAGATACCAAGGGAACATTTCATGCAAGATGGGTTCGATAAAGGACCAAAATGGTATGGACCTAACAGAAGCAGAAGATATTAAGAAGAGGTGGAAAGCATATACAGAAGAACTGTACAAAAAGATCTTCATGACCCAGATAATCATGATGGCATGATCACCCACCTAGAGCCAGACATCCTGGAATGGGAAGTCAGGTGGGCCTTAGAAAGCATCACTATGAACAAAGCTAGAGGAGGTGATGGAATTCCAGTTGAGCTATTTCAAATCCTGAAAGATGGTGCTGTTAAAGTGCTGCACTCAATATGCCAGCAAATATGGAAAACTCAGCAGTGGCCACAGGACTGGAAAAGGTGTTTTTGTTCCAATCCCAAAGAATGCTCAAACTACCACACAATTGCACTCATCTCACATGCTAGTAAGAACTAACCCTAGGGAGTCAAATAGTGAGAACTCACATAAAGGAAACCACTTGAATACAAGAACCAGCCACACCCAACCACCAGTAGCACCCTGTGTAGGACACCTTATCTAAACAACAAACAAAACAAAAATACAAACCCAATCATCAGTAGACAGGATCACCACCTCAGTCAGCCTTGACCATCAGAGGGAAAAAACAAACAAACCAAAACGCAACACAAATCTCACTCTATAGGAAGTTTACAAAAACCACTAGACCAACCTTAGGAGGGCAAAAACCAAAAGGAAGAAGGAATTCAACCTTGAACCCTGGGCAAAGGAGACCTCAAACACAATAAGTTAAAAAAAAAAAAATGAAAAGGCAGAGAAATACTACACAAATGAAAGAACAAACTAGAAGCACAAAAGTCAAAATAAATGAATAAGAAATAGGCTAATTGCCTGAAAAAGAATTCAGAATAATGATTGTGAAGATGATCAAAAACCTTGAAAACAAAACAGAGAAAAGGCAAGAGTTAATTAACAGAGACCTAGAAGAATTACAGAATGAACATACAAACAACACAATTATTGAAATTAAAAATACTCTAGAAGGAATAAATAGCAGAATGTCTGAAGAAGAAGAATCAGTGAGCTGGATGATAAAATGGTGGAAATAATTTTTGAATGGCAGAATAAAGTAAAACAAATGAAAAGGACTGAGGACAGTCTCAGAGACCTCTAGGACCATATCAAATGCACCAACATTCGAATTATAGGGATCTCAGAAGAAGAAGAGAAAAAGAAAGGGTATGAGAAACTTTCTGAAGAGATTATAGTTGAAAATTTCACCAATATGGAAAAGGAAATAGTTAATCAAGCTCAAGAGGCACAAAGAGTCCCATACCAGATAAACCCAAGGAGAAACACGCCAAGACACACAATAATCAAACTAACAAAGGCTAAACACAAAGAAAGAATATTAAAAGCAGCAAGGGAGAAGCAAAAAGTAATATACAGTTGAAACCCCATATGTTTAACAGCTGATCTTTAAGCAGAAATTCTGCAGGCCAGAAGGGAATGGCAGGATATTTAAAGTACTGAAAGGGAAAAATCTACAACCAAGATTACTGTACCCAGGAAGGATCTCATTCAAAATTGATGGAGAAATAAAAAGCTTTTCAGAAAAGCAAAAGTTAAGAGAATTTAGTGCCACAAAACCACCTTTACAACAAATGTAAAGGGACTTGTAGGGTCGATAAATACAAGAGAAGAGAAAAGATCTACAAAATCAACTCCAAACAATTACGGAAATGGCAATAGGAACATATATATCAATAATAACTTTAAATGTAAATGCATTAAATGCTCCAACTAAAAGACAGACTGGCTGAATGAATACAAAAACAAGACCCATATATATGCTGTCTACAAGAAAATCACTTCAGACCTCAAGACACATATAGACTGAAAGTGAGAGGATGGAAAAATATGTTCCATGCAAATGAGAAGCAAAAGAAAGTTGTAGTAGTATTCCTCATATCAGACAAAATAGACCTTAAAATAAAGAAGATTACAAGAGATAAGGAAGGACTCTACATAATGATCAAAGGATCAATCCAAGAGGAAGACATAACAATTGTAAATATCTATGCACCCAACATAGGAGCACCTCAATAAATAAGACAAACACTAACAGACATAAAAGGAGAAATTGACAGTAACACAATAATAGTAGGAGACTTTAACACCCCACTCACGACAATCAACAGATCATCAAAACAGAAAATTAATAAGGAAACACATCTTAAATGATACATTAGATAAGATGGATTTCATTGATATCTTCAGGACATTTCATCCAAATGCAGAAGAATACACCTTCTTCTCAATTGCACATGGAACATTCTCCAGGATAGATCACATCTTGTGTAACAAATCAAACCTCAGGAAATTTAAGAAAATTGGAACTGTATCAAGCATCTTCTCTGAAACTAGATATCAATTACAAGAAAAAACTGTAAGAAACAAAAGCACATGGAGATTAAACAACACGTTTCTAAATAACCAACAGGTTACTGAAGAAATCAAAAGGGAAATCAAAAAGTTGCTAGAAACAAATGACAATGAAAACATGACAACTCAAAACCTATATGATGCAGCAAAAGCAGTTCTAAAGAGGGAAGTTTATAGCAATACAATCCTACCTCAAGAAACAAGAAAACATTGAATAGACAACTTAACTTTACACCTAAAACAACTGGAAAAAGAAGAACATACACACCAAAGGGAAAAAAAAAAAAACCCAAAATTAGTAGAAGGAAAGAAATTACAAAGATCCAAGCAGAAATAAATGAAAAAAGAATGAAAGAAACAATAATAAAGATTAATAAAACTAAAAGCTGATTGTTTGAGAAAACCAAAATTGACAAGTCTTTAGCCAGACTCATCAAGAAAAAAATAAAGAATCAAATCAACAAAATTAGAAATGAAAAAGGAGAGGTTACAACAGACAATGCAGAAATGCAAAGGATTATAAAAGACTATTTTGAACAACTATATGGCAATAAAATGGATAACCTGGAAGAAATGGATAGATTCTTAGAAAAGTTCAGTCTTCCAAGACTGAACCAGGAAGAAATAGAAATTATGAGCAACCCAATTACAAGCACTGAAATTGAAGCTGTGATAAAAAAAAAAAAAAAAATTTCCCCAAAAAACAAAAGCCTAGGAGCAGATGGCTTTACAGAATTCTATCAAACATTTAGAAGAGCACTATTGCCTATCCTTCTAAAACTCTTTCAAAAAATTGCAGAAGAAGGAACACTTCCAAACTCATTCTATGAGGCCGCCATCACCCTGATATGAAAACCAGACAGAAATAACACAAAAAAGGAAAACTACAGGCCAATATCACTGATTAACATAGATGCAAATATCCCTCCAAAAATTTTAGCAAACAGAATTCAGCAACACATCAAAAAGCTCATACACCATGATCAAGTTGGGGTTATTACAGGATTGCAAAGATTCTTCAATATACACAAATCAATCAATGTGATACACCATATCAACAAATTGAAAGATAAAAACCATATGATAATCTCAATAGATGCAGAAAAAGCCTTTGACAAAATCCAGCGTCCATTTATGATAATAATGCTTCATAAAATGGGCAGAGACGGAACCTACCTCAACATAGTAAAGGCCATATATGATAAGCCTACAGCAAACATTATTCTCAATGGTGAAAAACTGAAAGAATTCCCCCTAAGATCAGGAACAAGACGAGGGGCTCCACTTTCACCACTATTATTCAACATTTCAACATAGTTCTGGAAGTCCTAGCTACAGCAATCAGAGAAGAAAAAGAAATAAAAGGAATTCAGATCAGAAAAGAAGTAAAATTCTCACTGTTTGCGGATGACATGATACTATAAATAGAAAACCCTAAAGATAGTATCAAAAAATTACTAGAGCTAGTCAGTGAATTTAGCAAAGTCACAGGATACAAAATCAATACACAGAAATCACTTGCATTTCTATATACTAACAATGAAAAATCAGAAACACAAATTAAGGAATCAATCCCATTCACGATTGCAACAAAAAGAATTAAATATCTAGGGAATAAACTTACCTAAGGAGACAAAAGAACTGTACACAGAAAATTATAACACACTGACGAAAGAAATCAAAGATGACATAAACAGATGGAGAGATATTCCGTGTTCCTGGGTAGGAAGAATCAATATTGTGAAAATGACTGTACTACCAAATGCAATCTACAGATTCAATGTGATCCCTATCAAATTACCAATGGCATTTTTCACAGAGTTAGAACAAAAAATTTCACAGTTCATATGGAAACACAACAGACCCCGAATAGCCAATGCAGTCTTGAGAAAGAAGAAGAGAGCTGGAGGAATCAACCTTCCTGACTTCAGATTATACTACAAAGCTACAGTCATCAAGACAGTATGGCACAAAAATAGAAATATAGACCAATGAAAAAAGATAGAAAGCCCAGAAATAAATCCATGCACCTATGGGTACCTCACTTTTGACAAAGGAGGCAACAATAGACAATGGGACAAAGAAACCTCTTCAATAAGTGTTGCTGGGAAAACTGGACAGCTACATGAAAAAGAATGAAATTAGAACACTTCTTAACACCATAGCCAAAGATAAACTCAACCTGGATTAAAGACCTAAATGTAGACCAGAAACTATCAAACTCTTAGAGGAAAACATAGGCAGAACACTCAATGACATAAATCAAAGCAAGATCCTCTATGACCCACCTCCTAGAGTAATGGAAATAAAAACAAAAGTAAACAAGTGGGACCTGATTAAACTTAAAAGCTTTTGCACAGCAAAGGAAACTAGAAGCAAGGTGAAAAGATAACCCTTAGAATGGGAGAAAACATTAGCAAATGAAACAACTGACAAAGGATTAATTTCCAAAATATAAAAGCAGCTCATACAATTCAATGCCAGAAAAACAACCCAATCAAAAAGTGTGAAAAAGACCTAAACAGATATTTCTCCAAAAACATACAGATGGATAGCAAACCCATGAAAAGATGTGCAACATCATTCATTATTAGAGAAATGCAAATCAAAACTACAATGAGACATCACCTCACACCAGTCAGATGGCCATCATCAAAAAGTCTACAAACAATAAATGCTGGAGAGGGTGCGGAGAAAAGGGAACACTCTTATACTGCTGGTGAGAATGTAAATTTATACAGCCACTAGGAAGATGCTATGGAGATTCCTTAAAAAAACTAGGAATAAAACCACCATATGACTGAACAATCCCACTCCTAGGCATATACCCTGAGGAAACCAAAATTGAAAAAGACACATGTATCCCATTGTTCATTGCAGCACTATTTACAATAGCTAGAACATGAAAGCAACCTAGATGTTCATCGCCAGATGAATGGTAAAGAAGTGTGGTACATATACACAAAGGAATATTATTCAGCCATAAAAAGGAATGCATTTGAGTCAGTTCTGATGAGGTGGATGAATCTATAACCTATTATACAGAATGAAGTGAGTGAGAAAGAGAAAGATAAATATTGTATTCTAACACATATATATGAAATCTAGAAAAATGGTACTGAAGAATTTATTTACAGGTCAGCAATGGAGAAATAGACATAGAGAATAAACTTACAGACATGGGGAGAGGGGAGGAGAGGGTGAGAGGTATGGAAAGAGTAATATGGAAACTTACATTACCACATGTAAAAAAAGATAGCCAATGGGAATTTGCTGTATGGCTCAGGAAACTCAGACAGGAGCTCTGTATCAACCCAGACAGGTGGGATGGGGCGGGAGATGGGAGGGAGGTTCAAAAGGGAGAGGATATATGTGTACCTATGGCTGATTCATGTTGAGGTTTGACAGAAATCAACAAAATTCTGTAAAGCAATTATCCTTCAATAAAAAAATTAATTAATAAAAAAAGAAATTATAGTAGATTTCTGGAGAATATATTTTGGGATGAGCAAACTTTGCATGCTTCAAAATATTTCCCTAGAAGTGACCATTTACCTTGCCTAAAAATGGAGTCAGATATGTTATAGTCTGTAGATATTAGTTTTTAACAAAAACTTGAATATTATAAAAGAGAATGCAACAGTGATATTAAACATGTTCTAATAGGATATTGAAAGTATTTTCTTTGAAAATAAATTTACACATGAATAGTTCAACAACAACATTCCACTAGTTAATGATTGAAAATTCAATATCTATAATATATAAGGAACAAACTTCATGTTCATTATTTTCATAATATTAAAAATTTGAGAAAGATTTAATTTAAAAATATGTAAAACTTACAGCTTGTTTTTATATAACTGGATTCTGTTGGTGGTGTTTTCTGGAGATAATTTTTTTTTAGTAGGCAGTCAATTTTAAAAACTCCAGTTATTTTCTCAAGCTTAAAGACATTCCAAAAATATACTCTGATAGCATCATTTGTCTTTTCACAAGTAGTAGAATATCACAAACTATTTAAGTCACACCTAAAGGTAAAGTTTCCATCTCTTTGCATAAAATCATCTCCAATTTTTCAAGATCACAATTATAAAATGACAGAGCTCTCATACTGGCTTAATAAATGAGCTGCATCTAAATATACAGTTTTAGGGCCTCCCTGGTAGTTCAGTGGTAAAGAATCTGCCTGCCAATGCAGGAGACATGGGTTTGATCCCTAATCCAGGGAGATTCCCACATGCCACAGAGCAACTAAGCCCACACACCACAAGTGTTGAGCCTGTGCTCTGCAACAAGAGAAGTCACCACAATGACAAGCCCATACACTGCAACTAGAGAGCAGTTTCCACCTCACAGCAATTAGTGAAAAGCCTATGCAGCAATAAAGATCCGGCATAGCCAAAAATACAGAAATAAAATTACAAATGTACAGTTTTCAGTTCAGTTCAGTTGCTCAGTCATGTCTGACTCTTTGCGACCCCATGGACTGCAGCACGTGAGGCCTCCCTGTCCATCACCAATTCCTGGAGCTTGCTCAAACTCATGCAAGTCGGTGATGTCATCCAACCATCTCATCCTCTGTCATCCCCTTCCCCTCCTGCCTTCAATCTTTCCCAGCATCAGGGTCTTTTCCAATGTCAGTTCTTTGCATCAGGTGACCAAAGTATTGGAGTTTCAGCTTCAGCATCAGTCCTTCCAATGAATATTCAGGACTTAGTTCTTCTAAGATGGACTGGTTGGATCTCCTTGCTGTCCAAGGGACTCTTAGGAGACATCTCCAATACCACCGTTCTAAAGCATCAATTCTTCAGCTCTCAGCTTTTCTTATAGTGTACAGTTTTGAGTCATTGTAATTCAATTCCTAGCTCTACTTATCAGAATTGATGTTTATGTGATGATGAATGAGAGTCCCGATTGAATGATGAGAGATGGCTTTGAGAAAATGTCACAAATACAAACCTCAACATTGGTCAAAAAAAAAAAAACAGCTAAGAATAATTAAATATATATAGTAGTTATGTCATGCCAATATTTTGGAAATTATTGTGAGAAAGTAAAACTGTTGATCTATAAAGACAATTAAAATGATATTATATTAATGATAATAATAATCTTAGATTTCTCTTTGTCATTTTTCTCATCAAGCTTCAAATAATACTCAGATCCACAGAAGCAATATCTATATCTTGATAAGTGGAGATAAACCTGGCTTACGTTGAAAACATAGTACAGATGCATTTGAAAAAAAAAAAAAAGAGGAGTCAGATTTTAAACATGAAAAATAATGTACAGTTATAGGATCAGAAAGAAGAGAATATTTATGTTAACAGTCACTAGTTGGAAATATTTTTGGTTGGATAGTCTTGGGACTGATTTTGAATCATCTCTCCAAGACCAGGAGCCCAAATATGAACTTACTTGTTACAATCCGCTCTAACGGATGTACTGATTTCTATGATCCCTGAGAAAAGAGAAGCTCATCAAGTGAGGCTCATAATTGCACTGACTCTGCCTGAGGACCATTTCCTGACCTGGCAGAGAAAGCTTGAGTTGAGAAAGAGCATGGGATTCTGACCGGGCTAAAATGGAAGAAGTTAGAGTATAGGCCATCTAAAACGATTGGAATCTGCGCAGCAAGTTACTGAAGAGAAGGAGGTAATGTATGGAGAAGGGCTAAAGTCATACATGAGTGCCCTAAGAGTCTCTGCTGGTGGCTTGTTCAAGACTACCACTACAACAGAGTGGCTGGTCTGGAATTTAGAACAGAACAGACACACAGAGGTCAAACAGAGATGGAGAATACTGGAGATCTAGCCCACCAGAAGGGGGAAATTTCCTTAACACCTTGTGAACACCTGAGATATGCAGCTGAGACAACAGAAATAAAAAGCCTTAGAAGTAAAAAACATGCCTCAGAATAAGGCTTGCTTTTAGACCTGCCTTAGCAAAGCCTAAAACTATGCCCTGAAAAAAACTTCCCAGAGGAAACAGAGTTCAAAAATGTTTGAGTTTTACCAATATAAAGAGCTTGAGAGCCACTTGGGACTTTTACAGATTTGTCCTAACATAATAAAACAAGCCTACATAAGTTCAGACTGACCAACCAGTAATGGAACTAACTACAGAAGCAAAAATCAACACTCCTCAAAGTAAGATAATAGGATCCAGTCTCTACAAAATACCTCTGTTGATGTCTAATATACAATTAAGAATTCTGAAGTCTTCAAAGAAAAGTGAAAATGTAACCCATAGCCAATTTAAAAATAGTCAATAGAAATGGAACCTGAGATAAACTGGATGTTAGATTTAGCTAACAGTTACAAGTATGTTAAAGGAATTAAGAGAAAATGTGTTTGAAACTAAAATAAGATATAATTTTAATGAATGACAGATAACCCAAGCAGAGAAATGAAAACTATTTTTTAAAAAGAAGCAAATAGAATTGTTACATAAGCAAGTATAATAACTGTAATAGACATTTCACTGAATGAGTTTAACTGCAGACTGGAAATGTCAGAAGAAAGATATCTGATTGCAGATGTTGAGAGAGAAAAATGAGACAGAGTATGAAAAACCTGTGGGATAATATAAAATTGATAAACAGAGAAGAGAGTAAGAATGAGGCACAAAAAATTGAAGAAATTTTCCTAAATTTTCTAAAAAAAAAAATTATAGGTTTCAAGAAGCTCAGTCAACTGCAAGATGAATAAATTCAAGGAAAACTACACTTGAAATATGACTGTCTGTATTCTGAGAGCCACATAAAAAAAAGAAAAATTTCAAGCAACCAGAGTTTATCTGGGCATGATACAAAGGGAACAAGAGGAATAACAGCCAACTTCTCAGAAACAGTAAAGTTCAGAAGGCAAAGAAGGACATCTTTAACATACTTTAAAAAAAGTTCTTAACCCAGAATTCTATCTACAGGAAAAATTATCTTAAACTGAGACGGAAATAAAGACAATGTCAGGTACATAAATTTTAAACTTGTTGCCAGCTAACTTTCACTGAAAACTAAATGCTGAAGAATATTCTTCAGACTGAATAAAAATCATATCAGACAGAAACTTGGATATACAGGAAGAAGAGTCCCATAAATGATAAAGAAATGGATAAATGTAAAGGATTGTGCTTTTGCTTCATGTAAGTTCTTTAAAAGACAACTGACAATTTGAAGCAAAAACAACAAGGGAAGGTGAGATTTACAACACATGAAAGGTAAAATAAGTGACAATGTCAGCATGAATACTCTGAAAGTTAAATTGTTATAAGATTATTAATTTTGTGAAGTCTTAAGTAGAAAGTGTGAAGTGACCATTGTGAGATGGAAAGTTGTACCATACCATTTTGAGTACGAAATGACTTTGATGAGCCAAGGATGAATGTTACTAACTGTAGAACAACCAATAAAAATAAAAAAGATTATACCTAAGAAACCAATGGAGAAATAAAACAGAATAACAAAGATACTCTAAGTAAAGCAGGAGAGAAAAAACAGAAGAATAAAAACTGAAGGGAAAGTGAAAATGAATTGAAAAATAGAAGACTTAAATTCAAAAAAATCAGTAATTACATTAAATATAAGTAGATTAACATTCCAATTACTTTGCCAACAAAGGTCCATCTAGTCAAGGCTCTGGTTTTTCCAGTAGTCATGTATGGATGTGAGAGTTGGACTGTAAAGTAAGCTGAGCGCCAAAGAATTGATGTTTTTGAATTGTGGTGTTGGAGAAGACTCTTGAGAGTCCTTGAACTTCAAGGAGAGCCAACCAGTCCATCCTAAAGGAAATAAGTCCTGAATATGCATTGGAAGGACTGATGTTGAAGCTAAAACTCCAATACTTGGCAACCTGATAAGAAGAGCTGACTCATTTGAAAAGACCCTGAGGCTGGAAAGATTGAAGGCAGGAGGAGAAGGGGACGACTGAGGATGAGATGGTTGGATGACATCACGGACTAAATGGACACAAGTTTGCGGAAGCTCCGGGAGTTGGTGATGGACAGGGAAGCCTGGCATGCTGCAGTCCATGGGGTCGCAAAGAGTTGGACACAACCAAGCAACAGAACTAACTGAACTAAAAAGTGGAGATTATCAGTCTTGACATAAAGGGTAATCTATCCATATGCTTTCTACCAGGGATGTGCATACTTTAGAGAGAAGTTCAGTGCAACTCAGTCACTCAGTCATGTCTGACTCTTTGTGACCCCATGGACTGCAGCACGTCAGGCTCCCTGCCCATCAGCAACTCCTGGAGCTTCCTCAAACTTATGTCCATTGAGTCAGAGATGCCATCCAACCATCTCATCCTCTGTTGTCCCCTTCTCCTCCCACCTTCAATCTTTCCCAGCATCAGGGTCTTTTCAAATGAGTCCGTTCTTCACATCAGGTGACCAAAGTGTTGGAGTTTCAACTTCAGCATCAGTCCTTCCATGAATATTCAAGATTGATTTCCTTTAGGATTGACTAGTTTGATGTCTTTGTAGTTCAAGGGACTCTCAAGAGTCTTCTCCAACACCACAGTTTAGGTATAATTCAAATGACCATTATATCTAACACTGTGGGCAAGAATCCCTTTGAAGAAATGGAGTGGCACTCATAGTCAACAAGAGAGTCCAAAATGCAGTACTTGGGTGCAATCTCAAAAATGACAGAATGATCTCTGTTCATTTCTAATGTGAACCATTCAATATCACAGTAACCAAAGTCCATGCCCCAACCAGTAATGCTGAAGAAGCTGAAGTTGAATGGTTTTATGAAGACCTACAAGATCTTCTAGAACACCAAAAAAAGATGTCCTTTTCATCACAGGGGACTGGAATGCAAAAGTAGGAAGACAAAAGATACCTGGAGTAAC
This sequence comes from Cervus elaphus, assembly GCF_910594005.1. Taxonomy (NCBI): domain Eukaryota; kingdom Metazoa; phylum Chordata; class Mammalia; order Artiodactyla; family Cervidae; genus Cervus; species Cervus elaphus. The sequence goes on along the minus strand of NC_057847.1, from coordinate 19,631,390 downwards.
AGGCAAGTTTGGCCTTGGAGTACAAAATGAAGCAGGGCAAAGGCTAACAGTTTTGCCAAGAGAACACACGGGTCATAGCAAACACCTTCTTCCAACAATACAAGAGAAGACTCTACACATGGACTACATCAGATGGTCAATACCAAAATCAGACTGATTATATTCTTTGCAGCTTAAGATGGAGAGGCTCTATACAGTCAGCAAAAAACATGACCAGGAGCTGACTGTGGCTCAGATCATGAACTCCTTATGCCAAATTCAGACTGAAATTGAAGAAAGTAGGGAAAACCACTAGACCATTCAGGTGTACCTAAATCAAATCTCTTATGATTATACAGTGGAAGTGACAAATAGATTCAAGGGATTAGATCTAATACACAGAGTGCCTGAAGAACTATGGATGGAGGTTTTTGACATTGTAAGGAGGCAGTGATCAAGACCATCCCCAAGAAAAAGAAATGCAAAAAGGCAAAATGGTTGTCTGAGGAGGCCTTACAAATAGCTGAGAAAAGAAGAGAAGCGAAAGGCAAAGGAGAAAAGGAAACATATACCCATCGGAATGGAGAGTTCCGAAGAGTAGTAAGGAGAGATAAGAAAGCCTTCCTCAGTGATCAATGCAAAGAAATAGAGGAAAACAATAGAATGGGAAAGACTAGAGATCAATTCAAGAAAGTTAGAGATACCAAGGTGATATTTCATGCAAAGATGGGCACAATAAAGGACAGAAATGGTATGGACCTAACAGAAGCAGGAGATATTAAGAAGAAGTGGCAAGAATACACAGAACTATACAAAAAAATATCTTCATGACCCAGATATACACGATGGTATGATCACTCATCTAGAGCCAAATATCCTGGAATGTGAAGTCAAGTGGCCTTGGGAAGCATCACTAAGAACAAAGCTAGTGGCGGTGGTGGAATTCCAGTTGAGCTATTTCAAATCCTAAAAGATGATACTGTGAAAGTGCTGCCCTCAATATGCCAGCAAATTTGGAAAATCAGTAGTGGCCACAGGATTGGCAAATGTCAGTTTTCATTCCAGTCCCAAAGAAAGGCAATACCAAAGAATGTTGAAACTATCACACAGTTGAACTCATCTCACATGCTAGCAAAGTAATGCTCAAAATTCTCCAAGCCAGGCTTCAACAGTCCATGAACAATTAACTTCCAGACATTCAAGCTGGATTTAGAAAAGGCAGAAGAACCAGAGATCAAATTGCCAACATCTGTCGGATCATCAAAAAAGCAAGAGAGTCCAGAATATTTCTCCTTTATTGACTATGCCAAAGTCTTTGACAGTGTGAATCACAACAAACCAGCAAATTCTAAAAGAGATGGGAATATCAGACCACTTTACCTGCCTCCTGAGAAATCTGTATTCAGGTCAAGAAGCAACAGTTAGAACCACACATTGACCAACAGACTGGTTCCAAATTTGGAAAACAGTATGTCAAGTCTGTATATCGTCACCCTGCTTATTTAAATTTAAAGATACATAGTATTCAAAGAGAGAGCATAAGAAAGTTGATATGTCTATATTAATCTCAAGACTAGTAAGACATAATAGGAATATTTCATAATAATGAAAGAGATAATTCAGTGAAATATAAAGGTTCTAAATTTTTATGCATCTGATAACAGACTCTCAAAATTCATGACGTGAAAACTGACATAGCTGAAGATAAATTTTGACAAACACATAATCATATATGGAGATTTTAATAGCCCTCTTTCAGTAACTGAGAGAAAAAAACACAGAAAAATAATAAAGATATAAAATTTGAAAAACACTATTCACTGTCTTGATCGGACAACTAAAGAATTCCACACCCCAAAACTACAGAACACACATTCTGAAAAGTGCAATAGAAAGAGTGTGCAGAGAACATTCACCATAATGCAGCCATGCAAGGCCATAAAATAAGTCTAAATGAATTTTAAAAGACTGAAATCTGTGACCACAACAAAACCAACTTAAAAATCAATAACAACGAGAAATCTAGAAATTCCCCAAATATTTGGAAATTGAATACCATACTTCCAAATAACATGAAATTCAGAGAAGAAATCACAAGGGAAATTAACTTTTTTTCTAAATATTAACAAAAGCACAATATATAAAAATGTGTGTGAGATTTAGCTGAAAAAGTGCTTGGATGAAATGTATAGCTTTAAATGCCTGTATTAGAAGAGAAGAAAGCTTTAAACTCAGTGATAGAAGTTTCTAACTAAGAAGCTATAAAACACAGAAGAAATGTAATGCAAAGTCAGAAAGAAATAATACATATAAGAACCTAGGCCAATAAAAATAGAATAGCTAAAACAAAAGAGAAAACTAATCAAACCAAATGTTTCTTTGAAAAGGTTAATAAAGTTCATAAACTTTGAAAAGGTTAATAAAGTTTATATGCGCTGCTCAAAACTAATGAAGAATAAGAAGGCAGGAGAAGGACAAATTAAAAACATCAATAGTGATATAAAGGATATCACTACAGATTATGTAGATATTAAAAAAGATACTAATAGAGACTACAGATAATTTTATCCAATACATATGAAAATTTAGATGAAATTTTAAAATTTTTTGAAAAAAATGTGACATACCAATAATGAGTAGAATATCTGAATAGTCTAAAACTTGAATCCATAATCAAAACCCATCCCAAAGGAAAATATCAGGTGCAGGTGACTTAACTGTTAAGATTTAGCAAATATTTAAGGAATATAGAAATAGTCTTACACAACAGGAGAGAGAACACTTTCTAATTCAATTTATGCCCCATAACACTCATAAAAACTTGACAAAGACATTAAAACAAAAGAAAATTGCATATCAATATTCCTTATGAGTACAAACACAGAAATAATCAATAAAATATTAGCAAACAAGTTCAGTAATATATGTAAAAGGGGAGGGCTTCCCTGGTGTATGCATATGTGCTAAGTCAGTTAAATCATGTCCGACTGTTGGCAACCCCATGGACTATAGGCCGCGAGGCTCCTCTGTCCATATGATTCTCCAGGTAAGAATACTGGAGTGGGTTTCCATGTTCCTCCAGGGGATCTCCCTGACCCAGGGACTGAACCCATGCCTCCTACATAGCAGGCAGATTCTTTAACATTAAGTCACAGGGGGAGCCCTGCAAAGCAGAAGACTGCCTGCAATGCAGGATTGTTCAATCCCTGGGTGGGAAAGATCCCCTGAAGAGGGAAATGGCAATCCACTCCAGTATTCTTGCCTGTGAAATCCCATGAACAAAGCAGCCTGGTGGGCTACAGTTCATGGGGTCACAAGAGTAGGATATGACTGAGAGAATAAAGAACCACCACCATAATATCCTATCCAGTGGGATTTACCTTTGAATGGAAAGTTGGTTCAAAAGTGGAAAAAAATCAACTAATGTAATTAATCATATTAACAATAAAGGAGAAAAAACATGTAAAAATCTGAGAAGAGAAACATTTGAAAACTTCAACTTTCATTCTTGGTAATTTAAAAAATAGTCTCAGCAACCAGACATACGAGAAAACATCCTCAGCCTTATAAAGGACATCAATAAAATCCTACAGGTAATATTATGTTTCATAGTAAATGTTTTTTTCATAGGGTCGGAGATAATGCCAGGATATCTGATCTTTCCACTTCTATCTGATACTGTGCTAGTTATCCTAATCAATATAATAAAGCAATAAAAAGAAATAAAATGTCCATAGATTGGAAAGGAAAAAATAAAACTTTCTCCATTTGCATTTGAAGTAATGCTGAGGAATCTAAAAGACAACTATTGGAATCAATAAGACAATTTATCAAAGTTGAACATTAAGAAGTCAAATTCTAAAATCTATTATATTTATATATGCTAGGAAAAAGGAATCATAAATTAGATTTCTAAATATAATTTTCGATATTATCCAGAAACAAAAAATGCACAAGTATCAATTTAATGAAAAATAAACAAGACCTCTACACTGAAATTATAAATATTGCTGAGACATATTAAAGAAAATCTATATAAATGGGGAGTAATACCATGTTTATGGAGCTATAGTCTTAAGACATTATATTCTCCCCAAATTAACCTAGACATTCAATGTAATCTGAATAAAAACTGGAAAAGAATTTTGTAAAAATTGACAGTCTCTCTTAAAATTTATACTGAAAATGTTAAGGATTCAGCATTACCAAAACTAAAAAGAACTAAGGGAGCTTATACTACCTTATTTTAAGAATTAGCATAAATTTTCAGTAATCTAGACAATGCGGTATTGGTAAAAAGAGAAATATAACCAAAGGAGCAGAATAGAGAGTGTGAAATAGAACTGTTTTTGTATTGCCTGTTGACTTTTGGCACAGTGCCAAGTTAATTCAATAAGGGAAGGTAAAATATTTCCATAAGTGATTTTGAAATAATTGGAGTCTTGGGAAAAAAATCAACCTCACACCATACACAAAAAATAAATTTAAAATGAGTTAGGAACCTAAATGGGCTTCCTAGGTAGCTCAGCTGGTAAAGAATCAGCCTGCAATGCAGGAGACCCTTGTTCAATTCTTGGATCAGGAAGTTCCCCTGGAGAAGGGATAGGTTACCCACTCCAGTATTCTTGGGCTTCCCTGGTGGCTCAGCTGGTAAAGAATCTACCTGCAATGCAGCAGACCTAGGTTTGAACTGTGGGTTGGGAAGATCCCCTGGAGAAGGGCATGGCAACCCACTCCAGTATTCTTGCATGGAGAATCCCCAAGGACAGAGGAGCCTGGTGGACTACAGTCCATGGGGTCACAGTCAGACATGGCTGGGCAACTAAGTACAGCACATAAACCTAAATGTACAAATAAAACTATAAAACTTTTAGAAGAAAACATTGAAGAAAATTTTTGCAAACTGCATAGGTGATTATTTCTTAAGAAGGGCACAAAAGACATAAATCATGAAAGAAAAATTAATAAATTGGACTTTGTTTAAATATAAATCTTCTCTTTGAAAGACACCATTAAGAAAATGAGAAAGCAAGGCACAGACTGGGGTAAAATATTCACAGTATGTATATTTGAGGGAAGGTTTGTATCCAAGATACATGAAGAACTCAAACTAAATAATAAAAAGAAAACTCAATTATAAAATAGGCCAAAAGCTTAAACAGACATGATTGGGCAAAAAGCACTTGAAAAGATTTTGTTCAACACCAGCCACCAAGGAAGTCACAATGAAATTTGACTGCACATTCACTGAACAACCAAAACATTAAAACTGACACAGCATGTGAAGCAACTGGAACTCATACATGGCTGATGAAAGTGTAAAGTGGTTTAACCACTTCGGAAAATAGTTTGTCAATTTCACACAGTCAAACATATACTTACCATAACAAGTGTTAATCGCTCAGTCATATCCAACTCTTTGTGACCCGGTGGACTGGAGCCCCATGGAATTTTCTGGGCAAGAATATTGGAGTGGGTAGCCATTTCCTTCTCCAGGGGATCTTCCCAACCTGGAATCGAACCTTGGTCTCCAGCATTGCAGGAAGATTCTTTACTGTCTGAGCCAAAACCACCAATTTCACTCCTAGGTATTTTTCTAAGAGAAAAAGAAACATGTGTCCTCAAAAAATACTTAGAGACTGATATTTACAGCAATTTTATTCATAATAGCAAAACTAGAAGCAATCCAAATATCTGTCCACAGCTGAATAGATACACAAATTGTGGTGTACTCATACAATGCAGTAAAATTGGGTTTCCCTGGTAACTGGGCTTACCTGGTGGCTCAGACAGTGAAGAATCTTCCTGCAGTGCAGGAAACCCAGATTCAATCCACGGGTCAGGAAGATCCCCTGGAGAAGGGAATAGCCATCCTCTCCAGTGTTCTTATCTGGAGAATTCCAAGGACAAAGGAGCCTGGTGGGCTACAGTCCAAGGGGTTGCAGAGTTGGACACGACTGAGCAACTAAGACACACATCCTATAGAATCATACTCACCAATGAAAAGACTCAGAGTACTGCTACATACAACAACATGCATGAATCTCAACAAGGAGCTTAACAGAAAAAAGTACATGCTGGAGAAGTTCACTCAGATAGTCTTAAAATGGGTAAAACTAACCTACAAAGGTAAGAATCTTACCAGTGGTTGCCTGGGGAAGGAGAGCAGAGGAGTTTGACAGCATAGGGGAACCTTCTGGAATGATGAAAATGTTCTGTGTCTTACATGGGTTGGTGTACCCGCTTGACAGCACATGTGCTTTTCAAAACTCTCTTAACTGTACTTAAAATGTGCACATATAAAGTACTTTGCAATAAAGCTGATATAAAAAATAAAATAAAATGTTTGAATGAAAAAGTGTTTGGTAAAATTATATATGTACATATCTCAAGGACAGTAACATAAGAGAGAAAGGGCATGCCTGAGGGATGCTGTCATTTAATCTACTGTATTAGAAGAACAAGTTGAGAATTTATGTTGCTGGTAGATGCTCTTTTAAACTGAACACTTGATGATTTGTCCACCTGAGTTAGCAGTTTACGAAAGTAAGTCATGTTAGTTTATAGGCAATTAGGAATTAGGCATAAAGTATAATTGCTGTTGCTCTATTTGTAGTCAAGTGAAAATTGTAGTCTGATTAGACTAATTGAAAAGTGTAAAAGAACTCTGTTGCATAAACTTTAAGGAATTGCTTCCCACATGGAAGAAATATATTAGTAAAATTAAACTAAAACAACAACAACAAAAAATCCTTTCTATCCTGAAGATTTCTGACTTTAACCAAGGTACTAAAGTTAGTTGAGGTTTCTTTATCTACTATTCAATCATTAGTACTGACTTCCCTGGTGCTCAGACGGTAAAGTGTCTGCCTACGATGCAGGAGACCCAGGTTTAATCTCTGGGTCAGGAAGATCTCCTGGAGAAGGAAATGGTAACCCACTCCAGTATTCTTGCCTGGAAAATCCCATGGACAGAGAAGCCTGGTAGGCTACAGTCCATGGGGTTGCAAAGAGTCGGACACGACTGAAAGACTTCACTTTCACTTACCAAAGTTAAAATCTTCTTAGTCAGAAAGAAGCCATACACCTCTCAGATATTAGCAGGCTCTCCTAAGAACATTGCTGAGAAGTTGATGTTGGAAGCAACATCTATACCCCGATGCGAGTGTCTAGGGCATTTACCCAGAAGGATTTGTAGGCTCATTGTAAACACCGGGCTTGTTCAGCTCCTGATCATCTCTAAATGAACCCTTTCTATTGCTTCTTGAATTGCACTGTTCTCCATACAATATCAACATTGTCTAACACATAAATGTGATCATTCTAATTTTAGCTAAATCTCCCTCTGCATACAAGGGAGTCCCAAGTCCCTCTTGGCAGGAGGTGCCTAGCTCCTCACACCGTGGTCCCAGCCAACCTTTCCAGTTTCCTCTCCCATCGAATCCTCCCCACAATCAATTCTCTAGCCATTCTGAATTTCTCAAACAGACAGTTCAGTTGCTCAGCCGTGTCCAGCTCTTTGCGACCCCATGGACTTCCCTGTTCATCACCAACTCCCAGAGCTTGCTCAAACTCATGTTCATCAAGTCAGTGAGGCCATCCAACCATCTCATCCTCTGTCGTCCCCTTATCCTTCTGCTCTCAATCTTTCCCAGCATCAGGGTCTTCTCCAAAATTTCAGTTCTTCACATCAGGTGGCCAAAGTATTGGAGCTTCAGTTTCAGCATCAGTCCTTCCAATGAATATTCAGGACTGATTTCCTTTAGGACCTACTGATTTGATCCCCTTGCAGACCAAAGGACTCTCAAGAGTCTTCTCCAACACCACAGTTCAAAAACATCAATTCTTCGGCACTCAGCTTTCTTTATAGTTCAACTCTCACATCCATACATGACTACTGGAAAAACCATAGCTTTGACTGGATGGACTTCTGTAGGCAAAGTAATGTCTCTGCTTTTTAATATGCTGTCTAGGTTTGTCACAGCTTTTCTTCCAAGGAGCAAGCATCTTTTAATTTCATGTTGAATCTCTCACCATTTGCCAATTATGCCATGTTCACTCATAAATCACTTTTTAGTCCCAAAACTTCACAAATGGTTGGTAAATGCTAATCATCCATCCAGACCTTTGTTAAATGTTGCCTTTTCCTTTCTCTCAGGAGCTACCTCACTTTGTGCAGTACCCTCATTATAATATGAATGTTATCTTATCCCACTTGTCGGTTAATATTGTCTGAGTCAACTATCAGATTTTGATTGACTTAAGGCCAAGTACTGTGGAACATTTATTATAAACTTTTCCCAGCACCATGCACAGTGCATGAAACTCAGTAGTGACTCAGTAAATGTTTGCTAAAGAATGAAAGATCAGATACAAATCTCACCTTGGGGATAGGAAGAGTGTGGAATTCCCACACTTGATTAAACACTCTCTTTCATTAGAGATTTCCCTTTTTCTGGAGCAGAGGGTAAACAAAACATTCCTCCTGTCCAAGCCCTACCCCCTGTCGGTTCTAGGCTTCTAGACGTGACAGAGATAGTCTTGTGCTTCGGAAAACCAGCCAAGTTTATGCTAACAACTACTGCAATGGGAGACTACTAAGGAGATAATTTAGGTCAAATTTCATCATAGAAAAGAATTGTAAGAATACTTCCAAATAAATCTATTTTGATCAGATTTTTTTTTTTTTCATGAGAACTCTAATAGCCAAAAGTAGATGGTTTCTAAAGTGGGTACTCTTTGGACACTGAAAGAATACTGTTCTTGGAAGCTCTGGTTACTGATGAGAAAACAGACCAGTAGACCAAAGCTGTAAATGTCTAGTGAATTAAAAGGGTTGTTAAAAGAAACTTGTGAGAACATAAGAAACTTGAAGCTGTTTAATGTGAGTGCCAACGGATAAAAATTTTTAAAGTAAGGTTGATTTCCCTGTATAGTCAGAAACAGAGGTGTGACTACATAATTCAGCAAAGTTTTGCATTGATCTGAATGCAAAAAGCACAGCCTTGTCAATGGACATATATCTAATCTCTGTATCTGTAACTATATCTATATATATATGCCCATACAGAGAACAATACTGTGTGAAGTTTTACATCTCCGGCTTCCCTAGTGCGCCAAAGCATCTTCAAACATGAAGAGAGCTGCACCCAAGACACCCCTCTCTTTTCTCTCAGCCTGACATTGTTTCAGCTCTTACTTGGGAACACATCCAAGGCCCAGAGCACGAGGATGTTCTGTACATGATTTTAAATAAAACACTTTTATTATAAAAATTGAAAAATGACTGGAGGAAGGAAACTTATCCTACTCATTGGCACTTCTGTAAATGCACAAGGACTTCATTGTGCTCTACCCAGCAATCATTATTAAGCTTTTGTACAGAACTTTATATTTACCAAGTGCTTTGTAGCCCTTTATATTGTTATTCCACACAGCAGCCTTATGAGGTAGGTTGGTATTGTTAAATCTATTTTACACCACTTCAGGAGGTCCCTCTTTGAACTGCTTTGAAATAAACCTTGAGGAATCAAAACCCTTCACTTGCCTGGAAGAACAAGGTGGAAAAAAACCCATGATGAAAGTTAGTGTTAAAAAAGAAATTCCAAAGGGAGCCTATGTGCCAGAGGAGATCAGAGACCAAAACAGTAGCTGGGAATTGGATCGACTTGATTTGGAAACAATAGGCTGCCTCAATATAGTGAGTTCCATGGACTGGTGATAGGGCCTGTTTTCTTCTTATTTCTCTGGAACACCAGGTCTAAGGTGTTGATAAGTTGTCAACTGGCTGAATATTTTTATATGATATTCAGATAATATTGGTGAATGTCCTTCATCTTCATTTTTATACTTTTACATCATACAACATATAATCCCAAATGATGAAATGCAGTGTGATTAATTTAGTCACTGGGTTCTATTACATATCCAAGCATTAATTAGTGTACAAGGAGAAATTTTGATTTGCATAACCTTGGAAGACAAATTTTATTTCTTTCTCCATTTTAAAAATAACTCACACTTTATGGAAAATTAAGAAAACTTGGAAAATTTGGAAAATACACAGGATAATCAAGATCAAGAATTTCATATTTCCCTCACATCTTTGTCTAAACAAAGTTTACATTTTTCTGATTATATAATACATATAATTTTGCTTATTCTTTTTTCATTTGTGATTTTAACATAAGCTTTATTCTATGTTTTCTGTAACAAATGCTGGGACCTGCAGCTCTTCTAAGCCTGCAGAAATTCATGGAGTTCTAGACAGCACAGAGATTTTAACATTACACTAAAATGGAATTATCTTAAAAATAGCATTACTCTTGAAACCTAATATGATAAACTTCTCTCGTAATGGCAGAAGTCTGTCACAATTTGCATGAAATGGATCATCAGTCTCATGGCTTTAAATACCATCTACATGCTGTTAACTCCCAAATTATATGCTCATGTCTCTTTTTTGAATTCCAAACTTATATATCCAACTGCCCACTCAACGTTTTCATCTGAATGTTTAATGTGCATCTCCAGATCTAAAATGAGCAAAGTGGAACTCTTTTTTTATTATTAATGTATTTATTTTTGGCTGTGCTGGGTCTTTCCCGCACGGGCTGTTCTCTCGCTGTGGAGAACAGGGCTGGTCTAGTGTGGTGCATGGGAAGCAGCGTGGTGGCTTTTCTGTTGCAGAGCATCGGCTCCAGGGTGTACCGGCCTCGGCAGCTGCAGCACGTGGGCTCAGCAGTGTGGCTTCTGGACTCTAGAGCACCGGCCCAATAATTGTGGCTCAGGGCCTTAGTTGCTCTGCAGCATGTGGGATCTTCTCAGATCAGGGGTCAAACCTGTGTCTCCTGAATTGGCAATTGGATTCTTTACCACTGAGCCACCAGGGAAGCCCTTGAGGGTTTGCTTGTTATTTAGTTTTGTTTTACTCTTGCTATCAGGCTCCTTCATATTCCCATTAAGCCTGCTCCACTGGAGCCTTCCCGTCTGAGTTAACAGAAACTCTACGACACTTCCAATTGTTCAAACCACCTTCACGCTTCCATTTCTGTCACACACTCAATACCTCATTTATTAGTAAACCTTTTAGGTTTTGCCTTCAAAATTAAACCTCTGCTCACAATCTCTCCTCATTTCACCAGGTTCAAGTCACTGGTTTCCCTCTGGACTGTTGCATTTCCCTCTCGTCTGGTCGCTGCTTCTGTTCTTGCTCCTTACATTAACGTTACCATTAATCTAGCAGCCAATGCAGTCCTGTTAAAACATATCCCTCCTGTTGAAAACTTGCAATGGCTTCCAATTTCATTCATTGCACAAGACTTCCTTGCATTGAAACCTACATGATCTGCTTCTTACATACACATTCTTTTATCTCTTGGACTTCATCTCTGATTACTGCTCCAGCCACACAGGACTCCTCCTACAAACCTTCCAGAACTCTCTTGCTTTGGGACTTCACTTCTTGACCCCTATCTGACATGCTCTTTCTCTAAATGGTCACATAGCTGTTCTACAGCTATTCTCTTCCCGGTTACCCTATCTAAAACTCAACAGGTACTCCTACCACGAAATCATTTATCATCTTTCCCTACTCTTTTTCTGCTTTACTATTTACTTTGGATTAACATACTATATGTGTTTCTTATTTATCCTGTTTAATATATTCTTTTCCCACTGGTATGTAAACTAGAATGTAACAACAATATAAGGACATGGCTTTTTGTCTGTTTTATTTGTTTATTTTAGGTGTCCTATTTGGATACCTAAAATAATATTCTATTACACAAGATATAACAAATATTTGTTGGCTCAATGAAATTTCTGAGGCATAGTATGTGGAAATCTCTTTTAACAGGCATAGCTAATTTAAAAATTAGGATACAGTGGGAAGAGCTAAACAGAAGATATTTAGAGACAGTAGCAGAGTAGTAGCCTGTACATGAGATGACTCTGAGGACCACTTACCAAAGAAGGTACTAACTCTTCATCTTGGGAGGAAGTCATTGATATTCAAGGTCAAGTTTTTTGATGTATCCCATTCTCTTTCTAAGATTCAGGGCAATATTGCCCGTTCAGTTCTAATGATGGAGTTCTTTCCACATTGTCAGTAGTAACTTGGGAGCTTATGTAATAAGTAATTTTCTACAACACCTGTTTCTCATAACATTTCTTATTCTTCTCTTTTTTTACCTACAGCTTTATTGAGATATAATTAACACACAGCGTCAATTAAATGATGCATTTAAAAATGCATGGCATAACAATTTGACTTACACACATCATGAAATACCACAATAAGTTTAGTGAGTATCGATCATCTCATGCAAATAAAAAATTAAATAGATAAGAATCTTTTTATTGTGATGACAGCTTTTAGGAGTTACTCTCTTAACAACTTTCATATATAACATACAGCAGTGTTAACTGTATTTATCATGTTCTACATTATATTCTAGTAGTTATTTAGTTATCTTATTATTGGAAGTCTGCACCTTTGACCACCTTCATTTGATTCCCACTCCTATAATCCCATGCTTCTGGTAAACAATTCAGTCTCTTTTTCTATGACTTCATTTGTTTTTTAAATATAACTGACCTACAACACTATGTTAGTTCCTCTTACTCAACATAGTGATTTAGCTATTTCTACATGTTTTGAAATGATCACCACAATAAGTCTAGCTACAACATGTCATCATACAAAAATGTTACACAGTTATTGACTATATTGCGCACTGTACATAGCTATATGTTTATAGATATATATATATATTTTATAGCTATATATATTTATATATAGCTATATATATTTATAGCTATATATATATATATGTGTGTGTGTGTGTGTGTGTGTGTGTGTGTATATATAGCTAATCTCTTAAGTTCAAAAGCACTTTAACAACCCTACATTTTCACTGCTCCCACCAACAGACATTTACTGTTTTTGACATTGTGTGTTTTTATAGTTTTTGTTTTGTGTGTCTCATATCTACTTATTGCAGATATGGATGATTTTATTATTTTTGTCTTTTAACCATCCTACTAGCTTTATGCAATGCAAATTTACTACTTTTACTGTATATTTGCTGTTTCCAACGAGATTTTTCCTTTTGTAATTTTCATGTTTCTAGTTGTGGCTTTTTCGTTTATGGTTAGAGAAGTTCAACGTTTCTTGTAACACTAGTTTGACGGTGCTGAACTCTTAGTTTTGCGCTTGTCTGTAGGTTTTGCTTGTCTGTAAAGTTTTTAATCTCTTCATGTAATCTGAATGAAAGCCTTGCCAAGTAGAATATTCTTGGCTGTAGGTTTTTTCCCTTTAATCACTTTAAATATATCATGCTATTCCCTTCTGGCCTACAGAGTTTCTGCTGAGGTCAGCTGATAGCCTTATGAGAATTTCCTTGTATTTAACTCATTGCTTTTCCCTTACTGCTTTCAATATTCTCTATCTTTAATTTTTGCCACTTTAATTACACCATATTTTGGTGTGTTCCCCTTCGGGTCAATCCTGTCTGGGATTTTGTGTGCTCCTGGACCTGGGAGTCTGTTTCCTTTCCGAGGCTTAGGGAAGCTTTCAGCTATTATGTCTTCAAATGTATTTTCTGCCCCTTTCTCTGTCTTTTCCTTCTGAGACTCCTACAAGGTGAATATTAGCATGCTTGATTTTGTCCTAGAGGTCTCTTAAACTGGCTTCATTTTTTTTATTCTGTTTTCTGTTCAGCTTCAGATATTTCCGTTAATCTTTCTTCCAGCTTGTGGATCTGTTCCTCTGTGTCATCTAATCTATTATTGATTCCTTCTAGTGTATTTTTCATTTCAGTTATTGTATTCTTCATCTCTGTTTGGATGTTCTTTATATTTTCTAACTCTTCATTAAAAATGTCTCACTCTGTTCCTCCACTCCTCTGAGGTCTTTGAACATCTTTACAATCATTACCTTGAGGTCTTTAGCAGGTAAATCGCCTATCTCCATTTCACTTAGTCCTTCTTCTGGGGTTTTAACTTGTTCTTTTATTTGCATACTATTCCTCTGTTGCCCCATTTTGTCTAATTTGCTATTTTTATTTCTAAATAGATGGGTTGGTTACATTTAACAACCTTAGAAAAGTAGCCTTTTGTAGGTACACTCTATGCATCCCAGCAGTGCCCTCCCCTCTAGTCACCAGCGGTATGTGTTCTAGGGGTGCCCCCTCTTTGGGCTATCTGGATCCTTCTCTTGTGGCAGACTGAATACTTTGGGTGGTCTAACAGGCATGACTGGCCCCTTGTTCAGTTCACTGCCAGGCCCTGCCTTATGCAGAGACTGCTGGCCTCTGATTGGTGAGGTCAAGTTTTGGGGCTGCAGTGTCCCAGGGAGTCCTTGAGCTAGTGCCAACCCACTGTTGGCAAAGCAGGGTTGTTCTGGAGTGAGTGGCTGTGGGGTCAGGATCTAGTGTTAGCCTGCCGGTAGGTGGTACCAGTTCCTGACATGGCTGGCTGTGGAGTCCAGGGTGTTCCAAGGCTGATGTTGGCCCACCGGTGAGTGGGGCTGGGGCTGGATCCCAGGATAGCTGGCTGATGGATCCAAAGGGTCTCAGAGATGCTTTCAGCCTGCTGGTGGGTGGGACTAGGGCCCAGGAATTCTCAGAGCTATTTCCAGATCATTGATGGGCAGAACTGAATCCCAGGATGTCTGGCAGCAGGTCGCCTGGGCATCCCAGGGTTAGTGCCACTGCACTGTTGTGTGGGTTGGCATCCTGAGCCCTCTGGTGAACCAGACTGGGTCCTGGGGTGGCTGTAAGCTCAGTGGTCTTAAAGCATCAGGCCTGCTGGTGAGTGGAGCTATGTCCTTGCCTGGCTAGTTGCTTGGTCTGAGGCATCCCAGTACTGGTGCCAAAAGGCTACTGGGTAGGGCCAGGTCCCAGCGCTAATAAACTCAAGAATCCAAAATGATGCTTAGTGTCCTTGTGGTTGAACAAGCCCCCCAAAAGGTTACCACCCACACTTATGTCCCCATTTTGAGCTCAGTTACCTCTTAACCTTTCCAGGAGACTCTCCAAGGCAGCAAGTTCATCTGACCCAGGCTCCTTCCAAATGGCTGCTCTCACCCTGGGTCCCAGAGCATATGAGATTTTGTGTGCTCTTTTAAGAGTGGAGTTTCTTTCCCACAGCAATCTAGCTGTTCTGAAAGTAAGCCCTGCTGGCCTCCAAAGCCAAATGTTCTGGGGGGCTTGTCTTCTCAGTGCTGGGGAGTCTAACGTAGGGCTCAGGTGACATGCTCATTGGAGAGAACCTCTGCAATTGTAGTTATTCTCCTATTTGTGGGTCTCTCACCCTGGGGGTATCGGTCTTGACTATCCTACATCTCTATCCTACTACCTGTCTTCTTGTGGTTCCTTCTTTATATTCTAGTCATAGATCTTTTTTTTTTTCTTTAACTAGTGTTCCAGTCTTTCTCATCAATAGTTGCTCTATAAATAGTCGCAATTTTGGTGTGCCCATGGAAGGACATAAACCCAGAGTCTTCCTACTATGCCATCTTGGCCTTCTTTCATACCATTTCTTAGGAAAAAATTAATCACAGAAAAAGGATTTTCATTGCTAAAATGTCATTACTGAATCAAATGAATATACATGAATTGTAAGTAATCATGAACATAACAAAATTAAGTTTGTGCAGCAATTTAATTTGATTTTCAACATGTAAAATATGATCATTTGCACTAGGCTCTATTCCAATGTTCAAAACTTATAAGGTTTTTATAAGAGTCAAAGTAACTGAAAACAAACAAAAATATTACCATGTCAAGTGCCTCTTAAAAATAAATAGAATTTATTCTAAGTCCAATAATAGAACAAATTAATGTTTAAAGTAACAAAAGAAAGACAAGTTTAACAGAATCTTCAAAAAGAAAATTAGTAAGGTGAGGTTAACTTACAGCATCTGTTGTCAAAATAAAGCTATTTAGTAATCATATTTTTGTGTGCACAGCAGGTAAAATCCTTAAAGATTTCGACTTATACGTATAAGCTAAATAGTTTATCCCTGTCATAATTTACCTTAAGAAATGGATTTAAAGATAAGTTAAAGCTAAGATTTTGTTTCTACTTACAGTATTTCCCCTTATCTATGTTTTGCTTTCCATGGTTTTATTTACCTGTGGTCAACAGCGCTCCAAAGGTTTTAAATGAAAAATTCCCAAAATAAGCAATCCATAAATTACAAATGGTGCTCCATTTTGAATAGTGTAATGAAGTCTCACACTGCCCCACTTCATCCTGACTGGATGTGACTCATCCCTTTGCCCAGCGTATTCCACCCATTAGTCATTCAGTAGCCATGTCCGTTATCAGATTGAGTGTCATGGTATCTTAGAGCTTGTGTTCAACTAACCCTTATTTTACTTAATAATGGCCCCAAAGTACCAGAGCAGTGGTGCTGGCAATCCAGACCTTCCAAATAGAAGTCATAAAATGCCTCCTTTAAATGAAAATGAAAGTTCTCAACTTAATAAGGAGAAGAAAAAATTACATGTTTAGGTCGCTAAAAATCTACGGTACAAACAAATCGTCTATGTGTTAAATTGTGAAGAAGGAAAAAGAAATACATGCTAGTTTTGCTGCTGAGCTTCAGACTGCCAAATTTAGGGCCACAGTGCATGATAATTGTTTAGTTAGGATGGAAGTGGTATTAAGGTCATATAGTATGTTGAGAGAAACCACATTCATATAATCTTTACTACTGTATATTATCATAATTGTTCTATTTTATTATTCGCTATTGTGTTAACCTCTTTCTGTGACTATAGTATACATTAAACTTTGTCAAAGATAAATACATGTAGGGAAAAAGTAGTACATGTTGGTTTCAGCATCGCATAGGCATCTCAGAACATACACTCTGCAGATGCGGGGGTGGGGGGCGGGGAACTATTGTACTAACACTGACCCAGGACACGGATAATTTATCACTTTTTCTGAATACACTGGCACAAACTTTCGTGATTATTGCTGTATACCCGGCCATATGGTGTATGGCATACTATGGCATTTGGGAGGCTAACTTTATGCAAGTGCAGTTTTAGATTTTCAAACATATACATACATATGAAAACTATCAAGTAACTGAATTTTTTTCCTGATGAATTATCTATATATGTCACTTCAAAACCCATCTTCCTAAAAGTAGATTTTATATATTTCACAAAAAATGTAGTACAATTTATAGGAAATGCCATTTCCTATTTATCAGGCAAGACCACATTCAAATTTTCTTGTGTAGTTTTTCAACTGCTAATTTCTAAAGGAAAAAATATTACAATTGTAATCATCTAACTGAAGATAGTATGTCATGAGGACACTGCCCCAAACTGATAAAATTGAAGAGAAATACCATTGTGAAAATAAAACTCACTAAAGCTTTCTTTCTTTAAATATTAATTTTCTTGAGCATATCATATACAGACTGAATAATTGTTTAATCATCTAGAAGACGTTAATAATATCTGTAAATTCTCTTCAAGATGTGAATTGCTTCTGTTAAAGTTGAGGAAAGAGATAAAATGTTTGTTTCACTCCAATATAATACAAATTAATTATTTATTTTAGAATGTCTCATCACAGAGCTTGTCTTAACTAATCACACCATTGCACCCCTAAAGTTTTACTCTTCTTTGATAGCCCAACCTTGTTAAATTTCTAGAAATTTCCTTCTTGGCATTACCAAATCATTTATAAATTGAGAAGAGTTTCAGTTTCATTGCATCTGGACAGATACTAAAATAAAATTGCACCCCTTAATTTATTTAACAAAAATGTATTGTGCCTCCTGCATGTGCTAGTCCTTGCTTTGTTCCTAGAAATTCAATAGGCAACCAGATAGACGTGGAGCAAGGAAGACAGAATTAAAGAAATGATCATAAATGTCCAGTTAGCCATTAAGACTGAACACAACCAAGAGTCTCTGCTTCCTCCTAAAAATCACTGAAATGACAGTAAAATGCACAAAGTCACAAAGACAAAGAGAACAGGAGAGAACAGGTAAAAGTATAAGTCAACAAAATTGAAAAAAAAAAAAAAAAAGTAGATGGCTTAGGTTTCAGCCTTCTTTCTGCTGAGTGCCTGGCTAGGAACGGAGGATGCCGGGACAGTGTGAGGAGGTCATTAAGAGATAAACTAATCAGTATTTCAGAGTTCCACAAAAATCTTAGAAAAGGAACCAGAGATCATATATATAAGTTGAGGCTGAAACAATTGGATTGTTAAAGTGAATGAAGAATATTTAGGCTCCTCTCTCCTCTCCCCTGGCCAAATGGATTATTCTCTGGAGATCATGAACCCAAGAGGCTCTACTGGGAGGCAACAGGAGTAAGTAAGGGAATCAATGAAGTTGAAATCGTGTGTTCTCAGCAGAAGATAACTTTTTCCCCCTCAACTCTCAGAACACTGCTGCCTATCTTATATACCCCTCCTCCTGTCTGCAAGGCAGGAGATTGGAAGATCCCTCTAAAGAATTTGATAAGTCCATGAGAAAATAATTATCAATACTGACAGTTGGTGTTGCCAAAGAAATGGTCTTCTATGTCTAGTCACTCACAGGGTCCCATGAGTTGGCAAGGTCCACCAGTGCACATAGAAATTCCAACTTATCTTTTAGTGTCTCACTTTTAAATATAAATGAATGACTAGAACACATAATTCATAAGTAAAGGGAATCTGACTTACAAGACCAAAGCAAAATAAAGAAATAAGAAAGTGAAAGAAAACAAAGACCACATTACCATATTAAGGAGCAGAAGGAAACTGCAAGCAACTATAATAAATCTCCTTCAAGAGATAAGAGATGTGGCATTCATGAAACAAGAATAGAATGCTACTTTTAAAAAGTGGGATAACATTAATAGAACAATAAAGAGCCCTTAAAATTTAAAAATATAACAGAGCTTATCAAGTTAGGGAGATAAAGTAAATCACCTGTGAAATAAAATAAAATTTAAAAATAAAATGAAAGTCACAAAGACAAGGACAATATTAGAAAAAAAAATTGTAATAAATGGATCATTTCAGAAGATACAGATATTTAATAGGAATTCCAGAATAAAATAACCTAGAAATAAGAGGAAATTATAGTAAAAGGTACTAGGAATTTTCTCAGAATTGAAGTATACAAGTTTTCAGGTTGAAAGAGTTCAGAGAGTTCTCAATCCAATGAGTAAAAACTGATCCACAACAAGCTACCTTATTAGTAAATTTTACAACACCTGGAGTAACGAGAGGTTCCTCAGAAGAAAGAATATGAGCAGGAAAAAGAGAAAAAAACAAACAAAACAAGTCATGTCCCGATAGTGAAGAATCTGAATGGCCTTATAATTCTCAAAACAGTAATGGAGATATAACTTCAAATTTCTTTCTAAAAAGTTATTTACAACCCATAAGCATATACCCAAACTAGCGTGAGAATAGAATAAAAACAAGTTTAGATAGTCACAGCTTCAACAATTTACATTCTCAGGAGAGTTCTGGAGAATAACTTCAGCAAAACAAAGGTATACACCAAGAAAAAGGAAAGTAAGTAATCTAAGGTACATAGAATTCAACACTGCTGCTGCTACTGCTAAGTCACTTCAGTCATGTCCGACTCTGTGCGACCCCATCCCTGGGATTCTCCAGGCAAGACTAGAGCAAGGCAAATCTCAGGGCAAGGGTGCACAATTGATGTCCCAGGCGTGAAGAATGGGAAGTTTAGATTGGGGTAGAAGAATAGAGGGCACCAAGACAGATGTCCCCAGGGGACAGGGGGCATGGGATAGAACTGAACGATGATCAAACACGCTTTATCATCCTGAGAGGCACTTGACATAACGTTGGGGAATTGATTAGCAACAAGTACAAGGAAACTAAACAATCGAAATTTTAAAAAATAAAAGGAAATTACTAGCCTTCAGGGGAAAATGTTATTTAAGAAAGAAAAGAAATGTAACCAAACTATACTGTGTGGCTCAGCAGTAAAGATTATTATGAGAAGGGTGCATTTAATGATGAGTTAAACAATGACTAGTTATTTTCTAAATTGGCTAATGAGAGGATGGATAGTGGGGAATATGGAGGAGTATAAGAGGTTTAAATCTTTATCCTTTATAGTAGAAAGTCAGCAAATAATGACTATAACTTTAAAATCCATGCAGTTGCAGTGTAAGCTCTAAGAGAGGTAGAGGACGGGCACTGCTGTTTCCACTGTAAATATTGTAGTACTATTTGTCTTTTTAAACCAAGTATACATATCGTTTGAATAAAAATTTAAACTGTGTAAATGCTAAGATAATTATCCTACAAGTAAGAAGAAGTTTTAGGAGTCATGAGAGGTTACTTAGCCTTAAGTAGACAGAAGTATTATGTAAATTATTTTTCTATTTCAGCCTCTGACAGGAAAGATCGTGTGGAAGAGATTTGGGGGGGTGGCATGTCTGTAGGAACGACATTCCCAAGGGAGTAAGGGGAGCAGGATTGGACAAAGGAAGGAGTTAAGCTGAAAGCAGTTGCCACAAATGCCTCCTAGGAGCCCCAGTGCTGGGATGGCTGCTCAGAGTTGCCCCAAAGGAAGCCAGGGGCCCAAGTGTTTGACTCCACTGACCAGTCACTGGATGAAGATCAAATCTCAGAGGGGAGGTGCAATCTTGGATGTCACATTAAGTGAGGCAGCTTCCTCTGAAGGCAGGAAATTCCTAGAGAGGGATTCAGATCACAGCCATCGGCCAGTATGGCCGGCAGCTGAAAACGAGTGTGTCGGTCCCAGTGGGGGGTTTAAGTGTCACACTAGAGCATACACTAAAATCCTTCTTTTATTAACAGTTCAAGTTGCAGAGTTTTATGTGTCAAAATTGGGGACACTTGAAGCTTTTTCATATTTTTTTAAAGATGCAAAAATTAGAAACAATTTTTTTGAGATGGAAGGTAACCTTCAGAGATAGATCACCATGATGCAGTTTCTCCACAGTGGTACTAAAGTATACTAGAAACAGTACTTTTGTAGGCTAATCATAAAATGGAATGAAATTTCTCTTGGAAATGCATTCAGAGTTCCCCCTTTGAATGCATGCGCACGTCTCTTGTAGAGTAACTATTTGCAGCTGATGTGGAGACTCCACTTCGCCTGATGCATATCTTATTGGAGCTGCTGCTCCAAAGGTCTGCAAACAGGAATGTGGAAAGGTAAGGGGCACAGACAGAGCGGGGAGGCAAGAGGACTGACAGGCATCAACTTTCCAGGGATTTTCCCTTCCCTTAACTGTCTCTCTTGGTCCAACAAAACCACTGTAAATACTTTGACTACCTACCATGACTTGGCTGAGGTGTGAAGTGGGGTGAGAAGACAGTGTCCTGAAGGCAGCTTTTGTTGTGTTCTGCAATATTGAAATAGAAGAGCATGAAAAATGAGAAGTTCTATAGTAAACAGAGAGGGAATTCTAGCCAGTGAATCTGCTGCCTGTGAGAGACTCTTGTTTCATTTTAGCGTGTATTTACTGAGTGCCTCATATGTGCCTGGCATTGTGGGGGGCATCAGACAGAACACAAGGCTAAATGCACAAGAGCCAAATACTTGAGGAAGCAATGAAATGTCAGGGATTGCCTGTTGTGAGAAAAATGAACTTGATCTAACCTCACTGAGGAATGTTGAAAAAGTCGACTAATCAAAAACATTAGAAATACTATCAGGGGTAACCTTAGGAAGTACTGATAAAGAATTATGAAGAACAAAACCTCAGAGTAAACTCAATGTAGCTACTGGTGCAAATTGAATATCTGTGACCATTCACTGAAGGTAGGATGATATGTAACTGTAGCTTTAATTCCATATGAATAGAGCCGAAAACCTACTGTAATATCATGGCTACTTGCTGGCTACCTGCATGCATTCAGGGTATTTCCTTGCTTAACCATAAAATCAGTTAATTATAAATTTATGAATTTGCCAAGTCCCTTTGGGTCTCACTTTCTTTTTTTCTCCCCACACTATATATGTGTATAGGCATAACTGAACAATAAGAAAAATATATATGCATACCATCATTCAAAAAGAGCAAGACCTTGTCATGAATATTTAACTAGAAACCTCATTCTATAACCTTTACAACTCCTTCAAGCATTATGATTCCACGGGGGATTCAATTTTTAGCAAAATGCTCTTTACAATGTGGTTTTAAGAAAAAAACAAAGCATACTTTTGAATCAATTTAGAATCAAAGGGCATTTGAAAATATTCACCCAATAAACCATATCACTTCATCCAGAGTATGTCTTTCAACCAATAAGCTGTAAATGTAAACACACTTAACATGCATTTTACGTTGAAAGGTCCAAAATATTTAACATGCCATACTTCAGAGCAGCTCTAGAGTAAACAAATATTCCATATAAAAGTTGGATTTTTCCTTCCAAAGTCATAGTTTTGTCTGTTTGCATAATCTGTTACCAATATTTTGCCCTAGTCACATTTTCTCCCATTCCTAGACAGTTGTGTGATGGGTTTATCATTGTTACTTTATTTTGGTCGCAAACCATGAGTAATTCATTTTTCAATTGATTTATGCTATTTATAAAGTGCCACATCAACTATTACTGAAGTTCAGCTTTTGAATTCTGACAGCGCTGGTAAATAAAACACTATCTGCAGTAAAGAAATTGCTGAGTGCTGTTTGGAAGAGTTCTCTTTTGACCTAATTGTCCAAATGCAATTGGCAATCACTTCACACAAATTCAGATTATAAGAAACTGCTCTTTCCCTGAAGACAAGTTACTTGTCTGATATTTCAGTATGCAAATAGCACATACTTCTGTTTGTGTTTCTGATCATGTACTATTCAAAGCTTCTGAAAATACCATGCTCTAAAACACAATGTCCTCCTCTAAAAATGCTGAAAAAAATACATGTGTAAATGTGTGCAATCACGTATAATATCATATTCCTGTAAAGCAGGAAAATACATAACCGTGTTGGCACCAAAGGAATGTTGTACTCTCTGTTATATCAAGAGGAGGCTTGTGTGCTATTACCTAGTAAGAGGCAGGTCGTCTAGCAACCCCCTTGAACAACTGGCAGCTTAGTTTACATTCTGCAGAGCAGCTGCCTCCTCCTATTTTAACTGGCATTGCATCACAAAACATAATAGTCACTTGTGTAATTTGTAACACTGACAGGATTTGACCTTATTCCCGCAATAAATTTTCTGCAATATTTAAGAAGGTCATCTAGTTACTTGCTCACACTGAATACTATTTAGAGGTCCATTCAATTCAAGTATTTACCTTTACCAATACCTAGCATTGTTAACAATCCTTTAATTTTTCTAAGTATCGTTAATGCCAGAGTATTTTAGCTTTTTTAGGTATTGTTACAGGTAACTTGGAATTCTCTAATTTGGAACTTGGAATTCAAAGACAATCAAAATATTCACTGAGAATAAACAAAGCACACATTATGTATTAAAAAACTGTCTACTGTTTACTTTAGAGGCAACTGCAACACAATAAGCTTCAAAAACTAAACTGATTGACTGATTGATTAATCAACTGCTCCTCATAAGAATGTAGTAAAACCCTTAGCCGCTTGGAAAACACCTCAGTCTATGTCAGGCCATATGGGTATCTTTTTTCATCACCTGCTGAGCATCCTAACTGAATCCCATTCCTGTCTATTTTAACAAGAACAACCCTCTGTCATCATATTTCTGATAATAAATGAAGACGGTATCTAATTCTGTCTGTATCTGCTCCAAGTCTACTCTTTCAGCATAGATTCTTCATCAGTGTTCGAAGAAGACTAGAACGTGGTGATTTGTCTAAAGTTTTTGTCATAAGGAAAGCTCTGCCCTTCTAAAACAAAAAAATTACACACCCTCATTTATTTCATTTGAAGCTTTGACCGTACTTGGGTGGAAGCTGAGTCAAAAGGCTCCTGCAGCTGCCAGCTTCCCGGAGATGACCCCTCTCTGTTTACACCTCTGTGTAGTTTTTTTTTTTTTTTTTTTAAGGTTTAATGTAGCAGCTGGAAGTTTCATATCTCACTCCAGCTTTTGGCAAGATGAGAACAGAACAGCTTCCAGGCTTGATATAACATTCAAAACTCTCCCTTTGGGATCCTTCTGTTTAGACCTACACATTCTCCTTCCCAACGCCATCCCAGATCAGGCGCCTGCAGCCTTTCTGTTTAACCATTTGGTGAGCACTTCCCCAAAGGCTGCCTGTACAGAAGCAGAATACTTTCAAAATTATTTAGACCATGATGTCAATCAAGGTGATTCATTTTCTTTGGTCTTTTAAGAGCTCATAGCTACTATTGTCATGTTAACTGCATGCAGTTTACACATAAAGAATCCATTTGACGGAAAGTTGACCATCTGATAAAAAATTAACTGGATCAGAACGTTGTTACTAGTGTTTGTTCCTTAAAGCAGAAAGTCACAGAACTAATTTGTCCTGTTGTCTTCTGTCCTCTCTTATATAAGACTCAACTCACTGCCAATCAAGTCAAAGTTTAGAGACTTTCTAAGGAAAAATAAGCATTTGCAAACTGAAATGTAACACAAATCACTTCAATAGCTTAGATTTGTACTTTTTAAGATGTCAAGCTAAACACAGTAGGAAGTGAAGGAGTATTAGCTCTGGATTTCAAGTTATTATAATTTTTCAATGTCTGTCTCATGTTTTTGGCTGTCAGATATAATCATCTTGGAAATCCCATCTTCAGTGTTAGTTCTGTTTAGGGCCTCAGGGGAACAGCTATAAAAATGAATTAGTCCCATGAAAACAAACTACTTATGGGTGTTTCCTGCATGGTATTTGGACTACAGAATAGACATTCCATAACCTTGACTTGACAAGAGTGCAAGGTGACAGATGAACAACACTGGAGAAGGTAATGAATACAAATTTACAAATTTGGTTCTACATTGTTCTACCCATCCCAACCCTGACTCAAATGTCTAGAAGGAAATATGGATGCTGCCCTCAAATTATATGAAAAATCTATTTACTGCCTTCTTCATTTGAAGACCCATACCTTCATTTTTAGACAAAGCAAAAAAGTAAAGCAAATTCATTTAATGCTGTTTCTGTGTTCCATCTACTAAAATTTCTAACTTTCATAAGCAACAACACCAGGAAGTGATCATTTGAATAATCTTCTACATGAGTGCCCCCTCAGCAATTTTGTCCATCCCTGGTGACTTAGGCGGTAAAGGATCTGCCTGCAATGCGGGAGGCCCGGGTTCCATCCCTGGGTTGGGAAGATACCCTGGAGAAGGGAATGGCAACGCACTACAGTATTCTTGCCTGGAGAATTCTATAAACAGAGCAGCCTAGTGAGCTAGTCTATCGAATCACAAAGAGTCAGACACGACTGAGTGACCAACACACACACACACACACATGCTAGAAGAGTAGGGCAAAATGGTTAAGATCATTCTCACAGTTCTGTTGCTTTCTTGTTATAAAAGCTTGGCTAAGTTATTTAACCCCTAATTAACCCTTTCATTTTGTGAAAGAAAAGCAAAAATGAAAAACATAAGAATACTGAATTCATAGAATTAATGTTAAATGAGATAGGGCATATGGAGACATATTATAGTTTTATTCAAAATAGATTATAAAATGTGTACCTTCTAGTATAAGTTGTGTGATGTACTAGTCAATTATTTAAAGATTTTATTGAACATATGTATGTTTCCAATATTTGCTTGTGCTAGGAATTTTTTGCATTGAATGTGTTCACATTTAATTACTCATCTGTGTCAACTGTTGAACATATTTTCTATATACAACAAATTACTTAAAACAGATATCCCATAGATATATGATGGTGCTCCCTCATCAAACATCCATGACCACATCTTAATAAAGACAGTAAATACAATCATAGAAAGATTATGAATGGAGACAGCTAAATGTTCCCAGGCTTGTCTTGGGCTTCTAATCCAGAAAGTATCCATTAATAAGTTACCAAATATAAGAATAAATGAAGTATATAGTACCAGTCTCTAAGAGATACAGACCTACACCTAAATAAGCACCAATTTAGGCCAACTTGGGCTTCCTTGGTGCTCAGACAGTAAAGCGTCTGCCTGCAGTGCAGGAGACCCGGGTTCGATCCCTGGGTTGGGAAGATCCCCTGGAGAAGGAAATGGCAACCCACTCCAGTATTCTTGCCTGGAAAATTGCATGGACTGAGGAGCCTGGTAGGCTACAGTAAATGGGATCACAAAGACTCGGACACGACTGAGCGACTTCACTTTCACTCTCACTTTAGGCCAACTTATCACATATGTTGAATAAGTTTTATAAATTGACAACATGCTGATATGCCCTCAGATCTACTTTTATTTTGGATGACTGCTCTAATACTATCCTTGGACTGGGCACATGAAACAGACATATTGGAGGTTACAGTTCAGTGTCCAATGGGAGAAACAGATAATAAACAATAATATTATGAGTTATGTATTGTGAAGAAATAACCAGGACACAGTAGTTCAATAACAGTAGTTGAATAAAGTAGTTGAATAAAGGGTCATTATCCACCATAAATGGCCCAGGAAAGTGCTTGGGGAATTATATAACATTTAAATTGATATCTGAAGGATGGAGGGGTCAGTAATGTGACTAATGGGGAAGAGGGTGTTATAGACTGGTTATTTGTGCTCCCCTCAAAATTCATGCTGAAACCATATCCATTAAACGAATGGCATTATGAGGTGAGACCTTTGAAAGGTAATTAGAATTAGAGGAGTCCATGTGGGTCGACCTCTCATGGCATTATAAGAGTCAAGAGAGAGTTTGCTCCCCCTCACTGCTCTCTGCCAGAAGAGGATACAATGAGAAGTAGGCAGTCTACAGCCTTGAAGAGGGTCCTCGCTAGCACTCAACAGTGCAGACATGTTGAACTTGGACTTCCAGCCTTCAGAACCATGAGAAATAATTCCTGTTGTTCCCCTGGAGTAGGAAAATGGAAACCGACTCCAGTACTCTTGCCTGGGAAATTCCATGAACAGAGGAACTACAGTCCATGCGGTTGTCAAGAGTCGGACATGACTGAGAACACACACTGTTTAAAAGCCACCAAGCCTACAGTTTGTTATAGCAGCCCAAATTAACGGACGCAGGAGGTTTTACGCAAAGTGGTTAGGTTGGCAGAAGCCAGAGAAGAAATGGTTAAGCAGTAATGATCCAGTGTTACTGCTTGCACAAAGAGGATGTCTAATGGTGTTCTGTAGGTAGTATCACAGCACTGCATCCTAAGACATGAGTGTCATTGTAGCTTCTGGTCAGAAAGTGACTTTTATTATCAAAGAGGACAATTATAAAGTGTTTCCTTCCCCAGAGACTAGTAAAGAAGGCTGAGGATGGAACTGATTCAGTTAGAAGAAGCTGCAGGGCAGACTGAGCCAGATGTCTGCATTTTGCAGACCATATCAAAGGCAAGCAAAGCCTCAGGTTCAATTAATTAAAAGATGTACTTTATTTAATTTTACAGAACTTGAGAACAGACTAAAACAACAAAAGTATCAATCAGGGCAGCCTGAAAGTGTAAAATAACATGGGTTGCACATAAAAGAAGCTACAAAATTTGGACAATAGAGAAAAAGAAAATTTAACCCAACCAGAACAAAGAATATATCATTAACGGCAATAACTATCACTAGTTTGTGAGAAGAGACTGAAAGTTAATGCTGTTAATTCAACAAATATTTATTGTCTTACATCAGGGTACCAAAAAAACAAGGAGACAAAGATACCTGCTCTCAGGGAACCTACAACGAGGGGCTAACAGGAGGAGGGGAGAAATGACTGGCATCAAGCATTAAACACAAGGAATATGTAAATGATATAGTAAGTTAGAAAATGCTAAATACTGTGGAAGAAGAAAAAGTTCAGTAGGAAAAGGAAGAAAAAGGTGGCAGAAGGGCTGATTCACAATATTAAATAGTTGTTCCAACAGAAAGAGACTCGCAGTCTTTCTAGTTGAGGGACGTGGAGGAAGGAAGGGATAGTTAGGGAGTTTGGGATGGACATGTACACACTTCTGTATTTAAAATAACAACAAGGACCTCCTGTTGTCCATGGAACACAGGGAACTCTGTTCAATGTTATTTGGCAGCCAGAATGGGAGGGGAGTTTGTGGGAAAATGGATACATGTATACGTATGGATACATATGTATGGTTGAGTCGCTTTGCTGTTCACCTCAAACTGTCACAACATTATTCATCAGCCTGACCCCAATACAAAATAGAGTTTTTAAAAAAATAGCTGTTCAAGTCAGCCTCATTGATAAGCTGATGTTTAAGCAAAGACTTGCAGGAGATAAAGGAATTCTCAACAGCTATCTGAAGGAACAAAACTCTAGGTTAAGAGAATCCAGCTCAGGCATTGCTGTCAGTACTTATATTTCCATGTAGTAAAATAAGTATTTCATTCATTTACATGATCATTATACATATATTAAAATATATTTTAGGCATGAATTATCATGTTCAGGCAAATCCTTTTCTTGCCTTCAACTAAATAAAATAGCCCTGCCAGATGTCACTAGAAATAGATTTCATGACTTCTTTGGATCTTAACTAACAAGATTCAAGATTCTAAATCCAGAATAGGTAAAACAAAGAAAGCAGTACTCATTACAAAATGCTGCTTTGTGAGGGATCATTTCTATCCCAACATGTTTCACATTATCTTGGGTAAAATAGAGGAAATAAATATGTTATGAACCTTACCTGAGGAGGAATTAAAAAATAATTTAGCTTAATATCCAACTTTCACTTTTGACATTGTAGTCCCAGGTAAATTCTGCTTTCTCCAGTTCGAAAGCAAATAAATGTTAAAAGCTTAATCTGAGGAGGCTTGGAAGATCAAGGAAAGCTTCCACCCCGACTCTTCCTGCCCTCCCAATTGAGAGAGTTGTTTTAGAGGAAGTGAAGTATGATTTAGTACTTAAAATGATATTATTCTTAGAATAAGATACGCTATATATGTATAATTTTTAAATTTTTTAATTTTGTATTGCTATAAGTTGATTCACAATGCTGTGTTAATTTCAGCACACAGCAAAGTGATTTAATTATACACATCCATATATCTACTTTTTCAGATTCTTTTCCCATATAGATCATTACAGAGTATTGCATGTAGTTCCCTGTGCTATACAGTAGATCTTTGTTGATTATCTATTTTACATATAGTAATGTGCATATGCCAATCCCAACCTCCCAGTTCATTCCCCACCCCCCACCCACATTTCTCCTTTGGCAACACAAGCCCACCCTCTGTGTCTGTGAGTCTGTTCCTTTTCTATAAACAAGTTCACCTGCTTATTTTTTTTTAGATTCCACATATAAGTGATATCATACAATATTTGTCTCTCTCTGACTTACTTCACTTAATATGATAAGCTCTTGGTCCCTCCATGTTGCTGCAAATGGCATTATTTCATTCTTTTTTAGGGCTGAGTGATATTCCGTTGTATATAACCACATCCTCTTTATCCATCATCTGTCAATGGACATTTAATTTGCTTTCCTGTCTTGGCTATTGTGAATGGTGCTCCTATAAACATTGGAGTGCATGCATCTTTTCGAATTAGAGTTTTTGTCTTTTCTGGATGTTCACCCAGAATAGGATCGTAGGATCATGTGGCAACTCTATTTTTAGATTTTAAAGGAATCTCCATATTGTTCTCCGCAGTATAACTCCATAGTACACCAATTTACATTCCCACCAACAGTATAGGAGGGTTCCTTTTTCTCCACACCCTTTCTAGCATTTATTATTTGTAGACTTTTTGGTAATGGCCATTCTGACCAGTACGAGGTGATACCTCATTGTAGTTTTAATTCACATTTCTCTATTAGCGATGTTGAACATCTCACATGTAGTATATATGTGACCCCTTGATTCTTGAAAAAAAGAGATTCTTAGCTTTTTTAAAATAATGGGGAGAGGGGGAGAAGTTTGCTTTAGTTTTGCTAATTAAAGCAAAAATGTGATGAAATTATTGAAAAGGCCAGTTAAATCTTAAGGCAGCATTCATGGAAATATAGTATTCAGATCTTAAAAGTAATTTACATATATTTTGCATCAGTCCTATCATACGTAATTAATAAAGTTCATTTCTGAGTATTACATTTAAAAAGAAATTTTAGGAAGAAATGGTTAGGTTATAAGATCATGACCTCAGTGATGCAGGGGTACAGAAGCTGCCATAAGAAGAATGGTTAATGAACACAGTCAGAGACAAGATAAGACAGAACTTTCAAATATTTGGAGGGCTGTCATAATGGCTTTAACAGAAGCTTTTAGTACATTCCATATGACAGAATGAGGCCCAGTGGCAGGCAGTTAGGAAGAAGCAGATTTTGGCACAGAGTAAGGAGAAACTTTGTGAAAATTAGAACATTCTAGATTTTTAAAAAGTGGTTTATCAGCTCATGAACTAAACTCTGGTTATTATGAGTATTCAAAAAGAATTTAGATGGTGAACTATAGTCAACATTCCCATATATAATGGAATCCTACTGTCTAGGCTTGATCGCTGAAAA
This sequence comes from Cervus elaphus, assembly GCF_910594005.1. Lineage (NCBI taxonomy): Eukaryota > Metazoa > Chordata > Mammalia > Artiodactyla > Cervidae > Cervus > Cervus elaphus. The sequence continues at coordinate 19,600,843 of NC_057847.1, read as the reverse complement.
ATTTTCCCATAGTCACATTCCTCGATTTTATGATGTTTACAAATGAGCAATGGCTAAACTAAAATGCCTTCTCTTCTGAATCATGTCATAAAAATTAGTATAAATTTGAGCTACTTCATTTATAAGTTTGTTGATATATTAAATGTTATCCAAGCTATCATGGACCAAATTAAAAATGCTAGAAATGAGGTCATACTGCTTAGTGAGTTAATTTTCTTTAGTGACAATGATGAATTGGGTCATTCTAGTTCCTAATTTATTACCTTTTATCTCCACACATTCTTTTGGCCCTGCTTTGTGATACCAGAACTGGGCTTTGCAGACCACATTTCTCATTTGCGAGCTAGCTTGGTGTTAGGTCCTGCCAATGCAAGAAGCTGGGAGAGACTGCAAGCCTGAAGGGAAGAGGGAGGTTCTCTTCTTCCAGGGCTCTGTTTCTCACGCTACGGTGAGAAAATCGGTGTGTGTGTGTGTGTTGGAGAAGGGTGATATGGAACAGTGTTCTAGAAGTCTCTCCCAGTGGTAGAAATTCTCATAGTTTTGCAGCAGTTGACGACCTCCATCTACTTGCCCCTTCAGCCCAGCATCAGTCAGCATGTTTGTGTGAGAGCCACAGCCACTCATCAGGGGTCTGACTCTCACCTGTTAAGAGATCCTTTCTTCTAGAACTCCCTTCTTCCCTTGTATTTTGGTAAGTCTCAAGAGTCCTTCTTTCTATAGCTGCTACTCAGAATAAATTTGAGTTCCCTATTATTTCTTATCGTAGTTAATCATCCTATATCTAACTGATAATCATTTACACTTATATTTACCTGGACAAACTGCTGTCATGGTTCCCACCCCCTGATTGTACCATGACTAATACAAGAATTGACAATAAAAATTAAAAGCAAATGCTGTGTGCTGTGCATAGTCGCTCAGTCATGTCCAACTCTTTGCGACCCCATGGACTGTAGCCCGCCAGGCTCCTTTGTCCAAATAATAAAAGTCAATTCAAAGCCTCTCACTACTGTTGTTGTTCACTCACTCAGTTGTGTCCGACTCTTTGTGACCCCATGGACTGCAGCACACCATGCTTCCCTGTCCTTCACCATCTCCCACAGCTTGCTCAAACTCATGTCCATTGAGTCAGTGATACCATCCAACCACCTCATTCTCTGCTGTCCCCTTCTCCTCCTGCCTTCAACCTTTCCCAGCATCAGGGTCTTTTCTAATGATTCGGCCCTTTGCATCAGGTGGCCAAATTATTGGTTTCTCCTAAAACTATCACACAATAAATAGGAATGTTATTTTCCTTCCCCTGATATTGTGATGATGTCTAGGATAATGGGTTGAGTAAAAATGGTTTTAAACACATTTCACTGGGCACTGGTCCTGTTCTGACAGAGAGCTTGATGAGTATCATATACATTCATAGTCTTCCAACAGCTTGCCTGACCATAGACCCCAAGGACTGCTTAGAAATATGTGAAGCACTGATTTGTGGAAGGCAGAAGCTTGACATGAACATCAGTTGTGTAAAATCTCACAACAACAACAAAAAATTAACACATGTAGCTTCTTTGGTGTCACATTTAACCATATCCAGTGATTATGGGGTTTCCCAGGTGACTCAGATGGTAAATAATCTGCCTGCAATGTTGGAAACTGGGTTCAATCCTTGGGTTGGGAAGATCCCCTGGAGAAGGAAATGGCAACCTATTTCAGTAATCTTGCCTGGAAAATCCCATGGACAGAGGAGCCTGGCAGGCTACAGTCCAGGGCAGGTGGCAGAGAGTAGGACACAAGTGACCAACAAACGCAATAACCATAGTAACTATGAAAAGGATGCTAAAAACATAGGATCTACTCTAAGTCTACATATCAAATAATTCATTATAAATTTGGCATAAAAATGTTGTATACTAATGTTTGAGTATAAATATATATAAATTATAAATGTTCAATCAGCTCTGTAGATCTCAGTAGAATCTAGATACTTGCTCCAAACCAAAATTCTATAAAACAAGATAGCAATCACCAGAAAAAAAAGATGTAATAAAACAGGTCAAAACATTAAAAGTCAAATGTTCACCATCTTTCCTCTTCTGCTTGTGAAAGAAAGACTTTTAGTTGCTCAACTATACTGCTTCATTATACTGATTTAGACGGTGGTGGTGCTGGAGGTTATAAGTATGGATAAAGAATGAAAAAAAGTCAGATAAAGAGAGTGATTTTGCTGTGCAACAGAATAAAATGTAGGGAGCAAAGAAGGAACTAACAAAAGGCCCTTAAGGTATTAACATAGGGAACAAAAAAGTGGGGGAACAGAGAACTTGGGATTGACATAGAAGAGCCAGGGAGAATCTAACTCAGAAGTAGAGAGTTCTGGTTGGGAGCTGGGGAAACAAAGGTGTGTGATTACAAGAAAGGCAAGGATTTAGGGGAAATATTGATTGGCCAAAAAGTTTGTTCATAACATCTTACAAAAAACCCAAACAAACATTTGGGTCAACCCAATATACATGACTGAGTGACTGGGCTGAACTAAATATATGTAAAGGAAATTTTAATATGTTTTCCTATGTGACGTTTGTTTAATACTCCCCAGAGTAACCTCAATGTTGTTGTTCCATTGCTGAAACTTCACGGACTGCAACACACCAGGCTTCCCTGTCCTTCACTGTCTCCCGGAGTTTGCTCAAACTCATGTCCATTGAGTTGGTGAGGCCATCCAACCATCTCATCCTCTGTCGTCCCCTTCTCCTCCTACCCTCAATCTTTCCCAGCAGCAGGGTCTTTTCCAATGAGTCAGCTCTTTGCATTGAATTCGTCAAAGTATTGGAGCTTCAGTTTCAGCATCAGTCCTTCCAATGAATATTCAGGGTTGATGTCCTTTAGGGTTGACTGGTTTGATCTCCTTGCAGTCCAAGGGACTCTCAAGAGTCTTCTCTAGCACCACAAATCGAAAATACCAATTTTTCAGTGCTCAGCCTTCTTTATAGTCCAACTCTCACATCTGTACATGACAATTGTATAGCTTTGACTATACAGATCTTTGTCAGCAAAGCAACGTCTCTGCTTTTGAATATGCTAAGTTTGCCATAGCTTTTCTTCCAAGGAGCAAGCATCTTTTAATTTCATGGCTGCAGTCATTATCCGCAATAGTTTTGGAGCCCAAGAAAATAAACCCTGCCACTGTTTTCACTGTTTCCCCATCTATTTGCCATGAAGTGATGGGACCAGATGCCATGATCTTAGTTTTTTGAAAGTTGAGTTTTTCTGTTTTGCATATAGGGTTATTGTTACCATCTTTCTAAATTCCATATATATGCGTTAGTATACTGTATTGGTCTTTATCTTTCTGGCTTACTTCACTCCGTATAATAGGGTCCAGTTTCATCCATCTCATTAGAACTGATTCAAATGAATTATTTTTAATGGCTGAGTAATATTCCATGATGTATATCCATGGATATATTCCTTATCCATTTGTCTGCTGATGGGCATCTAGGTTGCTTCCATGTCCTGGCTATTATAAATAGTGCTGCGATGAACACTGGGGTGCATGTGTCTCTTTCAGATCAGGTTCCCTATATGCAAAACAGAAAAAGAGACACAGATGTACGGAACAGACTTTTGAACTCTGTGGGAGAAGGTGAGGGTGGGATGTTTAGAGAGAACAGCTTCAAAACATGTATATTATCTAGGGTGAAACAGATCACCAGCCCAGGCTGGATGCATGAGACAAGTGCTCCGGGCTGGTGCACTGGGAAGACCCAGAGGGATCGGGTGGAGAGGGAGGTGGGAGGGGGGATCGGGATGGGGAATACATGTAAATCCATGGCTGATTCATGTTAATATATGGCAAAAATCACTACAATATTCTAAAGTAATTAGCCTCCAACTAATAAAAATGAATGAAAATAAAAAAAAGAAAGATGAGTTTTAAGCCAACTTTTTCACTCTCCTATTTTACCTTTATCAAGAGGCTCTTTAGTTCCTCTTTACTTTCTGCCATTAGGGTAGTATCATCTGCATATCTGATATTTCTCCCAGAAGTCTTGATTCTAGCTGTGATTTATCCTGCCCAGAATTTTGCATGATGAGGTTACTCCCCAGGGAAACCTCGACAAAATGTAATAAAGTTTTCCATTGCTTTCCAAGACTTTTTTCTGTTTTATTTGGTGTGGCACATTAGTTTATTTTGGATGTGACAGGATAAAAGAGAGAAGTCTCAGGGTAGCCCAGTTACATTCAGGACTCAGATGGAAAGGAGAGGCCTTCCCATCCTCTGGTGCATCTTTCTATTACATGCTTTCATATCAGTTTTGCATAAAAAAATGCAACTGGAAAAGAAGTAAATACTTACCGCTGTCTGTATTACATATGGGTTCCCTTCTTTCTACCCCAAATTTCATAATATAATTCAAATGTATCTTTTAGTATTCAATAAAGATGACCTAATGTACTAAAGATGTCCTAGTACTAAACACAATAGCTGGTCATTTTTAAATCCTCTTTAGGTTATCAAGTATACTATTAAGTACAATTTTGTTATAAAATTTATAGAGATTGGTGACATTATTTGTATAGTCAAGATTATACTCTTCCCATAACAATGAATGCTCAAGTAAAAGGAAATATCCAAAATACTTATTAGTTTATCTATTTCTTACTTCAGAATGCCACTTTTTTTTCAGTATCAGGAATAAAAATTTAATACCTTCTTGGGAGTTGAGGGTACTAGAAAATGGGAGAAGGCCAAGATGAATAGCATAGAGTTTCACCATCAGGCTAATGAGTGAGAATGATTTAAACATGGCAGGGCCATGAGCCCCCTGAGTTACAAAAAGTATGTCTGATATTCTAGAAACTAAGATCTTTCTGCCTGATGTAGAAGAGAAACTCTACAGACTATTTGAAAGCTTTCACTTCTTATTATACAAAACTACTGCCTCTGAGTATTGTGAGTTTCACTTCTAGTAATGGAGAATTCACCCTTTACTAGACCAATGCCCGCCCCCACCCCCACCACAGGTAACAATCAGAAACTTTGTGCAAAGAGTGTTTTTAAATTACCAGGACTGGAACTAGGGTGAGGTGAGTACAAGGTGCAAAAGTTAGGAGTGCCAGGAGCTCAGTAATTCAGAGAAATCACATTCTAATGCAGTGTTTTTAAAATTTAAAATTTGTGCAAAAACTCCACCGTGAACAAAGTGTCAAAATTTTAAATAAAAATAGGGCCAATGTTGTAGATTTTTTTCTCTTATCTCTGGTTCTAACATGGTTCCGCATGACTCTGTCACTCATCCTTCTTTAAAATGTTGGTATTTTTCTGATCATGGATTTTTGCATTAATTAGTAAGCAACAAATAGAATGAAGGAAATTATCTGGGTTCTGTGAAGGAGGTAGTTGCTCAGGGAACGACTGAGAGAAAAAAGGTACAAAAGATGAGTGAGGATCATCTCTGCTCCATCCAAACTAATCACAGTTACTCCTCTGGAAAGCGTCAAAAATGTGATTGTGAATGTTACCGTCTCAACGGAGCCAAACATTTTTTGACCGTTAATGTTGAATGCTAGTTTCATCTTCATCTTTGCCTGGCATTTGGAGCTTGCTGTATAATCTGTGCTAACTCCAGTCTGGAACACTATAGAACAACTTGACAGTCTGAACTAAAACTGCAGCAAAGGGAACCATTATCGAGTTGCCACTAAGGAAAGCCTTCAAAAACTAGGAAAAAAAAAAAATCTTTTGGTAATGGCTTCTGTCTCAGGTTGTTTGAGTGCAATTTGACAGAATTTGGTAATAGGGATGTTTGGTAAATTCAGAGATGCTCTGCCAGAATCCTTTCAAGAACCTTGCTCCTTGGTTCTGGGGAATGCAGTCATCACTGCTGCCAGCTCTCACCTCATTCAGGGTCCACCTTAGGTGAAAAGAACCACCTTCCTTGACATCACACCCCTCTCAGGGTTGCCCATATCTGCTGGATGAGCAGAACAGGAGTTGAAGGGCCCTCAGCATTTCGATCTAAGGCAAACAGTTCTGAAGGGCAGTATTCTTGCATAACTCTTGCTGGATTGGTCCAAGATACATTGGTCTGCATTGGTTCAATTACTCCTGATGTTCAGCCTTGCTTCCTCTGCTCCCTTTCATATCTCTCATTCCAAAGCCCATCTCCACATTTGCTCTGCAAACTCAATGTAGACAGAGAGGGAAACTAGAGGACATTTTTTTCCTTTTACAATTATTATTCCAAACAACAAAAAATGAATGCAGAAAAGAATTAAATACACCACTATATTTGCCACATAACTCTTTGATCTCTCTCAATTTAGATTGTAATTGGCAGGCTCCAGATGGTAAAGAATCTACCTGCAATGCAGGAGCCCCAGGTTCAATCTCTGGGTCATGAAGATCCCCTGGAGAAAGGAATGGCAACCCACTCCTATTCTTGCCTGGAGAATTCCATGGACAGAGAAGCCTGGTGGGCAATAGCATGTGGGGTAGCAAAGAGTCGGACATGACTGAGCGACTAACACACTTTCTTTCTTCCTATGATTTTGGATTCATATTTTTGACTGATATTTTTTAATATACAGAACCTTATAGCACATTTGTTCACATGTCTATCTTTTGCAGTGCCCTTGTGGTATTCAACGGTAGATTTCTTAACTGTCTCCAAATTTATGGCCTTTAAATTTTTTCCTTTTTTTCACTGCTTAAGATAGTGCTGTTATAAATATTTTTGCACAAATTGCTTGCTTGCTTTTTTGATTAATTCCTTTGACAATTGCTTTCCTAGAGTTGGATCAGAGTCCTGTAAATATCAACACTCAGACCAGTCAGCAGAGGAGAATGGAAGAGTAAAAGGGAAAAGAATAAGGAGTCACATAGTTACCACCTTTTCCTTTCTTATATATAAAAGATGTCTGTAAAAGGAATGAATATAAATCTCAGACAACCTGAAAATCCAATCTTGGCTAATTTCATTTTCCCTATGAATCTTCTTGAATAATCCTACTTTACAGTAATTTAACTCAGATGACCAGTATATCTACTACAGTGGGCAGGAGTCCCTTAGAAGAAATGGAGTAGCCCTCATAGTCAACAAAACAGTCTGAAATGCAGTACTTGGGTGCATTCTCAAAACGACAGAATGATCTCTGTTCATTTCCAAGGCAAACCATTCAATATCACAGTAATTTAAGTCTATGCCCCGACCAGTAATGCCAAAGAAGCTGAAGTTGAACAGTTCTATGAAGAACTACAAGACCTTCTAGAACTAACACCCAAAAAAGATGTCCTTTTCATTATAGGGGACTGGAAAGCAAAAGTAGGAAGTCAAGTAACACCTGGAGTAACAGGCAAATTTGGCCTTGGAGTACAGAATGAAGCAGGGCAAAGGCTAATAGAGTTCTGCCAAGAGAACGCACTGGTCATAGCAAACACCCTCTTCCAACAAAACACAAGGGAAAACTCTACACAAGGACATCACCAGATGGTCGACACTGAAATCATATTGATTGATTATATTCTTTGCAGCCAAAAATGGAGAAGCTCTATACAGTCAGCAAAAACAAGACCAGGAGCTGACTGTGACTCGGATCATGAACTCCTTATTGCCAAATTCAGACTTAAATTGAAGAAAGTGGGCAAAAACCTTTAGACCATTCAGGTATGACCTAAATCAAATCCCTTATGACGATACAGTGGTAGTGAGAAATAGATTTAAGGGCCTAGACCTGATAGACAGAATGTCTGATGAACTATGGATGGAGGTTCATAACATTGTACAGGAGACAGGAATCAAGACCATCCCCAAAAAAAAGAAATGCAAAAAAAGCAAAATAGCCCTCTGAGCAGAACTTATAAATAGCTGTGAAAAGACGGGAAGTGAAAAGCAAAGGAGGAAAGGAAGATATACCCATTTGAATGCAGAATTCCAAAGAATAGCAAGGAGAGATAAGAAAGCCTTCCTCAGCGATCAATGCAAAGAAATAAAGGAAAACAACAGAATGGGGAAGACTAGAAATCTCTTCAAGAAAATGAGAGATACCAAGGGAACATTTCATGCAAAGATGGGCACAATAAAGAGCAGAAATGGTAGGGACTTAACAGAAGCAAAAGATATTAAGAAGAGGTAGCAAGAATACACAGAAGAACTGTACAAAAAAGATCTTCACAACCCAGATAATCATGATGGTGTGATCACTCAGCTAGAGACAGACATTCTGGAATGTGAAGTCAAGTGGGCCTTAGGAAGCATCACTACGAACAAAGCCAGTGGAGGTGATGGAATTCCAGTTGAGCTATTTCAAATCCTGAGAGATGATGCTGTGAAAGTGCTGCACTCAATATGCCAGCAAATATGGAAAACTCAGCAGTGGCCACAGGACTGGAAAAGGTCAGTTTTCATTCCAATCCCTAAGAAAGGCAATGCCAAAGAATCCTCAAACTACTGCACAATTGCACTCATCTCACATGCTAGTAAAGTAATGCTCAAAATTCTCCAAGCCAGGCTTCAGCAATACGTGAACCGTAAACTTCCAGATGTTCAAGCTGGTTTTAGAAAAGTCAGAGGAACCAGAGATCAAATTGCCAACATCCTCAGGATCATCAAAAAAGCAAGAGAGTTCCAGAAAAACATCTATTTCTGCTTTGTTGACTATGCCAAAGCCTTTGACTGTGTGGATCACAATAAACTGTGGAAAATTCTGAAAGAGATAGGCATACCAGACCACCTGACCTGCCTCTTGAGAAACCTGTATGCAGGTCAGGAAGCAACAATTAGAACTGGACTTGGAACAACAGACTGGTTTCAGATAGGAAAAGGAGTATATGTCAAGGCTGTATATTGTCACCCTGCTTATTTAACTTATATTCAGAGTACATCATGAGAAACGCTGGGCTGGAGGAAGCACAAACTGGAATCAAAATTGCCCGGAGAAATATCAATAACCTCAGATATGCAGATGACACCACCCTTATGGCAGAAAGTGAAGAAGAACTAAAGAGCCTCTTGATGAAAGTGAAAGAGGAGAGTGAAAAAGTTGGCTTAAAGCTCAACATTCAGAAAACTAAGATCATGGTATCTGGTCCCATCACTTCATGGCAAATAGATAGGGAAACAGTGGAAAGAGTGGCTGACTTTATTTTTCTGGGTTCCAAAATCACTGCAGATGGTGATTCCAGCCATGAAATTAAAAGACGCTTACTCCTTGGAAGGAAAGTTATGACCAACCTAGACAGCATATTAAAAAGCAGAGACATTATTTGCCAACAAAGGTTCGTCTAAGTCAAGGCTATGGTTTTTCCAGTGGTCATCTATGGATGTGAGAGTTGGACTATAAAGTAAGCTGAGCACCAAAGAATTGATGGTTTTGAACTGTGGTGTTGGAGAAGACTCTTGAGAATCCCTTGGACTGCAAGGAGATCCAACCAGTCCATCCTAAAGGAGGTCAGTCCTGGGTGTTCATTGGAAGGACTGATGCTGAAGCTGAAACTCCAGTACTTTAGCCACCTGATGCAAAGAGTTGACTGGTTGGAAAAGACCCTGATGCTGGGAGGGATTGGGGGCAGGAGGAGAAGGGGACGACAGAGGATGAGATGGCTGGATGGCATCACTGACTCGATGGACATGAGTTTGAGTAAACTCCGGGAGTTGGTGATGGACAGGGACGCCTGGCGTGCTGTGATTCATGGGGTCGCAAAGAGTCGGACACGACTGAGTGACTGAACTGAACTGAACAGTAATTTAGACTTTGAATATGGATAGTGAAAATAAATTTGTTTATATACCATTATCCAAAATCCAGTTTATAGAATATTCAATGACTTATGTTTAGTATGAAGGAAAAAAGTTCAGAGGGTAAACAAGTTTGGCAAATAGTACATATTAAAAATCTTCTTAAAGATTAATAATGTAGTTTACTTCAGTTGTTCAGTCAAGTCCAACTTTTTGCAACTCCATGGACTGCGGCACGCCAGGCCTCCCTATCCATCACCAACTCCTGGAGCTTGCTCAAACTCATGTCCATTGAGTCAGTGATACCATTCAACAATCTCATCCTCTGTTGTCCCCTTCTTCTCTGGCCTTCAATCTTTCCCAGCATCAGGGTCTTTTCCAGTGAGTCAGTTCTTTGCATGAGGTGGCCAAAGTACTGGAGTTTCAGCTTCAACATCAGTCCTTCCAATGCATACTCAGGACTGATTTCCTTTAGGATTGACTGGTTGGATCTTCTTGCAGTCTAAGGAACTTGGAAGAATCTTCTCCAACACCACAATTCAAAAGCATCAATTCTTTGGCACTCAACTTTCTTTATAGTCCAACTCTCACATCCATACGTGACTACTGGAAAAACCATAGCTTTGACTAGTCTGACCTTTGTTGGCAAAATAATGTCTCTGCTTTTTAGTATGCTGTCTAACTTGTCTTAACTTTAAAGAAAAAATTCTTACAGCAATGAAACTTATTAAATTTATTTAATCCATCTAGCCAGAAAATTAATACATAAGGAAAAAAGAGACTATGGTGTATATAGTATCATTAAAAAACTTTTAGGAAAAAATATTTATATATGCAGACTTACTATTTTAACATGTACCTATCTTTCTAGAAAAGCCCATTTATGCAATACACTATTATCCCCTCCAATACGTACCGCCCATCCAGGCAAATTTTAGGTGTTTTACAAAGGTTTATGAAATTGCAGTAAACATCTGTTAAAAATCGCTTTGTTCAATCCTAGATATTTATGTAATATAGTTTTAAAGAAAGATAACAGCTAAGGGTAGCTACAGAAAAAAAATTATAGAAATCATGTTGAATTATTTTTCTTGTACATATGAAGTTGTTCTGTGAGAACAAGAATACTCAGCAGATGTACAGATCCATTATCTTTTCATATGGCAATATGGTCTGCCTTTCAGAAAATTGGAGTGTTTGGAACATAAAATAATATAAATGGGCTGATGGGCAAAGCATTTTCTATGAAGATGATTGGCACAAAATAATGAAACAATCATAAATGATGTTACATAGGTGAGCTTAATTGGACAGTAACTCTTGATGTTCACCATTTAACGAAGCACCAAGTATATAATAACCCTGCGCCATGCTTGGAGCAGCAGATTTCCTGCACCTATATCCACACGCACCTCCCACGTTAAAACCCAATGTCTGGTTTCCATTTATTGTCGTTTCACCCTTGACCCTCTCAAGTCTTATTGGAGCTGCTCCATGAGTCACATAACCTGTGTATTCAGAAATAGGTGTTTGGAAAGCTACATCTGGTGATTAACATTAAAGATCGGAGACGAGAGATCTGAAACAGCCTACTTAATTCATTCTCTCTTGGCACTGCCACAGCTAGCTCCACTATTACAGATTGAGCTCCAAGAACTCCTCAGAAACCCCCTCCTACCTTGAAATTCCAAATTATAGTTCTCTCTGTATTTTTAGATAGTCATAAAATTATTACTCAAGTAAAGATTTTTTAAATCAAGATTAACCCTTCATTTTAAAGTTGAGAAAACTGAGGGCCAGAAAGTTGAAAGTACATGCCCAGATTCAGAGAATAAATTTTGCGTAAATGTGTATGAAAATACAGTGTCTCTTGGCTCCTAATACAATTTTTTTCACTGCATTTTTCTAAGAAGCTTTGGAAGTATAGCTAAAAAATATTGCATTATGATTAAAAAATACAAGTTTTAAAGTGAGAAAGACTGAGGTGACAAAAGGAGTCTGATTTAACCCTCTGACCTTATTTTATTCACTAGTAAAAGAGTAACACCATTCTCTTTGAAGAGGGACCATCAAGAGTGCAGCAGTACTGCCGCCTGACAACTGAGCTCACTTCTCAGAAGGTCAGACCAACAGACACAACTAAAGTAGAGTGGGAGAAGGAAGAATTTATTACTTGCAGCCTTTGATTACTTAAAATTATTCTTCTCTATTAAAAGAGCTAAGTTTTGAAGAAAGAGACAAAATGGTGCAGTAGAAGGACATCCAGCTCACCTCCTCTCACAAGCACACCAGAATCCCAACCAACTGCTGAAGAACCAACCACTGATTTTTAAAAAAAGAAGAATGGCATCATTCCTTATGACATAGTATTGTTGTGAGTTTTATGTTATGAGTTTTATGAGCTTTATGTAACATAGAGCATGGTTAAGTGCCAAAGAACTGCTAACTATTCTTATTATATATGTAAGTAAAGTTTATTTTCTGTGTATTATCATAGCCTTCAAAAACTGTGGCTTGTTTCGTATCAAATTTGGAGACTAATCTCATGTACATGATAAGCCAGGTGTCACATTCAAAACTCATGCTGACTTCAGTGTCTGAAAGAAGAGAGTAGAAATACTTTTCCCTATTCCTCCCACTAGATGCAACTGAAAATCCTAGACATTATATATTAAACCGACATAGGAAGATTTTCAAAGGTAGAAAGAAGGCAGGCAATCTAGGGAACTAGAGCCCCAGGATGTACATGGTGGGGAATTCCCTTCATTTTCTTCTCACCTCATACATCCCAGGCTGGGTACTGAAGAAGCCAGCGACCCAAAAATGCTAATAACAATGACTAAAAAAGAACCTCCCAGAAAAGCTCGCCCTCCTTTCCAACAGCCCAGCAAACGGACAGCTTAGCAAGACAGCCAACATGGAGACGATAACCACAGACAAGGCTGTTGCCCCGCAAACAAAGGCCCTGCGGAGATTCTAGGCTTCCCCACCCCGCAGCCCCTCACTCCCACCCCCCCACCCCGTGCCAGGCTGTAAGGAGGCGCCACCCTCCCCTCCAGGGTGGTGTCAGCGGAGGCCTAGTGGAGTCAGGCCTTTTAGCACAGCTCAGCAATAACCAGGCCACCCCAACAGTGCTGGTGGAAGCCTTGTAGGAAGCAGTTAGGAGGCATCCCTCCTCCCAGCCAAGGTGGTATCAACAGAGGCCAAGAGAGGAGATGATTTTTGACCAAGGTACAGAAGGAATTCCGTGGAGGAAGAGGATAGGCTTTTCAACAAATAGTACTGAAGCAACTGGACATCTGTAAGCAAAAAAATATAAACCTCAACCTAAGCCTCAAACCACTTCCAAAAAAAAACCTCAAATCATATATTTAAAAATAAAATATATAAGATCATATATTCAAAAATAAATCATATATTTAGAAAATAACATAGGAGAAAACTAGGGGGGACCTAAACTTGGTGAAGAGTTCATAAATATGACACCAAGGGTATAATCCATAAAAGTGAAAAGCTGGTAAATTCAACAGCATCAAAATGAAAACTTCTGCTCTGGGAAAGATCTTGTTAAGGGGATGAAAGGACAAACTCCAGAGTATGAGAAACTATCTGACAAAGCACTCATCTAGAAGTCTTAAAACTGAACAGTAAAAACAAACAATCCAAAGAGAAAATGGGCAAAAAACATAAGGAGAGCTTTCATGAGATGATATACGAGCAAGTATGCTTGTGAAAAAAGTTCAGCGTCACTAGCTAAAAGGGAAATGCAAATTAAAGCCATGAGGAGATACCATTATATATGTCTCAGTGTGAATAAAAAAAAGATAGTGACGACACCAGATACTAGCCAGAATGCTGATACTTGATATACTGTGCATCGCTGGTAGGAATATAACATGGCTCAGCCACTTGGGAAAACAGTTTGGCAGTTTCTTAATTAAACATATATTTACCAAACAACCCAGCAGTTGTACCCCTGAGCATTTATCTGGGAGATACGCAATATTATTGTAGCAGCTTCACTGTAAAAGACAAAAAATGGAAACAACCAAATGTGATACTGCTGAACAGAAAAAAGAAATGAACAGTTGATAACACACAACTTGGATCTCAAGGACATTATGCTAAGTAAAAACAAACACAAAATCTCAAAAGGGTACATACAGTCCTTTTCTATAACATGCTGGAAATGATAAAATTTTAGAGACAAGACATGGATTAATAGTTGCCAGAGGTTAGCCAGGACGGGAGGAAGGGAGGGAATTTGATGTAGCTACAAAAGGCGCTGAGGGGAGGGGGAGATCTTTGTGGTGATGGAATAGTTCTGTGTCTTGATTGCACTGATGGTTACAGGAGTCTACACATGAGATAAAGTAACACAGAATTCTATGCACACATCATGTCAATGTCTAACTCCTGTCTTTGATATTATGTTATGATTATGTAAGATGGGCCATTGGGAGAAATTGAATGAAGGGTACACGGGTCTTCCATATGTACCCTTTACAACTTCCTATGCATCTATAATTATTTCACAATGAAAAGCTTTTGCTTTCATTTCATCTGAGGGGTATTCCTAGGAAACAATAGAGACTTAAATGACTTCCAGTCAGAAGAACCATGCTCTGTCAAGGGCTGCTGCTGCTGCTGAGTCACTTCAGTCGTGTCTGACTCTGTGCGACCCCATAGACGGCAGCCCACCAGGCCCTCCCATCCCTGGGATTCTCCAGGCAAGAACACTGGAGTGGGCTGCCATTTCCTTCTCCAATGCATGAAAGTGAAAAGTGAAAGTGAAGTCGTTCAGTCGTGTCCGACTCTTGGTGACCTCATGGACTGCAGCCTACCAGGCTCCTCCGTCCATGGGATTTTCCAGGCAAGAGTACTGGAGGGGGGTGCCATTGCCTTCTCCGTCTGTCAAGGGCAGTTGAAAGCAAACTGCAATGCACAGGAGGATTAGCTACCAACCACAGGGAAATGCCTTATATAGAGACTTCTGTGACCAAGAAAATAGTCATTCCTTTCCCATATGAGTTCCCAGTAGGTTTAATGGTTTTTAACCCCTGACTTCAGATTACAAACTAAGCAAGGAATTTTAGAATGTTCAATTTTCAGCCCTGCCCCCAGTGATTCTGACTTTTTTGAGTTAGGATGATCACAATTATCCTAGAAGATTCTAGAGTGCAGCATGCACTGAGAATACCATATTACACTAAAGAATGTAAAAGCAGTTCAGTGTCTGAAATGTGACACTCTTTTGAGCCCCATAAAGGCAAAATAAACCCAAAGATTTATGCTATTCTAATGGTAAGGTTATTTTAAGGCCAGTTTCTGAGCCCCCAGAACCTCCTAAATCTTAGTTAATGGAGCAATATTCAGAACCCAGGCAGTTTAAAATATCATAGGTAGTTTTCAACATGCTATGTTTAAGAAGAAATTAGTATTTTATCTTTTGGATATCACTGATTCTCTCAAAATGACCCCTTTACTTTTTCATGGCTATTAATAAGATGCAGGAGAAAAAAGTGCTCTAAATTTCAGGTATTAATATGTGATGAAATGCTTCTAGGAGGGGAATTCTCTGTGGTGTAAACCACGGCAAAGAGCAGCAGGGACCCTTTCTTATTGCTCAGGATAGTAGAATGACAAATGTGTTCTATAAAGAGAACTTGACACAAATTTAAAAATTAAAAATCATTAAGCTTTATATTAATTACTATAATTATAAAAGGTTCTCAAAATTCCACATTAATATTTATGGCTTCAATTAAACTTTATTTAACAACAGTTAATGATGTTCCTGAGCAAAGTTGAATATTATAGTTAATGTCTAACTGTGGTATAGGGCAAAATCCTGGAAACAGTATGAGAGCTGAAATAGAGGGCTTCTGTTCATGTCTCTATTATTCTATTCCAAGTTATTTGACCCCAGATGAGTTCTTCATCAGTTTCCTCATGTGTAAATTTGAGATAATAATAGTCTGAGGAACAAAAAAAATACTAATATGAGAAAGCACCAGGCTGCAAAGTGCTAGACTGACATTGCCACCATTATTACCATTTTTAAAATTCAATTCTTGTAGTTTAGCTGCCCACTTATAGGTCTGTGAAATTAACTTTTTTTTTTAAACTCCTATTTATATAACTAGAACAAGCTTCCCATGATCAAAATTACTGTATGGAGAATCAGTTAATTGAAGGGTGACGGTTTCCAAATTGTAAATGACTTGGGCATATTTGCTGACACTGATGAATCTTATTAATTATAACTTATGAAAGTAGCCAGCTCCCTTGGCATATAGTGCCATGTGGCACACAAATATTGGATGTCATTTACAGTTTTCCTTTTATAAATTTTAAAGTTGTATTTTATTTCTATGTCTAACCTTTCCATTAAAGGGAACTTCCGTTGAGCTAGCACTAAAATTTTAAGTTCTAGATTTAAGAGCAGATTTCTAGTAATATACATCAAGCTGTCAATATTGCATACCCTAAAGCAGTGTGGAGGGCTGTAAGATATCTGGAAGAATTTAAAAATGTCTGTAGCATGCAGTACTAATTGGAAAGTATGAACATGATATTGATTCATGTGAGAATGAATGACATGTAAATTTTTTAAACTTCACAAATATAAAATTATACAATCCTGAATAGCTTACAAATAAACATCAATGAATGATTTGTTAGAACAATTGATAATAATTTAAGAACTAGCTGTAACTTGAATATTGAAAATCACAAATAATATTTTAATTGGGCCAATTTTAGTATCACCAATAAATTATGACTTTTTAACAAAAATATTTTATTATACAAGTATGAGAACTTACCTTTTATCTGTGTAGATATGTAACTAATATCATGTTTATACTTCAAACATACTAACTCTACATCTTTAAGAAAATTATTGTTAAAAATTAAAATTTAAAGTACGAAAGTAAACTTGGTGATTCCTTAAAAGCCATCATCTTCTGCACTACAGCTTTTTCTTCTTCTCCATGAAGAGATATCTACTTCAAAGTATACAAACATGAAAGTGAAAGTGTTAGTCGCTCAGTCTTTGTGACCCCATGGGCTATAACCTGCCAGGTTCCTCGGTCCATAGAATTCTCCAGGCAGGAATACTGGAGTGGGTTGCCATTCCCTTCTCCTGGGGATCTTCCCAACCTGGGGATTGAACCCAGGTCTCCTGCACTGCAGGCAGATTCCATAACGTCTGAGCCACTAGGGCAGCATACATATGTAGTTGTTCTTACATATGCAAGCAATATTGATGTGAGTGTATTGGCTCATCTGTTTTTCTTCTACCTCGCTTCCTCCCAAACAGAATTACAATATCCTATTATAAATAGCTACATCATAACATAAAATAATTAGCCAAGGAAACTGAGATAAATAGAATAATGAGTGTTTGAAAAATAAGTTGAAGCTCTAAGTAGTTTAGAATGCACATGGCTTGGAGTACTTGCCAGAGAAGGGCTACAAATTTAGCTTTAAGGGAAAATATGATGGGTTCATGATCCATCAGGTCCAGATGCTCAGGAGGTGTGATTATTTCCAGTGCTGACATATGTGAGACATCTCTCCCATCCATCCTTATAAAGTAAGACCCTCTTTGATATAGTAAATGGCATCATCACCACCACCTCTACACTAGCGATAAGTGTCACAGGCATGTTTTCTTATAGCATCTCACTAAGCTGACTGATGCTATAGCAGCAAAGTTTAGGAAAGTTTATTTTACAGGAGTCAAAACTGTGCAGAACAGGGACCCAGTTCCCTAATGTGCAAGAAATATGGACTTGAACCATAGCGAAAGAACAGTGGCAAAATGGCTCTATCTTAAACCACAGACAATTTTAAAGTTAACTAGAGGAAAAACTTTTATTGAAACTTTTATTTCATATTTAACAAGACAGAATTTGGAGACAAGGGATGTTGTTAAAACATTGTTTTAGATCACAGAAGGAATACTCTGGAGCTCTTATGATAACTCCAACTGATGACTGGTTTTATTTAATCATATTTCTATGATCTAAAAATCTCAAAAGAATTTGTCAAAATAATTATCTTGACATTGGATCAGAGAAGAAACTATTGTCCTTAAATTACAGAATTTCTTATAAAAGGAAGAACTTAATACTTGATTCAACTTTTTTTTACTACCATACTATCAAAGTAACAGTAATTGCATATTTAGCACTCACAGTGTGAAAGGTGCTGAATTAACATTCTTTTAATAATAGCAAAATGACACTGTCCTCGGATGCAGAAATCTAGGAAAATGTTATGTAAATATTTGAGGTCAGAATTGATCTGAAGTGTTTAGAAAAAGGAGCGAGATATTTAAATGAGACAAATGGCTTGGATGCTTAATGGAAACAGATGGACAGCAATTAGAGGGAATGCTAAGCTAGAAGCACCACTGCAAATAGTTTCCGGCTGGAGAAGAGTGTATGATGACAGCCCAGGAATGAGAGGACCGAGAGAGGATAAGTAGAAATTGCTTACTCCAGCTCCAGTTTTACCTCAACTTCTCAGTTAGTAAATAAATAAATAAAGAATTTTAAGATTGAAAAATAATTTAAGCGATGTGAGAAGATGAAAGGGCTTCCCTGGTGGCTCAGACGGTAAAGAATCCTCTTGCAGTTTGGGAGACCTGGGTTCGATCCCGGGGTTGGGAAGATCCCCTGGAGGAGGGCATGGCAACCCACTCCAGTATTCTTGCCTGGAGACTCCCATGCACAGAGGAGCCTGGCGGGCTGCAGTCCATGGGGTTGCAAAGAGTCAGGCACGACTGAGGGACTAAGCCCAGCAGAGAAGATGAATGTCCACTTTATTTATTTATTTATTTATTTATTTTTGAACGTCCACTTTAAATCATAGGATATCATTTATTTTTTTCTCCCCCACTCTCCTCTCTCTCCTCCTCTTCCTTCTTTCTTTTCACTTACCACACTCAGGATTTGTTTTATAGCTTTGTCATTTTCTTCATTCTGTAGGAAATGGGCACAGACACTCTCACAACTGCAATCTTGGGTGAATATTGTAAAGGAGAGAGGAAAAAAAAAAAAAACCTGTACTTGATGGGAGGATGAGGTGGAAAGGAACTGGCTACTAACATTCATTTTCTTCATGTTCAGTAAGTCTAGCAAATCTGAATAACATGGAAAGAGAAGGGGCTAAAATGGCTTAGAGATTCCCCAGGTTCACTTTCGTGAAAAACTAGTTGTAAATTTCTGGTTTGGCAAATCATTTTTAACTAGGATAAGACAGGCAAGTTGGGATAAGTGTAGAACTGCACTTATTACTTGGTTTGTTCTGATTATATTTAATAATGTTGCACAATGACATTCAAAATACACCCTGCTAATGATTTTAATTTCAGTTTTCTTTTTTGAGGCTACCACTTAAATAGCCTGAGGCATTAGAGTTATGACAGAAAATGCTGGGACTTACTTGTAAACTACTCACCTTCAAAATCATGAAACATGCATCTTGATCATTAAAAACCTAATTGAAATCACGTTATGTCAAATAAGACAAATAGTACAAGAAGCAGTGTACATGGAGATTGAAAATATTTGGAAGGAAAATAAATCTTTCTCATTGCTCACAAGTGTTAGGGGAAAGCAGGTGCTTGCTCTTAAGGATAGTAACTTGGGGGGGAAAAAAGAAATTTAAAAAAAAAAGGATAGTAACTTAGGAGATTCCTTGCTTTTTCAGTAATGGAAAAGTCATTGAAGTTTTCAAAACATGCATCAAGCTATAATAATAAATGTGTATGTATCTTGAGTAGAACAAAAAATTTTAATTTTACATATTAAAATAACCATAGCTTATTGAATATCAGAAAAAATAAATATTTGGAATTACCTAGTTTGGTGATTAGTACCAAATTTCTTCACAGAGGATTTAGCCATACACTTTTTTAAAGATTTATTTATTTATTGACTGCACTGGATCTTTATTGCTGCATGCAGGCTTTCCCTAGTTGAGGCAGCAGGAGCTGCTCTCTAGCTGCGGTGTGCAGACCTCTCATTGTGATGGCTTGTCTCCTTGGAGACCACCAGCTCTAGGCACCAGGCTTCAGTAGCTGCTGTACGTGGGCTCAGTAGTTGTGGCTCACAGGACACAGGCTTAGTTACTCCATGGCACAGGGGATCTTCCCGGACCAGGGATCCAACTGGTCGATCTTTCCCAACCAGGGATGCAACTGGTCAATCTTCCCTGACCAGGGATCCAGCTGGTGGATCTTCCCAGACCAGGGATCTAACTGGTGGATCTTCCCGGACCGGGGATCCAACTGGTGGATCTTCCCCGACCGGGGATCCAACTGGTGGATCTTCCCCGACCAGGGATCCAACTGGTCAATCTTCTCAGATCAGAGATCCAGCTGGTGGATCTTCCCAGACCAGGGATCTAACTGGTGGATCTTCCCAGACCAGGGATCCAACTGGTGGATCTTCCCTGACCAGGGATCCAACCGGTCAGGATTGGATTCTTAACTACCAAACCACTGGGGAAGCCCTAGCCAAACACTTTTAAATTTATATCAGAGTGACAAGTATTCAAAGGAATACCCAAAAATAAGTGACCAAAATTCTTGAAGAAGCATGAATTTTCAATTTCAGAAAGCTTGGATTAAGATACTGTGTAGGAGTCATATTATATGGCAGAAAAAAGTCTGACTAAAATCCAGAGGTCTAGACTTTGCAACGCCCCTTTTTGCCTCTTCACCACTGTAAGATTGTTTTCCTTTGTATCTAATATGAAAGCTTTGGACTAAATACACTGAGTTCCATTCTAATTCTCATACTTTATGAATCTGAAAATCTTATTGGAAAAAGAGAATGTATTCTCAATCCAAGATTAGTGTTCAGAATTCAATTATGTTCCAGGATTCAAATGTGCATGTTATGATCTCAGTTATCAAAAATATTTACATATAAAAGAATTCTAAGAGGGCTTACACCAAAATGCCAACATTTATTTTATTTAACAGCATTTATTTTATTTAGTGATATTATTACCACTACCACATGCCAGGCACTGGGATCTTCACTGTGGGTACAGTGGTGAACAAGAAGGACCTGGGCCTGTCACTCATGAAGCATGTCAACCAGTGGCTCTATCTTGGGAAGGCAGAATTGCAGTGTGATTTTCTTTATTTTTTTTTATCTCATTTCTGAGTTGCTACATTTAACACTTTTGTAATAAGAAAATGTTACTACTTAAAAATTTCTACTGTTTTCAAGACTCACATAGTTCTACTATATCTATACAGTGATGGGCTAAAGAACACTCAGAACTTGAATGATGCTACAATGTTTAACAAAAGCAAGGCACCTGATTAAATCTATTTTCACAAGTGATGGGTTTTATGAGTTTTATTGTTGACTTATTGATGTATCAGACCCTTGTGGTCAGGTCATCAGAGAATGCAAGTTAGAAACATGAGACTTCTTACAATTCTTGATCCTATCTAGAAACATAGAAAATTCTTGTAAACATTCTGGTGATAAAATACCCAGAAGAAACTATTTTTTTTAAGCTTTTTTAAAAATTTATTTATTTATTGAAGGATAATTGCTTTACAGAATTTTATTGTTTCTGTCAAATGAAACTTTATTTTTAAGTAAAATCATTATGGACAAACCTCAGTAGTCATACTCCAGATAGTAAAACTATACAGGGCCACCTATAAAGATAGATTTGATCCTGAACTAAAGTAGCCTCTCTGATGAGGTCTGTAATTCTGTCATAATCCTTGCTATTTGGATGGCCAATGACAGTATAATCCTTGCCAATCTTGATCCATTTTTTTCTAGTCATTGTTTATTGATTTTTGTTTAGTCTTGTATGATTCACTTTTATTGTCTCATAGTTCTCCTTGACTAAGGACCTGTTTGGGAGAAATGAGAAATTCCTTCTAACATTTGCAATACTTAAGCTTTTCAGCCAGATATGGCTTTCTTTCTTATTACATTTTTGCACTTTTCCTTTCTAAGTTTTCTTTTAATAATTATCTTCTTCTAAATCACCCATAGGTCTTCATTCCACATGAATTTCACCTGATAGCATTTTAGAAGTTACTGTTCTTATACTATTGCAATTATTTTTCCCAATCTGATAATATATAGCTTTCTAGGTATTTTCATTCTTCTTATTACTATTATTGACATAATTTTTAGTAATCTATTATTGGGCTTCCCTAGTGGCTCAGTGGTAAAGAATCTGTCTGCCAGTGCAGGAGATGTGGATTCAATCCCTGGGTCAGGAAGATCCCCTGGAGAAGGAAATGGCAACTCACTCTAGTATTCTTGCCTGGGAAATCCCAGGGATAGAGGAGCCTGGCAGACTATAGTCATTGAGATTGCAAAGAGTCAAACATGACTTAGCAACTGAGAGAGAGAGAGAGTATCCCATGGCATGGATATACCACAGTCTATCTCTCCCACTTGTGGGCATTTGGATTTTTATGCGCCCCTGGTGGCTCAGCAGTGAAGAACCCACCTACCAATGCAGGAGACACGGATTTGATCCCTGGGTTGGGAAGATCCTTGGGAGAAGGACATAGCAACCCACCCCAGTATTCTTGCTTGGAAAAACCCATGGATAGAGGAGCCTGGCAGGCTACAGTCCATGAGGTCACAAAAAGAATCGGACACAGCTTACCAACTAAACAACAACAACAAAATCTATTACTAACATTTAAAAGCAGACATATCTACATGTAATATGCTAATTATAGCCCAAAGGAATACATATTAATAAACATGATGTTGAGAATGATCTAGATAATAACATAAGAAAAATGCTGGCATTTTTCAATACCCAGGTGGCAGTGTATTATTTCTATAGACAGCCTAATCTGATATTCAATAATTTTAGAAAATTCAGGATAATATAACAGAAATTGTTGTTTGTTAATTTGTGGAAATGGATTTTAACCACTCTTCCTCCAGTTTTCTATAGTCTTCTATAGTGGTGTTTTATTAATTTGCTATATTCATCATGCTGTAGTTTAGGCCTGTATCATGATATTCTCTAACCAGGAGCATTAACCTCTACTTTTACATATAGTTTAGGCTATATTAGCTTGAAACTATTCTTCCTATGTCTTATCACTAACTTTTTAATTTACATTAACAAAAATTTTTCAAATCTTATTAATACAAGGCACTTTTGCGGATACAAAATCTAAATGTTATTTCTGTCCTCTGGGAAATTTCAATCTAGCTAGGAAATTACACAAATTATAATAATTCAAACTTAATTTCTAGTTAAAGTTAATCCAAGTTCTTTCAGGTTGTACAGCATAAAGTACAACATGTACAGTGTAAACTTCATAGTTATTTGAATATGAAGATATGTGACTGCAACAGTCCAGACCTCATTAATCACCAGTATTGGTTCAGTTGATCTAGCTGACTTGACAAATGTACGTTTCCCTTCACCTCTTAGCCCAGCATAGAGCACAGGTCATAAAATGTCCAAAGTGCTTTCCTCTGAAACACTGATAAATGTTACTATGTACATTTTACACATCAAGACATTAGAACTCAGAGAAGTTAAGTTCTTTGCCCCAGTTCCACATCTAGGGACCCTTTTAAGTCTAATCTTTTCAATAAAACATGGTTGCTATGGAGCCACTAATGTCAGAACCATTGTTCCTTTAGTAAATTCCCCAGCCGACTGCCTAGATCCATCCCAGGGATAGTGGAATCTGATCTATGCAAAATTTATGGAAACTATTGCCTTTTCTACATTTACAATTAAAGTATTTCTGGGAGAAAGGAGAATTGAGAAGATCTGAGATCAATTAATAGTCACTTCTTATAATATCATGCTGTAAAGGATCTGAAGACTTGTTTGAGATTAATTTTAAAAAGTGCCATCATTAATTATTGATGTTATCACAGGCATAGAAAGAGAAGGTACTTGTATACAGCTAAGGCATTTTCTACCCCTAATCACAGTTTATCCATTTTACCTACAATAGAATTTTACTGGTTTGTGGTCACTTTATTTTTCACTACAGTGCATGCTGTAATCTACCATGACCCTCTGTTTTGATTCCCTTATCACACAACATACTAATTTTTTCTATTTTAGCTTCTAGTAACTATCTACTTCAAATAGTTCTTTTTATAATCATGAGGGGGAAAGATCTTTAACCCATTTAGCTTATCTTATGGAGATATTATAGTTTGTCACTTTGAATAGCTAGGTATCATAAAGGATGGACATAAAGAATCAAAGTCAACATATAGGAATAAAAAATAATTTATAGTCACAAAGAATTGAGTTATGGTTACCATAGTAACCTTAACTATGAACATTAACCATTTCTAAGGTAGAAAACTCAACCATAATAGTACAGAAACATGGCTTTTTCATTCCTAATAAGCTGGAGATATTATATATCATAATTGTATGCAATACATTACTTCTGTGGAGTAAAGAAACCTCAAAGATGGTAAATCAGCAGTTTTTAAGGGCTGACTAGCTTCTGCAAGAGGTCCTGTGGGCAGAAAAATAATATATCTTCTATTGCAAACTGTCTATGGATATCTATGTAATAAGAGAAGTTAAAAAAAAAATTTGGACATACTATAGTCTTGGAAATAAAGACAAATCATAGAATCTCAGAGTTGGTAACAACCTTAAGGACCAGCCCAAAGCAAAAGTATATTGTATAGATTCCCTAACAGATTGCAGCCAGCCTTGTCTGAAAACTTCAGCAATAGAGATCTTACTTTCTCACCAAATGGCCCTTTTTAGTATTATACAGATTGAGGTGTTATTATAAAGTAGTTTCTGAGAACCAACAGTCTGCCTCCTTTTTTGCTTTTTTTTTTTAATACCCACTGATTCCTGCTCTGCTCTCTGGAATGGCACTAAGTGAATGAAAATAAACCCGATAACAACACTTGAAAATACTTTAGATAACTGAAGACAGCTAGTAAGATTTTTCACCAGTCTGATTCCTAAAGTTAACCTTAGCTCCTTCCACTCTTCCTGTAGATCATAGTTTCCTGACATTGCCAGCCTCTACTGGCCACGTGAAAGACCTTAGATATCTCTCTTAAATTAAGGGGGTGTGGGCGTTTAGTTGCTCAGACATGTCCAACTCCTTGCAACCCCATGGACTGTAGCCCACCAGGCTCCTCTGTCCATGGACTTTCCCAGGCAAGAATACTGGAATGAGTTTCCATTTCCTTCTCCAGGGGATCTTCCCTACTCAAGGATTGAACCCATGTCTCCTGTGTCTTCTGCATTGCAGGTGGATTCTTTACCTGCTGAGTCATGGGGGAAGCCTGAATTAAGGGGGAAGGGCTGCTAAATTGAGCAAAGTAACTCTTTGATGTATCTCTTAAACATCCCAGGAATTCGACCAAGGTAGTCTATCTCACTTCGAAGGAAAGTTATGACCAACCTAGACAGCATATTAAAAAATAGAAACATTACTATGCCAACAAAGGTCCATCTAGTCAAGGCTATGGTTTTTCCAGTAGTCATGTATGGATGTGAGAGTTGGACTGTGAAGAAAGCTGAGCGCCGAAGAATTGATGCTTTTGAACTGTGGTGTCGGAGAAGACTCTTGAGAGTCCCTTGGACTGCAAGGAGATCCAACCAGTCCATCCTGAAGGAGATCAATCCTGGGTGTTCATTGGAAGGACTGATGCTGAAGTTGAAACTCCAATACTTTGGTCACCTCATGCGAAGAGTTGACTCACTGGAAAAGACCCTGATGCTGGGAGGGATTGGGAGCAGGAGGAGAAGGGGACGACAGAAGATGAGATGGCTGGATGGCATCACCGACTCAATGGACATGAGTCTGAGTAGACTCCGGGAGTTGGTGATGGACAGGGAGGCCTGGCGTGCTGCGATTCATGGGGTCGCAAAGAGTCAGACAAGACTGAGTGACTGAACTGAACTGAACTGAACTGAACTGAGCCTATCTCAGACTGAAGGAAACTAAACTTTCACAATATTCTTATTAACCATGTGGTCAACTAATCACTGCAGATTGTTTCACGTGAACTGCTTTGCTTTTTCCTACTGTTTTGTACTTGAATGTTAGCATTTCTAAGTTTAAGTCTTATCATTTCTAAGCATTTCAAGTCTCCAACAGCCCCTTTTTCCTGCTAATTCTATCTTGTTTTGGTCTGATATTTTTTGTCAAATATAATTTGACAGAGTTGGGGAATAAAGTTTTGAATTCTGAGGCTACCATTACCACACTTTTTATTTATAATGTCTTCTGTTTCCATGGTGATCTTCCATATTTGCCTTCGTTCCAGACTGAAGCAGAGGTAGGGGTGATACTCTTGTCTTGTATTTTGATGCCTAGGTATTTGTATAGTTTTTTAAACCTCACAACCACCTGTAAGATTGACTTACACTGATTGGTATGCCTTTATTTTAGAGATGAGGGTACTTGCAAGGCCACACAGCTCCTAAGAGACACAATTAGGACTAGAACACAGCCTAATTTCTCCCTATATGTCCTATTGTAACCTTCAATGGGATCCATGCTTACCCTGAGGTGGGTAGCAGACTCCATTTCTACCAACATAGCTGCCCTTGAAATCCAGGCAATGTCAGGAAGAAAGGAGCATCTTCAATATTCATATGTGTTCTATTCATGATAAACAAAGATAGCCAATATTTAAAGTAATATAGCTGTCAATGTTTTTAGCTACAGATGTTAAATAAGCTGTGACTATATCTGAACTATTATCGACCTACATAACCAGCTTATCCATACGGATATCATGAGAAGTAATTCTTTTTTCTAAAATTATCATATACCCAGTCTTTACATTCTGTCCCTACTAGTCTAGTAACTCTGATAAAATACTTTGGAATCTTTTATCCTAAAGAAGTCATGTAAAATCTTATATTCTTTTCTAAATATTACTTATATAATAATTTGTTCTACCATCTCACAATGAATAGGTGTTTACTCTCTGAAATAGGGAAATTATTATCTTTCAAATCTCCAGAAACCTTTGAAGGACTGTATGATTTTTTGGTATTTTGCTAATATTAATAGAAAATCTTAGATAACTGATGAAGGTTTTTTTTTGCCATCCTGAAATGACACTTCATCTGCTTCTGGAGACTAAAGCTGCTTTGCATTTATCAGAAGTTTCATATTACCTTCTTAAATATCTTGGTCTATGAGTCCTTCTATAATTTGATGATTTCCTATTTTTATTTGAAAAATATGGAAGCAAAACAGGCTCAGATATTGTTTGTGACATATAGAAGCCTGAAATCATTTTCCTCTAACATTGAGCCTAAATATTTCTTATTCATTATTCCTGCTCTTCCTGCTCTTTAAGCTTTTAAAATAGTTTTAAAAGTCACACGGGTTGTTCCCTGTAACTTTTTTCAAAACTTCAGTTAATTCCAGATCTTAGTCTTTCATATTTTATTTCTAGATATTTGTGTTACCCTTTTAAATTAGCTGTTATTTTTAAGTCTCTTTATTTTTTGCATATCTTTTTAAACAGAGGATGCTAACCAGAAAACTCCTTATACAATCATACTGATTTTTAACTAGTGCTTCCTTGTATTCTTTTTCTTTGAGGTATTTAGTTTTCAATGACATTTTTACAAATCTGAAACTCTCAAAAATGTTTTCTAAAAAAAGAAATAAATCTCTTACCCATTGTATGCCATGGATCATTTTATAACCCCTAATTTAGAAATGTACTGTCTTTTCACTGAAATTTTTTAAATCTGTTTTTCTACTTTATTGCTTTTTATTGTCTTTGAGTTACTGGCAAGTACAAATTAGCCAAGAATATGGCCAAGGAAACCTTCATACTACAGACAAACAGTTGTGATAAATGAGTTTGACCAGATGTTTTCCTCTTTGGTTTAAGCAGAAAAAAATCTGGGGAAATACTCTTCCCAGTTCATACAGATTTCCTATGGATAAAGCCTTGCCAACACCAAATGGGATGAGAAAGATCTTTTGTAAAAGTAAACTGTTATATAGTGAAGTTTGATTACTATTACTGCTGATTTGCCAATACCTTAGAATTATTATTCCATATGGTAGAAAATTTGAAGAGGTACATGAAAATTATTAAATTCCCAATGTATGCAGACTTGATATCTTTAGGACCTGGTATTTTATATGTATTAAAACATAGTAGATTAGTCTTATCAGAAATCCTGATATGCAGAAATAAGCCCTGTCATTGTGGATTAGCTCCCTCAGGAACTGATCATTTAACAGCTATGCCAAGCAGAGACAAGGGGCTTCCTAGGTGGCGCTAGGAAGAACCCACCTGCCAATGCAGGAGACTGTAAGAAACACGGGTTTCATCCCTGGGTCAGAAAGATCCCCTGGAGGAGAGCATGGCAACCCACTCCAGTATTCTTGCCTGGAGAATCCCAAGGACAGAGGAGCCTGGCGGGCTACGGTCCACGGGGTCGCAAAGAGTCCAACATGAATGAGTGACTAAGCATGAATGCACAAGCAGAGACAAGCATGAAGGCTGCTTCCACCAAGTCACTTGGGAACCTTGACTGTTGGTAGACAAAAAGAATTGGAATCTTGACAAGTAGACATTCATTTTGTTATAATCCACTCTTTTGTGTCCACAGTATAGTGATGCCAGACCTGTAGGTAAGAAAATTTTTCCCATTTATTTCATCATCCTGTCTCTTTCCAAAATAGGAGATTTCAGTCCCAGAAAATGTGAAGAAAAACAACATGTTAGGATTGCATAAAATCTCTTTGTTATTTCCCTCATTCTGGAATTAATAGCATGCCAGAACCACAGATTCCTAACTCATCTGGGACAATAGCAACCGCAATATCAACCAACATTTTCCTTCTTTAGAGTTCTTAAAACACCTTCCATATACTAATTTGATCCTCCAATTGTTCAGATAAGAAAACTGAGGTTCTTAAAGTATCAGTCACTTGCCTCAAGTGAAAAAGCTAGCCAGTGACATCACGAAGACATCAATGGACACAGATCTCCATCAATTTAAAATGGTATATATATATATATATGTATATATATATATATATTTTACTATATCACAAGTATGAATAAATTTGTGGTTTCTTTAAAATTTTCATCAGAAGGATTCAAAGAAGAGTTAAAGGCAGAGGTTAGGTAGTATAGATCCAGAATAAATGATGTTAGGTGAGAGTAGACCTAAGTACAAGAGCCTCAACTATTTTACAGAAGAGTTAGATGAGAACTATCCCATGAATAGAATGTCAATGGCCCAGGTCCTAGAATTTGCTCTTACTCTCAATAGGATGAATCCTTAGATAAATTTGAAAGGCTGATTAGGGTCTTTGGTTGCTGAGAAATATTTCATTGGACATTGTGAGTTAATGGAGAAAAGTACCAGATAATGAATCAAAAAACAGAAGATATATTACTAGTAGTTTATAATCATTATATTGGAGAAGTGGAAAAACAGAATTTTCCAACTTCAATGCTTTATCCTTTGTCATAAACTATACTTCAGTTTGCCAAATATTGATTCCTCTCCCCGCAGTGTTCCTCATCTCAGGGTCTTCCCTGTGGGAGGATTATACATTTCT
Source organism: Cervus elaphus (assembly GCF_910594005.1). NCBI lineage: Eukaryota > Metazoa > Chordata > Mammalia > Artiodactyla > Cervidae > Cervus > Cervus elaphus. The sequence goes on along the minus strand of NC_057847.1, from coordinate 19,571,521 downwards.
TTTCTGTCTCACTTAGAAATGTTCATGAAACTTAGAGCAGAAGTGATGTCTTTTGTGTGGAAGCTATTAAGAGCCAGCTTATGCTTTGCTGTGTCACTTTTCTCTGCTTCAAGAAGAGCAACATAAAGGTAGCTCCTTCAGCCTGTTCCTGAAGATAAGGAAATATGAAGGAGAGCCACAGCCTGCTTGCAATGAGCATATACCACGAGTGAGAAACTTTCGTGGTTATGACCATTACAGTGCTGTGATTATTTGTTGCTGAAGTATAATATATGCTTTGCTGACAGTTATATTCCTCCTTCTATGTGTTTATACTAAAAGAACTGGATAAATAGGGAAATATACACTTTTTCAGCCTCTTAGTAATGATTGTCTTGTTCATTGATTACCTTTTTAAATTAAAATGACATGGTATTAAATATTTCTGGCAATTGAAACCATACATGATTAAATGCATAAGAAGTATCTAGATACATATAAGTAGGGATAAGATAAAAGTCATGAAATTTTACACAAAACTGATGCTTAATACTTACAGAGGCAGCAGTGACAAAGTTCTTCAAAAGCAAAACGTCTCACTGAGTAAAGCAAAAAATACATACTTTTTTAAAAAATAGAGCTAACAATTTCCCCACAAATTCCCCTAGTTCTAAGGACCTTTTCCAATTATTCCTATCATACTTGAGTTCCCCAGTAATTCCAAAAGAATTGTGAAAACCAAAGGAGCCTATTCCACTTAAATCTGGTACATCAACACTGAATGTCATAAGGAATTGGTTACTTCTAATTTTAATCTTCAGCTATATTTTTATAAGAAAAGAAATATTTATATGTTTAAACTGATAGCTTTGCCAGTGGTCATTACCTTCATTTTCATTTGTTCATTCTCTATTTAAAGCATAACTTCTGGTATTTTTAATCTCATTACTAAAATTTTAAACTTTGATTTCTTTACTTAAGATGATGGGATTATTTTACTCCAGGTGTATTCCTTTTAGACTTAGCTTCAAGCTGGAGATTGCTTTACCTTTATGTTATTAGTATGTAATCAGTCTCCATATCTGCAATATCTCAAGATATTTCTTTCCACTGGCCTTTCAGAGCACACTCTATAATTCTAAACTTTTGCATCCTGGACACCTAAGGGTTTGGTTAAGATACTAACAGTTTAGTTGGGAATTGATGCTATAAATATTAGGATGATTTCATTTACAACATCAGCGAGGTGTGGGTATGTTTTGATAAAGGTAGAAAGAAAAAGAGCAAAATATATGAACATATCCAACTGCTAGCTTATCTCTCTCTCTCTCTCTCACACACACACACACACACACACACACACTCCTAAAACTTCAAGCCAATGTGCATTACTGCATCTTCTCCCTGACCCAGTGTTACAGTACCTTGGTTGATCCTGGGACCCCTCTCTTCATCACTCCAGCTCCAATCCCACTCTAGGTGGTCACATCCAGCCCCATGACTTTAAATACGATTTACAAAGGAACAACTATATTTTTATCTCCAGTCCCAATCTCTCCTGTGAACTCCAGGCTCATATATCCTATCTCCTCTTTGATGTAGAATTGTTTTCTTGTTGTTTAGTTGTTCAGTTGTGTCTGACTTTTTTGCGACCCCATGGACTATGACCTGCCAGGCTCCTCTGGAAATCTTGCCTGGGATTTCCAGGCAAGAATATTGGAATGGGTTGCTATTTCCTTCTCATGATATAGAATAGGATCTCAAATCTAACATGACAAAGAACACCATTTGAATTCTCTCCAAGCCTTCTCTTTACTGTCTTGTCTATGTCAGTAAATGCAAATTGTCTTCTCACCATTCAGGCAAAAACCTCAAGATTATCCATGTTTTTTCAGCTTTTCTAGTAAGCTTTAACCAGTTGGAATGTGGGAGCTCAGTCACTCGGTCATGTCCAACACTTTGTGACCCCACAGACTGTACCCTGCCAGGCTCCTCTGTCTATGGGATTTCTCAGGCGAGAATGCTGGGGTAGGTTGCCATTTCCTTCTCCAGGATATCCTCCCAACCCAGGGATCAAACCCTTGTCTCCTGCATTGCAGGTGAATTCTTTACTCTGAGCCACCAGGGAAGCGCTAATTCAGTTGGCAAATCTTGTCAACTCTACCTTCAGATTATACGCAGAACTTAACTACTCTACCTTCACTTTATCCTTCCCTTGGGCTTCCCCTGTGGCTCAGCTGGCACAGAATCCGCCTGCAGTGCAAGAGACCTGGGTTTGATCCCTGCGTTGGGAAGATCCCCTGGAGGCGGGAAGCCTACCTACTCCAGTATTCTGGCCTAGAGAATTCCGTGGACTGTATAATCCATGGGGTTGCAAAGATCCGGACACAACTGAGTGACTTTCACTTTCATTTTTCAATTTATCCTGGATCCTAAACCATCAGCTCTCTTATCAGATTGTTCTAATATAGGCTTTCTATTGAAATCTGCTCCCCCCGCCCCCACCTGGCCTCTCACCAGCGTATTCTCCACATACAGGAGCTGATGGGATCATTTTAAAATAAAGTGTCTCAACTCATCTGCTTTCTCAAAGTAGAACCAATGTTTATTATCTCCTCCTATTTCTCCCTCCTGTTGCCCCCACATTGTCTCCCTTCTCCCGTCTCAACTCTTACCCTCTTGCCCTCACTCACTACCATCCACACTGACCTCCTGCCTGCTGCCACCTCAGGACACTTGCATCTGCTTCAAAAAGGTCATCCCTCGGCTACTTTTACAGTTTAATTCAAGTTTCTGCTTAAAGAACACCCTGTCCAAAAGCCTTCCCTGAGCCTACTGTACAAAACGCCATCTAACCCTCCAGCCCACTTTCCCACCTTTACTGTTACCTTATAGCCCTGACCACCCCTGACTAATTGCATATTTATTTATGTCATTCTCCTGCTGCTTAAACACCAGTTCCTACAGAGCAGGGACTTTGTTTGGTTCACTCCTGTGCCTCCAGCACCAAGAACAGTGCCTGGAATATAGCAACTCTTTTTTGAATGAATGAATTTCTGATGCCATGAGGAGTTTGGGAGGATCAGAAAGCAGCATGAGGGTTGCTGGCATGAGAGAGGAAATAAGCAGGACCTAATTGGGAACATACGGGTACTAAAGATAAATTTTGTCCAGTATGCATTTTCCCTAAAGTTAGCTCTGTATCATTTGTTTTTCAGTGTGAAATGTCAGGGAGCCTCCAAGTTCTACACTCTTCATGGGAGATCATTTATGTAGTTTTGACAATAAAAAATAGAGTAAGATGCTACCTCCCTTCCTATTCATTTTACACTTTAGCTATGTCCTCTTTTGGAGAAGGAAATGGCAACCCACTCCAGTATTCTTGCCTGGAGAATCCCACGGACAGAGGAGCCTGGCGGGCTACAGTCCATGGGGTCGCAAAAGGGTTGGACATGACTGAGCATGCATGCATGTCCTCTTTGGAGAGTTAGTTACTGTCTGTAGCATAATCTCCAGATTTACTTCAGTCTTTTTATGACTCCATAGTCATCAGGCAGATGCTATCTTTTCCACTTAATCAGAGTTCATTCACAAAACAATTTAACCCGGAAACTTGATGTGAGATTCTTAGTTGTATGTGGTTGATTTTAGAAGCTACCACAGGAAGCAGATTCTTTATCATCTGAGGCACCAGGGAATCCCCAAAGACAGTAGTAACTCAGTTGTGTCCAACCCTTTGCGACCCCATGGGTTGTAGCTTGCCAGTCTCCTCTATCCATGGGGACTCTCCAGGCAAGAATAATGAAGTATGTTGCCATGCCCTCCTCCTGGAGATCTTCCCAACCCAGGGATCGAACCTAGGTCTCCTACTCTGCAGGCAGACCCTGATGCTGGGAAGGATTGAAGGCAGGAGGAGAAGGGAAGGACAGAGGACAAGACGGTTGGATGGTATCACTGACTCAATGGACATGAGGTTGAGCAGGCTCCGGGAGATGTTGAAGGACAAGGAAGCCTGGTGTGCTGCAGCCCATGGGGTCACAAAGAGTCTGACACTACTGAGCATCTGAACAACAACAACAATAGGAAACGTAGAAAAAGAAAAGGAGAAAAAGCCAATATAAAGGGATATTATCCATGTCAGTGCTGTGGGCAACTGTTCCAATACCACTGGGACACCTCAGAAGCCTATGTAAGGTGCCTGCCAGGATGGTCCCCCTGAAGACAGGCATTTAGAGCAGGTGTAGACCAGCTATGGTCTGTGGCCAACTCTGGCCAGTGCCTTTGTAAAATAAAGTCACACTTTTAATTTTTCTGTAAATAAAGTCACATGACTGAGCAACTGAACAATCAATATTAATTTCTTAACTTTGATAAATGTACTGAGACTGTATGAAAGTATTCTGAATTATTAGGAAATACACAACGGAGTATTGAGGAGTAAAGGAGCACTTTATCTACAGTTTACCCTCAGTGCAGAAAAAGTGTTGTGTGTGAGTGTATGTGGAGAGAGAGAGAGTGAGAGGGAAAGAACGAGCAGGAGAAGAACTGTGATAAAATGTTAATATTTGAGTTCGCTCAGTGTCAGTATCATAGCCAATGAGGTTTATCCAAGGCATGATTATTGTTAATTGAAAATGTTAATATTTGAGAAGTCTGGGTAAAAGCTATACTCTTTGGCTATTCTTGAAATTTTTTTATAAATCTCAGAATGTGGGAACAGTAAATTTTATAAACAGTACTCTAGTGAACATCAAAATATATAAATATTTTTGTTATTCTGGAAGTGTTATTGTAACATAAATCCCAAGTGGAATTGATAGCTCAAAGAATACACACATCTTAAATTTTCAAAGAAACAGACAAAATTCTGTTTTACCCCTGTCTTCATTTGACAGTCCACAAAAGACACAGAAGATAGCACATTTTCTGACACTCAACATGAATGAATACAATCCTACTTTTGAATGGAGTCTGATAACTAAGAAATGAAATCTCTTTGCTGTTGAATTTTCATTCCTTTGATTGGTAGAGAGGTTGAACACCTTTTCATATTTTCAATAACCATTTGAATTTCATTCTCCTTAAAGTGCACGTTCATATACTTTGCCATTTCAGGTGTCATTTTTCTTAATTATTTGTAAGAGTTATTAATATATTAAGAATATTAAGCAATGTAATATTGACTTAATTTCGCTAGTTTATCCAATCTTCAACTTTTTAATAGTGCTTTATAATTTCATATAATCAAATCAGTCTTTTCCATATGGATTCAGTATTCCATATAATAGTTAGAAAAATCTTGTCTATTCCCAAGAATATAAAAACATTCTTCCATGGCTTCTTTTTCTGAAACTTTTATTATTTTACTATTTAATGTTCAAACCATCAGAGATATTTTACTTTCTAGATCATTGCTAAAATCCACTTTGGTGGATGATAAACTGAGCCTATGTAAAACTTTTTAAAAACTTTTATATCGATAGGAGGGAAATCAATAACCATCTGTAAACTGAATGCTCTGCACACTCTGTCTTTAAAGCAGTTCTCTCACAGTTCAATTTCCCTAGCTTGCGAAAGATTTATGACTGATTTGGATCCCAAGGACAGGTTTGGTGGATTCTCCCCCCATCCAGTCCTACTCTAACAGATGACAGGATGTGTAGAAAAAATGCCATCATCCTTCCCAAATAAGCTATCTTTTCCCAGAAATAATATCTTAGTGTAAATATCCGCCTGGAGAGAATCTAGTTGTTTTCTGCTTAGATGGGGCTGGCAGGCGGTGTCAGTCCCTTTGATCCTTTGAAAGCACATGGGCTTGTGGGCTGCCATCCCTTTGAATGGTCCTGTCATTCCCTGTCAATCCACATTAGACAAGGATGGTGTTTTGTAACAATTTATCTCCTTCAAGGTGATTTAGTTATTTTCTGCGGAGATTATGCTAGAAGATGTCATTACTTTTGTCCCGTCTGTCTCGTTATTTTTATTGCCAGAGTATGTTGTCATTTACTTTCACTGATAATCCATCTCTCTGGGAAAAGATTGTATTAATATTTTCATGCTGGGTAAAAGCTCCATTTTTACATGAAAGAACATAGAAATAAGATTTCTGTCCTTGTTCTTTGAGGATGCTGTCACAAATAAACAGTAAAAAACCTGAAGAAAAAAGGACTTTAAAACTAGCAACGTGTTATGAGTAAAATACTTTAAAAAGAAAAGAACATCTACATAAGCATTCAAATACGTGGAAATTGGCATCTTTGAATCTACTTTGGTTAAGCGGAAAGCTTTGGATTTAGTCATTGCTAGCTAAATAACATTGAATATGTGTTATACACACTTGTAGTTTCACTTGCCTTCTCTGTAAAATAGAAATAATAAAAATAATGTGTCCTAGTGCTGTTGTGAGATTTACTTAGATAAATCTGTGAACAATATTTGAATACTACTTGGTACATATTAAGAATCCAAAGAGCATTAGTTATTATCATTATCATCATTGTTATAAATAATCCTTATACATTGCAATAATAACTATCTAAAATAATTAGATTCTAAAATAACATGACATATTTAATCCTTAATAGTATTATATATAATACACAAATGCCCTTCTACTGCAAATTGACAGATATTGATGAGACCAAAAGCTTCCCATTAACTCATGAACTATTAAAATAAAGAAATTGGTACAGCAGTAACATAGAATATTTCTAATAATGTAGCTTTAGTCAAGTTGAGCCTCTCCAAAATACATTGTTCATTTTTGGATAATAACATTTTACCATAGTTGCTTCTCTAACTGAAGACGCTTGTGATGGACTTGCTGCTAATAAAGTAAGGCTTCTTTCACTTGGTGTCATCTACCACTTTTGGACCATTCTGGAAAAGGAGGCTACCTGACATCTCTTTGATTTACACCTTGGACAACTCCTTGCACAAACCCTAAATTCCTATCCTGTGACTTCCTAACTCCTTTCATTCTCCCTCTTATTCAGTCCCTCATGAGAATATTCCTCTTCCCAGCCACTCCACCACCACCTTTCAATTTAGAAGGATTTTATGTTACTCCTATTCTATCATTCTGCCTTTTTTATGTACTGTGTATTTCACATTTTGGAACAGAAACCAAGTTGCTATTAAATAGATGCTGTATGATATATTAAAGGAGCTAAATATCACAGTAAGTTAAATAAGTACAGAACAAAATATAATAAGCAAAGAGAAAATTATTTCAAAAATAAATAATTATGAAGCTTTAAAACTGACTTCTGTGTCTAATCTCATCAGTGGTTAGAATTACTGGGCCTAATTATGTATTAAGGAGTATTACAAACACAACTTTATTTAACATGGTCAAGTTATTCGTGTTATCCTTAGAGACAATGGACAAACACTGACTGCATAAGATTTGTATAGATTAATTCAATGACAATTGAATGACCCTGCCAACATGTGCTGATTAATAGATTGAGGGAGGGGAGGATCTAATGGAGAATAACAATTAAAATGTTATTGATATATGCTTTTTAAGAGTTATTGATAAATGATTAAGACACATACAAATGCACAGATTTCAAGGTATCTTTCACTTTCAACAAATACAGCCATTGATGTAACCCGCCCATCCCTCAAGGTATAGGGCTCTGCTCTCTTCAATAAGTTCCCTGTGCCCCTTTTCCCAGACACTCCCTCCCATCTAGAAAATAACTCTGTTCTGATTCCCATCACCAAAAAAATTAATTTTGGATAGTTGAGAACTTTATATAAGTGAAATCATGCAATATGTACTTTCTGGATTCTGGTCTCTTTCACGTAGCATAATATTTTTGAGATGCATTCATACAGCAGAGTGTACCACTATTTTGACCCTTTTGTTTGTTGAATAGTAATCCATTGTATGAATATACCAGTTTATCTGTTCTCCAACTGATGGACAAACACCTTGGTGGTTTCGAGTTTTTAATATTATGAAGAGAGCTGCTATAAACATTTTTCTACTAGGTTTTCTGTTAATAAATATTTCATTTCTCTTGGATAAACACTAGGAAATACAACACTATGTAAATATATGAATTTTAACTTTAACTCTGTAAGAAACTACAACACTATTTCCCAAAGTGGTTTACCAAATTTATTCCACTAGCAGCATGAGAATTTTGAAAGCTCCATATTCTTGATAGCATTTAGTGTTACACATTGCTTTTTGTTTTAAATTTTAAACCTTCTAATAAGAGGTATCTAGTGGTTTTAATCTGCTTTCTCCTGGGCTTGATGATACTGAACAATAAGTTCTTGTCAGATATATGTTGTGAATGTTTTCTCCCAGTTTGTGAATTGACTATTCATTTCCTGGTGGTATATTTGGAAAAATAAGTTTTGATTTTGATGAATTTCAATTAACAACATTTTTTTTCTTTTATGCTTAATGCTATCTGTGTCATTGCTAAGGAATTTTCATTTTGCTCTAGGTAGTTGTTGTTCAGTCACTCAATTGTGTCTAACTCTTTGCAACCCCGTGGACTGCAGCATGCCAGGCATCCCTGTCCTTCACTCGCTCCCAGAGTTTACTCTAACTCATGTCCATTGACTAGGTGATGCCATCCAACCATCTCATCCTCTGTTGTCCCCTTCTCTTCCTGCCTTTAATCTTTCCCAGAATCAGGGTCTTTTCAAGGGAGTCAGTTATTCACATCAGGCGGCAAAGCACTGGAGTTTCAGCTTCAGCATCAGTCCTTCCAATGAACACCCAGGACTGATCTCCTTTAGGATGGACTGGTTGGATCTCCTTGCAGTCCAAGGGACTCTAAAGAGTTTTCTCCAACACCACAGTTCAAAAGCATCAATTCTTTGGTGCTCAGCTTTCTTTATGGTCCAACTGTCACATCTTTAAATGACTACTTAGAAAAGCCATAGCTTTAACGATAAAGACTTTTGACAGCAAACTGATACCTCTGTTTTTTATACCTTGTCTAGGTTTGTCATAGCTTTTCTTTCAAGGAGCAAGTGTCTTTTAATTTCATGGCTGCAGTCACCATTCACAGTAATTTTGGAGCCCAAGAAAATAAAGTCTGTGACTATTTCCATTGTTTCCCCCATCTATTGGCCATGAAATGATGGGACCAGATGCCATGATCTTAGTTTTCTGAATGTTGAATTTTAAGCCAGCTTTTCATTCTCTTCTTTCACCTTCATCAAGAGGCTTTTTAGTTCTTCTTGGCTTCCTGCCATTAGGGTGGTGTCATCTGCACATCTGAGGTTATTGATATTTCTCCCAGCAATCTTGATTCCAGCTTGTGCTTCAACTAGCCTGGCATTTCTCATGATGCACTCTGAATGCTAGTTAAATAAGCAGGGTGACAATATACAGCTTTGATATACTGCTTTCACTATTTTGAACCAGTCTATTGTTTCATGTCCAGTTCTAACTGCTGCTTCTTGATGTGCATACAGGTTTTTCAAGGGTCAGGTAAGGTGGTCTAGTATTCCCATCACTTTAAGAATTTTCCCTAGACTGTTGTGATCTACACGAAGACTTTAGGGTAATCAAGGAAGCAGAAATAGTTGTTTTTCTGGAATTCTCTTGCTTTTTCTATGAAAATGAAAGTGAAAGCCACTCAGTTGTGGATGACTCTTTGCAACCCCATGGACTGTCCGTGAAATTCTCCAGGCCAGAATACTGGAGGGAATAGCCTTTGCCTTCTCCAGGGATCTTCCCAACCCATGGAATGAACCCAGATTCCCACATTGCAAGTGGGTTCTTTACCAGCTGAGCCTCAAGGGAAGCCTAAGAATACTGGAGTGGGTAGCCTATCACTTCTCCAGGGGATCTTCCCAATGAATCAGGGTGTCACATATTGCAGATGGATTCTTTATGAACTGAGCTGTTAGCTGTAATCCAATGTATATTGATCAAATTGCCAACATCCGCTGGATCATCAAAAAAACAAGAGAGTTCCAGAAAAACATCTATTTCTACTTTATTAACTATGCAAAAGCCTTTGACTGTGTGGATCACAACAAACTGTGGAAAATTCTGAAAGAGATGGGCATACCAGGCCACCTGACCTGCCTCTTGAGAAACCTGTATGCAGGTCAGGAAGCAACAATTAGAACTGGACTTGGAATAAAAGACTGGTTCCAAATAGGAAAATGAGTACGTCAAGGCTGTACATTGTCACCCCTGCTTATTTAACTTGTATGCAGAGTACATCATGAGAAACACTGGGCTGGAGGAAGCACAAACTGGAATCAAGATTGCTGGGAGAAATATCAGTAACCTCAGATATGCAGATAACACCACTTTTGTGGCAGAAAGTGAAAAAGAACTAAAGAGCCTCTTGACGAAAGTGAAAGAGGAGAGTGAAAAAGTTGGCTTAAAACTCAACATTCAGTAAACTAAGATCATGGCATCCGGTCCCATCACTTCATGACAAATAGATGGGGAAACAGTGAAAACAGTGGCTGATTTTATTTTTGGGGCTCCAAAATCACTGCAGATGGCGATTGCAGCCATGAAATAAAAAGACGCTTACTCCTTGGAAGGAAAGTTATGACCAACATAGCATCTTAAAAAGCAGAGGTGTTACTTTGCCAACAAAGGTCCATCTATCAAGGCTGTGGTTTTTCCAGTGGTCATGTATGGATGTGACAGTTGGATTATAAAGAAAGCTGAGTGCTGAAAAATTGATGCTTTTGAACTATGGTGTTGGAGAAGACTCTTGAGAGTCCCTTGAACTGCAAGGAGATCCAACCAGTCCATCCTAAAGGAGATTAGTCTTGGTTGTTCATTGGAAGGACTGATGGTGAAGCTGAAACTCCAATACTTTGGCCACCTGACGTGAAGGGCTGACTCATTGGAAAAGACCCTGATGCTGGAAAAGACTGAGGGCCGGAGGAGAAGGGGACGACAGAGGATGAGAAGGCTGGAGGGCATCACCGACTCTATGGACATGGGTTTGGGTGGACTCTGGGAGATGGTGATGGACAGGGAGGCCTGGAGTGCTGAGATTCATGGGGTTGCAAAGAGTCAGACACGACTGAGCGACTGAACTGAACGAATGTATATAGGCTATTTGATCTTTTTTTCCTCTGCCTTTATAAAGCCAGCTTGTACATCTGGAAGTTCTCGGTTCACGTACTGTTGAAAAGCTTCCTTTGCCATAAAACTACTTTAGTAACTTTGTATTAAGTCATTTGGCCATTGGATAGATACATACATAGGTCTATTGGAGCACTTTTTATTCTATGCCATTGATCTATTTGTCTATCTGTGTTTGACCAGTATCACACTATTTTGATTACTAAGCCTTTATACAAGTTTTGAAATTAAGTAATGTAAGCCCTCCAACTTTTAAGATTATTTTGGTTATTAGAGATTTGACCAAAACTTCCATATAAGTTCTAGAATCAGCTTGTCAATTTTTCAAAAATCTTTCAGTTGTGTATATTAAGATTTCATTGAATACGCAGATCAATTTGGAAAGAATTTATGTCTTAAAAATATTGAGTCTTCTCATCCAAGAACATGGTATATCTTTTAATTTATTTAAGTTTAGTTTGGTTGCTCTTAGCAGTGTTTTGTAGTCTGCAGAGTAAAAGTTCTATATATTGTTAAATGTATTTCTAAGTATTTTAAGCTTTTGATTGTTGCTGGAAATGCTGATTTTTTAAATTTTTTTTATTGTTCATTGCTACTGTAGAGAAAAATAATTGAGTTTTATATACTGACTGGATTCTCAATATAATAAGTTAATTTATTATCAGTAGGTATTTGGAGGTGTTTTAGGCCTTTCTGTACACAACCATATTATCTACAAAAATAATAGTTTTGCATTTCTGTTAAAATCGTGTCTCTTTTTCTTACTGTATTGGCTAGCATGTCTATCTAGTGCAATATTTGTACAGAAGTAGGGGAAAACAAAATTTCAACACTGAGTAATAGGCTGTTCTTAAGGGCATTCTATCAGATGGGTGAAGTTTCCATCTATCTCTGAGTTGGCGTGAATTTCTGTTATGAATAAGTGCCAGATTTTGCCAAATATTATTTCTGCATTTCATGCAATGATTGTGAGAGTTTTCCTACTGTAATAAACTACTGCAATGTAATCTGAATTGTGTTGATTTTTGAAAGTTTTTGGCTTCCCTGATAGCTCAGTTGGTAAAGAATCCCCCTGCAATGCAGGAGGCCCTGGTTCAATTCCCAGGTCAGGAAGATCCCCTGGAGAAGGGAATGGCTACCCACTCCAGTATTCTGGCCTGGAGAATTCCATGGACTGTATAGTCAATGGGGTCGCAAAGAGTTGGACACGACTGAGTGACTTTAAATGTAAAATGTTGAAAGTTAAAAGAATCTTGCATTTATGTCTAAACTCTATGTAGTCATGATATGTTATGGTTTTAATATATATTACTTAATTTGATGTGCTAAGATTTTATTAAGATTTCCTACCACTATGGTTATGAGAAATATTAGCCATTTTTTCTTGTAGTATTTTTATATGGTTTTGGTAAAAGCATTATGCTTGGCCTTACAAAATAAGAATTGTCTTTTTCTGCTCTATTTTCTGAAAGACTTTGTGTAAGTTTAATATTATTATTTCTTAATTAAGTATTTGACAGAATTCACCACTGAAGATATCTGGGCCTGGAGTTTTCTTTGTGAAAAGGTTTTTATTAGAAGTTCAATCTCATTAACAGTATTAGGTTTCTTGGCTTTTATTCCTATGTAACAAATTATCCCTAAAACTTAACAACTTGAAAGAACAAACATTTATTATCTCATAGTTTCTATGGGTCACAAATCAGGGAGAAGCATAGTTGGGAGCTTCCAGCTCAGAATCTCTCAAGAAATTTCAGTCAAACTATCAACCTAAGCTGCCGTCATCTGAAGACTCAACTGGAGGAGAGTCCACCTCAAGCTCGCTCACGTGGGTTTTGGTAGCCTCAGTGTCTTGCTGGTCATTGGCTGTAACCACAGCTCCTCCCCTTATTGTTTTTGTTCAGTCACTCTGTCGTGTCTGACTCTTTGCCACCCCATGGACTGCAGCACACCAGGCTTCCCTGTCCTTCACTATTTCCTGGAGTTTTCTCAAACTCATGTCCCTTGAGTCGGTGATGCCATCCAAACATCTCATCCTCTGTTGCCCCTTCTCCTCCCGCCCTCCATCTTTCCCAAGAATCCTCTCCTTGTGGGCTTCTTCATTGGCTACCTCACTGTCCTCACAAGATGGCAGCTGATTTACCTCAGAGTGATTGATACAAGTAATAAGTGTGTGTGTGTAGAGAGAGAGAGAAAGAGAGAATATCCCATGACGTCTTTTATAACCAAATCTCAGAAGTATTATGCCATAATTTCTGTTGTGGTCTGTTGATTCTATTGGTGTGATTAATAGAATCATAAGCAGTGGAAAATACAGACTTTTTAAAAAGGAATGAATTGTCCCAATAATATCTGTACACATACTGGGAGCTGTTTGTTCCTTTCTGGCACTTATATAAACAGGCATTGACAAAGCAGAGTAGGTAGGCAAGATAATAGTCAACAAACATTGTTGAGAGTTTTTCAAATACCAAATGAAGAATGGTACTTACACATGGTTGAAAATCTTAAAATTAGCATATTCTTTGACTTGATTATCATATCTTTAAGGATTTATCCTGAGAAAAATACCTGGATAAGTGCACATAGAAATGTGTACAAAGAGTCTTCACAATATTGTTTAGCAAAGAAAAACATGCAGAGAACTTAACTTGTTCAAAAGTAAAGGATTGTTGGGAACTCCCTGGTGCTCCAGTGGTCAGAGCTCTGTGCTTTTGCTACTGAGGGCCCAGACTTGATCCCTGGTCAGGGAACTAAGATCCCACAAGCCTACCAGCACAACCAAAAATTAAAAAGTAACAGATTGTTAAATAAAATTGATATTTTGTAGCTGTCAAAATGATTTTCTAGAGAATATTCATTAACATGGAAAGATTTTTATTATTGGTTTTAAGTAAAATGAAAACAAGTCATGAAATAGAGTTTCCATAGAATGATCCCACTGTAAGAAATATATGTTTATATGGAAAGTGTAGATATTATTACTCAAAATGTGAATAGCTATGCTAGTGTGGACATCTGTTGTTTTAGCTTATACAAGATCCATTTCTCCTTCTCCCAACAAGACCCAGACTTTCCAATTATCCCTTTCTTATCTCCTACCCAGTGACTGAGTAGAATTAATTCAAACCCAAGCTCAGCAAAAGGGGTAGGCATGTGACCTAATCTAAGCCAATCATTGTATTCCTAGCCCATAATAGATACTGATTCAGGGATGAAATTGAGTCATGCCCCAGACTTTTGTTTGAATATGTCTGGAGTTAAGATGGCCATGTTCCCACTGCTTGGGAGCCAAGAGATGGGGGTACACCTGATGAAATCATTTGACCTGTTGCTATTGTTGTTCAGTCACTCAATCACTTCCAACTCTTTGAGATTCCATGGACTGCAGCATGCCAGACTTTCCTGTCCTTCACCATCTCCCAGAGCTGGCTCAAATTCATGTCCTTTGAGCTGGTGATACCATCCAACCATCTCATCCTCATTGTCCCCTTCTCCTCATGCCTTCAATCTTTCCCAGCATCATTGTCTTTTCAAATGCATCAGTTCTTCACATTAGGTGGCCAAAGCTCTGGAGCTTCAGCTTCAGCGTCAGTCCTTCCAATGAATCTTCAGGACTGATTTCCTTTACAATTGACTGGTTTACTCCTTTTAGTCCAAGGGACACTCAAGAGTCTTCTCCAATACCACAATTCAAAAGTATCAATTCTTCAGTGCTCAGCTTTCTTTATGGCCAAACTCTCACATCCATACATGACTACTGGAAAAACCATACCTTTGACTAGCTAGACAGACCTTTGTCAGCAAAGTAATATCTCTGCTTTTTAATATGCTGTCTAGGTTTGTCATAGCTTTTCTTCCAAGGAGAAAGCATCTTTTAATTTCATGGCTGCATTTTGCCAACAAAGGTCTGTCTAGTCAAGGCTTTGGTTTTTCCAGTAGTCATGTATGGATGTAAGAGTGGGACTGTAAAGAAAGCTGAGCACTGAAGAATTGATGTCTTTGTGGTGTTGGAGAAGACTCTTGAGAGGCCCTTGGACTGCAAGGATATCCAACCAGTTCCTCCTAAAGGAGATCAGTCCTGTGTGTTCACTGGAAAGACTGATGTTAAAGCTGAAACTCCAATACTTTGGCCACCTGATGTGAAGAGCTGACTCATTTGAAAAGACCCTGATGCTAGGAAAGATTGAGGGCAGGAGGCAAAGGGGACGACAGAGAAGATGGTTGGATGGCATCACTGACTCAAGGGACATGAGTTTTGGTAAACTCCAGGAGTTGGTGATGGACAGGGAGGCCTGGTGTGCTGCAGTCATAAAGAGTCAGACATGACTGAGCAACTGAACTGAACTGAACTGAACTGAGTTACCATCTGCAATGATTTTGGAGCCCAAAAAAATAAAATCTGTCACTGTTTCCATTGTTTTCTCATCTATTTGCCATGAAGTGATGGGACCAGATGCCATGATCTTAGTTTTTTGAATGTTGAGTTTTAAGCCAGCTTTTTCACTCTCCTCTTTCATCTTCATCAAGAGGCTGTTTAGTTCTTCTTTGCTTTCTGCCATTATGGTGACGTCATCTGTATATCTGAGGTTTTTGATGTTTCTCCCCACAATCTTGATCCCAACTTGTTTTTCATCCAGCCTGGCATTTTGCATAATGTACTCTGCATATGAGTTAAATAAGCAGGGTGACAATACACAGCCTTGATGTACTCCTTTCCCAATTTGGAACCAGACTGTTGTTCCATGTCCAGTTCTATTGCTTCTTGACCTGCATACCAGTTTTGCAGGAGGCAGGTAAGGTGGTCTGGTATTCCCATCTCTTGAAGAATTTTCCACAGTTTGTTGTGATCCATATAGTCAAAGGCTTTGGCATAGTCAATGAAGCAGAAGTAAATGTTATTCTGGAATTCTCTAGCTTTTTCTATGGTCCAATGGATGTTCACAATCTGATCACTGGTTCCTCTACCTGTTTTAAATCCAGTATGAACACCTCGAAGTTCTTGGTTCACTTACTACTGAAGCCTAGCTTGGAGAATTTTGAGTACTACTTTGCTAGCATGTGAAATGAATACAGTTGTATGGTAGTTTGAACACTCTGGCATTACCCTTCTTTGGGATTGGAATGAAAACTGACCTTTTCCAGTTCTGTGGCTACTGCTGAGTTTTCCAAATTTGCTGGCATATTGAGTGCAGCACTTTAACAGCATCTTCTTTTAGGATTTGAAATAGCTCAGCTGGAAT
Source organism: Cervus elaphus (assembly GCF_910594005.1). NCBI lineage: Eukaryota > Metazoa > Chordata > Mammalia > Artiodactyla > Cervidae > Cervus > Cervus elaphus. Next base: position 19,555,201 of record NC_057847.1, on the reverse strand, counting down.
TCCACGAATCCCCAGTAAAGCTTGCTGTCCTTACCTCACTCAGGCTCCAGTACTATGACATCACTCCCCTCCCCACCACTTACCCCCCTACTTCATTTAGCTCCATTTCATGGTTTTTGGATTGAATCAAGAAAAAAAAACAGAAGAAAGAATAGAAGGGGGGAGGGATGAACAGAGGGAGGGAGTAAGGAAGAAAGCTTTCTTTTCATTTATTTTTTCAAAGAGGGGTATATAAGAATTTGGGCTTCCCTTGTAGCTCAGTTGGTAAAAAGTCTGCCTTCAATGCAGCAGACCTGGGTTCGATTCTTGGGTCGGGAAGATGCCCTAGAGAAGGAAATGGCAAACTCCAGTATGCTTGCCTGGAGAATTCCATGGACAGAGGAGACTGGCAGACTAGAGTCCATGGGGTTGCAAGAATTGGACATGACTTAGCAACTAAACCACCATAAGAAATTAGTGAAATTTATTTTAGACAAATAAAAACAGAAAGGGAACCATGATCTTTGTTTTCAAAAGATTAAAGACCCATATATAGAAACACTAAAAGAACTTATTTTGAATTCAATGATATAAGGCACAGAGAGACATTTTTTCTTCAGCATAAGCAATAATAGTGTTTTTAAAAATGTGAACTGTCTAAAGGTAAAATGGGATGCCTTATAAAGTTATGAACTCCTTGTAACTGGAAGCATTCAAGCAGAGACTGGAATGACAGAATATTCATTCCTATTTTGAAAGAAAGGTAGTACCAAATGACAACTAAATTAGTTAATCTGGTAGATAACTAACTTGGGAACCTTGGGCTTTTATCTTTTTATTTCCTAGTATGATAAATTAGTCTTCACACACCACACTTCTAAACATAACTCAAAACACATCTGGAAGAGGATATTTGGAAAAAGCAGTATTTGCTGCCTTTTAGTTTATTTTAATTAAATAATTATTGAATTATTTTAGGCAAAAATAATTAGGTCCTGATCTTTTTGTTACTCGGGACAATCAGTAGTCAATATACTAAATATAAACAATCTAACAGGACACACAGTTCCCTTTTGAAAAATAGAACTACTCAGAATTACACAAAGAGAAGTTTCCCTTGGGTAAAATTTAAAACATTGCATACCATCTCAAGGAAAGAAAAATGTTGTATTTTTATCATCATGGTACGATAGAATGCTTTCTATGAAAACAAGCATGACAAAGTGCCAAAAAAAAAATGTTAATACATTTACAAACCATCAGAGTTTAACTAATGGAGTAAAATCTCAAGTCCTTTAGAATAAATTTTACACGTATTTATTCCTTTAAAAAATAAAAGTTTTGTTTTGATAGAAATCTTTTTACAAATGCATTGGCACATTTGCCACTTCCCTGCCTTGTTAAATACAGACTACAAAAAATATATATATTTTTAAATGCCTTCCTGACCCACACAATTATCACTCTATACTTAACTTATATTGATGCCCTTAGAATCTGCTGAAGCACATATATATATAGCCCTACATTAGCATCCCACTGATATGTGTTTTGACTAGTAGTGTCTCCTTTTTAAAAGTTTTTCAGTTTTCTTCCTTACTATCAGAATCCAGTCTGTCATTCTTCCATGCTGTTAAGAAGTCTACCTCTAGCAGCCTTTTTCGTGATGTTAAATTTGCTGCTTATCTGTCGCTGTTTTGAGAAATGAATAATTTAGGCAGAATAAGAACACATACAAAAGATTAGATCAAAACAGTGGACTCAGTACATGTGTGTGCCTCATCTTTATTTCCCAAATCCTTAGAAATGTAAGAAAAATATGCTGTAAGTGTGCAATACGAGAATGTATGGCACGTTTATAATGAATTTATCTGAAGTGGAAAATTCCTAGGAGACAGCACACTGTTTGGAATATCTTGGTTCATTTGCCCTCCCTGTGGTACCAGTGCTGGGCTTGCGGACTTGTGATGTAAAGGCAATCAAAACCATGTGGCTTGTGAGAGGGTTAATTCCTAAAAAAGGGGGGGCTTGACAGACAAATGCAGAGCATGTTCAGTATGCTGACACTTGCTGCAAGAAAGCCTTCCCCACCACCAGCCTAGTCACTAGTCAAACTTAGCAACTTGTATTTCAAAATGAGAAACTAATCCTTTTCCACTTAACTTGAGGAGAATTCACATTGTATGCCAGTCAAAATGCACATACAAGAATGGTAAACTTTAATTTGTATGTAAATTATATTATTAAACCCATTAAATATACCTTAATAGTTGTGGACATAGGGACTTGTGATTTTCTTCAGTTCTGGAAAATTCCAACATATCATTGATTAGAACGTTACCTTTCTGCCTGTCCCTCCATTCTCTTCCTCTCAAATTCTTGTCAGAAGGATATTAGAATCTTGATGCCTATCCTCTGTATCTCTTAATTGGCTTTTCATATTTTAACCTCTTTTGTCCCTGTGCTGTGTTTTAGGTGAATTTCTCAGACTATCTTTTCATTCCCTAATTCTTCCTTGTACTATTCCAGGGTATCAATTATCTATTGCAGCCTAACAAATCACTTCAAAAGGTAGTAGTTTGAAATAAGAACAATCTCTCAGTTCTCATTTCTCTTTATTTTGTGGGTTGGCTAGATGGTTTTCCTGCCAGTCACTCACCTGGCAGGTCACTCAGATCTGGACTCACTGCATTGTCAAATGGCTGACTGACGGAATCCCTTACTCTGCATGCTCTCTCACTTACCCAGGAGGTTGCAAGCCAGGCTTCATTCATAGTAGCTTTAGTGCTCCCAGAAGCAAGGGCATCTAGACCCAACACTCAAGTACTGGAGTCGCTTTTGCCAGTGATCTGTTGGCTAGTCATGCGGCCTAGTCCAGATGCAATGGGTGGAGAAATGGATTCCACCTTTGATTGTAGGAGTTACAAAGACCATTTGGCCAGTCTTTGCAGCTTACCATACCTGGTTAGAGTTTATCCATCTTCTATATGTTGTATTGCAAGTATAACTTTTCTTTTTTGATGTTTCACTAATATTTTTTCATATCTACATTTTTTTGCCTATTTTATTTCATGAAATCCTTTTTTTTTTTTTTTTAGTTTTTTTTTTTTCTAATAAGGATCATCTCCTTTTGTAATGTACTTATATATTTATATTTTTGGTTGTGCTGGATCTTTGTTGCTCTGCACAGACTACTCTGTAGATGCTGGGCACAGGCTTCTCATTGCAGAGCGCATGAGCTTCAGTACTTGCAGCACCTGGGCTTAGTAGTTGAGGTTCAAGGGCCCTGGAGTATGGGCTCAGTAGTTGTGGCACAGTGGCTTAGTTGCTCTGCAGTGTATGGAGTCTTCCCAGACCAGGGATCAAACCCATGTCCCCTGCATTGGCAGGTGGATTCCTATCCACTGTACCACTAAGAAAGTCTGAAACCTTATTTTTTGTAATGAATTTCTTTCTTTCTTTGAAAGAACAAGCTTATGCTAAGGTCTTTATCATATTGTGCAATACAAATAATTTCCTATGGGGCAGATTTATTTTCGGATTGTTGATTTTGCTGTCTTTTTTCCATTACTCATTACATGAGTTTTATTTTGAAGGGTGGATTTTGTTTTGTTTCATTGTTTTGGTTTGTTCTCAGGATCTCTCCTGTACCCATCTTACTTTTATCTTCTCTCCCAGTTGTTCAGATCTCAAGTCCAGAATTGAGTCTTATAATGTGTTTTGGGATTTCTACACTATTATGATGTATGGGTTCATAATGGATTTAGACCTTGGCACCAGAAACAGCTTGACTCAGTTCCTAGTCACAAGGCCTCTTCCTTCCTCAACCTACAGCTTCCTATAAGCCCTGAATCAGCAACAGCAAGGAGAAAGTCAACAGCAAGGAGAAAAGCAGGGAAATAGAGCCTTTCTTTTTTTAGCTTCCTTTCAAAGAGGTGAGCAGGAGAGGCCCCACTCCTGCCACTGGCTTCAACCTATGAAGCAGGGCAGATCCCCCATCTCCTGGGGAAAAGGAACCTTTTAGTCATCACCAGCGGGAGCCATCCATTCCTCACTTCTGTTTCTAGGCTCATCATATAGCAGGCCTGTAGCTTCAGCCTCACTTGTTCATTCACATTTCTGTCTGTCTATGAACCTTGAAGATGCTCCTGTGTTTTGGACACTGTCTACAGCTTTTACATTTTATCTGTTATAGCTACAGTTTTCATCTAGGTAAAATATACTACCCAGCTGACCAAAGCCCACATAGTTTTAGCAAAACACCTTATATTAATTCAAGAGTTCATGACAGTAAGCATATGAAAAGATGCTCAATATCATTAATCATTAGGGAAATATAAACCACAATGAAATGCTACCCCACAATTATTAGAATAGCTAAAATTAAAGACTGATCATACCAAGTATTAGCAATGATGTGGAACAACAGGAGTATTCATACATCACTGGTGAGAATGAAAAATTATGCAACCAATTTGGAAAATAGCTTGGCAGTTTTTTAAGCTAAACATATACCTATGGATATGATTTAGCCAGTTCACTCTTTGTTATTTATCCAGTTAAAGCATTCCTCCATATAAACACTTGCACATGAATGTTTATGACAGCTTTATTTGTAACAGCCAAAAATGGGAAACAATCCAAATTCCATCAACAGCTGGGTGGGTAAATAAACTGTGGTATACACACACAAGGCCCTGCTACTTGGCAATTAAAAAGAATGAACTATTAATATAAACAACAGCATGACTAAATCTCAAAATAAAGCTCAGTGAAAGAAGCCAGACAGAAGAGAATATATACTACATACCCTTTGTAAACATTCTAGAAAATATAAACTAATTTATAGTGTCAAAAAGTAGATCAGTAGTTGTCTGGGGGGTGGGGAAGGTGAGAGGGAGAAATTACAGAGTTAGGGAGCTGTCAGAGGTGATGGCTATATTCATTACAGTGATGGTTACACCCAGGAGTTCCCCTCTATCTGCAGTTTACTTTTTGCAGTTTCAGTTACCTGAGGTCACTGAGGTCTGAAACTATTCAAGGGAAAATTCCAGAAATAAACAATTCATAAATTTTAAATTGCGTGCTGATCTGAGTTTCATGATGAAATTTCATGCTGTCCCACTCCAGTCTGCCCAGAATGTGAATCGTCCCTTTGTCCTGCATAACCTGTTAGTCACTTAGTAACCACCTCAGGTATCAGATCAACTGTTGCCTATCACAGTGATTCTGCTCAAATAACTCTTACTTTACTTAATAAAGGCTCCAACACCCAGAGTGAAGATGCTGACAATTCCAGTAGGCCTAAGAGAAACCATAGTGCATTCTTTAAGTAAAATAGGTGAAAATTCTGTATTTAATAAGAAAATAATCAAATCTGAAGTTGCTAAGATGTACCAATATTTTATCCATTAACTTGTGAAGAAAGAAAAAGAAATCATGCTAGTTTTGCTGTTGCACTTCAAACTGCAAAGGTTAAAGCCACAGTGTGTGACAAGTGCTTAGTTAAGATGGCAAAGGCTTTAAGTTTGCACTGTAAAGGTATTTTGAGAGAGACCACATTTACATAAGTTTTATTACAGTTTATTGCTGTAATTGTTCTATTATTATTATTAAATTATTGTTAATCTTCTAGTGCACCTAATTTATAAAGTAAACTTAATCATAGGTATGTATGTATAGGAAAAAATATATTACATATAGCGTTCAGTACTATCCAAAGTTTCAGACATCCACTAGGTATCTTGGATCACATAATCCCACAGATAAGGGAAGAGTTGGAGGTGTTGGAGGTGATGCTGCTAGTACAGTGGATAGGAATCCACCGGGGGCATAGGTTCAATCCCTGGTCTGGGAAGATTTCACATACCGTGGAACAACTAAACCCCTGCGGCCACAACTACTGAGCCCACGCTCTAGGGCCCTCACACATGAATGCTAAACATCAGTTGTACACTTGAAGTATATCCAGTTTATTATATACCAATTATTTATTTAAAAATCTGTTTAAAAGTTAATGTAATGTTATTATATCTGAGCTTGTTTAGCTTGGTCATACTAGTTTCATTATAAGTACAATATTGAAAAAAATATTAGTGATGATAGTTAACATTTATCTGACACTTTGCCAAGCCAGTTATGTAAGCATTTTACTTAGGTCATCTCACTTGATCCCCATCAACAAGTTTACCAATAGGTACTTTAGATAATAACTCCATTATCTACAAAAAGAAACTGGAGCTTCAGAGGATTAAGTAAATTGCCCAATAGGTGACTAAGTGACCAAAATGGAATGTGAACCATATGCTGTGGTTCTAAGGCCCAAGCTGAGTTAAAAAGGACAATTTGTCTCACTGTATCTCAGTTTCCTCGTCTTGACCTTTGAAACCATCCTCTCTCCCCACTCTCCCTCAGTCTCACTTTTATCTCCTGGTAAAGACTAATAAGCTCATTCCCAGAATGGGAGTCGGGAAAGAGAACCACTTTCTGGTTGCACTGCACCGGCTTCCACGTATAAGGAAACAGTGTGACAGACTCAGAAATTATGGGGTGTCCTTGCTAGTCTATAGAGCTAGTGACCACCTTTGCTTGTTTTTGAGCTATTTTAAAACTTTATAGAGATAGAAATTAACTCGTAGAAACTGGATAGTAATGCAAATAATTCTTACCCATAGAAATGCAAATTGTGTTTTGTGGGAATACTTGATTACTGCCTTGTGGAAAATAGCTTCTTTTGGCCAGTGTTTTATCCATTTATATATTTATTTCAGCTGGAGAAGGGAATGGCAAACCACTTCAGTATTCTTGCCATGAGAACCCCATGCACAGTATGAAAAGGCAAAAAAATAGGACACTGAAAGATGATATTTCCAGATCAGTAGGTGCCCAATATGCTACTTGAGATGAGAGGAGAAATAACTCCAGAAAGAATGAAAAGGCGGAGCCAAAGCAAAAACAACACCCAGTTGTGTATGTGAGTGGGGATGGAAGTAATGGAAGTAAAGTCCGATGCTGTAAGGAGCAATAGTGCATAGGAACCTGGAATGTTATGTCCATGAATCAAGGCAAATTGAAAGTGGTCAAACAGGAGATGGCAAGAGTGAACATCGACATTTTAGGAATCAGTGAACTAAAATGGACTGGAATGGGTGAATTTAACTCAGATGACCATGATATCTTCTACTGTGGGAAAGAATCCCTTAGAAGAAATGCAGTAGCCATCATAGTCAACAAAAGAGTCCGAAATGCAGTACTTGGATGCAATCGCAAAAACAGCAGAATGATCTCTGTTTGTTTCCAAGGCAAACCAATTCAGTATTGAACTAATAGACAGTTCCAAGTCTATGCACTAAACTGTAATCCAAGTCTATGCCCCAACCAGTAATGCTGAAGAAGCTGAAGTTGAACGGTTCTAGGAACACCTATAAGACCTTCTAGAACTAACACCCAAAAAAGGTGTCCTTTTCATTTGAGGGGACTGGAATGCAAAAGTAGGAAGTCAAGAGATACCTGGAATAACAGGCAAATTTAGCCTTGGAGTACAGAATGAAGCAGGGCAAAGGCTAACAAAGTTTTGCCAAAAGAACACTCTGGTCATAGCAAAGACCCTCCTCCGACAACACAAGAGAAGACTCTACACATGGACATCACCAGATGGTCAACACCAAAATCAGGTTGATTATATTCTTTCAGCCAAAGATGAAGAAGCTCTGTACAGTCAGCAAAAACAAGATCAGGAGCTGACTGTGGATCAGATCATGAACTCCTTATGCCAAATTCAGACTGAAATTGAAGAAAGTAGGGAAAATCACTTGGCCATTCAGGTATGACCTAAATCGCCCCCTGGTGATTATATCGTGGAAGTGAGAAATAGATTGAAGGGATTAGATCTGATAGACAGAGTCCCTGAAGAACTATGGGTGGAGGTTTGTGACACTGTACAGGAAGCAGGGATCAAGACCATCCCCATGGAAAAGAAATGAAAAAAGGCAAAATGGTTGTCTGAGGAAGCCTTACAAATAGCTGTGAAAAGAAGAGAAGCAAAGGAGAAAGGGAAAGATATACCCATTTGAATGCAGAGTTCCAAAGGATAGCAAGGAGAGATAAGAAAGCCTTCCTCAGTGATCAATGCAAAGAAATAGAGGAAAATAATAGAATGGGAAAGACTAGAGATCGCTTCAAGAAAATTAAAGATACCAAGGGAACTTTCCATGCAAAGATGGGCACAATAAAGGGTAGAAATGGTATGGACCTAACAGAAGCAGAAGATATTAGGCAGAGGTGGCAAGAATACACAGAAGAACTATACAAAAAGATCTTCATGACCCATATAATCATGATGGTGTGATCACTCACCTAGAGCCAGACATCTTGCAATGTGAAGTCAAGTAGGCCTTAGGAAGCATCACTACGAACAAAGCTAGTGGAGGTGATGGAATTCCAGTTGAGCTATTTCAAATCTTAAAAGATGAAGCTGTGAAAGTGCTACACTCAGTACACCAGCAAATTTGGAAAACTCAGCAGTGGCCATAGGACTGGGAAAGGTCAGCATTCATTCCAATCCCAAAGAAAGGCAATGCCAAAGAATGTCAAACTACTTTTGTACTCATCTCACACACTAGCAAAGTAATGCTCAAAATTCTCCAAGCCAGGCTTCAATAATACGTGAACCATGAAACTCCAGATATTCAAGCTGGATTTAGAAAAGGCAGAGGAACCAAAGATCAAATAGCCAACATCCATTGGCTCATTGAAAAAACGAGAGAGTTCTAGAAGAACATCTACTTCTGCTTTATTGACTATGCCTAAGCCTTTGACTGTGTGAATAACAACAAACTGTGGAAAATTCTTCAAGCGATGGGAATAGCACAAAATACCACAAAAGTGCATTTCTCAGGACCTGCCTCCTGAGAAATCTGTATACAGGTCAGGAAGCAACAGTTAGAACTGGACATGGAACAACAGACTGCTTCGAAATCAGGAAAGGAGTACCTCAAGGCTGTTTATTGTCACCCTGTTTATTTAACTTATATGCAGAGTACATCATGAGAAACGCTGGTCTGGATGAAGCACAAGCTGGAATCAAGATTGCTGGGAGAAATATCAAGAACCTCAGATATGCAGATGACACCACCCTTATGGCAGAAAGTGAAGAAGAACTAAAGAGCCTCTTGATGAAAGTGAAAGAGGAGAGTGAAAAAGTTAGCTTAAAGCTCAACATTCAGAAAATGAATCATGGCATTAGGTCCCATCACTTCATCGCAAGTAGATGGAGAAGCAATGGAAAGAGTGACAGACTCTATTTTGGGGGGCTCCAAAATCACTGCAGATGGTGACTGCAGTCATGAAATTAAAAGATGCTTGCTCCTTGAAAGAAAAGTTATGACCAACCTAGACAGCATATTAAAAAGCAGAGACATTACTTTGCCAACAAAGGTCCGTCTAGTCAAAGCTATGGTTTTACCAGTAGTCATGTATGGATGGGAGAGTAGGACTCTAAAGAAAGCTGAGCATTGAAGAGTTTACACTTTTGAACTGTGGTGTTAGAGAAGACTCTTGAGAGTCCCTTGAACTGCAAGGAGATCCAACGAGTCCATCCTAAAGGAAATCAGTCCTGAATATTCATTGGAAGGACTGATGTTGAAGCTGAAACTCCAATACTTTGGCCACCTTATTCAAAGAGCTGACTCATTGTAAAAGACTGATGCTGGGAAAGATTGAAGGCCGGAGGAGAAGGGGACGACAGAGGATGAGATGGTTAGATGGCCTCGCCGACTCAATGGACATAAGTTTGAGTAAACTGCGGGAGTTGATGATGGACAGGGAGGCCTGGCATACTGCAGTCCGTGGGGTCTCAAAGAGTTGACACAACTGATCGATTGAACTGAACAGACTGAACTGATTCATTTCAGCGTTCCTTGTCTGACTGTAAGTTGTCTTTGAACTACTTGTAAAATATACTGGTTCCGTCATTAATAGTGAGTTAAATAAAAGCTTTAACATATGTTCATTTTATATTTGTATGAGTTACAATTTTACCTTTAAAAAAATGTATTCTTTAACCCATATATATATAGAATAATTTAAAATTATTTTGAAAATTGTTACTTAACTGTAGCTCACTGAATTCAGTAATCTCTTCCTTACCCTATACAGCCATGAAATTCCCTTCTGTATATATTTTCAAAGACTATGAGAATTTCAGCTCTAGTATAAGACAATGGTGAGGCTCTCCCTTTGCATCTAATTAGGAAAGTAATATTTGGGAGAGGAAAACAGAAAGAAGAAATGAAACAGAGGTGAAGTAAAAACAGGGCTTTAAAAAAACAAACAAACAAACAAAAAAAAAAAACAGGGCTTTTTTCCTCTACAGAGGAATGTAAAATTTTAAAAGAATAAGAGGGAGAAAAGTAAATGTAGCCCTTAGGAATGCCTTCTTGTGACATTTGTAAAGAGAAAGGAAGGGAGCCAAATACATGTTCTTTGGCTTGAGTGCTCATAGAAATAACTGAGACTTTAAAATTGAGTATTTGGAAAGAGCAAGAAATACCTGCTTTATGATGGTGAGTATATTAAATACAGATGACTCATGGCTTTTTCCAGTCCAAATATCCAAGTTCTTTTCTGTCCTTTAGCTGAAGCAGTAGGGAAGTAAGACAGAAGATCAAGAGGCCTGACCAAGGTACAGGTCTCTAGAGCATAAGACTAAATAACCTTGGATACAGAAAATCAGAAAAACATTGATAAATTCAGAACTGAACAGTAGACTCATTATCCAGATTATCTGCTATAAAGAAGAGTTCATGGATATCTAGTTAAAACTGAAAGAGAGGGGACATCTTAAAGTTTTCTATAAGAAAAAAGAGTAAATGGGAATTGTGTAGTATATACTATTATCATTTAAGATATATAAAATATTGATGCTGTCCTTATGAATAAGTAATGGTTTATCTGAGATGACATTCAAAATATTTAACAACCTTAAAGAATGAGAAAGTTCTATTTGGAAGGATGCAGGACCTCTAGGGAGCAAGGTTCTAGAGGCCTCTTGCTGTGCCTGACATTGACCTGGGGTTCATGCTGGGTTTGGGAAGTCTAGTAGGTCTCAGGAGAATAACCAAGACCACTGGGGCGAGGGTCTGGCACTTGGAAGGCTTGGGGCAGTGGCTATTTACAAACTGTGTGGAAGTATTTCACTAAAATGCTTCTCTCTGTCTCTTTCCTTCCCTCCCTCCCTGCTTTCCTCTCCTCCCACTTTCTAAGTACTTGGCACTACTCAACTCGGCAGAAAAGGGCAAAGGATTTGTAAAAGAAATGGTCACTGCATGTGGTTTAAAATGTGCATAGCTGCGAATAATAGACGACTCTACTGCAGTGGCTTAAATGGAAGAGGTTTTTCATGTCATGATAAGACAGGCTAGCTATGAGCAGTTTAGGGCTTAGACACGATGATACACAGTGATATTGCCAAGGACCCAGGCTCCTTCCATTTTTGTCTTCTACCATCTAGCCATCCTCATCACACTTGTTGCCTCACGGTTGTAAGATGAGTCTTGCACCCCCATACTTCACTTCTGAGTTTCAGGGAAGAATAAGATGAAAGGATGAAGGAGTGGTATCCGTCTTAAGACTGCCTGTCTCAGCAGACTTCTGTTTGCCTTTGGCCCGAAGTGTGTCACGTTACCTACTGTGGATACCAGGCAACGTCAGGAGGCCAGTGTTTTTAGTGATGCGCTTTGTTGCTTTGAGAAAAATGAGAATTTGTTCGTAAGGGTGAAGGGGGAAATAAATATTGTTTGGGCAAAAGGTAGCACTTACCTCACTCATTTAAAGGCTATATCAAAAACTGGATAGAGGGGGTTTCCCTGGCAGTCCAGTGTTTAAGACGCCATGCTTCCACTTCAGGGGCATGGGTTCGATCCCTGGTTGGGGGACTAAGATCCCATATGCCACACAGCACAACCAAAAGGAAAAAAATAAAGCAGAGAGTTGGTTCTGCTGATGAAATCTTAATATTTATGAAATAAGTCTTAAAATAGCAAAGTACAGTTCACTCTGCTGAGAGTTTTTAAATAATGCATTATGCCACTCAGTGAATGTTGTTAAATTTAAATTTCACATCTGCAAAGATGTATATAATCACAACCTCATGTTTAAGTGGAAACCATTGTATTACATATAAGCTGCTTCCAAACATGTATGACTAATCAAATTTCTAAGCCAAATTTCTTCATCCATGCAGAAAAAAAGCACTCCTCATTGATGCTCACATAAAAGCTTTTTGTCAATGTAGGATTAATTTTTGTAGTGTCTGAGGAGAGAAAAGACATAATTTAAAAATTGTGAAACTATCTTAGTTGAGGCAATCAAATATAAAGGAATTTTCAACTTAAACATTTGAATTTCAGAGTTACCTGCCACTTTGAGGTAATTACATTTTGCTCTTCTTGGTTCTGCTGCTTTTCTAGGGTGATCTTCAGTTTCCATTCTGTTTTTGTCTATTTTTGTTTGCCTTTTAATGTTTTTTCTCCATTTCAGAACAGAATTTTTACAAGAGCAATAGAGAGGTTTTCTCCAAATTGCCCAACATTACTTATCTCTACTCTAGAAAATGGGACTCTCATCTGTCTCTGCAAAGAGGCTTTTCATAGTTCCTAGTGCAGCAAATGCAATGCAATAAGTTATACTCCCAGTTTAAAAACATCTATGATGTAAAATGTAAGAGTTCATTGGAGAACAGCCCTTGCATAATATGTTTGAGCATGGCTTATTTAGTCTGAATCCCTGTTTAGGAAGAAAAATGTTCTCAGAATGGTTTTCTTTTCATAATTGTTAATACTGGTGAATCCACCTCTAAATACACCAGAGAGAAGAGGGGAATCAAGGAGAGGCCAACATATACAGTCAGCCCTCCGAATGCCCAGGCTTCACATCTGAGAATTCAACCAACCATGGATTAAAAATAGTCAGGAAAAAAAAACCTGAAAAATTCCAAAAAACAAAACTTAAATTTTGCCCTATGCCAACAACTATTTACATAGCATTTACATTGTATTTACAACTATTTACATAGAATTTACATTGTATTAGCTATTGTAAGTAATCTAGAAATGATTTAGTATACAGGAGGATGTGTGTGGGTTATATACAAATGCTACACCATTTTATATAAGGGACTTGCATATCCTCAGACTTTGGAATCCTTGGGGTGACTGAGTCCTCGAACTTATCTCCCACAGATATCAAGAGATGACTATGTGGTTAAGACGCTGATATTCACATATCACACATACAGCGCTATAAGGTCTCAATCAAAAGCCAGATGATGGGCTTCCCTGGTGGCTCAGTGGTGAAGACTCGGCCTGCCAATGCAGGATACACAAGTTCGACCCCTGATCTGGAAAGATCCCACATGCTGCTGAGCAGATAAGCCTGTGGGCCATGACTACTGAGCCTGTGCTCTAGAGCTGGGGGCCGCATTTACTGAGCCTGTGCGTCACAACAACAGAAGCTACCGCAGTGAGAAGCCCACACACCACCGGTAAGGAGTAGCCCTTGCTCTCTGCAATCTGAGAAAAGCACGCACTGCAACAAAGACCCGGAGCATCTGAAACTGAATCAATAAAATGTTAAAACAAAAAAGTTAATGATTCCCTAAAAAATAAAAGTGGAAGGTAAGAAGACATTTCCAAGATAGATGTTAGTTCTCTATTTATATGTGCAATTATATATGCAATTTATATGTAATTCAAATTGTCGTTGTTGTTCAGTTGCCCAATTTATCCAATTCTTTGCAGCCCGATGGACTGTAGCATGCCAGGCCTCTTTGTTCCTCACCATCTCCAAAGTTTGCCCAAGTTCATGTCCATTACATCAGTGATGCCATCCAGGCATCTCATCCTCTGATGCCCTCTTCTCCTTCTGCCCTCAATCTTTCCCAGCATCAGGGAAATTCAATTCAAAGTAATAATTTAATTAATTAAAGTTAATTTGAATAGCAATTCAAATTAACGCAATGTAAATAGACTGAAATACTTATTACATTAGTTTAAACTGATTTATCTTAAAATTTGTGTCACTAAAGACCAATAAGTAATGAGGACCTCCTTTCCTTGTCTCCTTTATGAGGCCTAGACAAATGCCTGCTTGGCATTAAATGGACCCAGTGAGTCACCTAGATCTAATCAGAGGTAGCTTTAAACTTCATTAGAATTTGGTGTCACTGAAATATGTTATATCCTGGTAGTGAGAATATAAGTTGGTTCAACTATTTGGAAGAATATCTGATAATGTATCAAGAATTTTTTTTTAGTTTTGTAATTGAAGGATAATTGCACTACAGAAATTGGTGGTTTTCTGTCATACATCAATGAGAATCAGCCATAGGTACACCCAAGCCCCCTCCCTCCCAGACCTCCCTCCCATCTCACTCCCCACCCCACCATTCAGCCTGTCTCAGAGCCCATATTTCAGTTCCCATAGTCATATAGTAAATTCCCACTGTCTATCTGTTTTACCCACGGTATTGTAAATTTCTGTTACTCTCTCCACACATCTCCCCTTCTTCCTCCTCTCCTCCTACCTTGTCCATAGGTCTCTTCTCTATGTCTGTCCATTGCTGCCCCAAAAGTAAATTCATCAGTGCCATCTCTTCAGATTCCCTACATATGTATCAGTATATGATATTTACATTTCTCTTTCTGACTTACTTCACTCTGTATAATGGGCTCTAGTTTCATCCACCTCATTAGAACAGATTCAAGTGTGTTCCTTTTCATGACTTAGTAGTATTCCATTGTATATATGTACCACAGCTTCTTTATCCATTCTTCTGTCAATAGACATCTAAGTTCCTCCCATGTTCTAGCTATTGTAAATAGTGCTGCAATGAATATTGGGATACATGTGTCTTTTTCAGTTTTGATTTCCTCAGGGTATATGCCTAGGAGTGGGATTGCTGGGTCATATGGTGGTTCAATTCCTAGCTTTTTAAGCAGTCTCCTCACCATATTCCATGGTGGCTGTATCAGTTTACATTCCCACCAGAAATGCAAGAGTATGTCCCTTTTATCCACACCTTCTCCACCGTAACTCAGATGACCATTATATCTTCTACTGTGGGCAAGAATCCCTTAGAAGAAATGCAGTAGCCATCATAGTCAACAAAAGACTCTGAAATACAGTACTTGGATGCAATCTCAAAAACAGCAGAATGATATCTGTTTGTTTCAAAGGCAAACCATTCAATATCACAGTAATCAAAGCCTATGCCCCAACCAGTAATGCTGAAGAAGCTGAAGTTGAACAGTTCTATGAACACCTACAAGACCTTCTAGAACTAACACCCAAAAAAGGTGTTCTTTTCATTTTAGAGGACTGGAATGCAAAAGTAGGAAGTCAAGGGATACCTGAAATAACAGGCAAATTTGGCCATGGAGTACAGAACGAAGCAAGGGAAATAGAGTTTTGCGAAGAGACAACACTGGTCATAGCAAACACCCTCTTCCAACAACACAAGAGAAGACTCTACACATGGACATCACCAGATGGTCAATACTGAAATCATATTGATTATATTCTTTGCAGCCAAAGATGGAGAAGCTCTCTATAGTCAGAGAAAACAAGATCAGGAGCTGACTGTGGATCAGATCATGAACTCCTTATGCCAAATTCAGACTGAAATTGAAGAAAGTAGGGAAAAGCACTTGGCCATTCAGGTATGACCTAAATCGCCCCCTGGTGATTATATCGTGGAAGTGAGAAATAGATTGAAGGGATTAGATCTGATAGACAGAGTCCCTGAAGAACTATGGGTGGAGGTTTGTGACACTGTACAGGAAGCAGGGATCAAGACCATCCCCATGGAAAAGAAATGCAAAAAGGCAAAATGGTTGTCTGAGGAAGGCTTACAAATAGCTGTGAAAAGAAGAGAAGCAAAAAGCAAAGGAGGAAAGGAAAGATATACCCATTTGAATGCAGAGTTCCAAAGAATAGCAAGGAGAGATAAGAAAGCCTTCCTCAGTGATCAATGCAAAGAAATAGAGGAAAATAATAGAATGGGAAAGACTAGAGATCTCTTCAAGAAAATTAAAGATACCAAGGGAACTTTACATGCAAAGATGGGCACAATAAAGGGTAGAAATGGTATGGACCTAACAGAAGCAGAAGATATTAGGCAGAGGTGGCAAGAATACACAGAAGAACTATACAAAAAAGATCTTCATGACCCCTATAATCATGATGGTGTGATCACTCACCTAGAGCCAGACATCCTGGAATGCGAAGTCAAATAGGCCTTAAGAAGCATCACTATGAACAAAGCTAGTGGAGGTGATGGAATTCCAGTTGAGCTATTTCGAATCCTAAAAGATGATGCTGTGAAAGTGCTACACTCAGTACACCAGCAAATTTGGAAAACTCAGCAGTGGTCACAGGACTGGAAAAGGTCAGTTTTCATTCCACTCCCAAAGAAAAGCAATGCCAAAGAATGCTCAAACTACTACACAATTGTACTCATCTCACACACTAGCAAAGTAATGCTCAAAATTCTCCAAGACAGGCCTCAACAGTACATGAACCGTGAACATCCAGATATTCAAGCTGAATTTAGAAAAGGCAGAGAAACCAGCAATCAAATTGCCAACATCCATTGGATCATCAAAAAAGTGAAAGAGTTCCAGAAAAACATCTACTTCTGCTTTATTGACTATGCCAAAGCCTTTGACTGTGTGGATCACAGGAAATGGTGGAAAATTCTTCGAGAGATGGGAATACCCCACCACCTGACCTGCCTCTTGAGAAATCTGTATGCAGTTCAGGATGCAACAGTTAGAACTGGACATGGAACAACAGACTGGTTCCAAATCAGGAAAGGAGTACCTCAAGGCTGTATATTGTCACCCTGCTTATTTAACTTATATGCAGAGTACATCATGAAAAATGCTGGGCTGGATGAAGCACAAGCTGGAATCAAGATTGCTGGGAGAAATATCAATAACCTCAGATATGCAGATGACACCACCCTTATGGCAGAAAGTGAAGAAGAAGTAAAGAGCCTCTTGATGAAAGTGAAAGAGGAGAGTGAAAAAGTTGGCTTAAAACTCAACATTCAGAAAACGAAGATCATGGCATCAGGTCCCATCATTTCATGGCAAATAGATGGGGATGCAATGGAAACGGCGACAGACTTTATTTTGGGGGGCTCCCTTAATGCTGCAGATGGTGACTGCAGCCATGAAATTAGAAAACACTTTCTCCTTGAAAGAAAAGTTATGACCAACCTAGGGCTGCTGTCCATAGGGTCACACAGAGTTTGACACCACTGACACAACTTATCATGCATGCACGCACTGGATAAGGAAATAGCAACCCACTCCGGTGTTCTTGCCTGGAGAATCCCAGGGACAAAGGGGCTTCTGTCTATGGGGTCGCACAGAGTCAGACACAACTGAAGCGACTTAGCAGCAGCAGCAAACAGAATATTAAAAAGCAAAGACATTACTGTGCCAACAAAGGTCCATCTAGTCAAAGCTATGGTTTTTCCAGTAGTCATGTATGGATGTGAGAGTTAGACTATAAAGAAAGCTGAGCACCAAAGAATTGATGCTTTTGAACTGTGATGTTGGAGAAGACTCTTGAGAGTCCTTTGAATTGCAAGGAGATCCAACCAATCCATCCTAAGGGAAATTAGTCCCAAATATTCATTGGAAGGACTGATGCTGAAGCTGAAACTCCTATACTTTGTCCACCTCATGTGAAGAACTGACTCATTTTAAAAGACCCTGATGCTGGGAAAGATTGAAGGCAGGAGGAGAAGGGGATGACAGAGGATGAGATTGTTGGATGGCATCACAGACTCCATGGACATGAGTTTGAGTAAACTCTGGGAGCTGGTGATAGACAGGGAGGCCTGGCGTGCTGCAGTCCATGGGGTCACAAGGTGTCAGACACGACTGAGCAACTGAACTGAACTAAACTGAACTCTCCAGCAGTTATTGTTTGTAGACTTTTTGATCATGGCCATTCTGACTGGTGTGAGGTTATAACTCATTGTAGTTTTGATTCGCATTTCTCTAATAATGAGCGATGTTGAGCATCTTTTCATGTGCTCATTAGCCATCTGCATGTTTTCTTTGGAGAAATGTCTTTTCAGGTCTGTTTCCCACTTTTGATTGGGTTGTTTGCTTTTCTGGTACTAAGTTGTATGAGCTGCTTGTGTATTTTGGAAATTAATTCTTTATCAGTTGTTTCCCTTGCTATTATTTTCTCCCATTCTGAAGGTTGTGCCTTTCACCGTGTTTGTAGTTTCTTTTGCTGTGCAAAAGGTTTTAAGTTTAATTAGGTCCCACTTGTTTATTTTTGTTTTTATTTCCATTACTCTAGGAGGTTGGTCATAGAAGATCTTGCTTTGATTTTTGTCATCAAGTGTTCTGCCTATGTTCTCCTCTAAGAGTTTAATAGTTTCCGTTCTTACATTTAGGTCTTGAATCCATTTTGAGTTTATCTTTGTGTATGGCATAAGGTAGTGATCTAATTTCATTCTTTTGTACATAGCTGTCCAGTTTTCCCAGCACCACTTATTGAAGATCTGTCTTTGCCCCGTTGTATATTGTTGCTTCCTTTGTCAAAAATAAGGTACCTATAGGTGCATGGGTTTGTCTCTGGGTTCTTTATCTTGTTCCATTGGTCTATATTTCTGTTTTTGTGCCAGTACCATACGGTCTTGATGACTGTAGCTTTCTAGTGTAGTCTGAAGTCAGGAAGGTTTATACCTCCAGCTCCATTCTTCCTTCTCGAGACTGCTTTGGCTATTTGGGGTTCTTTGGGTTTCCATATGAATTGTGAATTTTTTGTTCTGGTTCTGTGAAAAAAGCCATTGGTAATTTGATAAGGATTGCATTGAATCTGTAGATTGCATTTAGTAGTATAGTCATTTTTGCAATATTTTACAATATTCTTTTACATTTTTACATTACATTACATTACATTCTTTTACATCATTTGACATTTTACATTACAATACATTTTACAATATTCTTCCTACCCAGGAACATGGAATATCTCTCCATCTGTTTATGTCATCTTTGATTTCTTTCATCAGTGTCTTATAGTTTTCAATATACAGGTCTTTTGTTTCCTTGGGTTATTTTTTTCTTTTTGTTACAATAGTGAATGGTATTGATCCCTTAATGTCTCTTTCTGATTTTTCATTGTTAGTATATAGGAGTGCAAGTGATTTCTGTGTATTGACCTTGTATCCTGTGACTTTGCTGAAATTGTTGATTAGCTCTAGTAATTTTCTGATAGTTTCTTTTGGGTTTTCTATGTGTAATATCATGTCATCTGCAAATAGTGAGAGTTTTACTTCTTCTTTTCCAATCTGGATTCCTTTAATTTCTTTTTCTTCTCTAATTGCCATAGCTAGGACTTCCAAAACTATGTTGAACAATAGTGGTAAGAGTGGACACCCTTGTCTTTTTCCTGATCTTAGAGGGAACGTTTTAGTTTTTCACCATTGAGAATAATGTTTGCTGTGGGCTTTTCACACATGACCTTTACTATGTTGAAGTAGGTTCCTTCTACGCCCATTTTTTTGAAGCATTTTTATCATAAATGGATGCTGGATTTTGTCAAAGGTGTTTTCTGTGTCTATTGAGATGATAGTATGGTTTTTATCTTTCAATGTGTTAATATGGTGTATCACATTGATTGATTTGTGTATATTGAAGAATCCTTGCATTGTGTATACTGAATAAATGTGACTTTATCATGGTGTATGAGATTTTTAATGTGGTATTGAATTCTGTTTGCTAAAATTTTGTTGAGGATTTTTGCATCTATGTTCATCAGTGATATTGGCCTCTAATTTTCTTTTTTCATGTTGTCTTTTCCTGGTTTTGGTGTCAGGGTGATTGTGGCCTCGTAGAATCAGTTTGGAAGTGTTCCTTCCTCTGAAATTTTTGAAAGAGTTTCAGAAAAATAGGCGTTATCTCTTCCCTGAATGTCTGATAGAATTCCCATGTGAAGCCATCTGGCCCTGGGCTTTTGTTTTTGGGGGAGATTTTTGATCACTGTTTCAATTCCAGTGTTTGTAATTGGGTTGTTCATTTCTATTTGTTCCTGGTTCAGTCTTGGGAGGCTGATCTTTTTAAGTATCTGTCCATTTCCTCTAGGTTATCCATTTTATTAGCATACAGTTGCTCATAATATTCTCTTATGATCCTTTGTATTTCCGTGTTGTCTGTTGTAACCTCTCATTTTTCATTTCTAATTTTATTGATTTGATTTTTCTCCCTTTTTTTTCTTGATGAGTCTGGCTAGTGGTTTGTCAATTTTGTTTGTCTTCTCAAAGAACCAGCTTTTAGTTTTATTAATCTTTGCTATTGTTGCCTTCATTTCTTTTTCAATTATTTCCGTTCTGATTTTTATGATCTCCTTCTTTCTGCCAACTTTGGAGGTTTTTTGTTCTTCTTTCTCCAGCTGCTTTAGATATAGAGTTAGGCTGTCTTTCAATGATTTTTTTGCTTCTATAGGTATGATTGTATCGCTGTAAACCTCCCTCTTAGAACTGCTTTTTCTGAGTCCCATAGGTTTTCATTGTCATTTTTTCCTAGGAATCTTTTGATCTCTTATCTTATTTCTTCAGTAACCTCTTTGTTATTTAGTAATGTATTGTTTAATCTCCATGAGTTAGTGGTTTTTTGCCATTTTTTTCCTTTAGTTGATATCTAGTCTCATAGCATTGTGGTCAGAGAAGATTTTGATAATGTACCAACAATTTTTAAAGGCACAAATTCTACTTTGTGGTCACATCTGATCATCTCTTTTAGATAAAGTAGATTTATATAAAGTGAGGTTTGTTATAACATCTTCATAAGAGAAAAAATTTAAATATCCTAATTATTAAATTGTTAGGACATACCCTAATACATGGTTATAATCAAAGATAGGGTGCAAAATAATACTTATACACATTAGAAAAGTGGTTATGAAGATATAGTATTAGAAATGAGGATCAAATAGAAGATTAATATGACCTCACATCCCGCAGCAGTGTTTGTTAGAGTTTCTGGGAACCAACACAAGACCCATAGCATCAACCTCAAATACCTATCTATCTTCCTTGCTTTATGGTAGATTTTTGTACTTAAGTGTATCACCATCCATCCGACACTTAAAGTACCAAAACTGAGACTCCAAATGTAGCTGCCACTAGCTTTGTTTTTACCAATGGTACTATCCTTCTCTCACACTTGAAACCATTTGAACTAGCTTTGACTTTCTCCTTCTTTGCTTAGATTGCTGCTGCTGCTTAATCGCTCACGTCCAGCTCTTTACAACCCTATGAACTGTAGCCCACCAGGCTCCTCTGTCCATGGAGTTTTTCAGGCAAGAATACTGGAGTGGGTTGCCATTTCCTCCTGCAGGGGATCTTCCTGACCCAGAGATCAAGCCCACATCTCCTGCATCTCCTGCATTGCAGGTGGATTCTTTACCAATGAGCCACCTGTGAAACCCCAATTATTCAAGGAACACAGAAGCAATCTATACATAAAGAACAAGATGTTCAAAGGACCTGAGGTAAAAGAAACCTGGGGCATTTAGAATACTGGGGTCAAAACCATCTGGATAAAGGACAAAGAGAAGCACTCTGCCCTGAGGCTTGGCAAGGTAGGGTAACCAGATCGTAGTGTCCCTTGGAGGCTATGTACTAGATTGTAACCCTTGAACAGCCTAAAATTACTCTCTGCCTCTAGGTTATATTGCCTCTTCAATTGCTATTGCCCACTATAACTAGATACATCTTTCTAAAAGATCTGCTGGAACACATCAGTTTCCTGACACAAAGAAAAACAGAAATAAAAATATATCACTTAGCTTCTCACCACTGCCTTCAGACTCAGTAGACTCCTGGGGCTTTGATTTGGGTTGAATTGTGTCCCCCTCAAAATTTGTATGTTGAAGTCTCTACTCCTAGGATCTCAAAATGTGACCTTATTTGGAAACAGGGAGAATAAGGTCATTGCAGATGAAATAGTGAAGGTAAGGTCATTATGGAGTAGGGAGGACTGCTAATCCATATAACTGGTATCCTTATAAAAAGGGGAAATTTGCACACAGATATAGTAACAGAAGGAGAATACCATGTACAGATTGGAGTTAATGCTCCCACCGGCCAAGAAATACCAGAAGCTAGAAGATAGCCCAGGAACAGATGTTTTGCTTGTCCTTTCAGAGGGAGCATGGCTATGCCAACACCTTGGTCTCAGACTTCTGGACTCCGTGTGAGGCAATACATTTCTTTTGTTTAGGCCACTCAGTTTGTGATACTTCGTTAGAGCAATCCTAGCAACTCATCCAAGTTATTCATTTTAATTTTCATTTGCAATAAACTGTTGTCCTCAGACACACAAGAGGACTATCTCCTTTCTTGTTTCCCTATTTCCTGACTACAATGCTTTCCACTGCTCTCTGCTTATCTATATCAGTTCTTCCTATTAAAACCCACCCTTTTAAAAGCCCCTTCTCTTTTGAAACCTTATATAATTATTTTGTATAAATACATTAATATATAAATATATTTTATAAATATGATAAAGTTATAGATATGATATATTAAATATTAATATAATATAGTAAAATCCTAGCTATAATAAAACAAAATTTTTCTATTTATAAAACATATTTATATACATAAATATATTAATATGTGGGCAAAAGTCCATCTAGTCAAAGCTATGATTTTTCCAGTAGTCACGTATGAATGTGAGAGCTGGACCATGAAGAAAGCTGAGTGCCAAAGAACTGATGCTTTTGAACTGTGGTGTTGGATAAGACTCTTGAGAGTCCCTTGGACTTCAAGGAGATCAAACCAGTCAATCCTAAAGGAAATTAGTCCTGAATATTCATTGGAAGGACTGATGCTGAAGCTCCAGTACTCTGGACACCTGATGCGAAGAACTGACTCGTTGGAAAAGACTCTGATGCTGGGAAAGATTGAAGGCGGCAACAGAAGGGGCCGACAGAGGATGAGATGGTTGGATGGCATCACTGACTTGATGGACATGAGTTTGAGCAAGCTCCAGGAGTTGGTGATGGATAGGGAGGCCTGGCATGCTGCAGTCTATGGGGTCTCCAAGAGTCGGATATGACTGAGCAACTGAACTGAAAAAGTGAAATTGAAAGTCACTCAGTTGTGTTTGACTTTTTGAGACCCGTATAGTCCATGGAATTCTCCAGGCCAGAATACTGTGGGTAGCCTCTCCCTTCTCCAGGGGATCTTCCCAACCCCAGAGATCCAACCCAGGTCTCCTGCATTTCAGGCAGATTCTTTACCAGCTGAGCCACCAGGGAAGCCCAAGAATACTGGAGTGGGTAGCCTATCCCTTCTCCACCAGATCTTCCCGACCCAGGAATGAACTGGGGTCTCCTGCATTGCAAGCGGATTCAGACTGAACTGAACTGAACCGATAATTATTTTTAAAGTCATAATCATTCAGTTTTTGCAAACTGCCTTAAATAAGGTGGGGGAGGACATGATTAGAGTAAAATAAATAGATATAAAGATACTGTGGTGCCTAACTGTGATACTATTGATTATCTATTGTATGATACCTTGTATTGCCATCTTGTTATGGATTTGTCTTCTCTTTCCAATGAAATTTTGCACTTCATAACCTTTCTCTACTTATTTGAATCCCCCCAAAGTAGTTCAACAAATCTTAGCTGATTGCCTGACAATAGGAGCCCCTGATTGATCTCCTGTAAACCTCG
Organism: Cervus elaphus; assembly: GCF_910594005.1. Taxonomy (NCBI): domain Eukaryota; kingdom Metazoa; phylum Chordata; class Mammalia; order Artiodactyla; family Cervidae; genus Cervus; species Cervus elaphus. Next base: position 19,531,450 of record NC_057847.1, on the reverse strand, counting down.
ATCTAGTTGATTTCTAGGTGGTAGCAAAGCGTGATGCTAACTTGCCTCTGGGCCAGGTGCCCAAATTCTCACTCTCAGTATCCATCTTGAGCATTCCTCTCCTTTCTGACCATCCCAGCCTCCCTTTCCGAAGGACCTCAAGGCTTTGGAGAACTAAAAATAGACCTCCATCAAAAAGGATTAGAAAATTTAGGACTGAGACTTACATATACTAAAGTGTGTTCAATTTAGAAATTCATAATTTAAGAAAGGATACAACAAATAATGGTATCCTGTTATAGGTCTAATTGTACTATTAAATATGAATGAAGAAAATGAAGCTAATAACATAAAATTGCTTTTTAAACAGGATTGGACATTTCTACAATGATTTAGACATGGATGTTGGTTTGGCAGTTGCTGTTTTTTCAAGCAATATAAAATTCAAAATCTTTTGTCCCTAACTAAAGTAATATTTGCTTGTCAAAACATATAAGAAACAGAAAATGGTTAATATTTCATGTTTATATTAGCTTTTGATGTTGCTGTTCATGTCGACTCTTTTCAACCCCATAGACTGCAGCATGCTAGGCCCCCGTTTTCCTTCACTATCTCCTGGAGTTTGTTCAGATTCATGTCCATTGAGTCAGTGACGCTATCTTATCATCTCATCCTATTCATCCCCTTCTCCTTTTGCCTTCAGTCTACTGCTAGTTTACTTTAAGGAATCATACTGAACCACCTAGAGACACATGTGAGTGTGTAAGTAGAATGCGGTTAACCCAGTAATTAAAAGAACATTATTTCCCCTTCAGTTAAGAGGAAAAGTCAAATGATGCTAATGGTAATAGTTAAATAGAATATACAATATCTATAACAAATGATTGTTCTCATTTGCTTTAATTTGATGGTAAGAAACCTGAATTATATTTAGAACAAATGCACTAACCTGACTCTAATTCCAAAATAGGCATAAACCATAACAATTTTAATGACAATTAGATGGATTGTGCCCACAATATATTATCACAGAAACCACCTCTACATAACATGAATTCACTTTAAATATTGACTTTAGAAAGATAAGATTTTATATGGAATCTAAAAATACCAAGCTCATAGAAACAGAGATCAGACCAGTGGTTGCCGAAGGTAGGGTTAGGGAAATTAGGTGAAGATAATCAGAAAATATAAACTTCCACCACAACAATGTAGAGCAATTATCCTCCAATTAAAATATATATATATATATGTACATATATATATACTTCTAGTTGTAAGATAAATAAGTTCTTGGAATATAATATACAACATGATGACTATAGTTAATCAATATTGTACTGTGCAAGTTGCTAAGAGAGTAGATCTTAAAAGTTCTTATCATAAGGTGGAAAATGTAATTATGTGAGGTGATTGTTGTTCACTAAACTTATTGTGGCAATGATTTTGCAGTGTAGGCATATTTCAAATCATTTTGTTATAAACCTGAAACTAATTTAATGTTCTAAGTCAGTTATATCTCCATAAAACTGGAAAAATGAGTTTAAACATTATTTTAAGGGTTCCTGCTTTCATTGGTTACCATCAACTAAATTTCTAGGCAGTTAAACAGATATATTTTACACAGAACGAAATAGCAGCATATTAATATGCTGTGTAAAATATATCTGAAATACAGAGAATATGTTTTTGATTGGCAGCCTGTGGGATGGCCCCCAATGATCTCTACCTCTTGGTATATTCAAACTGTGCATCATCTGCCTTTGAGTGTGGACTAGACTTAGTGACTCACTTCTAACAAATACAATATGGCAGAAGTAGTGTAATGTTATACCCTTTGGATACGAAGTTATAAAAAGAATGTGGCGTCTCTCTTAGGTATTCTTACTCACTCTCTCATTCTATTTGGAATTTTGTTTTCTCTTGACTCAGCTTGGGGAAGGCCACTGTGGTGAGTGAGGTAGTCCTATGAAGAGACAATCTGTCTTGGAAGTGGATCTCCTGGGGCTGACCAAGGGACACTTGCGGAAGCTCTGAGGTGGACACCCCTTCAGATGAGACTACTGCGCTGGCTGACAGCTGGGCAGAACCATTTATAGAAAGCCACTCCCAGACTCCTAAGCCACAGAATCTGTGTGAAGGGGTTACTGAATTTTGGGGTTACTTGTTACATGGCGATAAGTAACTAATGCAGCATGATATTGTGTCCTGTATAGTGATGTGTTTTCTTTCTGTCCTGAAATTTGTCCAGTCATATTTTGGATATTTAGCATGGGGCTGCTCATTAGTATAATTTGGTCTTCTGTGGAGAATCACATCATTATATAGCTTAATTTTTCAGTGGATATTTTCATAATCAATCTTGGTAGATTACAATGCCCTGTCATGTTCTATGTGATGTGGGTAAATTTTTTTCAAAGATCTTGGTGAAACTCCTGATAATGCAAACAGTACTTTAGAATTTATAGTACACTTACTGCTACATTTAATACATCTATCTTAAAATGTTAAGAACTTCTATACATTTGGAACATATTCTATCATTTGTTCACTACTTCATTCATTCACTTTTTTCTCGTTAGTTTGGTCAGAAAGCATCTATTGAACCCCCACTAAAACCAGGCGTGATCTAGGCAATAGGAATAACAAGTAGAATATTGCTAATTTTAGGCTTCAGATATGCGAGGTCTAATAAGATAGACAAATCAGTAACAATGATGATAGAGGGTGATAACTGACAGAAATAGCAGTTGGTTCTGGGAGCTGTTAGCACACAGCAGGAGCATTAGGATGAGAGGAAGCTCGTTTTAGGAAGTCATGACTGATTTTATTTTAGGACAAATAGGATTTTGTCAATTAAAGGAAAGTTTGAGGAAATCTTAGATGTTAAGTCAAAGTACAAGGCAGAAACAGAATTTACAACTTCAGAGTCATCAAGTTATTTATTATGGCTCTGAGGAAAAAGGTGTGTGGTGATGGTGAGACAAGAAGCTTGAGGGGTTGGCAGGGGCAGATCTTAAATTAATTTGTGAATCAATTTAGGAATTGAGATATACTGATTTGTTTACAGAAGACTCACTACATTAAAATCACCTAGGATACTTGTGAAATTATAGATTCCTATGTCTCACCAGAGACCTATTTAATCAGATTCTGTGGAGTGAGAATTAGACATTATAGTAAGCTCTTCTGGCCAGTGTTTCTAAAACTAGTGAACTTATGGATCATTTTTGTAGGAAAAAATAAACTTTCATTGACCACAACTATTTCTACATAAAATACAAGCAAAAAATTGTGAAACTAATGAAATTTAAATCTAATAACATCAATTTCAATTATGCGATGATGTTTGTAGAGATAAATTGTTGCTTTGTTAGTTACTATGATTCTGCCTGCTGCTGCAGTGCTAGATCTTCAGGGTTTAGCATGGAAATGAGATTGTGTATCATGTGATGATTCAGTTCATCCAACACTTTTTCCTATTTGAACTACTGTGAATTCTAATTTATGCAGCCTACTTGAGTGTCCTTTGACTTCCACAGAAGATATTTTTGAATATTGAGTCCATGTACTTACTAGGATTAAGTTCATGTACAAGTGGCCAAAACCCAGATAATTAATTTAAATTGGATAGATGTTTATAACTCTCTTGTGTAAGTCAGGGAAAGTGATACAAGCTTGGTATGGTCTCCACAGTATCAAAACTCAGGTTTCTTATACACTATCCTGTTACTCTACCTTCAATGGCCCTAAGTGAGCACTAAGTATCTCATCGTCTAAGGAGAGGTACTCTAGCTCCAGGCATGAGAATACATTCCACAGAACCGAACAGAGAAAAGGGAAGGAAAAGGTCATGCTTTCTTTGTGTAAGGGCAGTCCCCACAGATTGCATATTCCACATTTAATTATATCCCAAGGCCACACCTCAATGAAAGGGATGCTGGGAAATAAGAGCCTTTATTACAGGCAGTGTTTCTATTACTCAGGAAAAGAGAACAAATTATCCACAGGTTACTGGTAAACAATTTACAATCTCAGCTACATTCATTATTTTCTTTTATAATTCATCCACAATGCGAAAATTATACTATTTTTCAGCATGCTCTTCTAAACATAAAAGTAGATGAAGACACTAAATAAGGTAGTCATTGAGTTCTTCCAGAATATACTCATTTATATCATCTTAGATCACCATTAAAGTGAAAATACAAATGCAAATTTATTTTAATTTAGTTATGGGATCCATGAGAGAATGGGATTCCTGCTTGAACAAAACTACTACCATTATGAAAAAAATCACAGATTTAAACATCCATGCTAGGTAATGTAGAACCATAAAAGGATTTTGAGCAAACTTATACTCACAAAAGTATTAGTTCTTAAAGTGGGAGGGGGACTATGGAGAGCCATGCCCAAATCTTGGAGGATTCACTTTTTCAAAGCATGTCACTGTATCTCATGTTTTTTTAAAACAGAAAGTAAAAGTTTGATACGATCTTCATGGAATTATTATGGAAGGTAAAGAGAAAAATATTTTAGAAGGTTACAAAATTTGACAAATAATGCTTTGGAAAGACTACTCTGGAAGGAGTGTAAAAACTCATTTGAAGATGAAACCAGCACTAAGGGACCCAGGAAAGAGGCTCCTGCGGTTACACAAAGAGAAAATAAAGGACCTGGGCTGTCACTGGAGTGTAAATGAAGACAAGTAAGTCTGTGCTGACTTGGAATTTTCTGGCTTGGACCATGTGAATGTGGATGGTCTTGCTATTTATCAAGTCATTGAATCTGAGAGGAGATACAGGTATATCTTTCAGTCATTTATCACCAAATGCTTTTTTTTTTTAAGTTTCAACTATAAATCACATATTGTTCTATCCGCTGAGAATATTGTGTGAACTAAATAAGTATGGTCCCTGCCCTCTTGGAACTAGTACTTTAGTGATGGAGGAAAATGCATGAGCAAATAAATATTGAATTACAATTGTGGTAAAAAGAATAAAGGGGAAAACAGTGCTAAGAGACTATGAGGGGATTTAGATATAACGGTGCTGTTGGTAGAAATGATTTGTATATTAGACAGTTATTTTTTAGATAATTATGGGATATCCTCTTGGAAAAGTCCCAATGCAATGTACAGAGAGGAGAAGCTGGCCTTAGGATTAAAGAATTGGGATTCATCAGTGTACTGGCCTTAGTTAAAACCGTGGATCTCAATTATGATTCCAAAAGGAAATGTGCAGGGTCTTAAAATTTTTAATTATTGAAAGAAGAGGTAGATTTTTTTAAAGCATCTGCACTGATTAGTTGTATTCTGAGAATATCACTTTTTTGCATCAGTATAGGGTTTTAAAATAATTTCAAATAATTTTCGCCAAATTATAATATTGGCAAACACAAAAATTGTTACTAATGGGATGCAGTGTGGTTTCAGAAGTTTCATTTGGTAAGTTTGTGAGACTGAAGAGGCTTAAGACTTAAAAAGCATAAAATGCTGTGAGGGCTTCTATTTTCAACTGTAGGCTTTGGCACTTACTGTACAACCACAGACTAGTTACTTAATATCTTTCATCTCAATTTGTTTCTCTATGAATTAGTGATAAGCCTTATATATGTAGAATGTGGAAAAAATGAGTCTGTGGCCACTATGAGGGTTCAACTAAAATACGGTAGCAACTTCAAATATTATTCTTATGCTTAATACTATGATCATCAGTAGTAATAGTACCTGTAGTAGTAAGTAGTTGTTCTGTGAGAACTTTCTAAAACTCTGTGAGATATATTGGGCTATAGAATTGTCAGTATTTTTATATTTTCTGGTTAATGTTGCAATTTCTCATTATATGACCATAAAAGAGAGATGTGCTTCTGTTCTCTGTTTGAAGAAGGAGTACAGGAAAAAGAAAGAGGTTTATGGGAACACTAAGAAATAAGGTCAGACAACTGAAGACATGCCATCTGCCACAGGAACTCAGAATCTTAGGATTTTCCAAGATCTCCATTTGCTCCTGGGATCTCAGATACTTAATGTTGCTAAGAAAAGTAATCACTGCCCATTTTGAATAAATATGGAGACTATTTCTTTACTGTACTATTACATTATTTTAAAATATAAAAATGTTATTAAATTTTCTTAATTATTGGGACTGATTGTGAGAGTGCTGAGGATGTGGCAGACAACGTTATGTTTACCTTTACCCCTTTATACTATTTAGACATTTTTGCCCTGAACATGTAGTACTTTCATCATTTAAAATATAGTTATTTAAAAATTTTAAGATACACAAAAAAAACTATGAAACAGACAAAGTAATTTAGGTTATACTATGACAACATATGATTCTTGTAAAATTCTAGAAATTTAATCTGGTAAAAAATATAGGTAATATCCTCCCCAACCCATACTTTTCTGATCAGAGTAAAGTGCTTTAAGTCTAGTCTATTGCTAATATTTTCCCTGGTGGCTCAGTCAGTAAAGAATCTGCCTGTGATGCAGGAGACCCAGGTTCGATTCCTTGGTCGGGAAGATCCCCTGGAGAAGGGAATAGCTACCCACTCCAGTATTCTTGCCTGGAGAATTCCATGGACAGAGGGGCCTGGTGGGCTACAATCCATGGGGCTGCAAAGAGTTGGACACAACTGAGCGAATAACACACAACACATTGCTAGTATTAGGGCTTCCCAGGTGGTGCTAGTGGTAAAGAAGCTGCCTGCCAGTGCAGGAGACACGAGATGCATGGGCTCAGTTCCTGGGTCAGGAAGATCCCCTGGAGAAGGGCACAGCAACCCACCCAGTATTCTTACCTGGGGAATTCCATGGACAGAGGGGCCTGGCGGAATACAGTCCATGGGGTCACCAAGGACTGAAGAGACAGTACACGCGCATTGCTAATATTATTTCCAGGGGTCAGATTTAGCTAGCTTTTTGTAAACTAGTTTGTTTTAAAACAAGATTATTCCCAGGAACAGCAGTCAAGGGGAGAGAGCTGACCAGAACATTCGTTCAGTGTTTTCCTTTAAGAGTCTCTTTCGCTGGAACTTCCAAGCCATGAGTTCAGGAACTTCTGAATTTACTGCTGGATATACTCCTTTAAGACTGCAGCCAAGCAGGAATTTCATTTCTGCTGTGATGGGAATTGTAGTAAGTGATTTGTGTAGCACTTAAAGGCCCTGCAGTGTTTTTCACATCTATTATCTCATTCTCTCTGCTGAATCACCCTGTGAAACAGTAAGATAGGAAGGTTGTACCTATCAGACCACTTTCTAATAGTGTGTTAAATGTCTTTTTAAACAAGATATTTTGTTATTTAAACCAACACAAGCTTCAGAGTTCACAGTTCCATTTTTCCAGCTATATAACATTGGGCATGATTATTAGAGAGATGGCAGAAGTTTCACTTATTAGGCAGTTATGTTTCCTCCTTTGTTGAATTGCCTGCTCATAACTTTTGCCCATTTTTTTCCTATGAAATCATTTTGTAATTGATTGTAGTGAGTTCTAGAGAGAATAGGTGTTAATCATTTTTTAATTATGGTGTTACAAACATCTTTTAAATGGTGGTGGGTTATTTGTTCAATTTTTATACTCTCTTGATTTTAAAAGTTTTTCATTTTAACTCTGAGTTTATAAATATTCTTCAAAAAATTTTAATGTTTTGCTTTTCATATCAGGTCTTTAATTCTATCCCTTTACCAGCTTACTTTTGTGCTTAAAATGAGAGGGAATCCAGTTTTTCTCATATGAAGTACTGAACTTGGGAACTACAACTATTCAATCCAAGAGTCTGTTTGGCTGTTTTTCTTAAGGACTAGACCTATGTCATAAGTGAGATTCAGATCTGTTTATTGAAGTGTGTCTTCTTCCCACTGCTGTGAACTATTGGCTTGCTTACATTTTCCTCTGTTTATGTTCTTTGGCCTATCTGTCTGTCCCATTGCTGACACATTGCCCTACTGTAACTTTAAATCTTTCTGTTTGGTAGAACACATCTTTTCAATAGGTTCAGCTTCAAAACTGTCTTGGCTTCTTCCAGCCTTCTACTGTTTCATACATTTTTTTCAGTTTTATTAAGGTATAATTGACAAGTTGAAATTCTATGTATTTAAAGTGTACAACTTGACATTTTTATATACCAGTAAATTATGAAATAATCACCTCAATCAACCTCAATTAACATATTCATCATATCATACACTTACTACTTCTTTCTTTCTTCCTCCCACCTTCCCTCCCTTCTTCTTTCATTCTTTCATCGTGAGGATGCTTTAAGATCTACCCTTCTAGCAGATTTCAAGTATACAATACAATAATGTTAACATAGTCACCTTGCTGTATATTAGATCTTCAGAACTTATGCATCTTATATAACTGATACTTTGTATACTTTAAGCAAGATGTCACCATATCCCCCATCTCCCAGCCCATGATAACCACCATTCTATTCTCTCCTTCTATGAGTCTATTTTGGCTTTCATATATAACTGACAGCATTCAATATTTGTCTTTCTGTGACTGATTTATTTCACTTAGCACAATGTCCCTCAAGTTGATCCATGTTGTCACAAATGGCAAGATTTTCTTCTTTTTAAGGTTGGATAATATTCCTGAGAAATCTGTATATAGGTCAGAAAGCAACAGTTAGAACTGGACATGGAACAACAGACTGGTTCCAAATCAGGAAAGGAGTACATCAAGGCTGTATATTGTTACCCTGCTAATTTAACTTATATGCAGAGTATATCATGAGAAAGGCTGGGCTGTAGGAAGCACAAGCTGGAATCAAGACTGCTGGGAGAAATATCAATAACCTCAGATATGCAGATAACATCACCTTTATGGCACAAAGTGAAGAGCCTCTTGATGAAAGTGAAAGAGGAGAGTGAAAAGGTTGGTTTAAAGCCTAACATTCAGAAAACAAAGATCATGGCATCTGGTCCTATCACTTCATGGCAAATAGATGGGGAACCAGTGGAAACAGTGGCTGACTTTATTTTTCTGGGCTCCAAAACCACTGCAGATGGTGATTGCAACCATTAAATTAAAAGATGCTTAGTCCTTGGAAGGAAAGTTATGACCAACCTAGACAGCATATTAAAAAGCAGAGATATTACTTTGCCAACAAAGGTCTGTCTAGTCAAAGCTATGGTTTTTTTCCAGTAGTCATGTATGGATGTGAGAGTTGGACTATAAAGAAAACTGAGTACTGAAGAATTGATGCTTTTGAACTGTGGTGTTGGAGACGACTCTTGAGTGTCCCTTGGACTGCAATGGGATCCAACCAGTCCATCCTAAGGGAAATCAGTCCTGAATATTCTTTGGAAGGACTGATGCTGAAGCTGAAACTCTGATACTTTAGCCACCTGATGCAAAGAACTGACTCATTTGAAAAGACCCTGATGCTGGGAAAGGTTGAAGGCAGGAGAAGGGGACGACAGAGGATGAGATGGTTGGATGGTACCACCAACTCAATGAACTTGAGCTTGAGTAAACTCCGGGAGTTGGTGATGGATGGGGAGGCCTGGTGTCTGCAGTCCATGGGGTTGCAAAGAGTTGGACACGACTAAGCGAATGAACTGAACTGAATATTCCAGTTTATTTGTTTGTATGTGATTGACTTTTTTCACATTCTTTTTATTCATTCATCCATCAGTGGACATCCTGCAGTTAACACAGATGTGCATAGATTTCAAGACCCAGGTTTCGTTTTCTTTGGCTCTATGTCCAGAAGTAGGATTGCCGGATCATATAGTGATTTTACTTTTAATTTTTTTTAGTAATCTCCATATTACTTTCCATAATGGCTGTACCAATTTACATTCTTATAGGCAATGTACAAGAATTTCCTTTTGTTCACAATTTCACCAACACTTTTATCTTTTTGATAATAGTTATCCTAACAGATGTGAGGTGATATCTCATTGTGATTTTGATTTCCATTTCCCTGATGATTAATGATGTTGAGCACCTTTTCATGTACCTGTTGGTCATTTTTATTTCTTCTTTTAAGACATATCTGTTCAGATCCTTGCCTGTTATTTTCACATATATTTTATAATAGATACATTGAAATCCTGACCCCTAGTGTAATGGTATTAGAAGGTAGGTTCTTTGGGAGGTAATTAGGTCATGAGGGTAGAGCCCCTGTGAGTGGGATCAGTGCCCTTCCATGAGCAACTCCGAGAGAGCATCCTTGCTCTTCACCATATGAGGGCACAGCAAGAAGATAGCCATGTAAGAACCAGGATGCTGGCTCTCACCAGACACCAAGCCTCCTGGCGCCTTGATCTTGGGTTTCCCAGCCTCCAGAACTGTAAGAAATGGATTTCTGTTGTTTATAAGCCACAGGGTCTATATTATTTTTGTTATAGCAGCCAGAGCAGACTGAGACAGTGTTTCTTTAGCATCATATTTTACTTTTTAAAAAGTAGTTGAATTAGTTTTAAACAGAATAGCTTACACAAAATCCCAACAAGTTAAACAGAGGAAAGTGATAAGCCTAAAGTGGATAACCTGGAGATGAATCTGTTCTGTCTGCTCTGGGTGCCCTGACAGTCCTCTTGGAGGTTCCTGGGAAATCCTATAATACCAAAAATTGAATCTGAAACTATTGATTGAGAGTGTCTCTCCTTTTCCTGGCATACAAGAAGATGCCTGTTTTATTTATTAGCAAGTGATGCAGAGACAAATCCTCCCTATATCCAAGTTCTTTGGTGGTTAGTTGACTGTTGAAGGGTGGGAGCCACTCAGATACTGTTTACTGAACCTCAGCAGCAAGGCCCAGAAAAAGATAGCTGGTGTTATGTCCAGGCTTCGGTTTGCCAGCTTGCTTTGTTATTTTTTTTGACAGTACAACTGATCCTCCGGTTGTCTAATAGCAATTCACTAGAAGGGGGAAAGAGGCAATCAGAGCTCTTTCAATTTACATTTTTATATGCCTTAGCACCAGCTGATTTTAGGAATGCACTGCTAAGAAGTCAGGGTGGGACGGGAGGTGAGGGTTGGGTGCTGAGCCTCTGTTAAAAGGTGCTCAGTGAGCTATCTGTACCAGCAATCTGAATGTTGTTTGTGCACCAGGAGTTTCAGAGAATGCTCCAAAATTAATGTGGAGTATTCAGTTTATACTTTTCTACCAAGGAGAGGGCTTTCTGTAGAAATAGGTTATATTCATCAAAACTGTTTAATTGTGTTATGACCAGCTTTTCTTTGGCAATCATATAGGAATGGCTTTCTAGGACCTAGACATCTTATAATATGTCACAACTTCAATGGGTAACTTAATAAATTCTTACAAATACAATTTTCCTATTAAATGAAAATAAGCCATAACAGCTACGCCATATGTAAATAAGCTAAGCATACATGGTAGGCTGAATGATAGCCCCTAAATATATCCAAGTTCTAATCCCTGGATCTGTGAATGTTACTTAGGAGAATTTGAAGATGTGATTAAGGATCTTGAGAATGGAGGGTTATCCTGCGCATCTGGGTGGATCTAAATGTGATCACACATGTCCTTGTAAGAGGGAGCCAGAGGGAGACCTGAGACAGAAGGAGAAATCCATGTGACCTCAGCAGAGAGGAAGATTTGGAAATGCAACAGTGCTGGCTCTGAACAAGATAGTAAGATCTATGCAATGAGGAGTCCAGCTCTAGAAACTGTAAGGAGAGGAAACAGGTTCCTGCCTGGCCTGGAGCCTCTGGAGGAAGCAGAGCCCTACCAACACCTTAAGTTCAGCTCAGTGAAACTGACTTCACTCAGACTTCTGACCTCCAGAACCATAACAGAATAAACATTTGTTGTTTTAAGACACCAAGTTTGTGGTAACTGTCCATTGCAGCCATAGGAGAGTAACATAACATATTCTGACATATGACAAGAAAAGATGGGGAGAGCAGGGGCCGGTGGGAATCACAGCAAAAAGTAATCAAGATGTCCTGACTCCAAAACTCTGAGAATTCTGAACTAAGAATTTGTAATCGAAGGATTTTTGTTGTTATGCCAGTCTTTTTTTTTTAAGGGGCTTTAAAATCTGTACACTAAAATCAACAAAAGAGCAGATCATAGAGGTTCCCAAATGATGGATTATAGAATAGCACTGGAATGGGATATTTTTATTGGTCTTTGGATGAAGTGAGGAATATAAAGACCATGTAAGAAGTTTTTCCCCCAATTAAATTTAAATATTTACTCTTATATGTTATATTAATATTATTCCTTTGTAAAACTATGTTATAATATGCTGGTGTTATAATTTTAAAAAGTTTAGAATAAGGTAGCAAAATTAAAATCTGTCAGTTGGCCCAAACATTTTTTGGCACTAACTATTTAAGTGGCTATTAAATTCACCAGACTAGTAATTATTCACTATATATTCACCATTTAATGCAAGCAATCAATCATAAACATTTTTTTCTGCTTGCTCTGGATTACTTATTCCTGATGTAACAAATTACTGTAAACAGTATCTTACAGCAACAAAAATTTATTACATTGCTGTGCTTTAGGTTAGAAATTGGACCTGGGTCAAGGCATCAGGAGGTCTACATTCTTCCCCAGAGGCTCTAGGAAAGAAAGTATCTCTTTGCCTTCTTTTTTGCTTTGCTCCTAGAGGCCTCCAGCATGCCTTGGCTTATAGCTCTTTCCTCCATCTTCAAAGTCACCAACAGAAGAATAACTCCATTTCACACTGCTTATTAGTCCAACCTCCTGCCTTATTGCATCTCTTTCTCTTGCCTCAGTCTTTCACTTTCAATGATCCTTGTCATTACACTGGGCCCACCTGGATAATCCAGGCTGGTATCCCTATTTTAAGATCAGTTCATTAGCTACCTTAATTTACCTGCAACCTTAATTTCCCTTTGCCCTGTAACCTTACATACCCACAGGTTCCAGGGACAAAGAGAGGCATATATCTTTTTTTTTTTTTTGGCGGGTGGGCGGGAAGATTATTCTGCCTACTACATCAACAAACTTAGCCCAAACAGCAACTGACGTAGAGGCATTAGTTAGTTAGTTAGTTAGGTAAGTCACTCAGTCCTGTCCGACTCTTTGCAACCCCGTGGACTGTAGCCCACCAGGCTCCTCCATCCATGGGATTCTCCAGGCAAGAATACTGGAGTGGGTTGCCATTTTCTTCTCCAGGGGATCTTCCCGAGCCAGGGATCAAACCCAGATCTCCTGCATTGCAGGCAGACACTTTAACCTCTGAGCCATCAGGGAAGCCCCCAATAGAGGCATTAATGTGGTTTAATTTTGGTTATTTCCTTAGGATGAGTTATGAGCCTTATAATCAGTGGATATATGCACACTGTAAAGGTTTTTTAAAATATACTGTCAAATTGCTTTACAAAAACCATGGCAAACTATTACACAAACTATTACATTAAAATAAAGATTAGATTCTAAGATGTATTATCATTTCATGTGCCATTAGGGAAGAAAAATGACTGCAAATTAAACTACGATACTATTTTTATCACTTAGACTTCTTATTTTATAGTTCTATAAAGAATTTTCTTAAACTTACTTGGCCTTGGGTTTTTACCACGCATCACAACAACATGAAGAGCTATGGCCAAGTTCATGCAGTCACAGGCAGTGCAGCTACATCAGAAGTGCTGCCTGGCTGAGACTGATTTAAGACCTCATCGATTGGATGGTACATTTTGATTTCAGAGATGTTAAAATGTGCACGTTAGAATCAATGAAATGTAATATATAGTGACTCCCAGAATATGATGATTTAACATTCTTGATTCCCACTCTTCACTAGTACCTAGGATGATCCCTGATGGGAGGTGATTTCAACTTTGCTGAGACACATAATGCTTGTTTCCCATCGGGTCACAGAACAGGGCACCTCACTTGCGAATGAGTGTGCGGGTCTATGCACTTGACTCACGTGGCCTTGAATGCACCTATGCAGCAACTTACACTCGCCTTGCAATTCTATGCCTAAATTTAAGACTACATAAAAATTTCTGTAACTCTCACGAATGCCGAGTCTGTGGTAGGCAGTATTAAAAAAAACAGCACATATTACCTAGGGGGAAAAAGATTTTTTAAATATGTGCTTGAACAATTTAAAAAAGAACTAAAGAACTACCATGTATTTAGAGTTTATTATGTGTCAGTCACTATATTGAGGGCTATGTCAACATTTCTTAATCTCCCACAATTAACAACCTTGTATAGAAGACGTAAATATGCCCCTTTTGTAGATGAAAAAAAGTGAGTCCTGGTCTAGATAAATGATATATTCCAGGAAACGTGGCTGGGAGGGGCAGAGCTAGGTTTTGAACCCTGGCTTGTTTGAGTCTAATCACTGTAAATACTTTCTATATTAATTATATCTAAGCAAGTAAATCACTGCTTTCAATGTTACTGAAATTACATTAAAGTTAGGGGGAATTTTTCTGCCTCTACTGTAATTCATCTTTCTTACATCTTTCTTTCTTAGCATCTGGATAATGCTAATAAGATACCTCAGGAAAGCATACTTTATGAAAATGAATAAATTTCAAGGGGTAACAGCACAAAATATATATTTGTCATTTCCTCCCTCAACTGAGAACAGCTAAAATCTACTTCACTCCCAAGGACATCTTTGCCACCTCCAAATACTATTTGAAAAGTATTTACTCTGCCTAGTTTTTTATTAATATATTTTTGCTAAATATTCAAAGATACTTCTTTGAAAAAGAACTCCACAAATTAAAAATTATTATATATTGAAATAAGGGGCAACCTATATCACTGGTGTGTTTCAATCTTAATAAATAGGTATAATTATTTGTATAATCTGGAAATTTACCCTCTCATATAACAGATGGATCTAAAGTTATAATTTTCAAAGAAAGCAGAAAAAAGATAGCCTAATAATCTTTCTACATTGTCATCAGTCTACAGCAATGTGAACAATCCCTGACAGTCACTTTTTAATTTAGTATATAGAAGTTCTTTTCTTGCTGTTTCTCCATCTCACTGATTCTCAGCATCTCTACCACTAAGTAGTTTTCCACCTTGACCATCCATTGGCCTCACCTGGTAGGGGGGGAGGGGTTAAAAAAGTATTGATACTAATGTCTGGATCTCACTCCCAGAGCTTATGATTTAATTAGTTTGGAGTATGGCCTGTGTATCAGGAATTTTAACAGCTCCCCAATCATTACCAGATGATTCTAACACGAAGCCCAAGTTGAAAACCATGAATACAAAGGGTTAGGTAATAGAAAACACATCTGTGAGTTTGAGAAAAAAAGCTGATTCTAATGGCTTAACAGTGATACTTTTGAATTAGCTACAGATTTCCATGTACATATCTGTTCCTAACACCACAGAAAATGCAGACTTAGTTGTGCTGCTAAATACTCTAGGCATTTCATGGACCAAGAAATATAACCAGATCATTATCTCATTTGTTAACACTGCTCCTAAAATTCTTCTTTGATTCTGGAATTCTGTAACAAATTTGTGTTTGGATCACAGTACCAGAAAACTCAGTAGTACTACTGTCTTGGGGGAGGGAAGTGGGAGTGTTTAGCAATAAGGTTTAAAATTTATAACTTACCATCTTGGGTAGTAATCCTGGCCAAGTTTCTTAAAAGACAATTTGACACACTAATAAAACTTCTGCCAAAATAACCTTTTGCGGAGCCAAAGTACCTTTAGGTAAGATAAACTGACCCCAATGCATGAATTTACGAAATAAAACAAATAACAAGTTATCTGTACTTCTGATGTTGCTGTTTTCTATAAAAATACACATAGAATAAAGCAAGATTTTATATAGCAAGTGGTAGAGATGCAGCCAGGCCCAAAATAATAATAATTTCTATTTATGTTGAATTTTATAATTTTTTTAGCTTCTTCACAATGAAGTTCTTTATTTGATTTCTATGACAATTTAAAGTCACCTCACTTCTTGGTAATGTTCTTTCTTAAACAAATATTTTTACAGCTCAAGCAGTGTACTAATAAGGTAATTTAAAAGAAAATTCATGACTGGTTGATGAGAAGTTATCATGATGCTGTCAAGAAGGATAAGGTAAGTCACTATGATGTCTAGACAAGCATTATTGCTTTTTCTAATTAGCATATTTACCTCTGGTTCAGACTCTACATCATTATACTTCAATACGTCACGTTATGTAGCTCCTTAGTGTTATGTCTTCTTAACAGACAATTGGCAACCGCAGTAGCAAACATCCAGTAAGAAAAAACTATGACCTCTCAAGAGGAAAGTGTCATCTACTGGGACTTCACGTCAGTGAATGAATATGCATTCGAATAAACATCTGTTACTTCTACAAGCTACTGCAGTAAATCAGGTTTAAGAAGCTATACAGAAATGAATACCATATCACCTTTGCTCACCCCAAATCAATCTCTTTAAAATGTTTTGTTAGAATTTCACATTCCACATCCCACACGCAACCACGCTGTAGCCACTTTGCTTAGGCAATGTAGAGCCTATGTCTGTGCTCCTGATGCCAGCCTCTGACACTAGTTTTACTTATTCCCTATTTGCAGTGCCTGAATCATGTGGTTTATCCAGTTATATGGTTGTGAATGCTGCTGCAATGTTGATTCTTATTTTTAGTCTTAAACAAGCGCTTGTTCTTGTAGCAAATTGTCTGTGCAGACACACGCACACATAGACTCATATATGTACACATATTTGCACTCTTGTACTAATTAGACTATATTTACTCAGATTAAGTCACTAATCCATATATTGTACCAGGCTCAGCACAAACGGTTGAAAGTGTTTTCTACTTATGCTGAAAGTTTTCTCTAGACAACTCTTGTAAATGATTCACTATTATTTTTATATATTCATTTATATAACTAAATGAACAAATACAATTTTAGTCTTTAGTGTTCTTTCCAGAAACCCAGAAATTTCAGCATTCTATAAACTATCCCTTAGCTGACATTAGATACGAATGAACTCTTGATCCTATCATAAAGGGAAGAGTCTAATCAATGTTAAAATGTTCTTTAATCTAAACTTGGAGATACTTTTAAAATTTGAAAGAAAATGTTAAATTTCAGTATGAAGTGCTTTGTATTTAAGAGTAGCCCTCTCTTCTAATAAGTGATGGATTACCAAGGTATATTTTCATAATCTCTCACCGTTTAACAATTAGTCCACTTGGAAGACTTTTTTTTTCTATTAAGAATCACTGACCTGCATGTACAACACTAATAAGGAATACTTTTGAAGTAACTTTAGTTGTTTTTTAATAGAAGTGCAGATGAAAGTGGGATGATGTATTGTTATTGTTCAGTTGCTAGTCTGACTCTTTGTGACCCCATGGACTTAAGTACACCATGCTTCCCTGTCCTTCACCATCTCCCAGAGTTTGCTCAAATTCATGTCCTTTGAGTCAGTGATGCTATCTAACCATCTTGTCCTCTGCTGTCCACTTCTTTCGCCTTCCATCTTTTCCAGTATCAGTGTCTTTTTCAATGAGTCAGCTCTTCGCATTCGGTGGCCAAAGTATTAGAACTTCAGCATCAGTTCTTCCAATGAATATTCAGGATTGATATCCTTTAGGAGTGACTGACTAGTGGAATGATATGGAGAAGGTAATGGCACCCCACTCCAGTACTCTTGCCTGGAAAATCCCATGGACGGAGGAGCCTGGTAGGCTGCAGTCTCGCTAAGAGTCAGACACAACTGAGCGACCTCACTTTCACTTTTCACTTTTATGCACTGGAGAAGGAAATGGCAACCCACTCCAGTGTTCTTGCCTGGAGAATCCCAGGGACAGGGGAGCCTGGTGGGCTGCCGTCTATGGGGTCGCACAGAGTCAGACACGACTGAAGCGACTTAGCAGCAGCAGCAGTGGAATGACATATATATATATATATGATTTATTAAATACAATAATTTAAAATTTAGGTCAATATTACAACAGGCTAAAAGGAACAGTAAAGGGACAAAGAAAGAGAATGGCACAAAAAAGAATGAACTAGATCCAACTTATTTTGAAAAAATTCAAAAAGAATGAACTAGAGAGAGAATAGCAGAAGAAAAATTTCCCAGACATATCACAAATCATTCTGGTTTTTATAAGAGCTTTCTTGCAAATGTCTTTCTCATTGGACAGTTTCTGTCAACCCCAGTATCCAAAGACTGTCCAAAAGCAACCTTTTTGGGATATCTAAAACTTGCCTATTCTTCGCCATCCTGTCCCAAAGAACCCAATTCTTTCCCAACTGACTATGGGGTCAATGATGCTGTTTCCTTCTCCTCCCTTCCATCCCCTCACTCTAAATGTCCCTATTTATTAATATTTGGAAATGGCATAGCATAGCAGTCAAAAGCATAGGCTTCTCTGCCAGAGACCACCATTTATTTGTCATGTAACCTTGGGCTTTATCTTTCTGTGCCTCAGTTTCCGTATCTGTGACATTAATGTACAATAACAGTACTTGCCTCGTGGGAGCTATTGAGAGAATTAAATGAGTCATTATATATAAAATATAGCATAAAAAACAGTAAGTGTTATAGAATTGTTTGCTCTTACTCAACAAATATTTCTTGAGCTCCAATAATATGCTAGGCATGGATGGGATACAGTTGTGATGGCAGGAAAAGAGCCCAGTATCTGAAATATCCTAGCTGGAGGGTTAAACTCTGAACTCTGTTTTCCTTAAAAAAAAAAAAAAAAAAACTTGTTATAATGCAAAAAATAATTCAACTGCTGCTTTTTTAATCATATAATTATCCAAAGATAGAATTTGTTTTCCATCTACCCTCCTAGTGCCTACTTCTTCAGAGCCTGCTCTGGTGTGCATGAGCTTGGAAAACATGCCATCTGTCTTCAAAAATAGTTTTCTCAGTTGTTCAGTGGGTACTCAATGTTAGTTGAATAAGAATATAAATCCCTCTTTTACACCCTCTGGTTTCTCCTCGAATGTATTTGAAGGTTGTAAAAGTGCAATTCTAAGGCACTTTTGCTTAATTCTGCTTATTACAAGGGCTTCCCAGAAGGCTCAGTGGTAAAGAATCTGCCTGTTAATGCAGGAGCCAAGGGTTCAATCCCTGAGTCAGGAAGACCCCTTGGAGAAGGAAATGGCAACCCACTGCAGTATCCTTGCTGGTATAATCCCATGGACAGAGGAGCCTGGTGGGCTACAGTTCATAGGGTTGCAAAGAGTTAGATGTGACTGAGCATGCACGCGTGCTTATTACAAGAAGAGGAGCTGAATGAAATCCTGCTGTTGCCTTTTAGACAGGAAACTCCTGTTCTTGGACCTTGAAGTCCTCGCTCTTAAACCATCCTGCTAGATTATCAACCTTTCAGAGCAGAAATGGTATTACCACCTGTTTGACTCACATCTTCCAGGACTGAGCTTTGTCCTTGAAAAAGGCATTTGCTATGTTTGTTAAATGAGTAAATAAAGGCTTAGATGTGCAAATAGTTATATTCCCTAAGTTCATGTGGTGTTTTGTGTGGATGGCAAAAATGGTCATAGGTAAGTTATGGACTTTTTTTAAAGAAATTTTTCCCTGGACAAGAAAAAATAAATTAAGTCTAGAATTAATCAGGGAAGGTCCCAGACAGTCAAGTGATTAAGATTCTGCACTTCTAATGCTTCCACTGCAGGGGGCGCAGGTTCAATCTCTGGTCAAGAAACTAAGACCCCACATGGGGCAGAATGCAGTCGAAAACAACAAATAAAATAAAGATACTGATAGAACCATTTAAAAAACATGATTTGACAGTCAAACCTTAAATTAAAAGAAATAGAATTAATCTGACCAAGAAGAGGAAATTTCACCTGATGTAAACAACCTTATTATTAATAGAAATTACACTATTTTCTTCATAAAACTTCAAACAAGAACTACTGGTATATATATATATTTTTTCCATTTAATTTGATAGCTGATTTGGATGCACGTAGATTCATACATCCAAAATAACTGGGGTAGAGGTGGGTTGGGGATGAAGTGGGCTAGCTGATTATGATAGCCTTTGTGTAAGAAGGACATCTGCATTTTCTAAAGCCAAATTGAATTTTAATGGTTAATCAACTTGTATGGTTATATATGGCCTTAAATCATTGCTGGCATAATCTTGCCATTAAGCAATGCTAGAGTTGAAAAAAATCTCTACCAGCTATACTAGTTAATTTAGTATGTTCAACAGCACTTCCTTATACACTAGCATAAATCATAGATTCCAGAATTGGAAAGAACCTTCAGACTCACTTTGCTGATGAAGAAACTGGCATCTAGAAGGTTGACACAATGAAACAGGAACCAGAACCCAAGATGCCATGTTTCGGGGTCATTGACTACAATGCTTTTGATTAAGAGCTAAAGAAAGGTGTACCAAATATATCACAGTTTTATTTTTCCAGTCATCCTTTTAAATACCCTGCCAATGAGGCTGAGATTGATTGAAGTTGATTGATTTTAATCTTAGTTGCTAGCATTTAGCTTTACAGAACACAACTTTATCTCTTCTACATAGAAATTGTATAAAGCAGATTAGAAAAAGTTTTGCTGTCCTGCTGTATTTTTAGAATAGAACATAAGCCAATATTCATTTTTGGAGCATAATTCTATAAGAAGTTTAGTAAGAAAATGTGGTCATTGTTCTCCTGACGTGTATTTCATAGATTAGGGTCACATATCAAACACCTTTAATTTATTTTTGAATGTATGAACCTATTGTCCTTTAATTTCTCTAAAAAATTTTAGACATCTATATGTTTGGCCTTTGCTACTTTTCATGAAAATTCAGTTCAGTTCAGTTCAGTTCAGTCACTCGGTTGTGTCCAGCTCTTTGTGACCCCATGGACTGCAGCACACCAGGCCTCCCTGTCCATCACCAACTCCCGGAGTTTACTCAAACTCATGTCCATTGAGTCCATGATGCCATCCAACCATCTCATCCTCTGTCATCCCCTTCTCCTCCCACCTTCAACCTTTCCCAGCATCAGGGTCTCTTCAAATGAGTCAGTTCTTTGCATCAGGTGGCCAAAGTATTGGAGTTTCAGCTTCAGCATCAGTCCTTCCAAAGAATATGCAGGACTGATCTCCTTTAGGATGGACTGGTTGGATCTCCTTGCAGTCCAAGGGACTCTCAAGAGTCTTCTCCAACACCACAGTTCAAAAGAATCAGTTCTTTGGTGCTCAGCTTTCTTTATAGCCAAACTCTCACATCCATACATGACTACTGGAAAAACCACAGCTTTAACTAGAAGGACTTTTGTTGGCAAAGTAATGTCTCTGATTTTTTTAATATGCTGTCCAGGTTGTTCATAACTTTTCTTCCAAGGAGCAAGCATCTTTTAATTTCATAGCTGCAGTTACCATCTGCAGTGATTTTGGAGCCCCCCAAAATAAAGTCTCTCACCGTTTCATTGTTTCCCCATCTATTTGCCATGAAGCAATGGGACTGGATGCCATGATCTTCGTTTTCTAAAGGTTGAGTTTTAAGCCAACTTTTTCACTCTCCTCTTAGGTCCATAAATATATCAGACAGTAGAGAAAGGTTGTTTCTTCCTGTTATTCTATAACAGTTTCTTCTGTTGACTTTGAGTGTGATGTTATTTGGGTATCCACTCATTCATTCTGAAATTATTTACCAAATATTACTTACCAGACACTTTGTTAGGCATAAAATGCCAATATGGTCACTGCCCTTATTCTTTTAGGGAGATAAATGTATTAAAGAAATAAGCTTACAAATAAATATTTGCTTACAAACAGTATAAGTATTATATAATACATATAGTGTATTATGAGTGATTATTACAGGATTACAAAATTTATAACAGCATGTCAGATGTTTTTCTCATGCTTATGAATAAGGGTGAGAAAAGACTTTCAAACTTATAAGAATTTTTTGATGATGTCTTTCTGACATTACAGCAGGAGCTAGTGATTTAGAAATATGGGCTATATGCTCTGGTATATATAACAGTATAGTGAAATGGGGGCAGAATGCAGACTTTAGGAAAGTAATTTAAGTGTCTCTGACACTCAGTTTCCTTGATTAAAAGTCACTACTTCAATATCCTTTTCTTGGAATTTAAGTATTGGTAATAAGCAGTCATTCCTTAGTATGAGTCCAAGTTTCTCCTTACCCGCCACCATACATTGAGTACATAGTCTTACTGAGGAGTATTTATCACATTTTTTTTAACCCACTCACATCACTCTGTGATGTTTAGTTTATCTGAGCTATTTTGGGACATTATAATCCAGAGAAGTTAAAATCAAATGCATTCTGACATTTTATTAGGCACACCTTTGAGATGTTTTATAAATGATGACAAACCTCTAGAATTTGAACCTGAAAAAAACTGAAGTATAACTCAACATATTTAATTGATACCCCATTTTAAAATATTATTTTGATTCTTTGGTATAAAGACATTTAAGTAAAATGTAAGCTTGTTTATCATTTTTAAGCTACTTTCTTTGCAGTCCTAAATTAAAGCATGTTGTTTCTTATTGAATCTCTTCCAATTAGATAACCATTTGTGCATATGGAAAAGATGGCCAGAATCACAAGTAAACTGGCCCTTAACCCAAAATGATTGTTGGCATATGTCTTCCAAGTCTCTTGTATACACTTTCCAGGCAATCATATTGTGCATACAAGTTTGTTTTGTGAAGCATAAAGTATGCACTTAACCTGATTTTACACATGACATACTGTAAAACATCTTAGAAAATTTAAGTGACATAATGTTAAGTGAAAACAACAGTTAAAAAGATGATGCATGACATCTTTGTTAGTTTTATTAACTAAGAAGGACATGAGCTGATCTCATAGAAAGGGATTTACCATGACAAAGAATTGATAGTGAAAATGATAGTTATAATACTCACTATTTTATATTCATGTACATTCCATTGAGTGAATGGAGTGTAATTTACTAAAGCATAGCCTTTATGTGGGACAGTTTGAGTGGTTTCCATTTTTATATAGTATAAATTACATTGGGATAAACATTGTCAAGCATATGGTGTTTTTTAATATTTTGGATTATTTCCTTAGGATAGATTCCCAGAAGTAGAATTACTAGGCTAAAGGGTATGAACATTTTTATGATTCTTGAAACACATTGCCAAATTGCTTTCCAAAAAAAGGTTATATCAATTTACAATGCCACCAGCAATACAGGAAAGTGCCCTTCTCATAATATTCCCATAAGCATTTGGCATCATACAGCTTTTAGATTGAAAATTTTGTGGAATATATATATACACACACACATACATGTCCGTGCTTGGATGTTCAGTCATGACTGACTCTTTGTGACCCTGTGGCATGTCCATGGGATTCTCCAGGCAAGAATACTAAAGTGTATTTTCTTCTATCGGAGTGCATATTCTTCTCCAGGGAATATTCCTGACCCAGGGATTGAACTCAGGTCTCCTGCATTGCAGGCAGATTTTTTTTTACCATCTGAGCCACCAGGGAAGCCATATATGTGTATGTATATATGTGTACATATCATATGTGTGTGTGTGTATATATATATACATAATCTTGTATATATGTGTATATATACTATACACATAAACCCATATATACATGAACCCCTGTATGTATGTGTGTGTATGTACATACAGCTCTGTATTTATGTGTATATATACTATATATGAGCCTATATACATATATAACCTTGTATATGTGTGTGTGTATATATATATCCCTGTGTGTGTATCAGTTCAGTTGCTCAGTCGAGTCCAACTCTTTGTGACCCCATGGACTGCAGCACAGCAGGATTCTTTGTCCATCACCAACTCTCAGAGCTGACTCAAACTCATGTCCATTGAGTTCGTGATGACATCTAACCATCTCATCCTCTGTCATCCCCTTCTCCTACCACCTTCAATCTTTCCCAGATCAGAGTCTTTTCAAATGAGTCAGTTCTTTGCATCAGGTGGCCAAAGTATTGGAGTTTCAGCTTTAGCATCAGTCCTTCCAATGAATATTCAAGACTGATTTCCTTTGGGATGGACTGGTTGGATCTCCTTGCAGTCCAAGGGACTCTCAAGAGTCTTCTCTAACACCACAGTTCAAAAGCATCAATTCTTCAATACTAGCTTTCTTTATAGTCCAACTCTCACAACCATACATGACTACTGGAAAAAACATAGCCTTGACTAGACGGACCTTTGTTTGCAAAGTAATGTCACTGCTTTTTAATATGATGTCCAGGTTGGTCATAACTTTCCTTCCAAGGAACAAGCGTCTTTTAATTTCATGGCTGCAGTCACCATCTGTAGTGACTTTAGAGCCCCGCAATATAAAGTCTCTCATTGTTTCCATTGTTTCCCCATCTATTTGCCATGCAGTGATGGGACTGGATGCCATGATCTTCGTTTTCTGAATGTTAAGTTTTAAGCCAACTTTTTCATTCTCCTCTTTCATTTTCATCTAGAGGCTCTTTAGTTCTTCTTTGTTTTCTGCCATAGGGTGATGCCTTCTGCATATCTGAGGTTATTGATATTTCTCCCAGCAATCTTGATTCCAACTTGTGTTTCATCCAGCCCGGCATTTCGCATGATGTACTCTGCATATAAGTTAAATAATCAGGGTGACAATATACAGCCTTGACATACTCCTTTTCCTATCTGGAACCAGTCTGTTGTTCCATGTCCAGTTCTAACGGTTGCTTCCTGATCTGGATACAGATATCTTAGGAGGCAGGTCAGGTGGTGTGGTATTCCCATCTCTTGAAGAATTATCCACAGTTTGTTGTGATCCACACAGTCATAGGCTTTGACATAGTCGATAAAGCATTTTTCTGGAGCTCTTTTGCTTTTTCTATGATCCAACAGATGTTGGCAATTTGATCTCTGGTTTCTCTGCCTTTTCTAAATCCAGCTTGAACATGTGGAAGTTCACGGTTCACGTATTGATGAAGCCTGGCTTGGAGAATTTTGAGCATTACTTTGCTAATGTGTGAGATGAGTGCAATTGTGCAGTAGTTTGAGCATTCTTTGGTATTGCCTTTATTTGGGATTGGAATGAAAAACAGACATTTTCCAGCCTTGTGGCCGCTGCTCAGTTTTCCAAATTTGCTGACATATTGAGTACATCAGTTTAATAGCATCATCTTTTAGGATTTGAATTAGCTGAACTTCCAGATGTTCAAGCTGGTTTTAGAAAAGGCAGAGGAACCAGAGGTCAAATTGCGAACATCCGCTGGATCATCAAAGAGCAAGAGAGTTCCAGAAAAACATCTATTTCTGCTTTATTGACTATGCCAAAGCCTTTGACTGTGTATATCACAATAAACTGTGGAAAATTCTGAAAGAGATGGGAATACCAGACCACCTGACCTGCCTCTTGAAAAACTTATATGCAGATCAGGAAGCAACAGTTAGAACTGGACATGGACCAACAGACTGGTTCCAAATAGGAAAAGGAGTATGTCAAGGCTGTATATTGTCACCCTGATTATTTAACTTATGTGCAGAGTTCATCATGAGAAACGCTGGGCTGGAAGAAGCACAAGCTGGAATCAAGATTGCCGGGAGAAATACCAGTAACCTCAGATATGCAGATGACATCACCCTTATGGCAGAAAACAAAGAAGAACTAAAGAGCCTCTTGATGAAAGTGAAAGAGGAGAGTGAAAAAGTTGGCTTAAAGCTCAACATTCAGAACACTAAGGTCATGGCATATGGTCCCATCACTTCATGGGAAATAGATGGGGAAACAGTGGCTGACTTTATTTTTCTGGGCTCCAAAATCACTGCAGATGGTGATTGCAGCCATGAAATTAAAAGACACTTCCTCCTTGGAAGGAAAGTTAAGACCAACCTAGACAGCATATTAAAAAGCAGAGACATTACTTTGCCAACAAAGGTCTGTCTAGTCAAGGCTATGGTTTTTCCAGTGGTCATGTATGGATGTGAGAGTTGGACTGTGAAGAAAGCTGAGCACCAAAGAATTGATGCTTTTGAATTGTGGTGTTGGAGAAGACTCTTGAGAGTCCCTTGGACTGCAAGGAGATAGAACCAGTCCATCCTAAAAGTGATCAGTCCTGGGTGTTCATTGGAAGGACTGCTGCTGAAGCTGAAACTCCAATACTTTGTCCACCTCATGCGAAGAGCTGACTCATTGGAAAAGACCATGATGCTGGAAGGGATCGGGGGCAGGAGGAGAAGGGGATGACAGAGGATGAGATGGCTGGATGGCAACACTGACTCGGTGGACATGAGTTTGAGTAAACTCCAGAAGTTGGTGATGGACAGGGAGGCTTGGCGTGCTGTGATTCATGGTGTTGCAAAGAGTCAGACACGACTGAGCGACTGAACTGTACTGAACTGAACTGGAATTCCATCACCTCCGCTAGCTTTGTTCGTAGTGATGCTTCCTAAGGCCCACTTGACTTCGTATTCCAGGATGTCTGGCTCTAGGTGAGTGATCACACCATCATGGTTATCTGGATCATGAAGATTTTTTTTGTATAGGTCTTCTGTGTTTTCTTGCCACCTCTTCTTAATATCTACTGCTTCTGTTAGGTCCATACCATTTCTATTGTTTCTTGTGCCCAACTCTGCATGAAATGTTCCCTTGGTATCTCTAATTTTCTTGAAGAGATCTCTAGTCTTTCCCATTCTATTGTTTTCCTCTATTTCTTTGCATTGTATGTGTGTGTGTATATATATATAAGAGTTGGACACGACTGAGCAACTGAACTGAACTGATACACACGCATATATAGATATTTCTTAGAGCAACATATAGTTTAATAATCTCCATTTTTTAACATGTCCTTTAACTGTCTATGATAATTTGATATTTTATAAAACTATATAAAATTATATTTGATGTATATTAATCTGTTTTCATAGTACAAACTGCTTTGTCTATTTTCCTGTTTCAGCCTGGTGATTGCCTGCATATGTGTGTTGGTAAGCATATTGAGTATTCAATTTTTGTACCTGGTTAAATATATTTTTTCTTCTGTGATTTTTTTTCTGTTAGATTTTAGCATAGTGTATCATAACTCATCTCTATCTATATTAAGTAATCAAATTATTCTAATTTTTCTAAGGAGTGACTTTATAAAACTTAACTCTTGAGTTTATCTGTAATTTATGTTGAAATATAGGGTATGATTCTAAGTGGCCTTTTCCATATTGGGAACTAGTTACCTCAATATCATTAACTAAGTATTATTAATTAAATAATCCTTCATTTTCCTATGTTTTTGATGGAGTCTCATTTATTATATATTAAATCACCTAATTCTTAGTTATTTCTGTTTTAGTGATCTATCTGTCCTTGAGCAAGGGTTTATTGTTTTATTTATGAAGAGCCCCTTCACACACTCCTTAATGGATCAGTCTTGTGGCAAAGGGGTTTGCTTAACCCAATGAAACTATGAGCCATGCCATGCAGGACCCATCCAAGACAGATGGGTCAAAGAGAAGGGTTCTAACAAAACATGGTCCACTGAAGGAGGAAACAGCAACCCACTCTGGTATTCTTGTCTGGAGAGCCCCATGGAGAGTTTGAAAAGGCAAAAAGATACAACACTGGAAAATGAGCCCCACAGGTTGGAAGGTGTCCAATACACCACTTGGGAATTGCAGAAGACATATTAATAGCTCAAGAAAGAAAGAAGTGGATGGGTCAAAGCAGAAACAACGTTCAGTTGTGGATGTGTCTGGTGGTGCAAGTAAAGTCCAAAGCTGTAAGAAGAGTATTGCATAGGAACCTGGAATGTTAGGTCCATCAATCGATGTAAATTGGATGTTGACAAGCAGGAGATGGCAAGATGGACCGCTGACACCTTATGATACAGTGGACTAAAATGGATGAGAACGGGCAAATTTAACTCAGATAACCATTATATCTACTAGTGTGGGCAAGAATAACTTAGAAGAAATGGAGTAGTCCTCATAGTCTATAAGTGAGTCCAAAATGCAGTGTGCGTGTGTACGTTAGTTGCTTAGTCATGTCCGACTCTTTGCGACCCGTTGGACTCTAGCCCTCCAGGTTCCTGTATCCATGGAATTCTCCAGGGAAGAATACTGGAGTGGGTTGCCACTTCCTTCTCCAGGGGATCTTCTTGACCCTGGGATCAAACTTGGGTCTCCCATGTTGCAGGCAGATTCTTTACCATCTGAACCAACAGGGAAGCTACTGAAATGCAGTAATTGGGTGCAACCTCAAAAACAACAGAATGATTTAGGTTTGTTTCCAAAGCAAACCATTCAACATCACAAGTAATCCAAGTCTATGCACCAACCACTAATGCCAAAGAAACTGAAGTTGACCAGCTCTATGAAGACTTACAACACCTTCTAGAACTAATACCAAAAAAAAAAAAAAAAGAGAGAGAGAGAGAGATGTCTTTTTCATCATATGGGATTGGAATGCAAAAGTAGGAAGTCAAGAGATACCTGGAGTAACAGGCAAGTTTGGATTTAAGAGTACAAAATGAGGCAGGGCAAAGATTATAATAGGGTTCTGTCAAGAGAACAAACTGGTCATAGGAAACACCCTTTTCCAACACCCCAACGGATGATTCTACACATGAACACCACTAGATGGTCAATACTGAAATCAGATTGATTATGTTTTTGCAGCCAATGATGGAAAAGTTCTATACAGTCAGCAAAATCAGACTTGGGGCTGACTGTGGTTCAGATCATGAGCTCCTTATTTAAAAATTCAGACTGAAATTGAAGAATGTAGGGAAAGCCACCAGGCCATTCATGTATGACCTAAATCAAATCCCTTATGATTATATAGTGGAAGTGACAAATAGATTCAAGGGATAAGATCTGGTAGACAGAGTGCCTGAAGAACTATGGACAGAAGTTGATAACATTGTACAGGAGGCAGTGACCAAAACCATCCCAAAGAAAAAGAAATGCAAGACAGCAAAGCGGTTGTCTGAGGAGGCTTTATAATAGCTGAGGAAAGAAGAAAACTGAAAGGCAAGAGAGAAAGGGAAAGATATACCCAATTGAATGCAGAGTTCCAAAGAATAGCATGAGATAAGGCCCTCTTAAGTGAACAATGCAAAGAAATAGAAGAAAAAAATAGAACAGGAAACACTAGAGATCTATTCAAGAAAATTGGAAATGCCAAGGGAATATTTCATGCAAAGATGGTCATGATAAAGGACAGAAATGGCAAGGACCTAAAATGTTAGGACCTAACAGAAGCAGAAGAGATTAAGAAGAGGTGGCAAGAATGCACAGAAGATCTATACAAGATATGTCTCAATGACCTGGATAACCACAATGGTGTGGTCACTCACCTAGGGCTGGACACCCTGGAATGTAAAGTCAAGTGGGCTTTAAGAAGCATTGCTATGAACAAAGCTAGTGGAGGTGATGGAATTCCAGCTGAACTATTTAAAACCCTAAAAGATGATGCTGTTAAGTGCTGCACTCAATATATCAGCAAATTTGGAAAACTCAGCAGTGGCCATAGGACTGGAGAAGTTCAGTTTTCATTCCAGTTCCAAAGAAAGGGAATGCCAACCAATGTTCTCTTGGTGCCTATTTCACATGCTAGTAAGGTTATGCTCAAAATCCTTCAAGCTAGTCTTCAAGCAGTATGTGAACCAAGAATTTCCAGATGTACAAGCTTGGTTTTCAAGAGGCAGAGGAACTAGAGATCAAATTGCCAACATTTGCTGGATCATGGGGAAAGCAGGGGGCTTCCAGAAAAGCATCTACTTCTGCTTCATTGACTATGCTAAAAGCCTCTGACTGTGTGAATCACAACAAACTGTAGAAAATTCTTAAAGAGATGGCAATATCAGACCACCTTACCTGTCTCCTGAGAAACCTGTATGTGGTCAAGAAGCAACAGTTAGAACTAGACATGGAACAACTGACTGGTTCAAAATTGGGAAAGAAGTACATCAAGTCTGTATATTGTCACTCTGCTTATTTAACTTATATGCAGAATACATCATGCAAAATGCCAGGCCGGATGAATTATAAGCTGGAATCAAGATTGTCAGAAGAAATATCACAACCTCAGATATGCAGAGGCTACTACTCTAATGGCAGAAATTTAAGGGGAACTAAAGAGCCTCGTGATGAAAATGAAAGAGGAGAGTGAAAAAGCTAGCTTAAAACTCAATATTCAAAAAACTAAGATCATGGCATCCGGTCCCATCACTTCATGTCAAATAGATGGGGAAACAATGAAACAGTGAGAGACTATTTTGGGGGCTCCAAAATCACTGCAGATGGTGACTGCAGCCATGATATTAAAAGACACTTGTTCTTTGGACAGAAAGCTATGACAAACCGAGACAGCATATTAAAAAGCAGAGACATTGCTTTACCAACAAAGGTCTGTCTAGTCAAAGCTATGGTTTCAGTAGTCATGTAAGGATATGAGAATTTGACCATAAAGAAGGCTGAGTGCCAAAGAATTGCTGCTTTCAAATTGTGGTGCTGGAGAAGATTCTTGAGAGTCCCTTGGACTGCAAGGAAATCAAACCAGTCAATCAAGGAAATCTACCCTGAATATTCATTAGAAGGACTGTTGCTGAAGCCAAAGCTCCAATACTTTGGCCACCTGATGCAAAGAGTTGACTCACTGGAGAAGACCTTGATGCTGGGAAAGTTTGATGGCAAAAGGAAAAGGGGGTGGCAGAGGATAGGATGGTAAGATAGTATCACCAACTCAATGAACATGAATTTCAGCTAATAATGGAAATAGTCGAGGGCAGAGGAGCCTGGTGGGCTTCAGTCCAGGTTATTTGCAAAGAGCTGACGCAACTTAGTGATTGAACAATAACCCTTCTCACAGCCTTTTAACGGTTTTAAAAATGGTCTTTCCTATTTTTTCTATCAACCTTAAAACTTTTGACAATCTGAAAGTCCACTTGAATTTTCATTTTTTTAGTTTATAAAAATAAATTAGAAAACCATTAAAACAGTATCAATTTTCACCGAATGTTCCCCTCTGTATTTATTCCCATCATTTTTTCTCATTATAAAAGTTCAGTTCAGTTCAGTT
Organism: Cervus elaphus; assembly: GCF_910594005.1. Lineage (NCBI taxonomy): Eukaryota > Metazoa > Chordata > Mammalia > Artiodactyla > Cervidae > Cervus > Cervus elaphus. The sequence continues at coordinate 19,500,471 of NC_057847.1, read as the reverse complement.
CAATTCAGTCACTCAGTCATGTCCGACTCTTTGCAACCCCATGAACCACGGCACACCAGGCCTCCATGTCCGTCACCAACTCCCAGAGCCTACCCAAACCCATGTCCATTGAGTCGGTGATGCCATCCAGTCATCTCATCCTCTGTGGTCCCCTTCTCCTCCTGCCCTCAATCTTTCCCAGCATCAGGGTCTTTTCTAATGAATCAGCTCTTTGCATCAGGTGGCCAAAATATTGGAGTTTCAGCTTCAACATCAGTCCTCAAAGTTGTACTATAAAGAAAGCTGAGTGCCGAAGAATTGATGCTTTTGAACTGTGGTGTTGGAGAAGACTCCTGAGAGTCTCTTGGACTGCAAGGAGATCCAACCAGTCCATCCTAAAGGAGATCAGTCCTGGGTGTTGTTCATTGGAAGGACTGATGCTGAAGCTGAAACTCCAATACTTTGTCCACCTCATGCGAAGAGCTGACTCATTGGAAAAGACCCTGATGCTGGGAGGGACTGGGAGCAGGAGGAGAAGGGGGCAACAGAGGATAAGATGGCTGGATGGCATCACCGACCTGATGGGCATGAGTTTGGGTAAACTCCGGGAGTTGGTAATGGACAGGGAGGCCTGGCGTGCTGCGATTCATGGGGTTGCAAGAGTCGGACACGACTGAGTGACTGAATTGAATTGAACTAAACTTCCTTCCAAGGAGTAAGCGTCTTTTAATTTCATGGCTGCAATCACCATCTGCAGTGATTTTGGATCCCAGAAAAATAAAGTCAGCCACTGTTTTCACTGTTTACCCATCTATTTGCCATGAAGTGATGGGACCAGATGCCATGATCTTCATTTTCTGAATGTTGAGCTTTAAGCCAACTTTTTCACTCTCCTCTTTCACTTTCATCAAAAGGCTCTTTAGTTCTTCTTTGTTTTCTGCCATAAGGGTGATGTCATCTGCATATCTGAGGTTACTGGTATTTCTCCCGGGAATCTTGATTCCAGCTTGTGCTTCATCCAGCCCAGCGTTTCTCATGATGTAGTCTGCACATAAGTCAAATAAGCAGGGTGACAATATACAGCCTTGACATACTCCTTTTCCTATTTGGAACCAGTCTGTTGTTCCATGTCCAGTTCTAACTGTTGCTTCCTGACCTGCATACAGGTTGCTCTTAAAAGTAGTACCTGCTTGTTTAAAAGAAGAAAATTACTGAATAAAAAAAGAATTAAAAAGATTTTTTCATAGTTGCTCTAAAATATAAGCCTAGTTAACCTTTTAGAGTATATTCCTTTCAGATATTTTGGTCTTGCTAGTTGTAAAGATATGGTACAAATTCATTTTTGTGCCATATTTTGCACAGATATTTTGCCAGTTTTCTTCCTAGGCATTGAGTCAAGCTCTGGTTTCACAAAATAAACAAATCCTGCCTTCACTTATTATCATAATAATACATGATGTTATCATAATCTGTTTTTGTAGTTTTGCATAATCTTCATATGTATTACTTTAATAACTGCAAATTTCATTGGGTGAATCAGTTTCTATAGTCATTTTCCTATACTTGTGTGTTAGTTGCTCAGTTGTGTCCGACTCTTTGCAATCCCATGGACTGTAACCTGCCAGACTTCTCTGTCCATGGAATTCTCCAGGTAAGAATACTGGAGTGCGTTGCATTCCCTTCTCCAGGGGATCTTCCTGATCCAGGAATTGAACCCAGGTCTCCTGCACTGCAGGCAGATTCTTTACAAACTGAATCACCAGGTTACTCCCAATTTTTCAATGTTATTTTTTCTGTAGTTAGAGTACCTTTTAAGATACATTTCCTGAAATGGAGTAATTTGGTTAAAGGACATGGACATATTTAAGACTCGACGCAAACTTTGAAGTTGCTTTTCAAACAGCTAGTACCAACTCTCATGCCACTGAAAATGGACAAAGGGAAATTTTTTTTTTTTCTGAATTTGCCAGCAATGATTGTAATCACTGAAAATTGTTTTTGTTATTTTGGTAGGTACTTCATTTTAATTTTCCCTTTTTCTGCTGCCTAGCAAGGTTGAGTCCATGGAATCGCAGAGTCGGACATGACTGAGCAACTGAACTGAACTGAACTGAGCAAGATTGAGTTGTATATATGTGTTTTATTGGAGGACAATTACTTTACAATGTTGTGGTGGTCTCTGTGTGTGTGTGTGTGTGTGCTAAATAAGGTTAAATAAATGTATTTCTTTTTAAAATTTATCTGTTCAGGAAATTCCCTAGTGGTCCAGTGGTCAGGCCTCTGTACTTCCATTGCAGGGGAACCATGTTTGATCGCTGGTCTGGAAACTAGAATCCCACAAGCCCCATTGGTGTGGCTAAAGGAGAAAGAAGAAATTATCTGTTCATGCCTTTTGTCTTGTTAAGGTGCTTATGCTTTCATTTCATGTGTACAAGCTCTTTATGGAATAAAGACATAGCCCTTTTTGGTATATACTCTCCCTCAGACTTATGTCAAAGGAGAAAAGCAGAAAGTGATCACTGAGCTTTGTGCCCTGAAGTCAAATAGAGGTTTAAGCCATCTTCCCATTTCCAGTTCCAGCCCAGGGCGTGGCATGTGGCAGGTTTTGTACACACGACACAATGGAGGCACACTAGACGTCAGCCGGGGCACTGGACCCTGGAGGTCCAGAGACACTGAGAAAACAATGGCAATCTTGGCTTCTTAAACTAAGCCTGGGCCAACAAATGACTTCCTAATAAACCAAAATCTGTTTTTGTTTCAATGGATAGAGAAAGATAATTTTATAGCCAGAGGACAAATGGATGCACATAACTGGATAACATCTGAAATAGCCTAAAAAAAGGAAGGGTAAAAGGAATGGATGTTGAGAAAGGTTGTTGTGTGGAAGGAAAGAAATGAAAGCAACAAAGCAAAGTAACAAGGATTCTACATCCATTGTGTATAAGGTATGTTGTTGGCCGTGGTGGGTGACTTAAAAAGATCTGTGGCTCCTCTATAGTTTATATAATTACTCACTTCAGAAACTTAAGCAAATCAAATGTGTATTCCTATAGAATTCTTGGTTGTACGCACACTTATGTACACGTATAACACTGAGACCTATTGAAAAGCATGGGAAAAAGCAATTCCCAAATCAGGGAAGTCTAAAGGATTCTGGAACCTGCCTTGTCTCTCCTTGTAATGACCAGTTACTTTAGGTCATGGCATTTGTGAGAGGAAGAGAAGAAGAGGTCTCCATGGCAATACTGAATTTTGTATCTTTCCTCTTACTTCTGACTTTCTCAGAGCTGTGAGCTAGAAGCTGGCAGGACCTCATACCAAGAAGAGAAAAAGAGGAAACCAAAAGGGAATGATCTTCTTGCAGTAGCTGAAGTCTACTCTGTCGTACTATTTTGAGGGGTCATACGGGAAAATTTTTATTGCATACTTCACAGAATAATTTGCATTAGGCAAACTCTGTATGCCAACACGAATGCATATAAGACATGGTTCCTATTTTCAAGGGTAAAAGCAGCTGGTTACCTACTATTGTGGGGGCATGCCCCTAATGTCCCTAACCTCAACAGAACCATTCATTTTCTTTCTAGTGACTTCAACAATTTTGTGCATGCATGCATGCTCAGTTGCTTCATATGCTCAGTTGCTGCCTGACTTTTTGCGACCCCATGGACTGTAGCCCGCCAGGCTCCTCTGTCCATGGGATTCTCCAAGCAAGAATACTGGAGTGGGTTGCCATTTCCTGAGTACTATTTATTGAACACTTATTATGTCCTAGATAATTTTCCCAGAGCACTGGTTATATTATTACTTAATGATCCTTTCAGGCCCAGTTCATTGTTACTTTTTTTGACACATACATATCCTCAAGTTTAAGTAATAATTTATTCCATGACTAATTTTTAATTGATAATTATTAATACATCACTCATTCTGTTCACTCCTTTAATGCAGCACTTCTCATTCTGTAGTCTACATCTCTGGCTGTCCCACTATACATTGAGCTCAGTAAGGGCTGCACCTGTATTTCATTCGAATTTCTTAGTATTCGGTAGTTCCTAAGTATTCTGTTGTGTGAATATCGCGTGGAACTCCATGACTTCAAACACATTGAAGAATCATGAGATTTTTGAGCCAAGAGAGGATTTACACTTCTACATGGGAGAAAGATTAAACTGGAAAGTGTAACTTGCCTGAGGTCACATGAATCTGGTAAAATTCAATTAGAATCTAGTTGCCTTCCTTTTCAGTTCATTATTGTTTCTTCTATCATGGAAAATGCTACCAAAACAGCACTAAATATCTTTATCTCCCAATCTCCCAGCTCCACCCAAACCTCATCAGTCCATGGCCTTTGGGCCTTCAGTCTACTTCTGTGATATTAGATTTCCTAAAACAATCAGTCTTTTTAAAAAAATATATAGCTTTCCTTTCACAACTTCACATTCCTAACAGAAAAACCCAAACTCCAAATTGGTTGGCTTTTGCTAGCAGAGTGTAAAAGTTGGGAGAACCTTCTGCCGGTATTTTCACTAACAAGCTCTTTCCACAAGTACACTTTGATCCAACCCAATCAAACTGCTTGTCAACACACACACTATGCTCTGTCTTCAACATTTGAGACTTCATATTCGTTCTGACTGGTGTCCTTCCTTCTAACCAACCTGGTGCACTTTAATACCTGTTCCCCTTCTGGATCGGTGTCTTCTAACACAAAGCAGAGAGATGTGGCTTTAGTCACGAGGTAGTTGAAGGAGTGAATTTTGCATCCAGCACCTGGGGCACAGACCTCCAAAATGTTCACTGAATGATTGTGTCTTAGGAAAAATCACAGAAATGTAACTTACTCATCAGAATTGTAAGCAATCCTTTACCAAAACTTTTCTATTTGGAGGACAAATAAGTATATTGGCTCACTCAGCCTTTTTTTCTTTTTTTCCTTTAATTCTATTTCATCTGTTATGACTCTGCCATTCTCTGTGAACTCCACATTCTCCCAGCACCCCTGCCCCTGACACTTGTGGGAGAGGAATCCACAAATTCCTTTGGGGCTCCATCACTGGAGCAAGTTCTCAGGAGCAGGAGAAGGTCTGGGCTGCAAACAGGAAGTTTCTGGACTTCTGGCCACTTTGCTCCCTGGGGCAAAAACTGGAGTCCACCTGGAGACTGAGAATAACAGAACAAAACTAACCTTCGCTATCCCCATCTGCAGCTTTTCTGTGTGGACATTCTGACCCAGTACCACTTAGGGATATCGCTCTCCAGAACTGCCATCTAGTATGCACATCAGAAGAGCATCCAGCAAAGCGTCAAGTATGAACCTCTCTTACGTCCCTCTTCACTGTAATCGTTTTGAATTTTTAAGTTTTGAAAGCATCATAGGACCTCTCTTTGGAAGGCCGAGGGCCAAAGAGAAACAGAGGCTGGCCACCTGGTCTCGAAATCCTTTTTTCTTCCCTCCTTGTCCAAGACCTCATCTTGCCCCGCGAGCTCTCAGGAGGGGCAGGTGGCAGCTATCCTCTGCCTCCGTACCTGGTCTCGTCAACGACACCCATTAGTCTCCAGTCTTCCAGGGCAGTGGGGGACTACCGGCCACGCGACCCAGGCCCTTGCCCAGGCATGGGGACCCCGTGGACCACGCTGGCCCGTGCGTTGGCAGAGGGGAGTGGGCCAACCCGGGCATGACCCCAGCTCCGGCCTGTGGGGCGGGTAGTCCAACGGGCAGCCTCGCTCCGGAGGCGGGCTCAGGCCGGAAGCCACCCCGCGGCACAGCGGCCCCGCGAGACGGCGCCCGCGCCCCCGCCTTCTCCGGCAAGGGCTCCGCGGCCAAGGGCGGCAGGGGCCAGTCCGCCGGGTCCCCGCCGCGCTCTTTGTCCGGGCCGCGCGCGGGCGGACGCGTGCGCCCCCCGGGTGAAGGGAGGCGCGGAGAGACCGCGCGGGAGCGCGCGGGAAGAGCTCGCGCCCGCCGGCCGCCGGCGGCGCGCGCCCCTCCGCCAGGCAAGCAGCGAGCGAGAGCGCGCGCCGTCGCCGCGCCCGCCCCTCCCCCCGCGCTCGCCTCGGAACTTGCTGACTGCGCGGCCGGGAGGAGCCGAGCCGGGCGGCGGCGGCGGGAGGCCACAGCGCGCGGGGGTCTCCCGCGTCCCCTCAGCCTCGCCGGGAGCTCGCGCCCTCGCCCAGCCGGGCTCCCACCCCCCGCTTTTTTCCGAAGGCGCTGGGCGGCGCCACCCTCCGGCCGGAGCCCGGCACTGCACAACCCCCTCCGACTTTCAATGTTCCACACTCCCCGGCCAGAGCCTCCTCGGCTTCTTTTTTTCCCTCCCCCCCCTTTCCCCCCCCCCAGCTGCCTCCATTTCCTTAAGGAAGGGTTTTTTTCTCTCTCCCTCCCCCACACCGTAGCGGCGCGCGAGCGGGCCGGGCGGGCGGCCGAGGTAAGGCGGCGGGGCCGGGGGGCCGCGTGGGGGGCGGCCGGGGCGGCGGCGGTGGGGGAGGGGGCGGGGGCGGGCAGCTTTGTTCGCGCCGGGCGCCCGCGCCGCCGGTGTCCGCGAGCCGCCGCGGGGCCGGCCGGGCTGCTCGCATCACTTGGCGCCCGGCGCGGCGAGCGCTACCCGCGGCCCCCGCGCGGCCCTCCCCACAAAGGGCCGCCGAGCTGCGTGGCCGCCGCCGGCCGCGGCTCGCCTCGGCGGGCGCGGAAATTTGTTGCACTTCTTGAGGCTTTGTTTGTTTGTTTTTCCTCCGGGGGAAAAAAAAATTTTTTTTTTTTTTTTTTGTTATTTTGGACAAAATGTCGGTCCGTGATGTAAAAATTGAGCGAGGAACCTTGATGGCATGGGGAGCTTTGCAGAAGGTGCAGTTTGAATTCTGCTTTTCCCAGGGTGGCAGCTTGGTCTTGGCCGGATGAATCTTCGCTGCTGGCCGTGGCCAGAACAGCTTGTTAGTTGATTTTTTAAATTCCTAAGTGTTGTATTTAAAGGCTTACGTGCACAGAGGAGGAATCACCACCTTAAATAAGCATATGGGCGATTAGCAGGGTATGTTTTCCTCTCGGAAAAGGAATTTGGTAGCTTTGACCAATGTCAGTGTGTAAATATTTAGACGTTATTAGTGACTTTTTAACATTTTTCTGCGAGATCTGTTATTTACAGCGTGTCATATGTTACTAATGCTCGTTCCCTAAGTTCCCTGGCAAATCTGTTTAATGCCTTCTGAGAAAGTAGACAATTGATAGATTGTCCAAGGGATGGAAAAAAATGTGAGTGGGTTTTCTAACTTGAGTTCGGTAAATCCCTGAACGCTGCCGTTGTGAGACACATCACCTCCCCTCTAACCTTGCTGTACCATGAGATAAGTGTGAACACTTCTGAAGCGTTTTCAGTAAAACACGATTTTAGGTGACGATGGAGAGAAGAAAATGCTATTGGTTTATTTCTTAGACTTACATTTCCTTTCTTTCCCCGTTTTTTTCTTTTAAAAGTTTTGCAAGAAATAACTTCACCAAGATGTCCAGTGATCGGCAGAGGTCCGATGATGAGAGCCCCAGCACCAGCAGTGGTAGTTCAGATGCAGACCAGCGAGACCCAGCCGCTCCAGAGCCTGAAGAACAAGAAGAAAGAAAACCTTCTGCCACCCAGCAGAAGAAGAACACCAAACTCTCTAGCAAAACCACTGCTAAATTATCCACTAGTGCTAAAAGGTAATGTGTAAAAAAAGGATTAAGCACGTTGTCAGGTTGTCTTTCCAAATGGACGCTTCTGTTGATTTAACATCAGTAGCCATAGTTCAAAAATATTTCCTTTGCTATCAGTTTTGTTTGGACTTGAATGAGTTGTCATTCTTTTTAGGTGGTATAGAAGCCACCTCCCTAGAATTAGACTTTTAAGCAAACTTGTTCTGGGCATTGGTAACTTCAGAGAGAGTGTCCTTGAGTAGAGATTGGAGTAACATCTGACAGATTAAGGAGTTGGCAAGGAAAATTTGGTGATCCCAGATGAGCTGGTAGATTTGAGGATGTTGTCTTTTTGTGAGTTATATTCATCGTCATTGAAGGTGACACTTCTAGAGATCAGTGTCCCTCTTCATGAAACTTAATGATCAGAAATGGTCATGTTTGCTAAAAAATTTGTAAACTCAGGGCCTTGGCTGTATTGGAAGGCAGATTTTCAAATTGTACTTCAAGTCTGTTTTCAGTTTTTAAAAGCATGACTTTAAGTCATTCATCTCAGGTTTTACTTTTTCTAATTAAGCTATGGTCATACCTCCGTGTCTTTGTGAGAGTAGGTAAAACTGAAAAGTAGCCGTTTACATGTGAGGTGGCACTTGGTGATTGAGAAGTTTGCCATTATGCCTCTTCACTCTAAAATTTGTGGATATGCTTGACATGTTAATACTCAACAGCAGGAGAAGCCTATTTTGTTGGATATAAGTGAAAGATCATTTGTTTTCTGTTGATTTATATTTCTGTGATAGTGAAAATAATGCTGTCAGTGGGACTCCAATCAATGGTGGTAGTAAGTGGCATACCTGTGAATTTTAGTAATTACACATCAAGTGTTCCTATAGCATTAGCCAATATCAACGTTTTATTGATTTTTGTTGATCTCAACCAAAAGAAACAATATAAAAGCTGATCAAATGTTGGCGTTCTGTAGTGATAGTCTGTGGATTTTCACCTCTATTGTATCAATAATCAAGTGTTAATAACTAGAGTATTTTATGAAATAACAGCAGTCCATGAGATAATTTAAAATCCTTCTCAGTTTCTTACAATCTTGTTGATGAACATATTAAACATATCTTAAGTTTTGAAAGCATTGTAAATTTGAATAAGAACTGCCCTTTTTCCTCTTACCTCAAGGCTGTCTATTTCTCCCAAATTTATTAAATTTAAGTGCTGTACGTAAGGTCAGGGAAAACAGATTTACTTAAATAAGAATGCCAGAATTCTTTGAAAGTTTTTCACTGGTAAAAATATTTGTAAATTTTAAACTTTTTTCTGACATAAAATATTGTCAAAATTATTAATGTGCACTTGCAGTAGCTTGTTAATTTTTACCTTGGTAAAGTGTCTTGGAGTCATTGTCAAATATTCTAGTGCTTTCCCTCCTCCCTTCTTGTCTCATTTGCATATAAGCTTGAAAAGAGAATTTCTTTGGTAAAAAGTGCTTTAAAATATATTTTACATCCTTTTCTGAGTACAAGTGGAGGGCTAGTTCTCAAATCAGGTGTGAATGTCTTACTGATTTACAGTAGCAAGTGAGAAAAAAAGCTGCAAAGTTTCTGTTAAGGGATTTGGGTTATGCCTCTGAGAACAAAGAGGAAGCAGCCATGTTAGCATTACTGAAGGCGAAGCCAGCCTTGCATTTAACTGCATGGTGGTAGAGGGCAGTGTAATTCCCCGGTTATTCTGTAGACTCTCAAATCCTTTTTGTCTGTTCTCATTTCACTAACAGAATTCAGAAGGAGCTAGCTGAAATAACCCTTGATCCTCCTCCTAACTGCAGGTAAGAAACAAATTTTGTTGTTTTAATTTCAAATTGTGGAAAAATATCCAGAGATTCATGTATCGTTGTTGGATGTTTGTGCTGCAGAAGAGGCTACATTTGCTTCTTTTCAGCTTTGCAAGTGGATTGAACAAAAATTGTCTTGGGTGAATTAATTAAATTGGAAGGAAAAAACCTTTTTAGAATGTATCATACATTTTGAACTTATGACTATATTGATTTTTGCTTCTTGCTGGGATTAGTATGAATGGTGCTGATTTTTACACTGTTGTAATAGTTCTGTAGTGTGTTTATTCAGAAGTATATTGCAGAAACTTCTAAGATTTTGCTCAGCTTTAAAGTTACTACTTGTGTGCAATCTGAACTGACCTTCCAAATTTAGAAATTGCTGAATGTGGTGTTACAAAAATGTAAATGCAGTAAACAGGAGTATAGTTGTTTCTGTTTGATTTATTCAGTAACTTGCCTTTAGGACAGAGTTTATGTGCTAAGCTAATGGTTTTAGCTGTTGTTTTCTAGAGAAGGCATTGTTGGAATTATTTACATTTTAATCAAATGGTTTAATTACTTGGGAAAATTTTTAGTATTTTTGGTACTAGAAATAATGTGTATAAAAGACAGTGAATGAGTTGGAATTTGTGGGAAGAAGTCATTTCAGTGAAACTTCATGTAGGATGATTTAAGATTGTTGGTTGGTATAAGGTGTGATAAAAGTAACTGGTTTGTAGTTAGTATTTCAATTATTTAAATTCCTCTTAGCGCTCAGTTTTTCATCTGTGACTGTATGACTTCAAAATTCATCAAATTTAGAAAAACTGTCATGTAGATAATTTGTATGGAGATATGTACTCAGATACCAGAGAGGCTACTAGCAATAAGGCAGTGTTATGGTTTGATGTGAGAGTGTTTCTTGTCTTACCTATATTTTTCTACAAGTTGTATTCACTAGTGGTGATCAGACCTATTTCTGAAATCTACTTGAGATGGGATATAATCCAACCGCTTCTTATTGTGTATGTTAACTGGGTCCTCTGATAAGGTGATCTGATGTTTATTTGCTTTTTTTAATATTTGTAATCAGACATTTCAATTCAAAATGGAAACATAAATGTAAGCTAATTTTAAACAGATAGTAGTATGTCAGATATCAAAGTAGTGCTTAGGAGCTAGTAATGTAGCCACTAACCACTTGTGGCTATTGACCACTTTGGTTGTAGTCCAAAATGAGATGTTCTGTAAGTGTAAAATACACATCAGATTTTGAAAGCAATATGAAGAAAAGATTGCAAAATATTTTACTGATTTTCAAAAAATATTTATTGCATGTTGAAATACTAATATTTTGATATGTTGGGTTTTGGTTATTTTGGTATGTAAAATGTTTTAAAATTAATTTCTTTTTCCTGTTTTAATATGGTTATTAGACAATTTAAAATTACATATGTGGCTCATGTTGTATTTCTGTTGAACAGCACTGCTTTAGAGAATAAATAAGTCAGTATTTCCTTTCAGGCTTCTAAATGGTGTGTCAAATCTGTAGCCATTTAGGGAGGTCAGGTTAAATTTGCTCTCTGGAAGAATTACTTAACGTGGAGAGTGTATTCTGGTATTTCTCATTATAGAAGATGTAAAGATCTATCAGTTCAAAAGTCTTCATTGTTTTAAAATTGTATATAAGGGCAAACATTTTTTTAAAGGTTTTTGTTGATTTTGTACAAATGGCACAAACTGTTAAATAGCGTTTGTCTGTGAATCTAGTAAGCCCAATAGACACGTGCCGGATGCCCTGAGAGCAGTAGTGTTGCAGTTGCTGAAGAAATGTGCTCTGCCTGTTTAACCCAGGAATGTTTCCACAAGGTCACTGACGATTATTGTAGAGGAAGTATAGTCTGTCTTAGAGATGGAAAATTTAGTTCAGTTTGCTTTTATTTTTCTCTTTATATACCAGATTTCCTTTCCGTCCATGAAATAATTCTTCACATTTAGTGACCAGACTAGTGAAATGGTGAGCTCTGGGCTTACTTGTGAGCAGTAACTTGGCCCACATGCATCATCTGTGCTTTCCCTCCTCACAGCTTGTGATCGCTGTCAACTGCTGCAAACGGCACCTTTCAGTTCTCTGCTGCTTTTAATGTGCGAGTTCTTTTGTGACTGTGTGAGTGATTAATAGAGGAGGAAGAAACTCGAGAAGATATCAGTCTTAGTAGGAGACCGTAGAAGTTGTTTTTGTTTTTATTAGTTTGGGGACAGTCTTCTTTCATATGCTGGACAAGTGAAGTATTCGCATATTTTTATGTGTTTTTCTGTTAAGTCTTCAGATTCTTTTGGGTGCAAGAACTTCTAGGTCTTGTTCTTGAGCAGGAGTTTGGAATAGTCAGGTTTAGTGGAGACATTTTTAGGATTTTTGACAGCTAATTTAAAATTTGTATTTTTACCTTTGTGTCAAATATATTTTTGTGGTGTTCTTGTAATTCACAGGTGAGAATTTTAGCTTTTTGGTGATTGTACAGTTTAAATTTTTTAATTTGTTATAATTAATAGTGGGACTCTATTAATAAATTCTAGAAAATATGTGAATTCCTATTGTCTGAAATCTATGAAACCTAATTATTTTGACTTTCACGTGTAGTTAATTAATCAGAATTCCATTATGGTTTTGAATATGATTTTTACAAGCATATAAGCATATAAGCATATTGCATATAATTGTCAAAGTATGTGATACATTTAATTTTTCAGAGAAGAATGTAAAGTATGTCTGTGTACATTGAGAAAAGAACTTGAATGAAATACAAGAAAACTCAACAAAATCAAAATTACTCAGACTTCAGATACTTTCTTAAATCTTTTCCTATGTTTAATTAATAAAATATTTTTTAGTTATTTATATAGCTGTGTCAAATATGTATACACCCGGGGTGATCATAGGATAGACTTAATTATTGAGTTAAGTGTGTGGCTTTAAACATGTCTGAATATATTTGGATAGTATTAATATTTCTTTTCCTGATAGTATAAACGTGTGATAAAATGTTATTTCCAGTGATTTGATGGCATTTCAGTTTTTAGGTATTGGAATGCTTTAGGCCAAAGCATTTACAGATATAACACTCAGTGGCTTCAATTTATATTCTTTATTCTAGATTAGAGTGTGAAGAGTTGATGCACCGGTGAGAATGAAGAGAGATTGTATTATGTGCATTTCCTTATCTGTTTTTAGAGAAGGTTATTAAGTAGAATTGAGTGATGTGCTACAAGACTTTTATGTTCCATCTGTTCCCCAGAGGGTGTCCTCTCAGGACTTGACAGGTGGTGGAAGTTTAGAAAGGTGCTGGATTTTTAACTCAGTCTCTTTAATTCTTTTCATATCTGAGACAGTACAAAAATATGCTCTAAAAATATCCTTTGATATGTTCAGATTGAACCTATGTTAGAGTAGACATTCAGAGACATTTGTAATAGTTTTTGGATGTCAGAAAGGCCTTACTGAGAGGGAGGCGTTACAGTATCAAGTTACTGTATTAACATGCAAAACCTGAAAGTGGGTGCTATGATGCTTGCAAATTTTGCTCATTTCCGTCTTTCTAAAAAATGAACAAAAGCAATTAAGTTCTAAACCAGTAGTTGGGAAGCCCTGATTTACTCATAAGCCAACTGTCTGTGGATGAGCTCTGCCTCCTTTTGCGGATTACCATTGCCTTGCGCCATTTCTAGGGAAGATAGAACTTTGCTGCTCCGGGGTGGTCTTCAGACCAGTTGCATCATCTGCATCACAGGTGAGATTTTAGAACTGTAGAATCTTTTAGAAATGTAGACTCTTGCCTACCCCCGCCTGCAGAAGTACTGAATCAGGATCTGAATTTCAACTAGATTTCCAGATGGATTGCATGTATTTTAAGGTTTGCAAAACAGTGGTACTTGAGCTGGACTGAGTACAAGTCTCTGCTCTGGCACTTAATAGCTGTGTTAGCTTAGATAAGTTATGGAATATTTCTGTCTTTCTGCTTCTTATCTGTATAATAAGAGATTAAAATTATACTCCCTTTATAAATTTGTTGGGAAGATCAGATGAATTTGTATGTTTAGAAATTCCTTAATGTGAATTTTCGGGTCAGTAAAGTGGCCGAGGCGTGGTTAAAGAGCTGGCTTAGCAGTATGTCTTCACCTTTGCTGGCATTTTCTCCAGTGCATCAGCATCCAGCTATCGGAATAATTTTACCTTAATCAGCTCTGCACCTATTGGGAATGTCAGGCAGCTTAGTTAAAAGCAGTTCCTTGGAACTGGAGTAAAAAAGAAAATAAACCTAAGAACACTGGGCAAGGTTGAACAAATAGTATATCCTCTTTAAAGAAATATGCTAATGGTTAATGAAACCTAATTCAGTAGAGAATGGTCTGTCCAGTGGATTATAATAAACTACTTTTAGATAGTGGTGATATGTTTTCCCTTTTAAGTATGCCATTATAGGAGTTCATAGTTTTACTGAGAATGAGATTATATCAATAATTTTGTAAAATTTAGATTCTGAATTAATATAATTTGCTAGTTACCTGGACATAGCATTCTTTCCTTCTCTGTGATCTAAGGAGAGATTTTGAAAGCTTTCTCTAGTTGACACAGGAAGGCAGGTCATGACGAAAGTGACATGTGAATCTACATAGCTTTGTTGGTTGCTTATATAATACTTGGTTTTAAATCCTCCCACACATATGTTTAGATTGCTTTTTCTTTTTTATGTATACATTTGATTGTTACTGTTTATGTTAGCCAAAATGTGCTGTGTGAAGGTACGCTATTTCGTAAAACAAGATTGTTTCATTAATTATCTAGCCCTTTTGTTTCCAACTCTTGAAAAAAATCCTGTAATGGCCTTTTTATAAAAATTAAATCTTAGTTGGATGCTCAGTTTGTAAAACAGATAAGTACAGAACTACTCTGACTGAAGGTGTTTTCCAGCTGGTCTGTCAAATTGACAGGAATAGAAATTCTAGGCAAAATAATGACTTTGGATTGGAGATCTATGAAATATCCCGTATATTCTTTACTTTTTCATAATTGTGTGTGTTTTAATTTTTGGCTTCACACTGAAGCATGGGAGATCTTAGTTTCTCAACCAAAGATTGAACTTGCACACTCTGCATTGGAAGGCAGAGTCTTAACCCTGGGACCACAGGGGAAGTACCCATGATTGTCATTTTTAATATGATTGTTCAGAGGTATTTGGCTACCATTTGTATTATAAAAAGAGATTGGTTTGCAATAAAGCTAGTTATTTCCCTCATACATGCTGGTGTAGCAGAAGGATTCAGTACTTTGTAACTGAACGTTTTTTCCAGAAGACTGGTATAATTGAAAATAATATTCTTCCCTCTCAACAGGTCACATTTTTATTAGGGAGCTGTTAAGTTCAGTGCAGATAATGAAATCAGAAAGTGGGTGAAAACTGTGCATTTAAAAAGTTACATGGTTACTTTGCAGCTACATGCAAGACTCAATTTGTTCCTTTCTATAGGTAACCAGCTGGTACCTTATTCTTTTCTTGAATGAGTAGCTGTAACAACAGATGGATATGTTTAGTTATAAGAAAATCAACAAGTCATTGTTCCTTAGAGTACAAGGGTGCTCCAGTGGATCTTGATCTGCCATTCTCGTCTTTCCTACAAAATTAAGATTAAAAATAGGATAAAACCACGTGTAGATCTAGAGAACTAGAAAGATTTTTCCCCCCCTTTCTGTACTGCTTTAACAGGGTAGCTTATTTGGCATTTTAGATCTAGAAGAAGAAGCATCTTTAAACCTTTACTATTTCTCTTTCCCCAGTTCTCAACTTGGGGGCAGTTTTTGCCTTCTTATTCGCACACCCCACACCAGTGGTCCTATGGAACAATTGGCAATGCCTAGAGACTTTTCACAACTGGGGGAAGAGGAGCTGCTATTAATAATTTAGTGAATAGAGGTCAGGGATGCTCTTAAATGCCCTGTAATGCCTAGGTCGCCCCCCTCCAACAAAGATTTTATCTGGCCTAAAATGTCAGTCATTTTACTTTGAGGTTGAGAAATCCTGCTATAGATGTTAATTACAATACCTTGCCTCTTTAATTTTTACATAGTTCATTTATTATTATTTTCCTATCTTAGTAGTGATGCCTAGTGAATATACATTCTCCTATACTTTCCTCAGAGCTGGTATCCCCATCTCCCACTACTCTTGTGCTGTAGTTTATCTTATATTATCTGATACATGTCTTTTTTTTTTTTATTTTTTTTATGTGACCCTTTAGGAATGGCTGTGTTGAGTACCTTTTAAATTATGGTCTATTGAGGCCAGAAATTCTTATAGCAATATTTATAATTAATTAGCTAGTTTACTATTAGTTCATTATACCCTCTTCATGACTTAGCTTTAGGCTGGTTATATCTGTGTGCTGCTAGAAATACTGAAGTATCATCGAGTGTAAATAACCATTGGGAAATCATCAAAATTCAGTTTGATTCAGTACATTGAACTGCAAACAGTTTAGAAAGTCATGCTCTTCATCTGATTTTGATTTTTATCATTAAGACAATACAGAGATTATCTTCTTATTGTTACAAGTCCACAGTCCTTTATTTCTAACCTTTGGAGCCAGTAATGTTTCAGAATGTGGAAGTTTTCGGATTTTAGAAAGGGAATGTGATGTAGTTTATGTAACACTGTCGGTGGGACCTGGGGCAGCACTCCATAACCAAACACATTCATATTTCTACACCCAAACTGTACAAATGTTCTCACTAAGGGGGGTAAATCGGCACTACAGATAGTTTCAGGTTAGTTCATGTTTGGTGTTGCTGCCAGATTATATCTCAGTCTTTGATTTTTAGAGCTTCTGGGATACTCCAGAATTTGGGTGAGCAGCTGTGGCCCCATCCTCCCACTGTGACAGTGACGAGGGACACCAGCTGTTTACTGCGTGGTGCGCGGTGTGTGAAGTCTCGTTGTGCTTTTCTTTCTTTTACCTGTTTCCTCGTAGCTGTTTTTAGTTTCTCAGCTTTTATTTTTGGATCGTTGCTTTTTTTTTTTATTTAATTGTCCAACCTGTATGATCAACTAGAAAAGAGTTTAGATTCTTGATTTTAGAGTTTTTTTTCTCCTTTTCTTTTGAGGTGAAACTATAAGTATCCGTTTCTAAGTTATTCTGTGTATGTTGGATTACTTTTCTACTTTGCTATCAGTATTCTCTCTTAATTATTCTGTTCATTCTGGACATACAGAATTGCACAGAAAGGAGGATATCCTTTAATACCTAAGCATGCACGCATGCTAAGTTGCTTTAGTCGTGTCCGACTCTTTTGAGACTTCATGGACTATAGCCTGCCAGGCTCCTCTGTCCATAAGATTTCCCAGGCAGGAATACTGGAGTGGGCTACCATTTCCTTCTCCAGGGGGTTTTCCCCACCCAGGGATCAAACCTGTGCCTCCTACATTGCAGGCAGATTCTTTACCACGAACCACTGGGGAGGCCCATGATACTTAAGCATCGGACTTGCCATCGTTATGTAGGCATTTGAGTGCAGTTAGGCTATGAAAGGAGACATTAAATTTTGCTAAGCTGTTTTGTGCTGCATTAACTTCAACATATAAATATTTATTTCTTTCACTTGTAAGAAGTCCTCTGTAGGTCCAGGGACGCTCCTGAGTGGCTCTTCCATATGTTGGCTGGGATCTGCAGCTTACAGCTTGTAGCTCTGCCATTTTGAACATGTCCAGGCAGGATAACTAGAGGGTCATGTGCTGGCTGTAAGTGCTTTGGTCTGAAAGTAAGGTAGGGATTTAATCACATGACCTCAACTAGCTGCAAGGTGGTTGGAAAATGTTGGGGAGCGTCTGGGTATTTAGAGGGAAACTTCTCTGCCTATATATTGTACAAAGTCTATGTACTTCATGAATAGGCAGCTTTCATTCTCACTTCAGAAAAGGAAAGAGGAAATAATTGAACACCCAGTCTGACACTCTACTGGATTTCCATACTATAGTGCCTATTAATATGCTATTTTATTTAATTCCCAAAACAATCCTATGAAGTATCATTCTTGTTCAGGTTTCAAAAGGTAATCTGAGAATTGTCACACATGTAGTGCATTTATATACATAACAGCTTCAAGGCAAACATCTAGGCTTAGTTTTGACGTAAATGTAAGCACTTCTTGCTTCTGTACACTGCTGCTTGAGAAATCTGGTAAAAGCATTCAGAGTTGTTTAATGGTCTGTAGGCGCATTCTTAGTGTGAGTGTGTCCCATTTGTTTGCTTCGAGTCTCCTGAAAGATCCAGCATACTCTATGGTTTTAGAACCTGGCGAGTGAGGTGCAGTTGGTGAATTGGAGAGTTTTCTTCTTTGCCTTGGGGGCAAAGGCTTGCATTAGTGATTTTTTTTTTTTTAATCATTCAGACAGAATCATTTTCTTTTTTAGGGAGCATTCCCCAAGTTGCCAACTCTCTTCTCTGTTCTCTTTCCTTGTAAGGAAGAAGGTCAGGGAACGAATCTGATCATAACAGAGAAGGCAAATCTTTGTTCTCTGACTTGTAGATCCTTGTGTAAGGCTTTTCTTTGCGCAAAGGAATGACTAAATCTACCTCTCCTTTTTTCTCTGGGGTATGATGAAGCAGTCTGTGTTTATGAATTGCTTTGAAACTGGGGGAAAAAATCTCTACAGAAAAGAATTTTATGGAGAAAAGTCCCAACCATATGGGATTTTAGGAATATTTTAATGCTGACTTCTCAGCATCATGTGTACTTGTTATTTTTTAATACTGGTACTAGATACAACTTGTTTTAGAAGTTGGCTTTATGTTAGATCCCTGTTAATTTTGTCTTGTTTATAACTATATGTTTATGAAGCATAAGTTTTATAATTTATTTAAGCACTATTTTTCCTAATACTTCATGGCACTTGGAAGGGAAAAAAGTAGAAGCAATGACAGATTTTATTTTCTTTAGGTTATAAAACCACTGTGGACAGTGATTGCAGCTATGAAATTAAAAGACGTTTGCTCCTTGGAAGGAAAACTATGACAAACCTAAGCAGTGTATTAAAAAGCAGACATATCACTTGGTTCGACAAAGGCACATATAGTCAAAGCTATGGTTTTCCCAGTAGTCATGTACAGATGTGAGAGACCATAAAGAAAGCTAAGTGCCGAAGACTTGATGCTTTCAAACTGTGGTGCTGAAGAAGACCTTTATGAGTCTCTTGGACAGCAAGAAGATCAAACCAATCAATCCTAAAGGATATCAACCCTGAATATTCATTGGAAGGACTGATGGTGAAGCTGAAGCTCCAATACTTTGGCTGCCTGACACGAAGAGCATACTCTTTGGAAAAGACCTTTATGCTGGGACAGTTTGAAGGCACAAGGAGAAGGAAGCAGCAGAGGATGAGATGGTTAGCATCATGGACTCAATGGACATGAATTTGAGCAGACTCTGGAAGATAGTAGAGGAAAAGAGGAGCAGCGGTCTGTGGGGTCACAGAGAGTTGGAGATGACTTAGTGACTGAACAATAACATTTTTTCCTATAAACTTGTGAATTTGTAACAAAAATATTTCTAGATAATAGTATGGGGATTTGCTTTATTCCTAAGAGTCTCTTTAGATGAGGAGCTGGTCCACCTAGCAAAATGAAAGTGAAAGTCCCTCAGTCATGCCCGACTCTTTGTGACCCGTGGACTATACAGTCCATGGAATAATTCTCCAGGCCAGAATACTGGAGAGGGTAGCCTTTCCTTTCTCCAGGGGATCTTGCCAACCCAGGGATCAAATGCAGGCAGATTCTTTATCAGCTGAGCCACAAGGGAGGCCCAAGAATATTGGAGTGGGTAGCCTATTGCTTCTTCAGTGAATCTTCCCAACCCAGGAATCGAACTGGGGTCTCTTGCATTGCAGGCAGATTCTCTACCAACTGAGCTATCAGGGAAGCCCCCTAGCAAAGTAGACGTCATGTTTTCAGTGTGACCTGCTGAGTTTATGTAGTTCATTTTAGATTGATGAAACTAACAAGTTTTATGTATCAGATCTGTGTCTTGCATCTTGTCTAAATACTGTATTAAAATTGAATTCTAAAGCTTTCAAATTTTTCTTTCAGTTGACATGTCATCAGTTTTATAAGGATATAAAGGGAAACAGCCTAAGCTTGTTTTTTAGCACCTATTTTGGATGTGATGGTCAGTAAGACGTGAACCTTAAGTAATAGCAAGAAGGTCAAATCTCTAGAGTTATTAAATTTTATAAATCTCAGCCTCCTCTGGTCCTTGGTGTATATAATAATTTTTTAATCTTATGGTTATTTGCAACAGATAAAGCTTTGGAATGAGTTGCAATATTGCT
Organism: Cervus elaphus; assembly: GCF_910594005.1. Classification (NCBI taxonomy): domain Eukaryota; kingdom Metazoa; phylum Chordata; class Mammalia; order Artiodactyla; family Cervidae; genus Cervus; species Cervus elaphus. The sequence continues at coordinate 19,480,631 of NC_057847.1, read as the reverse complement.
ATGTTCGTTCATTGTCCAAGGTTTAGTTTGCCTATTTTGGAGGGATTTGGACCAGTTCTGCCAGTCTGAAGTGTCTTTCCTGCTTCACTGTCCCAGAGTAAATATACTTTGTCATTCTGTTTAACTTCTAGCTTGTCTGGGGAAAAATAAAGACATCTCTAGTCTGAAATTGCTTTTGGGAGTATAGCTCCACATGTTTTGGTCTGAGTGAAGGGCCTAGGGAAACATGAATTTTGTTACCTTTTTATTTTATTTTCCTTTACTTATAAATCATCATGATGATTCTCCCTTTACATCCATGGGACTTGCTTTTTATAAACACCATTCATTCCCTTTCTAAGGGTGGTTATTTGTAGTTTGTTTGCCATTTACAATCTTATGGGTCCTTTACAAATGGATCATTTTTTTACATTAAATTTTAGTAGGTCAAGAATCCATTTATTTAGGGTCCCCAAGAGAATCCATCTCAGAAGATTGTGGCTACATGTTTTTTATGGCTTCCTGCTGCTTTCTGTGGTCTTCCCAATTTAAACAGTAGTAACAACAAAATTTAGAGGGCATCTTAAGGCCGTGGCTTTACGGTTTTCTTTTTGTTTCACACTTGTTTCTAAGGAGATTGGTGATATTTGTTGGATTTGTTATATATATACTTGTCGTGAATTTACCTTCGATTACAAAGAGGGAAAAATGCGGCATTTGAATGGTTTGAACACAACCGTAGATGTATGTGACCACGTGGAATTCAATGACAGTTTTAACTAGTGCACCTTTAGATTCTCTTTATTTTATTTACACCAGTGTCTGTTTAAAATTTTTAAAGACATTTCTGTTATATCCTCCCAGATGCTTTATATCCCCATATCCATTAGAGGACTATGCTAAGTATTCATTTTCTTTTATAAGCCCTAAATAAACATGTTGCAAATGATCACTTTTCCCTCCTGCTGAGGTTTCTTAATTTTTTTTAAATTAACTTTTATTATGGAGAACTTGGAACATGTACAGAAGTAAACAGGCTAGTGTGATAAATAGCCATGTAGTCTTCACCTAGTTTCAGCTGTTAACAAATCTTGGCCAGTCTTATGTCATCCATAACCCCAATCATTTCACCCTCCTATATCATGTTGAAGAAAATCTCAGACATCATTTAATCTGTATTTTTAAAGAACAGATATTTCAGGTGCATTTCCAAAAGGTAAAGATTTTTAACTTAACCCAGTATCACTAACACATCTAAAAATACCATCAAAATTCTTAAATCAGTCATGTTCAAATTTACAAATGTCTTAAGGATTGTCTACCTTTCTTCTTCAAAGGTAATTTGAGTCAGTATCCGAATAGACACACTAATTGGTTGAGTGTTTTATGTATCATCCAGTCTGTAATTTCTTTCTGTTTTTGTTTTTCCCTTTTTCATTTTTGCAGATTATTTAAATGAAACAGGGCTGAGTTTTTTTTTTTAGGGCTGAGTTTTTATGTCTGGATTTTGCTTGTTGCACTCTGACGGCATAGTTTAGTATCTTTTTGTTCAGTGTTTCCTGTAAATTTGGGAGTTAGGTCAGAAGGCTTGTTAATATTCAAGATTGATCACCATCCCTCCCCCCTTTTTTTCTTTTGACAAAACTGCTTCATGGATGGTAGTGAGCTATTTCATCAGGAAACACCTGAAAATCTGGTTGTCTTTTTGTGATGCTGTTAGCCGCTGAAATACTTGTCTAAACAGAAACTTGCCCACATTTTGTATTTCGTTACCAGTCTGGTAAGTTCCATAGTGAAGGCAGAATAAGTGTTTAATTCTTCCTCTTGTTTATCAAATTTATTTTTTTTCCTCCTTTTCAAAATTGTGAGTTGATTACTTATCCTTTTTTGATTCATGAACTTATATTTGTTTTCTTTCATTCCGTTGCAGTCCTTCAGTATATGGCCACTGTTAGGAAACTTTGCATGCATAAAAGTTGCATGGACATATTTGGTAGTAACATAATGCAAATGCATGTTATTCAACTCAACCATTGCCCTAGGTATTATTTTGAAAACTGAATACTTCTTGAAGCTGTTGCTTTAAACATAAGATATTCTCCTGGCCATATCTTAATTTGTGAAGGAATAATCAATGTCTTAGTAACTAAAGTTCCTATATTAGAACTATATGTCTCTTTTTAAGTTCTCAATTAAAGCAGATTAAGTGGACTGCAAAGACCTTTATCAGAATCAGTCACAAGAATTAAATTTAAAAATGAACTTTGTCTAAACATACAAGGAAAGCAATGTTCTTTGTCCATTTGCAGTTTTTCTTATCAGTGTCCCCTTTGGCATTTTGGACTGCATTGTGCTTTTCCTTGGACTTCCCAGGTGGCACAAGTGGTAAAGAATATGCCTGCTAATGCAGGAGATGTAAGAGATGCGGGTTTGATCCCTGGGTTGAGAAGATCCCCTGGAGAAGGAAATGGCACCCCACTCCAGTATTCTTGCCTGGAAAATCCTGTAGACAGGATCTTGGTGGGCTGCAGTCCGTGGGTTGTAGAGAGTTAGACACGACTGAAATGACCTGGTACTCAGCAGCATGTGCTTTGCTGTAGAAGACCCTGAGCATCTTTGGACTTAATGTTAGTAGGGCCTCTCCCAGTTAACGTGGCCACCAGAAAGCAGCTCCTGCTCCCTTGTCCAAATGTCCAGTGGATGGCTGCAGCCATGAAGTTAACAGATGTTTGCTCTTTGGAAGGAAAGCTATGACATACCTAGGCAGCATATTAAAAAGCAGAGACTTCACTTTGCTCACAAAGGTCTGTGTAGTCAAAGCTATGGTTTTTCCAGTAGTTGTGTAAAGGTGTGAGGGAGTTGGACCATAAAGGAGGCTGAGCGCCAAATAATTCATGCTTTTGGACTGTGTTGCTGGAGAAGACTCTTGAAAGTCCCTTGGACTGCAAAGAGGTCAAACCAGTTAATCCCAAATGAAATCACCCCTGAATATTCATTGGAAGGACTGATGCTGAGGCTCCCATACTTTGGCCACCTGATGAGAAGAAGTCAGTGCATTGGAAAAGACCTTGATGCTGGGAAGGATTGAGGGCAGGAGGAGAAGGGGGCAACAGAGGATGAGATGGTTGGTTGGCATCACCAACTCAACAGACATGAGTGAGCAAACTCTGGGGGATAGTGAAGGACAGAGAAGCCTGTCATGCAGCAGTCCATGGGGTCGCAAAAAGTCAGAGACAACTTAGAGACTGAACAACAGCAGCGGGAAAGGATTAACACTTCCAGTTGCAAATTACAGTGTGATTCCACATTGTAGTGATATCAAATCATAGTATTTTAATAAAAACATTTTTATGTAGCATTGCTTCAAGTAATGTGTAATTTCTAATAGACTTCTTAGGTAAAATCTATCATGACCAAATATGTATGATTTTACTACATATGAAATTGTCTTTTATGCAGAAATTATTTTCTTCCTGTAACATTTTACTTTTTTATACTTCCCCCAAACTCTGAAGTCTTAAACTAAATTTAAACTTTTTGTATGATCTTAACATGTACATGTACACACTCTCTGGCAAATAACGTTTCTTAACATATTCTCTGGATCTTTTTATTATTAGTGAGTTTAGTTTTATTTACAGGAAAATCTGAAAATAAAGGTGGGATTTTTCTGCTAGCCCATTGCCTCAAACTGGGCCTTTTCATTTATCTCGTGTCTCTAATTATTAACCTCATGCTGTTTCTGAGAGGTGTTTTTTTTTTTTTTTTAAAGCCCATTTAATTCTGTCATCTCTTATCCACTATCTTTCTGCCCATTTATATTTAGTTTACTAAGCCACATCTCCCACTTTTCTGTCTTGTATTTCTTTCATCTTCTTGTAATCTGTCTTTTCCTCTTCTATTTTATTTTCTAAAGCTATTTGATAATCTAGCTGCCAATGTTTTCTTTATGTGACTTTTTTTTTTTCTTTCAATTTTTATTGAACACAAGTATTCTGACAGAATGCAAAGTCAACATTTCTTTACTTTCAACTTTTTATTGACATTCCTGAGCTGTTTCTTCTTTCTCCTAATTACTCTTCTTTCCTATTTAGTATTTCCTTTAGAAATGCATGGTGTGAATGTGTTGGTGTAGTGTGTATCCTTTTTTCACCCTTGTATCGTTTTTTCCCTTCTCATCTCCCCCTGGGCACTCTTTGCTTTCTGTAGTTGCGGTGGAGGGGGGCTACTCTCTAGTGGCGGTGTGCAGGCTTCTCACCGTGGTGACTTCTCTGCAGTGCAGGGCTCCAGGGCATGCATGCCTCAGTAGTTGCAACTGGCTGGCTCTAGAGCTCCAGCTCAGTACTTGCAGCCCACAGACTTAGTTGCCCTGCTGCATGTGAAATCTTCCCAGACCAGGGATCAAACCCCTGTCCCCTGCATTGGCAGGCAGGCTTTTAACCACTGGACCATCAGGGAAGTCTCACAGCTGCTTTTTGATCAAGGAACTCCCTCAGGAATTTTAGTGGTTGTCCATCAAAATGTTCTTCATTTGGTTCCTAACTTATTTTTATCTTCTGTTATGTATAAAAGCTGTGTCTAGCAGAAGTGGTCTGCTTCCCATCCCCTGGCCATAACATGGGCATCTAGGCTCTGCATCTTTGTTTACCTTCTCTCAAGGTCTCGAATGATTTTCATCCACCAATCAATAGTGCTCATTTAAGACCAGTTTTAAATCCTACATCTTGTAAAGCTTTTGGTGCACAATCTGTCTTTTGAGAGACTTGTATTTATTCTCTGGTACTTCGCTCCTCTTGTCACGTCCCCTTTCTTCCCAGGTGAGCCGGGCACCAGGACTGGGTGTGGATCTTATGTTTCTTTATATTTTCAACTCTTAGTGTAATACTCTTATACTACATTTTAGGATACTGTTAGTGAACTCCTAAGTTGAAAGCAGTACTGAAACTAGCCAAGTTTTCAAAGGTGCGGCATAACACAGGAACCTCTTTTGACCATACATCCTGGTTTTTATCTTTTGTCTTAGTGTCACTGTTAATGGCATTTCCTTTCACTTTCAGAAATACCCTAGTTAGTAAGATAAATTGTAGGGTTACCTTAACCCTGATAGTATATATGTGGGTAGTGTTCTGGTTAGGCTTGGTGAATCAGGAGATTCTTTGTAATCAGCCATTATTCAAAGCAGAGATTCTAATTTCTTGGTCCAAGGGTGTTCTGACAATGTGCATTTTGAGAACATGTCTTAGGATTAGGTACTAGCTGCACTCTATAATCAGTTTTTTTGAGAAGTGGTGCTCTGAGGCTTAGGGTCATTGTTGGAATGAGGAGAATTGGGAAGAGGCAGAGGAGATAGTGAAATGCCATTTAATCTCTATGAGGCTAGAGAAGAACAGTTAAGATCGTGTTCTTAACTTGATTTTTAGTGACTGGCTATTTCTTAATGTAAGCACCCTTTATACTTTTTGATTGCTGTGTCATAATGCAAAAGATTAGTAAAGCTTGTGGGAGGCGTGTGCAAAATTAGGGTCATATGTGTGTGTGTGTAACTAGTGACTTAATGAGGGCATGACATTTTAATGCAAACAGCTGAAAATAGAAGTAAATCAGAATTTAGTAAGTGGCAACTTCAGAGGAAGATGGCATGAGCTAAAAGTACCAGGGGCTTCCCTGGTGGCTCAGAGGAGACATCCCTAAATCTTACTAAGTGTTTTTATTTTAAGAAAGGAAAAGACTTCAACAGCAACCTCTTAAACTAATTGACAGAGGATGATTCATTTGAAAACATGGATTAGATTATTTGTTTTTAAAAAAAACTTAAAATTTAAAATTAAAAAATACTTTATACTTTTAATAAATTTCTCTGTAGGTTTATAGGTAAGATGTTTTAAACTTGGAGATGGTAGCTGTTTCCCATGGTTAGAGCATAGGAAAAGATGATGAACTATCTTAAACATGTTTGGAGGCAAATATGATCTAAATGATACCACTGCCGCCAAAATGACAGTTCTCTAATTTCTTTGATGAACAGAGTATTAAAATTATAAAAACAAGTAGAATTCACTTATTAGAAAAGAATACCCTGGAGAAGGAAAAGGCTACCCACTCCAGTATTCTGCCCTGGAGAATGCCATGATGTGCAGTCCATGGGGTCGCAAAGAGTCAGACACGGCTGAGCGACTTTCACTTTCACTTTCAGTACCCTTCAAACAGAGGAAGTTTGTTGCAAGACTGTGAAGAATGTTCCCAGCCCTCTGACATCACAACAGTAGGCTAAAGAAGAAAGTTATTGAGCATTTCAAGTAATGCATAGTATGATATAACCAAAACAAGGAGAAGAAACAGACTGACTGGTCATAGAGAGCAAACCAGTGGTTAGGGAGCGGGGCAGCAAGGGCAGGGGATGAAGAGGTGCGGGCTGTTAGGTGTAAACTGAGCTGTAAGGATATATTGTCCATACAGGGAATATAGCCAGCATTTTAAAACTGTACATGTAGTATATAACCTTTAAGAACTGTCAGTTACTGTATCATACACCTTTAATTTATACAATATTGTATATCAACTGTACTTCAGTTTTTTGAAAAAGAAACACAATATGAAATAAAAGCATTTGTGCATTTTCCCCACTCATCAGTTATGGACATTTTGATTGTTTGAACATTTCGCCTGTTGTGAGGAGTGTTGCTGACCTGTGTGTCCAGGCATTTGTTTCAGTATCTGTTTTGAGTTCTTTAGGGTATTCCTAGGGGTGAAACTGTGTTGTCTTACACTTGCCAAACTGCTTTCACAGAGTCGTTGCCACTTTACTGTCTTACCAGTAATGTGTGAGGGCTCAAATTTCTCCACATCATTGCCATGCGTATTTTCTGTTTGTTTGTTTATGATAGCCATTCCAGTGGGTGTGAAGTGGCATCTCATGGTAGTTTGGATTTGCCTTCATTTGTGATGTTGCGCACCATCTGGTGTATTTCAACTGATTCTCAAACAGTGAGGTAGAAGAGCGTTCTTCCTTAAAAAAATAAAATATACTCCCCATTAACAAAAAGACAATATTCTATTTGTTGAAAATACTTGTGAACAGTTAAGTTTAGGGGTAGTGGGAACCAAGGTACCTGCATTGTATAATTAAGTACTAACTGTGACTAATACAAAGTTAATACTGGAAAAGCCGAGCTGGATCACCACCGCCCCAACCCCTTGCCCCCAACACAGAGGAGGCAAGCTCAAACTGACCGTGTATAGCCAGGAAGTCCAGCTGACCCAGATAAAGGACTTTGCAGTTAGACAAATACGCGTTCAAGTCCCAGCTCCACAAATTAACTGTGAGGTTTTGAGCAAGTTATTTTAACTCCTCTCTTGGAATGTGCATAATAATGCAATTTCATCTTTTTTTTGTTTTTTTAGTGAGCTAGATATTATATAACTTGTATATGTTACATGTAAGTAAGTAGTAGTTACATGGAAAAATAAACAGGTATGTTTACGGAAGGACATTCTGATAAAATGAAGTATTAGAACCAATTAGTGTACAAAAAAGTAGTGCTAGTCCACAAACAGCAGTGATGAGTGGGACAGAATAAGAAAATATACAGCATGGTAATTGATTTATTTCTCTGGTAAGACTAAGATTTTTGTGTTCCGCAATCATCTTTTGGAATCTGCATTATCAGCATTTAGCCCAGTTTCTAGCACACGGAAGATATATATGTATTTTTTAAAGTTTTGTTGAATAGAAGCTCAGATTGACAGTGAGTTTATTTAACAGATACCTTAAAAAAATCTGTTAAACTTTCCAAAACATGGAATTAAGATAACTTACTAGGTGAAGTTTGGATAAATGAATAGTGATTTTTGAAATTGTCAATCACAACTTTATAAGCTCCAGATGGGTGAAAATCTTAAATATATCATGAAAAGTCAAACTGTTTTTACTTTGGAAAATGGGCACCTGTATTGTTGGTTGAACCAGAGCATCCACATTGTACAACTCCAGGGGTACCGTTCACACTGTACTACTCTGTATTCGGGATAAGTGGAGAGCCCTGGGGTTGTATAGTGCAGTGGCTGTGATTAGACCTGAACATTAGCTTCCTTTTTTTTTTTTTTAATTTATTGAAGCATAGTTGATTTATAAGGATTAACTCTGAATCCATTAGCAAAAGCGTAAAGGAGATGATTGAAGTTACAGTATGCTAAGTAAAAACTCTTGTGCTATGAAAAGGAATGAAACTTTAAACACACAGGGAAAATGTTTACCTCAGCATTACAGGCTATGTATTTATTCATAGTGAGGTCATATCAGTAATAAAAATATCAAAAATAAAAATCATACTGATATAAATCCAGGTTTATAATGGGTAGGTGAAAGATGGGAACTTAAGCTCTTTAAGAAGCAAAAACTAGAAGCATTGTTGGGGGCTTGCACTCCTTGTGCATGCATGAATGCTCAGTCGTCAGTCGTGTCCAGCTCTTCATGAGCCCATGGACTGGCTTCCAGGCTCCCCTCTGTCCTTGGGGTTTCCCAAGCAAGAATACTGGAGTGGGTTGCCATTTACTCCTCCAGGGGATCTTCCTGACCCAGGGATCAAACCCATGTCTCCTGTGTCTCGCGTGTTGGTAGGCAGATTCTTTACCACTGAGTCACCTGGGAAGCCCTTTTGGGCTGCTTCAAAGACATGCTGAAAGCCTGCAGAAAAGTACTTAATGCGACATTTCAGGAGGAACATTTCAGGAAGTTTGGGGACCACAAAGTTCTTTCCAAACTTTAGAGTTTTAGAAATGAATTATTACATTTAATGTAAATTAGTATGAAGAAACATATGTTACTTATTCAGGAAAGATAGTTGGAAGAGAAATAACTTTATACCCTTTTGAAAGTTGAGAGCTTGCATGTTGAAAGTTGAATTTAAAGAGCTTCTTAAATAGCTGGGGAAAAGAAAAATAAAATTATGTTTTGTCTTGAGTCATGTAAATCTCTTTCCCTATTATGAATGTGTGGGGGGACAGGAAGTAGAAATACAATTAAAGAGAAGATTTGGAGAAGGGATGGGTTAATGGAGCACCAGATAAAAGTAGATTTGTTCAAGTACAACGGAACAAAGTAGGCAGAAAAGTAGAGAAGAAAATAGAGATTAGCCTGATGAGACTCAAAATTGAAGGTAAGGATCCTGACCTGCGATGGCAGTAGGAAATCTCTGCAGATTGTTGAAAGGAGGGGTTGGTGTTTAGAGGTGTAGCAGATGAGCCTGTAATGTGAATTGTAGTGGTTAAAGAGACTTAGAACTAATCGACAAATGGATAGTTCTAGGGGGAAATGATCTGGATGCAGTTCATCCTTCAAATCTATTAATATATTACTTTCAAATATGAATGAGGAGATTTTATAATTTTACCTTTTTAACCTTCTTGTAGGACAGTGCCCGTCTCACTTTTGTATATTCAGTGAGTAGAAAAAGTGATGTTTGTCTATGTCTTTGTGTTTTAATAATGGAAGTTTACAAGGAAGCTGTAATTTTCTGGCTGTTGCACTTTGGGGATTCAAAGGCTTGAATATCACAAGCAACAGGCATTAATTACAGTATCATAGAAGCCCAGTTGTCATTAGCTGGAACCACAGGTGGCCTTCCACACCTAGCTGGCGAATAAAATTCTAGGAATTAGGTTGACTTTATGATTGGCTTATTAACCACTTCTTGAAATGAGTTTGTATTAATGGATTTCTGTTTTAATGATGTGCATTACAAAGCACTGATGATTAGTAACAGCATAATGTTCAAGCATAATCTATATTATATATTAATATGTTTATTCTGATTTGTATTGTTTGCTGGTATTAAAACATCCTAAGAGATTGTATGAGAAGTATGGAGGTGTGACAGGAAATGTAGGTTATGTAAATTGGCAGGTATTTATCTCTTAGAACAATGCTGTCCAATAAAAATGTAATGCAGGCTACAAATGTAATTTTCAGTTTTCTAGTAGCAATACTAATAATTAAAAAGCAATGTGAAAAAAAACAATGTGAAATTAATTTTAAAGTTTATATTAATGCAGATGTATAAAATTATTATTTCAACATGTAAACAATATATACTGTATCTTTGAAATTTGGTCTGTATTTTACACTTCCAGCATAGTTCAGACTAGCCACTCTGTCACTACTTAATAGCCACAGATAACTCTGTATTGGGCAGCATGGATTTAGAATGTTTGCCATGTCTTTCTATCTGTCATGGGTTAACTTGTCTTTTACTCCCTCTCACCACTTTTTATTGTGCATAGATTTCAAGAACTGGGGCACACCCCACTTCGTAAAAGGAAGATTAAAAACCCTTCTTGGCTGGAGGTAATTAGGTGTGAAAGATCCTAAAGAAAGCTCAGCACCCAGTGTAGAAATGCAGGCTGTTTTCCAAGGAATTCTGTCTTGAAATATCTCTCTCTGCCCGTGATTCTTCACTATTGCTGTCTTATGGTAGTATATGCATGCTTTTTGCTTGAGAAGGGATCTCTTTGAGAATGGGGAGTTTATCTTGAATATCAGTTTTGTAACAGGAAGTACATTTGGTTTAATTAGGATTCCTAGGTGGAGGAGTTTATTTAGTAAGGAGGTTACACGGGACCTAAAATGTATTTTTATTGGTCTTCTAAGCTGAAATGTCATTTGTTATGAGTTTAATTTTTTACATTAACACCTTTAAAGCAAGGGTGAGTGTATGTATTGGGTTGGACAAAAAGTTTGTTCCATTTTTCCTTATCTATGTATCTTATACAGTGACAACCAAGGCTACTGTTGCTTCTTGGCCTTTTGCTAAATGTAGTTTTGAAGGCTAATACTGGTATACTAAATGTTAAGATATATACTGTATCTTATAATGAAAATATTTTGTAAAGAATATAAATAAAACCAAAGGGTTGGCATTTGCGTATGCTTGTACCCTGGCAGCCTGTAAGCCAAACTTATCACTGTGTGTTTGTGTGAACTGTTTTAGAAAACTGACTTCGAATGCCTGTACTAGGACTCACTTGGTTGCAATTTAAATTTGGTAGAAAATTTAAAAAATTAATGCTTGAGAAAAGCATTAATTTGTTGGCATTAACTGAATAATGGCACAACTAAATAAGTTGTCTCACAAAACTGGAAAGTTCCGGGTACAGTCGGCCTTGGCAGGACCTCAGCGTCTGACTTACCTCTCCACCTGCCAGCTCTGCTTCCTGTTAGTCAACTCCGGTATTGGACGCACTTTCTCCTTGTGGTTATAGGATAACTGCTAGTAACTTCCTGTTGCGTCCTTTAGGTTCAGATACAGTAGGAAGTAGAGTGAGATTCCTGGCTTCAGTAGTTCTGTCAGAGGTCCAAGCTGCATCTCCTTAATCAGTTGAAATCATCATTGAATCAATCACAGTGGAGTGAGTGGAGTAAGTGTGAAATGTTATGCACTTACGGTTCATGCCTATCCCTGATATATCGGGGTTGGTATATAGGTTATGAGAAAAGTTGCAAATGTGAAGCGGCTTACCACAAGTCAGGTGCGAGGGGTTGAGTTGCAAAACCAGTGTGTATCAGTTTTGGGGTGGTAGATATTTATTTCACCATAACACTGTTTCCAACTTTGCTGGCTCATTAAGTAATTTACATTACCTACTTGGTACTTGAGAGTATTTGGTTTTAATTCCTCTGGTTTATAGCTTCCCATTATCAGAAATTATTGAAGAATATGTTATATTTATGTAAATGTGTATTTTTCCCTATTCCTTAAAATCCAGTTTTAACTGAAATTCAGTTTAACAGGTCTATTTTTATAGTTTTAATCTTTGAGATATCTGTGACTAAAACTGAATAGGAAATTACATTTGAGTTTGAGTTATGGAATAGTAAAGATGTTTACAAAGGATTGGGTTAAATTTTTAAAATGACTTTACCAGAACCAGTTTTTAAACCTCAACTGGATAATCTTGGACTGCTAATAGCAGTCGCTTTAGAAGACCGTATAGCCAAGGTCTTGGCTTATGTAATAGTTAGAACTAAACCAGGCACTACTCATCTAAACAGTGGATAGGCTGCCGCAGTTGGAAGGAAGAGGTTCAAAGTTTAGTCCTTCTGTAGGAACAGAATCAGAGGCATTTCTAGAGTCCCTCACTCAGAGCAGGCCAGAACCCAGCAGGGTGGAGAGGCTCGTCTGTGGCACTGTTTGGGATTTGTGTCAACAGGTTAAAATTAACAGGTTGGGATCTAGAATTGAGTACAATTAATGTAGAAGAAAATTCCTCTGACAGGATTCTCTTGCACTCTCAGAGCCTTAAGGTTTGCTCTCAGGCATGCCTTTACATGTTTTATAGGCACACCTCTCCACCCATTGTCTATGTTTACTCTCTCCATATTGATTGTGGTTTCAGATTTTGAGGACTTCCACTCTTTGCCTTTCCAGATGTCATTAAGGCTAATCCTTTGGTGTCTAGGGTGACCAGATAAAATGCAGGGCACCTAATTAAATCTGAATTTAAGATAAACAAGAAATAACTTGATAGTGTAAATATGTCCCACATATACATGGGCTATACTAAATATTTCTTGTTTATGTGAAATTCAATTTTAACTGGGTATCCTGGGTTTTTCTTCAGATAAGCTTTTTATTTTGAGATAATTGTAGATTCATTTGCAGTTGTGAAAAATAATTCTGAGAGACTATTCTGCATTTTTATTTGCTAAATCTGACAGCTCTCTCTGGGTCTCTTTTCATCATAAAGCAACCTGACCTCAAAATAGTTGTGTTTTTCTAATAATAAATACTAGTTAGAAACCTTTTGGGGGCCCTCTAGTACTTCAGAGAAGATTGATTTTTGAAGGAATAGTGTTTGATGTATGATACTACTAAAAGTACTTAAACATTTTCAAAACTGCTGAATAAAATTACTTTAAAAGTTATACAGGATACTGCTTTGGAAATGTTAGGAAACAGTGAAACTAATTTAGCTTGTGGCATCTCTGAACAGGTAATATTTTGAGCCAGGTATTCTCAGGTCTCTTTCATAGCTCAGTCCTTTAAAGTTGTTATGACTCCCTTGACCCAGATTTGGCAAAAGAGTTTATAGTTCTATCTTTTCTAGTAGTTTATGGTGATTTCATAACTGTGGAATTATAATTTGCCTGCCACACCTTTGAATAAAATGAGAAACAGAAAAGAAGGGACCCTTGCGAATTTCAGAGTTCTTGGGTCAGATTGGAGCAGCTAGATTCCTTGTCCTTTTTCCTCGTCTTGACAGTAGCCTGGGGAGAACCACGGCCAGCTTGTTTGCCACATAGCTACTTGGTAAATCCCAGCTGCTACTCGCCATTGGTAAACAAACTTCCTAGTACCTTTATTTTAGCATTCACTGAACTGAGGGAAAGGAGAGGAAGTGGAATGTGAAGTAGAACTGTACTAAGTAAAGCTGTTGACTTAGTAAAAATTGATCATCTCCCCTTTGCCTTATGCTTGAAACTACTTGGGCTAATAGCTGTAGAGCATTATTCTCTAATGAGGAGGTGGAGATTGGAACTGGAATTAGTTAGTTCCCTGGACCTTCCCCTGGGTCAGCTCTGGTCTCCGGCTCTACCTCCCCTGGAGGTGTGCTGGGTTAGATGCTTGTGCCCTGCTACTGAAGGCTGCCGCTGCTGGGCCCCAGCTGACCAGCCTTGTCCAGAACTTCCAGCAGTGGGAGGAGTCCTTCATCTGCCACATATGGAAACTGTGTTTCAGAGGTGACTTCTGAGAGAGAGAAACTGAATTTGTAATTTAATTTTACTCTATTTAAGTGAAGTGTCGTTGATTTACAGTGTTTCCGGTCTACAGCAAAGTGATTCTTTATATTTACACACACACACTTTCTTCTTCAGATTCTTTTCCTTTATAGATTACCAAAAGATATTAAATATAGTTCCCTGTGCTATATAATACAACCTTGTTTATCTTCCTTATATAAAGTAATGTGTATCTGTTAGACCCGAATTCTTAATTTATCCCTCCTTAGTTTTTCTTACTTTTAATTTTAGTAACCACATGTAGCTAGTGGCTACCATAGTGAATGGAGTTTTAAATCTTTAAGTTTCTTCAGGAATAGACATGTCAGTTTTGTGTTTGTTCCCCAAGCATATCCTGAAACTAAAATACAGTGTTTGTTTAGTCTCTAGTCTGGCTTTTTAAAGTAGGGGTAGACAGGTCAAGATATAATCAATTTGAACTTTGGCCTTAGTGATAAAATCACCAGTTGTGACATCATGGATTTCTACAGTATAGGTAGATAGGATTGTGGTACCAGTCAAGCAGTTATTTTGTAGGACGGTTTTGTTTTTCAACGTGAGATTTGGCTGGATGCTTTGCAGATAAATAATTCTGATATTTCTTGAACAATTCCTATTGCTATGCATTATTCCAAGTCTCACAGAAGTCTTATGGATATTATTATCACTTTCAGAAAACTGAGGCACAGAGAGAAAATAATTGCCTAGGATCACACAGTTGATAAAAGGTGGAACCAAGATTTGAACTCAGGCATGCTCGCTCCAGAGTTCATGCTCTTTAACTGCTGCGCGGCACTGGTCTTGTTTGTTAAAGTGGCTGTAGTCGTTTTGTTTGTGTGCATGGAAACTGAGTGCTGTTGAAAAACGTGTTCTCAGTCCCAGCTGAGGTTCAGGTGTGTGTGCTGCAAAGCTGATTGTGTACGGAGAGGCATCCCAGCGCTCAGCCACTGAGGGGAATGCCTGCTAGGGCCCCTCTGGGTCTGACCAGGTGGTAGCTTGGGCCTGGCTCGTGTGGTGAGGAGGGCAGTGTAGTGGGAAGGGAATTCCTCAGTGGCTTTAAGTTGGGAAAAGTGTGCTTAAAGTGGGTCAAAGAGCACTGAGCATTTTTAAGGCAAGTCAGCTTCTTACAAGGAAACATTAAATAGTTACTGAGAAGTGACAGTTTAATCTCTTGAAAGCTAAATTTGAAATAACAATTTGATGGATTATGACCATAAATCTTTGACAAGTCATTCAGTCTTACGTTACTTGTTCCTCCTCAGACTAGGCTATAATTTGATTTATTTTCCATTGGAAATGTAAAATTAGTTGAATAGAACAACATTGGATCTCAATGCATTAAATACTATGGCAATGCAAAAAAATACCATTGCAGTGTTAAAGGTGGTTGTTCTAGAATAGTATATTTTATACTATTTGTATAAAATGAAGGAAGAAGTTATTTCTTTTAGCTAACTTTTTTTTTTTTTTTTTTTTTGGCCATACCTCGTGGGTTCTGCATAGCTTGTGAGATCTTAGTTCTTCTAGCAGGGATGAAAATCACACCCTCAGCAGTGAAAATGCAGAGTCCTAATCTTTGGACCACCAGGGAATTCCCTTTTTTAGCCAACTCTTGACTTTGTCACCTGTCTGCTCCTTTTGAAAGAATGCTTTATCTAATTCCTACTGTTCCTCAGTAATTAATACTAATGTTATATTTTTCCTAGGCATGTAATATTTTTAATGTTGAGTGATTGAGCACATTATAAAATAAATGAATGAGAAATGAATTATCTTTTCCTCCATTTATCTTCAAAGCCACTCTAAATTACTATCATATTGCCTTAGTCTGTTGTAGTATATACCTGCCTGAATTCATGAACAAATATAAATTACTTCCTTTCAGTGTTTCTCTTCTACTTAAGTGTTGATTGTGAACATTTCTTCTGACTCCGGTACTGTAAAGTATGTGCTAATACTCATTTATTTAGGAAATGTAAGAAACACCATTTTAAGAATTTGCAAGGTGGTATTAATAAAGGAAATTGACACTTAGCTATTTTATAAATGCTTTTTTATCATGAAAGTACAATTTGTGATTTTTTTAATAAAAAACTTTCCAGTTTCTGTAATGTATTTTTGTTCATCAGTTGACCTCTCAACGTATTTGCATTTTCATGTCATAAATACTATTTTTGTTCTCTTCTAGACAGATACCTGGTTGTAATGGGGTTCCAGTCACATTGATTTTTTTTTTAGTTTTATGCTTTTTGAATCTTGATAATATTTCACCAACTAGGAACAGTAAGGTGAAAGTCTACTGAAGTATTAATTGTGGCATAGTGCTGGTACAATAATTAGAGGATATGTAATTGTGGTAGACAGTATTCTTGTGTATTATTAGTTATGTTTCTCTATATAGTTCTTCTTTTCTTTTTTTTTTTGTGGCATGTGGGATCTAGTTCCCTGACCAGGGAACGAACCTGGGCCCTCTGCATTGGCAGCATGGAGCCTTAGCCACTGGACCACCACGGAAGTCCCTGAAAATACAATTTTGATACTGTTCTCTAGTTGTATATATAGTTCATGTTTGTCATCAGACGTTTGATGAAAAATAAAGGTCAAGACTTCCCTGGCAGTTTAGTGGTTAAGACTCTACACTTCCACTGCAGGGGGCATGGGTTCGATCCTGGTTGGGGGAACTAAGATCCTGGGTGCTGTGAGGCACAGCCAAAAGATTTTTTAAAAATTATAAGTAAATAAGTGTTTTTTAGAAGGTAACAATTTAGGAGATATATATTATCTACAATCTTCCTATGAAAATATTTTCATTCAGAGAGATCGGTAGATGGGTCAGTGCCCTAGAGCTGTTTATGGCTTAGTTGCTAAGTTATGTGCAACTCTTCCGACACCATGGATTGTAGCCCACCAGGCTCCTCTGTCCATGAGATTTCCCAGGCAAGAATGCTGGAGTGGGTTGCCATGTCCTTCTTCAGGGGATCTTCATGACCCGGGGGTCAAACCCGCGTCTCCTGCATCACAGGTGGAGTCTTCACCACCGAGTCGCCAGGGAAGCCTCTAGAGCTGTTTGCTAACATATTATTATAATACTGTTTTTTGTTTGTCCTATCCTTTGTAACATTGAAGCACTATTTTTTGAGGCGATTGCTTTTAGATGCTTTCTTTTTAAAATAGATGAGAGTAGTGGTTGATATTCTTGGCTGTCGAAGAAGTCAGAGGGATGTGCACGTATTTCCAGGTGTGCCCGCCCGCCTGCTCTGAGTCTTTCCGTGTGCTCCTTAGTAATAGCACTGCTGGTACTGCTGAAACGGGGTCCTCTGCAGGAGCTGTGCAGGTTTTTAATATTTTTATCAGATTGAAAATCTTCCTCACTATGGTGTAAAAATTCTATTAGGATTGGCATTGTTTTAGTTAGATTTTGATCGTTGTTTTGTGGCTCCCAACAATGGTTTCAGAAGTTACATGTGAACTTGATTTTCACAGTTAGACATAAAAGAAAAACAGTAGCTAGTAGAATTTTTCTCAATATCATGTTATATTTTTCCTTTTTCTCTGTTTGGATAAATAGTATTTTCTAGTGGGAATTAAGAAAAAGGAATTAAGAAAAGGGAATTTCCCTTTTCTAAAGGGAAAACGACCCTTTCTGATAAAAAGTGTGATGTTACAGAGGATTGAATATATGTACCTCCTGTTTGTAGTTTTTGTTGTATTCTCTTCTTTTTGCATTTTACATGGATGCACTTATTGGCAATATTCGTATCTGTCTCAGACTCCTGTGTGTCTTGGGTGCCTCTGCAGAAGTGAGCCTCCTGATTTCTTTATTACTGAGTGCCCTGAGTTAGGACTTGATACTGAAGACTTACTACTTCAACTGTACATCATAAAACAGACAGGGCCTTGGTAGACTTACCTACTATTAGCCCCAACATTGTTAGTAAGTAAAATCAAGGAGTGATGTAGTTAACTTGGCATGAAGTCTCATTTCTTGATCAGAGCCAGAACAAAAGCTCCAGACCAGTGTTCTTTCTAGTGCTCCTCAAGCAAAATTTTCTTTTAGAAAGATAACCCAGTAGCTGCAAAGGAAGCATGATACAGAAACATCATTTCTCCCTGGATTAGTTGCCAGGTAATGTTCTTCCATTCTTTAGCTTTCATCTTAATGCCAGCTTTGTATGAGCTATAACAGTTTAATCGCTGAGATCCTCTGGCAAGTAGTGTTATAAAAATTGGATCAAACCATTATTTATTGTTTTATTTGTTTGAAGTGAATGAGCCATGTATCTTACTTTTAACTGCTTTTAGAAAGAACAGGTAATAAAGATTGGCTATAACATTTTTTCCAACTATTTAATTTCATAATATGGACAGTGGTTTCTATTTATTTGTTCTTAAATTCCCTGAGAGTCTTATTAGGAAAAGGGGACTCCATAGAATACATCATGTTTTCCTGTCCCTTTAGTATTTTCAGAATTAAACTTTGATTTTATGTGTAAGGGCAGCTCTATTTTGTTCCACTGTGAGGTAAAGGACTCAGTTAATAGGTTGGAGGGGAAAAATTAATTGTTGTCTTCTTTTGAGAGAAAGCAGTGTGATTACCAGCTACAGATTTGTTTTGTCCTTTGCCAAGAGTGACAGTTTTTAATAGTATATGTATTCCTTTTTTGTGAGGCAATCCTGATTAGATTAACAACATCAATTAGATTGGGTTTTTAACATATATGTTGCATATAATAGTGTATGCTGGGAATTTTCAGACACAAATCTGGCACATATTTTGTCTTATTGAGTAGATAGAGAGCCAAGATGTCTGTCCCTTAGAGTTGTCATTTGAATCAGTATTGTCTGCTGATTAACATTATTTCCTAAGTAGTTTTCTGTATATTTAGGTACTTCACTAGCCTTTAAACAAACAATCATGGTTAGGGTGGGGGGAGGGGTGTGTGTGTTTGTATACACAAACATCCATGTGTGTGCACTCTCATGGATTCATGTTTATGTGTGTATAATTGGTTGTAAGTCATTTGTCTTACAACTACGCATTGTCAGATAATGCACAGAGGTTTTAACGTTTAACAGCACAAAAGTATCTCTTTGTTATGCCTGAAGACAGTTTGGAAGATTTGACCAGTTTTAAAAAAATGGAGTATATTCTATGTATACTAATAGTTTGCTACACATACATACCCCATATCGGTGTGTATGTTTTATATACATATGTATGTAATTAAGATGTCCATTTTGAATAAGATCTTAAGCCATTTGATGATGTCACACTTTAGAATAAAGTTTTATTATTATCTAATAACAAATTTGTAGTCATGAATTTAGAGATACTGATTAACATTGACATTTCTCATATTGAATATTTCTGGAGTCCCTACTATGGTATTAGACATCACTCGGTGTTGAGAATATAGTAGTGAACAAGTCAGGCTTTGTCCATATGCTTCTTCCTGTTTAGTCAGGAAGACATATATATTAATTTTTCACTGCAAATGTATCAAGCGCAATAAAGGAAAAATATGATAGATGCCATAGGCGTTTTGTTAGCTATGTATTGCTGCTTAATAAATCCCACCCCACAACTCAGTGGTTAAAATAGCAAACATGATTATCTCATACTTTGTAGTCAAGAATTTGGAGAGGATTAGCTGAGTGATTCTGCCTGGTTAAAAATCTTCCATGAAGTTGCAGTATCAGCAGGCTGTAGTTATTTACAGGCTTGATTAGATTGGAGGATCCATTTTCGAGATGGCTCACTCATATAGCTGTTGGCAGGAGGCCTTAGTTCTTCACCACATAGGCCTCTCTATAGGCTGCTTAAATTCCTTATAACGCAGCAGCTCACTGCCTGAAGGACAAGCGATGGGGGGAGGGCGTTGGAGTGTGACTTCTCCATGTGGCCTGGGTTTCCTTAAAGCATAGCGGCTGAGTTTCAAGAGCAGGCATTCTGAGAGAGAGGCAGAGAGAGAGAACTCTCGATGGAAGCTACGTTGCCTTTTCTGACCTAGTCTTGGAAGTCATACAGCGTTATTTCTGCTGCATTCTGCTCATCAAGGTAGTTTCAAAATCCTACCCAAATTTGAGAAGAGAGAAACAGACCATACCTCTTAATGGGGAATGGGAGGGTTCTGGAAAACGTATTTGGACCACAGCACTGATGGGGTCATTTTTGAAAAACACAGTCTGCTGCAGAAGGGAGAGGAGAAGAGAACCCTGAGAGATCAGTGACATGTCATGTCACTTCCAGGAGGGAGATCATAGTAGTGGCAGTGTGGGCGGGAAGAAGTGAATACACGTAAGAGGTATGCAGGAAGGATGGGCAGAACCTAGTGATTGAAAAGATATGGATGGTAAAGATGGGATTTTAAAGAGACTCCTGTGTTCATACGTAAACAGTCACGTGGATGTGGTGCTGTATTCTGGGGTGGGAAATCTTGTATGAAGACCAGAGTTGGGGTTTTGAAGTTTTGTTTTCAGTGGTTGTGGTTGTGACGGACTGAGTTGGGAAGATTCTAAGTTCATTTCTGAACATTCTGAGTTTGAGTGATAAGATGAGGGACATTCATCACGAGTGGAATGCTGCTTGTCTAGCTCAGAGAAGCAGTCTGGACTGGAAATAAATATTTGAGAATTTTAGGTATATAGATTGCAAAAGGTATGGGTAAGTTCACTTGGGTAAACGTAAACGAGAAGATAAAAAGGCGGGGGAAAGGTTTTAAGGAATGTCATCTTTAAATGACTGATTAAAGACCGCATCAGCAAATAAGAGAAGGACTTGCCTGAGAGATAGGAAGAAAACAAGAAACATATGAGTATGTTAAGGAAGTCTAAGGAAGATAGTATTTCAAAAATGCATAAAGGTCAAGTAACTTGAAGGTTTAATGTTTTGTGGATTTGGCCTCTCGGAGGTGACATTAGCAAAATTGCTTTTGGAGAGGAGTGGAAGTGAAGACACATTTTAAGTGGTGTAAGAAGTGAATGGGAAGGGCAGAATGGAGATGTCTGATGAGGCAGCTCTTTTAAGAAGTATGGTTAAGGAAGAGAGGAGAGGGACTGAGGCCAGTAGCTGTAGAGGAAAATGAAGGAAAGAGTTTTTGTGTTTTTTTTTTTTTTTTAATTAAAAATTTTCCATTTTAAATGGAAAGGGCTTGACACTTTAAATGTTTATTTAGTAATCTAAAGAGATGTATAAAAGTAGAATGAACCAAGGGCACAGAGAGGAAGAAATCTCTTTGTGTTAGAGGCCTGAGCCTAAAAATACCAGGACAGTTTGGAGAAGAGGTGGGTTTGGGACTAGCAACTTGGATCCCATCTTAGGACTTGATCATAAACAAGAAGATGAGGGAGAGAGTGAGGAACACCAGGGTCTGATTTAAGAGAGAGCTTAGGATGGAAGGCCAAATTAAACCAGGGCTGGGACCCTGAGAACAGGAAGGCCTGGAACTGCAGGTGGTACACCCCCTGGGACGGGGAAGAAGCGCATAGAGCCTAAAGGAGGGCCAGAGGGAGGGGGAAGTCTGGAAGAAGCGTAGCACTGGGAGCTCAGACTAGAGCAGGGCAGTGGCCAGGACTCTCAGGAGATGGAGGAAGTGTTCAGGTGAAGTCTGAGGCCCAGCGGGGACCCATGGGATGAGGAAGGGTAGGACCAGTGAGGGGAGCTCAGACGTGAGAGTTTAGAGGTGGGTACATCTCAGGTTGGGACATGTCAGAGCTTAGGATAGGGGACCAAGTATGAGTCTCTCCTGTATGAGGCCGGCAGTTTTTCCACTAGGACTGGACCATGGATTCTGCAGTTTGGGCACTTTTTTCCAAGGGGAGATAGTTGGCATGTTGTTGTTCAGTTGCTAAGTCATGTCTGACTCTTTAAGACCCTATGGACTGCAGCGCGCTAGGCTTCCCTGTTCTTCACTATCTCCCAGAGTTTGCTCTGACTCATGCCCATTGAGTTGGTGTTGCCATCCAAACATCCTCTCCTCTGTCTCCCCTTTCTCCTCCTGCCTTCAGTCTTACCCAGCATCAGAGTCTTCTCCAGACTCCAGAGTCAGCTCAGATGGTCAGAGTATTGGAGCTTAAGCTTCAGCGTCAGTCCTTCCAGTGACTATCCAGTGTTGATTTCCTTTGAGGTTGATTGGTTTGATCTCCTTGTTGTCCAAGGGACTCAAGAGTCTTCTCTCACACGACAGTTCAAAAGTATCAATTCTTCAGCATGTAAACTGTCCAGATTTATCACTTGTATATGTAGTAGTATATACACTGCCCTTTTGGTGACGGTGACGGCTCTAGATTTGAGGCATCTGTCTTTCAGCTCTGGGCTCCTCCTGGGTCTGTTTTGTGTAGAAGTGCTTGTTCTTTTGTTTCATATGTTATTTACTTAAAAAGTGGTAAATAAAAAAAGGTTTTTTTAAAAAATCTTGTTTAAATAATACTTACATCCAGGATACTCCTTTGGCCTGCCCCATCTTTCAGCTCCCAGCTAGAAATGGGGCTTTGATAGCTAGAGGACTGGGGACCTGGGCTGCCTTGCTAAAGAGCAGTTGACCCGTCGGACTGAGTCCTCCTGACTGCTGCCTGACTGCTGATTTTCTGGGTTATAGGAATCCCATCTTTCATGTTGACAACTGTCGTCTTCCAGCTTGCAGGCTCGGTTTGCTTTTTTCTCCATTTCCTTTCAACAGTACCTGTGCTTTCTGGTTTCTCTTTGTACCTAGAGGATACCCCGGTTGATTGTCTTGTTCATAATGAGGCTGCCACAGTAGATTTGCTTTGGTTTCACTCGTGCCTGTTGGACTCTCATTTGCTTTGCTCTTGGTACTGGTTGGTTATCTCCTCTAAAATGATTCTGAAATAACTAACAAAAAAGGTTATATTACACTAGTACTTTATGTCAGTAAAATCTAAAGAACACTGTTTGTTTTTAAAGATTCTGTCCCTCAAAGGACTATGATGTACATACATGATGTACATGTACATGTGATGTACATGCATATATAAACACACACATAAGCACCCATGTTTACACATGTGGTTAATATTTTCACTTACACACTTATATATATTTGACCTATAGGAAGACATAGTGTTTACACTATGTATATAGTATATAGTATACTATATGTATATGGTATATAGTATAGTTTATACATAGTGTTTATACTATGTATCTTTTGGGGTATGTGTGTATACCTATATACACATGCACATATTTCAGTGTGGATGATCCATTCATTATTAACTTTTGTGCTGAAGGGCCCAGGGGAGTGTAGATAGTTAAAACTGTGTGCCTGTCTTACATGCTGACAGCTGTGTTTTGTTTCACTTTATGTTTGTTCTTTTATTAGACCTTTTAATAATAAGGTTCTGAACAGCTTGAAGGAAGTCATTTTATGTGCAGGAGTTAAGGCTTTTTCATTCCGATATTCCCTTTTTGTTAGGATTTGTTAGGATTTTGTTAGGATTCTTCATCTTTGATTTTGATACAATGGTAATCAATTAATGGACATAGTGTAGTAATGCAGCATATATAATTTCCCCCCCCCCAGTATCTGGAGGATCTAGAAAAGCTCATGCCTCTTGTATAGGGGAGAATCATTTTCCAGATAGACGATTATCTGGGCTAGGAGCAGGAGATATCTGGGTTCTCTGGTCTCAGATTTTTTCGTTGTAAAATGAGGAGGTTGGAAATATTAAAACTGAAGTTTCTTTGTAGCTCTGAAATGTATGAGTATATGGGTTTGTGTGAAATTCTTAGTTGACAGACATTAAATCATTGGAACATGTTCAGCTGTTGCTCAAAATTTACTCCCCATAAATGTCACTCAGAAACATATTAACTTTTCATTAATCTCTTTTTCCTGTCTACAGTATATACTTTCAAACTTTGAAAATGCATTATGCAGTGGCCTTTTTAACTTCTTGTTTCAAGTTGTTGCTTTAGGAAGCACAGCATGGGTTTTATTTTCATTTTGCATTTTGAAGGAATCATAGTAATTACAGAACTTCTAGGAGTAGTGAGCTTCATTTACAATTATATCATATTTTATTTTCATCTGAGGGTGCAGTGTACCAGTTTTTTTTTTTTAAGTCTATTTACTGTTGGTGTTTTTTATTTGAAGATTGATATATTAGTTTCTTTGGGCTGCTGTAACAAAAATATCGCAAACTGGGTGACTTTACACACAGATTTATTGTCTAACGGAGACAATAGAGACTAGAAGTTCTTGAGAACAAGATGTAGGCAAGACCATGCTCCCTCTGAAACCTGTAGGAGAGCTTCTTTCCTTGCCTAGCCTAGTCTCTGCTGTCTGCAGGCAATCCTTGGCATTCCTTGTCCTCCTTGTTTTTGTGGATGCATCGTTTCAATTTCTGCCTCCATTATCACAGCTTTGAGTGTCTCTGTATCTCTTCTCTTCTCAAAACACTAGAAGCCATATGGAGTTAAGGGTCCATTATTCTCCACTATGACTTTGTCTTAACTAATTACTTCTGCAGTGACTATTTCTTTTTTTTTAGTACCATTTTTCTAGATTCCATGTATATGCATTAGAATATGATATTTATCTTTCTCTTTCTGACTTCGCTCTGCATAATAGATTCTACATTCATCCACCTCATTAGAACTGACTCGAAGTGTTCCTTTTTATGGCCGAGTAATATTCCATTTTGTATACGTACCAGAACGTCCCTGTCCATTCATCTGTCGATGGACATCTAGGTTGCTTCAATGTTCTAGCTATTGTAAATAGCACTGCGGTGAACAATGGGATATATGAGTCTTTTTCAGATTTGGTTTCCTCAGGTTGTATGCCTAGGAGTGGGATTCCTGGGCATATGGTGGTTTTATTTAAAAAATCTCCATACCATCTTCCATAGTGACTGTATCAATTTACATTCGTGGCTGTATCAATTTACATTCCCACCAACAGTGCAAGAGCATTCCCTTTTCTCCACACCCTCTCCAGCATTTATTGTTTGTAGACTTTTTGATGATGCCCGTTCTGACTGGTGTGAGGTGATATCTTACTGTAGTTTTGATTTCCTTTTCTCTAATAACGAGCGATATTGCACATCTTATCACTTGTATGTTTTCTTTGGAGAAATGTCCGTTTAGATCTTTTCCCCACTCTTTGGATTGTTTGTTTCTCTGGTATTCCATTATATGAGCTGCGTGTACATTTTGGAGATTAATCCTTTGTCGGTTGTTTCATTTGCTGTTATTTTCTCCCACTCTGAGGGCTGTCTGTTTCTAGTTATGGTCACATTCTGTGGTACTGTAGGTTAGGACTTCAGCACACAGGGGATGGGGGCACAGTTCAACCCATAATAGTTGATAAGATTATGATTGTAAGTACTAATGTAGTAAAACCAGATTATTGTTGTCTTGCTCCATATTTCATAAATCTTTCAACATTGCCACTACCACTTTTCCATCTGCTGAGCAAATGTTACTGAATTCCGTTTGGTTCTGGTATCTAAGAACAAATAAATGGCTTAACTGTAGATTCAGAGAAATGCTAAAACTAGTTTTCATATAAAGTTAACAGAAGGTGAATAGTTGGAAGTAAATAATGCACAAGAAAGCAATATTAGGTAGTCAGAGGAAGTGGAAAGCTTTAAATTCATCTTAACATATCCTGGAGATCTTAACATGTTCATCTTAACATATCCAGGTATCCTTAACATATCAGGAATCCTTTGATGTGAGTATAAAATCTAGTGATAAGGTTGTAGCTGACAGGGTAGATTACAATCCTAATTAAAATTTTAGAGTCAGAGAATGATAAAATGTGGAAAAGAAAAAGGGAATTTTATCCTTCTTGTTTCATAATATTTTATTTGGGAATGTTTCAGTATTTTAATGTATAAGCATTTGAAACTAATGAAAGGGTTATTGTATACTCTGATAACTTTATAGACTTCTGTGCATAAAAAGCAGTAATTATTTCAGGAAAGGTGGCTTAATGGGTACAACAGTATGGAGTAGATAATTGCTACAGCAGTATATCACTCTGTGTACTTAGACATATAATAACATAGTCAGAATTAAAAAACATGAGATTAGTTAAGATTGTGGTGTTTACTGGCAAATAGGATATTAATCCCAGTGGAGTGTTGTTCTCCCTCTTGAAATTATTTATTCATTTAAAGTACATTTTTCTGTCCTTATGGTTAATTATTCACATAATTGCAAACCCCAATCACCCCCTAGTTACACCTTTTTTTTTTAAGATGTACTGTTTCTACTGTATCTATGGTCATGGAACCAAATAAAGTGATTCAGTAATGGTTTGTTTTAAATTTAGTAGTGTTTGAGGCTATGGGTTTCTTCTTGTAGACTAATTATCTGCTTCTATTAGTTTATAATTTAATTTTTTCAAGGTTCATATGTAGGTTGGGAAATGTTTTTGGATTTTGTCTTTTTAACCTAAATGATTTTTAAGTATATCTGCAGGTTCAGAGTTACAGTCCTGAGAATCTATGACCTTGGTCTTACTTATGCGTGAAATCACTAGTTTTTCTCTTTTGATCAGTTCTTTTGTTAAGAGTAAAAGCTGCCCTGTCTCACTCACCACTTTTGTAAAAAATAAAATAATAATGTGTGTATCATTTTGGAAATTGTATAGCACAGTAAGATGTTGTTAATGATATTAGAACTTAAGTGAGAATATCCTGTGTGGTGTCCTGTGGTTAACGTTTGTTGTGGTGTAAATATACTGTAAATCTAGGAATTACGGACTGCTTTTTAAAAAAATGAATATTTAATAGTTGCATTATGGTTGTGAAATTTTAACCTTTTCATTAAGACTGTCTTTAAAATAAGACGTACGTTTACTAGTTCCATCCATTTCAGGAAGATTTATCAGATGGTTTGAAAAAGGAATTCAGTCCGTTTCCAGCATCTGCAGTGGTTCTATTCTTTAGCATTGCCACAAACACTGAATTAGTGAATAGTGAACCACGGTTCCTAAAGGAAATGCAATGTTAGGTTCCTGTGAACCTCTGGTTACATTTTCATCAACAGATGAATGCATGACTTTGTATTTTTATTTAAAGATCACCTTATTTGTAGTGTTAATTCATTAGGTTTGAACCCGTGGCCAGTAGTCCTGCAACTCATGCCTGAAGCGAGCGTGTGTAACACATATATTTTCTTAGGTCATTTCAGAGCCTACTTGTATTTAGGGATAGACACTAGACAGACTTTGGTACTGTGTTTGGGGGCCATTTCAAACAGCAAGTGACCCCGGGAAAAGCGCAAAAAAAATGGGAAAAATAGGTGCTAAATAGACCATGAAAAGAGCACTTGTTTACAGTGTGAGAGCTGAGACAGGAAGGCAGGGTGTTGTCTTGTTTTGTCTTAGATGAAACAATTTTTTTGATACTGCACATGCCTTGATTGCAGAAGCACAGCTAGTATTGGTTTTGGGAAGTAGGTGAATTCAAATATAGAATCCATGAATAAATGAGAATCATCTGTCTTAATTGCTAAAATTAAGAAATTAAGATCATTTGTCTTAATTTCTAAAATTTGTTTGTGATAAATACTACATCCTCTATCTTTGTCTCCTGATTTCTCAAACAATATAGCCACAGAATATCCATTACCAATGGTATTCATAACAAATAATACAATGTTTTGCCTTTTAATCTGTTGCTAAATCTGCTACTCAGGGAGTCACACGATGCTGTGTGGCATCAGAAAGATGACAGAGGACTTTGGCCCGGTGACTAGTGTGGGCATCCCTTACACTACTCGACTCAGCAATAGCTAAACCAACTCCACTCCGACAACCTCTGGGTAATTGTGGGCCTAGAAATCAGAGACATCCATTGTAGCAAAGGGATTAAGAGCATGGACTCTCTCGTGGTAAGACCAGTTACTAGATGTGTGACTTTAGTTAAGTTTTTGTGTCTCAGTTTCTTTTTTAAACTGAAAATAATAATACAATCATGATTTAGGTGTGAGAATTAAACCAGTACATATTGTTGTTGTTTAGTCTCTACGTTGTGTTCAACCCTTCTGCGACCCCATGGACTGTAGCCCTCCAGGCTCCTTCGTCCATGGGATTTCCCAGGCAAGAATAGTGGGGTGGCTTGCCATTTGCCTCTCCAGGGGATCTTTCTGACCCAGGGATCAAACCTGCATCTCCTGCACTGGCAGGCGGATTCTTTACTGCCACCAGGGAAGCCCCGAACTAACGCATAGAACATACTTAAAGACAGTGCCCATCACCTAAGTTACTGCTCAGTAATGTTCACCGTCATCACATTATGACGACTATTATCATCCTTAATTTAAGGACGCCCTCTTCATCCCTTGCTGCCCCTCACTGTCGTGAGTGATACAGAGCAATTGAACATCCTGTCCCTTCTAGATAATTTGTCACACTTGTAACCTCTCCAGCACTCCTGTTTATCATCCATCTGATCAGTCACTCCCTCCCCTTCTACCCTCTTGTTGTAGGAGGTTCAGAAGGGGAAGAGAGAGAGATGTATGTTCAGTCCTCCATTATGAGCCAGAAGTTGATGTGGGGACTTTAGCAATGAGTCACCAAAGGATTATTTTAAATATATATATTTATTAATGTGTTCATCTTTCTTCTCCCAAGGTCTTTTGACTGACTTGTTCTTAGAAAATGGTTGACAGTGTATAAAAGATTGACTCTTAAAGTGAATAAATAGTGGCTGATGTTAAGAGTTGATCAGGGAGGAGTGAGGGACTGCATCCTTCTATCCTCCCATCCTGCAGTCATTCAGCTTGTATGAAAAATAATGCAGAGAAGTTTTCAATAAGGAAGGAACATTTAATGAAGTATTTTAAAAACTTGAGTTTCAGTCATGAAATGAACAGGGAATAATGAAATTAGGTAAAGCTCCAATAAAATAGAATTATAAAACTATAAATTATACTTTGATTTTTTTCCCTCAGTTTATTTTCAGGCTTCACATCATGTATACACACACAATATTATTGTGTATAAAATACTATAAAGTTGTAATTGTGATATGCTACTGTGGAGATGTGAGTCAGTGTTATGTCCAGTTTTTCTCAGCATTTTGTTATGAAAATGTTTAAATGTACAGCAAAGCTAAAAGTTCTGTAGTAACTTCTTATATGCACACCACCTAAAGTTGTCTATTTATTTTTACTTAGGGTAATTTGCTTAAATTGTACCAAGTCAGATGGAGTAATTTCAAAAGTAGGTCTTTCTGATGTGTTATCATATTATTTTATATCAGCTCCACTAGAAAAAGCAGAAAAATAGCAAAATAATTCTCGCGATTCCATTCACAGCATAGCCAATTTTTAAAAATTGCTAATAAAAATTTTTATTAGAGTCCAGCATAATCATTTTTTGTGGCTTTAGTCACACGTGGATGGGTTCTGGGACCAAAGTTGGAAGTATTCAGAGAGTTAAAAACATCAAGTAATTTTTAGAATCAACAGTATTTTGAGGTGCAGTTTTGGCTTTTAGGGTGGATCTAGGCATTAGTCTATAGCGATCAGACCACTTTGCTCAACATGCTAAACACTCCCCGAAGTAAATATGAGAGTTAGACCATCAAGAAGGCTGAGACCCAGCGACTGATGCTTTTGAACTGTGGTGTTGGAGAAGACTGTTGAGAGTCCCGTGGACTGCAAGGAGATCCAACCAGTCCATCCTGAAGGAGGTCAGTCCTGAATATTCATTGGAAGCACTGATGATGAAGCTGAAGCTCCAGTACTTTGGCTACCTAATGCAAAGAGCTGACTCATTGGAAAAGACCCTGATGCTAGGAAAGACTGAAGGCAGAAAGAGATGACAAAGGATGAGATGGTTGGATGGCATCACTGACTCAATGGACATGAGTTTGAGCAAGCTGTGGGAGATGGTGAAGGACAGGAAGGCCTGGCGTGCTGCAGTCCATGGGGTCTCAAAGAGTCGAATGTGGTTGAGTGACTACATAGCAACTCCTAAGTAGACCAGAAACCTTACTCTTAATAGTATATAAAATAGTGTCGTTAAGTTTACTTTTTGAAAATATTTTCATTTTTGTTAGTATTTTATTTATAAATAACTACAATTTGTACGGTATCATTGTGTTGATCTGCGTTACCAAGGATGTTCCCAATTTTTACCCCTGATAGTTGATGTTAAATTGTGTTCAGCCTTGTTGGGCAAGATAACTTCAATAGATTCCTTCAGTATTTATTGTGAAAACAGATATAATTGCCTGGAATGTATACATTTAAAGATTATTAAAGTTATCTAAGAGGTACCATTAATCGTAGTTGTTAAATGCCACTAATCACTTTTTTCTGGTTTTAAGTGACTGACATGCTATGTTACTGAACTTGTCTCAGAAATGATAGAAATATAGGGTCATTATATTAAATTAATTCTGAATTTGAATCGTATTATTGTCTGTTATAATCTTCCAGAGTCACATCTACATACAGAGTCACACCTACTAAGTTATCAGTAAACGATTACTTTAGTGGCAATCTGTTAGATTTTCTCTTAATAATAAAGAGAAAAAAAAGAAATATCAAGTTTACAATTTGTCTTCTGTAAATAACTCTAAAGTCAGTGTACAGCTCTTCTTTATTTTTAAAACTCTAAGATATTTTCAGTAGAGCGGGAAATGGATTAACGAACGTTGTAATTAACTTGTAATCAAATTTTTTGTAAAGTGTATAAAAATTATTTTTAATATTCAAAACTGTTAAAATTTAAATAATGCCAGGAAGTCATTTTATTTTATGTAGAGGATCAACCGAGTAGTTAATAAAATTATAGAACCGCAAGAGACTTTTGCCATAGGATCAAGTGTGTTGGTATAATGAATAGTTTTAATTAAAACGGCAGAAAAACTGAAATAGCAAACTCAAATTCTTTGTGAGATTTAGTCAAAAATTGTGAGTAATAATTTGAGGCTAATACTTTAGACGTTTTCATAGAAGCAGAAAGACAAGTTTTTAAGGATAGCAAATGTAGATAGTGTACTCTATAGATTGTTTTGGCAATCTCTTATAAACTGATTTTATTTAAGACTACATAGAATAAACCAAAGTAACTTCTTCAGTTAAGTTCTGTGAAAAGACACCTGTGGGCTCTCATCGGGAATTTTTGTTTCTGGTACTTTCTCTGTCTTGTTTGTCTGAAGATAAGAAAGAGGCACTATGTGGTATTTTCTGTGAGGTGGATATTGGATCTTTCAACCGTTGTTTGATAATCCTGGGGAAATGCCCTCCAAAAGTTGAGAAAAGAGAAAGAAATGGGGGTAAAGCTGCATATCAAAGGGGTAAAGTGGGATAGATTTGTGTTTAGTAAGCCATTAATGTAAATGTTTGTGTATGAAATTTGTTTCATCATCACTTCAGGTAAATAACATTACCTTGACTGGACTGCCTATATCTTCTTTTGTGTTGATCAGTCTGGTTATGTTTAATTAAATCTTTGGCAGTACTAGGATTGGACCTGTTGTATCTATCAATAAACTGTCACTGAACTTGTGTTTGATATTGATTGAAATTAATGTCCAACTTGAGTCTGTTGACCATGTAACATTTTGTATAATTTCTGTGGTTATTATAAACATAAACTTGATAACTAGTTACCTAGGAAATTGTGTTTTAAATGTTTTCATTTGGGTTTTACTAACCAGTCAGAGGGACTTCCCAGGTGGAACTAGTGGTAAAGAACCTGCCTGCCAATGCAGGAGACACAGGAGACACAGGAGTCTCAGATTCCATCCCTGGGCTGGTAAGATCCCCTGGAAGAGGGCTTGGCAACCTACTTCAGTATTCTTGCTCAGACAAGCCCATGGGCAGAGGAGCCTAGTGGACTAGAGTCCATAGAGTCACAAAGAGTCAGATACGACTGGAGCAACTTAGCACACATGCACACAACCAGTCAGAAATCTGTCGTTGATGAAATCTTTCATTGTTTTTATTAAAACTTTATTCAGAATTTCTTAGGTAATCTGTACTCCTTTAAATGTTAACTGCAAACTTTGAAATTAAAGATCATATATTTTTATGTCATATTAATTTCAAATTTATAGCAAATATACACGTGTGTATATTTACATATGTGCATGCATATACAAATTAAATCTTAGTATGTAAGATGGACTGCAACAAAAAGTGTAGGCAAGTTTTATAGTAACAGTATCTTGCTTTTTGCTTCTCTGGTTAAGATGTTAGTATATGCTTCATGGCTAGCCAAACCTCTTATTTGAAATGATAGTCATGGTTAACCATGATTTAAAATACCAAATAAATTTGAAAATAGAACTATTCGACCCATTAAATGAAAAGATCTTACCAGGAATTCCTAGATGTAAAACCATTTAATTCTGAGATTTGACTTTTATGGGTAGACTTAAAAAGTTTTGTCATTGAAACATTATGTAGGGCACACTTTTTTTTAAGGTATGGGAGGGGGAAGTGTTATATAATTATGAGATGAAAGGCAAGTTTTAGCATATTGTATGTTTTAAAGGCTTTCAGAGTGACTTAAAAGCCCCAATTCTCTCCTAGTATCCCTTTTTAAATAAATTATTGCAGCTGAATGTACTTCAGCTAGGTTTTGGTTGCAGTTTCCTTCTCTAACATTGCTGTAGCTCTGCTTTCCTGGTCATCTGTTTCTGCAGAAAAAGTGTACTCTTCTATTTTGCTTGTTTAAGGATGCTGTAATTGAGTATTCATACACATAATACATGGGAAAAAGTTTCCCCTTACTCTGAGATTTTAAAAAATTACTCCCTTACTGCCTTAAAAATACAGGTTCTCTGTATATTCCTAAAAACAGTATGAGTGCTCAGTCGCTTCAGTCATGTCCGGCTCTTTGCAACCCTGTCCACTGTAGCCTGTCAGGCTCCTCTGTCTGTGGGATTCTCCAGGCAAGAATACAGCCATTCCCTTCTCCAGGGAGTCTTCCCCATCCAGGGATCAAACGCAGGTCTCCTGCATTACAGGCAGATTCTCTACCGCTGAGCCATATCTTTTGCTTATTTTTGAGCATTATATTTTCTTCCTGTTCAGCCACTTAAGTCGTATCTAACCCTTTGTGACCCATGGATTGCAGCACACCAAGCTTCCTTGTCCTTCACTGTCTCCCAGAGTTTGCTCACATTCACATCCATTGAGTCCGTGAGGAGATCCAACCATCTGAACCTCTGTTGCCTCATTTTGGTTATGTACTTGGTGCCACAATGTGATTCAGTTCAGTTCAGTCGCTCGGTTGTTCCGACTCTTTGCGACCCCATGGACTGCAGCACGCTAGGCCTCCCTGTCCGTCACCAACTCCCGGAGTTTACTCAAACTCATGTCCATCGAGTTGGTGATGCCATCCACCCATCTCATCCTCTGTCGTCCCCTTCTCCTCCCACCTTCTATCTTTCCCAGCATCAGAGTCTTTTCAAACAAGTCAGCTCTTTGCATCAGGTGGCCAAAGTATTGGAGTTTCAGCTTCAACATTAGTCCTTCCAATAAACACTCAGGACTGATCTCTTTAAGGATGGACTGGTTGGATCTCCTTACAGTCCAAGGGACACTCAAGAGTCTTCTCCATCACCACAGTTCAAAAGCATCAATTCTTCGGTGCTCAGCTTTCCTTATAGTCCCAACTCTCACATCCATACATGACTATTGCAAAAACAATAGCCTTGACTAGATGGACCTTTGTTGGCAAAGTAATGTCTCTGCTTTTTAATATGCTGTCTAGGTTGGTCATAACGTTCCTTCCAAGCAGTAAATGTGTTTTAATTTCATGGCTGCAGTCACAATCTGCAGTGATTTTGGAGCCCAAAAAATAAAGTCAGCCACTGTTTCCACTGTTTCCCCATCTATTTGCCATCAAGTGATGGGACTGGATGCCATGATCTTAGTTTTCTGAATGTTGAGCTTTAAGCCAACTTTTTCACTCTCCTCTTTCACTTTCGTCAAGAGGCTCTTTAGTTCTTCTTCACTTTCTGCCATAAAGGTGGTGTCATCTGCATATGTGAGGTAATTGATATTTCTCCCAGCAATCTTGATTCCAGCTTTGTGCTTCTTCCAGCCCAGCATTTCTTGTGATGTACTCTGCATATGAGTTAAATAAGCAGGGTGACAATATGCAGCCTTGACGTACTCCTTTTCCTATTTGGAACCTGTTGTTCCATGTCCAGTTCTAACTGTTGCTGCCTGATCATGAGGCAGGTCAGGTGGTCTGGTATTCCCATCTCTTCAAGAATTTTTCAGTTTCTTGTGATCCACACAGTCAAAGGCTTTGGCATAGTCAATAAAGCAGAAATAGATGTTTTTCTGGAACTCTCTTTCTTTTTCAATGATCCAATGGATGTTAGAAATTTATCTCTGGTTCCTCTGCCTTTTCTAAAACCAACTTGAATATCTGGTAGTTCATGGTTCACGTATTGTTGAATCCTGGCTTGGAGAATTTTGAACATTACTTTACTAGCGTGTGAGATGAGTGCAATTGTGTGGTAGTTTGAGCATTCTTTGGCATTGCCTTTCTTTGGGATTGGAATGAAAACTGACCTTTTCCAGTCCTGTGGCCACTGCTGAGTTTTCCAAATTTGCTGGCATATTGAGTGCAGCACTTTCACAGCGTCATCTTTTAGGATTTGAAATAGCTCAACTGAAATTCCATTACCTCCACTAGCTTTTTTCACGGTGATGCTTCCTAAGGCCCACTTGAGTTCACATTCCAGGATGTCTGGCTCTAGGTGAGTGATCACACCATCATGATTATCCTGGGTCGTGAAAATCTTTTTGTACAGTTCTCTGTGTATTCTTGCCACCTCTTCTTAACATCTTCTGTTTCTGTTAGGTCCATACCATTTCTGTCCTATATTGAGCCCATCTTTGCATGAAATGTTCCCTTGGTCTCTGATTTTCTTGAAGAGATCTCTAGTCTTTCCCATTCTATTGTTTTCCTCTATTTCTTTGCACTGAACACTGTGTACTAAGGAAGGCTTTCTTAACTCTCCCTGCTATTCTTTGGAACTCTCCATTCTAATGGGAATATCTTTTCTTTTCTGCTTTGCTTTTCGCTTCTCTTCTTTTTATGGCTATTTGTAAGGCCTCCTCAGACAGCCATTTTGCTTTTTTACATTTCTTTTTCTTGGGGATGGTCTTGATTCCTGTCTCCTGTACAATGTCATGAACCTCTGTCCATAGTTCATCAGGCACTCTGTCTATCAGATCTAGTCCCTTAAATCTATTTCTCACTTCCACTTTATATCCTAAGGGATTTGATTTAGGTCATACCTGAATGGTCTAGTGGTTTTCCCTGCTTTCTTCAATTTAAGTCCGATTAGACTTCTACAATGTTCTGTTTTTGTTTTGTTGATATTTTGAAAAAAAATTTTACTGTGATATAATTGAAGGTTAGCATACTAGTTTTGGGTGTATAACAGTGATTTGATTTATATTTTTATATATATATTATGAAATGATCACTACAATAAGTCTAGTTAACATCTGTAACTACACATACTTAAAATTTTTTTTCTCCTGATGATAACTCTTAAGATTCACTGTCTCAGCAACTTTTAAATATAAAATACAGTATGACTATAGTCAACATGCTATGCATTAAATATAACTGAAAGTTTGAATTTATTGACTACTTTCAACCATTTAGCCCAGTCTCCATCCCTTCTGCCTCCAGCAACAACCAATCTGTTCTCTGTATCTTTTTTTTTTTTCAAATTTTACCTGTGAGATCATTCAGTGTTTGTCGTTCTGTGTCTGACTTACTTCGCTTGCCACCTTCAAGTTCCCTCCATTGCAAAATTGCATTCTTGTCTATGGCTGAGTAGTAGTCCATTATATTTATATGCCATGTTTCTTTGTCTGCTTACCCATCAGTGGACATTTAGGGTGCTTCCATATCTTGGTTACTGTAAATAATGCTGCAGTGTACATGGTGGTGCATATATCTTGCTGAGTTAGTATTTTCACTTCCTTCATATAAATATCCGGGAGTGGAAATGCTGGATCACATGGTAGTTCTATTTTTAAATTTTTGAGGGACTGCCATACTGGTTTCTGTAGTTGCTGCCCCAATTTGCTTTGCCTTCAGTGGTGCCTAAGTCTTCCTCTTTCTTTATGTCCATGCCAACAATTGTTACCCCTTGTCTTATTGACGGTAGACGTTCTGACAGGTGTGTGGTGATAGCTTATTGTGGTTTTGAATTGCGTTTCTCTGATGATTGGTGTGCACTTTTTCATGTATCTGTTTGCCACGTATATGACTTCTTTGGGAAAATGTTTACTTAGATGCTTTGCCCATATTTAAATCATGTTTATTTTGGCTATTGAATCATATGTGTTCTAAAATATATTTTGGATAGGAACCTTTGTCAGATATGTGATTGGAGAATATTTATCCCATTCTGTAGGTTGCCTTTTTGTTTTGCTGATGGTTCTTTGTGCAGAACTCCCTGTCGGTTTGATGTAGTCCTACTTGTTTCCTTTTGCTTTTGATGTAAATCCACTTGTTTGTTTTTGCCTTTGGTGATCCACGTCAAGGAAGCTTCTTGCCTATATTTTCTTCTGGGCTTTTTATGGTTCAAGGTCTTCTGTTAAGTCTTTAATCCATTTTGAGTTGATTTTTGTATTTAGTGTAAGATAGTGGTCCAGTTGCATTCTTTCGCATGGAACTGTCCAGTTTCCCATCACCATTTTGAACAGACTGTCCTTTCCCCATGACTCCTGTGTTGCATGTTAAATGACCATATACATATGGGCTTATTTCTGGCTCCCTGTTCTGATCCATTTATTTTATGTGTCTGTGTTTTTATGACATTGCCATCCTGGTTTAACTACTGTAGTTTAGTAATAAAGTTTGAAATCAGGAAGTGTGATGACTCCAGCTTTCTTTTTCTTTCTCAAGAGTGTTTTGGCTATTCAGGGTCTTTTGTGGTTACATAACAAATCTTAGGATTGTTCTGTTTCTGTGAAAAATGTCACTGGAATTTTGGAAGGAATTGTGTGGAATCTTTACATTGCTTTGGACTATATGTGCTTTTAAACTATTAATTTTCCATCTGTGAGCACAGAATACCTTTCTGTTTATTTCTTCAATTGACTTCATTAGTGTTATAGATTTCATTGTACAAGTCTTCACCTCCTTAGATAGTTGTTAGGTATTTTATGCTTTTTGGTGCAATTTTAAATTGAATTTTTAAAAATGTCCTTTTCCTGATAATATATAGAAATGAAACTTTTCTATTAGCCATTATTTCTTCAAAAAAGTTTTCTGTCCCTTTGTCTCTCTCTCCCTTCTGGACCCCTGTGATATTTATATCTCCTCTTGATTATCTTTGATTATCTCCTGTAAGTCCCATAAGCTACTCTCACTCTTTTATATTCTTTTTTTTTTTCTTTCTGCTGCTCTGATTGGATGGGTTTCACTGCTTCCTTTTGAGGTTACTCATCCTCCTCCTTCATTTACTCTGTTGTTGAAACCCATCTATTGTATTTTTCAGTTCAGTTGTATTCTTCAGCTCTGTGATTTCTGGTCACAAACCTCAGAATCTTCCAAGCCAGGCTTCAACAGTACATGAACCAAGAACTTTCAGATGTACAGACTGGATTTAGAAAAGGCAGAGGAACCAGAGGTCAAATTGTGAACATCTGTTGGATCATTGAAAAAGCAAGAGAATTCCATAAAAACATCTGCTTCTGCTTCATTGACTACACTAAAGCCTTTTACTGTGTGGATCACATTGAACTGTGGAAAATTCTTAAAGAGATGGGAATACCAGACCACCTGATCTGCCTCCTGTGAAACCTGTGTGCAGGGCAAGAAGCAACAGTTAGAACTGAACATGGAACAACAGACTGATTTCACATTGGAAAAGGAGCATGTCAGGGCTGTATATTGTCACCCTGCTTATTTAACTTATATGCAGAGCACATGCAAAATGGCAGGCTGGTTGAAGCACAAGCTGGAATCAAGATTGCCAGGAAAAATATCAATAACCTCAGATATGCAGATGGCAGAAAAAGAAGAGGAACTGAAGAGCCTCTTGATGAAGGTGAAAGAGGAGAATGAAAAAGCTGGCTTGAAATTCAGCATTCCAACAACGAAGATCATGGCATCTGGTCCCATCACTTCATGGCAATAGATGGGGGAACAATGGAAACAGTGACAGACTTTATTTTCTTGGACTCCAAAATCACTGCAGGTAGTGACTGCAGCCATGAAATTAAAAGACGCTTACTCCTTGGAAGGAAAACTATGACAAACTTGGTGTATTAAAAAGCAGAAATATTACTTTGCCTACACAGGTTCGTATAGTCAAAACTATGGCTTTTCCAGTAGTTCTGTATGGATGTGAGAGTTGAACCGTAAAAAAGGCTGAATACCGAAGAATTGATACCTTCGAACTGTGGTGCTGGAGAAGACGCGTGAGAGTCCCTGTCCAGCAAGGAGATCAAGGAAATCAAACCAGTCAGTCCTAAAGGAACTCTACTCTGAATATTCATTGGAAGTACTGAAACTGAAGCTGAAGCTTCAGTACTTTGGCCACGTGCTTGGAAGAGCTGACTCATTGGAAGAGACCCTGATGCTAGAAAAGATTGAGGGCAGGAGGAGAATGGGGTGACAGATGATGAGATGATTGGATGGCATCACTGACTCGATGGACAGGAGTTTGAGCAAGCTCCGGGAGCTGGTGATAGACAGGGAAGCCTGGTGTGCTACAGTCGATAGAGTCACAGAGTCAGATACAGCTGAGTGGCTGAACTGCAAATTGATTTCTGCATGGTATTTTCTTATATTTTCTATCTCTGTTGAAATTCCTACTTTGTTTATAAATTGTTCTGACCTCCATGAGCATCTTTATGTGAGCTATTTTGAACTCTTTATCAGGTAAATCAGTTACCTCTGTTTCATTAAGGTCTTTTTCTGACATTTTATCTTATTTTTCTGTTTGGAATATATTCCTTTGTTTCTTCATTTTCCTTGACTTTGTGTTGGTTTTCTATGCTTTAGATTATTCAGCCATCTGTTAAAGGAGCAGTGACCTAGTGTAGTAGATAAACTTTATTGTTTATTGTTAAACTCTCCCATACCTCTTAGTTGTCTTTTAAGCCTTGAGACAGTACTGGCCAGCCTCCTTTGTTCTTAGTTGCTCCAAGTAATTCAGGGTATGTCAGTGTCTCAAAAGGAAGGCTCTTAATCAGCACCTCAGTCAGTTCAGTTGCTCAGTCGTGTCTGACTCTTTGTGACCCCATGGACTGCAGCACATCAGGCTTCCCTGTCCATCCCCAACTCCCAGAGCTCGCTCAGACTCATGTCCATCGAGTCAGTGATGCCATCCAACCATCTCATCCTCTGTCATCACCTTCCCCTGCCTTCAATCTTGCCCAGCCTCAGGGTCTTTTCCAGTGAGTCAGTTCTTCGCATCAGGTGGCCCAAGTATTGGAGTTTCAGCTTCAGCATCAGTCCTTCAAGTGAATATTCAGGACTGATTTCCGTTAGGATTGACTGGTTTGATCTCCTTGCAGTCCAAGGGTCTCTCAAGAGTCTTCTCCAACACCACAGTTCAAGGACGTCAGTTTTTCGGCACTCAGCTTTCTTTATATAGTCCAACTCTCACATTCATACATGACTACTGGAAGAACCATAGCTTTGACTAAATGAACTTTTGTTGGCAAAGTAATGTCTCTGCTTTTTAATATGCTGTCTAGGTTGGCATAGCTTTTCTTCCAAGGAGCAAGTGTCTTCTAATTTCATGGCTGCAGTCACCATCTGCAGAGATTTTGGAGCCCCGGAAAACAGCCTCTCACTACTTCCATTGTTTCCCCATCTGTTTGCCATGAAGTGATGGGACTGGATGCCATGATCTTAGTTTTTTGAGTGTTGAGTTTTAAGCCAGAGTTTTCACTGTCCTCTTTTACCTTCAAGAGGCTCTTTAGTTCCTCTTCTCTTTCTGCCATAGGGTGATGTCATCTGCATAGCTGAGGTTATTGATATTTCTCCCGGCAATCTTGATTCCAGCTTGTGCTTTATCCAGCCTGGCATTTCTCATAATGTGCTCCGCATATAAGTTAAATAAGCAGGTTGAATCAGCACCTAGGTACACCTGTCTCTTAGGTACAGGCCTTAAATGTTACCATCTGAGAGTGAAACTCGTTTTTCTCTTAAATCACATGTCAAGATTTATTTGAGTCGTGGCATGTAGTTATAGTTCATTAAATGTCAGTCTTACATACTATTTCATTATGTGAAAATACCTTCATGGGCTTCCCAGGTGGTGCTAATGGTTAAGAACCTGCCTGCCAGTTCAGGAGACACAAGAGACGTTGATTTGATCCCTGGGTGGGAAGATCCCCAGAGGAGAGCATGGTGACCCCACTCCAGTATTCTTGCCTGGAGAAGCCTGGCGGGCTGCAGTCTATAGGGTCTCAAAGAGTCAGACACTACTGAAGCACCCTAGGACGCACACATGCACCTTGATATTCTGCTAGTAATAGGGAGCGTTGGGTGTTCAGTGTTTGTTTTGTCATGAACACTTTTAATTCGGTGATTATTTAACTTGTGTTCTGGTATGTGTGAGTAAATTCTTTATGTATGTGTATAGGAGTGGAATTAGGATGACAGTGTATGTGTGTGTTCGTCTGTAGCAAGATAATGCTAAATTGGTCATGCACCATTATATACTGGTTCCATCAGCGCAGTGCTGTAATTCTGTTTGCTGTGTATGCTTATCAGTACTGACACTTTGCAGAGTTTTTGATTTTTTTTTCCTAGTTCATTTGTATCATTCTCTTGTATCATTAGAACTTTTTATATCATGGTTAGGAACTGTCTGCCTCGTATAATATCGTAAATATACTATCAGTATTTTATTTTTAAAGGCTTATCTTTGGTATTTATTTTAAATCTGTTTGGAGTTGGTTTTTTGTATAGTGTAAGTCCTTAGTCCCGTTGCATTTCCCCCCATGTGGGTGACTGTTCTCGTTCCATTTATTGAATAACCTCTCCATGGATTGGAGTGCCGCCTGTCGTTTCACGACTCTCTGCGTGGTTCCACGCTGAGGTTTTCCGTCTCTGCGCAGATACTGCATGGTGCTGTTTGAACTGCGCGGTGCTAAGTCACTTCAGTCCTCTCTGACTCTTGGCAAACCCGTGGACTGCAGCCTGCCAGGCAAGAGTGCTGGAGTGGGTTGCCGTGCCCTCCCCCCGGGGATCTTCCCGACCCAGGGTTCCAGCCACATCTCCTGTGTCTCCTGCATGGGCAGGCGGGTTCTTTACCAGTAGTGTTACCTGGGAAGCCCCACGGTTTTAACTACTAAAATTCTAATGAATCTATCTGGTGTGGCAAGAATCTATACCTTCTTCATCAGGAGCTGTTGACTGATCCATGTAATTTGAGAATCTGCTTATCAAATTCTTGAAAAATTCTCTTTGTGGTCTTGATTGGAATTTTGTTGAATCTGTCAAATTAGAAGTGAATTCTTAAAATGTTGACTCTCTTTGTCCATTAATATATACACTGCTCCATTAATTTAGAACTTATTTGATTTCTGTTATGTTTCAGAATTTGGTCCATGTAAGTATTGTACATCTTTTGGTAGCTTTATTTCTAAGTGTTTAGTATTTTTAATATTATAAATTATATCATCTAAACATTTCAATTTGTTCTCGTTCTTCAATTTAGAAATTAAGTTGATTTTTTTTCTGTTCTTGTATTTAGTAACCTTACCTAAACTCTTTTTATCAAATCTAATAATTTGCTTCTATATTTTTTAAGCTTTGTATGAATTCATTTTTATTATCTCTAAAGGATGATTTTCTTTCTTTTTTAAAAAAATTCCCTTTCCTTTTAGTTCTTTATCTCACTGTAATATCCACTAGGTCATATGTGGGTTTCCTGTCTTTATCGAGACTTTGAGGTGTTGCACATTTTCCTCTTTAAAAATGGCATTGAGCTGTATGTATAAATATGTAATTATGACTGATTCACATTGTATCACAATACCAACACAACACTGTGTGGCAGTTTTCCTCCAATTAAAAAATTAAAAAATGATGTTTGATGTGTAGGTTTGAAAGATTGCTGTTGATCATATCAGTTAATGAAATCCTGTTTTCTAATTTTCTAAGATGATATTTTTGTTGTTTGTGGTGTTCTTATGTAAACTCATTTGGTATTAAAATTTCCATCAAATGTTTATCTGCTTTATGCTTCAAAAGAAGTTGTGTTTTTTCTCTAATCTGTTAATATGAGAAATTGCATTTGTATAATTTTCTAATGTCACACTAGCTTTGCATTCCCAACTTGGTCATGATATAAACTTTTGGAGATTGTTTGTTATTAGGAGTTTTGCATCTATGTTCATTGATGAGATTACCTTTTAACTTTTTTTTTTTAATTCTGCTTTATTAGCCTATTTTTTAATATCAGGTTTATATTGGCCTCAGAAGAAAATTTTTGGTTCTTTAAAAAGTTTTAAAGTTGGAGTGATACTCTACTCATAATTGAATAAACTCTTCTGTAAAGCAATATTTGGACCTTGTAGTTTTATATTTGGAGTGGCTTGGCATAACAGAAAGGTGGAGATTAGCTACCAGTTCACTTCCTGTATTCTCATAGTCTGCTTTTTTTGATAAGTTCTGTTTTTCTAGGAGCAAGACCATTTGTCTTTAAGTTTTTTTTTTTTTCATGTTTATTGTTTGTGCCCTTTTTTCAGTCTCGTCAGAGGTGTTTATATTTTGCTAGTCTTATCCAAAACTTTTTATTTTTCCCAAATTATTTGTTTATTGTCTGCATCAGGTGTTAGTGGTGGCAAGCCAGGGAATTCCCTGAAGCAATTATCCTTATAGCTTTTGGGTTTTGTCTTTTAAAAATACCTTATTTTTCTGTGTGTGTGTGAGAGAGAGAAAATTCAGTTTGACGATCTCTGAAAAGTAATTCATTTATACTGATTGAATTGGGGTTTGTTTCTACCGTTTACTTAGGACTTCCCGTTTTTCTATCCTTTTCTGTCCCTGTCTCAGTATTACCTCTTGTACTTCTTTCTCCCTTTTTAAATTTATTGAAGGTTTTTTTTTTACAGGCTTATTAGTTTCTCTTTTTCTTCATCAGTTCAGTTCAGTTGCTCAGTCGTGTCCTACTCTGCAACCCCATGGACTGCAGCTCCCCCTCAGGGAGCCTTCAATCTTTCCCAGCATCAGGGTCTTTTCCAGTGTGTCGGTTTTCCTCATATTTTTCCTCTTTATCTGTTTTTGGAAGACACACACATTATTTTCTTATGGTTCCCTTGAAACTTTATCATGTATACTTAAAAAAGTAGACCCCTTCTCATATAGTACAAGGATTGTGGAACATTTTAACCCCTATCAGCTCCTTTTCAGATTTGAAATGGTTCCAGACTTATAGATTTTTAAAACTCCATTGTTTCTAACTCATTTGCCAGGCTCACAAATGCCACTTAGCAAATGCCCTGTCACCTGTGCTTGTCATCCAAGAGTTACTTTCTGCAGTGGGAAACCTGCTCCAGGGAAGGGAGTCCATCAGCAAAATCTGGAAACCCAAAGTTGCTGATGATCAGCCTCCTGAGGCTTTTCTTCTCTGAAGAAGCAGAAGCTTCCAGTGCCGCTTCGAGCGTATACCTTGTCCAGTTT
The DNA here is from genome assembly GCF_910594005.1 of Cervus elaphus. Lineage (NCBI taxonomy): Eukaryota > Metazoa > Chordata > Mammalia > Artiodactyla > Cervidae > Cervus > Cervus elaphus. Next base: position 19,437,248 of record NC_057847.1, on the reverse strand, counting down.
TCCTTGGGAGACATCTCTGACAAAATGAACTCTCCTATTGAAGTATATCTTACAAAAGCTAAAGCAAACCTCATTTCAAAGGAAAAGAAAAATAGAACATGACCCTACTTATTCATCTAGTAGCAATTGTATGAAATAACATATTAAACATGAATTTTTAATTGGTGACATTTATTTCTCTGCAGAGTCAGCTTCTGCTATCTGATAAAGATTATATTATTCTTTCATATCTAGAGACTACAGAAAAAACCATTTAACTAACTTATTCAAATGACCCCTAACAAAGGAAATCACTGTAACATAGATAATATAAATAGGATAATGACATTCCAAAAAATATTGGAGGGGGAATCATTTTCTGTTTTTGAATATGTTCTCTGCATCTGAGAATTTTCTCATTTCTGTGCATTTCTTTATTAACACTGTCAATCTTCTTTACCTGGTGTTTCTTTTTCAGTCTCTGAAAATGTGAAAGAAAAAATTTCAAGTGTATCACCATAATCTGAACATGCAAAGGAAACGAGATTGAAACCATATAATTTTTAAGTCTGCTTCCTTATATTCAAGGGAAATAGATGGAGAAACAATGGAAATAGTGTCAGACTTTATTTTTTTGGGCTCCAGAATCACTGCAGATGGTGACTGCAGCCATGAAATTAAAAGACGCTTACTCCTTGGAAGGAAAGTTATGACCAACCTAGACAGCATATTAAAAAGCAGAGACATTACTTTGCCAACAAAGATCCGTCTAGTCAAGGCTATGGTTTTTCCAGTGGTCACATGGATGTGAGAGTTGGACTGTGAAGAAAGCTGAGGGCCAAAGAGTTGATGCTTTTGAACTGTGGTGCTGGAGAAGACTCTTGAGAGTCCCTTGGACTGCAGGGAGATCCAACCAGTCCATCCTAAAGGAGATCAGTCCTGGGTGTTCATTGGAAGGACTGATGTTGAAGCTGAAACTCCAATACTTTGACCACCTGATGCGAAGAGTTGACTCATTGGAAAAGACCCTGATGCTGGCAGGAGGAGAAGGGGATGACAGAGGATGAGATGGCTGGATGGCATCACTGACTCGATGGACATGGCTTTGGGTAGTCCCCAGGAGCTGGTGATGGACAGGGAGGCCTGGCGTGCTGCAATTCATGGGGTCGCAAAGAGTCGGACATGACTGAGCTACTGAACTGAACTGAACTGAACTTATTCTCAACTATGATTCAGAAACACTATAATTTATAGGCAAATGTTTCACGTAATTTTAGGATTATCTAACACTACCGGAAATCTCTTGGAGGTAGCATGTCTCAAATTTTATTTTTTTTATTTTATGCCCTTTTTTTATTTTATTTATTTTATGCCCTTCTCAAATTTTAGTATGTATTAGAACTGTATTTCATTTTTATTCATGTTGAAGTTTCAAAGCAGATAGTGAGAGGGACAAAATGTGGCTTTTAACTGGTGAAATGATTTTAGTAATAGAAACACAACTTTATCATTGTCATGGAAATTTTACTAAACTTAAAGGATGTATAGTAATACCTGGTTTGAGATTTGTCATTTATGAAAGGTAGAGAAAGGGGTCGGAAGGAAGACACTAGTATAAATAAATTCTATTTAGATAAATGACAAAATCGTGACTTAGTATTCCGAACTTTTAATTTGTGTTTATTAGAGCAAAAGAGCTATTTCATTTCAGTATTTGTGTGTATATTATTTCAGGGACAAAACTGTTTTCAGGAGTGAAAAGTGAAGCTGGCAAGTGAAAAATTTCTAAGATACCTGCTATTCTGTGATTTGTATGATGTAAGGAGATATATATATATATGGAGATAGACATAGATTGTTGTTCAGTCTCTCAGTCATGTACAACTCTCTCTGACCATATGGTTTGCAGCAAGCCAAACTTCCTTGTTCTTCACCATCTCTAGAGGTTGCTCAAATTCATGTCCATTGAGTCAGTGGTGCCATCCAACTGTTTCATCCTCTGTCGTCCCCTTCTCCTCCTGCCTTCAGTCTTTCCCAGCATCAGGGTCTTTTCTAATGGGTTGGTTCTTCACATCAGGTGGCCAGAATACTGAAACTTCAGCTTCATCATCAGTCCTTTCAGTGAATATTCAGGATTGATTTCCTTTAGGATTGACCGGTTTAGTCTGCACCATTGAAAAGCATAAATTATTAGGTGCTCAGCTTTCCTATTGGTCCAACTCTCACATAAATACATGACTACTGGAAAAACCATAGCTTTGACTAGGAGAACCTTTGTTGGCAAAGTAATGTCTCTGCTTTTTAATACGCTGTCTAGGTTTGTCATTGCTTTTCTTCCAAGGAGAAGCGTCTTTTAATTTCATGGCTGCAGTCACCATCTGCAGAGATTTTGGAGTCCAAAAAAATAAAATCTGTCACTGTTTCCGTTGTTTCCCCATCTATTTGCCATGAAGTGATGGGACCAGATGCCATGGTCTTATTAGTTTTTTGAATGTTGAGTTTTAAGCCAGAGTGAAACTCTCCTCATGCATCTTCATCAACAAGCTCTTACAGTTTTTCTTCACTTTCTGCCATAAGGGTGGTGTCATCTGTATATCTGAGGTTATTGATATTTCTCCCGACAGTCTTGATTCCAGCTTGTGGTTCATCCAGCACAGTATTTTGCATGATGTGCTCTTCACAGAAGTTAAATAAGCAGGGTGACAATATACAGCCTTGATGTACTCCTTTTCCTTTTTGGAACCAGTCTGTTGTTCCATGTCCGGTTCTAACTGTTGCTTCTTGACGCAGGTTTCACAGGAGGCAGATCAGGTGGTCTGGTATTCCTATCTCTTGAAGAATTTTTCCACAGTTTGTTGTGATCCACACAGTCAAAGGCTTTAGCGTAGCCAATGAAGCAAAAGCAGATGTTATTCTAGAATTATCTTGCTTTTTATATGATCAATTTGATGTTCACAATTTGATCTCTGGTTCCTCTGCCTTTTCCAAATCCAGCTTGAACATCTGAAAGTTCTCAGTTCACGTACTGTTGTTGAAGCCTAGCTTGGAGAATTTTGAGCATTACTTTGTTCCATGTGAAATGAGTACAATTGTGCAGTAGTTTGAGCATTTTTGTCATTGGGATGAAAACTGACCATTTCCAGTCCTGTGGCCACTTCTGAGTTTTCCAAATTTGCTGGCATATTGAGTGCAGCACTTTAACAGCATCATCTTTTCTATTTGAAATAGCTCAGCTAGAATTCCATCACCTCTTCTACCTTTAGCTTTATTCGTAGTGATGCTTCCTAAGGCCCACTTGACTTCACATTCCAAGATGTCTGGCTCTAGGTGAGTGATCACACCATCATGTTTATCTGAGTCCTTAACTCTAAGTCATTATGTCTTCTTTTTGTATAGTTCTTATATGTATTCTTGCCACCTTTTCTTAATATCTTCTGCTTTTAGGTCCATAGTATTTCTGTCCTTTATTGTGCCCCTTTTTGCATGAAATCTTGATATCTCTTAATTTTCTTAAAGCGATCTCTAGTCTTTCCCATTCTGTTGTTTTCCTGTATTTCTTTGCATTTATCACTGAGAAAGGCTTTCTTACCTCTTCTTGCTATTCTTTGAAACTCTGCATTCAGATGGGTATATCTTTCCTTTTCTCCTTTGCCTTTTGCTTCTCTTCTTTTCTCAGCTATTTGTAAGGCCTGCTCAGACAACCATTTTGCCGTCTTGCATTTCTTTACAACTTTAGGAACCTCTGTCCATATTTCTTCAGGCACTAGTCTATCAGATCTCATCTCTTGAATCCATTTGTCACTTCCACTGTGTAATTGTAAGGGATTTGATTTAGGTCACATAAGGAGATATATGCGTGTGTGTGTGTGTGTATATATATATATAATGATGTATATAAAATAACCTTACAAATATATCCTTATAAAAATGTGTTTTTGTGTATCTGTTATACACACACTGTCTCATAAAATATTCCTTTTCCTGGGGTATTATTTTTGCTGTTGCAATAGTTCTTAGAACAACTCATTTTTCTTTTTTATATGCAAGAATTGTCATCATCCTATTGATATTTTAAATATGTTTCTAAAGAGTATGAGTTCATTTAAAAATAGTTATTATTGTTAATGGAAGTTTTACTTTCATATGTTCCTAGGATTCTTGCAGTGACAGTGTGGGTCAAGGGACACATAATGGGAAATATATGTTTATAATGAGTTTTTTTTAATCCTTCAGTAGTCTTTAGATTCAGGATTTATTTAATGTGATGTTGAGCTGTGTAGGTATATATTAAAGTAAGTATATGTACTTATTTACACTTAAGTACAGATATATACTCTTTTTGGAGAAGGCAATGGCACCCCACTCCAGTACTCATGCCTGGAGAATTCCGGGGACGGGGGAGCCTGGTGGGCTGCCGTCTATGGGGTCGCACAGAGTTGGACACGACTGAAGCGACTTAGCAGCAGCATACACTCTTTTAAGTATGTATTTATAGCTGTCTACATGTGTAAGTCTCCAGTGTAATAGTTAATATCAATACAATACATTCCTTAAACTGCAGAGACATACTCTTCGTTTTCTTGAGTAGTATCTTTGAAGTACCAAATTTTTAATTAACATGGACAGGATGGAAGTATTGGATATGACTGGTACCATTTTAGACATTTTAATTTTCGCAAATAAAGAATGAAGTTTGAGGCCTCCCACTCCCTAATTCTAAGGCACTGTAGAAAGCGATAGTGATCAAGACAGTGTAGGGTTGGCGGAAGGACAGACATATGTATCAGTGGGACAGAATAGAGAGCCCCAGAAGCGATCAGCACAAAAACAGTCAATTGATTTTTGACAAATGTGCGAAGTCAGTTCAGTATGGGAAGGATTTCAACAGATGGTGCTAGAATAATTGCATGTCCATGTGCAAAATAATGAGCCTTGACCTCTGCCTCACATCATATATAAAAATTAACTCAAAGTGGGTCATGTCTGAATGTAAAGGCTAATGTAACAAAATTTCAAGAACAAAACATAAGAAATAGTTTTTATGACCTTAGGTTAAGCAGAGATTTCTTAGGCTGCAAAAAAGCATGAGGTAAAAGAACAAAAATGGGTAAATTGGACTTCATCAAAATAAAACAACTGAGAAAATGAAAAGTCAAGCCACAAATAGGGAGAAAATATTTGTTAAACCTATGTCTGATAAAAGATTTGTGTCCAGAACCTGTAAAGACTCTTAATTATATAAAAAAAGAAACCAGTGCAAAATGGGCAAAAGATTGAATGGACATATCACTTATAAAGCTGTATAAATTCCAGTGATGCTTTACATTATTAATCATGAAGGAGATGTGTTTTAAACATCACAGTGAGGTCCAGCTGCACACAGACTGGAATGGTTAAAATTTAAAAGTGTGTATACCAAGTATCAGGGAGGATGTGGAGTCATGGGAGCTGTCACACATTGCTGTTTGAAAGGCAGATTCGTGTATCCACTTGAGTAATAGTTTGGCAATTGGTTGTTATAAACATACACCTAAACCTGTATGCAGGTCAGGAAGCAACAGTTAGAACTGGACTTGGAACAACAGACTGGATCCACATAGGAAAAGGAGTATGTCAAGGCTGTGTATTGTCACCCTGATTATTTAACTTATATGCAGAGTACATCATGAGAGATGCTGGGCTGGGGGAAGCACAAGCTGGAATCAAGATTGCCAGGAGAAATATCAATAACCTCAAATATGCAGATGACACCACCCTTATGGCAGAAAGTGAAGAAGAATTAAAGAGCCTCTTGATGAAAGTGAAAGAGGAGAGTGAAAAAGTTGGCTTAAAGCTCAACATTCAGAAAACTAAGATCATGGCATCTGATCCCATCACTTCATGGCAAATAGATAGGGAAACAGTGGAAACAGTGGCTGACTTTATCTTTTTGGGCTCCAAAATCACTTCAGATGGCTCAGTCTTAGTACCTCAGAATGTGACCTTATTTAGAAATAGTCATTGCAGCCTAATACAAGGCGTCACTTGAGTCAGTTCAGTTCAGTTCAGTTGCTCAGTCGTGCCCGACTCTTTTCGACCCTGTGGACTGCAGCATGCCAGGCCTCCCTGTCCATCACCAACTCCCAGAGTTTGCTCAAACTCATGTCCGTCGAGTCGGTGATGCCATCCAGCCATCTCATCCTCTGTCGTCCCCTTCTCCTCCTGCCTCCAGTCCCTCCCAGCATCAGGGTCTTTTCCAATGAGTCAACTCTTCACATCAGGTGGCCAAAGTATTGGAGTTTCAGCTTCAGCATCAGTCCTTCCAATGAACACCCAGGACTGATTTCCTTTAGGATGGACTGGTTGGATCTCCTTGCAGTCCAAGGGACTCCCAAGAGTCTTCTCCATTACCACAGTTCAAAAGCATCAATTTTTTGGCACTCAGCTTTCTTCTCAGTCCAATACTCACATCCATACATGACCACTGGAAAAACCATAGCCTTGACCAGATGGACCTTTGTTGGCAAAGTAATGTCTCTGTTTTTTAAGATGCTGTCTAGGTTGGTTATAACTTTCCTTCCAAGAAGTAAGCGTCTTTTAATTTCATGGCTGCAGTCACCATCTACGGTGATTTTGGAGCCCCCCAAAATAAAGTCTGTCACTGTTTCCACTGTTTCCCCATCTATTTGCCATGAAGTGATGGGACCAGATGCCATGATCTTAGTTTCTGAATGCTGAGTTTTAAGGCAACTTTTTCACTCTCCTCTTTCATTTCCATCAAGAGGCTCTTTAGTTCTTCACTTTCTGCCCTATGGTGATGTCATCTGCATATTTGAGGTTATTGATATTTCTCCCGGCAATCTTGATTCCAGCTTGTGCTTCATCCAGCCCAGGATTTCTCATGATGTACTCTGCATAGAAGTTAAATAAGCAAACATACAGCCTTGACATACTCCTTTCCCTATTGGAACCAGTTTGTTGTTCCATGTCCAGTTCTAACTGTTGCTTCTTGCCCTGCACACAGATTTCTCAGGAGGCAGGTAAGGTAGTGTGGTATTCCCATCTCTTGAAGAATTTTCCACAGTTTGTTGTGATCCACACAAAAGCTTTGGCATAGTCAATAAAGCAGAAGTAGATGTTTTTCTGGAACTCTCTTGCTCTTCGATGATCCAGCAGATGTTGGCAATTTGATCTCTGGTTCCTCTGCCTTTTCTAAATCCAGCTTGAACATCTGGAAGTTCATAGCCCACGTACTGTTGAAGCCTGGCTTGGAGAATTTTGAACATTACTTGAGTAGGGAGTTCTTAATCCAATATGACTTAATCCAGTGTGAATCCAGCAGTTCTCCCAAGAAGAGGACAGAGACAGGGAGCGTGCAGAGGGAAGAGGGGGTGCTGCTGATGATTACAGACACATCAGCTCAGTGAGAAACAGGGGGCAGGTTCTTCCCTAGCAGCTGCAAGAGGGCATGGCCTGACAGACACCTTGGTTTTACACTCCAGCCTCCGGAGCTGGAAGAGAAGAAATTCCAGTTGTTTTAAGCTACTCGGTTTGTGATACTTTGTTACGGCAATTCTAGGAAATGAGTACACCCACCGGTATCACTTACTGGCATTTACCTAAGGAAAATAAAAACGGTTTTACAGAGATGTACTTTGAATATTTATAGTGGTTTTAGTCCTAACAGCCAAAAGCTGAAAACAACCCATTGTCTACAAACTGGGTGAGTGAATAAAAATTGTGATATATCTGTATAATAGAATGAACTATTGATTCACACCAAAACATGAATGAGTCTGAAGAGATTGTGCTGAATGTATGAACCCAGTCACAAAGCTCTGTGTACTCTTTATTCTACTGATACAACATTCTAGAAAAGGAAAAACTGACAACAGAAAGCAAAACACTTGTTTTTAGGGGATAGGGCTGAGGAGAGATTAACGGCAAGGAGTATGGGGAAACTTTTTCGGGGTGGTGGAAATGTTCCCTGTGGTGATTGTGGTGATATTACAAGGACATATATATATATATGTTGCAACCTAACCAGTTGTCCACTTCAAAATGCTAAATTGTGTTATAAATTATAACTCAACAGACAGCAAGAAGGTCAAACCAGCCAATCCTGAAGGAAATCAACCCTGAATATTCATTGGAAGGTCTAGTGCTGAAGCTGAAGTTCCAATACTTTGGCCACCTGATGTGACGAGCCAACTCACTGGAAAAGACCCTGATGCTGGGAAAGATTGAGGGCAAGAGGAGAAGGGGGTGACAGAGGACGAGATGGTTGGATGGCATCACTGACTCAATGGATATGAGTTTGTGCAAACTCCGGGAGATAGTGAAAGACAGGGAAGCCTGGCGTGCTGCAGTTCATGAGGTCTCAAAGAGTGGGACATGACTTAGCAACACAGGAAAACTGATTAATACATCTAAGAAGGAATATAATAAATGGTTCCATTGAGTATATAGTGAATATGCTTTTTTAGGTTGAATGAGAAAAACATTTAAGATCATACAGATGGTACTTTTGGGCAGCATAAAATTTCTGATAGCAGTGTCAATTTTACAATCAAGAAGAGCTGTATCTCAATAACTTAAAAGTGAGTTCATGTGCTAGAGAAGGCTTCTGGTGATGATGAAGACCTTGACGTCAAGGAATTGAAAGAAATTTTAACTAAATGTGAGAGTGAAGAAAAGCATTATTTGCAGATTAATTTCCTATTGGGTGATTTAAATATCTGTGAGCTAGTAATTATTTTAAATGATCATTTAACAGTTTCCTTGACTTTCCTAAAAATTGATGTGTTTAGATTGGAAGCAAAAAACCTTTTTATTTCTTTGTACCAGGAAAATGGTGGACTGCCTTATATTCAGGCATGCATAGGGCCTTCTGTTCTACATAGTTAAGCAGAGTTGATACATCCTCCTTCATCCTTCCATGGGACATTGAACCTTCCATGGGATGTAGTTTTGCACATTATGCTGTTTGGCATATAACCATTCTGTAAATCTAGATGTATGGTATTTTATTTCTCTCTTTATTTTTGTCTCTACCACGGTCTACAGTGCCTGACTTTTTGATGTTCATAAAATAAAATATTGGTGGATAGAACAAAAATATTTTTGTAAAGAATCAGTCTTGTGCCATGATGTCTTTTATCATGCTTGACATTTACTCAACAAGCATTTATTAAGTGTTACGTGGAAAGCATTGTACTAGCTGCTTTGGGACGTATAAAAATGCTGTAACATCTAAACTTTTATGGTTCGAAGAAATTGCAGCCTCTATTTAGTGTCAAGTGTGGTAATAAGGGTGAGGGTGGGTGGTCACCGGTGCCTTCCTGTGTGTATGTGTGCTCAGTTGCTGAGTTCATAGGTTAAAATACTGGAAAAATATGTAGTTTGATGATACAGGAAATCACTGTTCAGCAGCTGTAATATTCAGAGTAATCATAGATTAAATGTTTAACAAAACAGTTCTGAGATTTTTATAAAACTATTCTCCTTGCTATCACATTGTTAGATTGATCAACAGAGTTAGACTGTGCAGTCAATGAAATAGTCTTTACCTTGGAAGAACACAGAGACTTGGATTTTCATAAGTAGACTCTTAGAGATTCCTTCTGATGCTTCAGCATGTCTCCTTTTCTTTATAAAGAAGTACAGTGAAAAGTAATGCTTCAAAGATTCACTGGCATTTTTTTTTTCCTTTTTAAAGTAGATTTAGAGTGCTTAATAGCACTTGAGACAAAGGTCTTTACCTCTCCTCATAGGGGCTCTGAACAGTAATGGAAGCTTAGTATGAAATATCTTTTATATCAGTGATTGGTATAGCTCAATACTAGTTGTTAAAATAGATGTAGGGTTTTCTGTGAGTGCCGTGAAACACAAAGATTATTAACAGTGCAGATTGTGGTAGGGTTTTGTCTGTCTGTGTAATAGATTTATTATATATTCTTTCCATGGCTGGTGCTTTCACTCAGTCGATGGAATGACAACCAAGACTTGAACATGAGGCAGTGTAGTTTAGGTGAGCATTGGAATGTGAGGCAGAGGACCTCGTCTCATCTGGACAGACCATAGTTGTTGACTTAGTACTGTTGATATTAGGTGCCTGTCCCTTAGGCAAGAAAAAGCAATCGGAAATGAGAAGATATTTGTGAAGGCTTCTATAATATCTATCAAAGCTAAAAAGATTAGTAATAACTGAACTGTAGGTTTTATTCAAATATTTTTTCCAATAATACTTTTTTTTTGATGCCAGGATCCATTCCAGGATACCACAGTGCATTTAGTTGTCATATGACTTTGTTCTAACATACCAGTTTTCAAGAATAGTTTTTTCAGATGTTTGAAAATTAATGTTCATTCGCCTGTTGTAGGAAGCAGAGAATATGTACTGAACATCACTCAGTCTTATCAACCCAAGGCTGTTATTGTGTAACATGTTACCATTTGGTGCCTTCAGGAGTTGTTTAATGTTTTTATCTGCCTTGACTTCAAGCTTCTCTGCTCTTCCTCCAGCCAGTCCCCCATCTGTGTAACCTAACCAAAAAACCAAGCATCAGTGAGTATTCGATAACTTCAACAGGGAGAAGTCAGTGTAACATTAGGGAGGCCTTTCTATTAATTAGTTCTAATAAAGTATATTGAAAGAGGCAGGGATGATCCTGGAGGTAGGAGAAATGGCATGATCAAAGTCGTTAGGAATTTTTTCAAGGATTCCAGAGGATTTCTGAACCTTCCCAGTACAATTAGTTTGCTACTTCCATTCTTGTGTTATCAGAACGATTGCTTAAAAGGGTTTGTTGAATGATTGGATACGTGGCCTGGAGAAGAAGGAAGCTTAAAACTCAAGTCTGTGTAACTGAAACGATAAGTGAAAGTTCTGTGTCTTAAAATAACATTATTTTCTGATTATCAAAGTATAATTATTACAGAATATTTGATAAGACACAGAAGCAAAAATACACGTAATAAAAATCAACTATGATTCCACTGTAGACTTGTAATGTTTTCATCTAACTTATTTAAAATATGATATATGCACTTAACTTTTTATACATTTTGATTACCGCTCATACAGTTTTGTGATACTTCTCCACATTAATCTGTTAAGAGCATTTCTCCATGTCAGTAAATAATCATCAGAATCATGATTTTTAGTGACTATTTTATAGTTAGTTGAAAACCTCATCATTTAACTGTTACCATTATGTTGGACATTTGAGTTTCATTGTTAATTTGCTTTGAGCCTCCTTATACAAAAATCTTTGTCCATATCTCTGTTTATTCTCTTAGGACAGCTTCTTAGAAGTGGGATTACTTGACCAAATGGCTCTTGACACTTGTGGCTAAAGAACTTTTAAAAAGTCCACTCCTCTCTCCGCTGTCAGTAATGTGTGAGCATGACTGTTCCTCCCACACTTGCTATCAAGTACTATAATTTTTGGTCTTTAGAAGGGCCGGGTTTTGTTTTGAAGATTATTTTGACCTTGTTGAGTTTGAGGTGACAGTTGGACAGATAATTATGATGTTTAGTAAATGCAAAATATACAGTGCTACAGTTCTAGATTTAGAAACAATCTATTTGTAGTTTCTGTGAAATGTTATCTCAAAGCTATATATATGTGTATATATATATAGAGAGAGAGTGTGTATGTGTAATGATACCTGTGATGTGTGTGTGTGTGTGTGTATATGTGTGTATATATATATTTATATATATCAAAAAGCAGGGTATGTAAGACTGGACTTTAGGGTAAATCCAGATAATAAGAGATGGAAGTTGGGGAAAAAAGGATCTTTCAAGGTGACAGAATGCAGGCGTCCATCAGTAGGAGGTCGTGGTTTCTATAAGGTCTTATCCTGAGGAGTGTTTGATGTTAGCTGACTGGGCAGCAACTGCTTTTGTAATTCACATTTCTAACCTGGCTTCAGTATGCAGTGTTGTGCCAGGAGAACTGTTCTGTGTCACATAGATTAATGTATTCTTGGTTGTTTTAGTGAATCTTCTTTTTTTTTTTTTTTTTTTTAGTGAATCTTTTACTGTTTTATATTCTTTTAGATGATATTACTAAAGTCCCTGAATGATAGTCACAGGTGTTAAACTATTTAGGTCTGTTTTAAAAGTGTTTTGTAGCTTGATGGTCCTAATAATATCTAGTGATGTTACTGGTTAATGTTCTAGATTTAATAATCATTATAATTAATAATGTGTTTTCCCAAATTATGTGGAATTTTTTAGATGTTACAAGGTAAACTGAAATTACTAAATATAGATAGAATTTAGAATACTATTTTACCATCTATGATTGCTCTACCTGATGCTTATAAATCTACCTCTGCTTTGTAATCAGACAAGGAGAAGGGAATGGTAAGAAAGCAGAGAACAGGAAGAGGAGGGATCTTAAACTATCATAAAACATTTTACTTTTTAGAGACAAATGTATGGGCAAAATTACTTGTGCATTGTATGAGCAAAAATGTTTTTGAGACAGTTTCTCATTTGACCACACTTTTAAAAATTGTTGTATTCTGCTGGTTGGGCTTCCCTGGTAAATCAGATGGTAAAGAATTCTTCCAGGAATGCAGGAGACCTAGATTTGATCCCTGGGTTGGGAAGAGCCCCTGGAGAAGGGAATGGCAACCCACTCCAGTATTCTTGCCTGGAGAATTCCATGGAAAGAGGAGTCTGGCAGGCTGCAGTTCAGACACGACTGAGCGACTAACATTGCTTGCCTGGAAAATCCCATGGACAGAGGAACCTGGTGGGCTACAGTCCATGGGGTTGCAGAGTTGGACACGACTGAGCTATACTAGCACACATTTTGCTGGTTGTCATTGTAGCTTTTGGAGATGGTGATGGAGGAGTTGTCCAGGGAGGCTATCATGCCCCTGACTGAGCCCAACAGAGCAGCATCACCTTCATAAATTCACTATAATCCAAGATGATAATGAGTTTTGGCAAGAAGATACTGTAGCCTATTAACATCTGTCTGCACTGTAGGCGTACAGAGCCTAGGTAATTATGTCATAGCTGAGTATTTCCCCATTCTTCCTGCATATCAGCGCTCCCCCCTCCCCCAAGTCCTTTTGAATGTTTTTGGCTACACTTTATATCACCTGATGACCTTTTACATCTCTCTTAAGCTCAGGCCACACCTCACACTTCACACTGATAAGTCAAAGTCTCTCGGGGCTACAGCCTAGGGATCAGTAATTTTTAAAGCTCCACGGTTGATTCAACTTGGCAGCCAAGGTTGCAGCCCATGGGTTCAGATATAGTAACACCATCGGTGAGTTCAGTAGTTCTTAAGAGTGTTGCTTAAGCCACAGTCATCAAGACAGTATGGTACTGACACAAAGACAGAAATATAGATCAATGGAACAGAATAGAAAACCCAGAGATAAATCCACGTACCTATGGACGCCTTATCTTCGACAAAGGAGGCAAGGATATACAATGGAAAAAGGACAACCTCTTTAACAAGTGGTGCTGGTCAACCACTTGTAAAAGAATGAAACCAGAATATTTTCTAACAGCATACACAAAAATAAACTCAAAATGGATTAAAGATCTAAAAGTAAGACCAGAAACTATAAAACTCCTAGAGGAGAACATAGGCAAAACACTCTCCGACATGAATCACAGCAGGATCCTCTATGACCCACCTCCCAGAATATTGGAAATAAAAGCAAAAATAAACAAATGGGACCTAGTGAAACTTAAAAGCTCTTCCACAACAAAGGAAACTATAAGCAAGGTGAAAAGACAGCCCTCAGAATGGGAGAAAATAATAGCAAAAGAAGCAACAAAGGATTAATCTCAAAAATATACAACCAGCTCCTGCAGCTCAATTCCGGAAAAATAAATGACCCAATCGAAAAATGGGCCAAAGAACTAAACAGACATTTCTCCAAAGAAGACAGACAGATGGCTAACAAACACATGAAAAGATGCTCAACATCACTCATTATCAGAGAAATGAAAATCAAAACCACAATGAGGTACCATTACACACCAGTCAGGATGGCCGCTATCCAAAAGTCTACAAGCAATAAATGCTGGAGAGGGTGTGGAGAAAAGGGAACCCTCTTACACTGTTGGTGGGAATGCAAACTAGTACAGCCCCTATGGAAAAAAAAACAGTGTGGAGATTTCTTAAAAAACTGGGACTAGAACTGCCATATGACCCAGCAATACCACTCCTGGGCATACACACCGAGGAAACCAGAATTGAAAGAGACATGTGCACCCCAATGTTCATCGCAGCACTGTTTATAATAGACAGGACATGGAAGCAACCTAGATGCCCATCAGCAGACGAATGGATAAGAAAGCTGTGGTACATATACACCATGGAATATTACTCACCCATTAAAAGAATTCATTTGAATCAGTTCTAATGAGATGGATGAAACTGGAGCCCCTTATACAGAGTGAAGTAAGCCAGAAAGATAAAGACCAATACAGTATACTAACGCATATATGTGGAATTTAGAAAGATGGTAACGATAACCCTGTATGCAAAACAGAAAAAAAAGACACAGATGTACAGAACAGACTTTGGGACTCTGTGGGAGAAGGCGAGGGTGGGATGTTCTGAGAGAACAGCATTGAAACAAGTATACTATCAAGGGTGAAACAGATCACCAGCCCAGGTTGGATGCATGAGACAAGTGCTCGGCCCTGGTGCACTGGGAAGACCCAGAGGGATGGGATGGAGAGGGTGGGGGGGGGGGGTCAGGATGGGGAACACATGTAAATCCATGGGCTGATTCATGTCAGTGTATGGCAAAAACCACTACAATATTGTAAAGTAATTAGCCTCCAACTAATAAAAATAAATGGAAGAAAAAAATGTTGCTTATTAAAATCACCTGGGAGATTTAGTCCACAATGTTCCTCCCCTCCCTCTCCCTTTATTACTTGAGTCAACCAGTGTTAACTGAAAGGAATATAGTCCATTCTCTAGATGTGTTAGGATGAAACAAAACATAAAACAAAGGATTAGTCCGTTAAGTACTCTTTTTGGGAGAAATCCTGCTTATGTAAGTGACTTTGCATTTAACCAGCATTATTTCATGTTTCATATTTCAAGACTTCCCCAGTAGCTCAGATGGTAAAGCATGTGGCTACGATGCCGGAGACCTGGGTTCAGTCCCTGGGTCGGGAAGATATCCTGGAGAAGGAAATGGCAACCCACTCCAGTACTCTTGCCTAGAAAATCCCATGGACGGAGGAGCCTGGTAGGTGACAGTCCATGGGGTCGCAAAGAGTTGGACACGACTGAGCGACTTCACTTTCACTTTTTGTTCATATTCATAATTTTGTGATATTTGTGCAGTATTTGTACAGCCTCTGTGAGGGCAAAGACCATGTCTTTTCTGTTCATCACTCTGTTTTCGGTACCTAACAGTGCCCAGCATATAGTGGCTGCTCAGTAAATGTTACAAGAAGGGGCCACTAGCACTGAATTTTGAAAGTACCTTGCTTACTGTTTTATATCTATATGTACTACCTATGTTACAAAGCTTTATAATTAGTTATCCACTAAGGAAAAAGATCTTTCATGAAACAGAACATAAGCAGGAAATAGATTTATTTAATTTTGAAAGATTTTTGCAGGTCAGGGATTCAGTGTGGGCTTCATAAAGTTTTGAATGAAAATGGAGCGTACAGCACAAACAGTTCATACTTGGCCCTCAAACTTTAAAACAAAAGAATTCATTTGAACCAGTCCTAATGGGATGGATGAAACTGGAGCCCCTTATACAGAGTGAAGTAAGCCAGAAAGATAAAGAACATTACAGCATACTAACACATATATATGGAATCTAGAAAGATGGTAACGATAACCCTATATGCAAAACAGAAAAAGAGACACAGAAATACAGAACAGACTTTTGAACTCTGTGGGAGAATGTGAGGGTGGGATATTTCAAAAGAACAGCATGTATACTATCTATGGTGAAACAGATCACCAGCCCAGGTGGGATGCATGAGAAATGCTCCGGCCTGGTGCACTGGGAAGACCCAGAGGAATCGGGTGGAGAGGGAGGTGGGAGGGGGGATCGGGATGGGGAATACGTGTAAATCTATGGCTGATTCATATCAATGTATGACAAAACCCACTGAAATGTTGTGAAGTAATTAGCCTCCAACTAATAAAAAAAAAAAATAAAAAAAAAATAAAAAAAAAACATACAGAAAAACTAAAAGACAGATCTATGCTTAATTTAACCTTCATGATAAACTAGATTAGAGCTTGGCACATTTATCAACTTGTTAGTTGTATTTTACCCAGTCATAGTAGAGGATGGTAAATTAAAATGAGATGATCCTGTTAAATATGATTGACATATGATACAGATTTACAGTATATTGGCAAAGCTTAAACTTTGGGAAAAATTAATGTAAATTAATCTTGGACATTGCTCTGTCTCTTGCTGTGCTCCAAACTTCATAATGTGCAAGGAATGGGGCAAGGATGCTACTTAAGAAAGAATAAGTCATTCTGTGACTTACTGCTCTATGACTGTACCATATGAAGTCTTCCCTAGTCTAACATCCTTTTCAAAGCCACATTTCCCCCCATAGCTCTTCATGTAATTAATCTCTTTTGCTTTGCTCCCATTTACTTTTTGTGTCACTTTATTGCATACCTGTCATGGTCTGCAATATGTGATTTATATGTGGTTTTGTCATTTTAAATGTCATCTCCTCATCCCTGTATTTTTCCACAATCTGGTTTATCCTCTCATCTGCAGGACTTTAGTTACCACCTGTGTACTCAGGTCTCAGAAATTTGTATCTACTCTGAGTTGTAGATGTTTAACACAGACAAAGCTTTGACATTGTGATACATCTATCTCTTGTGTATTTCTTGTGTATCTCAAAGGCATCTTAATCCTAGCATGTCCAAAGCCATCTTCTTCTCCATTGCCTCTATCCTAGTATCCGTATGCATCTCCGTTGTACATCCAGAAAACTAAACTGTTCATGATATCTCGTTCTCCCTTACCTCCTATATTCCAAAAAACACGTTTGGTTGATTTTTACTTCCTAAATCTCTCTCAAATCCATTGTCTTCTCTTTATCTCTGATACCACCTTAGTCCAGTCTGCCTTCATCTTCACCTGAATTATCACAGTAGTCCACTGACATAGCCTTTCTGGTTCTCTTCTAGACCATTTTCCATACAGCAGTATGAGGAATGTTTTCAAAATGTAAACAGTAGTATGACACCCCTGCCCCTGCTTACAATAATTTGATGTCAGGATCTATATATAATACAGCTCAGCAGGGTCCTGCTCCCGCTTCAGTTCACCTCTCACTGCGCTCTCCCCTGTTCTCTCTGCATCCCTCACACTAGACTTGTTTCCAGGCCCTGCCGGTCACCGTGCTCCTTACACCTCTGGGCACTTACATATACTGTTCAGTGTTCCCCAGCTCTTTCCTTTAACCTTTTCCTAGTTAACCCCCGCTGAGTGTTCCAAACATCATCTCAAACATTGGTTACGCTGTGAATCTTCCCTGTGCTTCCTAACTGGGTCACATCCTTCTGTCACTCAACAAATACACTTGTCCTTTGTCACACATTCTCTGCTCCTGTGTGTGTGTGTGTGTGTTTGTGTGTGTGTGTTTGGTTACTCACTATATTCCCAGATAGGCAGTAATTTCCCTGAAGGCAGTAGCCTTTATATCTTTAGTTTTCTGTATAAGTGCTCAGCATAGAATAGAAGACCCTCAAATCTTTAATGAATAAATGAATGACTTTGTTTCCATTTTCTCCATTGAGTCAACTGTGGTGAAGTGTGCAAACTTTTGCAAAAGCTCAAGCACATATTTCAGGTTCAGAGTGAATTCATATACTCAGCAAGACACAGTATGGCTTAATAAGCAATGCTGCAGACTTCCCAAGGCTTTAAATTTACCAGAAAGAGGCAAACTTTCTGGGGATGGGGAATGGGAAGATAGTTGTGAACTGCTGACAGACTGCTAGGTCTATATTTTAGTTTTCTAAGCCATTTCCCCTCTCCCATTGTCTTACTTGGGACAATGTAATAGTCCCTAATAGTAAACTCGTACTTACTTTCCATCGAGAGAAATGTGACTTTTTCCAGAGCAGTCAGGAGTAGCACCTGTTCACTTATAAAACAAACGTTTGAAGTTTGAAAAGAAATATAAAAGTATGGTTAAGATTGTGTTCTCTCTAGATAGACTCATTGTGTCTGCCTCCACACTAGCCATGGAGAATTTGGGCAGCGCTATTAGCTGCTGTGAGCCTTGGTTTTCTCATTCGGAGAGCTGGGATCTGACCTCACAGGATTGTTGTGAGGCTTAAATGAGATACACAGCGTTTAGTGTAGTGACCCTCGGCTATATCGGCGACATCCAAATGCTCAGTCGGTGCGCGCGGTTACTGTTGTTGCCGCAGCAGCCCTTCCTTTGGGGACATTTTTCCCCAGTGCAGAGGTTGCTTGGTCTACTTCATACGTATCTATTTAGCATTTGATGTACTTAGTGTAATTAAATTTTTTCTACATGCCGGGAATATCCCAAAGCCCTGACCGCCATAGATAACCTTGTTAAAGTGAGTTACTCATTGATCCCTGAGATTACCTTCTCCCCCACACTCTACTTTCCAGTGTCCCAGGGAAGGTAGAGCTCTACAGTCTTCAGCCAACGGAGTGGAAGGGACTAGGAGGAGAAAGGGTCGTGAGTGTTCGCCTTAACAACTTGGAGGGGATAATAGATATTCTTGGTGTCTTCATTAGTAAAAGTCTGGGATCTTCACATATGTAGTATTTCATTTAAAGTTATGGGGAAGTTGTTTAAACTGACTTATGAGCCAGCATTGAAACTATCTGTTGTAGTAATATGGTTAAAATGTGATCCAAGTTCCAAATTAACTGATTTTAAAACAAATTTGGAGGGTATGCATCCCTTAAGTTTTCATAAACCAACAGTTAAAGAAATGGCTACTAACTTGCTTTAATATGGAAACATTTACTTGTTATTAACTTTATTTGTATTTTTTTAATCGATAAACTTGATTTTTAGAGCAGTTTTAGGTTCACAGCAAAATTGAGTAGAAAGTACAGAGAGTTCCCACAATACCTGCTGTCCCCACATACACAGCTTCCTCACTGCTGTCTCGTAACACACTGGTTCATTTGTTAATGATGACATTTGACACCTTGTCATCACTCAGGATCTCTAGTTTACATTAGGGTTCACTCTTGGGTTCACTGTGGGTTTGGATGAGTGTATAATGACATGTGTTCACCATGTATTGGAGGCACTAGTTTTATAGCACCCACCTGCCCATGCAGGAAATACAAGAGACTCGGGTCCGATTCCTGGGTTGGGAAGATCACTACAGGCTGCTCCAGTGTTCTTGCCTGGGAAATTCCATGGACAGAGAAGCCTGGCGGGGGTCCTTGGGGTCCATGGGGTCACAAAGAGTCGGACATGACTGAGCACACACCCAGTCAGTACAGAATAGTTACACTGTCTTAAAGGTCCTCTGTGTTCTGCCTGTTCATCCCATCCTTCCCATTAAACCCTATCCACCACTGATCTTGTTACAAAATCCACAGTTTTGACTTTTCCAGAATGTCGTATATTTGGAATCATACAACATGTATGAGTCAGATTGGCTTCTTCCACTGAGAATATGCATTTAAGTTTCCTCTATGTCTTTTCATGGCTTCATAGCTTACTTCTCTTGAACACTGAATAATGTTCTACCATCTGAATGTATTAATCCCAATTTATTTATCCATTCACTGACTAAAGGCGATCTTGGTTGCTTCAAAATTTTGGCCATTATAGATAAAGCTGCTCTAAACATCCGTGTGCAGGTTTTTGCACAGACATAAGTTTTCAGCTCATTACATACCGAGGTGCACAGTTGCTGGGTTGTGTGGTAAGGGTATATGCTTAGTTTTGTAAGATACTGGTCCGACTGCCTTCTGAAGGAGCTGTACCATTTTGCACCCCCACCAGCAGTTAATAGGAGTTCCCGTTGTGCCACATCTTCACCAGTATTTGTTGTTGTCAGTGTTTGGGATTTTGGCCCCTCACATAGGTGTGTAGTGGTATCTTGTTTTAATTTAAAATTCCCTAGTGATGTCTTTACATTTTATATTAGATCTGTGATCCATTTTGAGTTTATGTTTGTGAAGGGTGTAAGGTTTGTGTCCAAATTTTTTTTTTTTTTAACATATGGATGTCCAGTTGTTGGTAGCACCATTTTTTTGAAAAAACTCTCTCTGCTGCATTGTATTACCTTCATTCCTTTGTCAGAGGTCACTGGACTTTATGTGGGTCTGTTTCTGGCTTTTGTTTTTGTCCAGTTGATCCCTTTGTCTGTTCTTTCGCCAGTCCCCCAGTGTCTGGATTACTGTTGCTGTCTAGAAGTCTTGAAGTTGGATAGTGTCAGTCCTCTGACTTCATTCTCATTCATTCATTCTCATTCTCATTCATATTCATGCTTTGATACTGTGTTGGCTTTCCTGGGTCTTTGTCTCTCATGTAAACTTTATGATCAGCTTGTTGATATCTACAAAGTAATGTGCTGGGATTTTGATGATTTGCATTGAATCTGTAAATGGAAAGAACTGACATCTTGACAGTATTGAACTTTCTTACCCATGAACATAGAGTATTCTCCATTTATTTAGTTCTTCTTTGGTTTTATTTGTAATAGATACTGTATTAATGTAGTGTTTTAAAATTTAGTCATGGGGGATAAGGTCTATTCAAATAGGTCTATTCAGGTTGTATGAACATGTTATCTTAGTTCACTCTTCCATGGTGGCTCAGATGGTAAAGCGGCTGCCTGCAGTGCGGGAGACCTGGGTTCAATCCCTGGATTGGAAAATCCCCTGGAGAAGGAAATGGCACCCCACTCCAGTACTCTTGCCTGGAAAATCCCATGGACGGAGGAGCCTGGTAGGCTACAGTCCCTGGGGTCACAAAGAGTCGGACACGAGTGAGCGACTTCACTTTCACTTTATCTTAGTTCAAGCTCTTTCATTCTTGTAGACATAAAATTAAACCCATGCTTAAGTAAGAACTATGTATTAGTAATTTTTAAATTTTAAATGTGTACTACATGCAGATATATTTATTTTAGCAATTTAATAGTTTAGAATGGAACGCTCACCATTATACTAGTTTTCATAGGTATGTCCGTCTTATGTCATTGTTGATATTCTTATCTCCTTGAATGTAATTCAGCTTATTTTAAGATTGCCATAGGGATAGAAACCATATAGATTTTAGTGCAGATCTTTGCATTTGGCTTAGTATGGAATTAAAAAGCTGTGTGGATAAAAGAATTGTGTTTTTAAAACAAGGATATGTATAAAATTGAATCTATTAAGCATTTGAAACTTCTTATGCGGCACTCCAGTTCTGTGAAAGGCTAGTGTTTATGACCCTTGTAGTAACAGTAATTGCTGAATTAATACTCAAGCGATGAGAAAATGGATTTTGCTAAGATCAGTCTTCCTGCTGCTAATGTTTGAAATAAAGTCAGTCGTTAACAATAAGAACAGCTGGTGACAGGAAATTCCCAGGCGCAGGTTTGTCACTCTCTCTTAACTTTCTACCTGCTTTTTACTTTTGTTTGTTTTATGTAGAAGATGTCATAACTTATAGGAAACATGGTATTTAAAGGGAGGAAAGGGGAAAAACAGTAAAATAAAAGTACTTCTCATTTTCTTAATAGTATTTAAACAAATTTAAGTCCTTAGTTATGGAATTTAGCAATTCATCTTTCTTTTTGGTGTTAGCAAATAGTGAGATTTCAGTAAACAAAGTTCCTGTTAATTCTGTCTCTGCTTTTGCATAATTTGACTCAGAACTGAAATGAATTTTACTTTTGCTGTATCAGCAAATTACTAAGTAAATGAACCTTTTCTTCTGAAGCTAATTCAGGTTTACCCCACTATCTGAAAGTAGAGTGCTCCTAGGAAACCTTTGGTAAGCCTAAATGACGTCAAGTGAAGAAGCAGTTACCTTAGGACATGTCTTGCTCACAATGCACAAAATAAATCAGAATAAAGCACAGATACACACAGAGAAACAGATCAGAGCCATGGAGGCTTGATGCTGAGATGCAGGAGGCTTGATGCTGAGATGCAGAGTGTAGTCCCGGGGAAGGAGGCTGTTGGTGCTGCCCTCACTGCTCAGGATGCGCCGCCTCCATGTTAAATGCAAGTGAAGACTGGTCGCTGTTTTCACCTCTCACCTTTTTTTGTAAAAGCAAAGATCCTCTTCAGGTCTCTTTTGGTTGATGAAAACAGGCAAGTCTTTCGTAAGAGCAGGCATAAAGTGGCATAAGAATGGCATAAAGTGAATTTTGTAAAAGTAGGGGATACCTGTATAAAGAAAAAGTTCCTTTTTCACTTTCTCCTTTCCTTTTTTCTTTGCCTTTCCCCTGCCATTAAACATGCTCTAAGATCTCCCTTTCATCTCCCCTTGGGAAGATCTCATAACACTCTAGTCACTTTGAATGATTATAATACATCTGCTTTTCAGGGCATAAAAAGCCCAGCCCACTGTAAGTTAAAGAGCCTGGTTCACATCTTGCAGCCTCATGGAGCTTATATTCTAGTGGGAGACAGACCAATAAATAGTAAGTGAGAGGAATAGATAAAATACATGTTAGAGACTGATTGATGCTGTGGAGAAAAATAGAAGGATGAAATGTGTGGAGACTGTGTGTGACCTTTTAGATGAGAGTGGCCAAGAAAAGCCTCACTGAGAAGGTGGTTTTTGAGTCAGCAAAGACCTTAAGAAGGTGGCAGAGCAAACCATGTGCGTATTTGAGGAAGAGTGTTCCAGGCAGAGAGACACTGGTGGAGAGGCCCCCAGGGGGATATGTACATTGTATGTTGAAGAGACAGTTGTATAGCCAGCTGAACGAGGAGAAGAGGAGCAGATAAAGAGGAGAGCAGCAAGTGATACAGTGCCTTTAGGTCGTAGAACTTTAACACAGAATAAGAAGGTGAGCCGCCTTATTATCATGGAGGGTTTTGACCGCAGTTATGTGATCTGACTTACTGTCCCTGTCTGGACTGCCGTGGTGGGGGTTAGGGTCCCAGAGGGAAACAAGGAGCCTACTGGAGTTAACCTGCCCGAGGAGGCTGCTGTTTTCAGGCAAGGTTAGGCGATAGGGAGAAGGAGTAGAATTTAAGGTATGTTTTGAAGATAAAACCAATGGAATTTACAGATGTGGGACAGAGATGAGTGCTGTCAAGGGTGAGGTCTAGGCGTTTGCCCTGAGCTTCGACCAAAGTACGGAAACTTGTGAGAGGAGTCAGGATCAGGGATTCAATTTGGGGCATGTTAAACTTTTCAAAATTATTGGATTCAAAATATTAGATATCAAAGTAAAGACTGTTTAGTAGGTGTTTAGATTTATAGCCCTGAAAATCAGTATAGAAATGTAGGCTGGGGATACAAAATGGTGGGTTCAGAGGTTACTGTTGCTCTTAGAAGCCATAAAATAGCAGGAGATCAACAAAAGAGTATATGTAGGTAGAAAGGAGAAGTTTAAGGACTGAGCTCTGAGGGACTGGCAATAATATTTAGAAGTTAGGGAGATAAGGAATAGCAATAGTGATTGCCATAGTGATAATGGCATTTAGTGATTGAGAAGGAGGGGCCAAGAAAGTTAGGAGGAAAACCAGTAAGTACAGTGAAGCAGAGAAAGAATACCAAGGAGGAAAACGTGACTGACTCTGTCAAATAAGATGAAGATTGAGAAATGAGCGTTAGATCTAGCGATGAGGTCATTGGTGACCTGGGATGAGAGTGTTTCAGTGGGGTGGTGGTGGGATAAGAGCCTGTAATTGAAAAGAGGGCTGGAAGCGGTAGAGGAATCAAGGTTAGCTTTTAAAGACTGAGGAAATGGCACTTAGGAAATACTAAGAGGAATCTTAGTATTCCTGTGGGCGTGATTCACCAGAGAGGGAAAAACTGATGATCCGGGATGGAGTATAGAATTATTGGAATGTTGTTCTTTTGTAAAAGAGAGACTAAGAACTAGTAGAAAGGTGTCGTTAGGACCTGCCTTGAGATTACCAGCATTTAGCACCCCTTTCTACTCGTTACGACCCTCGGTGGCAGGTCAACTACTAGCCTGTAAAGTGTTGTGGTTGAATTAGACTGAAGTCAGTCGTACATCAGCACACCCCCGCCACCTTCCCCCCACCCCCATCTGCCTCCCCGCTAGCCCACACCTTGGTTAGCAGGGGGCACCTCTGTGGGAAAGGAGGAGGGAGAGGAGGCCCTTATCCCAGATAGGGCAGCCAGCACGGGCTGTATCTCAGCCTGACTCACCTCATGCTGTGCTAAGTCGCCTCACTCGTATCCGACCCTTTGTGCCCTCAGGGACCATAGCCCAGCAGGCCCCTTTGTCCATGGGGTTCTCAGGGCATTCCTGGAGTAGGTTGCCATTTCCTTCTCCAGGGTATCTTCCCAACCCAGGGATCGAACCCACATCTCTTTTAAGTCCTGCACCTCAGGCTAGGTGTTCTTAGAACACAACCATGAGCTACAGCCTACTAGGTCTACTCCAAGACAGTGGCTGCTGCTGCTAAGTCGCTTCAGTTGTGTCCGACTCTGTGCGACCCCATAGATGGCAGCCAACCAGGCCCCTCCGTCCCTGGGATTCTCCAGGCGAGAACACTGGAGTGGGTTGCCATTCCCTTGTCCAATGCATGAATGCTAAGTTGCTTTGGTCATGTCCGACTCTGTGCGACCCTGTGGACGGCAACCCACCAGGCTCCTCTGTCCCTGGGATTCTCCAGGCAAGAACACTGGAGTGGGTTGCCATTTCCTTCTCCACCAAGACAGTGGGGAAAACCACATTTCATATCCTGCTATCATAACCAGGTCCTTAGTGTCTTATAGCAGAAATAGCATAACTGAGAAGAAGCAAACTTAAGAACCAAGAATTTGCTGTGGGAGTCCCAGCTCTTGTACCTCCTGGAAGAGAGGATTTGAGATGGATGACTTACTTTCTGTGAATCAGTTTCTTCAAGTGTAAAAGGAGGGGTTGAGTGTCACCCAGATCCTTTTCATACTGAAATTCTGTGAATCACTAAAGTATAGTAATCCCCAGCCATCTCAAGCATAACATAATTCTGCCAAAAACCAAAGAGTATCACTGAGGATATTCAGTTTCTTTGGAGAATAGCTCTCTTTACATTGCTCCCCAAATATTTGTGAAATTTGACTGAAGATTAAATTACACATAGTTGCACAGAAATTATAAGAAGAAATATACATATAGCAAAACCATTGAAGTCAATAGAGATTTATTCAGATTTCGTCCAAATTCTATTAGAATATTTTGTAGCTGTGGGATATATGGAAAGTTATTTAACTCTCTGAACTTCAGTTTCCTCATCTAAAAAATACTGATATAATAATAAGATGTTTTATAGATTTGTAAGGAGAATTCAGTGAGATGTGTACTGTGGTGCTTTGAAACATGCTTGGCTTCTTATGAAGGAAACCTTAGCTGCTGCTTTTATCATTGTCATTATTGTCGTCAGTGTGTGGAGAACTTGTGTGGTTTAGAAGCAGCTTAGTAAAGCAGCTATCCTGTAAGTCTCACACTATGGTTTTATAATGATTACTTTGAGTCATCAAGGGAAAAATTAACTTAGAAAAGGAAATGTCATTGAATCAGGTTAAACTGTCTTCTTTTTATAAACAAAATGGTACTTCATTTTGTATCTTTTTAGTTAAAGTGAAAATTCCCTTGGGGGGTGTACCTGATTCTCAAATGATTACTCAACAATGAGCCATTACTGTAATTAGTTTCAGTTGTTGTGTATACTTCAAACTTAGAAAATAATGTTTTTCAAAAATATATTTTCTGTAAATAAGCCATAATAGTAAGGTTTTATAGCTCATGTATATCTACCTTTAAAATAGGTTTTTGAAACATACTATAAACATTTTGATTGTACCATCAAGTTTTCTACACCCTTTCTGTATGAACTGTTTTCAGAGTGATTATTGATAGCATTGCTTACTTAATGTTTACAGTCTACAGTGTATGTTTTACAGAATTAAGATTTGGTCAGATCTTTTAATGTATGTTTGAATGTCCTAATGTCATTGCTTTATCAATGTTGGTTTGCACTTATTTTAAATCAAACATGCAGATTATTTCTAAACTGACGGTCGCTAAAAGAAGAAAGCATTATATATACTTTAGTGCAGAAAGTTAAGTTAGTCTATAAGGTTAGAGGAAAAATAGAAGTCTGTAAGGTAAATTTGAAAAGTACTGTGAGTTTAGATTTTATTTGAATTATCTGTCATTATAGTTTATAAATGAAATGATGGTGTTGAACGCAATGTAATGTACTTGGGATTTAGTACCACCTAGCACTCAGACCTTGAGATACATTTGCATTAAAGGAATCAGGGCTCCTTGAAGAAGTAGCAGATTCCAAGGATGGGAGCCTGGAACATACTGTAATGCTAAAAAAGTAAGAATATGCTTCCCCCAAAATGATGGTGGCTACAGGATACAGGGGTCATTTTGAAGATGTTCTCATTGGCCAAATCTGGGATGATTTGAGCATCAAAATAATTAAATGCAGTAAGAATTCTAAATCATTAGGAAAAAAGATAGGAATCCTTGAGACCTCACCAGTAATACACATGTTCATACAGATAGGAGAAGAGAGGGTTCAAGCACCAACTGGTAAATGCAAAGGAAATGCTGACACTGGAAAATTATGATTTTATCACTATCATAGTAAAGTTCACTTTAGTCAGGAATCACAAGTCGATGTTAAATCTAGGATAGAAGTGCTGATAAAGAGTTGGGTATTTGCACGGTGTTAGGGTTCCCTCCTGTTGGTTCAAGCAGTAAAAAATCCGCCTGCAATGCAGGAGACACGAGTTCGATCCCTGGGTCAGAAAGATTGCCTAGAGGAGAGCATGGCAATCCATTCCAGTATCCTTGCTGGAAAAACTCCCATGAACAGAGGAGCCTTGCAGCCTATGGTCCGCGGGGTCACAAAGAGTCGGACATGCCTGAAGCAACTCAGCACACACACTGAGTTTGCAAAGACGGCTGCTTGGTTACAGTCGCACAGTACTTGATCCGGATAATGAAAACTAACATCCCCAGTGTGCCTCCGGATATGACGCCCTGAGAAGAACACAGCATCACTTGTGTTCTCTTCTAGCCAGGAAGGTACTACCTGCATATAATCCTAAGGAAACACCAGACAAGTTCAAGGTGATGAGCATTCTTTTAAAACAAGAACTATATTCTTCAAAAATGCTAAGTGTTGTAGTAGGCAAAGGAAGGCTGCAAGGCCCTATGTTAAAGGAGACTAAAGATGCTGGGCACAGATGGCCGATCTCATGACTGGGATCCTGTGTCTGGGGGAAAATTGAGGTTTTTTAGAGGCATAATTGGGTCAGTTGACATTATTTTGCAGATTGTAGGTATTGTACAGATTTTACTTTTATTGAAGTTGTAGCTATATTGCAGTTGAATTAGGTTGTTTTAGGAAATGATATTGAAATATTTATGAGAAAGGACTATGATACATTCAACTTCTCGCAAATGGCTTAGAAAAAAAGCACTGTGTGTGTGTGTGTATTTTAGAAGGGGGAGATGGAGAAAGAGAAAAGGAGTTGACTAAAGCAAATGAGCAAAATGGGATTCTGGATAATGTTTCTCCATTATTGTGATTTTTCTGTATGTTAGAACTATTTCCAAATATTTTATTCACACCTCCCTGCACAAGTTGGTTGAGGCTTATTTCTATTTATCTCCTACTGTTCTAGGTTGCTAATTTACCTTTGATACTTAATTGCTTTAAGATGCTGACATTCATAGATCACAGATATACACATTGATTTTTAATTTTTTTTAAATAGTGCTGGGCCTAAAGGAGATAACATTTATGAATGGAGATCGACTATACTTGGTCCACCAGGTTCTGTATATGAAGGTGGTGTGTTTTTTCTGGATATCACATTTTCATCCGATTATCCATTTAAGCCACCAAAGGTAAGAACCTAGAATTGCGTTCTTTAATACTTATTCTTTTCCAGAATCAGTTATCATAAGAGTTAATGTGTGGATGCAGTTACTGTTTTTCATGGATTATGTGGAAACTCTTGTAACCAATGATTTTTAAAATGTGGTAGTAATAGACTTCTGTGTTTTACAAATAACTTTGTATACAATCAGTGGAGAGTGTGTTAAATGTAAATAAAGGTATGCCACTTTGCATATCAATAAGCAAATAAATTATGGTATGAGAGAAAATATCATATGAACCTTACTTAAGAAATCTATTGGGATAAAAGGTAAATTTGACAGCTTCCAGAAATAAGAGTTAGGTATCTTGAACTTTTTACTGAATACCCTACCTTCATAGATGAGCAAAAACTAGAAACCTATAGCAAAGAAGAGGGAACTAATACTATTTAATATATTTATTCTGTGCCCACTGTAAGTATGATGCGTTAATGAGAAAGAGGGAGGCCGAGTGAGAATTATGAGAGAATGAGAGGCTAAGCATGAATTCTCTGGGTAATGGCGAAAAGGGTTGAGTTGTGTCTTGTAATGACTGAGTTATTTTTTAAAGTCTTAAACACAGCAGTTACTTGACTGGCTTCTTCCTCTGACTTCTCCCTATAAAGATGGTCAAGCCAGCAGTTTTTACCATCAATATTGAGTCTGATTATGCTCTAGTTAGACTTACAGGATGTTGTAGAGAAATGTTAAGCCAGCTTTCATGAAATGTTTTTCTTTTCAGTGTAGTTCCTTACGTTCATTCCCTCCATTATTTAAAATATGTATAGCGATTTAGAGCCTATGTTCACATGCCTGCGTGTTATGTGTGTGTGTAGAAATAATTTTTTTTTAAATTCCCTCATTGAATAAGGTAACAACAGTTCCACCTAGTGGTATTTACCTCACATTGCAGATACCAGGGTTCCTTATCACCTACAGGTATTTGCTCACAACTATAGCTCTCACTTTCTGAGTGCTTTACTAAGTGGTCCCATCAACATCTAAGATTTTTAACTGATTGTTTTATTTAACGTTCTCCAGTATGTCGAGTATCTCTTGCTAGATCAGTCAAAGAAAGGACAAAACCCTCATGTTAATAAAACTGAAGATTGTTTTCATACTCAGAATGACACGTTAAATTCCAGCATATCATTAACTATTTAGTTTGCCTTAAGTTCTTAAGTTTCCCGTATGATACAGGAAAGCAAAACCTTAGCAAAATAGCTCATGACTGTATCTGTAGTAATGCTTATTTCTACTTGCCTCATTTTTCATATTGGAAATTGGTTTTAACATGGTAGAAAAATTAGCAGAAAAAGATTTAGTTTTTATGAGATTGTTTTTATACATGAGGGAAAATTTGTTAAAGGAAAACACATTTTTCTTAGCATCTTTTAATGAAATTAGAAATTCACTATCAGAGTTACGTATATATGATTTGTCATCATTGTTTTGGTTAATACAGTGTTTATTAACTTAGCATGTTAATTTTTTTGCTAAAGTCTCAATATTTTTATTTTCTAACCCTTTAACGTTGATTCCTTCCTCTTCCCTAAGATGTCTTGTATAGTGTTTTGAAGCGTTCTTCAGATCTATAGTCGGACAGGAGAAAAAGAATAAAACTTCTGCTGTTGGCTTGGTTTAGGTGTAATTGCTTCTCTACAGTTCTGCTTATTTTTGAAGTTCAGATAAGGTGTTGAACTTCTGGAAGAATAATAGAAATTTAATTCTTTTCTGTTCATTGGTTTAAAAGCTGAAAGTATTCAAAATATTAATCATGTTTTATAAGCTCTCTCTTGAGTAGTCAGCTATCAGTGATACGAACATACATTATTCCCATATTCTAGAGCAGAGCCAATAGAAATATAATGCAAGCTACACCTGTAATATTTGGTAGAAACAGTGAAATAATTTTAATAATATTTTTACTTAATCCAGCATGTCCAAAAATACTGTCATTTCAATATGAAATCAGTAGAATTATCATGAATGCCCTATATTACATTCTTTGTTTGGTATTGAGTCTTTGAGATCTGCTGCTGCTGCTAAGTTGCTTCAGTCGAGTCTGACTCTGCACGACCCCGTAGACGGCAGCCCACCAGGCTCCCCTGTTCCTGGGATTCTCCAAGCGAGAACACTGGAGTGGGTTGCCGTGTCCTCCAGTGCATGAAGGTGAAAAGTGAAAGGGAAGTCGCTCAGTCGTGTCTGACTCTTAGTGACCCCATGGACTGCAACCCACCAGGCTCCTCCGTCCATGGGATTTTCCAGGCAAAGTGTACTGGAGTGGGTTGCCATTGCCTTCTCCCTTTGAAATCTAGTGTGTATTTTATACTTTTAGCCCATCTTATTTCTTACCAGCCACATTTTAGGAGTTCTGTGTAACTAGCATGTACTGTGTTAGAACAGTTCTAGAATTATATAAGTAGTTTCTTCTTATCCTCAGAAGCAGAATTCCAAAGCCCTCAGTGTGTGCCTGAAATCCCAGATAATACCAGACTCTATATAATGCTGTTTTTTCCTATGCATAAATACCTATGATAAAATTTAATTTATAAATTAGGCACAGTAAGAAATTAACAATAACTAATAATAAAATTATAGCAATATACTATAATAAATGTTACAAGATTGTGGTCCCTCTCAGAATATCTGGTACAGATTGAATGCCTTTTCCATTGTAACTAAGCACTTGTGGCTGTAGCTTTTGCGACTTGAGCTACCACAGCAAAACTAGCACAAGTTCCCCCTGCGCCTCCCCTCCTTTTTTTTTTTTTTTTTTTGCAACTTCATGGATAGAAGTATCATTCTTAGCATAGATCTTAGCAACCTCAGAGTAGAATTTGTTTTCCTGCCCTTATTACATTGAAAACTTTCATCTTGTCACTCAACACAAGAACTTGATGGCTTCCCTTTCCAGATCTGAATCGCCAGCACCACTGCTCTTGGGCTCTGGGGCAGTTGTGAAATAAAGTGAGGGGGACTGGAACGCAAGCCCTGCAGTACTGCAGCAGCTGAGCTAACAACCGGGATGCCACTTAGTAGCCTGTGACCGGGCAGGGTTACCCTGGACACCCAGGCAGGGCGGGACCGGACAAGATTTCATCATGCTACTCAGAACAGTGCGGTTTAAAACTTACAAATTGTTTGTTTCTGAACTTTTGCATCTTTGGATCCCAGTTGACCTGAGGGGTCTAAAACTGGAACCGTGGAGGGTAAAAGTGTGGGTAAAATGGGTACTACTGTAGTCTCTTCCTCCTCTTTCCCCACTACACCAGTGGTTGCTTTCTTGTTTTTAACTATGCATCCTCATCAGAAGTACACATTTGAGGGCGTTAACCATTTTCTTCCCAGACTCCACTTCGGAGATCACAGAACCTTACCAGTTCCAAGGGTTTGGGAACTATCTTTTCTATTTTGCAGTTCCAAATTAAAAATTAACCACTGAATTTGTGTATGTGAGTGTTTTGAAATTTGCCAGTACTTGTTTCTATGATTTATTCTTTTTTCCCACATATTTCAAGGATATAATGGTTTCCTTTATTTAGTAGTTTATGACCTTACTTGTTTTGTTTGACTGTCTTATTCTAACAAGACAGTGAGCCATTTGGGGGTAATTAAAGTCTGAGAAATAGAAACACTGGTGATTTCACCAACTTTCTGCAGTATTTTTTGACACATGTTGAGTTGATGGCCTTTGTTTACTAACTAATGTAACTTTAGTTTCATGTTTAAAAAATTCTTCACTACTTTCTCTCATCTTTGGCACCAAAACGTTTCTATTCTCCCTCATTTCCTATTTTTAAGCAGGGGTATATGTGTACATGCCCACACATACATATATTGAATTCCTGTATCATTTATTTAAACAATTCTGCACCTCACTTTGTTTTAAAAGCAATGTAGTTCCTGCTGTACTGGATAAAAACAAAATTTCCTGCAACTGAATTAAATAAAATTATTTAATTTTGCTGTTACTAAAACTAGTGTTTGATTAGCTCTTAGTTATATGCTGTTTGCTATGATCTGTAATATGTTCCACTTCATTTTTGCTAGTGAGAGTTTCGGTTGGTAATAAAGCTTATCTGTTTTTAATCGCTGCCCTTAGGTTACTTTCCGCACCAGAATCTATCACTGCAACATCAATAGTCAGGGAGTCATCTGCCTGGACATCCTTAAAGACAACTGGAGTCCTGCTTTGACTATTTCAAAGGTTTTGCTGTCAATCTGTTCTCTTTTGACAGACTGCAACCCTGGTAAGTAGATTTTTATTAACACATTCAGTGAGGCTCCGAAAATTGGTGCATTTTTCTCAGTTAGCTTAAGGCTTAAGGTGAATTTGAGAAGTAAATGCTATTGGTAGAAAGATCAGCAAGAAACAGTTTTTGAGAAGCTTATCAATGCCATTTTGGTTAGAATAGACCAGAAATCTCACAGTAACTTCCTCTGGTTTGTTAATGGCATGCTGCCCTGTGATCATTTTCTCCTGGTCGTTGGTGACCCCTGTCCTCTGAATCGCGGAGTTGTCCGGACCCTCCTGAAGAGAGTAATGTTTCTGACAGCGCGCCGCCGCCTCTGCGCCTCTGTGCTGTCATGTGCCTGAGTGCCGCCAGCCGCTCCGCAGGGAAGGGCTTCTTGTTCTCCCTTCTGTTTGGATTATGGTTAGTTTGATTAGACGTGGTCATAGTAGATATTAAAATGATAACTGATGAGAGAGTTAGATTAGGATTATTAAAACTCGGGGATAAAGTCATTAGTGTGTAACTTTTAAGAAATGGTTAACTGCCACATACAATCTTTCATGTGGGTATCTGACTTGAAAAAGTAATGTTTAGGGGTGGAATTTCGCATGTGATATCTTACTAAGTAGTCATTTTGTAAAGAAATTGACTTATTTTTTCCTAAATATTTAATCAACCACCAAAGGCTATTACTGTTATCTTAGACCCAGCAGTTGTACATGTACCATAGATAGATAGTATAGGGATGTGTAGAAGGATATTCATTGTGGCGTTATTTATTAAAGCAAAAGATTGTAAAAAACCCACATGTCCATTAATAGAGGATGTAGCTTAAAGGGATGGCTCTGTGTGAATTAATGGCGAAAACTCTCGAAGATACATTAAGCTAAAAAAGCACGGCACTGAAAAATAGGCAAAAAAATAATATTCTAAATTCTTATAAATATATATAATGTCTCTGGGTAGAGATGCTATAAACGATATAAATCGTTTGCCAGGAAGAGAAACTTCTGAATAATTGGAGGCAGAAAGGAAGAGAGCTTTTTTACACTTTACTGGCTGTTTGATGTGCTTCAAATTTTGTACCACATGTACATAGTGGACCTTCTTGAAAAAGAAGCTCAAAATAAAATTTACATCTCAGATTCAGTTTCCCGCTCAGAATATTATTTAAAACAAAGTGGCAAGTAAGTTTTCAAATGGAGGTAAGGATGATGATTTAAATCATATTATTGTACAGAATAAAAGAAATATTTCATTCTGAAAAGCCTTGCATCATAGGATCTGCATTTGGAAAAATTAATTTTGAAGTAAGACAAATACTGGCACACTTTTCAGTAAAATGCTAAGGGTGAAAAATAGTTTTTATATATTAAAGATATACACATCTTAAAAAATCACACATTTTAAAAGCTTTATTATTTCTTTTTAAAGAGGCTTTTCTAATTTGAATATTAAAATATAAAGATGATTATGTTACTTTAAGCATTTTTCTTTTTGAGAAATTAGCCATTATGTATCAAGATGCTGCTGAAAAATCAACATTTCAGTTCCAGACTGCTAGAACTGAACAGTTAAGACACTGTATAATATCTTCTAATGTTCTTTCCACTTTTCCAGCGGATCCTCTGGTTGGAAGCATAGCCACTCAGTATTTGACCAACAGAGCAGAACATGACAGGATAGCCAGACAGTGGACCAAGCGATACGCAACATAATTCACATAATTTGTATGCAGTGTGAAGGAGCAGAAGGCATCTTCCCACTGTGCTGCAAATCTTTATAGCCTTTACAATACGGACTTCTGTGTATATGTTATACTGATTCTACTCTCTGCTTTTATCCTTTGGAGACTGGGAGACTCCCCAAAAAGGTAAATGCTATCAAGAGTAGAACTTTGTAGCTGTAGATTAGTTCTGTTTAAAACGCCTACTTGCAAGTCTTGCTTCTTTGGGATATCAAAATGTATTTTGTGATGTACTAAGGATACTGGTCCTGAAGTCTACCAAATATTATAGTGCATTTTAGCCTAATTCATTATCTGTATGAAGTTATAAAAGTAGCCGTAGATGATTAGGAATTATGTCATTTGTATTAAACCCAGATCTATTTCTGAGTATGTGGTTCATGCTGTTGTGAAAAATGTTTTACCTTTTACCTTTGTCAGTTTGTAACGAGAGGATTTCCTTTTACCCTTTGTAGCTCAGAGAGCACCTGATGTATCATCTCAAACACAATAAACATGCTCCTGAAGGCATAGTTTCCTGTCGTAATATTTTAAGTCAGTTTTGTTAGAAGGTGTGTCTGAGATGATTGTTGTTGAAATAAAAATGTGAATATGAAGATTGACAACAAAGGACTAGTACAAATAAATCATTTATTAAATGGAAAACATTTGAAATCTTATAAATGTGTAGAGTTTTTTTCCTCTAAGTCCTAATGAGAGAATACATGAACTTAAATATACAGAACTGCATTTTTAACCATTGGTCTCAAAAACACATAAAACTCTACTTTGATGATGTGACATCAAAATAACAAAGTCCTGGCTTACAAGATTTTATATCCAAAATGGTGACTTCTGTCCACCATTGGGCAGTATTGTCAAATAACTTTAATCTGGTATTCCTCTGTGTCTTTCATGCATTTTTTTTTTTTAACTTCTTATCCTGTTCCTGAGTTTTCATGGTGTTTTTTGGTGTGTATTATCATACTTATTATGGCACTTTTCCAGCAGAGATAGATAGCTGGTTGAACGCAAACTTTTGTCTATCCTGAAGGTAGAATAGAACTCCAGATTAGTGTGCAGATATAGCATTAATTCTCAGTTGAAAAAATAGAGAATTTTAAGGGTTTACAGATGATGTGGATTTCTTCTTTCTAGTTATAATTATTAAATACTACACTTCTTACAGGAGTTAATTTACTTTTCAATATTTAGATTGGTCAGCAGAGTATAAATGTTTTCCTCTGGCTGGGATAGTTATTAAGATAATTCCCTGGTCATGCTGCAGGTTTGTAGAATATGGGGATATGTCTTGTCTAGTCCAAAAGTTGGAAATAGAGTACCATCTTAAAATGTGTAGAGTGAAACTCTTAGCATAGAAGTACATTGCTCCAAGATAATAAAGCAAAGCATTTCGAGTTGTACATACCCTCACAAAGAATGATGGACTCCTGTTAGAATACTTGTCAGTAGAAGTCTTAATCCAGGGTAAAATAAAATCACACTTTTATGACTTTCACCTAACACCCCTACTCTCCAAATCTCTCCTTGTTACAAAAGTACACCAAACAGGCTTAGGCCTGTGAAAATCTCTGAGCCTTGAATATTAAAAGCAGTAACTAATAATGAACCTGAGTCATGTCAGTGTGTTGAAAATGGGGATCTTTATGTAAACTCTGAGGATTTCTATGTAGGTGAGGGTACAAAGTAGTTTTTACCCACTTCCACCATTGTACGCCCTGCACCCTAGATTAATAAACTCTCTTGATGCTAGAAAAGTGTTCATCATACTGAATATCAGGATATTTGGGGGATGCAGTTCTTGTACTTCTTTCATTTGCTATGAGCCTATTTACCATCAACCTGCTTACTTGCAGGCTTTGTCAAATACTCACCTGGGGCAGAGTGGAGAGAATTGGTGACATAAACATGTTTGTGGCTCTTCCACAAACTACTATTGTGGCCTTAACTAAGACACTTTCAACTCTTTTGTAAAATGCAAGTTAATTTGATTATTTCCCTGTTCTCTCTTAGTCTTCAAACTCAGTCAGTCTAATCTTATAAAATTTTGTTACGCATGTTCTGCTTTCTTTTGCAGGGAACAGGCCACAGTTTCAAATGGACTGAAAAATAAGTCATTACTTGGGTTCCTTAAAATTCTGAATTTGTAAAAATCTTTTCTATTTCTGATCCACTTCCCAGTTACATAGATATCCATCCATGTTTACTGCAAATAGGGGATTTTTTTTTTTCCTCGTGAAACTTTGCTCTTGAGGTGAATGTGATATTTTAAAACCTAGGTTTTTTTCTCATTAAGAGCAAGTTTTACAAGTTACAGGCCCAAATGTAGTAGTATTCAAGAATAGCGATGGTACCATATACCCTGTTGACCTGGAGTGTTCTAATCTTCACTGTGTGCCCTCAGAGGGCCTCCGTATGCAGTACACACCAGGCTCCGTTTAGTTACTGAGGTGCCTTATATCGTTCAGTATCACCCCAAAAAGCCTTAATAAGAGAGAGGTGCTTTGATGATCTCAGTTGGCAGAATAAAACTGATAGACGAACAGGTTAAATACTTGCCGCAGATTAAACAGCCAGCATGATGTGAGTGGAAGTACAATCCCTGTGCTTCACCAGTAGGCTTAAGTGTGTTTGTTCATAGCATTACAGTTAATATTGAATATATATGTTTATATGTAAAAGCAGGTATACATAGATTAATTGAAAATTTCTGAAAGGTAATCTATTAGTACTGTTTTGCATTTTGGTCAATCCTTATTTTAATCTTCTATTTTAGTCTCAAATGGAACCTTACAAAGTAGCACTTTATTAATTGATTCCAGTGAATATGAGGTACGTTTATTTATCTTCTTAGATATTTGTCATAAGAATACTTTTAATATTGCTGGTTTCTGTTATTTAATTTGAAAAATGAGATAAGTGGTGATATTTTAAATTTATTTAACTATTCCATCACATAGCCACATGAAAAAATTTGTATTGATAAATTTATCATTTATAATAAGATGTATTAGTTATCTAGACATTGTCTTTTTTTAAAAAAAATTTCATCAGGATATTCTCAGGTATCATGGGGATAAAATATAGAGGTTTGACTTGGCCTGTGTATACATTACTCTTTCTAACAAGAACCATGAGGTGTTGTGTACTTGGAGTCAGTCTACTACTTGCCCAAGTGTATTTTTGTAACAATACAAGGATGATTATGTAGTAAAATTCAAGCCAGTTTCAGTCCTGTGTGTAGCTTCACCTATTCACCGGCACTGTAGTCAAGGTAATGCCATACACATTTTCAGTTGACATTTATGGTATGGTCTTTGGATAGAATTATGGTGTGATTTGAAGCACTATTTTCATAAAACTATTGCAAGTTATTTGAAGAGGCTGAGATAATGATTCTACAATAATTATCCTCTTGTGTTTCAGTATTTCTTTAGATAAATAGAATATATGAATAAACCCATTGCCTCCTGTCTAAATTACCAAGTTTTTCAATTAATGCCCAAATAATAGAAAATAATTCATAATTTTAATAGGCAGGTGTTATTTGAAACATCAGTTTTTGGTAACTAGTTTGTTAACTTTTGGGGGGTAAAGTTATTCTGTGATTTAAATGTACTGCTTCAGTGTGTAATGGGATATTTCTACACAGTGGAATGATAGTCCTTTCAAAGTGGTTATGAAATGAATTTGGGGGACTGGTTTATAAACTGTGTTGCCAACAGTGATTAAGTGGTGTTAAAACCTCGTCAGACAGGATGAACCTAGATATTACCGATGAGTACATTTAGAGAAATATAAATTCAGTTTACATCTATAGGTTATCTTGCTGAAGTCCAATGAGGCTAAAGCCAGTTAATTATTCAGGTCTTTTTAACACAGAACATTAATAGCAAATTTTCCCCAAATCTAGTTCCCTAAAGTTTTTCTCAGGTTCAGCTCTTTTGATGAAACCTTTCCGTTTTACTATTGTGTAACTTTAGTCTGTCAGCCTGTTTCTCATTTTCTTTCTTTTCCTTTGGATGGGGTGGGTGGGTGGGGTTGAGGGTTATGCTGTATACCACCTCAACTGACCTCCACTGCGAGTTTATTCTACAAATTAAATTTGCTTATTGAAGGTCCTTTCAGGCACTGTAATACATGCAGAGATGAATACATCCTTAAATAGTTTATCCTTTTTCTGTCCAGATAGATTTTTTCCCTCTTCTTAGCAGAGGAGAACATATCTTTGTTAACGTGTATTCATTTTCTGCTGAACAAGAAATTAAAACAGATGTCTTGGCTGATTTAGCTATGAAAATATTAGTATAATAATTTGGGAAGTTTTATCTCATCTATATGATATTAAACATTCCTAATACTATTTGATGCTTTGAAAATAATCACTGTCTGTCTTTCAAACTACCCTGAATACCTAGTAGCTCTAGCATGCATTTTGGTATTATATTCAGTTTAACACCTTGTGTATTTCTGGATAGTGAGCTTTTGGAGGATAGTATCTGTAGTCCTTGTCTCTCTATCTCAGCCCAGTATCTGTTGTACCATGATAGATGTTTACTGAGTGAATGCATATTATATCATGGGTGTAATCTCTGTAAGGTTGTTCAGGGACCATGTGAAGCATGTCAGTCCTGTCTTTAATTCCCTGTCATGCTGATTCAGTGCTTTATACTTGGTAGGTACTGGATAGTCCTGTTAACGTGAAGTGTGAGAAGTAACAATGGGTTATTTTCATAACTTACTTAGTATCTACTTGTTTAAAATGGAGAATGAATTAATCTTATAATTTTAAAAGTCCTTAATTATGCCAAAATGCTCTCTGCCCTACAAAATGTTCATCATTTCCCATTATCATTACTATTTTATTTGGTATATTTCACCTGCTCCTTTTTACTGATAAGGAAAAGGACACAGTATATATGTATCTGCTTGCAGTATTCTGTTATGGAAATCTAGTAAGAAAAATGAAAAGTGGTAACTTTTGAAAAAATTTCTTTTAAGAGAAATAATTTAGGGAAAAGGAACAAGTATACCCATATAGTATTATGGAGAGGGGCAGTCCTAGAGTGTTGAAAGTTAGTCATTGAAATATTATCCAAATCTTTTAATTTTGTTTTTCTTTCCCATTTCTATCTTCTGTGAGAAAAGACGAATAGAATAGGATAAAGAATCAAATGAGTCATTTTTTTTTCTTTATTGCTCTATTTTTTTCTTTATTGCCCTATGTGTGGATTGGGTAAAAGGTCCCTTAATTCCAGAAGTGTAATTCCAGTTTCTCGTTGTAACATGTGAGTATTTCGTAAGTCGGCTGAGCAAATTCAGGTATATTGTCTGCTTACTGCTCCAGGACCATCTCACACCAAGAGTGGAGAGTGAACCCAGGAAGAAACAGGTTACTGAGCACTGTTGATCACCAAGGGAAGTCCTGATACTCAAGGGGCAAGTGTGTGAGGAATGTTAGAGATTCTCTAAGACTGAGACAGGCATGCTTCTACCAAGTCGGTGTACGAGCATTTCATCCTGTGTAGTGATGAAGAAGAGTGATTATGAGGGATGCAAGGGGTTGCGGGGGTATTAGTGGCACCCTTGCTTGATTCTTACATTATTTTTTAGGAGCACGTTAGCCCACTGCTAAACTCTTTCCCTGGCTACACAACCCCCAAATGGTAAAGGTCATTTTGAGTCATGTGGGACAGCTCTTTTCTTTTGTAATTTTAATGACACACATTCTATTTGTATGTTACGTTTTACTTGATCATGAGCCCCTAAAAATCAGGGATCAAATTCATTTCACTCAGTAAATTAGTAGTTGTGTATTCTGGCCAACATTGGTTTAAGTGCTTAGGATTAGCATTGAACAAGGCACATGAAAATCCCTATCATAGGTCGTTTACTTTCCAGTTCAAGGTGACGGACAGGTTTTTTTGTGGGGGAGAGTTGTATGTATATAATATGTGCTAAGTCACTTCAGTCGTGTCCAACTCTTAGTGGCCCTGTGGACTGCAACCTGACAGGGATTATCTATGGGATTCCCTAAGCAAGAATACTGTAGTGGGTTGCCATTTCCTTCTCCAGGGGATCTTCCCAACCCAAGGATCGAATCCACATCTCTCATGTCTCCTGCATTAGCAAGCAGGTTCTTTACCACTAGTGCCACCTGCGAAGCCCTTGTATTATAAAATATATATATGATGATAAGTGCTATGTCAAAAACTAAAGTAGGGAATATGAGGGAGAGAGGGGAGGGTGTAGTCCAGTTGTAAAAGGGTTATCAGAGAAGCTTAACCAAAAATATCAGCCAAGAGCTGAAGATGGTAAAGGATGAGGGGGGAGGAGGAGTGTGGAAATTCCAGGCAAAAGAAATAGCAAGTGAAAAGACCCAGGAGCCAGGAGCATGCTCAACGCTTGCAGAAAACAGCAAGACCCCGGAGAAGCTGGGGTAGAGTGAGCAACTGGAAGAGTAAGAGGCAAAGTCAAGACTGACCGCTGGCAGTCACATGGGGCCGTTTAGTGTGTTAATAGTGCCTTGTACGGAGTTTGGGTGACCTAAATAAGGTGGAGGCCACTGGAGTGTTGTAGTCAAACAGTGATGGGATTATGACATGTTGTAGAATTTCTGATTACTGTCAGGGAAAAGACTTGGTGGGTTAGAGCTGGCTTAGAGATGCTGATGACATCAACCTGGGTAGCATTAGTGTAGCTAGTAAGAAATGATCAGATTCTGGTTGAAGGTAGCTACTAAGTTTTGCCGACAGACTTAACTGTGTGGTGTGAAAAGTCAAAGTTTGGCACCTGAGAAAACCAGAAGGCTGGAATTGTAGTTAATTAAGAGGAGTCTGGAGGTGGAGCAGGAATGGAGAAAGATGAAGAGCTTCATGTTAACAGGTTAAGTGTGACGTGCCTATGAAACATCACAGGGAGATATCAGAGCAGCAGATATCCAGATCTGGGATTCGGGAGTTAGTTCTGGGTCGTTCACATACATTTGGGATTCACGAGTGGATAGGTGATGTTTACAGCCGTGGGACTGGATAAGATCATCAAGGAAATGAGTGCTGCTAAAGAAGAAAGAAGTCTGGGCACTCCAATTTCAGAAGCCAAGGACACACGGACTCAGCAGAAGAACCCAGGAAGTAGAAGGAAACCCCCAGGAGAGCATGGGGACCCAAAAAGAAAGTGAAGGGTTTCCTGGAGATGGGAATGATCTGCAGCTTCAGATGGGACTGAGGATCCAACTAAGACGCAGATGTGGCCATTTTATTGCTCACCTGATGAGCAGTGGTCATCAGTGACTAAAAAGTGGCAAGATCAAAAGCTCTGTTGGAGTAGGTGCCGAAGGTAACAAACTGTAGACTTCTGACAGTTTTGCAATAGAGAAATGGAGGGTAGTTTTCTTTTTTTAAGATGGGGAGAGTTATACTGTATGTTGATGAGAAAGATAAATGGATAAATGGGTGAGCAGGGCAGAGAAGCAGTGTCCTAGAGAAGATTGTCTGCACTGTTTACTCGGGGTGTTTCCAAAGCTCTACACTCCCCTTGGATCGACCTTTGTTCCTGATAAGACGAGGAGCTCTTGAGTGGGGTATCCCCTTTAAAGCAGTATTGGCCTTCACCAAACTTGAGCTCTCCTACATAGGCAGAAGGAGATGGAATCTAGCATAGAAGTGAAGTGGCTGTTCTTTGCTGGGAACGTAACATCTCATACCACCCATAGTTAGTAGGAGAACAAGCAGATGGCAAGGGGATGGGTCCAGGCTGGAGGTAGATGTGATAGTGGGAAGCTCCCTGTGACTTACACTCCTCTATTAAGTAGGAAGTGGTTGTTGGCTGAAAGGGAGGATGGGGTGACCAAAGCTCATGTGTCTGTGTGAGTCCTCCATGCCCGGGAGAATGGTCATTTATTTTTGAGAGAATAAACGAATGGTTAAGTGAGTTGTCTGTCTAGATGAGCCTTTGATTTTATAGTTACATGGTAATAGTGAATAAGTAATATAGTGAACAAGTACTCAAAATTTCCTTAGTGTGTGGAATGGCCCTTCTTTTTCCTTAAGTATGGCTAGCAACTGATAGCTGAGTTGAATCTTAAGCACCTTAATATTTTCTTTCCTTCAGGTGATTTTCCTCGTCATTGAAGAATCTTACCTTGACACCAAATTTAACTACATTTAAAAATTCAGGTCAACAGATTTAAATGTTTATAACTAATGCTGCTGGAAGTGGAAGGAAGTACATTTCCTAAAGAGCTCATCAAAACCTAGTCAGGAAAAGAGATGTCCTGGGTAAGCAGGGAGAGCTTTCAGGAAGATGGCTTGTCAAAAATCCTTTCTTGCCCATTCAGGTGATTCTAGGAAATGGAGCAAGTCTACTTCGTAGACATGG
Source organism: Cervus elaphus (assembly GCF_910594005.1). Classification (NCBI taxonomy): domain Eukaryota; kingdom Metazoa; phylum Chordata; class Mammalia; order Artiodactyla; family Cervidae; genus Cervus; species Cervus elaphus. Next base: position 19,394,841 of record NC_057847.1, on the reverse strand, counting down.
TGGTGAGAGGAGGACAGAGAGAGGCCAGCTCCCACCCTCTCACTTCTCGCCCTGGTTCCATGGAAAGGCCTTCTGTCTCTCTACCTTACTCTTGGTAGCAGGGCATTTGAAGGGCAAATTTCATTTCCGGAGAGCCCATGGGGCAGTGAGCTATGGACCAGGGCTCATGCCCTCTCGTTTCCCCTTTCCTGCTCCTGTCCTGACTTCCTCATACATAAGAAGTGGAGCATATCTTAGCTTATTTTCTCTGAAAACCTAGTCAGTGACAGACCTAATTGGCTCACCACGCAATTTTGCCTAGAGAGGAAGTAAGAGATACTTTGTCAACTTTTCTCCGTATTGAGTCTTGCTGAACAGTACTTTTGCTGTGTGATGATTGCACCTTTAAATCCAACTCCACTGATTACCTGAGCTGAAGTAGGGTGTGACTCTTTTTAACCTAAATTAATCATCATAATAATCTTTAGAATATCTTACACTTTTACAGGTGGATCTTTGCTGCCTTTTTTCCTTATTTCTGACAGATGTCATGTTTTGGTTCAGTTTTCTCCTTTCCAGTCCCAGGTCTAATTTGGGCCCTTATTTTCAGAAGCCTTTTAAGTTATCCTCTCAGCCATCCACCGGACTCCTAGTCATTCTTCATGCTGCTGTGACATTAATTTTCTAGAGTAAGCACATTCCTTGCTCTTAGACTTCAGTGGTTGCCCATTGTTTTTCAGAATCAAGTCCAAACTCCTTTGAAGCCCAGCTTTCTCTCATGACATCAGTATGCTCCCATGATGAAGCAGCATCTATTTCAGTAGTAGGTTCAGATGCACTTGTTTTTAGTGAAATACCAGAATCATTCTTGCCAATGGCAGCCGTTCTATAACTTAAAAATATTTTGTCAGAGAAATAGCAATAGTGACTCACTGAGAAAACTTCCTTAATCTTCTGACTCTTCTTCAAGACTTTCTGCTCATGGGGCTATAACTTTATGATGCTCTGACATTTTTATAATTTCTTTTACTACAAGCAGTTCAAAGTATTGATGCATATAACCTTGTTGCTGGCTGTGGTAAGTCTCAAGCATCAGAAAATGGATAGCTTAAGATACTTTGCTAGGCACACCAGTATTTTAAATCCAAATTGATATACTTGGTGCTTCAAGACAGATGGTTCATTGCTTGTGAGGCTAAGAGCATTTGGCAGTACTGAAATTGAGCCTTCTGTTCAATCCAGAATAATTCAGTGATGAGTGGGCAACTTTGTACTTTTTTTTTTTTTTTTTTTGCTGGGTTTGAATATTTGGAAGTGTTTTAGCTTACATATTAACTATATGTAAGCGCCTTCATAAAATGACATTCCAAGCATAGGCAAGTACATAATCAGTGGATAAGCACTAAGTTTGGCATATGGTGCCACTTGTTTGTATTTTCATTATAGGGATGTTACTAGTAAGATTAACAAGTATTCAGCCACATTTAAACATGGGCACAAAAGTTTCCAGGTTTAAAGTTAACTGTTCGTTAGGCTCACAGTAGTTAGCATCCAAGGGGAGGATTTTTGGATGACTGAAGTGAGTCGGAAGAAACAGAGGTTTCTAGGTCTCATGTCGGTCATGTCTCTCCAGTTTCACATGATTCCCCTGGTAACACCTCTCCTCGGGTACCTTGCTAGGACAGCGTTTCCTTATTTAAGGCCTGGCTAGAGGATTGCAAAGAACAGCATCTTTAAAGCCCTGTATTTTGTTACTTAAATTAGAAATCATTTTGTATTCTTTTTGATTTGCAGCTTGTTAGAGCTTTCTTAGTAATTAGCTCGGAATGTCTTTTCTCCATGTATTGGCAAAGTAAGACTTACGTAATTCTGTGGTCATTAGGGGACGACTGGGTGTTGGGAAGCCAATAGCCCACAGTGCAGGAACAACCCAGGACGTCTCCAGAGCTACAGCATCAGCGCCGTCATCCCGCAGTCGGCTCTGGGTTTGGGGTTTTGATGGCTGGAGGATGTTGATGGTTAATTTAGCAGAGGGTGCTATGATGTAGAGAAAATATCCACCTCATTTAAGCTTTGGGAAAAGGTTTACTCTGAGCTGGAGTTAAAAATACTGTTTTGCCTGCTCTCTTCATGCTGAAAAGATAGAGAGATCAATAAAAACTTTCCTTGGATCCTGTAAGTCAGACTTGTCTCTATTTTTTCTACATTTCTAGGGAAGCCAAGATCACAAATAAAGGGCATTCTGTATTTTTACTGATTCTATAATGTAAATTCTTTTCCGACAATAAATGTATTGTGAAGGGTACTCTGACCACTTTTCTAGATTGATTTCATATAACACATCCACGGACTGATCTCTTTTAAGAGTCACTTCTTTAGCATCTACAACCTGAACACACCTGGAAGACTTAGTTCCGTCTCCTGTGTAGGGGCATACATGGGACAGCGGAACTGGAAGAGTGCCTCAGGAGGACATGTGCACACCCAAGTGACGCGTTGCATCTCTCAGAATCACTGCCGTCTGCTTACTTAACACAGGGACAGTAACCTCAGCTCTGAGGTCAGGTCCTCTCTAGACTAGGAATCTTTAAAATCATCATTTCTAATGAAATGTCATCGAATAAAACACTTTATCATTGAATAAAATATAAGCTAATTACCAAGAGTTGCCACCTGACACATTTTGACACTTTGTTTTGAAAGAAATTAATAGATCACAACTTTTAAATTTTCATTGTATTATCATTTAGAGTAATTAAAGGTCATTGATGTATTACGATCGTTTCTTTGTGAGTAAAACATTCCAATAGTAATAACTTCAGTTCTCCTGGATCTTCAGTTTCTGAACTCTGAGGCCAAATAACTACCAGCCTGTGATGGAGTAACTAAGCTCTCATTTTCTGTGTACTCTCTTATCCTAGAAGTAGAATTATTATTTTTTTTTTTTACGTCGCTGGGTCTGAATTTTCTCAATTATATAATAAAAGAAAAAGCAGTGAACAACACTGCAGAAACATAGTGATGGGGAAAATGTGTTTAGTAGCAAAACACTGGGCAGTGTAAAGTATCTGGAAAGACTTTTTAAGCAGTAAAACAATACAGTTGCAAATTGTATGGATAATTACATGTTTGAGTACAGCATGAAGCTTCACTGTTAGAACACTGTTTTTGCTTGTGCTAATAGGTTGTGTCGCATCTTTTTTTGTTGTTTTTTGTTTGTTTTTGTCTCTGGGCTCTGAAGATTGAAGTTTGCTATTAATTGCCAAGAAGGACATAAGTGAGTATATTTCTTTTTTTATTAATTTAGCAGACTGATGATACCTATTTATATGAGTATTCGATTATAATTTAAGTAATGTAGCTGCCATAATATTCTTCTAGATTTTACACTTGAGAGGTGGTCTGGTCTAATCATTTCCAGGTGATTCTTCTGAGTCTCAGACACAAATGAAAGAGAGGAGTTAAAAGAATTTAGAATCATTCTGGGTGTGGTGGGAACAAACTCATGCACATTCTTTTCTAGAGAAAAATCACACATGTCCTCATCCTTGAGGTTTCTTTTAATTCTATTTTTCCTCCAGACCAACAGTAAGATGTTTTTACTTTTTTTTTTTTTTCCAGAAGAGGTGTGGTGGAAGGGTCTGCCAGAACCAGAGGCTAAGCACACAGCAGGGTAAAACAAACTCTTTATTCCAGCTTCCAGAATGCATCCTCTTCGGCCTTCCCTGTTCATTGGACTAAAGCTGTTACGCAGTGGTGTCAAGAACTGTCATCCACTGGCTGAAGCTCAGTAGAAAACAAGGAAGCAGGCTGGTTTAGATCCAGTAGGAACAACTTGACTCAGATCTTTGCACTTTCACTAAGAAGGGTGGGGGGTGAGGAGACAAAATTTACATTTGTACTGAAGCTGATGTGATGTGATTGTGACAGTCTTCCAATCAGTATTTGTTTATCTTAATTTAGTCACCTGTTAAAAATGTGAGGGTCAAATTTACTTCCTCTCAAGGCCACTCTACGTACACTTCTTTGTAGTCTTTGGAAGGGATGGCAAGGCAACAGCCATGCTTTAATGATGGTGCTAGATGTTTACGAAAGCTAGGTGTAATAGTAGAAACATTGTATATTTTTATTCCAAAGTAAATGCAGTGTATTACATTATATTTAGATAAATGCTCAGGGATAAGCCAGAAATCTTACAGATACATTGCTTAAAGACATTTTCCCTCTGGATTTAATAAAATTCTGGTACACAGAGGTACAAAATGTAATTCATAGACGTAATGAAAAAAACCTAGAAAACTCACTTCCCGCGTGTTTTCCTTCCCTCCCCTCCCCTCCTGTCCCTTTCCTCCTCTTCTCCATCCCACCCTCCAGTCTTGCTTGCCTTCATTGCAGGAGGAAAAAAAAAAAAGAGCAGGTGACCACATAATTAGGTCGTCGCCTTAAATTCTGGATTAGTGGGAGATCCTTCCTGCAAGACCTCCCTCAACTGCAGTGCTGAACAGACAACTTTTTGCCACCCCCGTCTGCATCCTCCCACTACTTCTGATTACATGTCTTGAGAATCCGCCAACATTTTTAACTGATCAAGTGAAAAATGCACAGGAAGTGTGCCAGTTATTTAATTTGTTTGTGTATTTTCTTGATGCATTGCATAAAGACCCAAAGGTAGTTTTGCTTCCCTCTGCCCTCACTAGAACTGCGGTTACTGTGGAGGGGGTGATACTCCATAGCACACCATAAATCTCCACTAGATGTCACTGTGTCACCAAACGGAACCAGCATGCTCTCCTGATCTGTTCCTGAAACAGCTTGTTAACCAGAATGGTACAGACAAGTTTTAGTATACAGGTTAATAAGTTATATTTGTCAATGGATAGTAATAAAAATGAAATCTTCAAAAAATTTAGTACCTTTCATCTGAGGATTTCAAAATGTTTTGCTTATATTTGGGTTTTTTGCCATAAGAGCCCCAAAGAGATAGAATGCAAATATTCACTTTACATTTTACAGTAAAGTAAAGCAAGAGGACAAAATGATTGGCTCAAGATCACATAGACGATATCTGAATAAACCCAGGCTGGTATTTCTGCCATCACAGAATCTACTCTACATGTGTACTTAGATACAGATGCCCTTTATCATTTATATTTAACTGCTTTGCCTTAAAAACAAGCTCAAGAAAAATGGAAGAATAGTTAAGGATGATGAAAGATTATTGATACGATTAGTATGGGGATGTTTCATGTGTAATTTTAAGGTTTCATAAAGACTGCGCAAAGAATATGCTGAACAACCTAGATGAAAACTTTGAGAATTCACAGCAGTGTTTTACCTGTGCTGTTTTACAGACGGTGAGCTCGGGCCACTGTGAGCCTTGTCTCAGCCGCTGTGCTCAAGTGTGGGAGGAAAAGCGGCTATGATTTGGTCTGGAAGGTTGCAGCTCTTGGGTATGATGGGATTCATGGACATAACTGCATATTGTAGGTTTTTCACTGTATAATTTTCTTTAAGAGGAATAAACACAAACTCCTGTATATTAAGACTTAAGTGATTTTCTCAAAATTGTATAAAGACACAAGTTAAAGCTGTAAAGGTTATGTTTGTGGATAAAGATTAAAAACACATAAAATGGCAAGTTAGGGTGGTGTGATTATGGGCAAATTCAATTTTTTCTTTATGGGGTAATATTATTTCTACAATAAATAAAAAGGGAAAATGGTTTTTATTGTAAAAATTCACCACAGTCTCCACTTTAGAAAGGCTTATTCCTATCAGTGGAGGTATATTGTATACAGCTGAAATTCAAAAGGTATAGTTGATTTATTCACTTCAAATGTTTTAATCAGAGAAACCAAGGTTGAACTGGCAGAAGTACATATTTTCAAACTTGACTGTGTACTTCAGGTGAAAATAAATGCTTGCCCCATCCCAGCAAGCTGTTTGCTGCAGTGTTCAGCGCATTGTCAGTATTCATACTGATGAAAAATGTTTAATAAATGTAGCTCTCTTCAATTTGTGTCTTTATTTGAATGGTGCAAGGTTAAAAGAGTTGCCAGTAAAGTTCAAGAGATTTCTCAAAATTAAAAATTATAGTAGCTATTAATTTTGCATGCTTAGACCTATGTTTTGGTTGAGAACCTGTATTTATCAAACCATGCATAGATCAGATTGGAGTATTACATGACACTTTGCGTATGTGAAAGAAAACATGTACTTTTATCATGGCTCATTTCAGTAATCACAGCGTAGCCACCATTGAATTAGGTATAAAAACTTAACGTGCAATAATAAAACGTACACAACTGATCTCTGATTATCCATTGGCAAAGTCAGGCATGTGTATTAGAACTGCCTAGAAAACTTTGTAAAAATCGCATTTCCCAGCTACCACCCCCATCCTGTAGTCACAGATTTCCAGATTTGGTGGTGGGATGAGTGGGTAGAGGAGGCAAGCGTGCGCAATACCAGGACTTTTCAGGGTGCTGCAAAGTACTAGTGCCTGTAAGGCCCTCAAAGTCACTCCCAACCCAGGTATGCCCTCTGTTTGAGTTAATTCTTTGGACTCCTGGAGCTGCCAAAATGTAGCCTAAAACACCTTGAATACTTGACTCATGGTTGGCTACAGTTATTAAATAGTTGTAACAAACCTAGGTGAATGGAGATGATTAGACTGCCATTTGGAGGTGAACTCTGTTCAATCAATTCTTGTTAAATAGAAAGGTAAGGAATCCAGCAGGGAGACCTGACCAGCTCGGCCTCCCTCATACCTGTTCTGTTCAGTTCAGTTCAGTTGCTCAGTCATGTCCACTTCTTGGTGACCCCATGGACTGCAGCACGCCAGGCTTCCCTGTCCAACACCAACTCCCAAAGCTTGCTCAAACTCATGTCCATTGAGTCGGTGATGCCATCCAACCATCTCATCCTCTGTTGTCCCCTTCTCCTGCCAGCATCTTTCCCAGCATCAGGGCCTTTTCCAAGGAATCAGATCTTTGCATCAGGTGGCCAAAGTATTGGAGCTTCAGCTTCAGCGTCAGTCCTTCCAGTGCATCTTCAGGACTGATTTCCTTTAGGATTGACTGGTTTGATCTTGCAGTCCAAGGGACTCTCTCAAGAGTCTTTTCCAAAAGCATTAATTCTTCAGTGCTCAGCTTTCTTTGTCGTTCAACTCTCACATCCATACATGACTACTGGAAAGGCCATACTTTTGACTATATGGACCTTTGTCAGCAAAGTAATGTCTCTGCTTTTTAATATGCTGTCTCAGTTCAGTTCAGTTCAGTTGCTCAGTCATGTCCTGACTCTGTAACCCCATGGACTACAGCACGCCAGGCCTCCCTGTCCATCACCAACTCCTGGAGTTTACCCAAACATGACCATTGAGTCGGTGATGCTATCCAACCATCTCATCTCTGTCGTCCCCTTCTTCTCCCCACTTCAATCTTTCCCAGCATCAGGGTCTTTTCAGATTAGTCAGCTCTTCTAATCAGGTGGCCAAAGTATTGGAGTTTCAGCTTCAGCATCAGTCCTTCCAAAGAATATTCAGGACTGATATCCTTTAGGATATACTGGTTGCATCTTCTTGCAGTCCAAGGGACTTTCAAGAGTCTTCTCCAACACCACAGTTCAAAAGCATCAGTTCAACGCTCAGCTTTCTTTATGGTCCAACTCTCACATCCATACATGACCACTGGAAAAACCATAGCCTTGACTAGATGGACCTTTGTTGACAAAGTAATGTTGCTGCTTTTTAATATGCTATCTAGGCTGATCATAATTTTCCTGCCAAGGAGTAAGCATCTTTTAATTTCATGGCTGCAGTCACCATCTGCAGTGATTTTGGAGCCCCCAAAAATAAAGTCAGCCACTGTTTCCATTGTTTCCCCATCTATTTGCCATGAAGCGATGGGACCAGATGCGATGATTTTCGTTTTTTGAATGTTGAGTTTTAAGTCAACTTTTCTACTCTCCTCTTTCACTTTCATCAAGAAACTCTTTAGTTCTTCGCTTTCTACCATAAGGGTGGTGTCATCTGCATGTCTGAGGTTATTGATATCTCACCCAGCAATCTTGATTCCAGCTTGTGCTTCATCCAGCCCAGCGTTTCTCATGATGTACTCTGCATATAAGTTAAAGAAGCAGGGTGACAATATAGTCTTGACGTACTCCTTTCCCAATTTGAAACCAGTCCATTGTTCTGTGTCTGGTTCTAACTGTTGGTTCTTGACCTGCATACAGATTTCTCAGGAGCGTCCCAGAAAACCTATATCCTCTCTACCAGTTTCCCCCTGTGCCTGGAATCCTGCTATAAGATTCTTTCTTGGACTTAAAATACAGGTATCTTCAGAAATCTTTCCTTTTCGTTACTGATAGTACAGGAATTAATAACACATGTAGTTTTATCAGTTTTGTTTCATTTTGTTTTGAATTTTTATCAGGAACTCTATAGCTTCTTAGCTCAGGAAAATAGTGATTTTCACTCACCCCTGACACCTGGCTGAAGCAAGTTGTTGGGTAAATGAGGATTTGGAGAAGAGAAAGATCAAAAAAAGCCCAGAACATTCTAACTACTATTTGAGAGGGTGGGCAGGGAGGAGGGGGCGGGGGCTGATGGCCCAAGGCAGTGCCCTTTTGAGAACAGAGGAGATCTATTAACTAAAATGCTGAGTCATTGGAGGGCTGGGCAGGGGCGTCTTCCTCGCAAGCTCCCAAGGTGGGGCCCCTGCTGCTGCTGTGGAGGGACTTCATTTTTCTCCTCTGGTCTCTAGCTAAAGTTCCACATCCAGTGCACGGGTCCAGAAGTCGTTGTTGCTCTTCGGTGAGTATGGGGATCACCTGGAGAGCTCCTTGAAGCAAATTCCTGGGCCCTATGTCAGAGCTTCTGATTGGTGGAAGGCCACGAATTTGCCTTTCCAACTGCGGGCTGCCTGGTACTGACTTTGAGTGGTGAGCTTTACACAACATATCTCCAGGCAGCGTCTGCAACCCTGGCAAAGCAGCCAATATGATATCCCAGCATAAGCTGAAGTTCTAAGATGTGGGCGTTTTCTGACATGCTGCAAAGATGAGCCCAACTCTGGTTTCCAAAGCGTATCATCGAGGAATCTCTGCTGTTCAGTCTCTCGTGGTGGTGTCCTTCTTGTCTTCTTAAGCTTAGACACACAGGAAGATCGAAATTTTTTATTGATGGCTTGTGTGCCAAGGTATCAGGAGGATAAAGAACAGAAATTCAGTAGGCATAGAACCTCAAAATCATTTTTGTCAGTTTCCTGGCCATGGTAGGTTGAATTGGTTGAAATCCACAACCTAATGACAGATGCTCAGCAGGAGTTAGGAATGATACTGTTTTAAATGTAGCAGGCTTTTCTTGGCAAAATCTCTTAAGAACTTTTATAGAGATATTTTAAGAACTTGGAAATTCTTAGGAGTTTTTTTTATTTGTTTTTTTGTTTCTGAAATTTAAGAATTAAACACTGAAAATACATTGAAAAAGCATTCATAGACTACTGGAAAAAACTTCTTAAATTTCTTGTCTCCTTAGAACAATGCTTATTATATTATGGCTAAGCTAAAGGATAAAGATGAGGCTAATTATAAAATAGCTTCCCAGGTGGGTCAGTAGTAAAGAATCTGCTTGCCAAGCAAGAGATGCGGGTTTGATCTGTGAATCAGGAGGATCCCCTGGAGAAGAGAATAGCAACCCACCCCTGTATTCTTGCCTGAAGAATCCCATGGACAGAGGAGCCTGGTGGGCTATAGTTCACAGGTTCGCAAAAGAGTGAGACGTGACTAAACAACATGTATAAAATATTTTAACTTGAAAGAGATTTCAGTCTTTATTATTGAAACAGCTTAAAATACAAAACTTAGATTATTGCTTGCAACCAGCAGCTCCCTTTCCATTTTCATCAGTTCTTTTTTCTCCAGTATCTTTGTGTCATTATCCTTATGAGAAAATATGGTTACAGTTCTTCAACCTTCATATAGCAGTATTTAATAATAATTACTTCAATTTAAGGATTATCAAAATTTGTCTCAAAAATTAACTATACTAAATATTAAAAATATTTTTAAAGCATGTTAAATATAGAGGTTTTTTCACCTTTAAATCAATTTTACTTTTATTAATATGTAGCTATCCTCTTTGAGTCATCGTGTGCTGTGACTTGTAAAGTTTTTCTCAGCGGGCATGCATTTAAGAGCATTAGCTTATTAGCTCATTGGAGATTTGTGAGAACTGATAAATAATAAAGTATCCCGTGCCACAGCTGAGTATTACAATTGGAAATAGCTAAGAAACTTTGGTTACAAAACAACACGTATTATATGAAATGACGGTAATAAGATTTGTCAAATGTTGCTTGTTAGAGTCTGGTCTGCTTAGCACTGCTAATCTCAATAAATCTATTGAGAGCACATTTCTTTTCCTTCCATATTTATAGAAACCTCTAGGACATTTACTGTAGTGGATGGATTTCTTAGGTAATGTTCAGTTTTAATAATTCAGTTACGTTAACTACTGTTCTTTCTCTATAAGATTTTCAAATGGGATGACTTTACCCAACAACACAGTCCAATTTCCTTTGTTATATGTTGTCCATAAGCAGGCTTTTTTATTAGCAGAAATCACTATAGTCCGTAACTAGGGTATTATTTGTGTGTCTGTTTGGCTATACATCGTCCTCACATGTGCTTCTGAACACATGTGCACAAGGAGCATGCCTTACTCGCAGCTCAAGAACTGCTTTTTATTAGTTGTAATTTACTATGAACGAGTTTTCTAAACTCACAGGTAGCAGATACTATTTCTCCAGGTCGTCAGTCTCAGGGGCCATTCAGAATGTATGTTAATGGTTAATTTTGTCCTTTGGTCCCTCAAATGTCTCTAGTTCAAGTAAAGGAAAGGTGATTGCTTGGAAGTCTTCTAGCTGCCATCTGCCTTCTGTTAAAATGTGGCTGCTTTGCCTTTCTCTCTCTGAATTCCTACGATAAGCCTGGCAACCCATGGGCTGTGGCTGCTGCTGCCTCTGCCCACAGCCCCCAACCCTTGTGCTTGGATCCATCACTTCACACAAAGCCTGCATCTTCCATGATGGAAGCTATTAAGTCTTGAGAAGCAACAGCTCCTCCATATCACGAAACCATACTTTTCTGCTTCCATTGCTGATGAGCTTGGCAGCTCTCTGTAGCTGGAGACTATTGGAAATCTTGTTTGCCTCATCCTAGACTATGAGTAGGCTCCTTGGAAACACAGTCGTCCTTCTGCAATCAGAATCTAACAATGATGGACACATTTGTGCCCTTAGTATATCTTCTGAACAAAGCATATTGGAGAGGTTATTTTCTACTTCTGTCCTAGGGACTTGAAGCTTCCATTTTGCTCCTCCTGGTAAAGTTGAACCTCCTCCCCACCCCTCTGCTGAATCCCATCATCAAAGGAGCTTGCTAGCCAGGCTTCTGAAATTGTTTTATGAGTTATCTCTCAGCATTCTCAATGCAAGCCAACCTGAGCGTTCTCTCCTAGCTCTTGCAGGGAGATGTGTGGTCATCAGCTAGGCTGTGTCCTCGCTATGTGGCCTGGCCACCCACATGTCTCCCACTTCTGGGCATTATTTTCTGTGAGAGGGCAAGCGGCTTTTTGACTAGAGAAATGTGCATTCCTTAAAATGCAACATGAAGGAAATAAATGTTTTGCATTAAATTTGTTTCTACATTTAACCTTATTGCTATTTGGGGGAGGGGGTTGTAGATATAAAATGTTTCATGAGTTTTCTGAACTTGAAATAAAAATCCTTGGGCTGTCTGTACCATTTCCATTTCTTTCTGTCTTTAATAGGAAAACTTTGTTTTAGACCTTAAGAGCATGCTTGGCTTCTCCCCACCCCAATTTTCATCAAGATGCGGTGAGTGGGGCTACTCATTGCAGCGGCTTCTCATTGCGGAGTATCGGCTCTGGGGCACGTGGGCTTTAGCACATGTTTTAGCATGTGGGATCTTCCCAGTCCAAAGGTCAAACTCATGTCCCCTGCATTGGAAGGTGGATTCTTAACCACTGCACTGCCAGGAAAGTCCCAGCAAAACATTTTTAAAGGCAAGGTGAGGGAGGGGCATCCCAGGGTATGTGATCAGCTCATAGGCAATTCTCTGATTGATAGTGAGGTAACAGGGCAGTGCGTCACAGGGGTTAACATCAGCAATCCCTAATCTTCAGTAGGCTGGGGGGGGGGGGCAGGTGGGGCTACATGGTGGGGGTTTCAGCATCTGTAAAACAACTCAGGGAATGGGTATCAGATGCTCTTATATAGACACTGCACGGAGCTACAGCAGAGGATATGGGGTAGAGGTCTGTCCCTGGGAGGCTCCATAGGGTCCTACTTGGTTACAGTTTTATGCTCAGTAGAGAATTATGATTTGATTGTTACTCTAAAGCTTTTAACAAGGTTTTGTTTTACTAGTTTATGGGGAGCAGACAAAATTTGATTAGTTAAGTTTATCAATATCACCCAGTAAGACAGTCATGTAGTGTGGCAGTTAATTACATGGGCTGTTTATCTTGAGTAAATTACTTAACTTCCCTGGCTTAAAATTTTCATCTATAAGGTATACATTACAGTAATACGTATTTTTTAAGGTTGCTGTAATGAGGTACAGGTTGTCCGAGATGCTGAAAACTCAGCCTCTGTGTACCAGTGCTGAATTGAATCTTGGAGACAGTTTTGGGTTAAGCTGGACAGAATAGCTTTATTACTTTGCCAGGCAAAAAGGGACACAGCGAGCGCCTGCTCTCAAACTGTGTATCCCAACCTGGGAGACTTTGATGAGGAGTTTTATAGCAGTGGTTGAAGGGCAGAGTTAATGGGAAGATTAGAAGGTCTGTGTAGGGCCTGCACTCCTTTAATCTAGTCTCCGGTAATCTCTTGATGAGTTTCTCTAGTTTTTTTAATCTGACCTCAGGTGGTCTTCTCTGGAATGAAGAATGCTAACTTCACTTGTTCTTGTGTTCATTTGTTCTTGTTGTTGAGTAGCTAAGCCCTCACCAGCTCTTTGGGACCACAAGAGCTGCAACATGCCACGCCTCCATCCTTCACTATTTCTCGCAGTTTACTCAAACTCAGGTCCATTAAGTCGGTGATGATATCCAACCATCTCTCCTCTGTTGACCCTTTCTCCTCCTGCATTCTATATCTCCCAGCATCAGGGTATCTTCTAATGAGTCAGCTCTACCAACCAGGTGGCTAAAGTATCAGAGCTTCAGCATCAGTCCTTCCAATGAACACCCAGGACTGACCTCCTTTAGGATGGACTGGTTGGAGCTCTTTGCAGTCCAAGGGACTCTTAAGAGTCTTCTCCAACACCACAGTTCAAAAGCATCAATTCTTCAGCGCTCAGCTTTCTTTATAGTCCAATTCTCACATCCATACAAGATTACTGGAAAAACCATACCTTTGACTAAACGGACATTCGTCAGCAAAGTGATATCTCTGCTTTTTAATACTCTATCTAGGTTTGTCCTCCTTTAGGATGGACTGGTTGGAGCTCTTTGCAGTCCAAGGGACTCTTAAGAGTCTTCTCCAACACCACAGTTCAAAAGCATCAATTCTTCAGCGCTCAGCTTTCTTTATAGTCCAATTCTCACATCCATACAAGATTACTGGAAAAACCATACCTTTGACTAAACGGACATTCGTCAGCAAAGTGATATCTCTGCTTTTTAATACTCTATCTAGGTTTGTCAAAGCTTTTCTTCCAAGGAACAAACATCTTTTAAATTTCATGGTTGCAGTCACCATCTGCAGTTATTAGGTAGCCCAAGAAAATAAAGTCTGCTGTTGTTTCCATTGTTTCCCCATCTACTTCACGTGATGTGTTGGGAACATATGTCATAATCTTAGTTTCTGAATGTTGAGTTTTAAACCAGCTTTTTTTACTTTCCTCTTTCACCTGCATCAGGCAGCCCTTTAGTTCCTCTTTGCTTTCTGCCATTAGTGGTATTATCTGAGGCTGTTGATATTTCTCTCATCAGTCTTGATTCCAGCTTGTGCTACATCCAGCCCAGCATTTTTCACAATATGCTCTGCATAGAATTAAGCAGCGTGTCAATATACAGCTTTGACATACTCCTTTCCCAATTTTGAACCAGTCCATTTTTGCATGTCCTGTTCTAACTGTTTTTTCTCAACCTGCATACAGGTTTCTCAGGAGGCAGGTAAGGTGGTCTGGTATTCCCATGCCTTTAAGAATTTTTTATAGTTTGTTGTGATCCACACAGTGAAAGGCTTTAGCATAGTCAGTGAAGCAGAAGTAGATGTTTTCCTGGAATTCTCTTCCTTTTCCTATGATCCAACAGATATTGGCAATTTGATTTCTGGTTCCTCTGCCTTTTCTAAATCCAGCTTGTGCCATCTGAAAATTCTCAGTTCACACACTGTTGAAGCCTAGCTTGAAGAATTTTGAGCATTATCTTGCTAGCATGCGAAATGAGTACAATTATGCAGTAGTTTGAACGTTCTTTGACATTGCCTTTCTTTGGGATTAGAAAGAAAACTGAACTTTTTCACTCCTGTAGCCACTGCTGAGCTTTCTAAATTTGCTGACATATTGAGTGCAGCACTTTAAGAGCATCATCTTTTAGGAGTTGAAATAGCTCAGCAGGAATTCATCACCTCCATTAGCTTTGTTCATAGTAATACTTCCTAAGACCTACTTAACTTCACATTTGAGGGTGTTTGGCTCTAGGTGAGTGACCACACCATTGTGGTTTTTTTGGTCTTTAAGACCTTTTTTTATACAGTTCTGTGTACTGTTGCCTCTTCTTAATCTTCTTAACCTCTTCTTAATCTTTTCTGCTTCTGTTAGTTATTTGCCATTTCAGTTCTTTATTGTGCCTGTGTTTGCATGAAATGTTCCCTTGCTATCTCCAGTTTTCTCGAAGAGATGTCTAGTCTTTCCCGTTATAGTCTTTTCCTCTGTTTCTTTGCATTGATCACGTAGGAAGGCTTTCTTATCTCTCCTTGCTATTCTCTGGAACTCACATTCAGTTGGGTATGTTTTTCCCTTTCTGTGCCTTTTGCTTCGCTCTTTTCTCAGCTGTTCGTAAGGCCTCCTCAGACAACCGTTCTGCATTCTCGTATTTCTTTCTCTTGGGACGGTTTTGGTCACCACCTCTTATACAGTGTTGTTTTCAGTCACTCAGTCATGGCCAACTCTGTGACCCCCATGGACTGCAGCACACCTTCCTTATCCATCACCATCTCCCAGAGCTTGCTCAAACTCATGTCCATTGAGTCATTGATGCCATCCAACCATCTCATCCTCTGTCATCCCCTTCTCCTCTTACCTTCAGTCTTTGCCAGCATCAGGGTCTTTTCTAATGAGTCAGCTCATCGCATCAGGTGGCCAAAGTACTGGAACTTCAGCTTCAGCATCAGTCCTTCCAATGAATATTCAGGACTGATTTCCTTTAAGATTGACTGGTTGGATCTCCTTGCAGTCCAAAGGACTCTCAAGAGTCTTCTCCAACACCACAGTGCAAAAGCATCAATTCTGCGGTGCTTAGCCTTCTTTATGGTCCAACTTACACATCCATACAGGCTACTGGAAAACAATAGCTTTGACTAGGCAGACCTTTGTTGGCAAAGTAATAATGTCTTTGCTTTTTAATATGCTGTCTAGGTTTATCATAGCTTTTCTTCCAAGGAGCAAGTGTCTTTAAATTTCATGTCTGTAGTCACCACCTGCAGTGATTTTAGAGCCCCCAAAAATAAAGTTGCTCACTGTTTCCATTGTTTCCCCATCTATTTGCCATGAAGTGATGGGACTGGATGCCATGATCTTTGTTTTTTGAATGTTGAGTTTTAAGCCAGCTTTTTCACTCTCCTCTTTCACCTTCACCAAGAGGCTCTTTAGTTCCTCTTTTTCTGCCATATGGGTGGTGTCATCTGCATATCTGAAGTCATTGATATTTCTCCCTGCAAACTTGATGCCAGTTTTTGCTTCATCCAGCCTGGCATTTTGCATTATATACTCTGCATATAAGTGAAATAAGGAGGGTGATAACATACAGCCTCATTTCTCATGATGTACTCTGCATAGAAGTTAAATAAGCAGAGTGACAATATATAGCCTTGAAGTACTACTTTCCCAGTTTGGAAACTAGTCTGTTGTTCCATATCTGGTTCTAATTGTTGCTTCTTTGTCAGGAAGCATTTAACAGGAGGCTTCCTGTGTGCTGTTTTGGATCTGTCAGGAAACCTTTGGCCCTTATTAATTCCTAAATATTCAGGAATTAAGAGGAGAGGCATGCCTTTCCCAGGGCTGAGGAATCCAGGCATTTCCTTTGTTAGTTTCTCATTATGGTGATAAGTACCCTCTTCTCTCTTTAATAGGGATCACCTTGTGTTTTGTAAGTCTGGAATTTTAATCGTTATCTTTGCTGAGAATAACTACCTTGTAAGACAGTATATATGCCCACACCATGTTGATTAAAACACCTTTGCTCCATCAGCGCTTTGGTCCCCGGGTCTTTCTTTCCTTCTCTATGTCTTTCAGGCTAATTTTTGGAGCGTGGAGGCCCACTGAGCTCACTTTTTTGCCTGGGCTTCTAAGACCCTCTCGAGAAAGTGCCTGTGCCTTCACCCCCTCGAGAGGGCGCCTGGTGCCTCCGTGCAGCAGCGCGAGCTCTGAGAACAGGGCTTTATTGGCTCTCCGCGTAAACCAGGGGATGTCAGCCTCTTTCTCTCTCTTACTTTCTTATCGTCAACTCCCAACCAACACTTCTTGACCTGCAAACAGATTTCTCAGGAGGCAGGTAAGGTGGTCTGGTAGGCCCGTATCTTTAAGAATTTTTCCGCAGTTTATTGTGATCCACAGAGTCAAAGGCTTTAGTGTAGTCAATGAAGCAGAAGTAGATGTCCTTCTGGAATTCTTGCTTTTTCTATGATCAATTTGATGTTGATGATTTGATCTCTGGTTCCTCTGCCTTTTCTAAATCCAGCTTGAACATCTGAAAGTTCTCGGTTCATGTATTGTTGAAGCCTCGCTTGGAAAATTTTGAGCATTACTTTGCTAGCATGTGAAATGAGTGCAATTGTGTGGTAGTTTGAACATTCTTTGGCATTGCCCTTCTTTGGGATTGGAATGAAAATGGACCATTTCCAGTCCTGTGGCCACTGCTGAGTTTTCCAAATTGCTGACATATTGCACACAGCACTTTAACAGCATCATAAGGATTTGAAATAGCTCAGCTGGAATTTCATCGCTTCCACTAGCTTCATTCATAGTGATGTTTCCTAAGGTGTACCATGTTAGGAACCTCCATCTATATCTCTTTAGACACTCTGTCAGATATGATCCCTTGCATCTATTTGTCACCTCCACTGTAAGGGATTTGATTTAGGTCATACCTGAATGGCCTAGTGGTTTTCCCTACTTTCTTCAATTTAAGCCTGAATTTGGCAATAAGGAGTTCACAACCTGTGTCATAGTTAGCTCCCAGTCTTGTTTTTGCTGACTTTATAGAGCTTCTCCATTTTCAGCTACAAAGAAGATAATCAGTCTGATTTCAGTATTGACCATCTGGTGATGTCCATGTGGAGAGTCATCTCCTGTGTTGTTGGAAGAGGGTGTTTGCTGTGACCAGTACATTCTCTTGACAAAACTCTGTTAGCCCTTGCCCTTCTGCATTTTATACTCCAAGTGCAAATTTTCATGTTACTCCCAGTATCTCTTGACTTCCTACTTTCCATTCCAGTTCCCTATGATGCAAAGGACATCTTTTTTGGTGTTAGTTATAGAAGGTCTTGGAGGTCCTCATAGAACCATTTGACTTCAGCTTCTTCGGCATTAATGGTTGGTGCACAGTCTTGGATTACTGTGATGTTGAGTGGTTTGCCTTGGAAAGAAACAGATCATTCTGTCATTTCTGAGATTGCACCCAAGTACTGCCTTTCAGACATTTTTGTTAAGCTGAGGGCTACTCCATATCTTCTATGTGATTCTTGCCCACAGTGGTAGATACAGTGGTCATCTGAATCTAATTCACCCATTCCTGTCCATTTTACTTCACTGATTTCTAAAGTGTCAGCATTCACCCGTGTCATCTCCTGCTTGACCATGTCCAATCTGCCTTGACTCATGGGCCTAATATTACAGGTTCCTATGCAATATTATTCTTTACAGCATTGAACTTTAGTTTCCCACCAGACACATCCACAGCTGGGCATCATTTCTGCTTTGGCCCAGCCTTTTCATTATCTGGAGCTATTTCACCACTCTTCCCCAGGAGTATATTGGCCATGTACTGACCTGGGGGGCTGATCTTCCAGTGTCAGATCTTATTTCCTTCTCATACTGTTCATGGTGTCCTCAGGGCAAGAATACTGAAGTGGTTTGCCATTCCCTTCTCCACGTTTTGTCAGAACTCTCCACCATGACTTGTTCGTCTAGGATGGCCCAGCACAGCATGGGTTATTATTTCATTGAGTTACATAAGGCTGTGATGCATGTGATCACTTTTGGTTAGTTTTCTGTGATTGTTGTTTTTATTCTGGAGGTTCTGAGATTATAGATCTTGTAGAAGTCAAAGATATTATTATGTGTATTCCTTAGTGTTGAAGCCAGGTCCTGCCCCAAGGCGGCTGTATTATTTCTTGGCTGTTTCTCCCTTGTCTGTGGGTCCCCTTCCTTCCCTGATTAACAACTGTTTGACTCTGCCCTTTGAGAGTCAGGAAGGTCATGAAATCTGGAATCTGTTACCCACAAACTAGGAATGGGAGACTGAAAGGCTTCCATGCCCAGGAAGACCACAGGGTCCTGCTTGGTTTCATCAGGAGCGTAGCGTAACTTGACTTGAGCCTAGCATGAATTAGGTGCTCCATCAGTATCAGTTACTGAGTTTTTGGAATGTATGATAAGTTCCTCATAATTTTTATTTTCAGAAAAGTAACTCTATTTTCTAGACAGCCTAACTAGTTCTTTTTCTATCTAATTTCGTGATTAACTGCACCTTCTTATAGGGGACTTATTTCTTTATTTTGCATCAGCACTTCTGGCCACAGATGAACTTAAAAAAAAAACAAGATGGAATAATAAAGCAGTAGGTAACTAGTGTCACAGAAAGCTTCCTTGTCATGATGTTACAAAAGGATTCATGCCCTGCCAGAATCCCAGAACACTTTCTTGTAGTAACTTCATGAGGCTATTTTGTATTTGGGAAATGTCTGAATAAATCTCTTCACTACTGTCTGGTCCTAAATATGTTTAACCCGATCGAGAACAGATTTCCTGACCATGTACAGTGGAGAGGTCCCTAGGGCCTGTGTGTGCTGCTTTTCTTTTCCTGGCAGTTCTAAGCTTGCCACCACTGAGTATTTAATTGTGCTCTCAATAAATGGCATCCAATCTTTCAGAACTTGATTCTAGGAATTGGCAGCAACAAGAATAAGGCAACAACATTCTTGTTCTTTTTGTTCATCACTTCCTATTTTGTATAATTGTACTCTTTAGTATCTAGGCCCATCATTTATAGTAGATACATTGATTTCTGAAAAATCTCTTATATTCCAAATGTTTATGGGTTTCCTAACACGTAGTCTTTGCTGTTTAGCTTTCAGAAACTGTTTGAGGAACCGAGGTGGGAGGCTTCCCTGATGCTTCCCTTGGGCTTCCCTTGTGGCTCAGCTGGTAAAGAATCCACCTACAGTGCAGAAGACCTGGGTCTGATCCCTGGGTTGGGATGATCCCCTGGAGAAGGGAAAGTATACTACCCTCTCCAGTATTCTGGCCTGGAGAATTCCATGGACTGTATAGTCCATGGAGTCGCAAAGAGTTGGACACGACTGAGCGACTTTCACTCACTCACAAGGTAGGGAGGTGGAGCAGATTATGCTTCAAGAGAAATCATTTGAAATGTTTTTCTTTCTTGAATCCATAATTCAGGTTTTCCTACTTTCAGAGATTTCTTCTTTCTCTGTAAATGTCTTTTGATTTTTTTCTAAGCTTCCGTATTCCTCATTAGCATGGGTGCTCTTTTTATCATGACTCCCTTTGTTATACACACTCACAGGAAACTCCTTTAAGTCAAATGAAAATAGTGCCTTCACTTTATCCAATCTCAGATACCTGTGAAAGGGGTGATTTCTTTTTCCTTCCTCAACGGTAAGCAGCAGGGTGCAGGCTGGCAGTGGGCACTGTTTTGTACAGGCTTTAGGAGTCTCAGGAGAGAGCAGGGATCGATAATAGATACATGAAGGATCATGGCCATCTTCAAGACTCTACCCAGAGCTTGTGTTAAAAGGTTACTCCTAGAGTCAGGATCCAAATGAAGAAAGAGCTGAACTCTAGGGTCTAATCGAGGTGTTCAGCGTTATTACCCATAGGAAGCCTGTGCAGCACCGAATGATCAAAGGTGTGTGACACTGTAAAAGCAGGATATATCACCCTCCTATAGAGGAAGAGAAGAGGAAGAACAATCTAGATAGAGGAGGCATCAAGTATTAAAGGGCCTGATAGAGCAGATGGCATTGGTGAGACTTCTAGGAGCAGAGTTAATTGACTTACTAATTGGATAAGAAACTTGAAGGGAGTGAATTTTTTTCAGTGACCGTGAACCTCCTAGTTTGGATGACTTGTTACATAGTCATGCTCTCAATCAAGAAAGGAAATATTAGGAAGGAAGGAAGAGAGGATGCGAACTCACCACAGCTATGCCTTGCCATCTCCAAGTAGGATTTCTTTGATTCCTTAATAAACCTCAATACAGGACATTTTATTGGAACTTAGTATCTTGCCCAGGGTTGCAAAGCTAAAGTGGTGGATCCAAGATTCAAATTCAGAACCCAGCAGCTATAGAATCAGTGACCTTTTGTTGCATCAAAGAAAACAGAACATAAAGCACACTGTCTTAGGATGCTTCTTATGCTGCTAGCACTGCACCCCAATAATAAAAATTATCCTATGTATTGAAAAGACCCCCCCAATATTAATCATTGTAAGGACTCAATGTCTGCAACAACCTGCCCAGTCCAACTTTCTCGATTTACATCAAATGCAGTTTATTTAATTTAAACTTATCCACACAATTGAACCAGCAGACACACAGCACTGAAGTGTTTTCCTGTTTTGACGCAGCGAACCTCCCTTACTGGAAATTTTCAGATTAGAGCCTGTCCTTCCCTAGTGCAGGGTGCTGTTGCAGGCATGATTAACAGCCTCAGAACCCAGACTGGCTCAGGTCCTGAACAATATTGGCAGGAGACCCATCAAGGTTATTTCCATTTCTCACTATGGAGAGCATAGGCCCTATGTTGTCCAAGATCCAAGCAGTGTATCTTAAAGCGTGGTTCCACAACTCTTCATCTGGGCTGAAGTTAATATAAGAATGTTTGTTGTTGTTCAGATGGTCAATCGTGTCCAACTCTTTGTGACCCCATGGACTACAACACGCCAGTCTTCCCTGTCCTTCACCATCTCCCAGAGTCCCCTCTCATGTCCATTGAGTCGGTGATGCCATCCAACCATCTCATCCTCTGTTGTCCCCTTCGCCTCCTGCCTTCAATCTTTCCCAGCATCAGGTCTTTTCCAGTGAGTTGGCTCTTCACATCAGGTGGCCAAAGTATTGGAGCTTAAGCTTCAGCATCAGTCCTTCCAATGAATATTCAGAGTTGATTTCCTTTAGGATGGACTGGTTTGATCTCCTTGCTGTCCAAGGAACTCCCAAGAGTCTTCTCCAGCACCACAGTTCAAAGACATCAATTCTTCAGCGCTCAGCCTTCTTTATGGTCCAACTGTCACATCCGTACATGGCTACCTGAAAAACTCCAAGTGTATTCACACAAATTATTGCAGAGTGATCCAAGAATCTGTATTCTAATGAACATCTAATATAATTTTCATATACTCTAACGTTTGAAACAGCTGGTAGAGATGCGTGTAGACGGGTCACTGTTACCACTGTGTCCTAGATAGCAGAGGCTTTCTTCCCAAGGGAACAGGGAAGAACAGGTTCTTAGAAATACTTCTTTCTACAACCATATGTATTGTTCATTTGTTTTCTGTGAAAGTAAAAGTCTTGGTTGCTCTGTCATATCTGACTCTTTCTGACCACATGAACTGTAGCCCTGCCAGGCTCTTTTGTCCAGGCAAGAATACTGGAGTGGGTAGCCATTCTCTTTACAGGGGATCTTCCCAACCCAGGGATCAAACCTGGGTCTCCTGCATTGCAGATGGATTCTTTACTGTCTGAGCTACCAGGGAAGCCCCTTGTTTTCTATAAGTGATGCCATAAACTTGGCCTGTATGGATGCTCATGTTTAGTCACTCAGTTGTTGTCTGACTCTTTGCAACCCCATGGACGGTAGCCTGCCAGGCTCCTCTGTCTGTGAGATTCTCCAGGCAAGAATACTGGAGTGGGTTGCCATTTCCTTCTCCAGTCCTCTGTGCACTGGTGCTGAATCAAATCTCAGAGTTGTGGGTGAAGTAGAAAAGAATTTCTTTGCCAGGCATAGGGGGACATAGCCAGCTTGTGCCCTAAAAAACTGTGTCCCCACCCAGGAGGATTTCGTGAGGAGTTTTATAGCAATGGTTACTGATAGGGATCAGGGCATGTGCAGGGACTACAGTCTTTTAATCTGACTTCAGATGGTCTGCTGATAAGCTTCTCAAGGTTATTAAACTGATCTTCTTTGGAAGCAGGATGCTACCATCTCCCATCTTTTGGAGGTTTTTTTTTTTTTTTTTTTTACTATAAAGAGCTCAAAGATATTATGTGTATCCCTTGAATTTGGAACCAGGACCCTGACCCAAAGCTGCATTGTTGTTTTTGACTCTTCCTTCTTTGTCTCTGCATCCCTTCCCTTTCCTGATCACCAGCTCTTTGATACAGTCAAGTTACCCAGGTGATAGCAACAACTTTCTAAAAAGCTGCCTTTATCTGGTTAAAAGTGTATATGCTCTGGTGAGAGGGATGTTTAATATTCTATAAAACACTGGTGTTTCATTTTCATGACATTGTCCTTTTTAAATTTATATAGTTGTAACCTGTGGTGATTTTTGTTGAAGTTGGCCAAGAATATTTTTCTTCCAAGTAATGCACTTGTAAAATGTTGTGCTGGGCTATCCCAAAACAATGCTCAACCAGTGAAACTAGAAGCAAAATGTGCCCCAGAGGAAGCACAGCTTGTCATCATCACTGATTTTTTTTACAGTATCGTATGAAACCAAGAGTGATCAAGAAAGAGCAAAACCAAGTGCTTCTGTGGGCAAATTTTTCGCTTCAAAATATTGTTTCTATATTTATAGAACGATCAATAAAATAATTTGATGGATGCACCCATCCTTGCTGTTACCAGTGAGAGGTATTGATTGAAGACCCTCAGCCAAAAACGTTATGCCCAGAAAACTATACTTAGTATTAAAATGGAGTCCTTTTTGAGAGATACCTCAATAAACATTTGATAAATAAGCACAATAGATCTGTTCTACTCACTGGAGCCCGAGTGTACCTTCCAAAATGACATGTTTTGTAGCTTGTCATTATGATGAAGATTAATCTGAGAGTATCAGCCAAAGGATTGTGACACAAAATTAGTATAAAATCTCAAAGAAATGAGGATTAGCCAGATTTTGTTATTCTTAAAACATAGCTGAAAAGTTGAGAGAGACTCAGCTTCCTTGTCATTTGTCTCTACAACATGAAACAATGACACTCTCTGATGGTTTTGCTTTCTTGGTAGCTCAGTTGGTAAAGAATCCACCTGCAATGCAGGAGACCCCAGGTCAATTCCTGGGTTGGGAAGATCCACTGGAGAAGGGAAAGGCTTCCCACTCCAATACTCTAACCTGGAGAATTCAATGGACTGTATAGTCCATGGGGTCGCAAAGAGTCGGACACAACTGAGCGACTTTCACTTCACTTCATTAAGTTTACTGGCCCCTTCCCTGCAGTGGTCTAGAGACTAAGGTAAATGCATCTGAAAACATAGGGACTAATCATCAATTAATGACACACATATATACAAAAGCCATTAATGGTGGAGAGTGGGGTGGGTAGAGAAGAGGCTGGATCTGGACTGGACTAATCAGGAAGGTTTCCTGGAAGAAGTGGCTATTGAGCTGAAGGAACCTTGATAGGAATTAAGCAGGGAGCAGAAGGTGGGACGAAAGTACAGGAATACCTCTCATTATGATGGAAAAGCACGTTTGGTAGATGGTATGCTGAGAAATAATAGTCGGAAAATACTTGTTTTAAAAAAGGAATGAAAATAAGGCTGAAAAAGTGAATTCACTGAAAACGAGACGTTCCTTGAGGATTACGGGGGTACATGCAACATCTTCTGCCCTGGGGATTTCAAAATAGATGCTCCTGAGAGTAAAAGTTGAAAGCGTACAGTTGAAAGCCCCTCTTAGCATCCACCACATACTGAAGTCCAACGGGGAAACAGTGGCAATATGAATTTGCATCACAGCAAAGCAAATACCTTAACACAGCGCAGTCCTGTAGGACAGTCCTTCCGCAGTCCCACGACCACCGAGGGTTTCATTGACTCCTCTCACCTCTTCCCAGTTGTCTTAATATCTTGCTGGCTCTTCTCCCTCCTTCTCTCTGACCTTTACCCACTTTTGCCCCCTTTCATTTAGAGCTGGGAAAAACAAATGAGAAATCCCCCTCTTCCTCCCGTGCTTAGCGGCTTCACGGTCCGCGGGCATCTTGCTGCCCACGGCGCTCTGCGCTGCGGGGGAAGGGAGAACACAGCTCAGAGGCGGTTCTCTCCGCAGAGCAATTCCGGGGCTAGCTGCGGAAGTCCTAAGAAAAAGTCAACTTCACTGCACATAGGACAAACGAGGACTAGAGAAAAAAGTATTTTTCCAGGTTCTCTTAGCTTCCGCTGTAGCTCAAGCTCTGTGTCTCCCTAACTTCGACACAGCGCCTACACGCTCTTTGTAAATAGCAGCTGGTTTATTTCCTGGTGACCAGGCCCCGCCTCCCTCAACCCCTTTCTCTTCTCTGCCCCGTCGCTCCCCTGTGTGATGAGAAAGGAATAGAACGCCCCCTGCCAAGAAAAGTCCCTTAGGACCTGGTGTCCTTTGCAATGCTCCCTGGAAGCAACTAATATTCATTACTGGTTAATGACATCTTGCCCAACATAATGTGGATTTTCCATTCACATAGCTTCTTTTATGTAATTACCTCCATAACCTTGTGAGAGAGGTATAATTATCCCCATTTTTATAGATGTGGAAACGCAAGATTTGAGAAATGAAATAACCTGTCCAAGACAAGATAGAATAAAGATTTGAAACCAACTCTGTCTTTAGGTTAGTTTGACTCCTTACTACTTTCTACTATCTTGGCTTCTCTTCCAAATTTTTCTTCAGTTTTTGGCTTGACTGAGAGAAGAATTGCAGCTGTGTTCATGTGAACATACCACTAGCATGTCATCTCTTAAATTACTATTAAAATTACAAATATGTTTTATATTAATGATCCTCTTTTTGCATTTCCCTATGCTGCATTCACACAAAACACCTGTCAGTTTATCTCTGCTTTTCCATTTTCTGTGCTGAGGATTTCTTTAGATCATGTCCTATATTACGTAGTTCAGACTCATCCCTCTCAGCTTGCAACAGTAGTTTCAGTGTATCCCTAAAAACACTCTTATTAAACAGAACCAGTAGGATGTGTATCTATAAACACAGAGATTATAAATATCAAACAAAAGAGAGATGCATTTTAAGGAACAGGTCCTAATGACTGTGAAAGCAAAAGCAAAATCTGCAAGGTGGGCTGTCAGGCTGAAGATCCTAGAAAAAATTTCAATTTGTGTTCGAAGGCAGGCTCAGAGACAAAATTTCTTCTTCCCTTAGGGCTTTTGGTCTGTTTTCCCTTAATGTCTTCAACTGGTTAGATGTGGCCCACCCACCATATGGAGCATTATCTGATTTTACTCAAAGTGTAATGATTTAATATTGATCCCACCTCAAAAACTTCTTTACTGAAACATCTAGAATAGTGTTTAACCAAATATCTGGATACCATGTCATACCCATGTTGACACAAAATTAAGCATAACAACTACTTTCCCCCAAGCCATTTCTTCTACTTAGGTGCATATTTGCAAGTGCAGGGGGAAAAAAAAAATGACCTGAAGTATATACACTGAGCGACTGGAGAGGATACATCACCTTGGGCAGTGGGGGGAGGGGAGAAAATTACATTTTTGGTAGGACTGTTCTTCATTGCTTGAGTTTTTTCAGAGTGCATTGTGATCACTATTACTTATACAGTCATTCCTTGGTATCTGTGGGGGATTGGTTTCAAGACTGTCATGGATACCAAAATCCACAGATGCTCAAATATCGTAGTCAGACATCCATATCCATGGTTCTGCATCCATGGATTTAACCAACTATGGATCATGAGGTATTGGAGTATTATTTTTAAAAATACTGGCATATAAGTAGAACCAAGCAGTTCCAACCTGTTGCTCAATGGTTAGCTGCATTTTCAAATTAGTTTTTAATCAAAATGGAATATACCTACAGTTAAAGTAGAGCAATAGTACAAAGCTTATGAGGAATTTCCTAGGCATCTGTTCCACCACTCCCTACCTTCTGATTCTCATTTCCCTCAGGCTTTCACTTTTTACTCTTTGCTTTTTTTTCCTGGTTTTAATTTCTGTTTTCAGTAGCACATTTTTGCAGCTGCATCTTGCTATTCCAATTTGAGACATTATCTCTTGACACAACTCTTTACCAGGGAAGTTGGAGTTTTGCATTACCTCCTCCAGTACTTTCTCCAAATTTCCCTTATTCCATTCCCTACAAACCAGGCCAGATTTGGGTTAAATATATATTTAGTGTTACATTATTATGAGAGCATAATCAATATATTATTTTATAATTAAATTTCTTTTCCTATACAACTCACTGCCCCCCAATGTCCAATTTGATTTTGTTTACTTAGTTTTCTATGTTCTTATTGTTAATTTACTTCCATAATATTACATATCTAAAACTTGTCTTAATACAGTATAACACATAGCTAACCTATCAGTTTAAATGTTTTCCTCAAAGTCAGCACTTTGAAACTACTTCCATTCTAGTCCTAATCACATACTAGTTATTATTTAATAATTTATTTTCTGTTTATTTTATCTGAATTAGTTTTTGGAACCCTTATTAAGGGATATTGGAACTCCTCATCTGATTCCATTATTTTCTTATTTTTTCTCTCCTATTTTCGTGTTTTCTGTTCTTGTTTTGTTTAATTTCTAAGGTATATCCTCAACATTGCCTTCCAACCTATTATTGAATCTTTTATTCTATTTCTGTATTTCAAGAGTTTGTTCTTATTCTCAGAATATACCTTTCTCTAATATCTTGCTCTTTGGGGGAGGGATTTTTTAAAAATATATATATTACTGAAGGAGAGTGAAAAAGCTGGCTTAAAATTCAACATTCAAAAAATGAAGATCATGGCATCCAGTCCCATCACTTCATGGCAAATAGATGGTGAAACAATGGAAACAGTGACAGACTTTAGTTCCTTGGGCTCCAAAGTCACTGCAGATGGTGACTACAGCCATGAAATTAAAAGATGCTTGCTCCTTGGAAGAAAAGCTATGATAAACCTAGACAGCAATTAAAAAGCAGAGACATTGCTTTGCCAACAAAGGTCTGTATAGTCCAAGCTATGGTTTTTCCAGTAGTCATGTATGGATGTGAGAGTTGGACCATAAAGAAAGCTGAGCACCAAAGAATCAATGGTTTTGAACTCTGGTGCTGGAGAAGACTCTTCAGAGTCCCTTGGACTGCAAGGAGATGCAACCAGTCAATCCTAAAGGAAATCAGTCCTAAATATTCATTGGAAGGACTGATGCTGAAACTGAAGCTCCAACACTTTGGCCACCTGATGCAAAGAACTGACCCCTTGTAAAAGACCCTGATGCTGGGAAAGATTGAAGACAGGAAGAGAAGGGGATGACAGAGGATGAAATTGTTGGATGGCATCACTGACTCTATGGACATGAGTTTAAGCAAGCTGTGAGAGCTGGTGACGGACAGGGAAGCCTGGTGTGCTACAGTCCATGGAGTCTCAAAGAGTCGGACATGACTGAGTGACAGAACCGAACTGATAGTTGACTTACATTGTTTCAGGTGCATATCAAGGTGGTTCAGTTATACAAATATACATATATTATTTTTGAAATTATTTTCCATCATAAGTTATTGTAAGATATTGACTAGAGCTCCCTGTGCTATACAGTAAACCTTATTGCTTTAATTAGAAATCTAACTTTCTATTCATACTGAGTCCAACAAGTGGAATGAAAATGTCATAATATTTTTTAGTTAGGCAAAAATTCATGTTTTCTAAAATATATTTACATATTTATATATATGTATAGAAAAGCTATTCTACTACACTTGATAGAAGTTTGATAAAGAACATCAAAAAAGGAAAAAAGAGAGATAAGAAATTGGAAAACATAAACTAAATGAAATGGGAGCATTAAATACGAAATAGAAAAAATGAAACAAACTAGAAAAAAGTAAAAGATCATCATATAGTATAGTTGTTTTTAGTCATGACTGCTCATTAGAAACATCTGGAGCTCTGGGGAAAAAAGAAATGCCTAAGCATTTGTATTTTTCAAAAAAATTCAAGATAATAATTTTGATATGCATCTGGATTTTAAAAAGTAATTACAGGTTTTTCAATTAGATCCTAGTTTTGGTGATAATAGACTTCTATTATATTTCTGTTGACCAATTATGATACAATGGTATTGCATGCATACATGCTAAGTCACTTCAGTCGTGTCCGACTCTGTGTGACCCTACAGACAGCAGCCCACCAGGCTCCTCTGTCCACAGGATTCTCCAGGCAAGAATACTGGAGTGGGTTGCTATTTCCTTCTCCAACAATGGTATTAGGTGAGTAATAGTTACATAATTACAACAGTAAAAGACATCTTCACAATCAATGTGTGTGTGTTAGTCATTCAGTCAAGTCTGACTCTTTGCAACCCCATGGATGATAGCCTGCCAGGCTCCTCTGTCCTTGCCTGGATTTCTCCAGGCAAGAATACTGGAGTGGGTTGCCATTTCCTTCTCCAGGGGATGTTCCCAACTCAGGGATTGAACCTGGATCTTCTGCATTGGGAGGCAGAGTCTTTACTGTCTAAGCCACCATTTTTAATTGGCAATCAATAGCCAGGCAAAAAAACAAACAAACAAACAAACATAATTACTGCCAGCCATCACAGAAAAGTAACAATCTAATCACAAGGACCACATCCTTGTCTAACTCAATGAAACTATGAGCCATGCCATGTAGGGCCACCCAAGATGAACGGGTCGTGGTGGAGAGTTCTGACAAAACGTGGTCCACTGGAGAAGGGAATTGGCTAACCACTTCAGTATTCTTGCCTCGAGAACCCCATGAACAGTATGAAAAGGCAAAAAGGACAGACACTGAAAGATGACCTCCACAGGTTGGTAGGCGCCCAATATGCTACTGGAGATCAGTGGAGAAATAACTCCAGAAAGAATGAAGACACAAAGCCAAAGCAAAAACAACACCCAGTTGTGGATGTGACTGGTGATGAAAGTAAAGTCCGATGCTATAAAGAGCAATACTGCATAGGAACCTGGAATGTTAGGTCCATGAATCAAGGCAAATTGGAAGTAGTCAAACAAGAGATGGCAAGTGTGAACATCAACATTTTAGGAATCAGTGAACTAAAATGGACTGGAATGGGTGAATTTAACTCAGATGACCATTATATCTACTACTGTGGGCAACAATCCATTAGAAGAAATGAAGTAGCCATCATAGTTAACAAAAGAGCCCAAAATACAGTACTTGGATGCAATCTCCAAAATGACAGAATGATCTCTGTTTGTTTCCAAGGCAAACCATTCAATATCATGGTAATCCAAGTCTATGCCCTGACCAGTAATCCTGAAGAAGCTGAAGTTGAATGGTTCTGTGAACACCTCCAAGACACTCTAGAACTGACACCCAAAAAAGATGTCCTTTTCATGATAGGGGATTGGAATGCAAAAGTAGGAAGTCAAGACACTTGGAGTAACAGGCAAATTTGGCCTTGGAGTACGGAATGAAGTAGGGCAAAGGCTAACAGAGTTTTGCCAAGAGAATGCACTGGTCATAGCAAACACCCTCTTCCAACAACACAAGAGAAGACTCTACACATGGACATCACCAGATGGCCAACAGTGAAATCAGATTGATTCTATTCTTTGTAGCCAAAGATGGAGAAGCTCTATACAGTCAGCAAAAACAAGACTGGGAGCTGACTGTGGCTCAGATCATGAACTCCTTATTGCCAAATTCAGACTTAAATTGAAGAAAGTGGGGAAAACCACTAGGCCATTCAGGTATGACCTAAATCAAATCCCTTACGATTATACAGTGGAAGTGAGAAATAGATTTAAGGGACTAGATCTGTTAGACAGAGTGCCTGATGAACTATGGTTGGAGGTTCGTGACATTGTACAGGAGACAGTGATCAAGACCATCCCCAAGAAAAAGAAATGCAAAAAGGCAAAATGGTTGTCTGAGGAGCCCTTACAAATGGCTGTGAAAAGAAGAGAAGCCAAAAGCAAAGGAGAAAAGGAAAGTTATACCCAGTTGAATGCATAGTTCCAAAGAATAGTAAGGAGCTATAAGAAAGCCTTCCTCAGTGAGAAAGAAATAGAGGAAAACAGTAGAATGGGAAAGACTAGAGACTTCTTCAAGAAAATTAGATACCAAGGGAACATTTCATGCAAAGATGGGCACAATAAAGGACAGAAATGGTATGGACCTAACAGAAGCAGAAGATATTAAGAAGAGGTGGCAAGAATACACAGAAGAACTATACAAAAAAGATCTTCACGACCCAGATAATCACAATGGTGTGATTACTCACCTAGAGTCAGACATCCTGGAATGCAAACTCTAGTGGGCCTTAGGAGGCATCACTACGAACAAATCTAGCAGAGGTGATGGAATTCCAATTAAGATATTTCAAATCCTAAAAGATGATGCTGTGAAAGTGCTGCCCTCAATATGCCAGCAAATTTGGAAAACTAAGCAGTGGCCACAGGACTGGAAAAGGCCAGTTTTCATTCCAATCCTTAAAAAAGGCAATGCCAAAGAATGCTCAAACTACTGCACAATTGCACTTATCTCACACGCTAGTAAAGTAATGCTCAAAATTCTCCAAGCCAGGCTTCAACAGTACGTGAATCATGAACTTCCAGATGTTCAAGCTGAATTTAGAAAAGGCAGAGCAACCAGAGATCAAATTGCCAACATCTGCTGGATCATCACAAAAGCAAGAGAGTTCCAAAGAAACATCTATTTCTGCTTTATTGACTATGCCAAAGCCTTTGACTGTGTGGATCACAACAAACTATTGAAAATTCTTCAAGAGATGGGAATATGACACCACCTGACCTGCCTCTTGAGAAATCTGTATGCAGGTCAGGAAGCAACAGTTAGAACTGGACATGGGACAACAGACTGGTTCCAAATAGGAAAAGGAGTATATTAAGGCTGTATATTGTCACCCTTATTATTTAATTTATATTCAGAGTACATCATGAGAAATGCTGGGCTGGATGAAGCACAAGCTGGAATCAAGATTGCTGTGAGAAATATCAGTAACCTCAGATATGCAGACAACACCACCCTTATGGCAGAAAGTGAAGAAGACCTAAAGAGCCTCTTGATGAAAGTGAAGGAGGAGAGTGAAAAAGTTGGCTTAAATCTCAACATTCAAAGAAATGAAGATTATGGCATCCAATCTCATCACTTCTTGGCAAATAGATGAGGAAGGAATGGAAACAGTGACAGACTTTATTTTTTGGGGTGCCAGAATTGCTGCAGATGGTGACTGCAACCATGAAATTAAAAGATGCTTGCTCCTTAGAAGAAAAGCTGTGACCAACCTGGACAGCATATTAAAAAGCAGAGACGTTACTTTGCCAACAAAGGTCTGTCTAGTCAAGGCTATGGTTTTTCCAGTAGTCATGTATGGATGTGAGAGCTGGGACTACAAAGAAAGCTGACCGCTGAAGAATCAATGCTTTTGAACTGTGGTGTTGGAGAAGACTCTTGAGAGTCCCTTGGACTGCAAGGAGATCCAACCAGTCCATCCTAGAGGAGATCAGTCCTGGGTGTTCATTGGAAGGACTGATGTTAAAGCTGAAACTCCAATAGTTTGGCCACCTGATGTGAAGAGCTGACTCATGTGAAAAGACTCTGATGCTGGGAAAAATGGAAGGTGGGAGGAGAAGGAGACGACAGAGGATGAGATGGTTGGATGGCATCACGGTCTCAATGGACATGAGTTCGGGTAAACTCCAGGAGTTGGTGATGGACAGCGTGGTGTGGCATGGTGCAGTCCATGGGGTCACAAACAGTCGGACATGCCTGAGCAGTTGAAATGAACTGAACTGAACTGCAAGCCATAATGAGAACATGATTAACTTAACAATATAAAATAATCACATACAATTTTGAGGTGGGAGAGTCAAGCAGAGTGATGTAGTAAGTGGAAGTGCATATACGCACATGTTTTCATCCACCCAATCAGTGTATATCTTTTGGTTGGTGCATTTAATCCATTTACATTGAAGGTAATTATCAATGTGTATGATATCCAACCAGTCCATCCTAAAGAAGATCAGTCCTGGGTGTTCATTGGAAGGACTGATGCTGAAGCTGAAACTCCAATACTTTGGCCACCTCATGTGAAGAGTTGACTCATTGGAAAAGACCCTGATGCTTGGGGGGATTGGAGGCAGGAGGAGAAGGGGACGACAGAGAATGAGATGGCTGGATGGCATCACCGACTCAATGGACATGAGGTTGAGTAAACTCTGGGAATTGGTGATGGATAGGAGGGCCTTGCATGCTGCAATTTATGGGGTCAGAGAGAGTCCGACACAACTGAGCAACTGAACTGAACTGATGATCCTATTACTATTTTTTTAATTGTTTTGGGTTTATTTTCTATAGATCTTTTTCTTCTTTTGTGTTTCCTGCCTAGAGAAGTTCCTTTTGCATTTGTTGTAAATCTGGTTTGTTGTTGCTAAATTTTCTTAACTTTTGCTTGTCTAGAAAGCTTTGCTTTTTCCATCAAATCTGAAGAAGCGTCTTGCTGGGTAGAATATTCTTGGGTTGTAGCTTCTTCCCTTCCATCACTTTAAATATATCATGCCATTCCCTTCTGACTTGTAGAGTCTCTGTTGAAAAACCGGCTGATAGCCTGATGGGGGTTCCCTTGTATGGTTTTTGTCATTTTTCCCTTGTTGCTTTTAATATTTTATCTCTGTCTTTAATTTTTGTCAGTTTGATTACTATGTGTCTCAGTATGTTCCTCCTTGGGTTTATCCTTCCTGGGACTCTCTGTGCTTCTTGGACTTGGTTGACTATTTCCTTTCCCATGTTAGGAAAGTTTTCAGTTATTATCTCTTTTAAATATTTTCTCAGGTCCTTTCTCTCTTCTTCTAGGACCCTTATAATGAGAATGTTATGTGTTTAATGTTGTCCCAGAGGTCTCTGAGGCTGTCTTCATTTCTTTTCATTCTTTTGTCAATATTCTGTTTTATGGCAGTGATTTCCACCGTTCTGTCCTCCAGGTCATTTATCCATGCTTCTGCCTCAGTTATTCTGTTATTGATTCCTTCTAGTGTATTATTCATCTCTGTTTGTCCATTCTGGGACATAATAGACAACTCTGAGACATAACAAACAGCTTTTTCATCGTGATTAATTTTCTATAACACGGTTTCTGTTTTAACTGCTGTGAGATTGTGCTTCTTGCTTCTTCTGTCTGCCCTCTGATGGCTAAGGCTAAGAGGCCTGTGTGAGCTTCTTGATGGAAAGGACTGTTGATGGGAAAAACTGGGTCTTGCTCTGGTGGCAGGGCCTTGCTCATGTAGCTTTAATCCAATTACCTGTTGATGAGTGGGGTTGCACTCCCTCCCTGGTAGTTGTTTGGCCTGAAGCAACCCAGCCAGGGTGTCTACGGGCTCTGTGGTAAGGTCAATGGCGAACTCCAAGTGGGTTTGTGCCAAGGGGGCTTGAGACCTTCCAGTGCTGCCATCCCTGTGTTGAGCCCCTGCCAGCCCACACCTCCACAGGAGACCCTCCAACACTAGCAGGTAGTTCTGGCTCAGTCTCC
The DNA here is from genome assembly GCF_910594005.1 of Cervus elaphus. Taxonomy (NCBI): domain Eukaryota; kingdom Metazoa; phylum Chordata; class Mammalia; order Artiodactyla; family Cervidae; genus Cervus; species Cervus elaphus. The sequence continues at coordinate 19,360,666 of NC_057847.1, read as the reverse complement.
TGTGGGGTCACTCCCCCTCTACTCTGGGTCTTGGTTTATGCACAATTTTGTTTGTTCCCTCCGAGACTGGAGTCTGTTTCCCCTAGTCCTCTGGAAGGTCTATAATCAAATCCTGCTGGCCCTCAAGGCCAGATTCCCTGGGGATTCCCAGTCCCTTTGTTGGATCCCCAGGCTGGCAAGCCGGATGTGGGGTTGAGAACTTATTTGGTATTGTTATTGTTCTCCAGTTTGTAGCTTACCTATCCGGCGGGTATGGGATTTGATTTTATTGTGATTCCGCCCCTCCTACCGTCTCATTGCAGCTGCTTCTTTGTCTTTGGACATGTGGTATCTTTTTTTTTTTTGGTGGGTTCCAGCATCCTCCTGTTGATGGTTGTTCAACAGCTACTTGCAATTTTTGTGCTATTGCACACAAATTGCGCTTTAGGAGATAAGCGCACGTACTTATTCTCCGTCATCTTGAACCAGAAGCCTCTATCTTGTTCTTTCTTCATGAAGCAGTATTTCTCTGTCTCTTTAAACTTTTCTTCAGCTTACTGCATTTTTCTTGATTCTTCCAAATATTATTCTGCTTCATTTGGTTTCTTCCTTTCACATCAGATGATTTCCTTGAACACCAGGTGATTTTTTTTTTAAGTCTATTGAATTTGTTACAATACTGCTTATATACTGTGTTTTGGGTTTTTGGCTAAGAGGCATGTAGAAATCTCAGCTCCCTGACTAGGGAGCAGAGATCAAAACCATACCCCCTTCATTGAAAAGTAAAGTCTTAACCACTGGACACCAGGGAAACCCCACACAAATTTACAATGAAACTTGTTCTTTGTCAGTTTTATTAATCTCTTTCTGTGGCTGTGGGTGTAGCCTCGTTTGGAACATAATGACTAACGTCTACCAGCACAGTTCTTTGTGACACTTGATATCAGTTCAGATGGTCCAGATCTCATTTCCTTCTCTAGTGATGACTGTATGCACTGGGACTTCCCTGATGGTCAGTGGCTAAGACTCTGTGCTCCCAGTGCAGGAGACCTGGGTTTGACCCCTGACCGGGGAGCTAGATCACACATGCCTCACCTATGACCCAGCATAGCCAAATACATAGATTTTTTTTTTTTTTTTTTTTTTTTACAAAAAGGACTATACACGTTTCTTTACCTTTACCTCCTAAGAGTTCTTGGCTTTTCTATTTTCACTATTTTTAAACATCTGTTGATCAACTAGTGCCACCTACAACATACTTCTTTCACTGTCCAAGCAGTTCAGCCCAGAGTACGTGCCCAAAACATCCTCTTTGAAAAGAATGTTCCTCAACTGAGGTCTCTAGAGTTTGTCAAACTGTGAGCATAAAATGGTTTTAATATTTCACTACTTTTTGCCTTTTACAAATAATTTCTCTCCTTTGGACTATTGTATCAGTATTTCATTTTATAGAGAAAAATGAAAGGTTCAGTTTTGTCACAGTTATGTTAAACATGATGAATTTTACTTCAAATGAAAAATTTCAGAGGTTCTATTGATTTTTAAAAAAGCCACATGAAAAACTTAGCTTTTTTTCATGTACTGTTTTTTAAGGATTTTATCCTTAGGAATCATCCACATGGTTTAAGGCATAAAACTACAGCATCCTTCCCAGCTTGGCCTCCCACTCCCCCAGGTCCCTCTGTGAAGGCAGTTTTTCCAGCTTCTTGTCTTCCTTACAGAGAAACTGTATACATGTAAGAGAAAACGTATTTTCGTAGAAGTGGTAGTTTGTAAAACACATTGTCCTACATCTTGCTTTTCCCCCACTTAACCAAATAACTGAGCGATTGTTCCTTAGGTAGATAAAGCTCTCTTTTATGCTATACTTTACGGATGTGCCATAATTTACATAAACTGATCACCAGTGAAACTTACAAACATTTGTGTTATCTTGCACATATAGCGGGCTTCCCTAGTGGCTCAGACCATAAGAATTTGCCTGCAATGCCGGAGACCTGGGTTCAATCCGTAGATTGAAAAGAGCCCCTGGACAAGGAAATAGCAACCCACTCCAGTCTTCTTGCCTGGAGAATTCCATGGACAAAGGAGCCTGGCAGGCTGCAGTCCATGGGATCACAAAGAGTCGGACACGACTGAGTGACTAACACTGGGAGAACACTGTGTGTATAACAGTTCAGACACGCAGAATTTATCCATAGGTTCTGTAGTGTAGGATAAATCCCTAAAGCAAAGCAAAATGGCTTTAATAATATTTTAATTTCAATTGATAGCATTCTATGAATTTTAAGAGGAAGTAGGTCTTAAGACCTGGAAATTGTGTCTGTAGTTGCGTTTGCTTGATTTCACTATCTTCTTTTTCCTTTTCATATTCTCTTTGCTGAGTTTCTTTTCCTCCTGTCTCCCTCCCTTCTTTCCTCTCCTTCCTTTCTCCTCCCCTCCATTTGCTTTGATCACAGCAGCTTCTATTTGGTTTCTATTTGCCGATTGAGAGCTACTAACCACTAGGTGGTGGTACAAGAACATCGGGAGCAGTATTTTTGTAAACAGACGAAGAATCCGTTTCGACTTCCTGCTCAGCTTTTAAACTGCTATCCACTTGGGCCCTTTAATACCTCCTAAGGGACATCGTTGTGATCACTGTTTAGCAGTTGAGCCAACATAAAATTGATGTTGAGCTTTACAACAGCTGTTATAGACCACTTTATGCTGATGTTGAGACTTTTTAAAAATGCTCATGGCTTGAAAATGTTAACTCTTCGATTGGAATCTTAAGTTTTCTGAGTGATTTGAAGGGCTTGCTTGTATTTCTGACTGATTTACGAATCTTAAAATGTTACAGTGGAGACTACTTAGACTTTACCTTCATGCTTTATTTAGCTGGCTGAATGTTCCGGTAAAAAAACAAAAACTGCAGTTTCCTAGCTCCTTTCTATGGAAACCAAAAAAGGCATTTGCTTACTGTGCTTTTACCCTATTGACTGCAATTCAATGTTTTATGCAAACTTGTAACATTGATCTTCTTCTAAATAAGTAAAATAGGTGCTTTAAATGATTTTGGAATTTGATGTGAAAGTATTTTTTGTGGGTGAGTTTGCTTAAGAAGTGTTTGGAAGTCTATCCTGTCCTTTTTAATACTGTGAATCTGTGCTTAAATTTTTTTGTAGTGAATGATTCTCCTAAAATCTCTCTTTTTCACATACACACACATGAATCCAGCATAAATATTGAAAGATCTTTGCCTATTTTAGAATGGTGTGATCATTTACATTTACTGTATGAAATGCTGCATAAGTATTCAGTATAGGAGTGTGGTTATGTGAAATACTCTGATGGAAGACACACACAAGCTCTCATCCTGTGTAACATCCCTGTTGGATTTGTGAAAGTGGATATACAGCGACCTGCTTTGTCACAGAATGTTCATCAAGTGAGCCTCATATGAAGTCAACCTCACCTCTTTCTGAGACATAACCTTACAACAAAGTACCTACTGACTTGCTTTGATGGGTAAGATATTTTTGGACAAGTGTTGAGGCATGTCACCTCATTTCCATAGCTATTAATAGCTCTACATATAATTCTTGCCAGTGCTCACTGGGTCAGAAAATGAAGAAGCAAACGTTTTGCTAAATTGTCTCACAGGTTTTAATGTTATTACTGCCTTCTTACCATTTAACATGTCTAATCTTCCTAATGAAATTCTGTGATCTAGTATCCAATAGGGATCTGTTATGGCATCACACCTGAAACCTTCATTTAAGGCATTGGGTGTTTCACAAAAGGGAAAACTGCCTTCTTTGTACCTGTTAACACATTAGGGGGAAAAAAAATAATCGCAGGGTTCAGTTCAATGGAAAAGCACTAATTTAAAAGAATTCTCCCTTAAATGATGAAGCCATTACAGCATTGTTCCAGGGAATAGAATCAACTGCAGCCTATTCCTTGATTTTATTAGGAAAGATAGCCCATTTGGTGATCTGCAATGTTTAAATCAATTGAACGATAGTGAAATCTCTCCCCTGAAATGGCTATTACACAGCTTGCAACCTTTTGTTCAAGAGATTAAGTTTGCATCTCCTCGCATTATCTCCTTGTAATTGGAAAACTTTCATTTTGACAGAGAAAATGTGCCAGTACCCCTGTGAGCTTTGCCACAAGCCAATACAGAATGCCATCTGGAGGATGCCTGCCCCAGTCATACAACAGCCTCCTGTCGGCTTGTATCTGGAACTTTGCAACCGAACAACTAATAGCATCTTAAGCTCCATTTGTCTAGCTCGCTAGTGCTCTTGGCAGAGGTCATAACCAGCAGTGGTTTTGTTGATTTGCTGCATCAAATGTAATTAGGTTAAAGCACTCACTGACAGAGGCTCTGATAATGGCATAAAAGCCTCAGGCTTAAATTTACCCATTGTGTCAAATTTAAGTTTAGGTCAACAAAGACATACTAATTTCATCACTGGAACAATAGAACTTAATAATTTTTAAAGATGCTTATTTGGGATAACAAGATTTCCTTTTCTTTGGATCTCACAATCATCTTATGTTTTTCCTTTTATTTTTCAGTTGCCGGCTTCCAATGAAGTGGTTGCTATCTCCTGCTAGAAGAGATTAGTGTTATAGTACGCTAGCCATACATCCCCTCTGAACCTTACTTTTGAGTGTTTTGTGGAAAATGATGAGACGTTTTTATCAGGATAGATCAAATAGCTTTGAACTCTAGCAGTTTCATATTCAAAGGGTAGAGGTAACATTATTACTGACCCTTTAACCTTGCTTACTGGAAAACTCCAGGTGTGTCAGAAGCCTCTTTATAAATGAGTAAGTTTCAGGCTCTGAGTAAGATGGAGAAACCATTACTTGGGGTTGAATTTAGGGCAAAGCTGGGCCCAGGACATAAGACTGTTAGTTGCTACTGAGTCAAAAGAAAAATACAAAATCTTTCTGCAGAGAAGGAAAAATTCAGCAGGTATAAGGTTTTAACAGTTTCCTGCATAAATGTGTAACAAGTCAGCAGGGGCCGGTGCAAGAGAGACAGAGCAGGGACTTGGTCTCAGCGGGGGGTAGCACTCCCCTGGAATGGCTGGGCTGATCATCTGGATGAAGCTTCTTAAAGAACTAGCAGAGGAGTAAAGTGTGGTGTCATATGCAAAATAATAGCTTGTGCATATTTTATTGACCTCTAAATTTCCTCTCACTTCTATTGATTCTCTAACATCCCTCCAATACTAGAGCCTGCCAAGAAATCACTCTGAAATTCATGGGGGTGAGCGGGGGTGGTGGCAGGGATTTCTGTGGACTTTGTACCTCGCTGTAGAAGCTGTCTGAGTTTGAGTGTTCCAGGTATTCTGCTTTTGATAAAAGCAACAGACATAATGTGAGAATGAGGTTAAGTAAGTGTTTATTTGAGGATTTAATATCTCATACACTCTAGGAATAAAGCAATTATCATGCTGTTAATTTCATATTCATGTATGGCTTATTTATTTGTTGTTTACCTCTGCATAATGAAAATGCCATGGAAATCTGCATCTTCTGGTGCTCTAATTTTAAGTGATGCTAAATGTTATGTATAATTTTAAGTTACAGATTGCTAATTCCATTCTATTTTAAATACTCTATGTATGAGATGCCCCTATGTTCTTGCAGAATCCTTTTTAAGCAGAATCAAAGCATAATTGTCTAAGTAATTACAGAATAGGTAGTTAATTAAAACATGAATTTTAAGCATATATTTTGAACTATATATTTAATGGAACCATATATATATATATGTATGTATATATATATATATCTGCTGTACCTCTAAGAATCAACACCTTAATTACTTTTTTGACAAATGTAATTTAGGCAGAAGATAACAGCAGGTTGTGCCTACTGGTAAATTATTTGTATCTGGTTTACTTATTATCTCATGGCGGAATCAGTGTTTGAAGTGGTTCTGAAAGCTCCAGGGCACTGCTAATTTCATCTCTTTACACGACATAATATTTTTAAAGAAACTGTCCTTGGCAGAATGCTAAGCCAATTCATCTTCTGGGAATATAACTAAGAAAAAGAAATTCATATCCAACGTATGTGCAGTCTCTCTCCAGTCTGGGAATCCACTCAAGTTACATGCCTCAAATTCTACTTCCTGACCTTCCTTACTCTTCTCTGCTGAATACCAGATCCATATCTGGTATGTCACACACACATCCAAGTTTGTCTAAATATTTTATTTATTCAACAAGTATTACTGTGTGCCCACCATGTACATAGATAAGGTCCCTGCTCCTGGGCTTCTGTGCCCGGAATGAGAGGATAACACACAGATGTGAAATACTGAATAAATCATACTGCAAGTCAGTATACATTTAAATCCTCCAAAGGCACAGGCTGTTGAGGAAACTCATCTATGAACACCCTTAACACAGTCTGCAAAGCTTGGTGTGTGCCAGTTGTTCAATTTCCATTGTTATTTACAAAAGTGAAGCTTTGAATTAAGAAAAAAAAAAAAAAGCACCATCTGCCTACCAGAGTAATAATGCTTGGTTTTATTCCCAAGCATATCAACCACTGGCTTGGCATTTTAACTAACAGAATCACTTTTCTCATTAGAGTGTGTCTGTGTCTACAAAGGACCTTTTTTCCCTGGTTGCTCATTTTAACATTTCTGCCCTCTGATTTAGCCTTTTGATGAACTTGAAAGCTTTCTATTTATTAGTATGGTCAGCTTGTCAAATGATTCTTGCATTTTAGGTAACTCATGTACAGACTACTGGCTTTTGCCAGTTACTTAGTAAATCCTTTTTATCAATTGACAGTTTTCTCAATATTTATACTGAGTGAGCAGTTTTTGCAGACACAAAAGGCATATATAGCTCTTAAAAGGTGCAAGTCAAAGAAAAAGAACATATAAAAATACTCTGTTTTAAGAAGAACCTTCTTATTGCCAGATTGAATGTTACATATTTATTCATTCATTCAGTCAATCATTTACTCAACAAATATTTATTGAGTGTTGTGATGTGTCAACTACTCTGTGACTCACTGGAGATACAAAGATGAATAAATTATGCATGGTGCCTGCCCCACCCTCTATGAATTTAGAGGAAGTAAATAGCTCTGCCAGCTAGAAGCTTGTTACTCAAAGTGTACCTGAGGGCTGCACCTAGAAGCTTGTTAGAAATGCATAATCTCCTGCTCCGTCCAGAACTATTGAATCAGAATCTGTATTTTTAACAAAACACCCAAGTGAATTGAAGTTGGAAAAGCCAGAAGGATTATGGAATGCTTTATAGAAAAGCTTATAAACAGAAATCATCAAGTTTTATTAAAAAAGGAAGGGAGACACATTTAGGCAGGTTCTCATGCTTTCTTATTCAGTTTGGGCTGTTCTAAGAGAAATCAGAGACTAGGTGGCTTATCAACAACAGAAATTGCTTTAACACAGTTCTGAAGGCTGAGAAGTTCAAGATCAAGGTGCCTCGGAGCTTTGGTGTTTGTTGTGGGCCTGCTTCCTGGTTCATAGACTGTGTCCTCACACTGTATCCTCGCATGGTGTAATGGGCAGTGGGACTTTTGGGGTCTTTGATCGGGGCGATAATCCCACACAGGAGGCTCTGCTCTTATGACTTAACCACCTCCCAAAGGCCCCACCCTCTAATACCAGGACACTGGTGATTAGGTTTCAACATATGACTTTTGGTGGGGACTGGGGAACACAAACATTCAGTCATAGCAGAGAGGATTAGATATAAATCTAAAACGTGACTCCAGATGTAAGCTAGTTGGAAATATTTTAAGAAAAGATGGGAAGTGACCCACTATTGGTTGATGATCTGGGGGGGGGGGTAGTAGTGATTGATAAAATTTGATAGGGTGAGACTCAAGGCTGAGAGGAGGCAGAATGATTTAGATTTGGGACTCTAGAAGTAGGGACCAGTTGCCAATGGTAATGCAGCGATGAGGGGTAGGACTTTCTTATCCAGAGCATGTCAGGGTAACTATTAGTGTTTTCAAAGGTGATTTCTAAATTAATTTTTAGGGCTGACATTTTTTGAATCTTAAAATTTTAGTGAAAATCAACAAGTAGATATAAATCAAGGTATAGTGTCTTATATACATCAATTTTTCTAAAATGCCTATAATTGATTAGACCTTAGATATGGGGAAAAAGGAGTTAGGTAAACTGGTTTAGTAATCTTGCTTCAAAATTAATGGTGAAAGCTAGTAGGAGAAAAAGGCTCCTTACATCTCAATCTGCATAGCACTGTTATCTTTATAATCAAGTGAGGTCCTACCAAAATTGTGAGAGAATCAGTTCTATCTGTGGTGCCTTGATCATACTTTCTGTTCCCCTCAGCTCAGCTCTCATAGTCTTGAATGCACAGAGGAATAAAGATACCATTATGGGGAAAGTCAATTAGGGTGTCATTGAGGGACTGGTGACATTTTCAAATACATCCTTTTGAATCACACCATGTCAAGTGGTTTCTGTCCTCTTGTGAGGTCCATGCTCTACACAGGGTGCTTCCATCCTCAATTTGGAAAGAATCTGGAGGGGGCAATTCTGTGTAAACCAATCAACCCTGAGATAATCATAAAAAATGTCCACTGGCTTATTAGGCCTTTAAGATGGCCTCTGAAAATGATTTCATTTCTCAGATACTTTAAAAATGACATCCATCCAAGAGAAAAAAAAAAGATAAAAAATAATGAAAAAAGAAAGATATCCGTATCTCTCATTTTATGGGCATCTGTTAGTGTGGCATCCCATGTGCTTTACACACATGAGTTATCCGCACATAAACCTGAGCTGACAGGGGGACGCCTGCGGCCCTGCAGTAAATGACAGACTTAATCAGTGAGATGCAGAGCCCAGAGCAGTGTCCTGGACAAAGTTTACCTTTCAAAGCTCAGAGAACACCCTCTGAGAATCTTTAATGCTGATATTTCCAGTGTATCAGCACAACCGTGAGAAGTTATTCTTTTCTCTGAAGAAAGTGTCTCAAGACACCTTGATGGATAAGTCCAGGATTTTTTTTCTTTATCAAAAAGTATGGGAAGCTGGACATGTGAGAGTAACTATGCAGGGGTTTGGAAGAAGAGTTTTCTAGCTGGAGATGGGGTCCATTTGTGAAATTTTTGTTTCAGGCTGAGATTAACTGACTGAATCATTTGAAATGATATTTTCAAAGTGAATTTTTAAAAATAATTTAGACCCATTTTGGGGTGAACATTTTCTACATAGCCATAGAAATGTGCCCTCATGAGATGAAATAGTAGGTATACTGAGCATTTGTTAAAAGGACAATGCTTCTCATAACTGTAGTTCCATAGGTAAAGATGCTGCATTATAAATATGAGTTATGTATACACAGACGACTAAGCCACTAGTGGCAAATCGTCAGCATTTAAGGGTAGATTTGATATTTTATTTATAAAAATCTTAGATTTCTAGTAAATTAGGTTGAAAGAAAGATGGAATGAAGAATGGATGAAAGGAAGGGCGGAAAAGAAAAAATAAAGACCATGTAATTATGAAGTGGGAACACTTTTACACATATGTATTGAACATTTCTCATTAGTTCCACAGGGAAGCAGCAAGGCTTTACAATTCCTTTCCAAGAAACTGTGATGGAAGCAAACATTTGGATATCTGTGTTCCAGTGTGTTTGTCTCAAACAGGTTTCATTGTTCTGTGGTCAGATTTAATGCTTATGAATTACTTGATTTTAGCAGTCACTTTTCAATAGTTATTTCTATAATGAAAGTCACACTACACATAAAAATGCACTATTTCTATCACTACTAAAAGTAAACGTTCTCAGTCTGATTATTTTATGTATGACAATGAGAATTTACAAAACAAAATAAACATCATACAATTGGAAAGTACAGAGCAAGTCAGAATATTTTCTTTAATTCCTCAATGGAGAGCTGCATGTTATGAGAAAATTCATTAGGATCAACAAATACTGGGTTGTTCAAAAAGTTCATTCAGGTTTTCCCATATGATTACTATTTCTGAAAATTTGAGGGTAGAGTCAAAAATTATTTTCTAACACACACACTAAGATCATATTTCCCCCTCCGATCTACACTGGACATGCTTTGGCTCAGTGTCAGTTCTATATTTTGTCTCTCTTTATGCCAATATTTTATCTCAAACTTTTTTTCCCACTGCGTCAGAGTCCCACCAGTGAGAATGACTCAAAATAGCTTTCCCAGTTAAGGGAAATCAAAACAAAAAGAGAACTGGGTGCTGACAGAGTGACTGGCTACTGGAGTTCAGCCTGCGAAAGAGAAAAATGTGGTAGCGCAAGTGGGCACCACATAAATGATTATCAGTGGGAAAATGTCACACATCATGTGGCCTCTGTCTGTTAATTTAATACGATGCACTTGAGTGTAGAAATAATGGGCTCTGTCAGCCTTATTAATTATCTATGCTTGTTCTAGAAGTCGGGATCATGAAATGCCTCTGAACCACCTGATGTAATGGGCCATTTTAGAGCTTTACATGCAAGTCTCTGAGCGAGCAATTGGCAATCCCCACGGCTAGCTCATCTGCAGTTAGGGATGTTGTGCTGAGCTGAATTCGCATACCAGCAATATTGCCACAAGATGATGGAATAATCGATCTTTCTAGAGTGGATTTCTTTAGCCTGGTGGGACAAATTTCCTAGTTAATGAAAACATTTTGATGCCTGGGGTGCTTCCCTAGCTCATGCTGCCTCTGTTTGTCCATTATAGTTTAAATATACTGCATTGAGGTTAATGGTGGAAGCAAATCAGTCTGTTATAATTACTCACATTCATTTATTTGGTGTATTCTTTCACATGGTCCTTTGAAAGCAAGAGGACAATCTAGCAGATAGCTAGCTTGGGAACTATTAATACCTTCATGCCTGAGAATTTACTAATGGGACATTTCAGGGAAAAAAAATTTTGTGGCTGCTGAGGGCCATTGCTTCTCTCATTCAAGTAGGCTGATCCATTTCAGCGTGTGTGTGTGTGTGTGTGTGTGTGTGCATGCGCGCATTTACACTGTGAGCTGTTGTTGAGACCATGTCTCTCTTTCTGACTTGGATCTTGGCATTGTGTTAAGTACAGTGATCCTGTAATGCCTGTTTGTGAGGGGATAGGTATTCTAGTGAAAGCACACAAAGTCTGGGTAGAGAAACTTGGGTTTGTTTCAGTTCTTTTTGATACTTGCTGGCTATTTGACCTTGGGCAAGTCACTTGTCTTCTCTGAATCTCTGTTTATCACCTCTAAAATAATTATAATCATATCCATTCAGCTTATGAGACTATTATTTGAGGATCAAATTAGATTATAGAACTAATAATAAAATGCTTTATTGGTGTTTGATGTCATTATCCCTCCATTACTACTACTACCAGCCATAGTACTACTCCTATCATTATTATCAAGTAAACTTTAAGATCTGATCTACTCCAATAGATTTCTAATATTGTGATACTCTTTCTTACGAAGTTCAGGAAAGCATTTTGTTGCTTTTGTTGTCGGTGTGTCTATGTAGCTAGTATCCAAAGAATGCAATCTTCTTAGGTCATTCTGGAAAGAAAAATCATTATGAATGAATAAAGGTGAAAACTTTATCAAATATTTAGGTCTACATACCACATAAGAGTTAGGCAGCAATCTAGTTAGATGAAGATGATTATTTAGTCTCTTCCCATTGTAACTAGATTGATAACCAGATTTAGTGATGCCATTTAGATGTATGTGTAACCAACACAGAATAATTAGTAAATTAATATATACCAACAGAGCTTTTCCCTTTCCTCTTTAACAGGGAGAGCTAACTGTTCAACTGAAGTGATAGGACACAGAGTAAGTCATTTAACCCACCTGAGTTTTAGTTTTATTGTATAAAACAAGGGAATAATGATTAAATGAAGTTAAATGATTTCTAAAGCCCTCTTTAGCTCTGAAAAGCTTTGCTCTTTGATCTGCATGTCTTTGAATATGACATAGTAAATGATATTATACTTTTCACACCAGGAAGATAATCATCTTCAGCCATTTGAAATAGCTCTTCTCACTCAAATTTTATTGATTATATTACCTGTTCATTTCCTTTATAGATTTTACCACAGTCTCTGTTTATCTTGTTTATTTGCTTACTTTCCTGTTTAGGGTTTGCCTCTCCATGAGGTTAGAGACTTTCTGATCCCAGATAGATGTCCAGTGCCTCGAAAAGGGAGTGCATGGCACATAATTGGGAGTCCAAGAACTATTTGTTAACTGAATAAATAAATGAGTTCATGAATTCTGCTGTTTCTAAAGTACAGCCTTCTTTTTTTTTAAAAAAAATAACTTTATTGATTGATTGTGCTGGGTCTTTATTGATGCGCAGGCTTGTCTCTATTTGCTGCAAGTGGAGGATGCTCTCATTGCAATGTGAGGGCTTCTCATTGAAGTGGCTTCTCTTGCTGTGGAGTATGGGCTCTAAGGCACGTGGCCTTCAGTGGTTACAGCTCCCAGGCTCTAGAGCTCAATAGTTGGGGTGCATGGGCTTGGTTGCTCTGAGTCACGTGGGATCCTCCCAGACCAGGGACCAAACCTGTGTCTCCTGCATTGTCAGCTGGATTTCCCACCACTGAACCGCCAGGGAAACCCCCAGCAGCCATCTTATTCCTTCAAATAATTTCTCCAGAGTTCAGTGGGATAAAGTTGTGGTTGAATCTACTATTCATGTAAAAGAATCACTAGGGGATATGGTTAAATATTTTGTTTTCTATATATGAGAACCATCTGTATTTTATTTACATATGGCTTTATTACTTTAGCTAATCTAGAGTGGGATTTTTATCAGTAAGTTTTTTATGTGCTTGTTTTATTTTTTTGCAAGTAAATTTGATTAGCTAAATTTGTTCCTAAAATTTATGATTAGTTGTCATACTTGAATGAATAGTAATTCTAAATAAAGTTTTGCAATTATTTTATTTTGCAAAATGAATTTGTCCATTAGGGGCATGCATTTCCATGTGACAGGAAGATTTTATCACCATTAAATGTGAATTTAAAATTTTAGAATTCACTATGAAAAGTAATACATCTTGAAATTTCCTACCAAGATATTAGAACATTACCCATTCTTCCTCACTTATGTAGTTTCCCATAACATGAAAATGTTTGAAGATCTTGTCATTTATCTGTCATGAACTGGCTGAATTACTCCTTGCTTCAACACACATTCAAGTTAACGTCAACTGGGGAGCTATTTTCTCAGCTTTAAATTGGTTGGAAATATAGATCTTTCTTTGTAAGACATTATCCCTTGGTGCTTGACTTCCTTTAATTCTTTAGTTCTTTTCAAATTACAAAAAAGAATTCAAATTGATTTGGGGTGCAGAATTGTGAATATCAGTGACAGTAGAGTCTGTTATTCCCTGTCATAGGACTCTAATCCCTCTCTTTTGAACAGTTAAAGGGGGCATTATCTTTTATTGTCCTTGTTTATATATGTAACATGAAATAGTTTTCCTAGCAATGCTACCTGTATAAGCTAACAATTTTTCTCCATTGAAAAACTGTCGCAGTTTGGTAGAGTGTATTAATGACAGTTTGTTGGAGACAGACCTTTGCAACCTTCTCGTATGATGCCCCTGCCCCTGCCCTTGGATCTAGGTATTATTCCTGACAGTACGATTAAACTCATGCATGTTTCATCAGAATACTTTAGATTACAGATTAGACGGGAGGTGAAAGCAAACCTAGTGGCACGCTAAGGAACGCAGGTTGTGGAGACATGGTCAGGAAAATGAAGAGAAAATGATTTGCCTTTGCTTGCTGCAAGCTAGTAGTTGTGCTGTGGCCGTGGACAAAACACTCTTCAGAATACCCTTGCTGCACAGCAAGAGTTGAACAAGAGACTCATCACAAACTTCCTTCAGGATCACACATGTGTGTGCATGTATTTCCATCATACTTTTATTTTGACAATTCTTGAATGCAACACTTTGCATATTAATTGAGTACAACTGGTTCTGAATAGTCTCTAAGAAGGTGCAAATTATGGCTTCAAAGTGACCCAATAGAGGTGCAAATGAACGTTAGCACAACGTTTCTAAAATGGAATCATTTAAAACATACACATATAGTTATGAATTCAGAGTCGGTCTACTTCATTTTTAAGTTGGGAGTTTATTGCCTTAAAATGGGAAATAAATGTGTGAATGCTATCCAAGGTGTGAAATTCTCCATTTGTACCGACTGGAAACTTGGTAATAATTATGAATATAGAAATAGCAAAAATTATACAAAAGTTTAGCAAACATTTTAATTTTAAATGCAAGTATTTCAGAGGAAGAATTTAAGATCTGCTTGGAGAGATTTTTTTTCTTGCAGCCTTTGATATTAAAAAGTTAGGGATTTCCATACAGCCAAGAAATGCTACTTTTCTTGTCATTTTAAAAAAGAAAATTGCATTGACTAATCTTTTTTCTTTCTAAAGCTGCTTATTCTAAATGTCTGAACCTGATAAACCCATGAGCCCCAACTTAACCCAAACTCAATGAAACTTAACCTTTTCTCTCTCCTCACATCTGTGGACAAAGGGCCTCAGCTGCAGGGAGCATTCGAGAAGCTTGCCTAGACTCTAGGCCAGCTGGAAAGCCAGGCTCCCCTGCTTTCAGCCAAATAGGCACTGGCACTGAGTTACCCGAGGGCAGAGTTTAACACGGCTTGAATGAAGCTTGGATTTGAAAGTGTCCATCCCCTTAGGTTGATGTCACTGAGAGTCCAAGACTCTTCTTTCATTAACCAGCCTCTCACATCAATAGCAATGGTGACACAAAACAGCCAACCCCTAAAACAGTTGGTTCTTTTTTATTATTTGTAATTTTGTCTATTTGCATGAGAGCCTGGCAGCATATGGCCTGATGAATTAAAAAAAACAAAACCCTCTACCACTCTTCATCTACTGGCTAGAGCTTCCAGTTCGTGGCATCAGTAGGGCCTGGTGTGGCTCCACCTGCCACTTGTCTGGAGAGTGGGGGCATAAACTGATGACCTACGAGGTTCCCACAGCCAGAGAGTGCTCGGCTAATGCCATGATTTAATTCCTAACAGTACTGTCAGAAATGGCTAGAAGTGGCAACACCCACTGTTTCAATAGTAAAGCTGGTTGGCAAGCTACCCGTTCTCTGCCCTGACTAATATTCTACACTAATTACGTCGTATCAGGCCAACAGGAATGGAAAGGAGCTGAGATGCTTCAAAACCATGCACACAGGTCAGCACCGGATAGAGATCCATAGGGAGGTGTACTTATGTTATTGTTCCCCGCTAAAAGGGACCAGCGGCAAGCCAGGGGAAGAAACAGACCTCTTTTTAGGGCATTGACTTACTCTTTTATTCACTTGATCTTTCAAAGTCAAAGATTTATATGGTGCCTGGATTTTGGTTTTTCTGTATTGGCCATTTTCTTTAATAATAGTGTTTGAGAAAAAAAATTATGCTATTTTTTGAGAACGGAATCGTTCTTTGCCTGAAACAAAGAAATCACAATTTGGATTAATACTTCATAGTTAAGCGAAATCACAAACCTTTTTTTTCTCCTTAATTTTGTATGCATTTATGATTATACAATGTCAAACCATACAAACATAGAAACAATATACACATCATTAATTTAACAAATTGGCTTGAAGATAAGAAAGCAAGTAATTTTGAAATTCAAAATCTTTCTACTAATTCATTTTGATGTAGTTTAGAAATCCTTCATTTCCCCTGCATTTTGATTGCTAATAGGGCTTCCCAGTGGCACAGTGATAAAGAATCTGCCTGCCAATGCAAGTGACTCAAGAGACCCTGGTTCAATCCCTGGGTTGGGAAGATCCCCTGGAGAAGAAAATGGCAGCCAACTCCAGTATTCTTGCCTGGACAGGCAAAATTCATGTACAGAGGAACCTGGCTGGCTACAGTCCTTGGGGTAGCAGAGTCAGCCACAACTGAGTGTGCAAGCAAGTATCAATATGTTTACACTCAAGACATGTAATCAGAATTGCCAGCCATCAAAGAAAAGAAGAAATAATTTGGGGGCAAAAGCTCTATCATCTTATGAAGTGAGAGATTTTCCTGACAAGCCAAAGTGGACACTTTCAGTCCTATGACACTGAGCATATATAGGACAGTTTATAATACAGAAAACACATTCCTGCTAAACGCTGGGCATTGCTATCTCACTAAATCCCAAGAATATCTGTGTGAGGCATTTCACATGGTGCAGTTTAGGCAGCCGCTATTTATTATTGTGTGGAAGTGTTTCAACTCTTTATTAACCGGTGTGGCAATACCTCTCTGAGCTGCCTGAACATGGATCCCAAAGACAGGCAGCATTCCACAGATGGAGGCACTGTTGCTTAGAGAGGTTAGTTAACTTGCTCCAAGTCACAGAGCTATTGGAAGGCAGAGTCAGCGTTCAAGTCCATAGCTGTCTCACTCCAAAACTGAGCGCTTTCTCTTTTTTTTCCCAATGGTGTGCTGCTGCTATAATGCTTCTTAGAAATTTTGCACTGAAGACTTCATTTTTTGCTAAGATTCTGTCTGTGTAATGTGGCTAAAGACATCAGAGATACTCTAACAAGTGAAGGGTGAAGGTTAACTGAGAGCAGAGCAAGTTTATTTCAAACTCAAATGATTGCCTTTAGAGTGCTACATGTTCCTGCTTATAACTGATACACAATAGTTTGTTGAATTAAAGCAAAACATTTACTGTTGTACTTCTACCTAGAGAAGTATGTGGGATATATACTAGCCTCTTTTTTTTTTGTACATAAGATGCAATTCTAGGTAAGAGTAAGATATTAAAAATGCTATTAAAAATGCTGTTATTTTTTCTCAGATGAGGTAATTTAGTTTAAATAGAACTGAACCAACTGAGAGTATTTTGCTTAAATTCAAAATGAATATAAATAACTAAAGCTTAAATTATAGGGGATACTTTAAGGTTTAAAATTTTCATATATAGAAGTGGTTTATCCTGAGCAGTAACATGCATTAAATGCTATCTGGTAGCTGGTTTCTTTCTAAGGAAATAAATAGGTTTTTACAAAGAATACAGATTGATTCTGTGCTGAGTTCTGTCCCTCCTTATAGGTCCAGTCAAGGAAAGACTGTGGATATACTTTAATGTGTTTACCATATTCAGTTTATTAATAGAAAATTGAATAATTTCAAGAACATTGAGCTTACTAGATAAAATGTGGCTGCAAACAGCCCCTAATGTATGAACAGATTTTACTCCAAGGGTTTATTTGTAATTTGATATTCTAAGACTTTATGTGTAAATTTCTGCATATAGAACTGCAAAGTTAGATATCTCCTCAATCTGACTAGTGAAATTTATTTTACCTATGATGTAACTCAACTGTAGAACTAACTGTGCTTTAGGCCCTGCTTTTCATGGATTATATTGTTAACGAGCAAACAGCATCAAGAGTACAAACAAACCAAAAACCCAGAGCTGAAGTCATGTCCTTCCATATTCTCTCAGGATAAGGCAGAAGCTTGTCGAGGAAAGGACTGAAGGGTGAAATTATTTGCCAGATTTGCAGTATAATGAGGAAAACATTTTGTAGAATACTGCAAATTTGTGTTCCAAATTCCAACAATCATCATGGGTTATAGCACATAGAGTTTAAAACCTGGATAGAACTTTCATGATCAGCAAGTGAGGCATAATCTTCTTTTTATTAAATTATTTTAGTTAGAGGATAATTACTTCATAATATTGTGATGGTTTTTGCCATACATCAGCATGAATCAGCCATAGGCAAACACGTGTCCCCCCATCCTGAACCCACTCCCACACTATCCTTCCAGGTTGTCACCGCACTGGCTCTGGCTGCCCTGCTTCAGGCGTCGAACCGCACTGGTTATCTATTTTATGTACATATAGGAATGTATATGTTTCAATGCCGTTCTCTCAAATAATCCTGCCCTCTCCTTCTCCCACTGAGTCTAAAAGTCTCTTCTTTACATCTGTGTCTTCTTTGGTGCCCTGCACGTAGGATCGTCAGTACCATCTCCCTGAAATCCTTATATTTAGGCAGACTCTTCTAATTTGAGTAAAGTGAAAGTGCTACTTGCTCAGTTGGGTCTGACTTTCTGTGACCCCATGGGCCCTAGCCTGCCAGGCTCCTCTGTCCATGGAATTCTCCGGCAAGAATACTGAAGTGGGTAGCCATTCCCCTCTCCGGGGGATCTTCCCAACCCAGGTCTCCTGCATTGCAGGCAGCTTCTTTACACTTGAGCCACCAAGAAGGCCCAAACTGCATGACAATTCTTTCTCCTCCCTCTTTATCTAATTCTTAAACACAAGTTAAGTCCAAAGAATCTTCATGCCTTTGCCTGGTCCACTTTTCTCTTTGCTATGTGTAAGCAAAATATATATGTATATAAATATATATATATATATATATATATATAGAGAGAGAGAGAGAGAGAGAGAACAAGATTTACAGAGTATTCAAAGGCCTTCATGCCAGTAAGTGTTTATCTTCTATTACAGCCTTTCTTTCACTAAAGCATCAATTCTGCTCCCAGGGTCTGCTCATTGTGCAAATACCTCTTACATTTCTGTCCTGTGCATAGCACAATCCTAGTTGGTGAGTAAATACAGAAACAAATGTGGTTTCTACATCAAGAAGACTGTCTTCTCAGTCAGTTCAGTCACTCAGTCATGTTCGACTCTTTGTGACCCCACGGACTGTAGCATGCCAGGCTTCCCTGTCCATCTCAACTCCTGGAGCTTGCTCAAACTCATGTTTATTGAGTCGGTGATGCCATCCAACCATCTCATCCTCCGTCATCCTCTTTTCCCCCTGCCCTCAATCTTTCCCAATATCAGGGTCTTTTCCAATGAGTCAGCTCTTCTAATCAGGTGGCCAAAGTATTCAGTCCTTCCAATGAATATTCAGGACTGATTTCCTTTAGGAATGACAGGTTGGATCTCCTTGCAGTCCAAGGGACTCTCAAGAGCCTTCTCCAACACCACAGTTCAAAAGCATTAATTCTTTAGTGCTCAGCTTCCTTTATGGTCCAACTCTCACATCCATACATGACTACTGGAAAAACCATAGCTTTGACTATATGGACCTTTGTTGGCAAAGTAATGTCTCTGCTTTTTAATATGCTGTCTAAGTTGGTCATAGCTTTTCTTCCAAGGAGCAAGTGTCTTTTAATTTCATGGCTGTAGTCACCATCTGCAATGATTTTCGAGCTCAAGAAAATAAAGTCTGTCACTGTTTCCATTGTTTTCCCATCTATTTGCCATGAAAGAAGGGACTGGATGCCATGATCTTCATTCTTTGAATGTTGAGTTTTAAGCTGACTTTTTCACTTCCTCTTTTACCTTCATCAATAAGCTGTCTTAGTTCTTCTTCACTTTCTGCCATAAGGGTGGTGTCGTCTGAATATCTGAGGTTATTGATATTTCTCCCAGCAATCTTGATTCCAGCTTGTGCTTCATCTAGCCCAACATTTCTCATGATGTACTCTGCATATAAGTTAAATAAGCAGAGTGACAATACACAGCCTTGACATACTTCTTACCCAATTTGGAACCAGTCCATTGTTCCATGTCTGGTTCTAACTGTTGCTACTTGACCTGCATACAGATTTTGCGGGAGGCAGATAAGATGGTTTGGTATTCCCATCTCTTTAAGAATTTTCCACAGTTTGTTGTGATACACACAGTCAAAGGCTTTAGAGTAGTTAATGAAGCAGACGCAGATGTTTTTCTGAAATTCTGTTGCTTTTTCTATGATCCAAAGGGTGTTGGTAATTTAATCTCTTGTTCCTCTACCTTTTCTAAACCCAGCTTGAACATCAGGAAGTTCGCAGTTCACATACTGTTGAAGCCTGGCTTGGAGAATTTTGAACATCACTTTGCTAGCGTGTGAAATGAGTGCAATTTTGCAGTGGTTTGAACATTTTTTTGGCATTGCCTTTCATTGGGATTGGAATGAAAACTATTTCCAGTGCTGTGGCCACTGCTGAGTTTTCCAAATTTGCTGGCATGTTGCCTTCTAGGTAAGAAGAAAAGATACAGACAAGTAAGTCAAGTAGCAATTCAAGAACTTAAGAAAGTAAAAACATGCTGGTGAAATAGTTCAGATGAGAGGTGCCGTGAGTTCAGAAGAAAAGAGTACTGTACTAGAATTGAGGTAGATGGATTCAAGGAAGGTCAGGACAGCTGAGGTTGGAACTTGAAAGTATGTGTTTGAGTGGATGAAAATTGAACAAAAGAACAGAGCACTGGATAAAAGGACTCAATACCAGCTGGTGATTCATTGAAAAGTGTTAATGAAACAGAAGACAGAGTCTAGGTTTGATGTGTGCTACCTACCTCAAGCCATAATCATCCAGTAACCAGTCATGTAGGAACAGTGATACCCTGACATAGTAGAATGGCCTTTGATTTGGTGGGGGCTGGGGAGAAGGGGAGGTTGTCAGGAGACAGAATTCCATCTCTGCTGCGCACTAGAGATATGGGTTTGGATGAGAAGCTAGTCTTTTCCTGTCTCTTTAAACGTGAGATGAGGGATTTGTGTTTGGTCTCTTAAAAACCCATCTAGCTAATAATTTGACTGCTTGATTCATTTTGATGAAAAGAGTACAATGAGATCATTGCAGAACAGAGTGAAGGGCTTCTCAGGAAAGGGGTCCTAAAGGGTGCCGGAGGGAGCAGAATGACAGACAGCACCCTGAGAAGAGGGGAGCTGAAGAGCGGCAGGAGTCAGTGCAGAGGGCCATTTCTGTGGTTTGCACTGACGTCTGGGTCTGGCCCTGAGAGTCTGTGTCACTGCCTTCGCTCCCTCTGTGAAGCAGCCTTGTTCTCTACCCACTTTCGCTCGCTGCTGCACTTCCTTCACGGCCATCACCACCCACCCACTCACCATGTGCACCCAAATAGCAGAGCGCAGAGACAGCACAGAGGAAGCAGGCTCCGCTTCTTGTTGCAGCAGCTCCCAAGCTCTTGCCGTCCCCTCTTTGCTTTGTGTTTTTTGAATTGCTACTGATGGTGGTCACTGCGACTCTGCTCCTTTGGTTTGCAGGGGCAAGACCCGTGACTCAATGACTGCCTCCTTCAAACCTGCTCAGGCTACCTTGAGACAACATTTTCAAGCATCTCCAGCTCTGTGGAGGGTAGAGGAAAGGTTAGTTATGAGCAGGGACTGAAAAGAAACAGAGTAAATGTAACTCTCGGGACCGCACGGACTGCACGGAAAAAAGACTCTAGTTATCAAAAAACAGTAACAAGGACAAGGGGAGAGCCAGGGGCAGCATCTGAAGCATTTCTTTATCTGCCAAATGCAGGCTTATGTGGGACTTCCATCAGCAGTTATTTATTGAGTGCCCACACGTGCCAGCCACTGTTATAGATGCTATAATTTTCTGTTAGATCTAAATCATTATGATAAATGAAAATAAAGTGAACCAGTTTCTTCAAAAAGGAGATGATTTTATAACTCTTTCTGCTTCATGAGGTAGCACTTAGAACATTCACTGTTGTGAAAATCTGTTAGCATCTGTACTTCTTTCTGGCATGGACTCTGTTATTGAAAGCACCTCAATACGCTTCATGAATATTTTTCTTTAAAGTGATCAACCTAATTAAGATTTCCTAAGTATTACATGGATATGCTTGCCATTTACTTGTGTTCTGTGAGAGAACTGTCTCCTGTCATTAAAAATCATCTTGTTGATATCTGTCTCATCCCTTTTCAGGGTCCTCTACCCCCCATCAATATATTGATGAACTAGCTGCTGCGCTGTTTTGTGTCTCTAGATCTTTGCGTAAGTTAAGCCCCTGTCTGGAAATGCATTTCCTTGCATGGAAAAGTATACATGCAATACTCTTTACCACTGTTAAAAAATCCCCGTTGATCAATTTTCTCCTTGTTTGGGGTCCAATGTACTCTGTACCAACTCCTATTATCCATGCTCTCAAATGGTGTTCACAGTTATTTCCTCAGTTTCTTTTTGCTGCTAGACTTTATGAATTCATTGAAAGCAAGGGTTATGTCTTATTTGTGGTTATACCCTCACAGTGTAAAGAGAAGCTCAATATATGTCTAATAAATTAGATAAATGAATAAATGGATGAATGGGTGGACAAGCAAAGGGTATATACATGCATACCTTCAACTTCTAGGAACACGTTGTGTTAGCATTGTGAGGAATGTAAAGAAATATGAGATGGATCCCTTCCTGAGAATGCTTACAAGGTGCAACAGTGATGCGCTGTGAGGGTTGCAGACAGTGGTTCCTGAATGATATACCTTAAAGGAAAACGGCTCCCCCTTCTCAGAAAAATAGTCTTATAAAAGTCTTTGTAAGTTGGAAGATATAGTTTTGAAAGGCAGTATTCTGTAGTTGAAGGAAATTCAGCAGAGTGCCTCGCTTCTCCACGTGTGGATGTAGTGAAAATGTTTAGCTGCCCGCCAGCATGCTAGCACTGCCGTTGACTTCTCAGTTTTAATATTCGGGCTGTCGTGAACTTGGCATGCTCTGTTAGATGACTCAACCTGTCTGCCCCATAGAAACTCGCCTCCCTAACCACTGCTTGCTGTTTTCTCTTTTTGAGTATGCTACACCCAAAGCCACTGTCAGATGTCATGGAGATGAGACTTTACAAGAGTAAACGGAAAAAACAACAACAACAAAAAAAAAAACCCAAGAACAAATGCTTTTCAAAATAGAGTTCGGTGATGGCCGTGGCCCAAGAATGATAGGAAACACTACCTTGCAGGGTTTCTAATATTTGGAGTGTGGAAGGGCTACACAGCCCTAGTTCATGTGGAATCATAGATGATGTGAGTGAAAAGAGAGAGAGCCCAGGGTCCCAAGTGCTCCATCTGAAAAGGAAGCAGGCTATGTTGTCTAGACAAGAGGAAATGTTTTATTTTTGAGGGAAAATTATTAGAATTTTAAAAGCCAAATGATGGCTAGAAAATATAAGTGAAGTTTTACTGATTCCTTGTTTTTTTTAGAAGACTTTCTTTTTGTCTCATTCCAAAAGTCTATCTTTAAGCCCAAAATGCAAAGTAAAGCTGAATTAGATTAGTGATTCCAAAAAGATATAGTCCTGTTGTGTGCAGCGGACATCCTCTCTCTCTTTTTTTTTTTTAATTTCCCCTCAAGAGTTTTAAACCTGGGGTAAAACCAACATCCTGATTAAGACTTTTCTTAGCCTCCTTTCAGCAAATACAGAGTACATGGCTGTTTCAAATGGCCTTTAAACAATCAATTAAAAATACTCTAAGTTTCAATGTTTGAAATAGTTCTGTTCCTATATTGTAATTATTAGATTATTAAGGGCTCCTTCAACCTTCTTTTTCACAAAGAGGCAACATAGATGAGAGAGATTTGTGGTCCTCTTTCTTCAAAGAGCCATCTCCCATTGACCTTCAGGCATTTTGTTCATTTTCTGGACTGTTTCCACTCCCCCATCTTCCGCCCTCATGGAATGTAAGCTTTACCAATTAAGACATATCAGTTAAGAAATGAAACCAGAGGCTTTGAGACTAGACTGGACAGTGGCAATGAGAACAAATTTCTTTTAACTTTGTTATACGTTGTGTACATTTTTATTGATGTAAAATATTTTCTTATATTTGAGACTCAGCACTTGGGCATGTTTTAAAAACTTTCAACACAGAATATTATAACCTGTGTTCATAGGTATTGGGCCTTTTAGCAATGTATCTTGTCCAATAACTTTGTATTATATATTTGTGTCAATTTGAAGTCTGTGGTTCTGACAATGGCAGTTATTATCCCAGAGGACATTGGACCTGAGATCACACCTGAATCTATTTTTTTTCTCAGATGATTTATATTTTCCAATGTAAAACTGTCTTCATTTTCACTGCTGGATCTAATATCCAAACTTCTCTTTGGGTTCAACAGACATGATAAGCCAAAAGGAATATCTTGTATTTGTGTAAATTTACATATATTTATTTTATTCTCTTAATACCTATTCAGGTTATGGTTAGGTTTTATAGAATAGCAAACTCAAATGGCTGACAAACAGCTGGATAGACTCTGGAGTCTGATTGCTACACTAAATTCCTAAACCACTGCTAACGGATCACTGGTTAATGTGATCTTAGGCAGATGACTTAATAGCCATTTGCCTTAGTTTCCTTGTCTGTAAAATAATGATTTCTACCACACTGAGTGGTTAAACGGGATTATTTATGAAGTGTTTAGTAGAACAGTGCATGTCACACAGTGAGTACTGTTTGTGTTTTCGTTAATTCGAAAATATACGCGCACTCCAGTGTTCATATCTAGAAAAGCACTAAAATCATTAATGGAGACATCTGCTCCTCATAGCTAGCAGCAACCGTCTTGTGACCTTCTTGTCGCTGCTACTCACAAGACGGTTGCTGCTAGGCGGGAAGAACAGTCATCTCCGTTAATGATTGCAGTGCTTTCCTAGAGAGGAGAAGATGCAAGAAATTGGGCTAATTTCTTCTGGAAATATCTAACTGAAGGCCTATTCTGCCAGGTTTTCCCAGAGCACAGAGAACCTCGTTCCTGATCTCTGCCCTGAGCTCCTTTTAGGGTGTGTTGTAGGTCAGCGGCTGCAGCGACTAGTGATCCGATCCTTGTAGAGGCAGATGGTGAGTGATGCTTTCTAGTCAGCACTGTGCGTGGGGGTCACTCAGTCGTGTCCCACTCTTTGCGACTCCACAGACTGCAACCCGCCAGACTTCTCTGTCCATGCAATTCTCCAGGCAAGCATACTGGAGTGGATTGCCATTCCTTTCTCCAGAGGAACTTCCCAACCCAGGGATCAAACCCTGGTCTCCTGCTTCTCAGGCAGATTCTTTACTGTTTGAGCTACAGGCAAGTCCTTTCTAGTTGACACTAGTTTATTACTATCTTAAAGATGAACATCAGTGGTGTAACTTAGGAAGGATGTTAAAAATTATCCTAGTACAATAGGAAACTGGACCGATACATAAACCATTTTGGACAGTTTTAAATTAATTCAGAAGTTATTTTTCTAAGAGGAGAAAAATGTTTAAACCTTGAGGTTGGGAAAAAGAAATCTTGAGCAATTTTTGTCTTAGCTTTAGGTTTCCTTTGAGTAATTTCCCCATCAACATATTTACAAAACCAAACTTTCTTTTTCTCAAAAAAGGTTACCTATTGTAAACAGGAGAAGTAAAGGAGTAATAGACTAATACAGCATAAGAATTTTGAGTTTCTCTATAAGTAAGGTGAAAAGACAGCCCTCAGATTGGGAGAAAATAATAGCAAATGAAGCAACAGACAAAGGATTAATCTCAAAAATATACAAGCAACTCCTGAAGCTCAATTCCAGAAAAATAAATGACCCAATCAAAAAATGGGCCAAAGAACTAAACAGACATTTCTCCAAAGAAGACAGACAGATGGCTAACAAACACATGAAAAGATGCTCAACATCACTCATTATCAGAGAAATGCAAATCAAAACCACAATGAGGTACCATTACACGCCAGTCAGGATGGCTGCTATCCAAAAGTCTACAAACAATAAATGCTGGAGAGGGTGTGGAGAAAAAGGAACCCTCTTACACTGTTGGTGGGAATGCAAACTAGTACAGCCACTATGGAAAACAGTGTGGAGATTTCTTAAAAAACTGGAAATAGAACTGCCATATGACCCAGCAATCCCACTTCTGAGCATACACACTGAGGAAACCAGATCTGAAAGAGACATGTGCACCCCAATGTTCATCACAGCATTGTTTATTATAGCCAGGACATGGAAGCAACCTAGATGCCCATCAGCAAACGAATGGATAAGGAAGCTGTGGTACATATACACCATGGAATATTACTCAGCCGTTAAAAAAAATTCATTTGAATCAGTTCTAATGAGATGGATGAAACTGGAGCCCATTATACAGAGTGAAGTAAGCCAGAAAGATAAAGAACATTACAGCATACTAACACATATATATGGAATTTAGAAAGATGGTAATGATAACCCTATATGCAAAACAGAAAAAGAGACACAGAAGTACAGAACAGATTTTTGAACTCTGTGGGAGAAGGTGAGGGTGGGATGTTTCGAAAGAACAGCACGTATATTATCTATAGTGAAACAGATCCCCAGCCCAGGTGGGATGCATGAGACAAGTGCTCGGGCCTGGTGCACTGGGAAGCCCCAGAGGAATTGGGTGGAGAGGGAGGTGGGAGGGGGGATCGGGATGGGGAATACATGTAACTCCATGGCTGATTCATGTCAATGTATGACAAAACCGACTGAAATGTTGTGAAGTAATTAGCCTCCAACTAATAAAAAAAAAAAAAAAATTTGAGTTTCTAACACGTGAGCAATAATCACCAAACAGCAACAGATTACAAAGGTTGGTAATTGTCTTCTTTCCCTATAAATGCCATGCTTTGATGATCACTTGTTTAGACAGAAGTCTTTGGAACATGTGAGCTGGTAGAGTCTAAAGTACATAAATAAGGAAATGCAAATATCTTTGTTGAAGAAAATCAACAGTGCATCATAAACAACCATTTACTTCCTGTTACTTTAACTTAACTCTTCTGAAAAAAAGAGTTTGGGGTGGGGATGTTTTCAGTGTCCTCTTCAAAATTAATGTAGACTTCTTGAATAATCAAAACATGCTGAAAGCCTGTACTCAGAATCCTGTGGGAAGTTTGCATCTGTTGATAAGCTCAGATGCTTACTTTCAGTACTAACATACAACAGTCAGTTGCCTTCTGGTAGAAGTCAGTATAGATAATTAGACGTCAGCTCAATAACTCTTGACAAGACAGGTTTCCACAGAGAGGAACCCCCCAGTACCTTAGGGTTTTGCTTAATTGTAAAATCTGACATCTTTACCCTTTTTAAGATCTTGAAACCTAAAACAATTAAATAATGTACTTCAATCTTATTAGTAGAGAAAATAGTAGAGAAAATGAGTAGTGGAAAAAGTATTGACTATCTACAATGGCCTTTCATCCCAGACACCAAGAGTCACCCTGGAGAATCTTCATCATAATTGAAATAAAAGCCTTTGCAGACTCTTCCTGTGTTATAAATGTGTCTGCCAAGCAAAACACTCAGAAACTTATTAGTGGACAGCTACTTAAGATAATGTTCTTTATAAATGTCATTGAATTGCTGTCTCCATACTTGCTGTCTCTAAGATGTATAATTTTCTGTTCTCATCTTTAAACTAGATGAATATAATTCACTTCTAGTAAAGTGTCATCAAAGAATAATAAACAAAATGGCTTTCTTTTAATTGTACTTATGTACTGCTATATCTGCAGTACATTAAGAGGAAAATTGTGAGAAAAATAGGTTTAAAAATAATTTCATGTGAAGAGCTCACAAAATGTTTTCAGTGTGATTCAAGTATAAAAATGATCACAAAAGTAAAAAAATTAAGAAAAACAGACATGTTACTGGGAACATAATGGGTGATATGTAAGTGTTTTTACATATGAAAGTAGACATCTTCAAAACAAGTATTTAAAAATTCTTAACTAAAATCTTACATGTAGTAAAACTTCTAATATTTTGTCTCATGTTTCTCATATACAAATTTAATAAATGTTTTGCTATATCATCTCTTAATCCCATTCTTTCCTCTCTCTCTTTGCACACACACATACACACACACACACACAAACACCCCTGCCCCTATTTCTTTACCAAATGCACCCTTGGAATATTTTGATGGCATTAAGAGATTGGGGTCCATATAAAACTTCAGTTGATAACAGCTGTCAGCACAAAGATTTTATTGAGAAAACTTAAGGATTTCTAAGAAGTGAAAAAAATAGTTGAGTATGCAGACTAATTTTCCATGATTATAGAACACATGGATAAAAATTATATACACCCTCAGTTCAGTTCAATTGCTCAGTCATGTCCAATTCTGTGGGATGCCATGGACTGCAGAACTCCAGGCTTCTCTGTCCCTCACCAGCTCCTGGAGCTTGCTCAAACCAATGTCCATCGAGTCGGTGATGCCATCCAACCATCTTGTCCTCTGTCATCCCCTTTCTCCTCCCACCTTCAATCTTTCCCAGCATCAGGGTCTTTCCCAATGAGTCAGTTCTTCGTATCAGGTGGCCAAAATATATACACTCTATTCCTCATAAACTGTGATTTGATTAAGAATTTCTTCAGTGAGGGCTTCCCTGGTGGCTCAGCTGGTAAAGAATCTGCCTGCAATGCAGGAGACCTGGATTCGATCCTTGGGGGAAGACCCCCTAAAGAAGGGAACGACTACACATTCCAGTATTCTGGCCTGGAAAATTCCATGGACTATTCCGTGGGATCGCAGAGAGTCGGACACGACTGAGCAACTTTCACTTCTTCAGTGAATAATTTGATTTAGAAATGAAGAGAAATTTGCCTTTGTGACAGTAATGCATATTCTTCCGTTAGTGTTATCTACCAGAATAAAGCCTTCCCAAATCCTCTGGGTTCTCTAACCACTAAAACATTCCTCACTTACTTCTTATGTTTAGTCCAAAGAGGTTTATACTCAAAGTGTAGCACTTAAATTGGCTTCATCTAGAACAGTGAGGAGTGAGGAGTCACAGACACTAGGAACTGAGTTTCTCTAGCTTCAGCAGAATGCTTTATCCTCTGGTTGCCAATTATACCTCAATTTACTTTTGTTTACTTTCAACTAGACAAGATGTTGATGAGATTCATGTAGAATGATCTCTGGCTCTGGGCCAAGTGGGAAGTTCATGCCCTTTTTAAGCTTTTACTTTCTAGCACCTTCCCCCACAACTTTTATATACTACTCAGTAACTGACAGCCTCAAGTTTATACTTGTTTTTGTTTGTTTATCTGAAAACTACTCCTGAAGTAATTTTGTTAAAAATTGGAACTAATTGAAAAAGAGTATTGCAATATAATTATGGTAAGGTTTATTCAGACTTGCTTATTGATGGATATGGCTTCTAAGCCATTAAGAATTCCATATTTTCTTTTTAAAAAATTTTATTTATAAAAAAAATTATTGTTACCATCTTTCTAAATTCTATATATATGCATTAGTATACTGTATTGGTCTTTATCTTTCTGGCTTACTTCACTCTGTATAAGGGGCTCCAGTTTCATCCATCTCATTAGAACTGATTCAAATGAATTCTTTTTAATGGCTGAATAATATTCCATGTTTGGACTCTGTGGGAGAAGGCGAGGGTGGGATGTTGTGAGAGAACAGCATCAAAACATGTATATTATCTAGGGTGAAACAGATCACCAGCCCAGACTGGATGCCTGAGACAAGTGCTCGGGCCTGGTGCACTGGGAAGACCCAGAGGAATCGGGTGGAGAGGGAGGTAGGAGGGGGGATCGGGATGGGGAATACATGTAACTCCATGGCTGATTCATGTCAATGTATGACAAAAACCACTACAATATCGTAAAGTAATTAGCCTCCAACTAATAAAAAAAAAAATTTATTTATGTGGCTGCACCAGGTCTTAGTTGTGGCATGCAGTATCTCTAGTTGCAGTATGTGAACTCTTAGTTGCAACAAATGGGATCTAATTCCCTGACCAGGAATCAAACCTGGGCCCCCTGCACTGGGAGAGCTGTCTCAGCCACTGGACCGCTAAGGAAATAACAAGAATCACATATTTTCTTGGTCTGAGTCTTTCAGTTCCAGTGTGAATAAGCCAAGAAACTAAAGTAGGCAAGTGTGTTTGACTCCAAGAGGGAGAAAAATAAAGATGCAAATAGTTTAGGAGGCAGAAGGGGAAACCATGATGGGGATAGAATCGTCCAAGAAGAGGGAAGAGAAAGGAAAGAGGAGAAAAACGGAAGCACACAAATGCAAAATTTAAACTGAGAATGAACAACTCAGAAACGGAAAAGGGTCAGTCAGCAAAGTGAGAGAATGTGGGGTCTCAGAAGGGAAAGGGGACTGTGGGAAGAATGGGGCCATCTGTAGCGTCAAATGCCGCGGTGAGCTCAAGTGCCAGGATCCAGCCCAGAGCTCAGGGATGCTGGCGGCCACGGTTCCGTGGGGGACTTTGAGAGAGCAGTTTGAGAAGGCCGGCTGAGAAGGGTGGGAAGTGGAGCCAGTGAGCATTCACACTAAAGGGAATGTTTGGTAACGGGGAGCGGAGTGAGCAGTCAGCTGGGGGGAAGGATGAGAGAAGAGATGTGTTTGATTTTTTGGTTTTTGAAACTAAAACTCCATTTCTGATATAAATATGAGAATTCGAAAAGCTCCTTAGTATTTGGAAGGTTTCAGGGCTGGAGCTTTAAAATAACAAAATAGAAATAAACTGACAAAGTTAATTTAGTCACTTGAACTAATTTACATTAAGCATAAACAAAATTTATTTTTCTTAAACTCTAATCAGCTTTATTTAGGACATAGTGACATATCTCATAAATATCAATTAAAATGACAGTGTTCACATTTACATTTCTGTGAAAACTTTATATTCTGTATGCTGTTGATGACACATGCCAAATACAATGTTGTTAGTTGAACATTAAATGAGTAAGAATGCATTGTATCTTCAGAATATGCTAGCATATTTCATAGAAATAAAAGAAATATTTTCACTATGATAGTTTGGAATGAAACCTTAAAAATAATGTTAAGGAAAAAATAAAAGACGATTTCTATCAATTAAGATCAACAATGATCGTGTTGTATGGACTAATGAATAGGAAAAAGGATAAAAAGACACAATAAGTTATGTTACAGGCTATCTTAAATGGGTCTGCATTCCTACTGATTCAGCCTATAGTGAATCAGATAATGATCAGATGCTTTAAACTTGATGTTAAAGTGCTTGATGTGCTTTAAACTTAAGCAATTTAAAAAAACCGAGCAATGTGTCAAGATCCTCTTCATCCAAAACTTCTAAATTCTGGTGTTTCTTAAGGCAGCATCCAAGGTCCCCTTCTCTTTTCTGACTAGTCTTTCCTTAGGTGACTTCATTCACTTCCAGGGTCTGACATACCATGTTCATTCTGATGACTTCCAAACTTCTCTCTCTAGCAAACACAACTTCTCTCAATTCATGTATCTACTTTTTCCTTCTTCCTTTCTCCTGCTTTTTCTAACAGCTTAGAGGGATAATTTGACATACAGTAAACTGCACATATTTAAAATGAAGTCCTTGGTGAATTTTGATATACGTGTTTGCCCATGCAATGATCACCACAAATAAAATAGTGAACATAGTGACCATCCCAAAGTTTCCTCATGCCTTTTCTAATTCCCTCCATTTCCCTCCCCCACCTCTTTAGTCCCCAGGAAACCAAAAATCTGCTTTCTATCACTGGGCATTGGTTTACATATTCTAGAATTTTATATAAATGGGATGACCGCATATAGTGTACGAGGAATCTTCCTATATTATTTAAAGGGTTTCAGGGCTTTAGCTTTAAGATGACAAACTACAAGTAAACAAGGTTAATTTAAACAGCCATTTGCAATAAGTTATTTCATCTTTTTTGGGGGGATGGGAAGTCTGGCTTTTTTTCACTCATCCTAATTATTCTGTGGTTCATCCATGTTGTTGAATTTATCAATAGTTCATTCCTTTTCCTTGCTGAATAGTGGTATTTCATTGTAATGGCGTTCCATTGTATGAATATATAACAATTCATTTATCCATTCACTTACTGACGGGCATTTGAGTTCTTTCCAGTTGTTGCCTGTGACAAATAAGGCTGCTATGAACATTTGCATAAACCTTTGCATGGTTGTATGTTTTAATTTATCATGGGTGAATACCTAGGAATGGAATGGCTGGATCATATGGTAGTCTTATGTTTAAATTTCCAGGAAGCTGTCAAACTGTTTTCTAATGTGGTTGTACTATTGTTATTCCCACTACCAATGTATGAGAGTTCTAGTTATTTCTCATCCTTGCTAAAACTTGGTATGGTCAGGAGTTTAATTTTAATAGGTACGTATTATTTTCTCACATATTTTCTTCTAGAAGTTTTATAATTCTATGTTCTACCTTAGCTGCAGAATTCATTTTTACTGAATTCTTGTGTGGTAATTATGGATTCCAGCTCATTTTACTGCATATAGATATCCAACTCCTGCATGAAAGTGAAAGTGTTAGTCAGTTGTGTCTGAGTCTTTGTGACCCCATGGACTATAGCCTGCCAGGCTCCTCTGTCCACAGAATTCTCCTGGCAAAGATAATGGGGCGGGTTGCCACTTCCTTCTGGGGATCTTCCTGACCCAGGAATCAAACATGGGTCTCTTGCGCTGCAGGCATATTCTTTACCGTTTGAGCCACCGGGGAAGCCCAGTTCCTGCATATGGATATTCAGTTGCTTCAGAACCACTTTTCAAAAGACTGTTTTCTCAACTGAATTGTCTCTCATCCTTGTTAAAAACCTAGCTATCTGTATGTGTGTGGTTCTGCTTCTGGACTCTGTTCTGTTTTGTTTTTCTATCTGTGTATGTTCATGTCAATGCCACATCACTTTCATTCATGTAATTTCTATCCATTTTGAAAACAGATAGTGTTACTCTTCTTCTTTTAAAGTTATTTTGACTAATCATTCTTGATTTCCTTTAGCAAGTCATAGATTATTCCTCCAAAGCATACCTTCAATCCAGTTATTTCTCTCCATCTTTTCCATCATCCTAGTTGAGCTGGGATTATTGTAACAGTCCTCCAGCCCACTATAACATTCATCACATAGCAGTGTTTTTGAGCTTTAAAAACTGCAAACCAAGTCAAATCACACTTCTTAAAATCCCTTAAAGTACTTCTCACTGCATATAAAAGTCCTAACTCCTTACAATGTTTTATAAGATAGAAAAAATTTGACCAACATTATCTTAAATTATTCCCACCCTCCTTATCTATGCTTCAGCTACACTGCACCTATCCTTTCCAGAAGATTCCAAACTCTTTCCTACCTTAGAACCTTGCCATCACATGGAATTTTTTTCTTCTAGTTTTGTGGTTTGATTATGCTCTCTCATGCTTCAAGTCTTGATCTAAATAATATCTCTGCAGACAAGCTTTCACTAACTTTCCCATTTAAGTACTCTGTTGTTTGTTATCATGGAACCCTGCCTGTTATCTTTATGGAAGTTGATCATCTTGTGACTATATTTTGTATTCATATAGCTATTATTTACCTATTTTATATCTGTCTCTACTAAATTGTAAACTTTGGAGCATCTGACCCATGTGTCTTTGCTCACTGCTATGTACCCAGCACTTAATACTGCCTATCCCATAGCAGGTATTCAATACTTTGTTGACTGAGTGAAGGAAATGACTGAATTTAAGTCATATTTGATGTGATTTCCTGATGCTGGAAAAACTGTCATTGCTAATTTTTAATTGAGTGCTAAAATTCACAATTTGATAATAATCTCTTTTGGTCTAAGAGCTATTACTTTACAGAAAAATTAGACTTTAATTTATGAGGTCATTTCCTGAGGATAAAGATCAGAGGGTAGAGTGAATATGTGAATATTGGTCACATGAGAAGGATATTGAGGGGAGAAAAAAGTGATAGTGGAAGAAATGAGTGAAAAAATGAATTCTGGGACGTACAACATAAACATTTCCTGTGTCATATTTACCTGTGCTAGGTGAATCCTAATCCTTATATTATTTCTGAATCTACATTTGTATCGACTGTATGTTCTATTGCCTATAATATAGTTAACTTTTAATTGCTCAGCCCTACTGCCAGACAACTTGGAGTTCTTGAAAGCTCTTTCAAATATCCGTAAGGAATATTCAGGAAAATACAGGGACTATGAAGGACAGATGATATTTCTGAGAGATCAGATTGTATTCTGTACGTTCAAAATCATTGTTTTCATTTTCCCAGGAGGCTGTCACATTGAGAATTGTGTTCTCACACATAGAAGTTGTTTTGTGAGTTTCCAACTAACATTAGCTGTTGGATGACTGATCCCACTCTCCTGTGATATTTAGAATTTCTAAAAGCACTGTTACTGTGCTGATTTTTTGTTTGTGTGCTCTTGTGTGGTTACCTGTCTGTTGGAATGTAAGTTCAGAGATTGACCTTCTAAAACTATTGAAAAATGTGGCTTACTTTTAATATCTGAAATTATATGCAGATGCTAGTTTGTGAAAGTTTATGATCTAAGTCCTTGGCCCTTTCCACCTTTCAGTAGATTACACGGACTAGATCAGAGGTAGCTAGGATTTATTCCTTATTCACACTGGTATACTTTATTGTCCGGTAGAGCTTTAACCAGCTATCATAGGGCAGACTGATCTCACTGCCAAGTTGAGATTGGGGTCAATGCAATAGAAAGGTATGGTTTCCACTTTCTTTCCACTCTTCCTACCACACTGTCCATCAAGTTCTGTCTGCTGTGTAACCTGCTTCATTTTATTGCTTTCCCATTGTTTCATTCATTCATGAATATTTATGAAGTGAATACCATGCTCCAGGCACTAATTTAGTGCTAGAAATTTAATAGTAAACTAAAGGGTGAAAATATGAGCTTGAGGAGTTTATATTCTAGGAGGGAGTTAAACATTAAACAAAACAAGTAAATTGTATAGTTCGTTAGGCAATGTTATGTACTTTGAAGAAAAATAAAGCAGGAAAGGGAAATTAGAGAGCCAAGGGTGGTTTGGGATGGGAAGAACTGAGATGGTGACTAGGGTACCAGTGAAGGCCTCGCTGAAGAGATGACCTCTGCTAAGACATGAAAGAGGTAAAGGAGAGATCCGTGTAGGTTTAGGGGTGTGGGGTGAGAGCTTTCTAGTTAGAGCAGCAAGTGCTCCGTGGTGGGAGTGTGCCTGGAATACTCTAGATGGAGCAAGGAGGTCAGAGAGGGTAGAATGAAGTAAATGAAAGGAAAGGACTGTAAGGTGAAGTAAAAGAAAAAAAGTACAGAAAAACACATTGTAGGATTTATGTAGCATTGTAAATACTTCGGCTTTTACTCTTTGAAATGAGTCCCTTGGAACGTCTTCACCAGATTACTGATATGATCTGACAAATTTTAAAGGATCATTTTGGCCTCTGTGCTAAAAGTAGACTTCACTTGCTCAGTCTTTCAGTGCTGTCTGACTCTGCGACCTCATGGACTGTAGGATGCCAGGCTTCCCTGTCCTTCACCATCTCCTGGAGTTTGCTCAAACTCATGTTCATTGATTCAGTACTGCCAACCAAGCATCTCATCCTTTTGTCATCCCCAATCAACCTTTCTCTGCATCAGAGTCTTTTCCAATGAGTTGACTCTTCACATCAGGTGGCCAAAGTATTGGAGCTTTAGCTTCAGCATCAGTCCTTCCAGTGAAAATTCAGGGTTGATTTCTTTAAGGATTGACTGGTTTGATTCTCCTGCAGTCCAAGGGACTCTCAAGAGCCTTTTGCAACACCACAGTTCAAAAGCATCAATTCTTTGGTGCTCAGCCTTTTTTATGGTCCAGCTCTCACAACCACACATGACTATTGGGAAAAACCAAAGCTTTGACTAGATGGACCTTTGTCAGCAGAGTAATGTCTCTGCTTTTAAAAATCCTGTCTAGGATTGTTATAGCTTTTCTTCCAAGGAGCAAGCATCTTTTAATTTCATGGCTGCAGTCACCATCTGCAGCAATTCTGGGGCCCAAGAAAATAAAGTCTATCACTGTTTCCATTGTTTCCCCATCTACTTGCCATGAAGTGATGACATTGGATGCCATGATCTTCATTTTTTGAATGTTGAATTTTAAGCCACCATTTTCACTCTCCTGTTTCACCCTCATTGAGAGGCTCTTCAGTTCCTCTTCACTTTCTGTCATAAGGGTCATGTCATCTGCATATCTGCAAAATAGTTGTCTTAGGAGGATTTACAAATAGCTGAGAAAAGAAGATAAGTGAAAGGCAGAGGAGAAAAGGAAAGAGACACCCATTTGAATGCAGAGTTTCAAAAATAGCAAAGAGTGATAAGAAAGGCTTCCTAAATGATCAATGCAAAGAAATAGAGGAGAAGAGAGAGAAGAATGGGAGAGACTAGAGATCTCTTCAAGAAAATTAAAGATACCAAGGGAACATTTCATGCAAAGATGGGCTCAATGAAGAACAAAAATGGTATGGACCTAACAGAAGCAGAAGATATTAAGAAGAGGTGGCAAAAAAAAGCACAGAAGAACTGTACAAAAAAGATTTTAATGACTCAGATAACCACAAAGGTGTGATCACTCACCTAGATGCAGAAATCCGAGAATGTGAAGTCAAGGGGGCCTTAGGAAGCATCACTATGAGCAAATCTAGTTGGGGTGATGAAATTCCAGCTGAG
This sequence comes from Cervus elaphus, assembly GCF_910594005.1. Taxonomy (NCBI): domain Eukaryota; kingdom Metazoa; phylum Chordata; class Mammalia; order Artiodactyla; family Cervidae; genus Cervus; species Cervus elaphus. The sequence continues at coordinate 19,324,384 of NC_057847.1, read as the reverse complement.
CTATTTGAAATCCTAAAAGATGATGCTGTGAAAGTGCTGTACTCAATATGTCAGCAAGTTTGGAAAACTCAGCAGTGGCCACAGGACTGGAAAAGGTCAGTTTTCATTCCAATCCCAAAGAAAGGCAATGCCAAAGAATGCTCAAACTACCACACAATTACACTTATTTCAAATGCTAGCAAGGTCATGTTCAAAATCCTCCAAGCTAGGCTTCAACAAACAGTATGTGAACCAAGAACTTCCAGATGTACAGGCTGGATTTAGAAAAGACAGAGGAACCAGAGAGAGATCAAATTGCCAACATTCGTTGGATCACAGAAAAAGCAAGAGAGTTCCAGAAAAAGCATCTATTTCTGCTTTATTAACTATGCCAAAGCCTTTGACTGTGTGGATCACAACAGACTGGAAAATTCTTCAAGAGATGGGAATACCAGACCACCTTACCTGCCTCCTGAGAAACCTGTATGTAGGTCAAGAAATAATAGTTAGAACAGGACATGAAACAATAGACTGGTTCAAAATTGGGGAAAGAGTATCTCAAGGTTACATATTGTCACCCTGCTTATTTAACTTCTATGCAGACTACATCATGTGAAATGCTGGGTGGATGAAGCACAAGCTGAAATCAAGATTGTTGGGAGAAATTTCTCTTGCTAGACTTTTACTTATTTTTTAATTCTGATTTGCCTGTCACCATAGGTCAAGGATCACATCTTTACTCATAAAGCACTTAATACTACAGAAAGTGAAAGTGAAATTCACCCAGTCGTGTCAGACTCTGTGACCCCATGGACTATACAGTCCATGGAATTCTCCAGGCCAGAATACTGGAGTGGGTAGCCATTCCCTTCTCCAGGGGATCTTCCCAAGCCAGGGATCGAACCCAGGTCTCCCTCACTGCAGGCAGATGCCTTACCAGCTGAGCCACCAGGGACCCCAAGAACATGAGTGGGTAGCCATTCCCTCCTCCAGCAGATCTTCCTGACTCAGGAATCGAACTGGGGTCTCCTGCATTGCAGGCGGATTCTTTACCAGCTGAGCAACCAGGGAAGCCCCTGGCATATTACAGATGCTCAGTAAATAAGTTTTAGCGTGAATGGAATAGGTGAATAGTTTGAAAGCAACATTGTTATGTATTTAACTACAGTGGAAAACTGTTAATTTTCCTCGCTAAGTTCCTCAAGATAAGATAAAAGGAGAATGAATTTTAAAAAAGTTTCCAAATCAAGCAATACAATTAAACAAATAAAAACTAAGATGCCCAGATGTTCAGGTTATAGTAAATATTAAAAATGAAAGAGTGTAGAGAAATGAATAAGAGACAGCACCATGGAACCAGATTACACTATACTGGTTTAAATTCAAGCTACACATGAGGTTTGTGATATAACTTGTGTAAACCTCAGTGTTTTCCTTTCTAAAATGAAGATTTTCATAATCTAATGTCTAGGTTATCAGTAGGTTTTGATATGTGTAAAGCTTGTATGTATAGTAGATGCTCATTAAATATTAGATACTATGCTTATCCCAATTTTCTAGTCGCATTTTTATTTGGTATAAAAATGATTGAATTTAATGAAATAAAGTCAGGGGGATGTAGCTTAGTGGTGAGAGTGTGAGAAGAATTGATGTTTTTGAACTGTGGTGCTGGAGAAGATTCTTGAGAATCTCTTGGACTGCAAGGAGATCAAACCAGTCAATCCTAAAGGAAATCAACTGTGAATACACATTGGAAGGGCTGATGGCTGAAGCTCTAATACTTTACCCACCTGATGGGAAAAACTGACTTGTTGGAAAAGACCCTGATGCTGAGAAAGAATGAAGGCAAAAGAAGGGGGCAGCAGAGGATGAGATGGTTGGATGGCATCACTGACTGAATGGACATGAATTTGTGCAAATGCTGGGAGATTGTGAAGGGCAGGGGAGCCTGGTGTGCTGCAGTCCATGGGGTCACAGAGTCAAATACAACTTAGTGACTGAACAACAATGAAATAAAAAAAAAAAAATTTCAAATAATACTGATAACTCGTGTACAACTGTGAACTTCTAGAAGGAAAGAAAACTGTCTTGCTTTTCAGTTTATCTCCTCTATCCGGTGCACACTATGCAGTACATATGGAATTTTGTCACCAAATAGACAATAAACATGAAAATATTCATCTTTCCTTCTAGTCTCTCCTCTGTAGTATGCTTTCATAGCTAGAAAAAATTAAACCAGAATCAAGAGTGTGGTCCCTGATGAAAAACTGGGATAAGTATCATATTAAAAGTATCAAGGACTTAAAACTAAAGTCATGAAACAGGCCGGTTATCAGGTGGTTGGTTAAGTCTGCATGCTGGATTTTGCTTGACAAAACCAATTCTGACCTGCTAGACAATCGTAGTGCAATTACCTTATCTGTCATCTAACCCTTACAGTCTCTTTTGATTATTAGATAGCTCAGGTGTCATTTTTTCAAATTGAAAAACAAATTGATTTTGTTTTTCTGCACTGCCGCTACCAAACTGCTTTTGGTTTGCCTTTCATTAGTAGAACTGTCTGTATAATTTACACATAAAGCTATCATGGACTTATCATCCGAGACAGTATGCCTGGGGATAATGTGGAAATTATGCTCTTTTGAGTAACTGGGAAGGTCTCCAAGATGAGTGCCATTTCTTGGAACAGCAGAATTCTTTTCTCACATGAGCTACATGACAGAGGAGTGTTACACAGCTCACCCGTGGCCACTGGCAGCCGGCTAACACCAAGGCAGAGCTCTGGTTCTGCGTTATGTAATCGGAGATCCCTGCAGCGCAATAGCTTTTCTGTGTGTACGGTGACCTAAATTACCACCTCACTTCTGCTCGGGGAGAACTAGTCAGCCAATGATTTCCATTTTTTTTCTTTTAGTTGAGAGAGACAATTTATCTTATAGAAAATTGTAGTAGATTTTTTTTTTTCCGCTTGTGTTTTTTGCAAAGTGAAGATATGTACTGTGCTGCCCTTCTTGCTTTTCTGCTTAATCCTTCGAAGTGTATGAGCTTAGTACATCTCAGTGTGTTTGTATGTGGTCGTGTGTGTGTGTGTATATGTGTGTTTGCATTCATTCAGTTGCTATGTGATACTGGGAAGATGTGGCTATTGTACATATCACTTTTACGTACAAAATATCTTTGCAAAATATGGGAGATACTCTTCCTGAGGTAGCAGCAAGTCTTCTGGCAGATTCCAAAAATAATGCCATTGGTTATAATTACTATCAGAGCTGTTTCCTGTGACTTTCTTTCTTTCGTGGATCTATTTGCCTTTTTTTCAACTTGAAAGGTGTTACTGCTCTTTGATCCAATTTTTAATAAATGATTGTTTACCTATGGCATTTTTGTAATAAAAATGTGCTTCAATGGAAATTATTTCCTTTTTGTTCATTTTTGGTATTGTATGTTTTATAGTAAAACAGGACAAGGACTTTCACTCAAAGGGAGATGATACTGATTATTTAGAAATTGGCATTTTGATCCCTCATTGAATTCAAGGGTGTGAAAACCCTTTACCTACCATTAACTTTGACTTGTATGCTCCAGAATATTCCAAAAGGAAAACATCTTTACATGAAAAAATGTGTCCAGACAGAGAAAGAAGAGGATGTATATTTTATGGAAAATGAAACTCTTCCTCTGTATATCACTTGCAGACATTTCTAGCTCAGCTGCCCTAATCTATGCTTCCACATTATCTTTTTGGAACCCTGGCAACAGTCTCCTAATTGGGTTCTTCATAGGTACTCTGATCCTCTATAAACTGTTCTTTGCACATAGAATTCACATTGCATCATGTCAACCCCTTCCCCTCCTCAAAACCAACCACATACCGGGCTTAACATTCTTCAATGGATTTCCTTTGTTCTTAGGATAGATAAGAAAACAGACTCTTATCACAGCATACAGCCCCCCTCATTCACTCCCTGCTTCTCCTTTTCTGAGCTCCCGTCTCACTTACCTTCCGTCATGCCCTCAAAGAGGCCAAGCTCCCTCCCACCCACACACGGGTCCTCACACTTGAAGCACAGAAGCTCACACATTTTATCCTTTTAATGCCACTCATTCTTCTGATAGCAACCTAATTATCCTTTCCTTAGGGAAGCTTTCTTCACCAGCACATTCGTTCATTTCTTTTTGGTAGTATACTCCCATAAGCACTGGGTTTTCCTCCTTGACGCCACTTTTTACGGTTGGCAATTTTACATTCATTGTGTGTAATAATTTTGGTCAATGTTTATCTTCTTTAAAACACGAAAGTAGAAATTGTATCTCTTTTTTGCTTGACCTTGTATCCCACCACCAAATACAGAGCCTGGGATATGACAGGGGTTCTATAAATACTTCTTTCTTTCATTTATGGCAAGAATTTGGAATAAAGCTTTACTAGGTTTTGTTTTGTTTTGGCCACGCAGCAGTCAGCAGCTGTTAGTTCCTATGTCCCCTGCAGTGCAAGAGCAGAGTCTTAACCACTGGGCCACCAGCAAGCCCCCTGTTGTGATTAAGATAGAAAGTATGTCCAGTAAATTGTGAAAGTATATTAGAGCTGTTTTTGGTGAGATGATTTTGGTTGCCAAGTTCACCAGCTGCATTTGAAAGCAAGGATCATTTAGATTTCACATGTCTGAGATGCTCATGTAAGGACACATATTCATATTGGACAGCAAACACGTATTTGCATTCTTACTATGTGTCAGACAGTGTGCTAAGCTCTAAACCTGTGACAACTCATTTCTATCCACAAGTCTTCTGAGGCATAGGTATTTCCACTATCTGCTTTTTGTAAGTGAAGAAACTGAAATATGTTAAGTAACTTAACCTGAGATTGTACAATTGTTAGGTAAATCTCAGAGCTTTGTAGGATTCTAGAACCCAGCTCTTCTACTGCCTTATTTAAAATAACATTGCTAACATCTTTATGTTTTGTTTACCAAATAGAAGATGAACATTCTGTACTTTACCAAAGAAGTAGGAGCAGGAGATGAACATACTTTTGAGGATAAATGCAGATTTTCTGCTTTCCCTCCAGTACAGGTATAATCTGTATTATATTTTCAAAATGTAAATAATAAAATGATCATCTATTTTCCTCCTTATACTCACCTACAAAATTTAGGGTATAGTTTGAATCAGTGCTAGAATTTTAATGCTGTTTATGACTGAGTTCAGGTATTAGTAATGATAACATGATGCTTTCCATTTGGATATCATTTTATAGTTTCCTAGGTACTTTTGTTTACATACTAATTTTTTTAAAGTAATTTTTATTGGAGTATAGTTGATTTACAATGTTGTGTTAGTGTTAGGAATACAGAAAATTGAATCAGTTACACACATATCCACTCTCTCTAGATTCTTTCCTCATATAGGCCATTACAGAGTATTGAGTAGAATTTTCCGTGCTATATATATAAGAGGTCCTTATTAGTTACCTATATATCTATTTTATACATAGTAGTATGTATACTTCAATCCCAGTCTTCCAGTTTATTCCTCCCCCTGAAAACCATGTTTGTTTTCTACATCTGAAATTCTATTTCTGTTTTGTACCCCGCCCCCACGCCATCCGCCCCCCACCCCGCCCTTTTTTTAGATTCATTTCCGGTGGAAGCTTTACCGACTGAGCCACTTGAGAAGTCCCCTTGGATTACACATATAAGCGATATATGATATTTGTCTTTCTGTCTGACTTACTTCACTTAAGATGACAGTATCTAGGTCCATCCATGTTATACGCTAAATTTAATTCTCTCAAATATCCCATAAGACAGAAATTAAGACCTCCATTTTAAAGATACAAAGCTGAGAATGGGCTCTCCAACCTACAGTGGATAGCGCGGTCAGGTGGAGGCTCCAGATCTTCTGACCCCAAGACCAGTTATGTGGGCTTTGTCATCAGAGTGCCTCTCAGTTCCCCAACAGCACAGGATAATCTGCTTCTGGGACACACATCCACAGACAGTGTCTGAATGCTATTCAGTGTCTGCTGAAATATTTTATTGCCATGTGTTCTCTTTTGTTTCATCTCTACTGTGAAATTCCTTAAACATGATTTGTTGTATGGAAAAGAGAGAAACAAAGTTTGGGGTATCTTTTTTTGAATTAAGACGTTTACCTGTCAAGCTACACATGCACATACACACATATATATTTACTTTGTGTATACTTTATATTTAAGCGTTAGTGATTATTTTACAAGACTGCAGAGGAAGTATGATTAGCAACACTTTCTTCACAGCTCATTAGTATCATGATTTCTAGTAAAAATGGTCTCAAACTGAGCTTAATGCTGCTATTTTCTTATTGTTAGCTTCTGGGAATAACAATAAGTACAAAACATTTAAAGAGATGTTAAAACAATTAAAGTGGCATTTTTATGATAGGTTATAATATTAAGGCACAAATGATGGAGATTTTAATGCAATAATTATTGCCTTTTTTATTTTATGAAAATCTATTTTCTAGAAGCTTTCTTTTTAATCTTGCTCTGTTTACACCAAACCATTAAAACTTTCTTCAGTGTATCATTAGCACAGGAAATGAGGACAACAGGGTGGCCTGCCTGACCTCCAGACCTCGCCCTTTTTAACTTTGAAGGCCTGAGAGCTAGTTGACATTCTACCAGCACTTACCAGAATGTAGTAGGAATGAAAATAACAAATTTTGAAGAATGTTTTTTTTTCTTATCGAATAGCCCATAGTAGAGTAGATTTCCAAACTAGAGTTAGATTTCCTATCAAGTTTTGACTCTCTTTCATAGTACGTTATACAGACTTCCTTCCCTGGTGGCTTAGGTGGTTAAGAATTTGCCTGCAATGCGGAAGACTTGGATTCAATCCCTGGGTTAGGAAGAGGCCCTGGAGAAGGGAATGGCAATCCACTCCTGTATTCTTGCCTGGAGAATTCCATGGACAGAGGAGACTGGTGAGCTACAGTCCATGGGGGTCACAAAGAGTCAGACATGACTGAGCAACTAACAGTTTCCCTTCAATTTATATCAACTTGCTGCCACATTGCCTCTTGTTGTGGCTAGGAAGATGGGAATTATATGAGTGGACAGAAGTAAGATAAACATTTAACTCACTATATTTTCATTAACACATTCCTAGATATTAACCAATAAGGTCAGCCTAGGGTTGTATCAGTAGTTACAGTTGATTATCTAACATCAAAATTACAGCACACAGTGTTCTGAGGTTCTGAGTCAAAAGCTCAAATGTTGCAATCAGTATTTGTTTCATTTTGCAAAATACAGCAGTTCCTTTTCAAGAGTTTTTGACCTTCATAGAGAAATTTCAGTTAAGACCTAGATAACATCATGCTGGTGGGTTTCTCCCTCAGCATAGCAGTAAACTTTATTAAACATTTATATGTCTCACTTTCCACAGTTGTGGAAAGCATTTGCTCTTTGGGGAAGAAGAAAACCCTGATACTCAGAAGACACAGAGTATGTAATAGCAGTGACCATGAACTCAGAAAGACCTTGGAGAGAGTCCTGGTCCTGCCATCTAATAGCTTTGAAACAGTAACACTAGATGATGGAAAGCATAGCTGATGACCCCTGCCCTACCTAATTGCCAGAGTCATGAGATTCTGCAAGTGATAATTCTGTGAAGCTTCATGCCAAGTACCTCCATCATTTTATCCTTTACAAAAGGTCTAACAAATTAACAATTCTTTTATCTTGCTTCCTAATACCAGAGTCAATGATATCCAGTCACAAAGTGAATGGTGCAGAAAGTGTAGGTCTGGAATTACCAGATAACTGCAGAGAAGTTGGTCATGTTAGCAAGGTTGTGATGGTATTCGTGTACTTCATTAGCTGTTTTTATTCTCAGCCCTATGTAGTGCTTTAAACAGCAGGGCTTTTGAGAATGGGTATCCCACATGGAGAGTCAAGGTTGAGCTTTATATAGGGTGATAGTGATTGGTGATTGGCCCTGGCTAGCTTCCTTATCTCTTTCAGGAACTGTGAAGAGTATTTATGATGGTGCTGACAATGGCGCGGATAACCAAATGTCCTGTTGCTATCATTATAACATAAAATATGGTGTGTTTTTCAACTTCTTTTAGGTTAGAAGCCAGTGTCATTGAAGTAGTAATGGTGGTGGATTAAGCCAGTAATGAATCATCTAACTTTGGCCCCTTTTTTCCTCTTAAAGCTCATTTGTCATCACAGCTAAGTATACACTTGGTCTAGCTCACTCTCTCTTATCTACTCCATACAAGGATCAAGACTCCTTTCTTCTTTTTTAAATTGACGTAATTATTGAGTAGATAGTACCCCAAGTGACTCAAAAAGCAGAAAGTGTGCAAATACATGAAAAGTCTTCCTTGCTTCGCTGCTCACATGCTTAATTTATATACATCCTTCTCCACCCAGCAATAAACAAGGTAACCCTGCTATAGATTTCTTGTTTATATTTATAGAAATGCTTTTCAATAGCTGTAACTCAATATAAATATATATTATTTGTCTTTCTTAAAAAATTGTGAATATCTTAACATACATGGGTTGGCATTTTGATTATTTTTACTTAATATCTTAATCTTTCTTTTTAGGCAATACTCACCCATGTAATTCTATGTATAAAATTATCGCTTTGATGGGTTGGTTCTCAGGATATACTTCTGTAACTTTTTTTCAGTTTTTCTTAAGAAACTGGGGAAAAGCATGGTAACTGGTTTGTCCAGAAATTGAGAAAAAAATGTGAAAAGAGTTAGATGTAATTCTGTTTATGTTTTGAAGGTGGGTCCTCTCAGTACATGCTGTGTGAAGCTCATGAGCATCCTGTTAAATGTCCTTCCTGTTTTTCAAAAGAAAATAATGTCTATGAATATATGTTCTCCAACTCAAGGTGTTAGTATAATGACCTGACATTTAAAGAAAGTTACAAGTATCTAGTCAATTTGCCTTTCAGAGATAGCTAAGAAAAATCTTGGTCAAACTGGTGTTTATCACAGAGTTTAAATACCTAGGCATTGCCTGCATTTCTCTGTTCTTTAAGTATATATTTTTTGGAGACAGATGAGGTTTTTTTTGAGTTTCTCTGATAGCTCAGAAGTGGTAAAGAAGCTGCCTGCCAGTGAAGGAGATACGGATTTGGTCCCTGGACTGGAAAGATAGCCTGGAGAAGGAAAGGGCAACCTACTCCAATATTCTCGCCTGTGAAATCCCATGGACAGGGAACCTGGCAGGCTACAGTCCACGGGATTGCAAAAGAGCTAGACAGGACCTAGTGACTAAACAACAAGGTTTTTCGTAGTTGGTCCTAATGTATCCAGCTCATGTTTTCAGCAAAGTTTAGCATAGTTTTCTCTCAGTAGGGACAAAAAAAGAAAAGTTTAAACACAGTTGATAAAATTCAGAATTTATGATCTTAACTAAAAGTATATTATTTGTAGAATTGATATTTCTTAAATATTTATCCATTAAAAAACCACACACTGGTCATGAGTACCATTTGACAGCTTTTAGATATGTAAATTATTTCTCTCCTGACTGTATAATTACATGATGGACTGGTTTCTCGAGTATCATATACTTAATGTGAGTTTGTAAAAATCCTTTAATCAGATAATTGCTAGTTTATCAAGTAGAAAATATGGGTCTGAGAACACTATCATTATGTCATTATTCTCCACAAAAGACTGTGAAACACACTGAAGAGGCCATTATGAGGCAAATAACAGTTTTCTATGTGTCTAAATTTGCAAGGATTGAAAAAAAAAAAGAACGGCAAAGAAAATGCCTAAAGGTAGAGAGTTTAAGATCTAGCCCTGCTGTTTATCTTGTGTCTCTATCTGTGAAAATCGGTCCAGACAAAGGAAGTGAATAGGTGAGAGTAGAACAGTAAAGCTAGTGGATTATTTAACTCAATGAGTGACACTAATATTTAATAATTGATTCAGCAGATTCCATGTAGAAAGCCTAAAGGAAATAAACTTGAGACTCAGTATTTGCCTTAGGGTCTAGTTTCACTGTTTTTGTGCTTGTTATGATTGAGTGTACTGTGTTCGAATGTGATAGCAAGAGATAACAGTTTAAACTCACTTGGTCTAGAGAGAGTTGGAAACAGGCATATAACCTGGAATGATTAAATGGTACATTCAAATCTAGTTTTATAGAACTCAAAGATTAAAACATTTTTTTTTGACTCATTGGGTATCAGGAGTCAGAAAATCTATTTTCAATAAAGTCTAGTAAAGTGAAAAAGTGAAATTGCAGTCACTCTGTCGTGTCTGACTATTTGCGACTCCATGGATTGTATGTAGTCCACCAGGCTCTTCCATCCATGGGATTTTCCAGGCAAGGATACTGGAGTGTGTTGCCATGTCCTTCTCCAGGGGATTTTCCTGACCTAGGGATCAAACCTGGGTCTCCCACATTGCAGGCAGATTCTTTACTATCTAATCCACAAGGGAAGCTCAATGCCCAAGGTAAAACTGCTCTACCTCTGGGTTTAGTGTGAGAAGACAAGACACCTATAAGCCTCTTTTTGCCAGTATATATTTGTTTTATATATACATATGCGTGTGTATATATATATATGTTTCTCTCCTCCCCCATTTAAATGGTTATACCTACAGCACTGTGCAGGAGGAAAACCAAAACCATGGTGTTAGATTTATAGATAACTGGGAAGGGTTGAAGATGTTCCTATATTGTGGCCTCAAGATTAGGTAACTGTTTACTCTATTATTGTTTAATCTGCTATCGAAATCAATAATTTCTATATTAATAATTTCAATTATTAATAATAATAATAAATTAATAATTAAATGAATCTCTAGCTCATGATTAATATATCCAGATAATTTATATTTTCATGTAATAAAAGCATTTTTATTCAAAAAAGTAGTCATTAAAAAAAAATAATAGGTTGCTAAATCACTGCTAAACTTTGCTATTTAATCCTTTGATTTCCCTCCGCCTCTTAAAAAAAAAACTAAAAATATTATAAAAAAAAAATTATTTTGTCAAGATGCTAGTTTGTTACCAAGTTCAAGGTCACACTGCTCACCACAGGACAAGCCAGTAAATTGAGAGATGAGTTATTGGGGCAAGGAATGGTGACTTTCTTTGGAAAGTCCACAACCAAGAAGATGGAGGAATCGTGTTCTAAAGAACCCTCTTGCCCAACTTAGACTTCAGGCTTCTTTTATACTAAAAGAGGAGGGAATAAAGTCAAACATTTCCTGGTTTGGGTCAGCCTTCAGAGAGGATGTGTTAATTTCTTCCATCCTGTAGTCATTCACAGGTGGCCCTGGTCAGGATCTTTCCTGTGAGCTAAACAAAATCTGGAGCTGGAGGTCTGTTGATTGGTGACTTCTGTGAGTCAGACTGGAAATAGAGTGGAGTGGGTTTGAAAGTCTGGAGTTAATGGGTCACAAAGTGTGGGTTTCAATTCTGGCTCTGCCACCTACCTCTCTGTGACTTTGATCAACTTAGCTTCCCTGTATTTCAATTTCCCCATCTGTAAAATGGAGATGGGGAAATTAGGTAGGTACCTCATAGAAGATTAAAGGCCATTTTGCATGGAAAAGGCTTAGAACTCAATGGGGCAGGCTGTCCGCACTCATTAAAGTTCAGGTCTTGGTTTATGTCTCAGTAATCCTTGTTCGCTGGGTCTGTGGCTTTCCCTCCTCCTCCTACACCTTCTTCACAAGTCTATGATACCCCCTTTCACAAAATAAGTTGGTATTTAAGACATAACTAGAGGTTGTTTAAAAAATGTCTCTGTCACTTAATAGCTGAGCAATCTTGAGAAGGTTCTTTAATTTCCGAGTCTAATTTTTCTTATTCGTAGGTATCTGTTTTATTGTGAGGTTCAAATGACATATTAAATGTGAAAATACATTAAAAGCTGAAAGTTATTAGAGATTATAGCTGCAAATTGTTAGCAAGCTATAGAAAGGAAAAAATCATGTCCTTGCCTTTTTCTTTTTAAACAAAAGTAATTTTTTCGATTTGAATAGATCTTTAGTTTGTAAAACTGAAAAATACAGAAAAGCAGAGAGAAGAAAAAAATTTATATCTCTTCCACTCAAATATTGTTAGGACTTTGATATAGTTCTATTTACTTTCCATGTATTATATTATTTAAATTATACTGTGGAAATGTAATTCGGTATTGATGTCTTTTATTTAAAAAAATCTTATTAAAGGATAGCTGATTTACAATCTTATGTTAGGTTTAGGTATACAGTAAAGTGATTCAGATATATACATACATATATAAATACTCCAATATATTATATATATGTTATGAATATATGTATATATAATATATCTGAATATACATAAATATTCTTTTTCAGATTGTTTCCTTATATGGGTTATTGCAAACTATTGAATATAGTTCCCTTTGTTATACAGTAGGTCCTTGCTGTTTACCTATTTCATATATAGTAGTGAGTGTATGTTACTCCCAATTTCCCAATTTATCCCTTCCCCTTCCCCTTCCTCATGTGGTAACTGTAAGTTTGTTTTGTATGTCTGTGAGTCTGTTTCTGTTTCCTAAGTAACTTTATTTGTATAATTTTTTTTAGATTCCACATCTAAGTGATATCATATCTCTGTCTTCTCTGACTTACTTTACTTAGAATTATAATTTTTGAATTTGCTAGCATACCAACATTAAAATGTAATTCAAAGCCATTCTTCCTTAAGTTACTATTGTCAATCTCTCTTTCTTCATATATCATATACACATGTACATGTATATGTACAAAGCAATCTTTTCTTCTTCATTTATGTTTTGTTTGCATTGCAGTATGATATACGCACCTCCTTTATTTTGCACTTTTGGGTGGTGAAGAGTTTTTACTCTCATCTGTTAAAAATATAAGAACAACCATCTTTAATTCTATCTTCAAATCAAGTACATTTTACTCAGCTACATTATAAGCAATCAAAATATTCTGCTTTTAGGTATATTTGTCTTTACACTTAATTGTAGCAAAATTGAAAGCAAAAAGAATTATGAAAGTTTGAGGTTGAGGGAAGGAAGTGGATAAAACCCTCAGCTTTAAGAATACAGAAATTTGAAACCCCTACGGACTAACAATCTGAACCCAATAGTCAGTAAACCTGTTAAAGACTGAGAGTGATTTTCAGCCTGCCGATGATCAAAATAGGTGTAAATACACATATGTTGAAATAATTTTAATTTAGTTAAACCATAGTTTATTAAACATCATAGCACTTACAGTTACTTAAGGACAATTTTTAAAAAAACACACATTGTAGTTTAATTTTTGCCAACCACTTTACTTATTGAGTTCAGTTCAGTCGCTCAGTTGTGTCCAACTCTTTGCGACCCCATGAATCGCAGCGTGCCTTACTATATAATATGATTTGAGAACTTAGAAAGAGAAAAAAAAAAACAGACAATGAGTAAGGGTACAAAAAAAAAGTACAATTATATATATATGTTAAAAAAACCCCACACAGATTAAAAGAGATGCTCGGGTAAAAGGGCAGTTATAGGACTAGATTTGAGGCAAGCAGCTTCCCCAGAGATGCACACCAGCAGACTTGAATGAGACCTTACATTTGGATAATTTAGCTGAGCTTACTTTTTTAAGGCAGTTTCGAACTTGTTTCTCTTAAAAGTAGGTCATCAAATAAGTAGGTATTTTCAGAGCAATCACCTGTAATAATAATAACACCTTTATGGCTGTCTCACATCATTGTGTCACAGTTTACAGAGCGCTTTCTGGTCGCCCTCAATAGCAATGTAACAGCTGAACTTACTTACAAAACGTATGTTTAGTTTTTTCCAGGAAAATAGCCAGGAAATATTTGCTGAATGTCTGCTACATGCTAGACCACCCGCTAAGACACTGGGATTTAAAATTAAAAGAATTGATCAAGTCTCTGCCCGCCAGGTCACAGTGTAACGGTGAGGACAGACCCATACACGGTAATTTAAAATGCAATATGGCAAAAACAGGGATGGTGTTAGGCCAGGTTATTATAACATCCAGGAGAAAGAACTTGTAGTCTTACTTGAGTAAGGGTGGGGGAATACAATTTCAGGGAAGGATTCCTGGGGTGGTAACATTGAATTATATGATGATGTGGAGTTAAGCATAGTGTAAAATAGAAGACATATAAACCAAGCCCTGGAAGTGACAAAGTGCCAGTGTGTTAGCTGTGTATTGTTGGTGCATAATCAGTGAGGCTGGGAGACTGGCTAGGTAGGCAAGAGCTAGATCATGAAAGAGCATGGTTAGCTATGTGAGCATGCATTACTCTGAAGGGGAAGGAGGAATCATTGGAGAGTTTTAAAGCTTCAAATTTAGATTGGTTATCCTGCTATTTCCATGGTGGATGAGTTGAGGGAAATGACAGATGCATAAAGCAGAGAGAATGTTGATGCTCTATGACTTTTTTTTTAATGAGTTTATTTTATTTACTCATTTTTGGTTGCACTGGGTCTATGTGGTGCACAGGCCTTCGCTTCTCCTTGTGGCGGCTTCTCTTGTTGCTGAGCCCCAGCTCTAGGGCACACACACTTCAGTAGTTTTGGCACATGGGCTCTAAAGCCCAGGCTCAGTAGCTGTGGCGCTCGGGCTTACTTGCTCCACGGAATATGGGATCTTTCCGGACCAGGGATCAAACCCATGTCTCCTGCGTTGGCAGGTGGATTTTTAACCACTGAGTCACCAAGGAAGCCCTGCCCTTTGACATTTTAGAATTTCTTCATAGAATCTTCAGAAAGTTAACAAAAAAGCTCAAAATCATTGGGTGGGATTTGTGTGACAATTTTGCTCTCCTCTGTGGACAGAGAAGCTTATGGAGGAAAAGCACAGTGGGTAGATGGATTACTGGAAAAGAAAAAGAATGAGATTTTCCTACCAGCCTCCCCTGCAACTGGGGGAAAATGGAAACTGTGCTCCTTGCAGACCATATAGGTGAAAACTGCTTAACAGTTACCACTGGAGGATGGCTTTCTTAGAAGCAAAATGTTGATTTGAGGAAGTTATTTAGAAGTCATTAGTTTAATTGATTTGGCAATCCAGGTTTTTACTATATTTCAGATTCCATTTCTATTTCCAATATCAATTTTGAAGAAATAGAATAAATGTATGGAGTAGAAAAATTAAGACAGAAGAGTGTAAGATAACAATTTTTTTGTTGACCATAAAGGATTATAAGCTAAAGAAAGGATTTTAGTAAAAATAAATTAGGTAACTGTGTTAGAGCAAGTATGAATTTTGTTAATACTGTACAATGTTTTTCATTATGAATGAATCAATATCTAGAGAGTCCTAAATCAGGTGAAACATCCTTTACAATCCCTCCAGCTTTCTCATTACCCTTTTCAATGGCAGTCTCAAAATGTTCCCTAACTCTCATTGTCTCCCCCTTACTCTTCTGATCTTATGCTGGCACGCAAAGCTGCCACATATGTTGGAGAAGATGGTTTAGAAGTGGTTGGGGTTGGCTTTAGAAAAGAAAGGAATAATTAGAGATAAACTGTTATTTTTTCACAGTATAAAGGTCTACCACTAGTGTCCATTGTGAATTAGTGGTGACATTATTTTATTGACTATTTTAATTAATACTGGAGCAAAGAAGGCAGAGAGACACGTCAAATTTCCTTATGATATAGTTTTTTCTGGCCAGTGAAATCTCAGAGAGTATAAACTGCAGGCTCTGCAAGTGAGCAGAAAATAGCCAGTAACTTTGGTACAGACAACTGTAAGACAGTCTTTATGGAAAATAACTAGAACCTTAAGAACTAATGGACATTTGTTTCTTTTTTGCTGCATTGAGTCTTTGTTGCTGCATGCAGGCCTTCTCTGGTTGCAGTGAGCAGGAGCTACTCTTCGTTGTGGTATGTGGATTTATTGTGGCGGCTTATTTTTGAGAAGCACAGACTCTAGGTGTGTGGGCTTAGTTAGTTGTGGTGTGTGGGTTTAGTTGCTCCTTGGCATGTATGGTCTTTCTGGAACAAGAATTGAATGCATGTCCCCTGCATTGCCAGATGATTCTTAACCACTTCACTACCAGGGAAATCCCTGAACTAATGGATATATTGTATATTGTAGTTTTGTTTCTGTCAACATCAGCTTGACATTCTTTTATGACCAAATAGGAAATCATGAAAATGATCAAAAATGCTCTTCGAAACCAACTGAAGTATTATAAAAAAAGCCATTTTTAAAAATAGGATTTTGAAATACATTATTAGCTATTATTGTTTTATATGTTTTGTGTCAAGAAAGCCAATAAATTGAAGAGAATGAGTGGTCACCTCTTATAGCTTTAAGCAGGAAACTTGAAAACATATAAAGAAGTTAGTAAATGTTTGAGGCTGAGGTGGTCCAAATTGAACCTATACATATTGTCAGTATATGTATATCTAGAATATCTAGATAAACATATAATGGTAGATTCTGGTTGGATTCTTCAAGGAATCCAAAACAACAAAATCTTCCTGAACAATGGACGTAGGCATGAGCCTGAAAGTCAGAAGGAAATGTTTGAGCAAGTTATTTGAGTTAGAATCTCCTTTTTTTAAATAAAAAGAAAACCCTTTTTATTTTGTATTGGAGTATAGCTGATTAAGAAACAATGTTGTGATAGTTTCAGTTGATCAGAGAAGGGACTCAGTCCTACATATACATGTATATTTTCTCCCCCCAAACCCCTCTCCTCAAAGACTAAACATTTAAATTAAAAAATATATGTAAAGCTGACGTTGGTGCATTGAATTTAACACAGTGCTTAGCACATAGTAAGCACTTTGTAGGATGGTTGTTGTTGTTTACCTTATTCCTTTGTAATATACCCCTGTGTGAGTGACTGAAACAGGTGTCTGAGCTAAATCAGCCACAGATAGGATTTTATAAACCATCTCTTAGGTACAATCTTGCATGATTCAAGGTAGACTGACCGCTTTATGACTTACTCTGAAATCTCAGTGGCTTAATACAACAAAAGGTGTATGGCTCAAATTATAGGCGAGTGTGGATTGGCGGAGTTTGGGTGATGTTGGGAGCTCTACTTCGTGTAGTTACTTAAGGACATGATTCCCCTTGTCCAGTGGCTCTGCTATGCCCTGGGATTTGAGTCCTCCCCTGGATACTTGGCATTGGACCAGTTGATGAGAGAAGAAAGGAAGATTGGAAAGGTTTATGGACCAACCCTGCAAGCTTTGTATATTACTTCTGCTCACAGTTCATCATCTGGAACTTCAATACCTGGCCCACTCTAACTGCATTGGATGCTGGGAATTGTAGTCCAGCTGTGGTCCCAGGACAAGGATCTGTCATAGACCTCTTCCTGAGCTTTCATCTACATGTCAACCAGGATATTGTCATTGTTGTTTAGTTACTAAGTTGTTTCTGACTCTATTTGCAACTGCATGAGCTGTAGCCCACCAGGCTTCTCTGTCCATAGGATATCTCAGGCAAGAAGACTGGAGTGGGTTACCATTTCCTTCTCCAGGGGATCTTCCCAACCCAGGGGTCAAGCCCTCGTCTCCAGCATTGGCAGGCAGGTTCTTTACCACTGATCCACCAGGGATGCCCGTCAACCAGAATAGAAAGTGGAAACAAGAAATTCCTAGTGTATCACATCCTACTCAGAATATGAAGCAAAGAGTTGATCAACTCTATTAGATAATTATTCTAATCATCAATCCTTGTTTTCAATAATAATAATAATATTTAATAAAAATTTCAATTTATAAAAATACAGTCCTAGTCCTTAGGTAGGTGGGGGGGAATAGTGACAAGAGTGTGGTCTTCGAGATAAGAAAGGTTTGGATATAGCCTGTAGCTCCCATACTTGCTGAGTCTAATTAGCTACCTCTTTTTGCCTTTATTTTTCATCTGAAAAGTGAAATAAAGAATCCTTTCCCTGAGAATTATGAAGATTAAATGAATTACAGTAAGTAAAGCATCTAGATTAGTAGTTACTCTTTATTTTTTTTTTTGATAGTGATTATCATTCAACTGACTTATTCAGCACTTTACAAACATTGCTAGCTCCGGGAAACTGACTTAGATAAACAATTTTTTCAAGTTCAGCTAAGACTAAACCTACTTTTTCTGATTTCAAACTCCATGATCATTGTTTTCCCAAGAAAATACATCAGAAATGTTTCAGTTAAGATGGTATAAGAGAACTTCAAAGGCAAGCACTAAAATATATGTGGGAGTATATCTAATTGTGGCTTACTTAAGAGATTACGAGGCAAATCCATACTAAAGAAAAGAAAATCTTCAAAAATTTCAAGTATTTACCTACCTTTAAATTCTGTGCACCATACTCCTTCCAGATTAAAAATTAAGCTATGGCTTCCCGCTTAGACCTACTTTCTATCTCTTGGGAACAAAATATGTAGTGTTATTCTTTGTGTGATTCTTTGTGGTTCAGCTGTAAGTAAAACAAACAGCAGAGTTCTAAGACACCACAACTGCCTAATTGGAAACTCTTAAGTTGTCCTTCATAACTAACCCAGTGTAGATGTGTATTGTATAGACTTTCAAGGGTTACTATTATTCTGTGCCACTATGGAAATGACATAATTTTTGAGTAGGCAGTATTTTTAAGGTCCCAGGACCCTTACTTAGGCTGGATGGTGAGAATTCTTTTAGGAATCACAGTTGTAAACATGGACTTAATTAATTTTACATACTATTTTACACTTTTTTTTTTCCTCTGCAAGCATTTTAAGTTATATTCACACCTGTTAGTAAACTAATGACTGCATATCTTTTCATGCTTGCCCTTGTTTTTTTGTGTACATTTTTCTCACTTCTAACTTGGCTTCACACTTTTTTTTGTATCAGAGCTCATTAGATTTACTTCCTTTCTACTCAGCCTGTATCACTCTCTGCTTACGCTTGGTGAAATAATCTGCTTTGCCAAAAAGTAATGCCAAAAACAATATTCACATTTGAAATTATTGATAAAAAATACCATATTATTAAGGAATGGTAAAGATAAATAAAGGAGATAATTTCTGGCAAGTTAAGATCTTAGCTAAAAAAAAACCCAAGCAGCACTTTATCCAATAAAAGTTTCAAATTGTCAAATCTACATTTTAAATCTTTTTTGTCTATCGCAGAAAATGGAGACCTCCTTATTAAAACCCTATATATGCGCATCCAAGTTGGCACATGACTATTACAAATCAAATAATCTTTTTCAAGCTGATCTTAGTCCTTTGAAATTTTGTTCTTGAATAAAAAAATTTGGTTCCTTCAGTCTTCTTTATTTGAATACTGTTTCTTTAGACTATACACTTTTTATCTGACAGAAAGAAGTTTATCCAGCTGAAACATTCAGTTAAATTGATGTATTTTGAAAATGGGTTAAAGGAACCACAAAGAAAATATATACTGCTATTTCTAAACCAAATGCCTAAAATATGAGTGTTAGGGCTATTTCTGCTTACCATACAATCACAGGAAAGTTCAAGATGCATGTATTTATGCAACTAGGGTTACTATAGGAGAAGGAAATGGCACCTGACTCCAGTACTCTTGCCTGGGAAATCCCATGGACGGAGGAGCCTGGTGGGCTCCAGTCCATGGGGTTGCTAAGAGTCGGACACGACTGAGTGACTTCACTTTCACGCATTGGAGAAGCAAATGGCAACCCACTCCAGTGTTCTTGCCTGGAGAATCCCAGGGACGGGGGAGCCTGGTGGGCTGCCGCCTATGGGGCCTCATAGAGTCAAACACGACTGAAGCGACTTAGCAGCCGCAGCAGGGTTACTATTAAATATTTTACAAGTAACATAGCAACTAATCATAACAGACACATATTATTTTGCTGTATACTGTTTGGGTGCATACAATTAGATTCCCGTCAACATCAAAAAGTAATAATATATTTTCCAGAAGGTTATTACATTTCTATGTTATAAAACTGTTGTTTTTAATAAAATAAATTTTTTAAATTTTTATTCAAATTTTTCATTGTAATCAATACTAGTTGCTTTAACAAAAATTACTGTCACATATACTATTGGGTTGGCCAAAAGGTTCATTCATGTTTTTCCATAACACTCTGCAGAGAAACCCAAACAAACTTTTTGGCAACCCAACAGTTTTGAAATAATTAGTTGTAATTTTTCTAGAGTGGAATAATTAGCAAAACCACTATTAGTCAGACTAACTTGAGGGGAGAAGCAACCAAAACTAGAGGCACTACATAGATCTGGTACAAGAGTGTTTTTGAAGTGTGAGATATCACTAAAATATACCACCTCATAATATTCAGTAATAACTAAGCTACAGAACACTTTGATTCTCTCAACTTTCTACTTTCAGATTATTACAAATTGCTTAGAACTCAGGTACTATAATTACTTATTCATTAGATATAGACTATCTGAATATTTATATAATTTTCTAATAAATATATATATTAATTTATGCTATATATGATTTATTTATAAATTGTTGTTGTTTAATTACTAAGTCATATCTCACTCTTTTGCAACTCCATAAACTGTAGCCCACCAGGTTCCTCTGTCCCTGGGATTTCCCAGGCAAGAATACTGGAGTGAATTGCCATTTCCTTCTCCAGGGGATCTTCCCAACCCAGGCATCAAACTTGTATCTCCCACATTGGCAGGCAGATTCTTTACCACTGAATTACCAGGGAAGCACATCTATTTAAATATACAGCACTACATTTTATATGCTATATAAGTATATATTATATAAACATATATAGTTATATAGTTTTATACCATGTATAATTTGATTGACTTGTATATTACCTCACTCTGTTGAAAGAGATACAATAGGGAGGCAGTTGATAATGGAATCAGTTCCACACATTTTAGATTTTAGGTCTGCCCTTATTAACTATGCAATTTTGGATATTTAATTTCTGTAACTAGTTATGACCAACCTAGACAACATATTAAAAAGCAGAGACATTACTTTGACAACAAAGTTCCGTCTAGTCAAAACTATGGTTTTTCCAGTAGTCATGTATGGATATGAGAGTTGGACCATAAAGAAAGCTAAGTGCCAAAGAATTAATGCTTTTAAACTGTGGTGTTGGAGAAGACTCTTGAGAGTCCCTTGGACTGCAAGGAGATCCAACCAGTCCATCCTAAAGAAAATCAGTCCTGAATATTCACTGGAAGAACTGATGTTGAAGCTGAAACTCCAACACTTTGGCCACCTGATGTGAAGAACTGACTCATTTGAAAAGACTGTGATTCTGGGAAAGATTGAAGGTTGGAGGAGAAGGGGACGGCAGAGGATGAGATGGTTGAATGGCATCACCAACTCAATGGACATGACTTTGAGAAAGCTCCGGAAGTTGGTGATGGTCAGGGAAGCCTGGCATGCTGCAGTCCATAGGGTTGCCAAGAGTGGGACACAATGGCTGACTGAAATGAACTAAATTTCTATGTCTTAGTGTTTTCTATTTTAAATGGGGAAAATTAACATCCTCTTAGAATTTTTGTGAGAATGAAGTAAGGGGATGTATGCAAAATACTTACTGAAGTAGCTGGCAATTGGAAAACATAAAATAAATTGCAGACAAGGGAGAAAACAAGAGGGGGAAGTTCACAGAAGCAAGAAGTTTTGTAACTGTTAATATATTCACTTACTTCATCCCAATTCTAGTGATCATACTGAACTACTTTATAATATATAATGTGACTTTCAAAAACAAAGTATGGATTTAAAATCTCTAAAACAAGGAAAAATAATTTGATGTTCTCAAACAAGTGGTGTGCTGTTTATTTTTTGAATGACTCAGAAGGGTGAGATTTATGAGGATGAAAATGACCAATATGAAGGAGGATTTGCGAATGTATCAGTTTTACTATGTGGTTTGTGATTACAGAATTCTTAACAGAATACTTCGTGTGGTGGGAAAATAACTTATTTAAAATTACTCTTCAATTTGGAAGACTTCATATCAGGGTTAAGACTAGTGTATGTAACATGAGAAGGTTGATGTATAAAAACAAGCCACAAAGTCAATACTCCCCAAACATTGCTTGGCTCAGGACCTCTCAGTTAACAATAGAATTCCCCATGTGGCTTACCTCAGTTCTGCACTCAGTACTCCTACGAGAAATGCTAATGGAGATTCTCTGAAACAGGAATCACTGTGAAAATTTTTCTGCTTACTTGTCTTCTCAGAAATCAGCATTTCTGGTTTCATAACCAGATGTTTAAAGAAGGAAAATGGTCTTCAGGAATCTTAGCAAATACTCCAGGCATGAACAACTCTCAGTAATTTTGTTGCATTAAGGGTTAATGGTTTTGTAAAGAGAAAACAGTCAAAAAGAAAAATTTCTGTGAGTTATATTTCTCAAAAGAAGATTTTATTCTTGGTAGATTTAGAGATGGGAAAGAGAAAAATGGATATAGCAATGTTCTTACTTATTAATTTTATCATCGTATTAAAGTTTTCTAGGCTATTTGATTGTACAGGATATATGGTATATTTATATGATTATTTTGTCCAAGGAATTCAAATTACTTTATGTAAATTTGAATCTCTATGTTTACATCTGAGTGCAGCTTGATCTTCTAACTTTGATACAAACAACATTTTGATAACTTGCTGTATAAGGCTTTCAAAATATTGAGGTAACCCAAGCCCTTGCTTGCCCTACCCTATAAAGGAAGTATTATCAGCTTTCTTGTTGATGGGAAATTAGAACATAGCTGAAGTTCTAATGGCAAGTCTCACATTTATAAAGGCAATGGCATAACTGAGGGAGATATAAAGATATAGAAAGTAGGTCCCTAATCCCTGCAAAGTTTAAAAACTTTTTGATATAATGGGTAAATCAGCAAGGAAAACTGACTGTACTAAGTGGAGGGTGGAGGATGCTTTGTGTGAATGGTTATAAATCTTGAATTTTTGAGGCAGGTTAGGAAACAAAATTTCTGAGGGAATCAAAGAAGCAGGGGTAAAATAGCAAATGATTCTGAATTTACTGGCACATGTCTAAAAGTATATATTTTGTCTTCATTTTAAAATATATTTTCACAACATATAGAATTTTGGGTTGACAGATTTTTTTTCTTTCATCCCATGAAGGAGGTTTCTTGGCGGTCTAGCCCTCATTGTTTCTGAGGAGATATCAAACAGTCATATGAATTGTTGTTCCCCTATATGAAGTATACCATTTTTACTTGACTTCTGTCAACATTTGACTCTCTTTATTTATTTTTTAATTTCATGGCTGTGAACCATCTGCAGTGATTTTGGAGCCCCCAAAAATAAAGTCAGCTACTCTTTCCACTGTTTCCCTATTTATTTGCTAAGAAGTGACAGGACCAGATGCCAAGATCTTCGTTTTTTGTATGTTGAGCTTTAAGCCAACTTTTTCACTCTCCTCTTTCACTTTCATCAAGAGGCTCTTTAGTTCTTCTTCACTTTCTGCCATAAGGGTGGTGTCGTCTGCATATCTGAGGTTACTGATATTTCTCCTGGCAATCTTGATTCCAGCTTGTGCTTCCTCCAGCCCAGCATTTCACATGATGTACTCTGAATATAAGTTAAATAAGCAGGTGACAATATACAGTCTTGACGTACTCCTTTTCCTATTTGGAACCAGTCTGCTGTTCCATGTCCTGTTCTAACTGTTGCTTCCTGACCTGCACACAGGTTTCTCAAGAGGCAGGTCAGGTGGTCTGGTATTCCCATCTCTTTCAGAATTTTCCACAGTTTATTGTGATCCACACAGTCAAAGGCTTTGGCATAGTCAATAAAGCAGAAATAGATGTTTTTCTGGAACGCTCTTGCTTTTTGATGATCCAGCGGATGGTGGCAATTTGACCTCTGGTTCCTCTGCCTTTTCTAAAACCAGCTTGAACATCTGGAAGCTCACAGTTCACGTATTGCTGTAGCCTGGCTTGGAGAATTTTGAGCATTATTTTACTAGCGTGTGAGATGAGTGCAATTGTGCGGTAGTTTGAGCATTTTTTGGCATTGCCTTTCTTTGGGATTGGAATGAAAACTGACCTTTTCCAGTCCTGTGGCCCCTGCTGAGTTTTCCAAATTTGTTGGCATATTGAGTGCAGCACTTTCACAGCATCATCTTTTAGGATTTGAAATAGCTCAGCGGAATTTCATCACCCCCATTATCTTTGCTCATAGTGATGCTTCCTAAAGGCCCCCTTGATTTTACACTCCAGAATATCTGGATCTAGATGAGTGATCACACCATTGTGATTATCTGGGTCATGAAGATCATTTTTGTACAGTTCTTCTGTGTATTCTTGTCACCTCTTCTTAATATCTTCTGCTTCTGTTAGGTCCATACCATTTCTGTCCTTTATTGAGCTTATCTTTGCATGAAATGTTCCCTTGGGATCTCTAATTTTCTTAAAGAGATCTCTAGTCTTTCCCATTCTATTGTTTTCCTTTATTTCTTTGCATTGATCACTGAGGAAGGCTTTCTTATCTCTCCTTGCTATTCTCTGGAACTCTGCTCAAATGAGTATATCTTTTCTTTTCTCCTTTGCTTTTCACTTCTCTTCTTTTCACAGCTATTTGTAAGGGCTCCTTAGACAGCCATTTTGCTTTTTTGCATTTCTTTTACTTGGGGATGGTCTTGATCCCTGTCTCCTGTACAATGTCATGAACCTCCCTCCATAGTTCATCAGGCACTCTGTCTATCCTACCCAGTCCCTTAAATCTATTTCTCACTTCCACTGTATATCCTAAGGGATTTGATTTAGGTCATACCTGAATGGTCTAGTGGTTTTCCCTACTTTCTTCAATTTAAGTCTGAATTTGGCAATAAGGAGTTCATGATCTGAGCCACAGTCAGCTCCTAGTCTTGATTTTGCTGACTGTATAGAGCTTCTCCATCTTTGGCTACAAAGAATAGAATCAGTCTGATTTTGGTGTTTGCCATCTGGTGGTGTCCCTGTGTAGAGTCTTCTCTTGTGTTGTTGGAAGAGGGTGTTTGCTATGACCAGTGCGTTCTCTTGGCAAAACCTTGTTAGCCTTTGCCCTGCTTCATTCCGTACTCCAGGGCCAAATTTGCCTGTTACTCCAAGTGTCTTGACTTTCTACTTTGGCATTCCAGTCCCCTATAATGAAAAGGACATCTTTTTTGGTTGTTAGTTCTAGAAGGTCTCGTAGGTCTTCATAGAACCATTCAATTTCAGCTTCTTCAGTGTTACTGATCAGGGCATAGACTTGGATTACCGTGATATTGAGTGGTTTGCCTTGGAAACAAACAGAGATCATTCTGTCATTTCAGAGATTGCATCCAAGTACTACATTTCAGACTCTTTTGTTGACTATGATGGCACTCCATTTCTTCTAATGGATTGTTGCCCACAGTAGTATATATAATGATCATCTGAGTTAAATTCACCCATTGCCGTTTTAGTTCGCTGATTCCTAGAATGTCAATGTTCACTCTTGCCATCTCCTGTTTGACCACTTCCAATTTGCCTTGATTTGTGGACCTAACATTCCAGGTTCCTATGCACTATTGCTCTTTACAGCATCGGACCTTGCTTCTGTCACCAGTCACATCCACAACTGGGTGTTGCTTTTGCTTTGGCTCCATCCCTTCATTTTTTCTGGAGTTATTTCTCCACTGATCTCCAGTAGCATATTGGGCACCTACCAACCTGGGGAGTTCATCTTTCAGTGTCCTATCTTTCTGCTTTTTCATACTGTTCATGGGGCTCTCAAGGGAAGATTACTGAAGTGGTTAGCTATTCCCTTCTCCAGTGGACCACATTCTTTCAGAAGGAAGGAAAGTTATGACCAACCTAGAGAGCATATTAAGAAGCAGAGATATTACTTGTCAACAAAGGCCCGCCTAGTCAAGGCTATGATTTTTCCAGTAGTCATGTATGGATGTGAGAGTTGGACTATAAAGAAAGCTGAGCACCAAAGAATTGATGCTTTTTTGAACTGTGATGTTGGAGAAGACTCTTGAGAGTCCTTTGGACTGCAAGGAGATCCAACCAGTCCACCCTAAAGGAAATCAGTCCTGGATATTCATTGGAAGGACTGACGTTGAAGCTGAAACTCCAATACTTTGGCCACCTGTTTTGAAGAGCTGACTCATTTGAAAAGACCCTGATGCTGGGAAAGATTAAGGGCAGGAGGAGAAAGGGTCAACGGAGGATGAGATGGTTGGATGGCATCACTGACTCAATGGACATGAGTTTGGGTAAACTCTGGGAGCTGGTGATGGACAGGGAGGCCTGATGTGCTGCAGTTCATGGGGTCGCAAAGAGTTGGACATGACTGAGTGACTGAACCTAACTGAACTGAATTTTGTCTTTAGTAGTTTATTATGATGTATGTGTATGTGGATTTGCAGAGATATTTATTCTGTTTGGGTTTTGTTGAGCTTGAATCTGTACATTTATGTCTTTTTTAAAACCAACTTTGGGTAAAATTTGACCATTATTTCTTCTGACATTTTTTTAAAAATGTAGTGTCTCTTCTATCATCCAGGGACTCCAGTTACACCCATTTAGAAAATATCCCTCAAGTCCTTGAGACTCTTTATTTCTTCTAACGATTTCTTCTGCTTTGGATTGGATTATTTATATTGATCTATCTCTAAGTCCACTGATTTTCTGCTTTTTAAGTTCTGCTCATAAGCTCATCCAGTAAATTGTTAAATTTCAAGTATTGCATATTCAAATCTAAAATTTCCATTTGATTCTTTTTTAGCCTCTGTTTCTCTGGTGAGATTTTATATCTTTTTATTCATTGAACACATGTTTTCTTTTATGTCTTTAAGAGTGATTTTAGTGGTTGTTTTAAAATTCTTATTTGCTGATTTCAACTTCCATGTCATTTCAAATGGTCTCAGTTGAATATCTTTTGTCTTGAGAATGGCTCCTATTTTCCTGTTATTTTGTTTGTCAAAGAGTTTTAGATTTTATCATCATTGTGAATGATACATTGTAGAGACTCTGCTTTATGTTATTTATCTAAAGAATATTGAGTTTTGTAAATTTTTCAGCAGGAAGTGAGTTTGATAGAAGTCAAATTATAAACTCTTTCTCTCCTTCAATAGGCAGCAGCTCAAATTTAACTTCCGTTACTTTAATTTCAGTTAGGCTACTTGTAGTTGCCCCACATATGCATAATTAAAGGGCTGAAGATTTGGGCTTCCCTTCTCAATCCTTCCTGACTTTCCAACTGCGTCTATCAATTATGAAGTATGTGACCTTGGAAGTATATTACTCTCTCAAAGCCTCAGTTTCATCATAAAGAGGTAATGGAAACTTCAGAATTTTAATTTAATGATAGTGTACAAGGTGAGTAGAGTATAAAAATGAAGAACCAGTTAAGTTTTAAAACTTATAGAAAAATAGAGTAAACTAGTCTGAGAAATTTATTTTAATTCTTTCAATTTACAGAGGAGTAATTTGACGCTTAGGAAGATGCAGGGACTTGGGCAGCTTGTCCAAGGCTGTTAATCATTAACCTCTTTTGGGCAGATTCCGGAGATAAGTTTCCAGAATTCTATTCAGCATTCTTTCCACTATAACCTACTTATAAGGCAGCACAGTGAACTCAGTTGGAGACCCTGGGGAGGCAGAGAAAACAAATGGACTTATGAAAGTTTGTGGAGGAAGATTTGATCAGTGACCAATCAAGTGATGGCTTGGAAGTCCTAGAAGATAGATATCTATAATGTAAATCACTAATAACTAAAAGAAAATTGCCATCAACTGAAATAAGCAATGGAAGTTGGTAGGAAAAGATTGTGAGTTAGCAAAGGATTAGAGTAGAAAAAAATACACTCAAGCTAGAATGTGAAGGATTTAGATAGTGTGTGAGGAAGAATTGTTTGTGAACAAAGTCTGCCAGGGGTTTGTAATAGGATATTTGGGCAGACTGGGAAAATCTTTCTATGACAGCTTTAAAACTAGGATAGTTTTCTGTCACAGCTGAAGTGTAACATTGCTTGTAAGCAAGAAGTCATATTTGGTGAATTCTCAAAGTTATTCTGGAGTCTGTGATTCTTTGAGGTTCTTAGATTTAGTGCACTTGGCTTGGAAAATGGATGTTGGATATGGGACATAAAAATAGAAAGGATTTGAAATGACCTTTTAAATGTGAGGTGAATTAACCATTCCATATCAGAAGGTTTACTATGGTATAACCTTTCCAGATCCTGCAGACTATAGTGCTTCTAAAGACTCAAGAATCTGAAACCTGGTCCACACACTAGCCACATGGAGCCAGCATGTCTGCCAAGGCAGTTACAGAGAAGGAAGACTGCCTTATCAAGAAGCAGCATCTGCACCAGAAATAGGAGAGAGCCCTAGAGCTGAATTTCATCAGCACAAAAGGGATGATGAGTATGACCAAGTTTTCCCAACAGTTTCCTGTTGAAGGTGATTTTGTAACTTAAAGAAGTTACATTTAACATCATTTTCCTTTTCTGGCTCAATTGGTAAATAGTTTCGCTTTTGTCAGTGTTGGTTTTCTTCAAGCATAAACATGGATTCCAAACAAGTCTAAGAACAAGTGTTTTTTGTTGTTGTTTTGTTTTGTTTTTTGAGGAAAATCCTATATTTCAACCCATATTATTGTGAGAAAAATCAGAATGATCAAAAATGATGTTTCAAAATCCTGCTTTGAACTTGTCTTAGTCTGGGACCCGGAAAAGCTGTTTCTGTTGTGGAAGTATGTGGATCTTGGTGATCTAGACCCAATAAATTGTCTTCATTTCAGTGAAGTAGTTTATTTACAGCATCTTGATGGGAGAAAATGTGGAGGCTAGTAGTCCATTTAACTATAGTGGTGAGTACCACTCATAAAGATAGATGTGTTCAAAATTTGGTCTCTTTCTTTACAGTTCATAGATTTTATTTCATGATAATTATAGTCAGAGGAACGTGGGATAGAAATGATTAACATTATTAATTTAGGCAAACTAGAGAAAAATTGATAGTCATTATGTCTCTAGATGTGTATCAGAGCACTTTCACTAAAGCATGCATTGAAGTTGACCATCTGGGAATGGTGACTGCTCTCGGTACCCATCTATAGTATTTGTGTATAATGGAGAGGGTCTACAGGGATGAAGTTTCATGCACTGGATCTTGGGGCCAGAGAAAGATGATGCTGAAATGATAAAGACATAATGGGGGAGTAAGAATCATTCTCTCCAGCTTTGGGGACTGAAGGGAAATACAGAGCTATTTTGGTATCTGAGAGGTCTTGCAGCTTTGGAAGCAGTTGGAGGGAGGTTTGGTATACAGAAGTCTCTTAACCATATGGCAGCATGTGGCAAATGAATTAGAACTATTCTTAGACTTTTCCTTGTAGCATTAACTAGATTATATTCTTGTTCTGCAGTCTATGACTATGGAGAAATAGTTAATCAAATTCTTGATTAAAAGTTATTTGATCTTAATATTTGTCACAGTCTTGCTTTTAGCAGTGTTTTGGGGAAAAAAGGCATTTATTATTTATTCCTTCATCGTGAATTGTCAGTTGGATTCTAAAGTGTCAATGAGGGACAATAGGAAATGAAGACAGAGTGCCAATCTAAATTATGATGGACCCTCAAGGGGCATGGCAGTGAGATAGGGTTTTATTTGTAACACAATGGGCAACAATTGAGGATCAAGAGAAGCCCTGAGAGCAAAGGTCAAACAGTAGAGCTTTTTACTGCCTTTTGGTTACATCTAGATAGTGTTTCAAACTGTAAAACCTCATGTCAAGAGTGACGTTGGGTTGGGGTACAGACTGTATCTACTGTGTTATACCTTGAGCTCTATACATATTTATATGTATTGCATGCCGCCCTCAACCATCATAGACATTATTGTTGGCAATTCTTGATCTAGAATAGGTCTTCAAGCACCAGATAGAAGCACTGTATCTCCACATTTACATGCATACCACCAGGTCTGACCAACCTATCTGTTCAAGTAGTCTCATTAATGTTAATGCTAAATGATTATGGCTATTCACATGTATGACTATTGGACTTCAGCACCATCTATTTCTGCAAATCATCAGTGATGTCTCACATACAAGAGAAAAAAAATTCACTCATGTTTTCCCCCAGGCTACCAACAAGTCTTTTGCGGGAGTTTTCACATCACAACCACTGTAGTTGATGCCTTCTTGGGGAAAGCATCTTCCCTGCTGCTCAACTGGCCCCGTGGGTGGCTACCACTGCTTGGCTACAACTCTGCAGGTGCCACCAGATGTTACCACCCTCTCCAGTCCTGAGTTGAAGATGTTTCTATTTCCATATTAGTTTTAAACTTCTCTTTAGGTACCAGGCACTATCAGAGTTTTACTGGAAAATAGCATCTTCAGCTCTGAATCTAACCTTTCTTCTTTTTATGTGACAAAATCCATCCTCAGGACTGTTTGGCAGAATGACATCAGGACATCCCATTATTTGCCATTTCCCCCTTATTGTCCCTAGATTCCTCCAATCTCCATCTCCCACATACTTCATTTCCTTCTTTCAGCAAAGAAAGTACAAAACCTCAACTGTATCACATTTCATCCAAATGGACACTCAATTTGGAAGATGACCTTCAGATTCTCAGATAAGGAAGCCTAGTTTTGGACTAAGTTCAGTTCAGTCGCTCAGTTGTGTCCGATTCTTTGCGACCCCATGAACCGCAGCACGCCAGGTCTCCCTGTCCATCACCAACTCCCAGAGTTCACCCAAACTCATGTCCATTGAGTCGGTGATGCCATCCAACCATCTCATCCTCTGTCATCCCCTTCTCCTCCCACCTTCAATGTTTCCCAGCATCAGGGTCTTTTCAGATGAGTCAGCTCTTCACATCTGGTGACCAAAGTATTGGAGTTTCAGCTTCAACATCAGTCCTTTCAATGAACACCCAGGACTGATTTCCTTTAGGATGGACTGGTTGGATTTCCTTGCAGTCCAAGGGACTCTCAAGAGTCTTCTCCAACAACACAGTTCAAAAGCATCAATTCTTTGGTGCTCAGCTTTCTTTATAGTCCAACTCTCACATCTATATGTGACTCCTGGCAAAACCATAGCCTTGACTAGACGGGCCTTTGTTGGCAAAGTAATGTCTCTGCTTTTTAATATGCTGTCTAGGTTGGTCATAACTTTCCTTCCAACGTGTAAGCGTCTTTTAATTTCATGGCTGCAGTCACCATCTGCAGTGATTTTAGAGCCCAAAAAATAGTCAGCCACTGTTCCCACTGTTTCCCCATCTATTTCCCATGAAGTGATGGGACCAGATGCCATGATCTTTGTTTTCTGAATGTAGAGCTTTAAGCCAACTTTTTCACTCTCCTCTTTCACTTTCATCAAGAGGCTCTTTAGTTCTTCCTCATTTTCTGCCATAAGGGTGGTGTCATCTGCATATCTGAGGTTATTGATATTTCTCCCAGCAATCTTGATTCCAGCTTGTGCTTCCTCCAGCCCAGCGTTTCTCATGATGTACTCTGAATATAAGTTAAATGAGCAGGGTGACAATATACAGCCTTGACGTACTCCTTTTCCTATTTGGAACCTGCCTGTTGTTCCATGTCCAGTTCTAACTGTTGCTTCCTGACCTGCATACAGGTTTCTCAAGAGCCTAGAAGGATACAATACATACTAGACTAATATCACTTAGTGTAGGTAACAAACTGCATTTACTTTCATGTTTTCATGGTTTGAAGGAGTACTCATGATCACATCAATATAGATATACCTACAAACACAATCTTCTAAAGCTTTGGCTTAAAGTTGGAACTGTTCTTTGTCTATTCTAGTAAATTTTATATAAATTCTCCTTTCTTTTCACCTTTAGTTTATTTATACCACTACAGTTAAGCTGAAGAGTATTCAGTTCTTTACATTTCTTCTAAATGAGAGTTGAAAATCTTTTGTTAGTCTTGCCTTGTTACAACTTTCCCCATCTTCTCCAAATATGTCATCCTCAAAACTCAGTTCAAGACTTCTGCCTTTGAATCTTTTCTTGATTAATCATATTTTGTTTTAGTTGTATCATGTTAGTTCTCATTTTCTGAAAGTTTTTTTTTAAAGGAGCACTGCTTTCTTGAAAATATTTTACCATATATTTTTACTTGACATTGGATTATATAGCCAGTTAACAATGTTGTGATAGTTTCAGGTGGAAAGCAAAAGTACTTGGCTATACATACATATGTATCCATTCTTCCCCAAACTCCCTTCCCATCGGGGCTGCCACATAATATTGAGTAGACTTTCCTATGCTCTATAGTATGTCCTTGTTGGCTATCCATTTTAACATGTACCCATAGCAATATGTTCATATCAATCCCAGACTTCTGCCTAGCCTTCCCTCCTACTAACCATAAGTTCATTCTCTAAGTCTGTGAATATATTTCTGTTTTGTAAATAAATTATTTATATCATTTCTTTTTAGATTCTGCATAAAAGGGATGTCATACAATATTTGTCTTTGTCTAATTTACTTCACTCAGTGTGATAATCTTTAGGTCCATTTGTGTTTTGTGAAGCTGATTTCTAATACTTGGAAATTAGTAGATTTTGGACCCAAGAGGTAGACATTCAAAGTTCAAAGGGATCTCCTATTAAGAATTTGCATTAGAAAAAAAAAAAGAATTTGCATTAGTGTTCTACTATACCGGATTATAATCCATATGGAGCTAAAAGAATTTGGGCCACAAAAAGAATGGTTTTTGGCTCATTTGGTAATTCAACAAAAATTTATTGGATCCCTATTTGATGTCACAGATATATTACACTCAGTGGTGGCAATGTGGTTATGGTTTTAGTTAAAATTCAGTGTCTTCTGAGGAGAATATAACCTTTAGGGAGAGATAGAAAGTTTAATGATATATGGAAAGCTTAAAAATATAACACAAAAGAAGTTTGTAAAAATGTTACTATAACCTGGTAGAGGAAAGAAAGTGAAAGTGAAGTCACTCAGTCTTTTCTGACTCTTTGCGACCCCATGGACTGTAGCCTACCAGTTTCCTCCATCCATGGAATTTTCCAGTCAAGAGTACTGGTGTGGGTTGCCATTTCCTTCTCTAGGAGAGCTTCCCAACCCAGGGACTGAACCCGGGTCTCCCGCATTGTAGGGAGACGCTTTACCGTCTGAGCCACCAGGGAAGTCCTGGTAGAGGAATACACAACAAAACTTCGAAAAAGCTCTTGAGAAGTTTTTGGTTTTGTTCCAGTTTATTTAGGAGGATGAAAAGCTTCTACATGAAATGTTGTGTGCTCGGTCACTCAACATGTCCAATTCTTTGCAACCCCATGGACCGTAGCCCACCAGGAACCTCTGTCCATGGAATTTTCCAGGCAAGAATACTGGAGTAGGTTGCTATTTCCTAAAGATGCATAAAACAGGAAGAAAACAAAATAGCTTGAGGAGGTGTAGGAAAACAAATATTAGGGTGAAATTCGGGTAAGTGAATACACATGTTATGTCACAGAGAAAAAATTGAAGAAACTGCTTATGGAGTTAGATAAGGCTCATCTAGTAAAATATAAGTCTCTTCTCTCAAAACTCTGACCTTTGAAGCAGAACCTTCCTACATTCTGTGGAACAGTAGTGATCTTTGGCATCAGCCTTAGAGGAAAAATCATGTTGGTGTGGGGAGACTACTTGCCGTGGTGTAATTTCCATGGCACATCTCAAGGTATCAAGATTCTCATAGTCCATCAACTTCTACACACTTCTGCTATTACACCAAGAAAAAAAATATATCACTTAGAAAAATATCTAGAATATTTAATTTTGTAAATTTTTATTTCTAATACAGAAACTGAATGTTTGGGTTAACAGCTAGAATTTAAAAATCAAACAAAAAACCAAATGGAAACAACAACAACAGCAAAAACTCTTCCTGTATTTGTAAGTCAAGAGCTTGGAATAGAAAGAAGAAGGGAAGTAAAACACTGACTTCAAAAATAGTGAAGTTTTTAGTACCATTTTTTTGATATCACTGCTTATGATGAAAAATACATGGGTCTGAAAAGAAGAGGAAACATCTTATAGCATGTGAGTCTGTCAAGATAGTCTCAGATTTGAGAAGAGAATTTAAAGTGATATTGGAGAATTTTGGCATAAGGTAAGCAAAAGGAGGAATTGTGCCAAGTATTTCTTAGCAGAAAGAGTGATCAGAAGCTGTTTTCGAGGCTTTAGTTATCTATGTTCCAATTTCCAAAACACTATCTTTTATCAAAGAAAGAGAAAGAGTTTGGATGTCCTCAAGGACTGTCCCTGCTGGCAGCTCCCGTTGTTGCCCCACAGGTTTGGATCCCTTTGCTTATGGAGGCTAAAATGGACCAGGGATGAACTGGTCTCTCCATGCCCTTTTGGGAGGGCGTAATTTACACTTCTGCCACATTCTCTTGAACCCTGATGAAGTTAATTTCATTTCTTAGCCCAAGTTTGCCTTATTCCAGTATTTTCCTTTTCTCAGGCAATTTAGGTCTTGGCAAGCCTGATGCTGAATCACTCTTTTGTTTAAAGTCCCAACATACTGGATAGGCATGTATCCTAACTTTTGTTGTTGTTTAGTTGCTAAGCTAATAAAGGTCAAGGCTATCATTTTTCCAGTAGTCATGTAAGGATGTGAGAGTTGGACTATAAAGAAAGCTGAGCACCAAAGAATTGATGCTTTTGAACTGTGGCGCGGGAGAAGACTCTTGAGAGTCCCTTGGACTGCAAGGAGATCCAACCAGTCTGTCCTAAAGGAGATCAGTCTTGGGTGTTCATTGGAAGGATTGATGTTGAAGCTGAAACTCCAATACTTTGGCCACCTGATTCAGAGCACTGACTCATTTGAAAAGACCCTGATGCTGGGAAAGATGAAGGCAGGAGGAGAAGGGGACGACAGAGGATGAGATGGTTGGATGGCATCACTGACTCAATGGACATGAGTTTGAGAAAACTCCAGGAGTTGGTGATGGACAGAGAGGCCTGGCATGCTACAGTCCATGGGGTCACAAAGAGTTGGACATGACTGAGTGACTGAACTGAACTGAACTGAGTCACTAAGCTGTATCTGACTCTTTGTGACCCCATGGACTGTAGCCCTCCAGGCTCCTCTGTCCATGGGATTTCCCAAGAATGCTGCAGTGGGTTGCCATTTCCTTCTCCAGAGCATCTTCCTGACCCAGGGATCAAACCCATGTCACCTGGCAGGTGGATTCTTTACCACTGAGCCTCCAGGGAAGCTAATAAAGAATTTGTGTGCCTGCTCAGTTGTTTCAGTCGTGTCTGACTCTTTGCAATCCCATGGACTGTAGCCCACTAGGCTCCTCTGTCCAAGGGATTCTCCAGGCAAGAATACCAGAGTGGACTGCCATGCCTCCTCTAGGGGATCTTCCCAACCCAGGGATCGAACCCCTGTTTCCCAAGAGACCTCCTGCATTGCAGGTAGATTCTTTACCCACTGAGCCACCAGGGAAGCCCAATAAAGACTTTAAGGAGGGTACTTAACTACTCAGATCATACCTGTGATTTTATGTTCTGTGTTAAAAGCATGAATATGATTAATTTAAAATTGAGACTACCAGATGTCTCTGTCTTTAGTGACAGTCCCTAATGAGCTGTCTGTGGAAAATTACGGGAACAGTTTCTGAAGATGTTTCTTTACTTTCCCTAGCTGATGAAGACAGAAGTTTTTTGATCTGTGGACAAAGAAGTGTAGGAGCTGATGGTGACAGTGCAGGGAGAGGAGGAACAGGAGAGAAGGAAGAGGATTGGGACTTATCTCACTTTCATTATCCCGATACCTCGACCCTAGAACTCACCATGTCCAATATCTGGGTCTGTCCCTTTAACCACAGCCAAAGCCCAACTCTCCTCTGGTTCATCAGACCCTCTCATTTCTGCCCTACCAAATTGCAGTTTTCAGAATGAACTTAGTTTTTTGAGTTCAGATGAAGCTTTTTTAGTAAAAGTGGTAAATTTGGGCAGATCTGTTGAATATTTTGTGGATTCATAAAGACATTCATGACATACATATCCTAACCTGGACGAGAGACCATATATATACTTATCATTGCTAGAATCAAAATGTATGTAAAAACAAATAGTTTATTATTAACTATTATTATTATTTTACTAAATATTTGGTGGCTCAGATGGTAAAGAATCTGCCTACAATGCGGGAGACCGGGTTCGATCCCTGGGTTGGAAGATTCCCTGGAGAAGGGAATGGCAACCCACTCCAGTATACTTGCCCGAAAAATTCCATGGACAGAGGAGCCTGGCAGGCTACAGTCCATGGGGTCACAAAGAGTCGGACTTGACGAAGCGATTAACACTTCAACATTTTAAATAAATTTAAAAGCCAGAATATAGTCCACTAAAACGCAAAATAGCTAATGTAATAGAAGGAAAAGCACTTTAACCTTCTCATATATCTTCAATTAAAATTATTTTGCAGATATAAAGAAAATAAAAGGTTAAAGATTAAATCTATATTTCCTCTGTAAGAAATGATTATAGAAGATGCTATGAAATTTGTACTTAATTGTTTTTATAATAGTCTGGGTTGGAGTATGCTAATGGTAGTATTTTCATTTATTCTATTTAATATTTTGTTTCAATAATTATTCTTTCTTCACTCTTTCTTGATAAGATGTAGAGACATGGATGAATCTGTTAATTATCATGAAAATGTAAAATGTCTTTCTTTTCTAGCTGAGACTTCTAATTGATTTCCAGAAATCAAAGGTTCTAACTCCTACTTCAGTGCTTTAGTTAAGACTTCCAAATAAGTTAACTTTCATTTTAAAAGAGAGCAGCTAAAGATTTATATTAAAAAGATTATTAAATCAAATGTATCAGTGAGCATATATATCATTCAAAAATGGTTAAGTGAAATCTGATTCTCTAATCAGAAGAAACAATGTTATCAGAGATGTGGCAAAGCAATAAAATTGTATAAATCCTTGTAGAGGTGAAAGAAAGCTGAAGACAGTGCTTCTCAAACTATAATAGGCAAAAAGGAAGCAGCTGAAGATCTTCTTAAAATAAATATTCTGCCTTAGGAGAACTGGGTGAAGACTTAGATTCTGCATTTCTAACGAGTTTCAGGCAATGCCTAAGTTCCTGATCTTTGTACCTTATGTGGATGAGGAACTGGAGTACATACTATGATTCCACTTCATTTTTTTAATCTCCTTTTTCTCCTGCAGTTGATCTATCTTTTAACTGAGGCAGGTCAGAGTGGATTGTGATGTTAAGGGGGTGGGTTTAAGGATAACTTTTATAAAACTTTGCTGCTTCCAAATCAACTGAAAAGAAGCTACATGTTGTTTCAGTCAAGATGGCTCATGGGCCACAACAGAAATCACAAAATCATTGTTAATATGCACTATCTGAGGTTTTTTTTTTTTTTTAAGCTTCATGTAGTTTTGCTGATAAAGGTAGGAAACTTGGAATTTTCCACCAACCTGTAAGTTTATCCTTAATATGTCTCTTAGTTTGAAAACAAGTGCAATTATTACTTGGTTTGGGAAAAAAGTATATAGGATAAAAATAAATGATTCAACACAATTTTAATGACATTTCTGGGTTATCAGATTAAATGTATACAGTTTTTCTGGTAATTATGTGGTTTATCATCCCCTACAAATCTGTGCATTCCTTGATGGCAAGGACTTTGCTTCATACTTACCCTGTGCATTCTACAGGGTCCAGCAATTTCTGAGTGCATGGTAGCACTCTGGACATCTGGTGCAAACTTGTCTGCTCTTAATTCTGCATTCTTCTGCTTTATTTTGTAAACAAGATACTTAAGTATAAGGCCTGTCTTGCATGGAGAGTCGTAGTTAAGGGTGCACATGTGGTTCTGGTTTTCACTTCCTAAGAGTCATTTGTTTTGAGGTGACTCTTGTCCTGTTTACTTTTGCACAGAGCCTTGTCTAGTGCTTGAAAGGGAGCCTGATAAGAACTGTTGTACAGTGCTTTAGAAACAAATTATGTCACTTTTAGGATTGTAAACATTGGCTAAATAATTTGTTGAGGTTTGGGGATGAGTTTATTATACTATTCTCTTTCTGTGTACATTTGAAATTTTGCAAAATTAATCTAAAAGAAATAGAGAATCAAAACAAGAGAAAACACTATTTATAAGATTAAGTGAGTATAAAACCAGAGAAACTAAAATGGAAACACAGATACACATGGGTGTATCTATTAATAAATTAAGGCATATGTGTGTAATTTGGTAGTTTAAAATCTTACAAAAATATCTACTTGAAAAATTATTCCTCGAGACTAAACAGGTCAAGCTTTTATAGATTTTTATCACTGTCTTGATCTATTCAAATAGGTTTAAAATGGTTAAATAAATGTGAGGGGATATTTCAAAATGTTATTTGGGGTTTGGCTATTATATGGACCCATCAGTTCTGGTGTTGCTCACATATTGAATCTGATCTGTCATTTAACATTGTCCACCAAGAAAGACTACCTGAAGGCTTGGAATGATCAGTGCAATGTAATACTAGTGTTTGTGAAATGATGGGTTAGTCATTCATGCCCTTATTTCGACAACAAACATTAAGGGCATATTTTATATAAGACACTATTCTAAGGACTTCAGGAAAAGCAAGATACATTAGGTTTGTTCTTTCCTCAGCATCTTGACATTTAATTAAGAAGATTTCACTTGTGTATTTAACTGTAACACAAAGAGACTTCCTTTTCCAGCAGGCCATTATAAAGGAAGACTAGGAGATGGGCAAAGAACTTTTGCCTAGATAGGAAGGATGCTCGATTGATGATGGGCCAATGAACGTATCTTCACGTTAAAAAGACTTGTAGACATGCCAGTGGCAGAAATGTTATTTTCTTTCTTTTTTTAACTACTTGGTATAACAACAACTTTTATTTATTTGTTGAAGTATAGTTGGCTTACAATATTATAAGTGTACAGCAAAGTGATTCAGCTGTACATATATCTATATCTATTCTTTTTCAGATTCTTTTCCATTATAGGTTATTACAAGATACTGAGATTTGTTATTTTCTGACCTGAACACATCTTACCCTTTAGGTTTTACTCATTTAGATAGACATTAATAAACATAAGCAGGTCAATACTGTGATTTAACATTGTAGTACCAGCTGCAGATGATGAACTATTGAGTATACAAATACAGTTACAGACCTGTATGTACAGTATAATTCAGGTTTGTAATAATTCATGTATTTCTATACATGCCAATGTAGATTTGGGAAATTTTAAGCAAGATATACACCAAACTATAAGAGTAAGTCTAGGGGAAGGAATTAGATGAAATAGGGAAGGGGATTCTTCCTAGGTCAGCTTTAGAAGATTTTTACTTTTCTTTTTAGTATTTTACAGATTAAAGAGTTATGATTTTAATTCCAGTATAGAACAATCTTTACAAAGTATTTAGTCCATGTCTTTGTCTTCAGAAAAAATAATAAAATCATGTGGAGAGGCTTTTCTTATTTTGGGGTTTAGATTTTCCTTTTATTTAAGCAAAGCACTGTAGTATGCTTGCATATTGTTGCTGATATAACAATACTGGAAGGAAAATACACCAAAACTAATAGTGAGTTGTGTAAGACTGGAGAGCTTATAGGTGACCTGTTTTATTTTCCTCATAGTCTAAATTTTTTATAATGTGATTTTTTTATGTTTTGATAAAAATTTATTTAAAGAATAAAACAAAAATCATCTAAAATATATTGGCTTATATAATGACATGCTTATACATTTCAAGACTATTACAGGATGACATTTACAATGCATTTCAAGACTATTACAAGAATAAACTCACAATTAGCTATGTCTTCTAAAATATAAATCACTTTTATGTTTTATACCATACATGAGTAATTAACAAGTTAATGATAACCAACTTGGAGAAGACGCTTATTCTACTAAGTAAGCACTGCATTCTCATTAAAACCGTAACACACAAAGGATATTTCCTAAACATCTGCTAGAAGAGCCAAGGTGTTTTGGTTTTTTTTTTTTTCACTGAAAGTCAATGGTAAATAGGGTTCTAACACTGTCAGATATAAACATATTTTATTAGGAAGTGTTAATTATGGATTCTCCACCCTAGTTTCCTGACAGATGCACACAATAGAAAAGTCAACAACCCTGGTTTTAGACCTAGGTCCACAGACAAACATTTCAGGTGGATTATCTCTTAGCATGTCACTTAAGGTCTGTGTCAGTTTCCTAATTTGTTAAAAAAAAAAAAAAAAAAATGCCACGAGGGGGGAAATGTTCTTATCGACCCTTGGTGAAAATATATCTATATCTGCTATATTTTTGTCACAGAAACCTTCTATTGCCTGGGTGGGAGGGGGTGGTCAGTGTTATTAGAGTGAGGGAATGGTTGAGGGTGAGAAAGGAACTAACATTTGACTGTCTTCTCAGTGCAGCAGCGCCAGGCTTCACGGACACGTGACCAGCGCAGTCGTATAGGGCTTCGCCTTCGGCAGGGTCCTGGGCCTGGTGTAGGGTCCTCATGGTGGTCACCGTTCTAACACCCTTAGTAACGTTATCTTTGACTTCGCGGTCTGTAAGTGAAGCTGGATATGGGGATGGAGACGTACTTGGACCTCTGCGCGGCCTTCCCACCAGTCTGAGATGGTTTCACAGGTCCCGCCGTGGCCCCTGCCTTCCCGGGCCCTCGCTAGCCTCCCTCTCTGGCTCCGTGAGCGAAGGTGGGGACCTCCTCCGCTGGCAGGCGTCGGGGCGCAGGCACAGACGGGGTCTCCTGCCCCGGTATTTCAGGGCGGGGCATTGCAGGGCTGAGGGTGGGGCAAGCCTTTCACCCCCTGGGCATCCAGGTGACAAGTGCATCCCTGAGGCCTTGGGCTGGAGTGTTGGGCTAGGAGGAGGGGAAGATGCCTGGCTCAACACCCCAGCTCCTAACATAGGCCTGGCGTGTGGGCTGAGCGGCTCTGAGAGTGGCTGCCCACCTGGGGGCTATAAGCGTCCACTTGCAGGTACGCATGCGCCGCGTGAGAAGCGCCAGGTGAGGCGGGGCGGGGCGGATGCCCACCTGGCATCTATAAGCGTCCACACGCAGGTACGCATGCGCCGCGTATGTCAGGTGAGGCGGGGCAGCTAGTGGCTGCGCGTTTACTCCTGCGCTTCAGGGAGCTCAAAGGAAAATTACCCAGAGAGAGAGCCCAAGAAAGAAAGGTAACAGTTTTGTATTTTAGTGTCTATAATGACACATTGTACCGGCTTTTGGAACCACGTACCCCCATATTTTCATTAGGTACTGAGCCCTGCAAATTATTTAGCCTATTGGGTGTGTCAAGACATGCATTAGATTGTTGAAGAGGTTAGGTATAGGTATAGGAAGCTTTGCTAGAAACAAAGCGTCTGGTAACGTGGTGGGTTCTGATAAACAAAGGGATTAGGAAGGAAACTGGGCGCCTTCAAAGTACAAAACCATCAGGAGGGAAGTTTTGGAAGGGACTGCTAGTCCTGCCAGAATCGTGAGTCAAGAGTCCTCTCATTTTACTGTTGCTTTTCTTTCCCCATCTTGAGTACCCCTGGCTAATTCTAGGGCGTAGTTTGTTCCCTTCATCTTAGAGATTTTTTTGAGGATTCTTTCGCCAAGTTCTTGGAAAGTGGTATGGCGATGCAAGAGCAGTCAGACAAAAGGCACTGAATCTAGCAAATCTTTTGCAGTGCTCCATCCATGTGGTCAGCTGAGCAGTTTCGATACAGATTAAAAAGGTGGCTGTGAAATGTTAGAACTGAAAGGCGGCTTAAAGTGCCTTTACCCCAGCGTCCCTTTTCTCAGGTAGATTTCTTGTCCACTGTGTGTGTTTGAATTTCAAAGTAGAACAGGGCAAGAGTTGCATGAATCTGTGAAAGGTTTAAGGCTCTCAGTAGAAGGAGAAAAAATAATAATTTTAGCCTCGGGGGGCGGCGAGGGGAACCCTATTTTGTGTAGGTGGTTGGATGGCATCACTGACTGAATGGACATGTGTTTGAGTAAGCTCCGAGAGTTGGTGATGGACAGGGAAGCCTGGTGTGCTGCAGTCCATGGGGTCGCAGAGTCGGACACGACTGAGCAACTGAACTGAAGTGAACTGATTGGCTTAACTAAAGGATTTTACACAGCTTGTTGAGAAACATTTTCCAGATAAGCCGCTGTTTTCTCTTATCTCATTTTTACCTTTGCCACTAACCCGTGAACAGTAAACTCAGAAATTTTATGAAGTTTTACAGCTAACAGGATAATTCATGAATGTAATATGTTTGGTCTGGGGAAATCTATTTTTATTCATTACATGGTACATAGAGTGCACTGTACTTTCTTCCAAGTAACTTTTGGAAGATATCTGGCAAAATAATTCAATATGACTAGCAGTTATTTTTTGGAGACTGGTATTGTTTTGACATGGAGAGCATTGAAAACATATGGTCTTTCATGTCTCCTGCCTTGTGCTCTCCTTAAAAATGTTTATATTTGCTTATGGTAAAATGCATTAAGTTTCATAATCCCGAACAACCTTCTGGTACACAGATTCACTTTCAAGCAGTGCAACTGGGGAAACAAGTTTTTACAAAAAAGATGAGATTTTCTTATGTAGCTATGCATTTTATACAGTACAGGTGCCAATTTTGATCTTTATTTTTTTCCCCTAATGTTCCAATTCTAAAGCAACTGTATAAATTATCTCTAAGCCACCTCTCCAATAGCTTATGTTCTCCATCAGTGAAAGTTTGGCCAGAATCTGTTGGCTCCAAAGTTAGGATGAAGTCTGAGCTTGTTTATAGGGTTTCTACCATAGTCATTGACCCTTGGGATTTTGATGGTGAACATTTCCTGGGCATACTGTAGAGTGAGATGGCTCGATTGATTTTCCTTGACACAGTGAAGTGAAGTCACTCAGTTGTGTCTGACTCTTTGCGGCCCTGTGGACTGTAGGCCACCAGGCTCCTCTGTCCATGGGATTTCCCAGGCAAGAGTACTGGAGTGGGTTGCCATTTCCTTCTCTAGGGGATCTTCCCGACCCAGGGATCA
Source organism: Cervus elaphus (assembly GCF_910594005.1). NCBI lineage: Eukaryota > Metazoa > Chordata > Mammalia > Artiodactyla > Cervidae > Cervus > Cervus elaphus. The sequence continues at coordinate 19,281,395 of NC_057847.1, read as the reverse complement.
AATCCAGGTCTCCTGCATTGCAGGCAGATGCTTTAACCTCTGAGCCACCAGGGAAGCCCTCCTTGACACAGGATGACTATAAAAAGTACATTTTTGCCATATACTGTGATTGATCTATTGGGCATTGTTGCTAGCACTGTTTCCTTTATGTCCAGAATCAGTAATCTTTCTTTTTAGCATGTGCCATATTTCCATCAAGGAAGTAAGAGGTAGTTTTGATTGTGCTCACCAACAGTGGAAATCTAAAGTAAGTTTTGAAAACATCTTAATGTACGTATTTTAAAAAGAGGGATTGTTTTTGGGTATACTGAAATCAAATCTGAGATTTCATGTTAGTTGGGCAAGCTTTACATTTTGATTTATTTTGTTCTGCATTATAATTTAATAGAACACATGCCATCTTTTTAAGCCATATAGACACGTTTACTTTGTTGGCCTTTATTTTAGTTGATGACAAATTCAGCCTAAAGCAGTAATTAGTACTAAATTTAGAACAGTCGTATCATGGTGGTGATGACTTTATACCAAAGGAGAATTCTGAGACCCCACTATAAGATTGGAAAATACCTTATTGTATTCAGGGTTGAAAGTTTGCAGCTTGTCTTTTTAAACCCCTTTATATTCCAGCTATGTCTAAATTTCTTGATTTATTAGAATTGTGTTTCTTTTAGAGAATTTAGGCATACCAAAGAAGGATTTTAAGAGATACCCCCTACTCCCAAATTTATGAAAATACCAATTAAAATATCAGTGTAACTATAATGCCCAAATGCTCATTTTATAATGAATGTGGTTTTATAAGCACAATTTTCCAGTACTTTGGGTCAATTTTCAACAAAAAAATTATTTAATCTTTATTTGAGGTATTAGTTTAAGGCAAAACAGCTTCACTCAGTACTTTGGGATTCATTCAAGAATCAAATTGTTACACTGTGATTCAAGTGATTCAATCTGTTCACTGTCTTGGATTTTTCAGAGATTATCCACCTGTAGTAAATTGAATAACCAAGAAAGGCTGCGTTGTTAGAACATTTTCCAGTTGGACCATTAAGTACTTTCTGGAGATTTTTTCTCTGAAAATGATGGGCATGACATGCACTGTTCTGTTTGTTTTGAGAAGATAATAATAGCAGCAAGGAAACAACCATCAGGATGTACAGATATTCCCATATAGACAGCATATGAATTCTCAAGGTTAAAGCACTTTAAAAAGGGTTTCACTTTTTGGAAGTTACATGGGCATAGAGATGGGAGAATCAGGCCAATACTTATTAGTATGATTAAACCATTCTTACAAAGGGTCTGACTACAATAGAAACAAGTCATCCAGAACCTGATTGAAGTGAGGTAATGAATATAATAAGCTTCAGAAGCAAGAGAAAACAAAGTGCTTCCAAATGGTTCAGTTTGATTAGTATTAAAATTAGAGGGCGCTCATCTTGGAATATTTAGTAACATCACCATTTTCAGATGTTACTCTAATAATTCTGACAAGTACTGTGGGAACTAGGTAAAGAGTAATTCTGATTATCCAGTTTCATTGTGAATATTTCATTCCCAAGGAAGAAATAATAGAACTTGTGAAAAGTACATGCCATAAAGTCATCAGAAAGAGTATGCCTCTCTGCTTTGCAAATTTTTGATATCTGGATGTGCTTCTTATGATCTTAATTGCCTGAAATCTGTTTGGCATGCTTTATAATCTCTCCAAGTCAATAAAATGTTTTGTCTTTTGAACATTCTTCTGTTTCAGCAGTCAGATCCAGCTAGTACAGCAGATTTCCGAGTCTGATATTGAATGGTTTTAGTTCAGAGCTTTGCAGACTGGGAACATTTTTGTAGTGAAAGCTACAAAAAAAAAGAAGGGAGATTTGTCCTATAATTGTATATTCGAAAAAATCAGTCAAAACTTAACAAATTTAGGTCAAATATCTCAAAGTGCATGTTTAGTTCCTCAGTTTTAGAAATTATAAAAATATTGTTAAAAATATTTTTTCTTACTACAAACCTCTTTTCAGTATATCAGGATGAACAGAATTCAGTTGAAGAAGAACAATCAGTGTATCTTTTGAGGAAAAGCAATTCTGATGATTTTGTTTTATTTAGACCTGCTCCAGCGGAATGCAGGTATAAGTTTGGATTCTAGACGCTGGCCCATATAATGTGTGTCCTTCCTCTAAGGAGGTTTGGTTAAGAATAGTACCTGAGCCACAAAAAAGAGATTATTCCATTTTAAGGCAGTTTTGAGTTTTGGAGAAACTGTGTCACTGCCTCTTGCTTGAATAAGGGAATTTGACAAACACAGCAAAATCCATGGAAATGCTGGTCCCTCTTGAGAAACCAGTAGGAGGCAATGGGCCTAAAACTCTGTGCAGGGAGCAACTGAAAGAGGTCCCTGGTGATTTCTCTTGATTAGTTAGAAATTCTTCAAAGTCATATCTTGTTCCTAAGAAGCAATCTCTAGGCATAGCCTGATGAGAAGCCTTGGAAGATGGCCTTCACCTGGGGGCTTATTTTTATCAGTCATTCTGGAACCTAGTACTGGGGGAAATGAACAGAAATCAAGGTCTTCTGTGAAGTCAGACAAGACTCTTATTCATCCCAAACATATAATTTAGAGAAGCATTAAAAAAAGTGGACCATTTCTATAGAGTATCCTTAAAAAAAATTGTCAGATCTGGAAATTTCACAAAACTAGAAATTATTTAATCTAATCCAATCACCTCCTTTTCTTATGCCTTAAGTACTGGACTGATTTAGTGAGGTAATTGCCAAGGCTTGTTTATGTAGCAGGGTGAAGTAAGTGGCCATCTGGCAAACTGCAACTTAAATTCCCATTTCCCTGCCTAATGATCAATTGTCCTTTTGAAGATTATTTCTTTCTAATAGACCTATTAAAGACATGCCCGTAACCCAGTATTATGCACCCTTCACACATGATATCTTATGAATTCCTAAATTAACAAGTGAGATGTTTTTGCAGTTTTCCACATTTTTAGCAATCTTTTCAACTTTCAATAAAGTTTTCTAAGTGACCAGTTTTTACTCTGACTGGAGTATAGGTGAAAACTGTTTATTCCTTGCGTTTATTTCTGTGTAAAATATTTATATCATTCTAAGATACTGAGTCACAGCTAAGTTGAACATTCTCATCTTACAGACAAGCTGTGCTTTCATTGGCTTCTTCTATTTCCAACTCCAGGGTTCAGTATCTTGGAGAAGAGAGATTGGGAATGGAGATATATACATACATACGTGTGTGTGTGTGTATATGTGTGTGTGTGTGTATATGTGTGTGTGTGTGTGTGTGCATATGTGTGTGTGTGTGTGTGTGTATATATATATATATTTTTTTTTTTTTTTAATAAGAGGAATGTTTACAAAATGCTGACACTTTGCCAGGCCTCCTCACTAGCTAGTTTTCTCTTTGGTCTCAGTACCACTGAATTTTGTGAGAGGTTGAAAATGCAAATGTTAAATTTACTAATACCAGGTGTCTACTGTGTCTCTAAATTAGCCTAGTGTAAAATAGTTTGGGCTTCTCGGGTGGCTCAGTGGTAGAGAATCTGCCTGCCAATACAGGAGACATAGGTTTGATCTCTGGTTTGGGAAGATCCCCTGGAGGTGAAAATGGTAAGCCACTCCAGTATTCTTGCCTGGAACATCTCATGGACAGAAGAGCATGGTGGGCTACAGTCCATGGTGTTGCAAAGACTCAGACATTACTGAGCACACACACACAAGATATTTTGACAAAATATTTTTTAATTTCAGGAAGTACTTCACAATACACCATCTCCTCTGTCTAATCTAATCTGTTCATCCAGAATTGCCAAACGGTTGACTTGGTCATCACTGCATTTCTAGTTGTCCTTTTAGTGGCATCCATGTCACATGTTCTCCTGTTGTCTATTTCTTTCATTCTCACAGCTTCCATGAGCTAATGTGGTTAATTCTCAATTCAAATACATACATTTTTTGGTAAGCAGTCACTGTACATTGGGCTTCCCTTGTGGCTCAGCTGGTAAAGAATCCACCTGTAGTTCAGGAGACCCAGGGTTCGATCCCTGGGTTGGGAAGATCCCCTGGAGAAGGGAAAGGCTATCCACTCCAGTATTCTGGCCTAGAGAATTCCATGGACCATATAGTCCACAGGGTTGCAAAGAGTCGGACACGACTGAGCAACTTTCACTTCACTTCACTGTACATTACACATTTCCTCAGTTAGTCCTCTCAAGTGATGTAAGATCTAGTATTACCCTCGTTCTATAGATAATTAATCTGAGCTCTATCTGATTCCAAAACCCAAGCTATGTTGGCTTTCAGAAACCACTGCACCTCTAGGATATTTAGCAGGCAACACAAACCCACCATACTCCAAAGCGAATGATAATCTCCCTTGGGAAAATCAGCAACAGCTCCAGACTTTACTCAACTCTGTTTCTTTTAGTGGAACCACCATCCTAGTCTGGCTTGAGATCTCAGTGTCATTTTTAATGGCTTGCTGTTTCTCCATCTCTTTTTCCAGTTCAGTAGTTGCCTGGTCCTTTGTCTGCAGTATCTCTGACAGGTGTCTTTTTCTTTCCATTGTGCTGCCCCCAAACCCCAACTATCTTTACCTCTTACTTGAACGTTAAATTGGTCTCTAATTTTGTGTTATTTTTTCCCATCTCTCTCTTTCCTCTGCAATTAATTTTATTTTCCTTTTCTAGTTTAAACTTAAATCACAACTCCAATTAGCCATTTAAATCCTCAGAGTATTTCATAGGTTCGTCACTGGCTACCAGATGAAGAACAAATGCTTCTAGCTCATATTCAGTGTCTTACTTTATTGTTGTTCAGTTGCTAAGTCATGTCTGACTCTTTGAGACCCCATGGCTTGCAGCACACCAGGCTTCCCTGTCCTTTTTTATCTCCTGGAGTTTGCTCAAATTCCTGTCCATTGAGTTGATGATGCCATCCAGCCATCTCATTCTCTGTTGCCCCCTTCTCCCCCTGCCCTCTCCCAGAATCAGAGTTTTTTTCCCCAGTGAGTCAGCTCTTCGCATTAGGTGGCCAGAGTATTGGAGCTTCAGCGCCAGTATTAGTTCTTCCAATGAATATTCAGAGTTGATTTTCTTTAGGATCAAACCAGTCTTCCTTTATGGTGGAGATTAAAAAGCAAACAAACCCCAAACACCTGCCCTCATCAGACATATATGAAGCAAGGTTGGAGCAAAGCTTTCTCCTTTACTACAAACAACAACCACACGCCAGCCTGGACATAATAAATGGTAACTGACACTTGCAGAGACAGCAGGAAATATGAGAACCTGAAGGCATCAGGAAATTTATACCCTGTCCAGGGGTCCACTTTCTGCTCTCTCCACTGACCTGTGGGAAGGCAGGCCCAGTGTTGCCAGAACTTTAGATTTTTTCAAGAGAAGCCAAACTCTTAGACTTTTGTATGTAATTCTCCCATTTTTAAAATACTGGTAGCTACTTCAAATATAGCTAGATTTCACTCCCTCTCCCTCTTTCTGTGTCTTTCTATGTCTGAAGTTAGAAAATAAAGCTAACACTGACCAGGTCAAATAAGTCATGGGGTAGCTGCATTCGGTTTGTGGTCTGAAAATGTGCTCCTGCTGTAAGTAGCCTGTTTCTCTCACCCCCTCTGTGGGCTTTATGTTCCACTCCCGACCTTTCTCCCAGCCTGACTTCCGTGGTCTTGTCTCTCTGCCTTTGTTTTTGTGGTTCCAGTCTGCAGAAAAACCTCCTTTATATCCAGTCTATTGAAGCCTTTCCTACGATTGCAGTCTGCCTCAAATGCTATGTCCTCCACAAAGTCTCTCCTGATCCTCTCAGCCAGGCATCTTCCTTTCTTACAAACTTGAGTTCTGTCTTCTGTGGTCCATTTCCTCACTCTGCCTTGCACATGGGCTGTTGTCACTGACCTCCTACTTGCCTGGAAGATGCATGAGGTGAGGACATCTCTGAAACCTCACAGTCTTTGTCAATAGCTTCTACATATAGCTGAACTTCAATAAATCTTATTTTGAACTTGCCAAGAATGGGAGGAAGAGTCTCTGTTTCTGGATATTTTTGTTTCAATTTAGAAATTGCAGGTCACCTGCTTCTTATCTAAAGAAGATGGGTTCATCTAGTCCTCTTCTTTCTTGCACAGCCCAGATAGCATTTCACCATGTCTATGAAAACTCACCTTTGTGACCCAAAGTGTAACATGGCATCTGCTTGCTTTAAGGAGAGAAAACATCATTGTGCAGGAACATCTTCTGATATGTGGAAAGTTGATCCAAGCCAGGATCCTTTCTCAGTAATAGGATCCTAGCCCACTCCTTTCTCAATAATAAGGCTTCAGATTTGCTCATTCTTGTTCTCATTTAGAGCACTTGTATTCTTTCAGACCCTAAGAGGTATCACTCCATCTTCAGAAGCAGTGCTCTGAACCTAAAGTTTCCCTGCTATGCCACATCAAGTTCTGGACTGCTTCTGCTGATCAGATAACAGACCATCAGGTGGCTACCGCATAGCCAGTGAATGACCACAGAGTATATGGGGAACTTAGTCATGCATATTTAAAATCACTCAGCCTGAGCATTTTTAACGATAAATAATAGGTGCTTTTACATACCTGTATCACCATACTGCAGTTTAAAAACAAACGTGCTGCAGAGTTAGATCCTCAACTTTTGGGTGTAGAAAAGCCTTTACAGAAAGCAGTGCTCCTGGATAATCCTAATTCTTGTGCTCTAATCAGCTTGAGGGTTTTAGTTATAGTTTAAGAAACTTTGCTCAAGCCAGGACATGCCCTAAACTATCTTCTCATGAGCAGAGTTGTAGTTCTGTTGGTATCTAGCATAATACACATCAAAAACTGTTAAAAATATTCAGTGTTACAGTATTCAAGAAACCCTAAAAGAAAAATACCAGTTTCCCAACCACCTAACATGAAATCATTAATTTGATTCCTTGTTTCCTTTCAGTATTTCTTCAAATCTGCAAATATATTTTAACTAGTGTCAAGCATACTTTGTGTGGTAAGCACATGTTATGAACAGAAATTTTGTTTTATATTAAATATTTTTAACCCAACAAAAATGATTCTGGTATATGCCAGTATATTGTTGCATCTTTTAATGGAAAGTGATCTAGAGCTATAATAGGACCTACATGAGTATATTCTGAGGTTTTTAGTTCCTTGAGGGATTAAGAAAAAATTCATAAAGTAACAACCTCACCAACCATGTGTGTTTAGCCTCACACTTTAATAGCTTATTATTTGCCAGTGCTAGAAACCCAACCCTGCGATGAGTATGCACAATAGAGATTCATAGATAAACTAAAATAACTGCGAGACAGATGCTGGCCAGTATTCATCTTTAAATGGGTTTAACTTGTATCTGTGAAAAATTTCAGCCTTAAGAAATGGTTGACACTGATGCCTTATCAGCCAGTCCTGAGTCCCACGTGGTCCAGGTGGCATTTCCTGAGGGAATACTGGGGCGTCTCTGAAGTGGAGGGGCTCACAGGGGTATGTCCCTTCCTTCTTGACTTTCAGTATGGTGAACAGTATTGCATTTTGTGCACTCAGTTAAGCAGGCTTATGGATTATATTTTTTATTTAAAAAAATAACTCACAATGGACAATGAACTTAAAATTTCACAAAAGAAGTGAAGTGTTGAAGATAATACTGATAATAACAAGCACATTGTAACAAACATACAAATCCTTTTGCATAATTAGTGGAGGAGAAATACATATGATGATTCATTTTAATGTATTCAACAGCACTTTTCATTCTCAGTAATTCCTTTCTACAGGAATTACTGTTTTTTAAAGGCTACTGCTCCAACACAAGCTTCACTGTGATGTGGGGCAGCACAGAATGTCTGCCTTTATGGCCAGGAGCTCTGAGACTGTGAGCGATGAATCTGGGGACCACAAAGCCCCTTGGATGGGGTGCAGCAGTTGCACTGGGGACCTTGAAGATTCCATGGACCATGTATGGAGCCATCTGCTGGGGATAGGATGGATGCTCAACCCGCTAACCCCTCTCTTTTTTGGCCCTGGTACTTTATATCCCTCCTCCCACCCCCAGCCCCAGTGAAGGAGCAGCAGAGGGAAGATGAGGAAACTCTGGGACTAGGAGCAAACTTGCAGCTACTCTGTGGAACTGGGGGCCTAAAAGAGAAATCTGAGACATTTATAGAAAAATAAAGATTTTGAAATATAGATCAGATCTGAGTTTGTAGCCTGAAAATTATACCAGGTTCTTTATGCCAAGAGCAGTTTCAGTTCCCCTTTATTTATCTTCCTGTTCTTACCAGTGGTTTCCAAACTTGTCTGCATCTTGGCTCCAATGGGGAGCTTAGACAATGACCTATGCTTGTGGCCCATCCCTAGTGATTGTCGTTTCAGCTGATCCGGGCTGTAACCTGTGCTTTGCGATTTTGCTTTTTTTAACATTTTTATTTTATATTGGAGTAGAGTTGATTAACAGTGTTGGCTTAGTTTCAAGTGTACAACAGTGTGATTCAGTTATGCATATATGTGTTTTGTTTTTTAAATTCTTTTCCCATTTAGATTATTACAGAGCATTGAGCTGAGTTCCCTGTGCTATACAGTAGGTCCTTGTTGCTTATCTATTTTTTTCTGAGTTAATCTCTTTTTTAATTTTTAATTGGAGGACAATGGCATTACAATATTGTGTTGGTTTCTGCTGTGTAATTTTTAAAAGATCCCAGGTGATCCTAATTTGCAGGCAGGATTGGGAATCACTGCTTTAGAACAATTCCAGTGTTCTGTCAGTATGTAAAACACATAGCTCATTTCTGTGCCTTTTCAAACAGGAAGATCACTTAATCCTGATGACTAATTTTGAACTACAAATATCAAAATACATTTTGAAATTAAAATTTACTTTGTGTTGCAAGTAATTGTGTTCCAATACCAGACAAAAGGCAAACAGAACTGAACAATTTTTAATAGAAACATTTCTAATAGAAGCAATGCAATCTCCATGCTCTGGGATTTATGGCTAAAGATATTTAAGTAAATTTTTCAGTCACACCAAATCTGGTAAGACAAGTATCATTTCCATGATTGTCAAGAATCGCCAGTCCAGGTTTGATGTATGAGACAGGGTGCTCGGGGCTGGTACACTGGGATGACCCAGAGGGATGGGATGGGGAGGGAGGTGGGAGGGGGGTTCAGGATGGGGAACACATGTACACCCATGGTGGATTCAAGTCAATGTATGGCAAAACCAATACAATGTTGTAAAGTATAATAAATAATTAATTAAAAGAAAAGTATTGTAGTAAATAGAAGATAAAACCTCGTCCTGATCTTTGATGAAGACTGCATATGTCTGCTCTGAAACATTTAGTGTCGTTCTGGCCAATAGACTTTAAGAAAGACAGAGCAAATCCAGAAAATAGAAAAAGGAAATCATAAACTATTGAAACAAAGTAGATGGTAGGTAGTGGGTAGGAGGAGATCTCATTTTTGAGAGAAAAAAAAAATCTAGTCTTTTGCAATCTGAAAGTCAGTGTGATAGTTTATTTGAAACCTCTTAAAACTTACTAAGAGGTTCCCTTATGGCTCAGCTGGTAAAGAATCTGCCTGCAATGCGGGAGACCTGGGTTTGATCCCTGGGTTAGTAAGATCCCCTGGAGAAGGGAATGGCTACCCATTCCAGTATTCTTTCCTGGAGAATTCCATGGGCTGTATAGTCCATGGGGTCACAAAGAGTCAGACACAAGTGAGTGACTTTCACTTCTCCTTTTTTTATGCCTGTCCATAGGCACCGGATGGAGAAATATCTGAATATGTTTCTTTTCTTTACTATATAACACATTAGTGTCTTGGGCAGCACATCCTTTCTCACTATTCCCGTAAGTAGAAGATACTCAGAGTAAAGATTAAAATATCAGTTCCTCAAGAGTAAACCTTTATTTTCTTTTTCAGGTACCTAATCCAACTGATTCTACCTTATAAAGGCCTTTGAATATCACTCTTCTCCCCGTGCTTCTAGTTCAGGCCAGCATGTCCTTCCTGGATTACTGCAGTAGTTTCCTAACTGGTCTTCATGAATCCTGACTCGTTCTTTTCCAGTCTATTCCGATATCAGGACACACACCACTCTGTAATCTGGTCCTCCATTTTTCTCACATTTTTTCCCACCATCCAACATAGTACATGGCATATAGAGGACAGAGAAAAAATATTTCTTGTGTAAATTGAGGAATATAGGTCTTTGCCCTCTTTCCTCCTCATTATACACCACTCCAAGCTTCTCTTGAATGAAGAAACAGGTGAGTTATGAAGCATGGCTGCAAGAGCAACCATGTGAGGAAACAGATACACATACGCTCCTCAGCTAAACTTCTTGACATCACCAATTTGGAGATTATGATCAAATGCCAAGTCTGTTGTTGTTACCTTCTAAAGGCTCTAGGAGAGAGTATTTCTGCTTTTTCATTTCTTGAATTAGTCAATGCTGTACTATGTAGGGGGCTTCCCTGGTGGCTCAGACAGAAAAGAATCAGCCTGTAATACAGGAGACATGGGTTCAATCCCCAGGTCAGGAAGATCCCCTAGAGAAGGGAATGGCTACCCATTCCAGTATTCTTGCCTGGTTAATTCCATGGACAGAGGAGCCTGGCGGGCTATGGTCCATGGGGTTGCAGTCAGACACAACTAAGCGACTATGTAGAGTGAATAATTAGCTACAGGTTTATGAATGGTTTTTGTTAGGTTGATTCAATTTATAGCTTTATGTCTTTATATTCTGTATATTAGTCTGCCCATGATACTTCATTAACTTTTACTTAATTCTAAATTTAGTATTTCTTGTTCAATTTCCAGGAATTTGGTTGGTCACAGTAGTAATTTTAAACTTAAAATTGCCAAGTGCAGAGCATAGTGTGTCTCAAGCTGTGCTTTTCTATAAAATTTTAATTTCAGTGTGAATAATCATAATTCCATAATTTCCATAAGATCATGGCATCCGGTCCCATCACTTCATGGCAAATAGATGGAGAAACAGTGGAAACAGTGGCAGACTTTATTTTTTTGGGCTCCAAAATCACTGCAGATGGTGACTGCAGCCTTGAAATTAAAAGACGCTTACTCCTTGGAAGGAAAGTTATGACCAACCTAGACAGCATATTAAAAAGCAGAGACATTACTTTGCCAACAAAGATCCATCTAGTCAAGGCTATGGTTTTCCAGTAGTCATGTATGCATGACTATAAGGAAAGCTATAAAGCTTTCTATAATGAAAGCTGAGCGCAGAATTGATGGTTTTGAACTGTGATGTTGGAGAAGACTCTTGAGTTCCTTGGACTGCAAGGAGATCCAACCAGTCCATCCTAAAGGAATTCGGTCCTGAATATTCATTGGAAGGACTGATGTTGAAGCTGAAACTCCAATACTTTGGCCATCTGATGCGAAGAACTGACTCATTTGAAAAGACCCTGATGCTGGGAAAGATTGAAGGCGGGAGGAGAAGCGGACAGCAGAGGATGAGACGGTTGGATGGCATCACCAACTCAATGGGCATGAGTTTGAGTAAACTCTGGGAGTTGGTGATGGACATGGAGGCCTGGCGTGCTGCAGTCCATGGGGTCACAAAGAGTCGGACATGACTGAGCTACTGAACTGAATCATAATTAGATTAACAACTTTCAAAAGTTTCTTGAGTCTTTTAAAAAGCAATTTTGTGCATACATTTTCTGATCATTTATACAAATGGAAATGTACTTATATTTTAAAATTTGACATTATACTTCACCTGATATTTCCTTATCACTAGGAACATGGAGCACATGGCATGTGCAGAACTTCAGTTCAGTTGCTCAGTCCTGTCTGGCTCTTTGTGACCCCCATGGACTGCAGCACACCAGGCTTCTCTGTCCATCACCAACCCCCAGAACTTTCTCAAACACATGTCCATTGAATCAGTGATGCCATCCAACCACCTCATCCTCTGTTGTCTCCTTCTCCTCCTGCCTTCAATCTTTCCCAGCATCAGGGTCTCTTCAAATGAGTCAGTTCTTCACATCAGGTGGCCAAATATTGGAGTTTCAGCTTCAGCATCAGTCCTTCCAATGAATATTCAGGACTTGATTTCCTTTAGGATGGACTGGTTGGATCTCCTTGCAGTCCAAGGGACTCTCAAGAGTCTTCTCCAACACCACAGTTCAAAAACATCAATTCTTTGGCCTCAGCTTTCTGTATAGTCCAACTCTCACATTCATACATGACCACTGGAAAAACCATAGCTTTGACTAGACAGACCTTTGTCTGCAAAGTAATTTGTAACTTGTAGACAAAGTAATTTGTAAAGCAAAGTAATTGTGCAGCAGTTAGTGACCCACACAATAAAGGTTGTTGGCAAGAAGAAAAAGAAAGGAAAATAACTTCTCTAGTTTTTTTAAAAATAAGTGTTTGTTATTTCTGTTAACTTCCCAAGCCCTTGGTGAATTGTTGAAGGCATCAGCAATACTTTCAAAACAAATTTTGAAAAATGATGTTGTGATCTGATATGCATTGTCAAGATTTTCCTGAGATCAACTTCATCTGTTTATTGTCCAAATGTATATCTTTTGTATAAAATAATTATTCCTTTATCCCATTTTTCTACTTTTTCCTTGTTGATTTGTATGACTTTGTGTATTCTTGATACTGTCACCTTCCATGTCTTCTGTCATTTTGTGGCTAGTTTTGCCATTTTCTTTAAGTGTCTTTTAATTTTAATATGAGTTTAACTGTCAATATCTTTCTTTATGAATTAAGCCATTTACACATAAACATGCACACACATATTAAAACCTGATATTTAACATGTGACTGAAGTCACTCAGTCGTGTCTGACTCTTTGCAACCCCATGGACTGTAGCCCACAAGGTTCCTCCATCCATGGAATTTTCCAGGCAAGAGTACTGGAGTGGGTTGCCATTTCATTCTCCAGGGGATCTTCCCAATCCAGGGATCGAACCTGGGTCTCCCGCATTGCAGGCAGATGCTTTACCATCTGAGTCACCTGGGAATATACATGTGAGTTATATGCATATTTCTAAATGTCATTTTTATGATTCTAAACCTCATTATTTGAAAAGCCTATTATTTGTGCAGCGGGAGAAAGCAAAACATTTATACCACATTGATTGCAAGTGATCTTCTGAGTAGAGATTTGTCCAATAAAAAATAATCTTCATATTGAATAAATAGTTCATTTTACATTTATTTATTATATGGAAAACTCCAACTACAAAGATTATCCTGATACTTTCCTATTTATCCCAGGCCAAAAAATTATACCTTATACACAGTGACAATGTATATTCTCTATAGAGATAATATCTTCTGATAATTACTTGACATTTATAGGCAGATGACTAGTGATGGATCCAAAATGTAAGAAATCACTTCATAATATCTTTTGAGTCGCATCATAAATGCCAGAACATAAAATCATAGCTAACGCTTATTGGGTGAGCACTTGATAATTACCAGACACTGTTCTAAGCATCTCATGGGCATTAATCTATATAGTTCTCACAGCCTCTCTATGAGGTGAGCACCACCATCCCCACTTATGTATGATAAAACTGACAGAGGTCAAACAACTCACCCCAGTTGTGCTGGAAAAATACTGGAGCTAGAATCTGAATACAGGCTTACTGGGACACTTTTGAAAACAAAAGCTGCTGCTGCTAAGTCGCTTCAGTCGTGTCTGACTCTGGGAGACCCCATAGACGGCAGCCCACCAGGCTCCCCCGTCCCTGGGATTCTCTAGGCAAGAACACTGGCGTGGGTTGCCATTTCCTTCTCCAATGCATGAAAGTGAAAAGTGAAAGTGAAGTCGCTCAGTCCTGTCCGGCTCTTAGCGACCCCATGGACTGCAGCCTACCAGGCTCCTCCATCCATGGGATTTTCCAGGCAAGAGTACTGGAGTGGGGTGCCATTGCCTTCTATGAAAACAAAAGCTACTACTGCTCAAAACACCTTGAACCATAGGTGTAACCAGGCAGGGTGTTGGTACCAACCAATATGTGTGGCCACCTAGCCGTGAAACATCTTCCAAGGATTTTTATCCCTTTGGAAGCATAATCTTTGTGAGTCTTGGCATCCTTTAATATGTGAACATAGCTAGTCCTTTTCCTTTTTGCTTTGAGGAGTCATTCACACCTTGAGGCCTCAACCCCAAGCAAGACTCAGCATCTGGAGTCCTGCCAGAGTGGGCCTCTTAGATTCCTTGCTCTGCCTTCTCCGTGACGGCCTGGACCTCAGTCAGAGATGCCTCCATGCTAAACCTGTGTGTCATAAGGATTGGTCCTCACACTCTCACCTCTTTTAGACAGAAGCAAAGATGTCACATCTAGGCCTTCATGCTGTGTAAGAGGAAGGAAATAAATACTGGGTTTTTGAAATATAGCTCAAGAGTGAGAGAACAGTGAAGCTGAGACTATAGGGCTTCCAAGGCCTTATTTGGCTTTTCTGCTGATTTACCATCCTATATATTGTTGCTTTATCATCCTATATATTGTTGCTTTGTAAAAAAATCTGTGACGGGGCACGAACCAGCATCAGTCTTCTTAAAGCATCCTGAAAAGCGACCATCGTTTACTACTATTTTTGTATAAAGATAAATTAAGGTTTCTCTTTCTTTGTCTCTTTCTTATTTAATTGGGCTCATTTCAAGGTCAGGTATTGTATATATTTTTAAATTTTCTATATATTATTATACTTTGACACATTAAAAAAAAAATCTTTCTGGCTGTGGAGAAATGGCCCCTTCTGAGGCAAGCTAATTCTTAGAAATAGCAGAGATTCCAATGCAAGCATGAATTTGTTATGTAAGTGAAAGTTGCTCGGTCATGCCCAACTCTTTGAGACCCCATGGACTATACAGTCCATGGAGTTCTTCAGCCAGAACACCAGAGTTGGTAGCTGTTCTCTTCTCCAGCGATCTTCTCAACCCAGAGACCAAACCTCACAGGTCTCCCACATTGCAAGCGGATTCTTCACCAGCTGAGTTACCAGGGAAGCCCTCACCAGTTAAAGCAGCCCTCCTCATCTGGTCCGTACACCCCAGGCACAATATACCTCTACTTCCCTCATCCCAAGGCCAGGTGCCAGGCGACTAGAGGACCATCCCTGTTAGTCCAAGGCCCTTTGAAATAATTCAAATTAGCCAATCCTGACCCTTTACCTGCCCTGTCTTGCTTTTCCCACAGAAACCCTGATAAAGATGGAGGCCCACGCTTTCTTCCTCCTCTCTCCTGCCTGTGATCACCTGGGTGATCTTCCATGTGGCCCTGCTCTGCCTCCTCCCAAGACCTGTGTAAGAACTTTGTCTTTCTGAATCTCTTCTCCGTCCTGCTCTTACGGCCAATCAGCAAAGTGCTCTGGGCGTCGCTCTTTAACAAGCAGCAGCAGTGCCCTTCTGAGACGTTTGCTCATCTGATTGTCAGCTGCTCCACCTGGGCCCAGCTGAGACCTCCTCGGCTGCCTGGACGCCTCACGCTGTTGCCTGAGGATGAGGCGTGACAACGGCAGTAACGAGAAAAACGGTACTGCATCAAAGCCGCACCTCACTGTTAGGGCTGGTCCTGGTTCAAGCGCTTCTCATTCACAGAGAGGCACTGCAACTGAAATGGGAAAACTGAAAACACTTTCTTGATTTAATAGGTTTCTTGGTTGTATTTTTTGATGAAGGGCTTTTATTGACTCAACAATGTTAGTCTTGTTGAATAAAGCTTCTACACAGATGAGAAAAACCTGATCATTATCTTGTAATGAGCTGTGAGTGATTTTTTTTTTTTTGGTGTTCCCTTATTGGCCTCGTACAGAAGCTCAGTACATTTGGTTTGATATTTGGCTTAATTTCCCTTAGCTATGTCCAGAAACAGAAGCTCTTAAACTGAGCCACAGCTATTAATCATATAACAGCTGATTACTAAATGTGGAAGGAACAATAAAGGGAGTCACTGGTTATTTTTAGACTGTGATGTGATCCTTATTTTACCATGTTTTTCTGAATATTGGCATGCTTAAAATTCAAATGGGAAAATGGTTTCTCCATTATACAATAGGGTGAAAGTTATAGGTCAAGTTTATCTTAAAGCTACTTAATAGTTTGGTTTTACTAATAAGTAATATATTTTAATATGTTATCAATAATGGTAAATGCTTTGGCGAGAAGAACACCTTCCCTTATATTTTCATTTCATGGAGTCTTGGCTATTCAGGATGGTATTCCAAAACTTTCATGTCTGTTGTAAATTATAAATTTATTTGATTATTCACTTGAGGTATTCAAGAGATGACTTAGAGATTCTTTTTTTGTTTGTTTTTTGTAATTTTTTTAATGTAATTCAAATTAAATTCTATTCATTTAATAAAGGCATTTGGGAATTTCAAGAACTGCAAGTCAGATAAAAAGCCACATTTATTAGCCCAAGGAGATCACTATAAATCTCAGATGTAAAATCAATTTCTCACAACACACAAAAGGTAGAACTCCCTTTAGTTTGTGGCAGCCATCAGGAAACGGTGATCTATTGTTCTTCCGCACCAAGTTGCTTCACTACCAGCAGGTTTTAGTTAACATTATTATGATAGTGAATGACCCTAGAGAGGGCTCCCGCCTTCGCTCCTTTAAGGCTCCTTCCTAACAGCCTGCAGCTGTGTGAAGGCCGTCAGCTGTGGGCGTCTCTGATGGGCATGTTAAGTGTTGGAATGTCGCTGCATATGGTTCTGTGGGCTGCCTCTGACGACTCATATTCCGTCAGGCCAGCTGTCAATGGCGTTTCTCAGCTGGGCTGAGGACTTGAAAAGCTACTCTGTAGTCTTTGTTGCTATTGAAGAGCTCAGTGCTCTTTGCAGTGAGTAAAAGATAGAGAGACACTCCTGTTGGATTAACGCAGCCAAGGTTCTGAATAGGACAGTCTCCTGAACTCTCTGTAAACTTTTTTTTTTTTTTTTAACATACTAAAGTCCACTTGGTTGGGGAGATACAGAGTAACTTGGAGAGAAATTATTATTGTTTCAATTGCATGAAAATGTAACCACACATTTGCAAAAGAGGACCACAGATTTAAGAAGTGATTATTTTTTTGCCTTGTAATGAATGTATTAACTTTAAAACTTGTTTGCTGAAGAAAAGCAAAGAACATAAAAAGGTAATGTCAGTTTTACTGTAAAACGTTAATTTAGAAAGAATTAATGGGATCATTATGTTTTCATTTGGGAAAACAAAGAGGGACGTTATTGACAGAGAGCATAAAACCTGCAAACTACATATAAAAATAAACAGAATTTAAAGGGGACAGAAGGTAAACATACAAAGCCTAAATCTGTAAAGAGGTTAAAGTTTTATTTTTTACTCTTTTATTTAGGATCAGTCGTGTAGAGTGTCTGAAGAAAATAATGTGTTTATGTTTATATGTTACCCTTTGTTGATTTTTAGACATTTGTCTTTTTTTGGGGGGGTGGTTATTTTGTTTTAAGACGATAGGTAAGAAGGAGACAGTTTCTAGGGAAAAGAATTTCAAATGATTGCCTTCCTATCTTTTGACTTGCCTTTAAACATTCATTTAATTTCTCTGTGTTTCCGTTTACCTGTTTTCATAGAAGGCAAGAAAATTCCAGGATATGAGGAATGTCTGTATAAATACTTATACTTTCCCAATAGTCCTAAAGTCTGTCCAAGTGATGTTGTAACAGAAAGGGATAATAATGATTATTCCTATTTCATTAGGTGTTAGAGTAAAAATGTTCCTGCATTGCCAGAATCAATTAAAGCATGTTTCGATAGAAATTCAAAGCTAAAGGCTCTAGAAAACTTCAGTGGAACTTCATTTACCAAAAATTAATGGGTCCCAGTGCAGTTGGAATTCCAAGAAAAGGGGTATCACTGTATGATCCTCACCTCTCTAATTACATAGCTACTTTGATTTTGATTTAACACTATCCTCACATTTTCTGAGTTTGTGTATATTGTGACAGCCATTTATTACTGTCCACACACCCACTACTTTATCTTTCCTCATACATTTCATGTCTTCATCATGAAGACATGTTTTATAGGCAACTTTTCTATTATGCCTTGCAAACAAATATCAATAGTTGGCCCCTTAAGTCTTTTCTTATATAGTGTAAGAAATGTAATAATTATTCCTTGATGCTTCCTTGGAAAGCAAGTGCAAGTGTGGAAATAAAGCGCTTTATTCACTTAAACTGTTTTCTAGAATGTGTTAACTTACGTAAGATACATATTAGAAAACAGGATGCTGAGAATTAGAAGAGTGAACATTTGAAATGTGGAGGGTTTATTAAATATTGGCAAACAAGTACTTAGGTTTAAAATATAGAGATCATATATATAGCACAGTAAGTAATCTTGTTTCTTAAATACTTGAACCAGGATTGTTATCAAGCCTATTTGTGGTTTTATTTCACAAAATATTAAGAAGAAAAGGAAAGATAAAAAGCACAAGATAAAAATTGCAAAGATGTCCAGCACAAAAATTGATTACTTTTTATATGATAGTACTGGGTCTGTTTTATCTGCATTTGGAGTAAAATTATGGCAGAGTCAGCAAGCACCCCCCTCCCACCCAGATGTTCCCTTTCACGTTCTCACCGAGGACACACAGGAAGGGAGCATCTTGCTTATTTAGATACACCTTAATCAGTGAGTTAAATTATAAAAATTAGGCCCTGTGTGGAAACTGAGAATATGAAGAATAGGAACATTATTTCCCAATAAAAAGTAAACTGGAATTTGGAGAGCTCAGGGAATGTGGAAAGTTAATTATAGAAAAAATGAGAGTGCTAGAACAATTAAGCATCCACAGGCAAAAAAGTAAATCTAGACCCAAGGTTTTCTTACACACTCACCAAAACTGACTCAGAACAGATCCTTGACCTAAATGCAAAAGGTGAAACTAGAAAATAACATAGGAAAGAAGTCTAAATGACCTGGGGCATGACAGTGACTTTAGATATAACATCAAGGTACCATCCATGAAAAACATGTTTGATAAACTGGCTTTCATTAAAACTAAAATCCTACTCTATGAAGGACAATGTCAAGAGAATGAAAAGATGTTATATATCAGTGTCATTGGGAAACTGCAAATTAAAGAACAATAAGATGTTAGAATGGTCACAATCCCAAACATTGAGAACATCAAGACCTGAGGAGGATAAAGAGCAACAGGAACTCTCATTCATTGCTAGTGGAATGCAAAGCACTGGGTTGGTTAAAAGTTTGTTCCAGTTTTTCTGTTACATCTTATGAAAAACCTGAATGAACTTACTGACAACCCAATAGTACAGCCACTCTGAAAGATGGTTTGAGAGTTTTTTTACAAAGCTAAACACTCTTACCATCTGAACTAGCAGTTGTGTTCCTTGGATTTTACTTAAAGAATGGAAAATTTATGTCTACAGAGAACCTGTTCAGGGATGTTGATAGCATCTTTATGCATAATGACCCCAACCTGGAAGCAACCAAGGTGTCCTTCAGTAGGTGAATGAATAAATGAACATTCTCTGGTACCTCCAGAGAATGTTTTGGCACTCAGCAACTAAAAAGGAAGAAGCTATCAAGTCATGAAAAGACCTTAAATTAGCATCACCAAGTGAAAGAAACCAAACTGAAAAGGCTACCTACTGTATGTTTCCATCTATATGACATTCTGGAAAAGGCAAAACTAGGGAGACCAAGATCAGTGTTGCTGGGGGTTAAGGGAAGGGAAGCAGAAACAGGCAGAGTACACAGGACTTCTGGTGCAGTGAAATTTCTCTATGTGATACTATAGTGGTGGATACATGTCATTAAATATTTGTCAACATTTATATAATATGCAACACCAAGAGTGAACACTAATGAAAACTCCAGATTTGGGGGCTAGATAATGATGTGTCAATTTAGGTTCATCAATTTGAACACGTATCCCCTTGTGGTGCCTGGATGTTGCTTGTGGGAGAGATCGTGCATGTGTTGGGGGCAGGGGGTATGTGGGAACTCTCTGTACTTTCTGCTTAATTTTACTGTGAAATTAGAACTGCGCCAAAAAATTAAGTGCATTTAAATGGCTGAGGACGTTTAAAGACTAGGACTGATATTTTATCTCAAGATACCTCAAGCAGCTGCAAGCTGCTGTACATCTCCCTCTGTGGCCACAGACCTTCGATGGAGGCAATCCCGCATGTCCTTGAGCTTAGTCGTCATCTGGGGGAGTGAAGAACTTGGGATGGTGGCCGCAGAGAAGCATGGCAAGAGCTCAGAAGAAAAATCAGGGCGTGGGGAGAATTCCTGTCAGAGAAGCAGCTGCCAGGTGGCTGGTTCTGGAGTGAGCCAACTCACCTTTTCCCTAGAGAGATACTAAGGAAGATAAATGTTGGGTGGGGTTGCACGTGGGGGCTGGATGATAGCCCACATCTGCTTTCATCCCTGTGCAAAGGAACTTATTTTATTTTGCATTTTTGGTTCTTCTTTTGGGGTATGTAGGGGATAAAACAGTGAGGAAATGAGTGTTCCGCACAGAATAGATACTGTTTAAAGTTGTAAGTGAGTGGAGAAAAAAATGTAAGAGGCAAACTGAACAGGAGATGGGTAACAATAAAGGTGTTGAATATAAATATTACATGAAAGTAGTTCATTAATTTTCCATTTTTAAAAGCACCATGGCAAGTTTATAAGGAAACATAAAAATGAGCATATTTTAAGCTAATGTTTATGGGTACATGAAGAAATAAAGAATATTGAGGGAAATGAAAAGGTTTGTTTTTTTTTTTTTAAATTCTAAACTGTAACATAAGGAAATCTCATAGTTCAGTCAACTAGAAGGGAGATAAAATAATGTCCAGGCATTTCTTAATTGGAAATTTCTTTTTCTCAGCCCAAAAAGAAATTTTCCATCTGTTCGAGCATCTGCTTACTGTGGTTCAAGAATTTCTCCACTTTAACAAGTAGGTGTGACAGTTGTGATATCTGGGAATTTTTATGAGGGCACACAAAAGAGTTGAAGTGGCTGGTAACTGGTTTCAAAGCTTTCCACAGATTCCTTACATATACACAGAATTAAAATAGTTGATCACATGGCGTGTTCAAATAAACTTTCTTAAAAAGAAGCGTTAAATTGATGCGATGCTGGAGTTGTACATGTTTTCTAACCTCTTACCGTGAGAAGAGCAGAAAGTGATTTGCCCAGTCGCAGGCCATAGGAGGACTTAGGAGATGGGACTTCTTAGTCTGTTGGCAAGACCTACCCCTTTGAACCTTTCAGAAAGTTGCCTCATATCTAAAACCACCACCATATTGTAAAGTAACTATCTTCCAATTAAAATAAATTAATTTTTTTAAAAAAGAGAGTTACCTCATTTCTCTTGGTCTCAATTTGTCCACTGGTTAAAATGCAAATTTAAATACCAGTGTATCCTGAATACACTGGAATGTTAAGGAAGAAAATATGCTAGGGATACAGTTGCTATAGATGAATGTTTGTGTTCCTCCTTGTGTTTCTGTGTTGAAATCCTAATGCCCAGTGTGATGGTATTAACAGGTGGGGCCTTTGAGAAGTAAGCCATGGGGGTGGAGTCCTCACTAATGGGCTCAGTGCCTTATGAAAATAGCTCCAGAGAGATCCCTCACTCTCCCGCTTTGTGAGGACACAGGCTGTGAACTAGGAGTCAGGCCTTCACCATAACACAACCACGCTGGCACCTTGATTTGGACTTTCTAGCCTCCAAAACTATAAGAAGTAAATTTCTATGATTTTTAAGTTACCCAGTCCATCACATTTTGTTATAGCAGTCTGAACGGATTAAGAGAACAGTCTTATAAATGCGAATGAAGATCATTATAGTTGAGTCTTCTCCTACCTCTTATGTTTACTTAGAAACTCTGGATTCTTAAATTTTGTAATTTCTCATTTTCACTTGAGGGGAAAAAACAGTGGCCTTAAAAAATTTAGAAGTTCTGAATATGTCTTGAATATACAAATTTTTCTTTCTACCTTTTAAAAGCTGAAAAAGTTATCTTGTTAAATTATTTTTGGTTTGTCTTTATAGCTGTATAATGTCACCAGATTTTCATTGTGCTTTTCAGTGAGTGGCAAGCACCCAGTAAAGCAAATGATTTTGTGCAGTCATTATCTCTCTGTCTTTCCTGTTTGGAAATAAAAAGATGCACGAGTACTAGTTTAGTTGGTAACCTGGCGCGTGCTCAAAGCAATTATCTCTTTCCCTTCTGAATTTAATGTATATTCCAGTTCAACGTTTGTTTGAATGGATTTTCTGTGGTCTCACAGTACAGTACGTCTGGCTGTGGTCATCAGGGGTGGCTCCAGGTGACCTGAGGGTTCTGTGTTCCTGGCCAGTCAGCTAGTCTTTAGACCGTGACTAGAACTCATGAGATATCCAGTTTGAGAAGGTCTTGGTTTCAGGTCACTCAGATATATTCTGTGTAAAAGGGACCTTTCCTGTCCACATTCTTATCTTTTGATTTGATTGGAATTCTGTGAGAGTGAAATGATGTGTGAGAAAGGCTAGAAACTGAGGAATTCTGATGCAAAACCTGCCTGATGTTATGGAAGGTAAATTATGTAAGTCGGGAGTTAATATTTCCTTTAATTACTATGCCAAAGTACATCTTTTCTCCCACAAGAAGTGCATATTTTCTCTCAACATCACCCAAGAATCAAAGAGTATGAGAGATTTGACCTCTTAAGTGATCCTTCGTATTTTGTTGAATTGCTAGAATCTTGTATTTGCTATTCTATTATCTATGTCTATATCTGTACCTATAACGTTAAGAAAATTAACAGAGTCAAAAATAGAGAAAGAATGAGTATATTACTGCAGAATATATGAAAAGGTGCTCAGCCTGAAAGGAATTAGGGAAACAGGACCACAATGAGATACCATTTTTGCATACAACAGGCTGGAAAAAATTAAACAATCTAGCAATATACCAAGTATTGGTGTGGATGTAGATAACTGAATTTCTTATTTATTTCTGGTAGGAATATAAATAGGTTCAACTTCTTTAGACTATAATTTGGCATTATCTTGTGAACTAGAGCATTTGTAAACCATTTGACTCAGCATTTCTACTCCGTTATGTATATAGGTGAACATGTGTCTATAAGAGCTATCTCCACAACTGGAGACAGCCCAGCTGTGGTCCGTGAATGAAGCAATGATAGTGTCATGAACCAAGGATAACGATTCTGCCCAACTGTGAGCATCCAAAACAAGACTAAAGTAAGAAGGACCAAGAGGAGCACCTAGTACAGCATCTAATGCTTAGATTGTATCGAATCATTTCTTGAATAGATGAATGATAAAAGTCATTCATTTGGGGGACTGTGTGAGCCTTCAGGTATGACTGGTGAATGTTTAAAGAGCCCCTCCTTTTTATCCTGCTTCTCTCTGATGAGGCCACAGATATTAAGAGCCCCTTTACCAAATATTTTCACATCACTTAATGATTCTATATTATATCCATTTGTATTTTAATGAGTAAATTTTTCACTCTGCTCTTTTTGTTACTAAACCAGTTTATGAACTTCTGGAGGGCAAAGGCCATATTCTGAATTTCATTCTTCTTTTATTACAGAACTACATGGAGTAAGTAACCAGTAACTGCTTAGGACCTACTGGTGAAACAAAATTCTACTCAAATTTTCCTCTTTTTTTTTTTAAAAAGTATTTTGAAAAGAACAAATCATGGTCAAAAGTAAAATCTTTCAACCAGGTTAGGTGCTCCATGACTTCAAGTGGATACTCTCATTAAAGAAATATTTAATATATAGATAGTGAAGTTGTAGCTACTAACTTTATGTGTAGGAATATGTTCATGACAAATACAAGGAAATTTTTATGTGGTGATTCTAGGATGCAATAAAATTCTTAGCATACAAGGTATCAATGAGAGAAAAACATTGTCTGTCTGATATTCACCCAATTAAAAACATCTAAACAATGTGCTATGCTCATTATCTTGCTAAGAAGAATGGAATCCAGAAAGCTGTTGTTATTTCTAAGAGGTTATTTTTGTTGTTGTTGTTTAATCAAGTACTAATCAGGAGAGAGGTACTTTATATAGCCGGAGAGCCAATTTATCTGACATCAAGACTGCCCAGGCAGTTAGCCTTAGATGATTATTCTTAGAATTATGTTAGACTATTTCCAATTAAACTGTACTTCCTGTTGTTACAGTGATTGTAAGAGGCAAAAATTTAAATAGAAAAATTGTATTTCCCTACTCTTCCCCTTCTACCATCTCCTGTTGTAACCTTCTAATGTTAATTAATTCATGTGTATCAGATGAAGTTCTTTTGATAGACAGCAGTAGAAATCCCAAACTGAAATAACTCAACCAAAAAGGAAGCTCATTGTTTCATTAACTGAGCATTCTGGATCTGTTATGACTAGGATTTATTACTACTTCTACTTACTCTGGGTTGGCTCCATTTTAAGACAGGGTTTTTAGTGGCATTTACTGACATAACAGGAAAGAGAACTTCTGCCTTCAAGAGTAGAGCAAACGCTTGGTTCTCGTAAGTTGATATTGAGCCATGGACCCATCCTTGAATCAATCAGTGTGACCAGGGAAATAGAATTAGTTTAGACCTACAGTGCAAGTCTTCTTCTTTGGATGTGGGCCTGGAGAGCCAATTGCTTCTGAACACATTCATATATGTCTGCTCAGTCCTGTCTGACCCTTTGTGACCCTATGAACTGTAGCTTGCCAGGCTTCTCTGTCCATGGGATTTTTCAGGCAAGAATACTGCCATTTCCTCCTCCAGGGGATCTTCCTGACTTGGGATCAAACCCTCTTCTCTTGTGTCTATTGCAAGGGCAGGCAGGTTCTTTACCACTGAGCCACTTGGAAAGTCCCACAGGCTGCATCTAAGAAGGAATAAATACTTGAACAAAATTTAGGGTACTGTTACCAAGGTTAACAGTGTTTGTGACAAATACAAGGAAATTTTTATGTGGTAATTCTAGGATGCAATGAAATTCTTAGCATACAAGGCATCAATGATAGAAAAACATTATCTGTCTGATATTCACCCAACTAAAAACATCTAAACAATGTGTTATGCTCATTATCTTGCTAAGAAGAGTAGAATCCAGAAAGCTGTTGTTATTTCTAAGAGGTTATTTTTGTTGTTGTTGTTTAATCAAGTACTAATCAGGAGAGAGGTACTTTATATAGCAGGAGGGCCAATTAGCATTAACGCCATTTAGCATTCCTGTGCTAAATGGTCCAGTTATCTACTATATTATACCTTTCAACTCAGTTTCACATTTTTTCATAGTATCTCTCGTGATTATGGGCTGTACTTTTATTTTACATTATTTTATTTTTTTATATAGAAGTATGAGGGATACCTGGCAAAACAATTTTTTGTTTCTTGATTGGTGAAAAAAGGTGCATGCCACTTTTCTGCTAGGTGACTACAAAGGGTCAATTTGGACCAGACTTTCTTAATTCTAAGAATTTCTTGAAGGTTATTTATTATTCAGATGGAAGAAGTCAGATCCCTTGACTCAGGGACAGGGAAAGTAGATATAAGAATACTTTGTGACTCCTTAAAAGTTTTCTTCATGTTTCTTTTGCTATGTGAGCATGGAGAAAAATGAAGTAAGTTTGCATTGTCAAGGACTTCTAGGAGGACATAGAATGTTCCCAGTGCATTTGAGACCCCCTTTATCATAGGTGGCTCAGATGGAAAGGAATCTGCCTGCAATGTGGGAGACCTGGATTTGATCCCTGGGTTGGGAAGATCCCCTGTAGAAAGAAAAGGCTACCCACTCCAGTATTCTGGCCTGGAGAATTTCATGGACTGTATAGTCCATGGGGTCGCAAAGATTCGGACACAACTAAGTGACTTTCATTTAATTTAATTTTCCTTATTTTAACATTGGAGAGATTGAGATGACTTCAAACAAGTTCACCTGTGTCCCCAAAGAAACATTTGTTCCAAAGGAAGGCAGATATTTGACGAGTGAATTGCAGGAAATCATGAAGATTCATTCTGTGACAGTCTGTGCCTAAAAGGCATCTCTGTCACAAGAGGATATTGTGAGAATAGTGACTTAGACAGAAGGGTAAAAGGAGATCTGGGACTTCGGTGAACCTCTGCATCTTGTGCTGCCTCACTGGGGAGGGTAGTCATCATCACAAAGGTTCAGATGAATGAACTGGACCAGATCAGTCAAGGGCAGTGAATTTACGTGGCAGTGACAGCAGAAATGACAACTGAATATTGGGGCTAGTCTGAAACTGGTCAGCCAGCTCAAGTGCCTTCTCTTCCTCCCCCTTTAGTTTTTCTCTTCCCGCCAGCTCCATCTCTCCTACTGCCTCCTCCTGGTCTTCTGCTAAAGATGAGGGGCTGGGAAACAGAGATGATCCCTTTGAATTTGTGTAAGCATCCCTGGTCCATGGTTCTTGACAACTTGGTTAAGGGAGAATTTTCAAGACATAGTCTCTGAACTTCATTTGAAATTGGTCCTGTGGGGGATTGACTGATTAATTTGAATATGCAAAAGATATACTATCTTGATTATACCTCAAGCTGTTGATGCATCACTGGGGAGGGTAGTCATCATCACAAATGATGAATCAACTTAAAAAAAAAAGAATCATTCTTAAGGATTTTTGCATCTCCTCCTCCTACTTTCTATCTTCCAAACCTGATCAAGGCAAATCTGACCTTTAAAACAAACTGTTCCACACCATCACATGGGTGCTTGGATAGTAATAGCATATCTAAAGTAATAATGGGACACTTGGAAGAGGAGAGGGGTCAACAGTGAATACAAGGGCCAGC
Organism: Cervus elaphus; assembly: GCF_910594005.1. Classification (NCBI taxonomy): domain Eukaryota; kingdom Metazoa; phylum Chordata; class Mammalia; order Artiodactyla; family Cervidae; genus Cervus; species Cervus elaphus. Next base: position 19,254,530 of record NC_057847.1, on the reverse strand, counting down.
AAGGCGAGTATTGGTACTCCCCATTCCTGCAGAGGGAACGCTGGCTCAGGACCTGTCAGACGTCTTGGCATGAACATCTCAGTTCTCAGTCAAGTCCCTCAGCCACATGCCATTGAATAGTCAAATCAAGTAATTAACTCCCTTCATTTTCAAATTCCATGTTCATGAAGCAAACTTCTAATTATATTTTGGCCTCCCTATAGGGAAAGAACTGGCTGAATAAAGTATATATTAAACTAGAATCTTTGGTGATAGAGAATGACAATATCAGACAGCTTTAAAAACACCAATTTCCAAAGAGGACACAAATAGATGGAGAAATATACCATGTTCATGGGTTGGAAGACTCAATATTGTGAAAATGGCTATACTACCCAAAGCAATCTATAGATTCAATGCAATCCCTATCAAACTACCAATGGTATTTTTCACAGAACTAGAACAAATAATTTCACAATTTGTATGGAAATACAAAAACACCTTGAATAGCCAAAGCAATCTTGAGAAAGAAGAATGGAACTGGAGGAATCAACCTGCCTGACTTCAGGCTCTACTACAAAGCCACAGTCATCAAGACAGTATGGTACTGGCACAAAGACAGAAATATAGATCAATAAAACAGAATTGAAAGCCTAGAGATAAATCCACATACCTATGGACACCTTATCTTCAACAAAGGGGGCAAGGATATACAAAGGAAAAAAGACAACCTCTTTAACAAGTGGTGCTGGGAAAACTGGTCAAGCACTGTAAAAGAATGAAACTAGAACACCTTCTAACACCATACACAAAAATAAACTCAAAATGGATTAAAGATCTAAATGTAAGACCAGAAACTATAAAACTCCTAGAGGAGAACATAGGCAAAACACTCTCCGACATAAATCACAGTAGGATCCTCTATGACCCACCTCCCAGAATATTGGAAATAAAAGCAAAAATAAACAAATGAGACCTAATGAAACTTAAAAGCTTTTGCACTACAAAGGAAACTATAAGCAAGGTGAAAAGACAGCCTTCAGAATGGGAGAAAATAATAGCAAACAAAGCAACAGACAAAGGATTAATCTCAAAAATATACAAGCAACTCCTGCAGCTCAATTCCAGAAAAATAAATGACCCAATCAAAAAATGGGCCAAAGAACTAAACAGACATTTCTCCAAAGAAGACATACAGATGGCTAACAAACACATGAAAAATGTTCAACATCACTCATTACCAGAGAAATGCAAATCAAAACCACAATGAGGTACCATTACACGCCAGTCCGAATGGCTGCTATCCAAAAGTCTACAAGCAATAAATGCTGGAGAGGGTGTGGAGAAACGGGAACCCTCTTACACTGTTGGTGGGAATGCAAACTAGTACTGCCGCTATGAAGAACAGTGTGGAGATTCCTTAAAAAACTGGAAATAGAACTGCCATATGACCCAGCAATCCCACTCCTGGGCATACACACCAAGGAAACTAGATCTGAAAGAGACACGTGCACCCCAATGTTCATTGCAGCACTGTTTATAATTGCCAGGACATGGAAGCAACCTAGATGCCCATCAGCAAACGAATGGATAAGGAAGCTATGGTACATATCCACAATGGAATATTACTCAGCCATTAAAAAGAATTCATTTGAACCAGTTCTAATGAGATGGATGAAACTGGAGCCCATTATACAGAGTGAAGTAAGCCAGAAAGATAAAGACCAATACAGTATACTAATGCATATATATGGAATTTAAAAAGATGGTAATGGTAACCCTATATACAAAACAGAAAAAGAGACACAAATGTATAGAACAGACTTTGGCACTCTGTGGGAGAAGGCAAGGGTGGGATGAGAGAACAGCATTGAAACAAGTATACTATCAAGGGTGAAACAGACCACCACCCCAGGTTGGATGCATGAGACAAGTGCTCAGGGCTGGTGCACTGGGAAGACCCAAAGGGATGGGATGGGGAGGGAGGCAGGAGGGGGAATCAGGATGGGGAACACATGTAAATCCATGGGCTGATTCATGTCAATGTATGGCAAAAACCACTACAATATTATAAAGTAATTAGCCTCCAACTAATAAAAAAAGAAAACAAAAAAATACCCACCAATTTCAAAATTAATAGAAAAAATACATTAGAAAATGTAAAAATGAATCACAACATCATTTACAGGTCAAACTAAAATGGATGATCAAGGATGTCAACTCTCTCATCAACAAGGACAATAAATAATTTGTGTTTGACTTTTAGTCTTCATTTTTTGAGAGACTGTGTGAGTTCACTCTAGATAGGTTTTCTTCCTTCATGGAGAAAAACTACTGGAGCAAAACTGATTATATAACTAGTTATATATATATAACTATATATATATAACTAGTTAATAATTATAACTTTTAGTAGCAGAGGTGAGAATGAGAAAAAGTGCTATTGGAACATGGAGTGAGGTGTGTGTCCTGGTTTGAGGGGTTAGAGATGGCTTTCTTGATGGAATAATGTATGACCTGGGACATGAAGTCTGAAGAATGAGGAAGATGAATAGTAGCAGAGGGCAAATGGGGGATATTCTAGATTGTATCAGTTAAGGTTCATGGTTACAATTAATAGAAGCCAACTGACTAGCTGGAGAAGGCAATGGCAACACACTCCAGTATTCTTACCTAGAGAATCCCGTGGACAGAGGAGCCTGGTGGGCTGCTGTCCATGGGGTCGCACAGAGTCAGACATGACTGAAGTGACTTAGCATGCTTGCATGCATTGGAGAAGGAAATGGCAACCGACTCCAGTGTTCTTACCTGGAGAATCCCAGGGACGGGGGAGCCTGGTGGGCTGCCGTCTATGGGGTCGCACAGAGTCGGACACGACTGAAGCGACTTAGCAGCAGCACCAGCAGCAACTGACTAGCTAGCAGATTAAAAAGCAGATTATTGAAAAAAACATTGGATGTATCACAGAATCAATTGGGAGACTGGGAAACAGGTCCAGAGAATGAGATAAAACAAAACAAATAAAACTAACACAATGGCAAGCGCAGTTCAGAACACACTGGGGTGGTTGTCTGCTTAAGGTGCTGAGACTGCTGCCGTCTCCACTTGGTATCTGTGCTGAGGGATAAGGACTCTTCAGCTGTCACTGTGTCCTTGTTTCACATTCATGTTTCCCCGTCCCGGGAGGAACATCCGACTGGCCAAGTGTGGCAGCCACTCTCTAAGATGGCGCCTGTTGAGGATGCTGCTTGGTGTTCATGCCCTGTGTAGTCTCCTCTCATATCGTGTCAGGGTTGATTTTCGTGACCAGAGGAATATAGCAGATGTGATAACATGTACCTTTTGAGGCCAGATCATTAAAGACATTGTCACTCTGCCTTACTCTCTCTTGGACCCCTTGCTTCTGAGGAAGCCTGCTGCCTCATTGTGAGGGTGCTTCACCAGCCTTTTGACTGACTGACAGGGTGAGGAATGGAAGCCTCCTGTCAGTCATGTGAGTGAACCCTCTTGGGAGTGGATCCTCCAGCCACAGTCACGCCTTCAGATAACATCTCCAGTACAACCTCATGAGATACTGAGCCAGAATGAGTTGGCTAAGCTGCTTTCTGAATTGCTGTCCCACAGAAACTGTGAGATAGCAAATGTTTGTTTTTGTTTTAAGACTTCTAAACTTTAGGGTGATTTGTCATGCAGAAAGAGATAACTGATACACATCCCTGATTCCTAATCTGCCAAAAAGACAGAGAAGTCCTACCATATTAACTCAGATTTTAAAAGTCTTTAATTTTTTTCCCATATCACTTAATGAACATTTGCATGACTTTCCCTTATGCCAGCCACTGTTCTACTTTACAAATATTAACTCACCTAATCTTCCTAGCAATCCTATGAGGTAGGCACTATTAATTTCTCTTTTGGACTGAATTTTATTCTTCCAAAATCAGTATGTCGAAGCCCCAGTGCCCAGTGTGACTAAATTTGGAAATGAGGCCTTTAAAGAGGTCATTAAGGTTAAATGAAGTCATAAGTGCAGGGACCCTAATCCAGTATGATTGATGTCAGAGAAGAGGGCAAGGTGCCAGACATGTGTCTGCACAGAGAAAGTATCTGCCAGCAAAGGAGAGAGGCCTCAGGAGAAACCATACCTATCAAAACTGTGACTGTAGACTCCCAAGCTATGGAATGTGGGAAGATAGCTTTCTGTTGTGCAGGCCACCCAGTCTGTGGTGTTTTGTTGTGGAAGTCCTCACGGAGTCAGCACCATGCGTCTGGGTGAGTCAGCCTCTTCTGACTTTCCTGTCCGTTGTGGTAATCACCCCCATCTTGCCTTTGGTGGTTGAGGCTAGAGAAACTGAGCACAGAGAAGTTAAGCAACTTGTTCACGGTCACACACCTGGTAAGTGGTAAGTCAGGATTTGAGCTCTCTAAATGAATCCACTATGCTTCACCTTAATAAACACAGTTATACCTCCTTGTTAGGTAGTTACAGTAGGGAAAAGGAATCCAAAATGGCGGTGGCTAAAAGACAAGGAAGGGAAAAGCCCGCGAAAATAGAACAGAAGAAGGTCAAAGGAAGGTCCGAGGACCAGAGTGAGGACTTCAGGTAGAACAGCGCTCCTGGCCAAGCTAAATTTGCTTAGGGCAGGCCCAGGGTGAGGAAAAAAGATAAAAAGAGGAGCCAAAGGGCGCGCTCTCTTTCTCTCTCTCCCCCACCCCGCCCCCACCCTGTGCGCTGGCGCGCTCCTCCACTCTCTTCTCTTCTTTGAGGATGGATTCTCCTGCTATCTTCTAAATAAAATAGAACTGTAACACTGATTTGTCTAAGAGCTATAACATGGTCTGTCCAAGACCCAACAGCTGTGATGCGCTGAGGGCTTTAATGTCCGTCACTCCAAATCTTTGTTGTGACGAGACAAAGAACTGAGGAGCATACACTCGCCTGACATCCTCAAGGACTTTATATTCTGTACATATTTTAAAATTGAGATTGTTGACATAGGTTCTAAATGGATTTAATGAAGTTTTAAAATGATTTTGGACTCTGGTAGTAACTGAGTAACTGAAAGATCCCTTATGAAAACCCTCAACTATTTGAGTTATTTCACTTTAGACTAAATGTGTGCTGGGATGCACTGGACTGTAAATAATTTCTGTCACTGTGTCTGTCCTTTCACTCAAGTTTCCAAGTGCAGGCAGAAGCATCTGATTGCAGAGCTCAACTCCTATCTGCCAGCTAGATGCAGTCCTTGGCTGTATAACAGGAAACACTCACATGGTCATTGGATGGAGACAGAAGCCCCAATTCAAGGATTTACCCTTCTGTGTTAACACAGCCCACACGTGGTCCAGGATATCTTCAGCCCTTGCCTTGCACCGAGACACTTATCACTTGATTGGTTCCTCAGAACACATCCAGTTTGATAACACTTTCCTGAGAAATTACTATTTCACTGAAACTCTTCTATTCGGAGGGTAGGACTTCCATTACACAGTCTGCCCAGCAGACTTTTGAAATGATTCTCTAGTAGATCATTTGGTTTTCATTCTCAAAATTTCTCTTCTTGTCGTTACCCTCGGCTGTCATCTTTCTCCTTCCCTCACACAGTCCCTAAAAGCCCCCTTTCCTGTGTTGATTATCTTAGTTCTGTGCAAACTCCACACGGAGAAACAAATACTCTCCCTTCAGTGGCGTGGTAACTATCTATGACAAACTCTACTCCCAGTAAGTAGCGCTGAGTTGTGCTGAGGCTTTGTGCAAGGACAGGGGTAGAAAAACAAACTTGATGAACTCTGAAGCTGCGTGCCTTGCTTTAAAGACTCTCAGATTCAACGAAAAACAATCATCCAAACAAACAAAACCCAAAGAACACCTGTGCTTGCTAGACAAAAGGTTTCTGTGGCTGGGTTTGGTGGATTTGCTGTTCTTTCTCCGGTGTTCCTTACTCTACTGTAAGTGCCTTTTCACAGTATTTAAGTAATGCAAAGCTGTTTCACAGCAGGAATTCTAGGCTAAGAAAATAGCCTAGTGACTTGCAGGTGTGGTGAGAAAGAGTGCTGGACAAATACTCCACCAGTGGACTCAGGGCTTGTAGGTAGGATGATGGATTAATCCATACTGAAATCACAACAGACAAATCTCATTCCAAATCTTTAAAACAACTATTTTATAATTATGATAACAGGCTTCATCCTTATTCTGCACTTATTTTGCCATGTGATATTGAGGAGGTAGTTTGGTTTTCTACTCTAGACAAAGTATGTTTTCCACTCTGAGTTCTGGCCCAGTCCCAGCTGATGGAGAGGCTTACATTATAAGCATAGATATTGACGCAGATTGGTAGGCATCTGGAATTTTGGCAGTTTTCTTTGTTTCTTTTCTTTCTTTCTTTCTTTTTTTGCTAATTGTAACATTGCCTTTATTTGAATCACTTTAGGGCTGAGATATATCTGTTTCACATATATGTTAAACAAAGCAATAAAATCTTGGTAGGAAAGGGTACAAATTAACTTGTTCTAATTTTTCTCAAGAATCAGATTTTCAGTCAGGGATTTTTGTAGCATCTCAGAGAATGCTATAACTGAGTAGAGTAGTAATGCACCTAAAAGTTAAACATTGATAATGTGTAATGAACAATCTGCTAAATGTTAATACAATTTATCCTTTTAAAAATTTGTAAACATGACATATTGCATGCACTTAGTGCTAATCTGTTTTAGACATTCATTTGGTTTGACCTATGACCATAATATATTATGTTCCTTGAGATATTTGTCTTGTCCTTTGGAAACAAGATTACAATTAATGCAACACATATGACTTGAAATTACTACCTCAACTAGAGATGTGTCAGTAATGAATTAGCCATGGCTTTGAACCCTCTGCTTATAATTTAAATTACCACCCTTTTGCTGATGCATCATTGTAATCCATTAAATAAATTGCAGAATCAAAGAACCACATATTGTTCTTAGAGCTATTGATGACATTTCCCCCTTTAATTTACCTAACTCTAGGCTAATGTATCCAAATTTATGTAATAAAAACAATCACGAGAGAGAGCAATTGTATGCTTATGTTAATATTAGAATAAAATCCTAGCCAGACTTCATATAAACTAGATGTAAAGAAACATTATCCTTTTTTGCTACATTCACTTTTAAGGGAAAAAAAATTACGATACTGGAAAAACTGAGCTCACACTAATGACTTGGTAAGACATTTTTCAGGAGAGAGCCCTGTAAGATAAAGTTCAATTTGTTATGTTTTTTACACTTTCTCAGCATTGACTTTGCCACACTGTGTGTTCTGGAAAGGCACAGAGTAGAAACACATTAAATATTTGTTGAATGATGTCTGTGGTAATAAATGATAACCATTTGTTATGAATAGCAACAGATTAAATTTTGCTCACCATTTTCCTTCCATTTGCTCTGACTGGATAGATACATTTTTACGCTCTTACTGTATGCTAGGCACTGTTGTTTAGGTGCCCAGTCATGTCCAGCTCTTTGCGACCCCATGGACTGCAGCACACCAGGCCTCTCTGTCCCTCACCATCTCCCAAGGTTTGCCCAAGTTCATGTCCGTTGCATCAGTGATGCCATCCAGCCATCTCATCGTCTGACGCCCTCTTCTCCTGCTCTCAATCTTTCCCAGAATCAGGAACTTTTCCAATGAGTTGGCTATTTGCATCAGATGACCAAAATACTGGAGTTTCAGCTTCATCATCAGTCCTTCCAATGAGTATTCAAGGCTAATTTCCCTTAAGACTGGTTTGATCTCCTTGCTGTCCAAGGGACTCTCAGGGGTCTTCTCTAGCACCACAGTTTAAAGGTGTCAATTCTTTGGCATTCTGCCTTCTTTATAGTCCAGTTCTCACAACCATATGTGACCACTGGCTAGACCATAGCCTTGACTATATAGACCTTTTCCAGCAGAGTAATGTCTCTGCTTTTCAACACACTGTCTAGGTTTGTCATAGCTTTCCTGCTAAGAAGCCAACATCTTCTGATTTCATGACCTCAGTCACCATCCACAGTGATTTTGGAGCCCAAGAAGAGGAAACCTGTCACTACTTCCACCTTTCCCCCCTCTATTTGCCATGAAGTAATAGGGCCGGATGCCATGATCTTAACCTTTTTTTAACCCTTACTGTTAAGTTGACTCTTTCACTCTCCTCCTTCACCCTCATCATGAAGCTCTTTAGTTCCTCTTCACTTTCTGCTGTTAGAGTGGTATCATCCACATATCTGAGGTTGTTGATGTCTCTCCCACCTATCTTGATTCCCGCTTTTAACTCATCCAGCCTGGCATTTCTCATAATGTGCTCAGTGTATGTGACAGCAGACAGCCCTGTCATACTTCTTTTTCAATCTTGAACTGATAAGTTGTTCCATACAGGGTTCTGACTGTTGCTTCTTGACCTGCATACAGATTTCTCAGGAGACAGAAAAGATGGTCTTGGGTTTCCTTCTCTTTAAGAGCTTTCCACAGTTTTTTTTTTATGATCCACATAGTCAAAGGCTTTGGTGTAGTTGATGAAACAGAGGTAGATGTTTTGCTAGAATTCCCTAGCTTTCTCTGTGATCCAGCGAATGTTGGCAATTTGATCTCTGGTTCCTCTTCCTTTTCTAAACCCAGCTTGGACATCTAGAAGTTCTTGGTTTGCATAATGCTGAGGCCTAGCATGCAAGATTTTAAGCAGGACCTTACTTGCATGGGAGAGTGCAATTGTGCAATGGTTAGCAGATTCTGTAGTGTACCCCACCCTTCTTGGGAACTGGGGTGAGGATTGATCTTTTCCAGTCCTGTGACCACTGCTGAATCTTCCAGATTAGATGCCATACTGAGTGCAACACCTTGATGGCATCATCCTTTAGGGTTTTTAATAGTTCTACTGGAATTCTGTCATATCCACTAGCTTTATTAACAGCAGTGCTTTCTAAGGCCCACTTGAGTCTGCTCTCCAGAACGTTTGGCTCTGGGTGGTTGACCACACCATAGTAGCAATCTGGTTCATTTGGATCTTTTTTGTATAGTTCTTCTATGTATTCTTTCCACTAGGCACTGTATTAAAGCATATTTCATGTGTAAACTCATATTATGTATACTAACTCACACTTATATATTATGTATCATATACTTGTTTAGTCACTAAGTCATGTCCTATTCTTTGCAACCCCATGGACTGCAGCCCGCCAGGCTTCCTTGTCCTTCACTATCACATACTTAATGTAACATATTTAATATACATTATGCATATAAAATGTATATAGGTAAAATCTGTCTTTATAAAAATAAGGTTCTAAAGAGCAGAGATGGTCTTAAATTTCTTTAGTGTTTCCCCCCATATGCCTGGCAAAATGCTATCATGTAATTGTCACTCAGCAAAGACTTGTTGAGTAAAAATTAAGATGTTCTTTTGTGACTTGACATTTCATAGTGCCCTAGAAGACAAATGGGTTTCCCTGGTAGCTCAGTTTTAAAGATCTGCTTGCCAATGCAGGAGGCATGGGTTTGAGCCCTGGGTTGGGAAGATCCCCTGGAGGAGGGCATGGCAACCCACTCCAGTATTCTTGCCTGGAGAATCCCCGTGGACAGAGGAGCCTGGCAGGCCACAGTCCATGGGGTCACAAAGAGTCGGACATGACTGAAGGACTGAACAACACCAAAAACGAGACAAATAGTTCCCCAGGGCAATATAGAACTAAATTGAGTAACCTAAACCAGAGGTAAAATAGCAAAAGCCAGCAAAGCCTAGCCTTCTCTCTTATATATTAAAATGCCATTGATTTACTAGATTCAGTCCTTCAGCAAGTTAAATGCCTGGTATTAGGCTGGAGAGAGAGGATAAACGTCTTCTCACTTAGAGTCTAAATGTAGAGCCCAAAGTAGTACATGTGAATATGAGAACCATTAAATGGTGGATCAACTGGTACTGTTCAGAACATGAGCTCAGAAAAGGAAGGATTAGGGGTCAAAATAATAGTTTCCCTAACTATACAGGCCTTTGAGTCAGACAGGTGGAGCATGAGTCTTTTTTGCTGTGTTTTGAGGCAAATTGGTTAACTTTTTGCATCAATAAAAATGGAGGTCTACCTCCCTGTGGAGTTGTGACAGTTAAAGATCATATATGTTAAACCCTTAGACTTTGCTTTACAGAGGTATGCAGTCATTTGGATTAGTCAAAAAAAGTTTTGAGATGAAGCGGTAATTTAGCTAGACCTTAAAGGATATTTGAGAGAGGGACGGATCAAAGGCAAGCGAAGGCAGGAATGGGAATAGCACACATGAGGAAGAGTGAGAAAGGGAGTTCTTTAAGCAGATTGGGAGAAGCGGGCAGCAGGGGAAAATTAAATATGTTCAGTGAAATGAATTCATATGATTGGGAGCCTGATTAGCAATGGCAGAAGTGTCTCAGTTGTAAATGACATGGGGGCTAAAGGATCCTCAGTTGTTCCATTCTCTGTCTGGAGCACTCTGAACCTAACTTCTAGATGGCATATTATTGTGACTAAAGAGGTGGCAAGAATACACATAAGAACTGTACAAAAAAGATCTTCACGACCCAGATAATCACGATGGTGTGATCACTCACCTAGAGCCAGACATCCTGGAATGTGAAGTCAAGTGGGCCTTAGGAAGCATCACTATGAACAAAGCTAGTGGAGGTGATAGAATTCGAATTGAGATATTTCAAATCCTAAAAGATGATGCTGTGAAAGTGCTGCACTCAATATGCCAGCAAATTTGGAAAACTCAGCAGTGGCCACAGGCCTGGAAAACGTCAGTTTTCATTCCAATCCTTAAGAAAGGCAATGCCAAAGAATGCTCAAACTACTGCACAATTACACTCATCTCACACACCAGTAAAGAAATGCTGAAAATTCTCCAAGCCAGGCTTCAGCAATATGTGAACCGTGAACTTCCGGATGTTCAAGCAGGTTTTCGAAAAGACAGAGGAACCAGAGATTGAATTGTCAATATCAACTGGATCATCGAAAAAACCAGAGAGTTCCAGAAAAATATCTATTTTTGCTTCATTGACTTTGCCAAAGCCTTTGACTGTGTGAATCACAATAAACTGTGGAAAATTCTGAAAGAGATGGGAATACCAGACCACCTGACCTGCCTCTTGAGAAATCTGTATGCAGGTCAGGAAGCAACAGTTAGAACTGGACATGGAACAACAGACTGGTTCCAAATAGGAAAAGGAGTACCTCGAGGCTGTATATTGTCACCCTGCTTATTTAACTTATATGCAGGTACATCATGAGAAATGCTGGACTGGATGAAGCACAAGCTAGAATCAAGATTGCCAGGAGAAACTTCAATAACCTCAGATATGGAGATGACACCACCCTTACGGCAGAAAGTGAAGCAGAACTAAAGAGCCTCTTGATGAAAGTGAAAGACGAGAGTTAAAAATTTGGCTTAAAGCTCAACATTCAAAAAACTAAGATCATGGCATCTGGTCCCATCACTTCATGGCAAATAGATGGGGAAACAGTGGAAACAGTGACAGACTTTATTTTGGGGGGCTCCAAAATCACTGCAGATGGTGACTGTAGCCATGAAATTAAAAGACGCTTTCTCCTTGGAAGCAAAGTTATAACCAACCTGCTGCTGCTGCTGCTGCTAAGTCGCTTCAGTCGTGTCCGGTTCTGTGTGACCGCATAGATGGCAGCCCACCAGGCTCCCCCATCCCTGGGATTCTCCAGGCAAGAACACTGGAGTAGTTTGCCATTTCCTTCTCCAGTGCATGAAAGTGAAAGTGAAGTCGCTCAGTCATGTCCCACTCTTAGTGACCCCATGGACTGCAGCCCACCAGGCTCCTCCGTCCATGGGATTTTCCAGGCAAGAGTACTGACGTGGGTTGCCTTGCCTTCTCCTGACCAACCTAGACAGCATATTGAAAAGCAGAGACATTACTTTGCCGACAAAGGTCCATCTAGTCAAGGCTATGGTTTTTCCTGTGGTCATGTATGGATGTGAGTATTGAACTAAAAAGCAAGCTGAGCACAGAAGAATTGATGCTTTTGAACTATGGTGTTGGTAAAGACCCTTGAGAGTCCCTTGGACTGCAAGGAGATCCAACCAGTACATCCTAAGGGAAATCAGTCCTGAATATTCATTGGAAGGACTAATGTTGAATCTGAAACTCCAATACTTTGGTCACCTGATGCGAAGAACTGATTCATTAGGAAAGACCCTGATGCTGGGAAAGATTAAAGGCGGGAGAAGAAGGGGACGACAGAGGATGAGATGGTTGGATGGCACCACCAACTCAATGGAGATGAGTTTGGGTAAACTCTGGGAGTTGGTGATGGACATGGAGGCCTGGCGTGCTGCAGTCCATGGGGTTGCAAAGAGTTGGACATGACTGAGCAACTGAACTGAATACCCCTTTATATTTGCTTTTCCTTCTAGCACTTGGCATGTTGTTTTGTGTATTATGGGCAGTAAATGTGTTATTTTTATATAAATTAATGGTTTGCATGCTGACAGTCTTTCACTTTGCTTTTTATTGTACAGATTTGATGTGTGTATATATGTGGCTGTCCCTCCATGAAAGAGGAAAGGTGTGTGTGTGTGATCATAAGAAGATGATTGGTATGTGCTTAGGAACCTTAGAATTAAAGTTCTATAGAAGTTTAATATGAAATCAATTTTCTGTAGAGTGTGTGTGTATATATATATATATATGAATGTTTTCTGTTTTGCTAAATTATTTGTTATCACTTATAGTATATTCTCTTAAGGAAGTACTTCAAAATGTCACATTTTAATAAGAGAATTAATTATAATGCATAGAATCTCAACATCAAGACTTTTTTCTGAGTTTTAAAATAAATAAATGGATATCTTTTGGCATATTAAGTTTTAATTCATTGAGCTTACTGTGATGTTAATAAATTAAGTCCATCAGTCAGTAACTTGACCTATAGAATGACTGAATATGACTCAGTAAAAAGAAAAGACATTTTCTAAAATACCAGACTTAATTTTAGGTGAAATTAGTCTATTAGCTAGCTACGTGCTAGATACCTTGGTTTTCCCAGGCCCAAAGACCTAGGAATAATTTGTCCTTACTGAACTTGAATATTGTACTCTAAGGAAAATGTGTTTGAAAAATGAATTTTTATTTTCTGTGCTTTAGAAATAGCTATTTGGGGCGTTTATAGGCTTTTCCCAGGTGTCTGACTGAGGCTGTCTAATTCTTATGTAGATTTTCTCCAACATACAACACTTAGTTTGCAGAACCGTGGCTCACAGGAAAATGGCTGCCTAGCAGAGGCAGACGTATAATTATGATATCATTAGAAATATTTAAATATAAATAACATTCTATATTTGTCCTTGTCACTTGTCTGGGTTTTGACAGGAGGAGCCAGTTTTGATGGGATTCCTGTGGCCCCATAGATTTTTATCCTGTTATCCAATTTTCCGCTGCACTGCTCTCCTTCTGTCAAACTGACTGCCAGCCAGCCTTACATTTTCCCGGGAGGAGGAGCGGTGCTTTGTGTTATAGTGGACAGAGTAAGGAGAACAAAACACTGATTTCTCCCCTCCAAGGGCTGCACTGTCTCTTTCTAATGGAAAATTCCATTGTCTGGGGGTTGAGAGGATAGGGGAACTGGGAAGAGGAAAGACCTCATGTTTCCATTCAATGGTGCAAGGAGATGTTGCAAAGAAGACCCAGAGACCAAGCTGAGCAGCATACAGATCAGCACGCAGTTTTCCAGGATGCTCAGTCACAGGAGTGGCTGAAATGCTGCCAAAACTGGTTTGTGCTGAGTATTCCCTAGCATTTCAAATACTGGCTTGCTGTTGTATAAAATGAAAGAATGCTCATCCATCATGGTGTGTGGGAAGAGAGAAGGAGCATTTTCCTTTCAGATGAAGATATCGCAGTGGATGCTAATTTATTCAGGGGTTTTCCATCGACATTGGCTCATAATTCAGGGGTTAGAACAGAGATCAGACAAGTAGCAAAAATGAGTGCATTTGATAGTGTTAAAGAATAAGGAAGAGTGAGAAGTAGGGTGCGATGGCAAACAGGCCACATCTAAAGGCCTTCAAAGTGTCAGATTGCAAAAACCAAACCAAAACATGGTTTTCTATGATCCAACATCCGCTGGATCATAGAAAAAGCAAAAGAGCTCCAGAAAAACATCTATTTCTGCTTTATTGACTGTGCCAAAGCCTTTGACTGTGTGGATCACAATAAACTGTGGAAAATTCTGAAAGAGATGAGAATACCAGACCGCCTGACCTGCCTCTTGAGAAACCTGTATGCAGGTCAGGAAGCAACAGTTAGAACTGGACATGGAACAACAGGCTGGTTCCAAATAGGGAAAGGAATACATCAAGGCTGTATATTGTGACCCTGCTTATTTAACTTATATGCAGAGTACATCGTGAGAAACGCTGGGCTGGAGGAAGCACAAGCTAGAATCAAGATTGCCAGGAGAAATATCAGTAACCTCAGATGTGCAGATGACACCGCCCTTATGGCAGAAAGTGAAGAAGAACTAAAGAGCCTCTTGATGAAAGTGAAAGACGAGAGTGAAAAAATTGGCTTAAACCTCAAGATTCAGAAAACTAAGATCACGGCATCTGGTCCCATCACTTGATGGCAAATAGATGGGGAAACAGTGGAAACAGTGACAGACTTTATTTTGGGGGGCTCCAAAATCACTGCAGTTGGTGACTGTAGCCATGAAATTAAAAGATGCTTACTCCTTGGAAGGAAAGTTATGACCAACCTAGACAGCATATTAAAAAGCAGAGACATTACTTTGCCAACAAAGGTCCGTCTAGTCAAGGCTATGGTTTTTCCAGTGGTCATGTATGGATGTGAGAGTTCGACTGTGAAGAAAGCTGAGCACTGAAGAACTGATGCTTTTGAACTGTGGTGTTGGAGAAGACTCTTGAGAGTCCCTGGGATTGCAAGATTAGTCCTGGGTGTTCATTGGAAGGACTGTTGCTGAAGCTGAAACTCCAATACTTTGGCCACCTGTTGTGAAGAGCTGACTCATTGGAAAAGACCCTGATGCTGGGAAAGATTGAAGGCAGGAGGAGAAGGGGACGACGGAAGATGAGATGGTTGGACGGCATGACAGACTCAATGGAGATGAGTTTGGGTAAACTCCGGGAGTTGGTGATAGACAGGGAGACCTGATGTGCTGCGGTTCATGGGGTTGCAAAGAGTCAGACATGACTGAGTGACTGAACTGAAACCAAAACATACTCTTCAGGCCACACATGTTATTAAGCTGAATGTTGCCCATGGCCTCTCAGATATAATTTCTGGGTTTGGGAAGGACTAGTCCTATAGGCCTGCCAAGAAGCCAGTGATATGTGAGGTAACTGAGAGGGCAGTTTTTAAATAACTATGATCTCTTATTTTTAAGATTAAGGCCTTATTGTATCTCAGGAACTGTATTTTGTTTACATTATTTAAGCCGTGTAATAATCTTTGGAAAACCAATTCATTACATATGTAAAAGGCAGGGAGTTCAGCAAATATTTTCCTTCTTATTTACATAATAAGTAAACCATGTAAGTTTTTCTTAGTCGCTTGGGAATATATTTAGCATCATACATTATAGGTCAGTCTCTATACTTGGCAATACAGATGCATTATATGAAATTGAAAATATTGAATTATACAAGAAATTCTGTCAGCTGTTTAAGTTCCATTCTGAGTGTAGTGAGATGTCTTAGTGAGTAGGCTATGATTTTCTCATAAGCGTGTGAATAATTAAGGTATTAGGAACAAATGTGAAAGAAATTCATCCTTCCTACTTTCTGGTGAGTCTGTGCTTTAAAACGGAGGTTGTACAACCTTATGGATTAGAGATATTTGTCTTTACCCTTGGTCACATAGCAAATGAAAAAGATTAATCTGTCTTTTGACATCAAAGAGAGGTGATGACTATCAAAGTTCTGGGCTTTGGGGAATTGCTTAATCAATGCTTGAGTGAATATATTTGCCAATGTAATGTATAAGATACTCATATACTATACAGTACAGTATCCTTGACTATATTTTGAAATATTTTGAGCCCTTTCAATCAATTTAGTTTTTGGTGGGTTCAATGTGTATGAGGTAATGTTTTGAGCAGAGATAAACACCTGAAACCCGACTTGATTTGCTTTTTGACTCACATAAGTGTGTCTAATCGGTCATGTACTTTTGCCCCATCCATCTTAAGAGACATGGGTATGAGACAAATAAGAAAACGGCAGTAGTGCCTAATAATAGCATTTAGTGTTCACTAGCTTTTAACAGGAGAAGGCAACGGCACCCCACTCCAGTCCTCTTGCCTGGAAAATCCCATGGACGGAGGAGCCTGGTGGGATACAGTCCATGGGGTCGCTAAGAGTCGGACACGACTGAGCGACTTCACTTTCACTTTTCATTTTCATGCATTGGAGAAGGAAATGGCAACCCACTCCAGTGTTCTTGCCTGGAGAATCCCAGGGACGGGGAGCCTGGTGGGCTGCCATCTCTGGGGTCGTACAGAGTCAGACACGACTGAAGTGACTTAGCAGCAGCAGCAGCTTTTAACAAAGCTAAAATTAGGTAAGTTTGTACAGCTATAGTGTAAGAAGCTAAACATCCAAGTATTGAAAAAAATCAATAAAACAAAAAATTTTGTTGCTGTCAAATCTACATGTTAACTTTATCTCCTGAAATTCTATTCTATTTTAATATGAAATTAAAAACACATGTATTCTACTCTTTTTCTTAATAAAGTATTCTCCTTGACCATCTATATAGTTCATTAGAATTATACATTAACCAGAAAAGTAAGAGAAATTAAATAGTATAGTCTTGAGTAACTAGCAGGTAGAATTACCTGATTACCTACTTAAGGTTGTACTAAAAATATGTAGACAAATAGAGATCAACAGTTAGTAGTTATATGTTTTAACTTGCATTTTCCTATCTCTTTTAAGAAGAACCAGATACGAGTATTTTCTGACTTAATTCACAGGGGCAAGTTTATTCTAGGTTTTACCATTTTTTAGTGAATCAAGGTTGTAATACATGAACCCAGCTATGCAGTGTCAGAATCTCTTGAGATAGATTTTCCTGCTCTTCACTAGAGTGAATTTAAAACTAGAAATAGGAAATCATAAGAAACTATTTCCATGTGTATTTACGTCCTTTTTTAATAGAGTTGAGGCCATGGAAGATCTACCTTAAGCTTTCCTGGTTTCCTGTTAGTGTCCTGCTTGTATCATTACACTCTTAGTCTGCACATTTTTCAATTCATGGTTTCCAATAGCATTTTAATGGTGTCTTTTTTGCTGGTCATCTGGAGAACATTGATTCCGTTGTTCCAATAACAGATGAAATATAGCTTGTAGTTGCTTTGGGGACTAAAAGAAACTCATTACAGCTTCCTGTTCCTCTGTGTGTTGCCAAAAATGTTATTGTTGGTCAGGTCTGGAGATATCTTCTGAATCTGTGACTAGTTTTTAGATTTTCACAATAGCACATTTCGTAAATACTGCAAAATTTGCTGCAAGAGTTGGTCTTTAAATAATCAGGGCTCTCTATCTCTGTTCCAGAAACAGAGAAACAAACAAAATGAACCTTTTGGAGTGAGTAATTCTTACAGATTTCTAAGGGAAATTCCAGATGTACTACCTTTTTAATGTACTAAGGAATATAAAAGGAACACTTCGCTATTCTAAAGGTTAAAATTCTAAATGAAACAGTCAAAAATTGTGAAGTAAAAAGGGAAATATTTAAAGAAAACTTATGGTTCTCTAAACCTTTGCTATTCAGAATGTGACCTGCAGGCCTGCAATTTCAGCATCACCTGGATGTCTGAAGTGGTAAAACCTTCTCCTTATTCCAGACCTTCAAAATCAGAATCTATATGTTAACAAGATCATGGGCAATTTCTGTGAACATTCAAGTCATAGAAGCATATAGTTTATATGCAATCAACACACTAATTTCAAACTTATCACTAGATGGTATTTTTATAAAGCATTGATGTTTACAGAGGCAAACTGCTTTATAAATACAGTCTGAATTATTTCTCTTTCAATCTGCATCACAGGTAAATTATCTCTCCAATATGGCCAATTTAATTTTTAATTGCTATTGTAAGCTTAAAGATAGATAAACTTAGAGAACATAAAATGAAATCAAACCCCAAGGTCACATTTGAAAAACCAAAATACCTGCAAACATGCTATGAAATACCCCTGTGTGTTTAAATGTATGAATCTTCAAAATTACCCCTTTTTTTTTATTACTTGAGTTTTTGACAGAATAGTTACTTTTGACTTATTTGAGTGTAAAAATGCCACTGGGGAAGGAAGCATATGTTTTCCTCTTCTCAAAATTCAAACTGGCTGAATGAATTAAACTCAAACCTAGGAAGATAATTTACCTTCAGGCTGCGCCTTTCTCATCATAGTGGAGTGACATGAGTGGTATTTATGGACACCTGTAATCATAAGTTTTAATAAGGATGTTTTCTTTGGTAGCAGTCACAGTTGGTCATTATGTCAGAATTGGTGGTAAAAGTAATCACTGATATTTGCGCTATTATTTGGATACCTAATGATCTGATGCTACAGAATTATTTTCTTGAATATTCTCATTTTACCTCCTTTCCTCTGTAAATTCTCCCCTCCCTCCTTCTTCCCCCTCTCCTTCTCCTTCCTCCCTGCCCCACCCAAGTAAGTATTTGAGTGACTATTGTGTGTGTGGCTTTGTTTCAGACAGTAGAAAGATTAAAAAGGAACCAAAGACTTGACTCTTGTCTTCCAGAATCTTCCAAGTTCCTAGTAATTTCCTGGGATACACCCCCTTGTTGCCATATCCTATCTTAGTGATTTTCTTGTCATCATTATGATCTCAGGGTCAGTTACTTCTATTTTTCACTTTAGTTTCTTTGTTCTCTTTCCATATTACCCCTGTTTCTTTATAAGTAGATCAGTTACTATGGAAACATTACTGTTTTTGGGTGTGGTGACCACCACAATTTATGTATGAGTCTTCAAATTTGAGTTCGTGAAGCCAATAATCTTCACGCTTTTTTTTCTAGACATACTGTACTTTAACTGAGATGTTTTCTTGTTCAGTGCATTTTAAATTTTAACTTAGGTGTATTTAGCAAAAAAATATGTTTGTGTTAACCGTAACATGCTCATTTGGTCCTAAAATAGAGAAGTAGCATTCAACTCTATAACAAAGTTTTCCAAACCCCCTAAATTCTGGGGAAAAAAAAATCAAGACAAATTAATATAAATTTAAAAATTACTCTTTAAAATCTAGCTTTTAGGTCTATAGTAGGTTGCCACTAAAGAGAAGGTGGTAAATTTTTGCCCTTCATCTCATGTCCCAGAGTGAAAGATTCCAACTTAAATTACAGTGGTGGGGCACACAAATTAATTGACAACAGACAGAGTAACAGGAAGAAAAGTTTATTATGTGTGTGGGAGTACTCAGTAATTAGCAGAATAGCCAGAGGCAGAGGTTTATGTATCAGTTTAACCAAAACAAGGGTGAGGGGTGTGGGTGTGGTTAGCTCTTCATTGTGAAAGCCCAGAGGGTTCTTTTGGCAGTCTCCTTGGAAAGAGGCTGGAAGTTTCCCCAGAAGGGGGTTAAAGTGAAAAAGTGAAGTTGCTCAGTTGTATCCGACTCTTTGCGACCCCATAGACTGTAGCCCACCAGGCTCCTCCATCCATGGAATTTTCCAGGCAAGAGTGCTGGAGTGGGTTGCCATTTCCTTAAAGGCACTGTATTTTGGGAAGGCTTTCCTGTCATCACATAAGAACATTGTAGATAAGATTTCTTTCTTCTGACCTCTTCAACAGCTTTTCCAACAGTTTTTGGAAAAAACTTCAAAAAGTTATGCTTTGCATTTGTAATGTGCATTAATGCTCCACTGATTCATAGGAGAGTCCCATTTAATGCTGCAGAAACTCTCCAAACAGCTTTTGTCCCTTTAATAGAAGCACCTAGATCCCAAACAGGATTTTATTATCATTTTCTTTAAACGAAAATGTCATTTTCTTTCAGGCAAAACAGGATATTTCACTAAAACATGTACCTTTGACCCATTTTATCTAACAGTTGCTTAAACTGTAGATTTCTAGATTAGCTTTATTGTAAATTATTTGACAACAGTGATAATGCTAAAATCAGTGCAGTGTTTGGAAAGTGAAATTGGAATGACTTGGAAGTAACTTGTGAGCTTTTTATGTTTAAGAGCAACAGATCATGAATGTTCTAAGTATATATATATTTTTTTCTTTGCTTAAGTTTCATGACTTAAAAAATATACAATTTAAAAATCAAGTGATTGGTTACAAGATTACTACCAAATATTTTTGTTCTCTTCTTACTTTTGATGTCTGATTTGGAATCTAAATCTCCAGGATTCTATATCAATAAATTTTCTAAGAGTTCATCAAGATTAAACTCTTTCTTCTTCCTCCCTCCCTCCCTTCCTTCCTTTCTGTCTTTTTGTTTTGTTTTGTTTTGTTTTTTTAATAAAGATGCCGTCTTTATTGGAGTAAAATTCTGAAAAAGTCACAAGTGGTTAACATTAACAAGAAATGATGACCACAGGTTTCCATCTGAAACCATTATCAAGTACATGGAGGCACACCAGTGTACCCTTACACTGGTATGGTGTTACAGTGGACTGCTGGAGAGGGGAGACAATTCTGTTGCTCTTACTTCCTCCTTTAAAACACTCCTTCTATAAGCCTGGCCACAGGACTTGGAACTGGGCTTCTCAACTGAGAGTGACAGAAAGTCCTTTGTCCCCTATTATGAGTCATTTGCCTTTTAACTCCAGTATATGATTTCATTCTGTGGCGTCTAGAAAGTTTTCTTGGGTTCCAAGAGTCCCTTTATTTAAAATTGCAAATTCTCATGAGATGGCTTAGTTATCACTACTGCCTTACTAGGATACAGTTGACAGTAACAGGGAGTAACATGGTACTTGGAACAGACTGAATAGTTGGGAGGTCACCCAAAGTGTTGGAAAGGTGGTGGATGGAAACTCATTCAGGTAATTCTACGTTGTATGTCAGCACTTTTCATGCAGAATATTGATTTCATCTGTAACATGGGCTTCCCTTGTGGCTCAGCTGGTAAAGAATCTGCCTGTAATGTAGGAGACCTGGGTTTGATCCCTGGATTTGGAAGATCCCCTGGAG
This sequence comes from Cervus elaphus, assembly GCF_910594005.1. Lineage (NCBI taxonomy): Eukaryota > Metazoa > Chordata > Mammalia > Artiodactyla > Cervidae > Cervus > Cervus elaphus. The sequence goes on along the minus strand of NC_057847.1, from coordinate 19,233,343 downwards.
AAGGGAAAGGCTACCCACTCCAGTATTCTGGCCTGGAGAATTCCATGAACTGTATAGTCCATGGGGTCACAAAGAGTCAGACACAACTGAGTGACTTTCACTTCACTGTGATTTGGACTTCCCTGGTGGCTCAGACGGTAAAGCGTCTGCCTACAATGTGGGAGACCTGGGTTCAAGTCCTGGGTTGGGAAGATCTCCTGGAGAAGGAAATGGCAACCCACTCCAGTACTCTTGCCTGGAAAACCCCATGGACAGAGAAACCTGGTAGACTACAGTCCATGGGGTCACAAAGAGTCAGACATGACTGAGCGACTTTACTTTAACTCTTTATGATATTGAAGAGGACCCTTTTGTATTTGATAATGTCTTAGAAATCATTTCATGGGTCTCTTCTGGCATGGAACTGATGTCATAGGTACATGGGTCATACTGCCTAGGATAATAATATGTGCCCAGCACCTAGGGACACCGTAGACCTACCATAAGGATATTGTGGTTTATCGAGGCCTTCATTTGGGGAGTTTCCTGGGTCTGTTGACTGTTGTCCTGTCCTTGTGCCAGAACCAGATGTAGCTCTGAATTATCTGATCAGTTTAATCTTAAAAAAGATTAAGCAGATACCTGCCTTTTGCTGCCTTCACAGATCTCCCCATCCCTGCCAACTCTCCACTCCCACTTTGCAGGGGGTGTCTGTGTCTTAATGCTACTATTCAAAAATGTTAAGATATGGTACATCTGCTTGTATGGATTCCTGAGACTCAAAAAGTTCCCAGCAATTAAAATTATATATATATGTATGTATTAATATTTACAAAAGTTCTTGAAGTATTGTTATAGCTTAGATTCCTCAGAGATGCAAGAGGTTTATTAACACACTATTGATGGGGATTTTTGCAAAAACTAACAACTATGGCTGGCGATTTTTTATGTAAGTGAACATTGAAACACTCTGGTCAATAATGTTTGGGTAACAAAGACTTACTAATACATTTCTGGTCAATAAGTTGTTAAGGATTAACACCTGTGTGGCAGGGGGAGGAGGTGAAACTAAGATTGGGTAGAAGAGGAAGTGAAACTGTGAAGGAGGCCTGGTAAAGCCTTGGCCAATCTGTGAGCCCCTCTGGAGGGAGCATTGTCTGTCAGGGTCTTGGACCGAAATGCCTAACGTAGAGGATACAGGCTGGCCCAGGTAGCATAAGACTGTAACCATGGTGACTGTCTGCAGTTAAAGCTGATCCTGAAAGAGCTGACTGCACAAGCCTTGCTTTTCATGATGCCCATTCACTACCTGATATCTCTTCAAATGACTGAATAGTAACTTTTTAGTTTTCTTTATCATTTACTATACTGGTTTATTTCCCAGTGTGTTAGAGCTTATAACTGCAACCATTTGAGTGTTGCATAATGATTAGGTGTAGGGGTTTGGCACTGTACTGTGAAGAAGGAATTCATAGGGCCCGGACTCCATCTCAGGCCTCTCCAATGGACTCTGAACTCTGTGCTTAGCGCCTGTGGGAATGACAATGGAAGGATAAGACCCCCCTCTGGGCAGGGGAATCTTGAAGATCACATCCAGGTTACTCATTGCCTAAGAGAAAACAGACACTAATCACCCCTGCCTCCAGACATTATCTATCGGAAAGTAAGCACAGGCTTATTGATTATTAACTGTTTGAACACATAACACGTGAATGATGGGGTTATTGTGATTGTATTTACCCTTCCTTTGTAAGCCTCAAGGGATTTGGGCTGGTGGGTTTGGACACATCGGGTATAAAAGATTTTCACAAATGCTGGTCGGGGCCCTAGGCTAAGAGGAGACTCTGCCTTGGGCCCGCCAGTGTGCACTCCACTATCTGCATTGTCCTTCTGAGTGAGTTTGTTTCCCGGAAAGCATGGCTATAACAACTGAACATGGTATTGGAAGTCCAAGTTAGAGTAGTTAGGCAAGAAAGAAAAATAAAATGTATACAGATTGGAAAGGAAGAAGTAAAACTGTCACTATTTGCAGATGACATAATTTTATACATTAAAAAGCCCTAAAGGCTCCACCAAAAACTATTGGCAATAACAAATAAAATTTTACTAAATTGCAGGATACAAAATCAGCATACAAATGTATATAGTGTTTCCATATGCTAACAGTGAGCTAGCAGAAAGAAAAATTAAGAAAACCCCACTCGTGATCACAGCAAAAAGAACAAAATACCCAGGAATAAATTTAACCAAGAAGTTAAAAGACCTATATACTGAAAACTAAGGACATTATTGAAAGAAATTAAGGAAGACACAAATAGATTATTCTCTGCTCATAGATTGGAAGAAATAATGTTACTAAAATATCCATATTACCTAAAGCAGTCCACAGATTCAGTGGAATCCCTATCAAAATCCAAATGACATTTTTTCACAGAAATAGAATAAAAAGTTCTAAAATTTATATGGAACCACAGAAGGCCCCAGATTTCTGAGGAAAAAGTCAAGCATTTCTGAGGAAAAAGAACAAAGCTGGAGATGTCACATTCCCTGATTTCAAACTACGTGATAAGGCTATAGTAATCAAAACAGCATGGTATCAGCAGAAAAACAAACATTTAGATCAATGAAACAGTTGAGAGCCCAAAAATAAATGCACACAAATTACAACAAAGAAGCAAAGAACATATAATGGAGAAAGAATCTGGTCAATAAATAGTACTGGAAAAACAACCACATGGAAAAAATGAAACTAGGGCCACTATCTTACAGCATACACAAGAATCAACACAAAATGGCTTAAGAACTTGTAAGACCTAAAAACATAAAGCTCATAGAAGAAAACATTGTATGCTTTCTGCCATTGCTCTTAGCAAGATCTTTCTAGATAAGTCTCCTTAAGCAAGGAAAACAAAAGCAAAAATAAGCAAATAGGACTAAATCAAACCATAAAGCTTCTGCACAGCAAAGGAAACTATCACAAAATTGAAAGACAATATTCATATATCCAATAAGGGGTGAATATAAGAAACATATAGAGAACTCATACAACTCAACAATGACAAAAACAAATAACCCAACTTAAACAATGGACAGAGGAGTTGAATAGGCATTTTTCTCCAAAGAAGACATAGTTGGTGAACAAGCACATGAAAAGACATTCAGCATGATTAATTACCGAAAGTGAAAGTGAAGTCGCTCAGTGGGGTCCCACTTTTTGCGACCCCATGGACTGTAGCCTACCAGGCTCCTCCGTCCATGGGATTTTCAGGGAAGTGCAAATCAAAGTTGTAGTGAAATATTACCTCTAGCCTGTTAAAAAGGATGTTATCAAAAAGGCAAGAAATAACAAGTTTTGGCAAGAATGTGGGAAAAGAGAACATTTGTTCACTGCTGGTAGGAATGCAAATTACTGCAGCTACTGTGGAAAATAGTATGGAGAGTCCTCCAAAAAAAAAATCAAGAATAGATCTACCAAATGATCCAGCTATCCCACTTACAGCTATTTATTCAAAGAATACAAAATTATTAATTCAGAAAATATATCCACAACTATGATCATTGCTGTGTTATTTACAGTAGCCAAGATTTGCAAAAAAAACCTGGGTGCCCATCAACCAATGAATGGATAAGATATAGTATGTTATATATATACATAATGGGATATTACTCAGCCCTAAAAAGAAACCTTTCCATTTTCAGCAACATGGATGAACCTTGAGAATATTGTGCTGTGAAATAAATGAGACAAATACTGTATTTTATACATATGTGGAATATAATAAATATATAACAAACTAAATGAAAAAAACACTCACCTGTAGATACAGAGAACAGAGTAGTGTTTACTAAAGGAGAAGAAGCTGAAGGAGGGGGAGGGTAAATGGGGAAAGAGGGTCAACTGTATAGTGATGGAAACTAAATTTTTGGTGGTGAGTACACCGTAGTGTACACAGAAGTAGCAATATAATGTACACATGAAGCAGTGTATAAACCAGTGTTATCTCAAAAAAAAATTAAGAAAGTAGGTGCTTGGTTCAGATTCTCTATCTCCACTTATTAGCTGTAGAAGTAGGTTTCTTAACCTCTCTAAACACCAGCCTCCCCATTTTTGGGTCTTTGGATGATTAAATGAGTTCATGAAAATTTATTGGCTTTTGTATCTGGCATATTATAATGTGCCCAGTAAGTGTTACTTATTAATAGTAAGTTTTTATCATCCTTATTCTCTGCCCTTACTTGATCCAGAATTTAGACCCTAAGAAAATTTCCAAATGCCCTGTTCAGTATTAGAGGTAGAAACTAACTCCCAAAATATATCTGCCTATTAGGCATCATGGTGACAGAACAAAAACTAAGTTAAAATAATTAAATAAGTGCAAGGCAAGGGGTGAGAGAAAACACCATCTGCCGGCTCTCCGTGAGTCATTTAGGAGGAGTTGGAGGATAATGAAGGCCGTCGCATTCTGGTCATGGATGGGTCCTTCTGCTTGGCTGGTGTTATCGCCTTTCTCTGAATAAAAATAGCCCATGCATCCTTTACCACAGCTCAGTAAACACAGATTATGTGAATAAAAATAAAAGGATGCACAACAAAAATCTTTGGGGAGGTTTGCTGCAATTTATTTTGTTTCTTAGTGTACCAGGGAATTTCAGTAAAATCAACAATTTAATCAACAGCCAGGCATTCGATTTTTGGCTGTTTATAGTCAGTTTTATACTACTTTCCTGGCAGGAGTGTCGTACGAAATGCTTATCACGAGGCCATATTTCGACTTAAAGCAGTGTGGCAGAAAGAGTGCAACACTGCGCGTGTCACGAGGGCTCAGACTGGGGTTTGGCCCCTTCTACCTGTGAGGACGCTGGGTATTTTCCAAGCCTTGGTTTCTCTTTCAACCAAATGGTGATGTCAGTCAATCTTGTAAAATTTAATTGAGGTTGTATCAGAGATGAGTAATAAAAATGCTCTGTAAATATTAGCTGATCATGATTGGAAAGCTACTTTTGAAGGACAGTTTCACATTGTGATTTTTGAGATTAAACTGAGTGGCTACCGGTTCATAGCCATGCGAAACTACTAAAACTGGGGGAATCTACCTGGGGAAATGACTTGAATTTTGGTGGCTCAGTTTTCTTGTTTGTATATACTGACCTCAGAAAGCTGTTACGAGGACTCAGTGAGATGATGCAGGCCAGACGCTCTGAGAACAGAGCCGGGCTCTGCGTATTTGGCTGCTATTGTTACGATTTTATTACTGAGGCCAATGGGAGGTATTTCTTTGTGGTTTGCACTGTTAAAAGTAGTACTTTGGGGGGCGATTCTGGAATGGCTTACTAATATTTTCATTTTAAATCTGGAGTTATATAGTGACACCAATTTATAGCTGGCTTTCGAGAGAGATTGCAATAACAGAAAAATAGAAGAAAAGGAAGAGGCCTTTGAAAAGGGGAGAGTAGGAGAGTAGATCTAGGTTTTGTCTTGGTTTTTAAAGTTATTTCTATCATCAAATTGATTTCAACTTTTAAAAAGCATGGATTATAAGAGGTATATAGTATAATGTAGAAGAAAACACACAGGTGTGGAGGTTTGGAGCTTGAGGTTACAGTTCGTCCTCTGCCACTGACAATTGTATATGGATGCTGAATGAATATTCCATATTACTGGCCCCAAAGAGGGGGGTGGACAAGATCACAGCTCCTGGTGCTTGGCTGTTAGAATCTCTGAGGGTGCTGTGGAGAAATAATGTATCAGGTTCCATCAGGTTCACCTGGGGTCAATTGAATTATAATCTCTCTGGGGAAGAACCAGTCTCCAGGCTCACCAGGGGTTTTGGTATACAGAGAGGCTCACCGACACCTGACTCAGTGATCACGAGGGTCTCTTCTAACTCTGATGTCTCATAGATCTATACAGCTCTCTTTCCTCCAGTCATGCATAAAGAGTAAAAGCTGCTTCTTAAAATGAAAACAGAGCAGTAGCTGGAGAAGGTCAAGGAATTTGATTTAAACTATTAGCTTCTGGAAAAAAGCAAATCATTTCCTCATCCTCACTATTAGCCATCAACTTCTCTCCTTACGAGAGGTGTGACATCTATTCTTCAACTGTGCAGGCTATATATTGGACACAGCTTTCCCCTTTTCAGTTTAAATTTACCTGTTTTTCATGCAGGAAGTTCTACCCTTGCAGAAGCTTATTTCTAATACAGGCAAAGTGCTTCATGCAGCATTGAAAAATCACACACAAGACCTCACCTCTGCATATGGGTAATAAGAAGAGAAAAAAAAAGTGAGAAACTGTTTTCAGAGAGGGATTTTCTTATCCACTGATTTCAGCACAGAGCATCAACCTGGAAAGAGCATTTTTGTAGTAGAAATATTCAGTGAAAAACAACAATTTCCATTTACATCGTTAAGATGATGGAAGGAACATATGGCTAGATTAGGAAAGTGAATCTTAGCTATGAGGGTGCATTTGCAGGAGACATTAATTAGGGCTGAGAGTACCTCAAGTACTTGGGAAGCGAATCTGCTTAATAAGCTTCATGGTTGGCAGATGCCATTCCCCTCCTTTCACCACGACTCCAAACAGGGCAGTTGTGTCTGCAGAGCCGGGCACACTTGAGAAGTCACGTGATGTTTGTGCTTTGCTCCATTCATGCCTGAAAGCAGCTTGACAGGACCTTCGCATGAGTAAGATCTCTCTTGCAGCAGTACCCACACCCAAGCGAGGGCATCATTGTGCTAAACCAGGATCTGACATTTCAGCTTGATGCATCCAGGGCTTTGCCTTCGAAGAGACCCCCATCCTTTGCTCTGCTTCAGCTGTCTGCTGATGTGCTGTCTCTATTCCTGGAGACACGACCCTGGGGTGTGCTTGAGTGGAGGATACTACATGCATCCTGACGTGTTTGTGTCAGTCCCTACTGCTTCCTCTGATCAGCTGCTGATAAAATATCTCTAGGGTTTTGTGGACCTGATGAAAGCCATGGGTCTGGGCCAAGTATTTGGAACTTGATATTTGGCATTATCATGATGTTACCGTCAGTACATTGGAAAACATGAGTACGTGGCCTTAGACACCTGGAATTGTCTGGTGAATACTGGCTAGGGCAGCTAGTATGTTGAACCCTCAAGCACATACTGTATCACTTCCTTAAGTTCTGAGTCTGTAATGACTCTCTTGGGACAAATAACATTTCCTGTGAGTTCTCCCACTTGCATAATTGCTAGTCTTGAGTTTGAGAGTCCTTGCTACCCTAAGTGAACTCTTTTTAATTTAAGTAAAATTTTTCAGCTGTTTGAGTGGTCCTTGATGAAGCAGGCAAAGATCAAATGGATATCAAGAAAGAACTTGGTCCCTCATTAGGGTAATATTTGTGGGGTGAATTAGAAAGGTAGGGTCTGTGGACAAGTAGACCAGAGTAGTGACCAAGACTAAGAATTCTAGAGCCAGATGTCCTGGCTTTAAGTCTTATCTGTACTGTTTGCTAGAGAGATAGCAAATTAGAGATACCAAGGGAACATTTTATGCAAAGATGGGCACAATAAAGGACAGGAACAGTATGGACCTAACAGAAGCAGAAGCTATTAAGAAGAGGTGGCAAGAATACACAGAAGAACTATACAAAAAAGATCTTTATGACCCAGGTAACCATGATGATGTGGTCACTCACCTAGAGTCAGGCATCCTGGATTGCGAATGGGCCTTAGGAAGCATCACTACGAACAAAGCTAGTGGAGGTGATGGAATTCCAGTTGAGCTATTTCAAATACTAAAGGATGATCTGTGAATGTGCTGCACTCAATATGCCAGCAAATTTGGGAACTCAGCAGTGGCCACAGGACTGGAAAAGGTCAGTTTTCATTCCAATCCCAAAGAAAGGCAAGCCCAAAGAATGCTCAAACTACCGCACAATTGCACTCATCTCACAGGCTAGTAAAGTAATGCTCAAAGTTCTCCAAGCCAGGCTTTAACAGTACATGAACCATGAAATTCCAGATGTTCAAGATGGATTTAGAAAAGGCAGAGGAACTAGAGGTCAAATTGCTAACATCCGTTGGATCATAGAAAAAGCAAGAGAGTTCCAGAAAAACATCTGTTTCTGCTTTATTGACTACGCCAAAGCCTTTGACTGTGGATCACAACAAACTGTGGAAAATTCTTAGAGAGATGGGAATACTAGACCACCTGACTGCCTCTTGAGAAATCTGTATGCCAGCCAGGAAGCAACAGTTAGAGCTGGACATGGAACAACAGACTGGTTCCAAATCAGAAAAGGAGTACGTCAAGGCTGTATATTGTCACCCTGCCTGTTTAACTTATATGCAGAATACATCATGAGAAATGCTGGGCTGGAGGAAGCACAAGCTGGAATCAAGATTGCTGGGAGAAACATCAATAACCTCAGATATGCAGATGACACCACCCTTATGGCAGAAAGTGAAGAAGAACTAAAGAGCCTTTTGAGGAAAGGAAAGTGAAAGAGGATAGTGAAAAAGCCGGCTTAAAACACAGCACTCAGAGAACTAAGATCATGACATCCAGTCCCATCACTTCATGGAAAATAGATGAGGAAACAGTGGAAACAGTGACAGACTTTATTTTGGGGGGCTCCAAAGTCACTGAAGATGGTGACTGCTGCCATGAAATTAAAAGACGCTTACACACCAGTCAGGATGGCTGCTATCCAAAAGTCTACAAGCAATAAATGCTGGAGAGGGTGTGGAGAAAAGGGAACCCTCTTACACTGTTGGTGGGAATGCAAACTAGTACAGCCACTATGGAAAACAGTGTGGAGATTCCTTAAAAAACTGGAAATAGAACTGCCATATGACCCAGCAATACCACTTCTGGGCATACACACCAAGGAAACCAGATCTGAAAGAGACACGTGCACCCCAATGTTCATCGCAGCACTGTTTATAATAGCCAGGACATGGAAGCAACCTAGATGCCCATCAGCAGATGAATGGATAAGGAAGCTGTGGTACATATACACCATGGAATATTACTCAGCCATTAAAAAGAATTCATTTGAACCAGTCCTAATGAGATGGATGAAACTGGAGCCCCTTATACAGAGTGAAGTAAGCCAGAAAGATAAAGAACATTACAGCATACTAACACATATATATGGAATTTAGAAAGATGGTAACGATAACCCTATATGCAAAACAGAAAAAGAGACACAGAAATACAGAACAGACTTTTGAACTCTGTGGGAGAAGGTGAGGGTGGGATGTTTCAAAAGAACAGCATGTATACTATCTATGGTGAAACAGATCACCAGCCCAGGTGGGATGCATGAGACAAGTGCTCGGGCCTGGTACACTGGGAAGACCCAGAGGAATCGGGTGGAGAGGGAGGTGGGAGGGGGGATCGGGATGGGGAATAAGTGTAAATCTATGGCTGATTCATATCAATGTATGACAAAACCCACTGAAATGTTGTGAAGTAATTAGCCTCCAACTAATAAAAAAATTAAAAAAATAAATAAATAAATAAAAGACGCTTACTCCTTGAAAGGAAAGTTATGACTAACCTAGACAGCATATTAAAAAGCAGAGACATTACTTTGCCAACAAAAGTCCATCTAGTCAAAGCTTTGGTTTTTCCAGTAGTCATGTATGAATGTGAGAATTGGACTTTAAAGAAAGCTTAGCACGGAAGAATTGGTGCTTTTGAACTGTAGTTTTGGAGAAGACTCTTGAGAGTCCCTTGGACTGCAAGGAGATCCAACCAGTACATCCTAAAGGAAATCAGTCCTGAATATTCATTGGAAAGACTGATGCTGAAACTGAAACTACAATACTTTGGCCACCTGATGCGAAGAACTGACTCATTTGAAAAGACCCTGATAATGGGAAAGATTGAAGGCTGGAGGAGAAGGGGATGACAGAGGATGAGATGGTTGGATGGCATCACTGACTCCATGGACATTTGTTTGAGTAAACTCCGGGAGTTGGTATTGGACAGGGATGCCTGGTGTGCTGCAGTCCTTGGGGTTGCAGAGAGTCAGACATGACTGAGCAACTGAACTGAACTATAAATCTCACGCAAACAACTCAACTGTTTGCACCTTAATCTCTTCACCTATAAGACAAGGATGGCAACAAATTGATTGAGTTAATGCTTGTCAAGTGATTAGTTTTTGTACCTCAAAAGCACTCAAAAGCACTCTGTCCTTTGGGCAGAGCCCTATGTTGGCATTTCCTATAAATTTCAAGTGAATATCTGATTTCAGAACCAGGTTGATGCTATGATCCTGAAGGAAGTGGAAATGTTAGTTGCTCAATCATATCTGACTTTTTGTGACCACATGGACTATAGCCCACCAGGCTCCTCTGTCCATAGATTTTCCACTTCTGAGTCGTGTGCTAAATAATTTTGTGATGTTAGGTAAAGAGTGTGAACCCCCACATTCCTAACTGTCCATGTTTATAAAGTGTAGGTTAATTCAATGCTGCTTATAAGTATGTGGTAACCCACTCCTGTATTCTTGCCTGGAGAACCCCATGGACAGAAGAGCCTGTCAGGCTACAGTCAGTGGGGTTGCAAAGAACTAGACATGACTTAGCGACTGCACATCAACAGCAATAAAAGAAGTATCTTGGGAGAAAAATATAAGAACATTCAACTCCACTGGAAGAGTATACAGCAGGACCAGAAAGCATGTATAATAACTTATTAGTCAAAACTTTTCCAGAAGTAACATAAATGCCATGATATGAGACATCTTCTAATAGAAAACAATTTTAAAGCATCTAAATCCATGAGTTAGAAAAATAAGAAATGTTATTGAAATATAACTGATTCTCAGATTATGTCCACTCAGGTATTTTTATTTCGGCAGTCATTTATTAAAAACAGAACAAAAACTCACATTTTTATTTCTATGTTGCCCCACCTCACTCCAAAATGGACTTAAGAAAAGCACGTGTTGAACACATTCAGAAAATAGGAGTCACTAACGTTTATCATCTTGTGGCTTTCAGTATCACTACTTGGTGGGAAGAGGTCAATGATATTTTTCTTCCCAGTTTCATTTAAACATGTCTTTGACTGCCACATGTGTTATTCATTAAAATCCAATAGAAACCAAGTAACAAACTCTGTTTTAAGGAAAAGTCACATGTTAGAGAGCTCAGGATTAAATATCCATATTGTTTATTATTAGATTATGAACTAACTATAAGTTGACAGTGAGTGGTCAGGTTATCATAGTCCTTGACACCTCCAAAGAGGCCCTTCTGTCTGACCCCACCCAATCTTCAGTTCCTCTACTGTGTTCTTGGTGACTTTTTTTCATAGTCATCTAACTGGGTCCTAAGATAAGAGACCAACCTGTGGTGCGGAAGGAGTTGTTTCCCTTAACACATGCCAGGACTTTAGTAAATGTTGGTAATGGTCAATGTACCTTTCATACAGAGCATAATAAATCTGAAGACAGTTGAGGGGATATAAAAGACCTGGTTTGTAGTGCTACCTTTGATTAACTGTGGAAATTCAGACAATCACTTTATTTCCTTCAAACTCAGCTTTCCACCTATGGAATGAAGAGGATGAGATATTTCTAAACTCTCCTTCCTAACTAACATGCAGTGTTAAGTAAGATACTAGGAATCAGCCTAACTGTAGAGACGTTAGCGGTTACATTACAGCTTGAATGGCTGATTCCTTAAAATTGAGTTTACTTTGTACATGTAACACAAAACCAAAATATTGGGGTTTTCATATATTCAGGTATCTGACACAGATATAACCAAGGCTTTTCCTTCTGTTTTGTATAATTAAAAAAATTTTTTTTAAATTTTGTATAATTTTAGTGTCGTGCCTTTTTAAATATGTTTCCCTTCTCCTGTTTTTCTTACTCTTGGAGTGAAGTGTATTTGTGTTTTAATTTGTTTATTGCACAGTATGGAGACATATAATTGATTGAGAAGCAATATTCTTGTCAAGCAAATTGCTAAATCCCACTGTGCATTAATTTCAAGAAATATTTATTCAGTAATCTAGTGAGTAGGAAGAAGAAACACTAAATAACACATGGGGTTTGCCCCCAAGAGGCTTATTGTATAGTGAGAGTATAGAAAAGTAAATAGATAATCATAAAACTGTGAAATATAGATGATGATTGGGAAAAGTGGGGTGTGCAAAACAAGTACATATGGAACACAACTCAGCCCAGTGAAGTCACTGGAGACGTGACGTGTGAGTGGGTGATCAGAATTAGTCAGAATATGGGACTGGTCCTGGCATGGTAAAGCAGCATGTGCAAGAGCCTGGAGGTGAGGGAGAACTATGAATGTATAGGAACTGAAGGTAACTTAAAATATATGTTGGAGGGGTGGGAGGTGAGGAGATATGAGTCTGCTCCCAGATTCTCGCAGGCTTTCTCTAAAACAAGTTTCCAGACTATCGTGTAAGAAGAGAGAACTCAAGTAGAGAGCATCAGTTTTGCCAGATGAAGGATGAGTTTGTACCTGCTAAGCTGGTTGATGTTTGGGTTCAGGACAGTTGAAATGGAAGACCTGTATCTGAGTGGAAATTTTTCTTAGGTCTTTGGTAAACTCTTGGACTACACATATATGGGATGAAATTCCCCAGGATGCCCTGCTCTATTGAATTGATCACACACTATGTTTAGATACTAATTCAGCCATAAACAAGACAAAAAAAGTCTCTGAACTCATGGAACTTATACTTTAGAGAAAGAAAATGGATGATAGACAAGATGAATCCATTAATATTTGATGTGTTAGGTGCTACAGACTGCTGTTGAGGAAAGGAAAGAACAGAAACAAGTTAGGACATTTTAAGAGGGTGAGATTTTAAGTAGGAGGCCAGAAAAATATGTGTCTTATGGCCTTGTGGGGAATCAAGTAAGAGATTGAATCCAGGTTATGAACTTGTGCTTTTCTACTGCCTTGAGATAGGCAATATAAGGGGAGGAACAGAATTATTTGTAGAGAGATGATATTTTGGGAATGTATATGAGGTGTCTGTGAGACTTTAATTGCAATTTCAGAGTAGGCACTTGAACACATATATCTGGAGAGCAGAAGATGTTAATTTGGAAGTGTTCAGCATATGATAAAAACTGTGACTAACAGTGGGCTTCTCAGGTGGCACAGTCGTAAAGAATTTACCTGGCAATGCAGAAGACACAAGAGATGTAAGTTAGATCCCTGGGTCAGGAAGATCCCCTGGAGGAGGAAATGGCAACCCTCTCCAGTATTCTCACCTGGAAAATTCCATAGACAGAAGAGCCTGGCACACTACAGCCCGTGGGGTCGCAAAGAGTCATACATAATTGAGCATACACACACGCAACAGTGTAAAATGAGAAGGAAAAAATAATGAGGTACTTCAGGATTTCACATACAGACATGAGACATAGAAGTGTATCAACGAGACTGATAAATAACTGGAGAGAGAGGATAATCCAGTAGAGTATGTGGTCATGTAAGTCTAGTGTTTAATGGGTGGAAGTGGTCAGTGGTGCCAAACACTGAGAAATCAGATACGCACTAAAGTATTTTCTTGAAGGTAGAAACAAAGAGCTTGTTAAAAATTAGTGAGAATTATGATTGAAATGTGGGGGAGAATTCATATTGCCTTCTGCTGAAGAGAAAAGAAGAGGTAAATCGGTTAAGATTTCACACCTCTAATTCTGGCTATTGTTGTTCAGTCGCTTAGTCATGTCTGACTCTTTGAGACCCCATGGGCTGTAGCACACCAGGCTTCCCTGTCCTTCACCATCTCCCAGAGCCTGCTCAAACTCATGTCCATTGAGATGGTGATGCCATCCAGCCATCTCATCCTCTGTCATCCCCTTCTCCTGCCTTTCATGTTTCCCAGCATCAGGGCCTTTTCTAATGAGTCTGCTTCTGGCTGTAAAGGGCAGTAATAGAAGAGGAGGGCTTCCTTGGTGGCTCAGTGATTAAAAAAAAAAAAAAAAATCCCACTTGCTGATGCAGGAGACACGAGTTCAATCCCTGGGTTGGGAAGGTTCCCTGGAGAAGGAACTGGCAACCCACTCCAGTATTCTTGCCTGGGAAATCCTGTTGACAGAGGAGGCTGTGGGCTAAGTCCATGGGGTTGCAAAAGAGTTAGGCATGGCTTAGTGACTAAGTAACAGCGACAACAAATTGGTGAGGATTGTCAGGTTATGGGACTGTGAAGAGGGGGTGGTATATGTGTGTATTTTCAGAATGAAGACAACACACACAAGTATACTTACAAATACTTTGTGAAGGACTATTTAACTGTGCCGTCTCTACTGGGAAGGGATGAGAGCATGGTATGACAACACTTCAGCACATGGTATTCTAATTTGGGAATGATTCTTCAGTGACTCTGGTGGAAACTTTCACTCTTGTTATACAATTATATGGAGTGTTATATGAATGCCAAATCTGGCACACAAGAACATCTACCTTTATCTCAGATTCTTCCTCATTTCACTTGTTATAAGTAATTTTCTTTTTTTTTTTTACTTCAAAACATGGCACGGAGAAAGATTTCTTGGCAATTTTTCTTATTCAGTTTATTTAACATTGACTAAAGTGAAGTTTTAGCCTAGCTCAATTTATATAGACCTCAAATTAAAAGAAACTCAAAAATTACTGCAATCACTATTTTTGACATTGGGATCCAAAAATTATTTAAAATAGATGCATCTTTTGTTATCTACATAGACAAACTTTGCTTTGTGTTTACACACATTATTCCTTAAACAGGGAGAATCCTTTATAGTGTTTATTACAATCTTAGCCATTGAGTCCCAATTATAATTGATATTTTTGTCAGTGATGTGTTCAGTTACTGTCCAACTTTAAAGGAAGAATACTGTGCAAAGAGACTTTCTTCTATTAATGGATATATCTTATGAAAAAAATGTAATTGCTCTTAGAAATCTATTATCTTCTTCATTCAAGTTTAAGATAAGAAATATTAGTTCTAGATGGTCCTGATTAAAGTTCTAAGAATAAAGTGATAAAATTAGAGTATTTCTGAGAACTTGTGCCATATTATTCCAAGAAAAAAATAAGAGGAAATTTTGAAGTGCATGTTTATGCCAGTGAAAATGAATTGTAACAAAAATATTATGTCCATTGAATGCATGAGAATTGAGGCTATGAGCTTGGTTCTGACAAGATTGAAAGACTTCACATCTGAATTATTTTAATGACTGTCTTTTGATTTGCCAAGTAAAAGTTATTACCTACTAGAGATACATATTTTTTCCAAGAATCACCAACAGATGTTTGAGACATTCCAATTTTTAGACTAATATAGGAATTTTTTCAAAAACTGTTGCTTTGTTATTCATCTTGACATCATTTGCATTAAAAACATCTTGTTATCCTACAGTATCTCTTTTTTCATGAATGGAGGTCATCAAGATAGATAAGCTATTTCATTAAATCATTTTGAAGAACTAATTATTGTTTTATTATACTGCTAATGCTCAACGTGTTCATATAACTCTTATGCTATCTTGGTTCTGATAAACTTGAAAACAAGGAATGTAGTGAAGGTAATGACACTCTTTTATGTTGCTTAAAGGCGTATATTGAACAGGATGACCCGCTGTGCTCTTCAAAGCCACGGGGAAAGATTGTTCTTAACCTGGTGTGAAACCAGAAACTGATCTGTGTTCAATTGGCATTTTCAAAAGTCTAGAAACATCTTGAAATATGTCATTAAGTATGTGGTTTATATTTAGTAAAGTTCATATTCATATTCTAAAGATGAATATGATTTATTACTCAGAACTTAAAGTCAAATTTTCATGTCAGTAAAGTTATGGAAGTGAGCAATTCATATTTTGCCAAACTTACCCCATCTAAAAGAACTATGTAATTGACCTGGTTTGGGTGTGAGGTCAGAATATTAGTCTTTTCTTGATGTGGATGAAGGCAAAAGGAAAGAAACACACATCTTTTTCAGTCTCTTTCCTGGTGGTTGTCCATTGTCTGAAGCATGCTGCCTTCTAGCCTCAGATGGTCTGCAATAATGGCCATTCTTACCTGTATGTCACGTAAACCAAGACTACTCAAAGGAGAGCTTCATCCCTGGCCTCTCCTCCTTCCCCTTACTTTCTTTCTTTTCAAGTTCTTGAATACTACTAAGTACTTTGTCTTGAACATTCAGGCCTTTTGGAAGGCAATGAAGTGCCATGCTCTCAGACATTGTGGGTGTCTAATTTCCATGTAAGGATTAACTCTGGTTTGAGAGTGAGGAGCCAGCAAACCACTTTATCTCTCATCAGGAAGGCACTTTACACTAGAGGTTATAATTTACCCCTGATACTTAGGATGGGTACCTGAGTGTTTCACTTCACCTCCAATTTCCATGGTTCTCTGAATTTTCCTGAAGTCTGTGCCAAGACAGAGTAAAGAAAATTTACAAATTTACAGCTCTTTGGGACTTCTCTGTGTATGAAGGTAGTAAAATATGTCATTTGTAAATGTGTACATGAAAGTGACTAATTGATCCTCTTAGGTGTTTGGTGGGCCTAAGAGAATGAGTCTCCTAACCAGTTATCCAGTCAGATATCTTCAGTGATAAAGGAACCAGAAATTTGTTTTTGAGGTTTAAAGTCAAACCTGATTTCAGTTTAAAGGCAACTCCTTAAGCAAAAAAAAAAAATTAAAAAAAAAAAAAAATAAAGGCAACTCCTAACCTAGTTGGTGACCGTGCTTGCAATGGTTAATTTTATGTATCAACCTGACTACACCATGTTACCCAGACATTTGTTCAAATGTTATTCTGAATGTGTCTATGAAGGTTTTTTTTCTTTTTTTAGATGAGTGAGATTAACATCTAAGTTTATGGACTTTTAGTAAAGTAGATTACTCTCCATAATGTGGATGAGTGTCCTCCAATCACCTGAAGGCCTTAAAAGAGTGACCTCCTGGAACAAGAGGGAATTCTGCCAGCAGACTAGCAATGGACTTGAATTGCAACCCTTACCTGAGTCTCCTACTGCATCACATTTAGAAAGTGTCAAACCTCTGAAGATGTATGAACAAATTCTTTAAAGTAAATTTGTGTATACAAACATCCTATTAGTTCTGTTTCTCTGAAGAACCCTGATCCATTGCTTAAACATATATCAAAATAATGTCTGGCCCATGAGAAGAACCAAAATTATTGAGTGATTCAATTAATATAAATATATACCAAGAATTTTGTTTGGAAAAAAATCATTTAATAAGTGAAATCTTAAGGGAAAGAAGAATTCTTAGTACCTTTGAATCCAGTAAAGGGCTCTCTTCCTTGCACTTTATTAAACTCGAAGGTTTAGAAAAGATGTCCCTAGTTTAGAAAGCGGAAGGTCTGCATTCTAGTCTTAGCATTGCTTATCATTAGCTTTGTGACCTCTGAACTGTCAGGGTCCCCAACTGTTTCTTCAACCTTAAAATGACAGATGTGAGTTAGTTCACCTTTCAAGTCTCTTTGACTGTGTAATGTCTTAATTCTGGAATTCCCTCTGAAAACCCATTCCTGTGGTTCTTATGGATTCCACTAACCAGTTCCCAAGGCAGTGATACTGTAGGATACATCAAATCCTGATAGTTATATGGTTAAAAGGGAAATAAAAGAATCTACTTTTTTCTTATCCTCATACAAAGCTTATGTTTCTTTGAGTATCACAGGTGTTTCCTTTCCCCAGTGGACACTGCAGAGAAAACTTGGAGACAATAGAAGTTCACTATATTTACAGTTGATGAATGATAGAAATATTTTTCACATTTTTCTTTGGGAATAAAGGAAAGAAGGCCTCATCACTAAATTGGGTCATGAATAAAATTTCTCTCATTTATATTCATTGCTTTGCCTGTATAGGAATTTGGTTGTTTGCCAACAACTTAATGTCTTGAGAAAGTGATAGGTCATCTTGCAGCCCAGCATTTAATGCTACTGTCTCACAAATCTGATTTAATCTTTCTATTTTGTCACCTGTTTGGGAGTATAATATAAGCTCCAAATCATAAAACTCTAATGACCTGAGCAATATTTCATGTTTCATCTCCAAGATATTTCTTCTACAGAAAATTCTGTAAATTTTCTCTACCATATTCATTGAATGGAGATATTCATCTGAGCTGAATAATAAAGCATCATTGCAATTATGCATCCTGTCAAAGAATAAATTAAAATGTGTTCATTTTGGATAAGGCACGAGTTACCAAGTGCATGCTTTTATTACATATCATGGGAAAAAATGAAATATTAGCAAGATCAACATTAACTGGAATTTCAGTTAAGATTATTTTTCCTAAAATAAAGTTGCTTTTTTTGGCTGTTGAAAACTCAATATTTGGTGTCAGAAAATATAGACAAAAGAAGAATATTTAAAAGAAGAATACAACCCACCCAACAACAACTATGCTTAGTGCATTTGTATGTCTCCTTTCATACAGGTTTTTACACTCACCAATAGACAGCCTCCCATTTACCCTCCAACCCCACCTCTCATCTAACATACAGCTATACACTTAAACCAAATATCTTCACAACTGACTAGTCTGTAGCATCAAAGTGAGGCCATGTTTTCTCCAAGATTAAATTCATAACACTTTCTGTCCCCCATGTACCTGTAATTATGGAACACTGGCCTTTACTCTTCCCTTAGTATTTTAAATGATGTGGCCAAGAATCCAAAGTGTTCTGACTCAAGCCAGAGGATTCCTCTTGTGTACCTCACCTTCATGCAGGGCTGGACCATTTCCGGTATGCCCCATCTACCTCACTACATTTACTCCCCAGAGCAGTTCCTTAGCATACAGGAGAGGAGGTGCCTTTCCCAGATGTTAAGTTCAGTCACGGATACACTTCTTCCAACTGTTAAGGTCCAGAATTAGAGTCCTCAGTAATCAGATTTTGGATCAGGCATTAACATTCTGCCACCTTCAAAACCAACTCTCCTATAATGGCTTACGTCAAATGCTGACAGAGGACCATCAGTTCAGATTTGCTGGTTGTGGCTGTTGCTTAGGTTTTTTTTTTTCCTCTAGATTCCAATTTTCTTTCCTTTAATCAGGTCTCAGTCAGGGTTCCCCTGGCTCAGAAGAGCTGATCTTTGAGTCTCAGAAAAAAAAAATTGAGTTTTGATCTTGATAATTTTTTATTCTAGAAGTCATCTTGAGCCCTATGTAAATTTTGAGATGTAGCTGAGTATATGGGGGAAGGGGCTCACCCACCAAAAGCACCTAAAAGATGGGCCTTGCTGTGCCAGATGTAACTAACTATCATCCTTTCCTCTGAACATGGAGCAGGCACTGGTCTTGAAGTGACCTTCCTGCTAGGGAAGATCTGTGGCATAATGGTTAAATAAACAGCCACTCTGTCTAGATAACTCACACTTAAACCTCTGTCCTGTCATTTTCTGGCTGATGACAACGTGAAATTTACCTGAGAGCTCTGTGCCTTAGTCTCCCCATCAGTAATACAGGAAACTGATAATAATTGGACCTTTCTTATGAGGACTACAGACATAAATTCATGCTTACTATTGTTCCTGGTTCATAGTGACTATTCAGTTGATGTTAACCACTACTGTTTCAGTGATTCTCATAAGGAGAGCTTCCCAAAGTGGTTCCCTCCAGAATAATCAAAGGAAAACTATCATCACTAAAATTAAAAAATTTCTAGTAATGTTGGACTAGCAGTTCTCCCATTTTATAAAAACCCTTAATCCATTACTAATTTGTTTTGCATTACCTCAGCCTATCCATCCATCCATCCATTCATCTGTCTGGATTTAAATGTTGTTTTCTCTAGGTGCCACACTTTTCTGTAACTTACTTCTCACGACAGTATGTTATGAAATTGTTCTCCTTGCCAATAGCTATAGTTCCATGATATTTTAATCTTTATTATCTTATTTCTTGAGCTGTATTTCACCAGTTACTTCTTGTTTCCATGTTTTTATTACTATAATGGATGGCAGAGGAAGGTCTCATGAGCAGGGGCTCATACGGCTCCTTAGGTATTTTGGGGGGCAAACACCAGAAAAGGAATTTTAAAGCTTTCAAAATACACTGGTAAGTTGTCTCTGGAAACACTTGCCAGTTTATATCAGAGTCAGTGGCCCTGCACCATCCCCAATTGAGAGCATTAGAAAAAACTAGATGTAGTTTGATAGACGTAAAAGGCATATTGCCTTAATGTATATTCTTTTTTTAATTATTAGTGAGAGTAAATGTTTTCTTATGGTAGGCTTTTTAAATATATAGACTTCATTTTTTAAGAGAAATTTTAGGTTCACAGTGAAATTGAGAGGAAGAGGTTCTCTGAATACCCCCTGCCCCCATGCATGTGTAATCTCCTTTCACTATCAACATCTCTGACTAGAGTGGTATATTTGTTACATTTGTTACAATTGATAAATCTACACTGACACATCATTATTACTCAGAGTCCACAATTTACACTAGAATTCAGTCATGGTATCATGGTAGGTTTCTAATTTCTTCTTTTGTGAATTATGATCTTAGCTGTTTTTTTTTTTTATTGCTTTAAGAGAGACTTTTATATATGTAAGAGAGTCATAGATTTACTTAGGTTATCCAGAAAGAAAAGAAATTTAGTTTATTAACTTTCTGTAATAGTGCAATCTTTTTTCATGAGCCCCAATCCTGGGGGAGGGTATTGGTGGAAGTGGTGGAGAGGAAGAACTTAAACTTCTCGATGAATATATCTCAGGTAGGTCAGACCTGTTCTTTAGATATAATGCACTCCTAAGTAAATATTCAGTCTTTAAGACATACTTTCCTTTACCTCGCCTTTCACCAAATGGTATATCTAATCATATTTATGTATTGGCGAGACCTGGTATTCGGTGGTCCCCTGCAGCGTGGGGTCCTTTGATAAAGGTACAAAGGCGTTTGATTGTCTCCATGTATCTTATTCTCTATCTTGTTTTTTAGCTCTCTGGTGGCATCTGCTACCGAGGCTGGTCTCTCGGCTTAGTCAGGGTCTGGTGACTCACTTGTCTGCCTCAGTGAGAGGCTTCTCCCCTCCAGCTAGCTCTGGGTTAGCTTCTCCACTCTTCAGCTTCAGAAACATTTCGTACTCAGAAAGAGCCAAAGGAGGCTGATACTATTAACTCAGGCCCTTTCTCTTTCTAATGACTTCAGGTGGACATTTTACCTTCTTTTTCAAAGTTTCACATTGGGAGTAGGGCGGTCTCTCCTGCTTACAGCTTTTTTTCTCTTCATTTTCCTGAATTCCTTCTGCTATCTTGGATTTGGCTCAGGATGGGAGTGCTCGGATACTTTTATCTGAGTCTTCTACTTTTCTCTACTAGAGTAGAATTGGTGTGTTTTCTTCTTTCTCGCCCTGTCTAGCTGGAACTCCTCATAAGCCACATTCTGTTCCTGTGGACAGTGAGTTTCAAGCCTGGGGAAAAAAGCCCTAGGCTGAATCCACTAGTCTCGGCACTCAGAATAGGGACCCCAGGGCAACTACAAATCAGAGATGACACAGGGCAAAGTGCATGGTTTTGATATTCCCTAGATGTTACTTGTTTCATAAATATATATATCAGCAGATGAATGGATAAGGAAGCTGTGGTACATATACACCATGGAATATTACTCAGCCATTAAAAAGAATTCATTTGAACCAGTTCTAATGAGATGGATGAAACTGGAGCCCATTATACAGAGTGAAGTAAGCCAGAAAGATAAAGAACATTACAGCATACTAACACATATATATGGAATTTAGAAAGATGGTAACGACAACCCTATATGCAAAACAGAAAAAGAGACACAGAAGTACAGAACAGACTTTTGAACTCTGTGGGAGAAGGTGAGGGTGGGATGTTGCAAAAGAACAGCATGTATACTATCTATGGTGAAACAGATCACCAGCCCAGGTGGGATGCATGAGACAAGTGCTCGGGCCTGGTGCACTGGGAAGACCCAGGGGAATTGGGTGGAGAGGGAGGTGGGAGGGGGGATCGGGATGGGGAATACGTGTAAATCTATTGATGATTCATGTCAATGTATGACAAAACCCACTGGAAAAAAAAAATATATATATATATATATGGACATATAGATTCAGACCGAATTGAGATCTGTCATATATGTTGCAAAAGTTTATGCCCCAATTTTTCCTTTTTAAAATAATTTTTATGGTCCTTGTAGTAGAAAAGTTCTATATTTTCATGTCAGTCAGTCAATCAGTTCAGTTACTCAGTCATGTCTGACTCGTTGCAACCCCATGGACTGAAGCACGACAGGCTTCCCTGTCCATCAGCAATTCCTGGCGCTTGCTCAAAACTCATGTCCATTGAGATGGTGATGCCATCTAACCATCTCATCCTGTGTTGTCCCCTTCTCCTGCTTTCAATCTTTCCCAGCATCAGGGTCTTTTCTAAGGAGTCAGTTTGCATCAAGTGGCCAAAGTATTGGAGCTTCAGCTTCAACATCAGTCTTTTCAATGAATATTCAAGACTGATTTCCTTTAGGATTGACTGGTTTGATCTCCTTGCAGTCCAAGGGACTCTCAAGTGCCTTCGCCAACACCACAGCTCAAAAGCATCAATTCTTCAGTGCTCAGCTTTCTTTATGGTCTCTCTCTCACATCCATACATGACTACTAAGCCATGGAAAAACCATGGCTTTGACTGGACAGACTTTTGTCAGCAAAGTAATGTTTCTGCTTTTTAATATTCTGTCTAGGTTTGTCAGAGCTTTTCTTCCAAGGAGCAAGCATCTTTTATTTCATGGCTGCAGTCACCATCTGCAGTGATTTTGGAACCAGGAAAATAAAGTCTGTCACTGTTTCCATTGTTTGCCCATTTATTTGTCTTGAAGTGATGGGACTGGATGCCATGATCTTAGTTTTTTGAACGCTGAAAATGAAGCAGGTCAAAGGGTAATAGTGTTTTGCCAAGAGAATGCACTGGTCATAGCAAACACCCTCTTCCAACAACACAAGAGACAACTCTACACATAGACATCACCAGATGGTCAGTACCAAAATCAGATTGATTATATTCTTTGCAGCCAAAGATGGAAAAGCTCTATACAGTCAGCAAAAACAAGACCAGGGGCTGACTGTGGCTCGGATCATGAACTCCTTATTGCCAAATTCAGACTTAAATTAAAAAAGGAGTGAAAACCACCAGACCATTCAGGTACGACTTAAATCAAATCCCTTAGGATTATAGGGTGGAAGTGGCAAATAGATTCAAGGGATTATATCTGACAGACAGAGTGGCTGAAGACCTATGGATGGAGGCTTGTAATATTGTACAGGACTTCCCTGGTGGCTCAGATGGTAAAGCATCTGCCTACAATGTGGGAGACCCAGGTTCAATCCCTGGGTCGGGAAGATCTCCTGGAGAAGGAAATGGCAACCCACTCCAGTATTCTTGCATGGAAAATCCCATGGATGGAGGAGCCTGTAGGATACAGTCCATGGGGTCCCAAAGAGTCGGACAACGACTGAGCAACTTCACTTTCTTTCAGTATTGTACAGGAGCCAGTGATCAAAACCATCTCTAAGAAAGAGAAATGCAAAAAGTCAAAATAGTTGTCTGAGGAGGGCTTACAAATAGTTGAGAAAAGAGAAGAGGAAAGCAAAGGAGAAAAGGAAAGATATACCCATCTGAATGCAGAGTTCCAAAGAATAGTAAGGAGCTATAAGAAAGCCTTCCTAAATGATCAATGCAAAGAAATAGAGGAAAACAATAGAATGGGAAAGACTAGAGATCTCTTCAAGAAAATGAGAGATACCAAGGGAACATTTCATGCAAAGATGGGCACCATAAAGGACAGAAATGGTATGGACCTACAGAAGCAGAAGATGTTAAGAAGAGATGGCAAGAATACACATAAGAACTATACAAAAAAATCTTAATGACTCAGTTAACCACAATGGTGTGATCAGTCACCTAGAGACAGTCATCCTGGAATGTGAGTCAAGTGGGCCTTAGGAAGCATTACTATGAACAAGACCAGTGGAGGCGATGAAATTCCAGGGGAGCTATTTCAAATCCTAAAAGTTGATACTGTGAAAGTGCTTTACTCAATATGCCAGCAAATTTGCAATAGTTAGCAGTGGCCACAGGACTGGAAAAGGTCAGTTTTCATTCCAATCCCAAAGAAAGGCAATACCAAAGAATGTTCAAACTAGCATACAATTGCACCCATCTCACACGCTAGCAAAGTAATGCTCAAAATTCTCCAATTAAGGTTTCAACAGTATGTGAACTGAGAACTTTCAGATGTTCAAGCTGGATTTAGACAAAGCAGAGGAACCAGAGATCAAATTGCCAACATCTGTTTGATCATAGAAAAAACAAGAGAATTCCAGAAAAACATCTACTTCTGCTTTATTGACTACGCCAAAGCCTTTGACTGTGTGGATCACAACAGACTGTGGAAAATTCTTAAAGAGATGGGAATACCAGACCACCTGATCTGACTCCTGAGAAATCTATATGCAGGTCAAGAAGCAATAGTTAGAACTGGACATGGAACAACAGACTGGTTCCAAACTGGGAAAGGAGTACATCAAGGCTGTATATTGTCACCCTGCTTATTTAACTTATATGCATAGTACATCATGCGAAATGCCGGGCTGGATGAAGCACAAGCTGGAATCAAGATTGCTGGGAGAAATATCAATAACTTCAGATATTCAGATGACACCAGCATTATGACAGAAAGTGAAAAGTAACTAAAGACCTCTTGATGAAGGTAAAAGAGGAGAGTGAGAAAGTTGGCTTGAAACTCAACATTTTCATGTAGTCAAATCCAAAAGTAACAAAAACACTAACTTGAAAAGATATCTGTACCCTTATGTCCATCATAGCACTATTCACAGTAGCCAAGATCTGGAAACAACCTGAGTGTCCATCAGTGGATGAATGGATGAAGAAGTGGTGTACAAATACATTAGAATATTATTCAGCCATAAAAGACAGGAAATGTTACTGTTTTCCACATCATGGATGAAGCTTTAAGGCATTATGCTAAGTGAAATAGCTCAGAGAAAGAAAAATAGTGTATGATATCACATATATGTGAATTCTTAAAGAAAAGCAAATAAACAGAACCCATCAAACTCATAGAAAAAGAGATCAGACTTGTGGTTACCAGATACAGAGGATAGGGGGAGAGGCCTTCAAGGAAGGTTGTTAAAAGGTACACACTTCTAGTTATAAAGATTAGGTATATAATGTACAACATTAGTTGACATTGCTATGATATATAAAAGGTAAGACAATAAATAATGAGTTCTCATCAGAAGAAGAAAGTGTTTTTGTTTCTTTTCACTTGTTGTATTTGTAGAAAATGGATTTTGCTTGAACCTAAGTGGTGGGTGATTCCTGCTTGTTTGTTTCCGTACCTTCTGCTCTGCTCCGTTGATATACCTGCCTCTTCCTTTACTAGCTCAATATATATTTTAAAGGCTAGCTCTGCAATATTTTAATATCTTTTTAGGTTATTTCCCTCATTGTTCTTATTTTTAAGCATCTTCTTGGACCTTTTCATGGATTTCACTCAAATGATTCCTAGAATAGTTTTTATTCTCTCCAAATTGATTGTCATTATCTTTCTCATGCATTAAAATTTAAGATGATAATCAATAAACTTTTCAGAAAATCCCCTAATGTGCAATCTATTTCTTCCACAGAGCTTGTTAACACTCATTAATTTAGGGCATGGCAATAATTGCCTCTATCTTCACCCTCCTCCTCATCCTATTAAAACCAAAGTACAATTAAAAATTGCAAAGTAGAATGAAGTGTCAAGGCTTAACTAAATAACAAGAGCCAGGAAAACACAGCTTAAATAATTGGTAGTTTTAAAAAAGAGTTGTTTTGCTTAATATTATCTAGATGAGTAATGTACATTTTATGTGTTTCTTTTATTATAATTTTCAAATTCCAAGACTTTAATCTGATTTTTTTTTAGCCATTTCAGTGACTGAACAAATGCAGTGTAGAAGTTGAATATCAATTTTATCTTTGTTTCTCCTTTTTTTAAAATGTTTTAATTATATCAAAGTTTCTTTGTGTAACCTTTAAATAGTAGGGATTTTTGTCTTATTTCTTCTCCCTCATTTCTTATGTTTTAATTATATTAACTTGTTTTTATGCTCTCTAAATTGTAGAATTCTGTTTCAGTCAATATTCATTATTCTCTCAAGCCTAAATTTATAAAAATGACCATTAATCAGTAGATTCTACTCCTGTGAGAATGGATGAATGGATGGGTAGATCAGTAGATTCCTTTTGAACTTAATCTTTTCTTTCAAGAACTATCTTTGGTTGTAACTTGACAATGAAGATTGAATATTGTGGTTCCTGGAAGGACCTTGGTGTCTTGGGTTTTGTGGAGGCTCCTCTAGTGAATTTCTATACCATGAAGAATCCAGGTCATCACACTTGTTACTTTGCCATCCTCATCCTGCTTGATCTCCAGAAGGCAAATACAGAGTTGAGTGAATTCAGAGAGACAGTGGAGGGGCAGATGATATGACTGGTGTGTTGTAAACTCATTGTAAGGACCATATAAGTTTATAACCATTCTGCCTTAAGTTCATAAGCAAAGGAGAGAATCCAGATGTTTGATATTTATATCCCTTTACTCCTCTAGACTCCTGGCTTAGTACTGGGAGATGAAGGAACAGACTAACTCAAACTGGAAGGGGGAAAAAATGATGAACACGAAAGAGTAACTTCACCTAAAGAGAACCAGATTTGGCTGTGCCACCTTTAGGTGCCATTGATTGCAGGCAAATGATTTCAGGTTTCAAGCATCTATAAGAACTTCTATGACTTTTTTCATCTAAAATATTTTCACACTAATCCTCAGAATATTGAATTTCACAAAAAAAGAAAATATAACATTCTTCATATAAGGTTATGTTCTGTGGTTTTAACACCCTCAGTTATTTTTAATGAGAAAATTGTGTTATAAATTTTAACTCATGGCAGTAAATTAGCAAAAGCTGCATTTATCTGCTATTATCATAACCACCCACGTCTAACACAGATGTTCAGCAAAAGGTTTAGAAACTGTTTTGAAAGTTCTCATGAGTTGAGATAAATTAGCAGGATATTTATGGATAATATTAAACTGTTCAAGTACATATTTTCTTCTTGATCATTTTATAGAGGTCTCATAAATATCAACAGCTGGCTTGCTTTTTCTTTGGGAAGTTCTTATGGGTATCAGTAACACCAAAGTCCAATATTTTAATGCTTCTCAATGTCAGAATAGTTAACTAGCCAGATGGTGTTCAGAGCAATCAGGAACTCCAGCCCATCAGATGAGCCTCATCTCATCTCCAGTGTCCTCTTGTTCTTGAAGGAGCTCATGGGGTTTTTATAGACTAGAGTGACTTTTCCCAAGGGATGTAGTTTTTTATAGGCTATCTCCTGGTGTAAAGAGCCTCTCAGAGCTCAATTAATATTTAGAAGTCAGGGAATATAAAGAAAGTGAATAATTGAGAGGGCACTTAGAAAGCACTGTTATGTGTATCATGGATTCTTTTAATCCAAATCCATTCCCTAGTAAGCATACCTCCTCCTCCATCATACCTGGCTTCTCCTCTCAGGAACCCAGAAGATTCAAGAAAGGGCATGGTTAGATTCTAAATCTGCTGGTAGCTACAGAACACTACAACTGTTTTTAGAACTTGTAAACACTCTGTGAGTGGAGTGTGAGCACTCAAAAATCGAGTATATTTTTCACTGACTGCCATGTCTCCTTGGGGACCATCTTGCAGAAAAACAAATCATGAACTTGAGATATTCAAAATGACAGACGAGGTTTTACATATTGGGAAGTGTAAGAACTACTTATGGGGAGTATGTAGTTTGATCTTGGGGGTCATGAATGCCAGGCTAAATTTGACTTGTCTTATAAGTAATATAAGGAGAACAATGGAAGCTGGTGATAAAGAATTAATGGTAAATTGTTGCTGGGGGGATGGAAAGGGGCAAGATATAGTTAGGGAGTTTGGAATGGACATATGTTTAAAATGGATAACCAACAAAGACCTACTATATAGCACATGGAACTCTGCTCAATGTTATGTGACAGCTTGGATGGGAGGGGAATTTGGGGATAAGGGAAACATGTATATGTATGACTGTGTCCCTTTGCTGTTCACCAGAAACTGTCACAACATTGTTAATTAGCTATACCCCAATACAAAATAAAAAGTTTTAAAAAGAACTAATGGAAGATGGTAAAAAAGTGGATTAAACTTTGCATGGGACTGATGAGAGCTGGCAGCACTTAGAGGCAGGCAACCAAGTCCAGGTAAAACTCCAGAATCATCCAGGTAAAGGTGATGTGTGTCTGAAGGAGACATAGAGACCCAGGGATCATTATGAAGATTAACTAGAGGCAGCAACTAATTGTTTATGAGGGTGGACGTGAGCTGTACCATGACATTTTGAGTAAGGGAAATTAAGATAGTGAAAATGCTACTGAAAATAATAGGCTAACTGGAAGCGTTCTGTCTTTGGTCGAAAGTGGTGATTTTAAGCAGATAACCCTGGAAAGAGTTCCACATCAAGATGTCAGATATTAAGATAGTGGATTAACTTTCTGATTACTTACCAGTATGTCATTCTGAGAAGGCACAGGCTAGAAAAGGAAGGGGAATGATGAGTCCTCATGTGGTGACACTCTGGAGTCATTGGGACCCTGAAAGGAAGCACTGAGTTAGGAGGTAGATGTAGAATGAAAGGTTCCGCCTCATTACCACTGACTCAAATCCATTCTTTTTTATGGCTGAGTAATATTCCATTGTATCACATCTTTATCCAGTCATCTGTTAGTGGACATCTAGGTTGCCTGATATACAGAATGAAGTAAGTCAGAAAGAGAAAAACAAATATTGTATATTAATTCATATATATAGAGGCTATAAAGATAGTACTGATGAACCTATTCACTGGGAAGAAATGGAGATGCAGACATAGAGAACGGACTTGTAAACCCAGTGGGTGAAAGAGAGGCTAGGAGAAACCGAGAAAGTATCATTGACATATGTACACTGTCTTGTGTAAAATAGATAACGAGTGAGGAAGCTGCTGCATAACACAGGGAGCCCAGCCCGGTGCTCTGTGATGACCTCGAGAAGTGGGATGGGAGGGGGCAGGGAATATTAGGAGGGACGGAATGTGTGCGTAGTTGCTCAGTTGTGTAACCTCACGGACTGTGCCTGCCACGCTCCTCTGTCCGTGGTGATTCTCCAGGCAAGAATACTGGAGTGAATGGCCATGCCTCCCTCCAGGGGATCTTCCCAACCCAGAGATCGAACCCGTCTCACTCATTGCAGGCAGATTCTTTACTGTCTGAGCCACTATTATGACTGATTCGCATTGTTACATGACAGAAACCAACACAATATTGTAAAGCAATTATTCTCCAATTTGAAAATACATAAATAAAATACTTTTTTAAAAAAATGAAAGGGAGGACATTTTAGGAAGCAAAGTGTCACTTCACACTTGTGGCAAGAGAAACCCTGACCAGTAACATTGAAATTGAAGGGTTACACAGGGTTTTCAGAGTCAGAGGCCACAGGAGCCAGTGTGATTATTTCAGATAGGGAATTTGATACTGGACACTGTTTACACAGGTGATATAAGGGCCCAGGAGACCAACAGGAAATGGTGAGCAAACCCAGAGAGTACCCACAGCAGGAAGCCACCAGACCCCTAGGGATGGAAGGACTTAAGAGGAGGTAGCAGTACCAGAGCTTAGAAGCTGGGACTGCATCTGTATTCCTGTTGTGCAAGTAAGGTCAATCAGTACCATTTTTCTAGATTCCATACAGATGGGTTAATAGACAATATTTCCGGAGACATAGAGAATGCATTTGTGGGCTTTTAAAAACATAATTATGCTCTTCCTCTTTTATAATTACTGTTGAACTTCATTTTGTATTTTGCAAATGGTTTATGATCTCCTGGCTATTGGACTGAAAAAAGTCCATGTTTTTAGATGGCTAGGCTTTAGCTTTCTGTGGGTCTCTTGGAAAGTCATTTATGTGATGTGGGACTGTGCTTTCATAGAAATAAGGAACAGGAAGTCAAAAGCAGAGAAAGGCGGGATACAAACAGGAGTGCCACGTGCTGAAAGGTTGCTGCTGAACCATGAAAGACGCCGGGATTCTTGGCCTCCGGAGGAGAAGAATTCAATCCGGGGCCGCAGACGAGGCTTGAGTGCTCAGAGCTTTAGTGTAATAAAGTTTTATTGAAGTATAAAAGGGATAGAGAAGACTTCTGACATAGACATCAGAAGGGGGCAGAAAGAGTACCCCCTCGCTAGTGCTAGTGTTATATACCTTTTAACTAGTTATTACAATGAATCAAAAGAATGTCTGGAGGTTGTAAAGACCTTACTAGACCCACTCCCATAATTTACATTTTAAGATTACAGGATTAGCCAGAAGGTTTTTTTTTTTCCCAGAAACTGTCCTCAAGCAGGATACATTATTGTTATATAATCCTAAAGAATGTAGAAGGAAAAAAAGTTTGTCCTTTCCTCCTCCTTGAGAATTCCAGACCCCTCTCTCCGTGGGGACCCCTGGACTTCTTATCAACCTGCCTAGGAATTGACTCTCTCAGCACCTCCAGTAAAGAAATCAGTGTTCCCTGTGCTACCTGCCACTTTTTGTAGCACCATGGGACTGAGTCTGGTGTTTGGTGGAAAATAATAATTAACATTTATGGAGTACATGCTATTTGCCAGATAAACTTTAAATATTTCACGTGTGTTACTTCATTTAATCCTTAAACCCAACCTGCGAGGGTGATATCCTTATAACCCTGTTTTCTGAATGAAGTAAACCAAGGAGCAGAGGGGAATTTGCCCATAGTCACATACTTGGTATGGGACAGGGATAGCATTTGAGCTTTGCAGCTTGTCCTGAGAGCCCACGCTGTACCCAGCTCAGGTTGTCTTAGACGTGGTGACCTAGAATGCTAGTAACACACCCTCTGTTTCGTCAGAGCCATGGTGCTGGTGTCGGGAGGAAGTGGGTTAGTGAAGCCCATCTAAGGTTCTGAGTGGACAGATGCGCTTGAACAGCTGCCGGCAGTGAGGGAAGAAGATTTCTGGTGTCCAGGTGGGAGGCCGGAGAGAGGAATGCTCAAGGACATGCAGTCTGGTCAGTCTGACCAGGCTTCTTGGTTATTTTACATAGATTTGGGGTGTTTGTTACCGTATCTATAAAATAGTCATACGTATCTACTTCATAAGTTAGTTGTAAGAATTGAATGAAAGAATATAAGTAAAGTCCTTGTCACATAGTAAGTACTCAATGAAGAGTTGTTCTAATTATTGCTATTATTGTTATTGTCAAATAGACGAGGGGTTCAAATTTGGAACTCAATTAGTTAAATTTGGGATTGATTTGGAATTTGACCCAATTAGGCTAAATCCTAATTAACCACTGATTCATCCCCCAAATCCATTCCATTATGTATATTGTGTGTGTGTGTGTGTGTGTGTGTGTGTATACACTTATGTATTTTTTTCACATCTTCTTTGTCCATTCACTCATTGGTGGACACAGGCTGTTTCCATCTTGGCTATTGTGGCTGCAATAAAGCTCTCCATGCCCACACCGCCTCTGTTTTACAGTTGACTGAAGTGTTTCCGTGCAGCTGGTTTTTCTGACCTATGTTCACTGTTCATATACCAGGTAGATAAATAAGGATGCCACAAAGGAGGTTGTAAAAACAAAATACTGAGTAAACATGGGAATGCAGAGCTCTCTTCTTGAGAAATACAATTTCCGCTTTGGTTCTCTCCGTCTCTGGCCTGCTCCTCAGTTCTGTTGAATTCTGGCTGGAGGCTTTCTTCCTTGGTTTCAGGTTAATCAGTGTCCAAATAACCTATGCATTGGAGAAGCCTTCGGTGAGGAACTTGAACCTGTGAAGCTGCTCAGCCATGTCTGACTCTTTGCAATCCCATGGACTGTAGCCTACCAGGCTCCTCCATCCATGGAATTTTCCAGGCAAGAGTACTGGAGTGAGTTGCCATTTCCCTCTCCAGGGGATCTGCCCCACCCAAGGATCAAACCCGGGTCTCCCACATTTACAGGCAGACGCTTTACCGTCTGAGCCACCAGGGAAGCCCAGTGAGGGACTTACTGCCATTCATTTTGATGTTAAATAAGGGCAGAAGAGTTTTGAATTTACACCCAACCTACCATAGCCTTTGGAATGGCTCTTTAATTGACCATTAAGTATGTGCATGGAAATATAAACCCTCTTTAGTGAGTTGGAAAACATGCTACCAAACAATGCTGGCTTTTCCCAGTCACCAAGGGAATAAGCACATTTTGAGTGGTTCAAAATCTTTACTAAATCCTTCCCTCTGCAGGAGATCCTATTACCTCAAAGGAGGTGGGACACCCAAAGCTCTTAGCTCAGAACACACATACAGACACAAATCAGATTTCACTTTTTATTTCTTTTCTAATCCATTGATACTATGGAAATTAGAAAAATGAATTCAAGGGAAAAAATTCTGATTTCTTGAATTTTGTGTTTACATCCTGATGAAATGAATGTGTTGGGAAGTGAACACGTTTTGAATCAATGGGCCATAAAGACTCTCTTGCTGCTGTCACTTGGCAGTAGGGTTTGGTGAGAGTGTGTGAATATATTTTAAATAGTGTGGTGAGAACCATCCCAAGGGGGGAAACAGAATGAAATGCAAAGCCCTAGCCTTTCGATTTGTGTCTACCGAGGGTCTCTGTGATAATGTGGCAAGGTTCCAGGCTTTAAGCTCTTGGCCATTGCAATTGGATTCTAAAAGAGTCCAAGCCATAAATTCTGGTTACAATTAGAGCTAGCGAAAAGAAAAATACCCTAGGAGTTATTAATATGTAAATCTAGTAATTCGAAAAATTGAATGATCTCAG
Source organism: Cervus elaphus (assembly GCF_910594005.1). NCBI lineage: Eukaryota > Metazoa > Chordata > Mammalia > Artiodactyla > Cervidae > Cervus > Cervus elaphus. Next base: position 19,200,429 of record NC_057847.1, on the reverse strand, counting down.
GTTAGGGTTTCTGAATTTATGCAATCTAATTTTGACCAAAATGACATCACACTTCAGTAGTTCCGCATAAATTGACAGCAAATTGCATAATGTTTCTTTAAAATTTCTTTCAGAAAGAGTGCTTACAGAGAGCATAAGACAGGAACCCACATGTGACTACAATGCATCTCGCCCATGACCCACATAGCCTGAACTCATTCCCACGGTAGCCAGTATCATATGTTTTTGTAGGGAAAAAATAATAACAAAGGAAATGTTGTCTTCACAGATGGGGCAGAATGATCCCTTTAGATATGTTCTCTTCTATTTTTGTCAAACTTAGGATATTCTCTCTCTCTCAATACTAGTATAAGCAGAATAACCAGCTTTTCTTATCTCTGTCAGTAGTCCTGCTGTTGAGAGGGATAGTGTTGATAGTTGGAAATGTTTCTTAGAAATGCTCAGCGGCCAAGCCTTAGACACAGCTGGAATCAATCGTGAAATGGGATACATGGCTAATCAGCTTACAGTATGGACATGAGATCTGACCACTGTTGCTCTGCTTACAAGCGCTTAAAACAATCTCAAGTAACCTGAAATAATCAATTTGTTTTGAAACCTCGTCACACAGTTCTTTTGCTTGACTGAAATAATTTGGGATAGTTAGCAGGCTGCATTAATCAATTCATATCCTCTTAGTACCATAAATATTGAGAGGCAATCCATATTCTTTTCTCATGCTGAAACCTGTTTGAATCAAATATTCATTCATACCCAGATTTATCAGGTCCAGTTACCTGTTTTTGACAGTCACATGAAAGCAAATTTGTGAAGAAGAGCATGGCTTTCTCAAAGTTAAGAATTGTTTCAGTATATTTTGCTTTACCTTAATGATCTTTTGTGGATGTGCCATGTACATAAATGTAATTGCTTTTATGCAGCTTTTTATATTATTACAGTCTAGGTAAAGAAGGGTGCCTCTTGATTTTTAAAAACCTCACTAGTTTAAAGCTCCAAGAGTGTCATCTGATTTGAATATTCAAGATTTGGCAAACAAGTTCCTGAGTCAATTTAGGAAAAAAGCATTGACCCGTAGTAAGAAAACTTGTGTTTGAATCTTAGCTTTGTCACCATCAGTTGGCTGATTAGGAGCAAGTAATTCAAATTCTGAGCCTCATTTTCTTTTGACACTTGAGGTTGGTAATCCCTACCATATCTAGATTCATTTCTTCTTTCATCTATCTGATATTTATTGAACTCTTATTACATGTTAGGCCCTTAGTGGATTCTAGTGATTTAAAAAGCTTAGTACCTATAATCCAGGGACTCATATTGTAAAAAAATTATCAGGGCACTATTATGAAGAGTATCATAATTGAGATAGGACCAAAATACCAGGAAACTGAAAGCAGAGGTGAATTTATCTCTTTGCTGTGTGGGGAGGCTTCAAAAAAGAGGTAACATTTAATGTATCTCAAAGCACCAAGAGGAGGATGAATAAGCATGGAAATATGAAAGGGCATGGCTTATTGAGAGAATTGTGAAAACACTGTGTGATTGTTATAGCATGTGGGTGATGGGTGATAGAGTGAGGGGAAACAGACATCCCTTTACCACAGAAGTCTAACAATCATATCCATTGTGTCCCACATCACTTTTAGGCTTATCTGTCCTTTCAAAGAAATCCAGTAGGTTTTTCAAGAATTTTTTCTTCCTTTAAAAATATGTTCCCACTTTTCATATATGTGTGTGAGTTCTCAAGTGTTCAGTTGTGCTTCTTTCTATTATGGATTCAACCAGACTTTCAGATGTGGGGAGAAGACTCACCAATTTTTTTTACCAGAGTTTTCCTTGGAAACTATCTTAGGTTTGGGAGTTGTACTGGCCATTTATCATTTTTTCTAACACGGTGTTCTAAACTGCAAGGATACATAGATTGTCCAACGATTCTACAGTTTCATTATCTACTCATAATGTTCTTAGGTGGATGCCTTTCAGTCTCATTCTGTGAACATTCAGGTGGCAAAAAATTATTCATAGCTGTGTGACCCAAGGCAATTCTGTGTAGATGAAAAATTTTATCTAGGTCCTAAAGGATAAACAGAAAGTAAATGGGCGTTCCAGACAGAGGAAACCTCATAAATGGGTACAGAGGCAAACAAAACACACACACACACACACAATCAGAGCAGAGAGCAGGAAGGGGGATAGAGTAAATATAGCCATTGAATGAGAAATCGGTATGGTCTACTTGAATTTGAGCTTTATTCAATAGGTAGTTTGGGGTAAGCAAAGATATTACATCATAGACATAGGACCAGAATTAATCTCTAGGGAAATAAATCATAAATCTGACCATAGACGGAATACTGGGGATAGGGAATCCAGCTAGTGAATATTTTAACATGGTAAGAAGGAAGGCTTGAATTGTGATTGCAGTGTTGAAAACAAAGAGAAAGAAACAAATCAGAGATAAATTCCGGAAGTGGAGTCAATTGCCAAGTAACCAGCAGTGGAAAGAGGGGGCGACTAAAATGATTCCAAGCTTCGGAACTGAAGTGATGCTAGTTCCATTAGTAGATAGAAACAACACAGAAGGAGGAGGAATAGAATGTCTCAGGGAGAATATGACAAATTGATCAGCTACACATTTGTCATATAAGTAGAGATCACAGATTACCTATAAAATTAGACATGTGGGTTGGAGGGAATAAAACCTTTGCAATTCTCTGATATTGTGTCTGCTACTGTTCTGGTTTTGGACTATAATTGATTAAAATGAAAGGTGAATTATGATTGCAAACCTATCCCCCCCAGTTTACTAAGAATTTAGTACAATATTGTCTTCATCACATAGCCCTGTCACCCGTGCAGGCTCTTCCCACTCACACGTGTTTCCTCACCTGGGTCTCTAACTCAGCAGTCTCAGATCCTCAGCAAATAGAGAACCTCTGTCTCTCCCCGTTACCACTATATGACAGCTGGAAAAGCTTCTGAACCCAGAGAGCTTCTTTGTCTTTCTGAACTCTGATAATTCATCTTTTGCCGGCTGACAATAATTCTGTCTTCATTTCACAGACCCAAACTCATACGGTTTTGCAGCACTTCAGATAACGTGCTGGCAAGCCGGAAAGGAGGGGAGGTGCTCCTTCAGGCTTCCTGGTTTCGCCGAGAGCTGCCAGGTCAACATCTGCACCACAGCTAAGCAGGGACAGACGTGCCCACTCCCTCAGGGACAGCCTCATCCCGCAATGTCAAAGGCATTTACACTTGTGAGACAGAGAGATGCTTTATGACTAAAAGTTTCCCACCATGCGTACTCCAGAATACAGAAATGAAATTCTGAAAACAATTCATGTCCGATTGTTAAACTTTAATGATGTGAACATTTAGAAATAAACTCAGTCTTATTATTAAGTGTCCAAGGACACTTTCTAGAAGAACATTAGTGTGCTTGACTTGAAGATGTCTATACTACTGATTATGCAAAATTCAAAATTGGATACTGTGTCCTATAATAAGCCTTACGTATTTTAAACCTCTGTATTAAAACTGAAAAAGGAAAAGTGAAATACTGTTAAGGAAAAATTTCACTAATTTGGATAACATAACATATATCTTGTATTTTATTGATTTTCATATCCTTTATTTTACATATTACTATAATTAATTTGTTGATTGTTTCTATACACGTGGCCTTAAATCACCTGCTTAAGTAACATATAAGTTTGATATTAAAGACATTGGAAACTTTCTTCAACCTATCCATTTCCTTCTCTGCTTCAAGGATAGCTAGTATTAATTTTTAAAATATAATTTGAAACTCTTGAAGAATCTGGTGACCTGAATTTTAGTTGCAATTCTGAAACTATTTGTATAATCTTTGCCAGCTTAATTTTCTCTGAATCTCAGATTCCTCATTTATAAAGGGCAAAGGTTATTAAGCTTAACTCTCCCCATTTTTGAAATTTTATTGCTAAAAATTCTATTGGTGATCAGATGGAAATAGTAAACATATAATGATATAATAAAATAAAGCTTAATTACATATAAAATTTTATTTTTCTCCATTAAAGTTATATTATTTTTTGGTTTAAAATATAAATTGAAAAAACCTGTCAAGTTGGAAATGAAAATATTTTAATCTTGAAAATACCAGACATCTCCATATAGTTTATATTTTTTCTCTTTCTGGACATTTCTACCCACAGGGATTGTATACACTGCACATGTTTCCTTCACTGTGCCATGTGCTCAATTATGTCCGACTCTTTGCAACCCCAAGCAAGCCCACTAGTCTCCTCTGTCCATGAAATTTTCCAGGCAAGAATACTAGAGTAGGTTGCCATTTCCTCCTCTAGGGGATCTTCTTGTCCCAGGGATCAGTCCCAATATCTCCTGTGTCTTTTTCATTGCAGTCAGATTCTTTACCCTCTGAGCCATCAGGGAAACCCCATTTCCTTCACTAGTTGAACTATAATTCTGTTGAAGGAAACTCATGTGCATTTAGTGTATTCATTTATTCTTTGTTGATTTTATTGTCATAAGCATGTTTAAAGTATTAAGGAGTAAACAGGAGCAAAACAGCAGCTCTTTAAACCCACAAGACACTGAGAGAAGTTAGGAGAAACTCAGTTACTTATTCAATAGCAGATTTATGTCCCACCATATTGGAATAGGTCACCATTTTGCTCCATTCTCCCCAAGCCCCTCTACAATTAAGTCTATCGTGTAGTCTAACATCTTGAAAAATTCACCTATCTTAAGGACTGGGGTCATATAATGAAGTCTGTAAAAGCCAAAACTTAGAACATGGAACTGTTATGTCATAAACATTTTTATAACATAAATCAGAGGTCGCTGAATTATAGAGACACTGAAAATATATTTTTGAAAACGTTTTCTAGTGCATAAAGGCCTATAGTAACTTAATTTTCTTTTTTTCTGTGTAAGGTATAATTTACAAATACTGTAGTAAATTCCACAATTTTTAGTGAGTTTTGATAAGCTTATACAGTTGTATAACCATCACTAAAATTGAGATATAGAATAGTTCCATCACTCTGATCCCCAATTTCTTCATGTTCATTTCAGTTCAGTTGCTCAGTCATGTATGGCTGTTTGTGACCCCATGGACTGCAGCACTCCAAGCCTCCCTGTCCATCATCAACTCCCAGAGCTTGCTCAAAATTCATATCCATCAAGTTGGTGATGCCATCCAACCATATCATCCTTTGTCATCCCCTTCTCCTCCCACCTTCAATCTCTCCCAGCATCAGGGTCTTTTCAAATGAGTCAGCTCTTCACATCAGGTGGCCAAAGTTTTGGAGCTTCAGCTTCAGCATCAGTCCTTCCAGTGAATATTCAGGACTGATCTCCTTTAGGATGAACTGGTTGGGTCTCCTTGCAGTCCAAGGGACTCTCAAGAGCCTTCTCCAACACCACAGTTCAAAAGCATCAATTCTTTGGGGCTCAGCTTTCTCTATAGTCCAACTCTTACATCCATACATGACAACATGAAAAGCCACAGCTTTGACTAGATGGACCTTTGTTGGCAAAGTAATAGCTCTGCTTTTTAATATGCTATCTAGGCTGGTCATAACTTTTCTTCAAAGGAGCATACATCTTTTAATTTCATGGCTGCAGTCATCATCTGCAGTGATTTTGGAACCCCCCAAAATAGTCTCTCACTGTTTCCAGTGTTTCCCCATCTATTTGCCATGAAGTGATGGGACTGGATGCCATGATCTAAGTTTTCTGAATCTTGAGTTTTAAGCCAACTTTTTCTCCTCTTTCACTTTCATCAAGAAGTTCTTTAGTTCTTCATTTTGTGCCATAAGGGTGGTATCATCTGCGTGTCTGAGGTTATTGATATTTCTCCCAGCAATCTTGATTCTAGCTTGAGCTAGCCCAGCATTTCTCATGATGTACCTGCATATAAGTTAAATAAGCAGGGTGACAATATACAGCCTTGACATACTCGTTTTCCTATTTGGAACCAGCCTGTTGTTCCATGTCCAGTTCTAACTGTTGCTTCCTGACCTGCATACAGATTTCTCAGGAGGCAGGTCAGGTGGTGTGGTATTCCCATCTCTTGAAGAATTTTCCAGTTTGTTGTGATCCACACAGTCAAAGGCTTTGGTGTAGTCAATAAAGCAGAAGTAGATGTTGTTCTTGAATTCTCTTGCTTTTTCAATGATCCAGTGGATGTTGGCAATTTGATGTCTAGTTCCTCTGCCTTTTCTAAATCCAGGTTGAATTGGTGGAAGTTCATGGTTCACATACTTTCCCCTGCATAGTGCATTTAATGTTCTCCATGTTATTGCATTTATACCTTCCTTCTTGCTGCTGAGTAGTATTTCATCACATAGAGGTAACCTCCTTTCTGTGCATTTATAATGATTCTAGTTTTGCTGATTACTAATAAAGTCAATGTAAGCATTTGATCCAGGTTTTTGTGTGATCATAGGTTTTTATTTCACTTGTTGAATGTCTAAGAGTGGATGGTATGGTAGGTTAACATAGCTATATCATTTTGAGTTTCCACCACCAATCTATGAGATTTCCACTTATTTTGCATCATTGCCAGCAACTGGTGTTGTCATTTCTTTTAAGCCATTCTAATAGGTATGTAATGATATATTATTGTGGTTTTAATTTGCCTTTGCCTAGTGTGTAGTAGTGTTGAGTAACTTAGGTCTTTATTCGCCACTTGTGTATTTTTTTTTTTTTTTTTTTTTGGTGAAATTATCTGCTCAAATCTTTTATATCTGGTGTGAGACACAGAATGAGATTTGTTTATGGTAAAGGAATATCCAATTTTTTCAGCACTTTGTTGAAAAGACCCTCTTCTCTGCTGATGTTTTGCAACTTTGTGAAAAATAAGTTGATCATGTAAATGGAAGTCCCCTTCTGGATACTTTATTCAACTCCATAGGCCTCAGTGTCTCTCCACAACACCACATTGTTGTGATTTCTGTAGCTTCATGGTAGGTCCGGAAAAAAGTAGTATGAGGACATTGTCTTTGTTTTTCTTCAAACTAGTTTTGACTCTTCTAATTCCTTTATATTTTCATATAAACTTGGAATCAGCTTGTTGATTTCCTAAAAAAAGTGCTGGGATGTTGATTGGAAGTGTTCTTAATCTACAAATCAGTTTTTAAGAATAGTTTTATTGAAATATACATACCACACCATTTGCCCATTTGAAGTATCAATTCAGTATGTTCAGAATTAGATGACCATCACCATAATACATTTTAGAACTTTTTATACCCTGCAAAGAAATTTGACACCCTTTAGTCAACACTCCCACTCCCTAACTCTATGTAACCACTAACCTGCCTTCTATAGATTTTCCTCTTCTAGAGATTTCCTATGAGGAGAGTAATATAACAGATGGTCCATTGTTAGGGATTTCTCTCACTCAGCGTGTTTTCAAGATTCATCTGTGGTGTGTGTGTGTGCTCAGTTGTGTCTGACTCTTTGCAGCCTCGCAGGCTGTAGCCTGCCAGGCTCCTTCCATGGGGTTTTTCCCAGCAAGAATACTAGAATCGGTTGCCTTTCCTTTTTCAGGGGATCTTTTCAGCTCAGGGATTGAACTCTAGTCTCTTGTGTATCCTTCATTGGCAGGCAGATTCTTTACCACCGCACTACCTGGGTGTTGCTTAGCATGTTTTCAGTGTTCATCTGTGTTGTAGAATGCATCAATACTTCATTTTGTTATTGCCAAAAGATTTGACTTTAAGGACATACCATGTTTTATTCATTTATTCACCAATTGATAGATGTTGGGTTGCTTCCACTTTTCAGTTGTTATGAATAGAGTTTCTGTGAATATCACGTACAAGTTTTGTGTCGATATGTATTTTTGTTTCTCTTGGGTATATACCAAAGAGTGGAATTGCTTGGTCATTTGATAACTGTACTTACCCTTTTGAGAAATCACAAGATTGTTTCCCAAAGCAGCTGCCTCATTTTACAATCCTATCTGTGTTTGAGGTTCCAATTTTCTCCACATTCTCATCAACACTCATTTTTTTCCACTTATTGATTTTAGCTAGTCTAGGAGTTATAAAATTATATCTTGTTGTGGTGTTGATTTGTATTTACTTGATAGCTAATGAGGCTGAACACCTTTCCATGTGTTTATTGGCCATCTGCATATTTTCTTTGGAGAAGTGTCTATTTAGATTCTTTTCCCATTTTTTACATTGGGTCATTTTTCTTTTTATCATATAATTGTAATAGTTCTTTATATATTCTGGATACAAGCCTCTTGTCACATGAATGATTTGAAGAACTTTCTCCTATTTTGGGTGTTGGGTTGTCTTTTAATTTTATTCTTGGTGTTTTTTGAAACACAAAATTTTAAAATTTTGATGATGTCCAATTTACCTTTTTGTTGTTGCTTATCCTTTTTGTTTCATATCTAAGAAAGCTGATATGAAACAACTCTCTGATATGAAAGTTTTGCATAACTCAAGGTCATAAACATGCATATCTATAAGTTTCATTGTTTTAGCTCTTACATTTAGGTCTTTGATACATTTTGAGCAAATATTTGTAGATAGTATGATGTTAAGATCAGATTTCCTTTTTTGAGGGGGTATATAATTGTCCCAGCGCTATTTGTTCTCCATTAAACTATTTTGAAACACTTGCTGAAAATCAGTTGATCATAAATATAAAGGCTTGTTTCTGGACTCTAAACTTTATTCCATTTATCCATAAGTCTTTATGCCAGTTTTGATCCTTTATCCTTATGCCAGTTTTGATTACTTTAGTAGTATTTTGATTACATAGTATTGATTACTTTAGCTTTGTAGTATGTTTTAAAATTGGGAAATATGCATCCTCCAATTTTGATCTTTTCCACAATTGTTTTGCCTATTCTGGTCCCTTCAATTTTAGACCAGAGGGATTTTAGAATTAACTTGTCAATTTCTGCAAAAAACATAATTTGGCATTTTCATAAGGACTGCATTATTATAGATTAATTTGGGGAGTATTGCCATCTTAACATTATTGCCTTCTGATTCACAATAATAGAATATCTTTTTATTTATTTAAATCTTCTTTAATTTCCTTCAACAATGTTTTGTAGTTTTCAGAGTATAATTTTCATTCCCTGTGTTAAATTTATATTTAAATATTTTATTTTCTTTGATGTGCATGTAAATGAAATTGTTTTCTTAGCTTCATTTTTAGACTGTTCATTGACAGCATATAGAAATGCAGTTGATTTCTGTTTATGGGTCTTATATTCTGCAATTTTACTGAGCCTATTTAGTAGCTCTAATAGTTGTCTGTTATGTATATATGTGTTGTGTGTGTGTGTTCATTAGGATTCTCTATCTAAAAGATAATATTATCTCCAAGAAGAGATAGTTTCACTTCTTTCTCTTAAATTTAGACAACTTTTATTTTTCTTTCTTGCATAGCTTCCCTGGCTAACACCTCAAGCATAATACTGAATAGAAGTTGTAACATCTGCCATCCATGTCTTGTTCCTGATTTTAGGGGTAAGAATTCAGTCTTTCACTATTACATATGATATTAACTGTAGGTTTTATTTATTTTTTGTAGATGCTCTTTATGAGGTTGAGGTAATTTCCTTCTATACTTATGTATGTAGTGTTTTTTTTATCATGGAAACGGTGTTGAATTTTATCAAGTGCAATTTTGCCTCTTTTGAGATAATCAAGTGTGTTTTTTTACCTTTATTCTATTGATATACCATATTACATTAATTGATTTTTGAATATAGAAACAGCCCTGCATTCCCTAGATAGATTTCATTATATATATATATATAGATTTCATTATATATATATATTTGCCAGTATTTTGTTGAGGGTTTTTTGTCTATAATGATAAGAGATGAAGTGAAGTGAAAGTCACTTAGTCGTGTCTGACTCTTTGCGACCCTATGGACTATACAGTCCATGGAATTCTCTAGGCCAAACTACTAGAGTGGGTAGCCTTTCCCTTCTCCAAGGGATCTTCCCAACACAGGGATTGAACCCAGGTCTCCCACATTGCAGGTGGATTCTTTGACAATGATCTGTAATTTTCATTCCTTATGATGTCTTTGTCTGGTTTTGTTATCAAGGTAATGCTGAACACATTAAATGAGTTGCAAAGTGTTCTCTCCTCTTTTATTTTTTGGGACAGTTTGTGAAGAATTTGTTAAAATTTTTTAAATGTTTAGTATAATTTACTGGTGAAGCTGTTTGGGTCTGGAGTTTTCATTGTATATAGTTTTAAAAGTCCTAATTAAATCTCTTATTATGAATCTATTTAGATTCTGTTTCTTCTTGAGTCACTTTTTATAATTTTTATGCTTTAAATAGTTTTTCCCATTTCATCTAAATGGTTTAATTTATCATACAGTTGCCTTTAGTATTCCCTTTAAAACTTGATTTCTATAAAATCAGTGGTAATGTCCTTTCTTTCATTCTCAATTTTAATAATTTGAATTTTCTCTCTTTTTTTCCCCTAATCGGTTGGGCTAGAGTTTTATCAATTTTATTGATCTTTTCAAGGAACTTAGTTTGGGTTTTATTGAGTTTCTCCATTGTTTTTATATTTTCTACTTCATTAATTTCCACTCTAATTGTTATCATTTCCTTTCTTCCGATCTGGATTTAAATTCCTTCTATTTCCAATATCTTAACATGGAATATTATATTCTTGACTTGAGATCGTTCTTCTTTTTTGATGTTTGTACTATAGATTTCCCTCTAAGCACCTTTTAAGTTAAACCTCATAAGTTTTTGTATGCTATATGTTCATTTACATTCATCTCAAAGTATTTTCTAATTGCACTTATCATGTATTCTTTGACCTATTGGTTATTTTGCACTGTGTTATTTAATTTAAGCCTATTTGTAGATTTCTGTAGATGAGCTTTGAGAGAATTGATGCCTTAAGTATCTTGAGCTTTACAATCCATTAAAATGGTAATTCTTTCAATTTATTTATGTCTCCTTTGATTTCTTCCATCAGTGTTTTGTAGTTTTCAATGGACAGGTCTAATGTATATTTTGTAAGATTTGTGTAAAAGTATTTTGTATTTTTGGAGCTATTGTAAATTGTTTTGTTATTTAAATTTTTAATTATTCATAGCTAGTATAAAAACCTGTGATTTATTTTCAGATATTTAGCCTATATCCTGCAACTTTGCTAAATCTGCATAATCATTGTAGTGACTTTTTAATAGATGCTGTAGAATTCTTTATGAAGACAATCATGTGATCTGGAAAGAGACTGCTTTATTTCTTCCTTTCAATTATGGGCACCTTTTCTTACCTTTTTTTGCGCTCGCTAAGGTTACCAGTATTGTCATTGTTCAGTCACTCAGTCAGGTCTGACTCTTTGTGACCCCGCGGACTGCAACATGCCAGGCTTCCCTGTCTATCACCATCTCCCGAAGCTTTCTCAAACTCATGTCCATCAGGTCGGTGATTCCATCCAACTGTCTCATCCTCTGTCATCCCTTTCTCCTCCTGCCTTCAGTCTTTCCCAGCATCAGGGACTTTTCTAATGAGTCAGCTCTTTGTATCAGGTGGCCAAAATATTGGAGCTCCAGATTCAGCATCAGTCATTCCAATGAATATTCAGGACTGATTTCCTGTAGGATTGACTGGTTTGATCTCCTTGAAGTCCATAGGACTGTCAAGAGTCTTCTCCAACACCACACTTCAAAAGCATCAATTCTTCATCATTCAGCCTTCTTTATGGTCCAACTCTCACAACCACACATGACTATTAGAAAAACCATAGCTGTAATTACATGGACTTTTGTCAGTAAAGAAATGTCTCTGGTTTTTAATTGTTGTCTATGTCTGTCATAGTTTTCTTCTAAGGAGCAAGCATCTTTTAATTTCGTGGCTTCAGTCACCATCTGCAGTGATTTTGGAGCTCAAGAAAATAAAGTCTGTCACTGTTTCCATTGTTTCCCCACCTATTTGCCATGAAGTGATGGGGCTGAATGTCATGATCTTAGTTCTCTGAATGTTGAGTTTTAAGCCAGCTTTTTCACTCTCCTCTTTCACCTTCATTAAGAGGCTCTTTAGTTCCTCTTCACTTTCTACCATAAGGGTGGTGTCATCCGCATATCTGAAGTTACTGATATTTCTCCTGGCAACCTTGATTCCAGCTTGTGCTTCATCCAGCCTGACATTTTGCATGATGTACTCTGCGTAGAAGTTAAATAAGCAGGGCAACAATATAAAGCCTTGATGTACTCCTTTCCCTATTTGGAACTAGTCTGTTGTTCCATGTACAGTTCTAACTGTTTTTCTTGACCTGCATACAGATTTCTCAGGAGGTAGGTAAGGTGGTCTGGTATTCTCACCTCTTTAAGAATTTTCCACAGTTTTTTGTGATCCACACAGTCAAAGATTTTAGTGTAGTCAATGAAGCAGAAGTAGATGTTTTTCTGGAATTCTCTTGTTTTTTCTATGATCCACCGGATGTTGGCAATTTAATCTCTGGTGCCTCTATCTTTTCTAAAACCAGCTTGAATGTCTGGAAGTTCTTGGTTCATTAACTGTTGAAACCTAGCTTGGAGAATTTTGAGCATTACTTTGCTAGAGTGTGAGGTGAATACAGTTGTGCAGTAGTTTGAACATTCTTTTGGCATTACCTTCTTTAGGATTGGCATGAAAACTGACCTTTTCCAGTTCTGTGGCCACTGCTGAGTTTTCCAAATTTGCTGGCATATTGGGTGCAGCACTGTCACAGCATCATCTTTTAGGATTTGAAATAGCTCACCTGGAATTCCATCACCTCCACTAGCTTTGCTGCAGTGATGCTTCCTAAGGCCCATTTAACTTGGCATTCCAGGATGTCTGACTCTAGGTGAGTGATCACACCTTCATGGTTATCTGGGACATTAAAATCTTTTTTGTATAGTTCTTCGGTGTATTCCTGCCACCTCTTCTTAACATCTTCTGCTTCTGTTAGGTCTGTATATTTCTGTCCTTTATTGAGCCCATCTTTGCATGAAATGTTCCCTTGGTATCTCTAATTTTCTTGAAGAGATCTCTAGTTTTTCCCATTCTGTTATTTTCCTCTATTTCTTTGCATTGATCACTTAGGAAGGCTTTATTTTCTCTCCTTGCTGTTCTTTGGAACTCTGCATTTAGATGGTGTATCTTTCCTTTTCTTTTTGGCCTTTCTCTTCTCTTCTTTTCTCAGCTATTTGTAAGGCCTCCTCAGATAACCATTTTGCCTTTTTGCATTTCTTTTTCTTGGGGATGGTTTTGATCCCTGCCTTTTATAAAAGGTTATGAACCTCCATGCATAGTTCTTCAGGCACTCTATCAGCTCTAATCCCTTGACTCTATTTGTTCTGTATCTTAGGGGGAAAACTCTTTCTCTCACTAGGTATAATATTGATTATACTTTTTTCCCTAGATATTCTTTATCACATTGATGATTCTACCGTTCATTCGTATTTTGTGAAGAATTTATATCATGAACAGATGTTGAATTTTGTGAATGACTTTTTCTATGTCTCTTGAGATGATTATATGATTTTCATCTTTAGTCTGTAGATATAGTGAATTTTGTTAATTGATTTTTGAACCAATCTTGCATTTTTTGATAATGCTTCCCTTGGTCAAGATATATTCTCTCTTTTACATATTGTTGCATTAGATTTAGTATTATTTTTAAAGTTTTTGTGTCTATATTTATAAAATATCTGTACTTTTCTTGTAGTGTCTTTTTCAGTTTGAATGTCACGGGGATGTTAACCTCATAGAATAAGTTTAAATTTTCTGGAAGAATTTGCTTAGAATTGGTATAAAATTTTTGTTGGAATTCAACAGTGGACTCATCTAACCCTAAAGTTTTCTTTGTGGTGAGATTTTTAAAGTATAAGATCATTTCATTAAAAAATATATATGTGTATATATAGCTATTCAGGTTAGCATTTCTTCAGTGATTTTTAATTGTGTCTATAAAGGGGTTTATCCAGTTTATTTAGATTCTCAATTTTATTGACTTAAAATTTTCATTATCTACATAATCCTTTTAATAACCTAGAATCTGTAGAGGTGCTCCTTTGCTTAGTCCTATTGTTGGTAATGTATGTCTTCTCTACGTTTTTTTTTCCATGACAGTCTAGCTAGAGGTTAATCATTTTGACAGATCTTGTGGAAGAATTATCTTTGGGGGTCATAGAAAAGCATGCTTTAGGTATTGGAGAGAAAAGAGAATGGCCTTGCTGCAAATTTGCATGCTTTCATGCTTAGGATATTAATGATATATGAGGGGAGTGCCCTGAAAGAAGAGCTTCTGCTCACATTACTATGTCTGGAGTCAGTTATTTTTGCTTTTTAATGTGGAGGAAAAATACATCACTGTATAATCAAAAGGCAAAGAGGATTCTATCTTCCTTTAAAAACAATAGCAATGTCACCATAATATAATCTCCTTGAGAAGGTGATTTGTTGTAAACAGCAATTAAACACAAACTACCTATGGCCTTCTATAAATCTAATTGCTAATAATAACTCCAAGGGGGAAACGTTGATTGTGTTATTTCAGAACTCCTCAGATTCAAATGTATTCCTTTTATTCAGGGAACCATGGTGTCTTGATAACTGTCAATTCTCTAAAAATATTATCATACAAAGGGCTTCCCTGGTGGCTCAGAGGTTAAAGCTCTGCCTGCAATGTGGGAGACCTGGGTTTGACCCCTGGGTTGGGAAGATCCCCTGGAGAAGGAAATGGCAACCCAGTCCAGTATTCTTGCCTGGAGAACCCCATGGACAGAGGAGCCTGGTGGGCCACAGTCCATGGGGTCACAAAAAGTCAGGCTCAACTGAGCGACTTCACCTTCACTTTCTTTCATTATCATACAAAGTACTTACCATACTGGAGATTAGGAAACATAACTGTAATTTAAAATAGGAAAATTTACAATTAAACTATAACAACAGAAGACATATTAGAATCATACTTGTAAAACACATGCAAATTATTTTAAAATGAGGATGAATAGAGTCCCTTTTCTCTAGGGAGGGTATGGAATCTGTAGCTTCTTCTTTGCTCAGTCCCTCATTAAAGGAGGTATGTTTGCTGGCTTGTCTAGAAGGCTAATTGTTTGACCTGATGAGCAAGCAGGCATAGAACCAGCTTCTCTAGAGCAGTCCTGGGAACAGAGAGTTTGTATAGAAGCTGAGAATAGTAAAAGCAAGCATTTCTAAGCATCTGAGTGCTTCTCACCCCAGTCAGGTGGTATTGTGCATCCTCTGGGGCTCTGAAGCTTGTTATTGCACTAGAATTGCCTACTCTGTCCCCAGCTCCAAGGAGCTGCTTATTCAGAGATGAATTCTTATGTTCTTAGACTGTAGCTTTTGCTCTTGGCGTCCTTTCATCAGTCACTACCCACCTTGTGACAGATAGATATTGACACAGAAAACATACTCATATATTTGTGAACTGACCAGTGGTGAAGAAGGTTTCTTAAAAATGGAATCACAGAGTACTGTAGAGATTGCAGCTGAGGTTGGATAGACCTGTCTTTTTGGAGGAGGCAATGGAAGTCCACTCCAGTACTCTTGCCTGGAAAATCCCATGGACGGAGGAGCCTGGTAGGCTGCAGTCCATTGGGTCTCTAAGAGTCAGACACGACTGAGCTACTTCACTTTCACTTTTCATTTTCATGCATTGGAGAAGGAAATGGCAACCTTATTTTTAGACTTTCATCATGAAAAATTTAAGCACAAAAATGGAAAAATTGATGTAGTAGGCATCCATATACACATCACCTGGTTCATTAGCTGCTAACATTTTGCCACATGTGTTAGTCACTCAATCATGTCCCACTCCAGTGTTCTTGCCTGGAGAATCCCAGGGATGGGGGAGCCTGGTGGGCTGCCATCTATGGGGTAGCATAGAGTTGGACGTGACTGAAGCGACTTAGCAGCAGCAGCAGCATGTCTGACTCTGTGACTCCATGGGCTATAGCCTGCCAGACTCCTCTATCCTTAGAATTCTCCAGGCAAGAATACTGGACTGGGTTGCTATTTCCTTCTCCAGGGGTCTTCCTGACCCAGGGATCAAACCTGTGTCTCATGTCTCCTACATTAGCAGGTGTGTTCTTTACTGTCTGAGTCATCAGCGAACCCCACTGTATGTATATCTCTCTATACTTTTGCTAAGTCATTTAAAAGTGAATTATCGATGTAAGGATATTTCATGCTTAAATACTTCAGTGTGTATACTCAGAAATTAATGACATATTCCTCCATCATCATACCCCGAGTCAGCATGATTCTGTGAGTCCCAGAGCTCCAAGCTCTGGGAGCCTTGGACTTGGCTTTCATCAGAAGCATATGAGAGAACAAGTAGGAGCAGAGACAGATGTACCGTGAAGTACACACAACTCCAACTTTGGACTTTCTCATTTATGCAGGTTCCTTTTAATACCATTTATATTAAATTTGCCGAAGAAAATTATATTAGCCATAATTCCTTAAGACCATTATTTATTTTCAATCCATCTTCTATTCCCTTACAAATCTCTTCTTCTTCCTCCAAACATAAACACACACACACACACATACACACACACATTCTCTCTCTCTCATATGAAGTAAGATTGGAATGGCTGTAAACATTTTAGAGATTGCATTTTAAAAATTGGATGATTAATCTTGCTTGCAGTCACTGCTGTGCAAAGTGAAGATTTTGCCAGCTCTCCAGAGGTACAAATGACTTCTAGGAATACTGTGACTGTCCACGGGTAGAAATCTTAAAGTAATATGAACTACAGTAAGTATAGGAGGAAAGGAGGGAAAATTTGGGACAAAATGACTGGAGTCACAGATTCCCAGATTTCCAAGATTGCCTTTAATCTAGGAAAAGGCATCCAGTCAGAGTATGTGTAAGTTAAGAAGCTGAGAATTTGAATCTCATGCACAACCCATCAAAATGCAAATTATCTCATCAAGAATTACAGTTAAATACACAGTATATGCACCATATATGGGAATTACACAAAGTAGAATTTATCAGAAAACCTGTTGCTGTGTTATGCCATGAATACTTTTGGGTGAGAAATTGCAGGTTTTATGCATCTAACCATGTCATCTCACATCTTAGAGAATCTCACTCAACTTTACCTAAGGAAATCTGGCAAGGTCAGATTTAGAATGGTGCAAAATTGTGACCAATATTATGAAATGACAAACATAATACACAAATGGAGTACATTTGGCAAAATGTTAATAGTTGTTGAATCCAGGTAATGGGAACATGGATGATTATTGTACTCTTATTGTGTATTTGAAAGTTTTCATAATGAAAAGAAAAAACACCCTATAAAATCTACTTAGGTTATAAGAGAAGAAATTGACACGAACCTATGAGGAAATGGATGTATATGATAGAGGGGGAACTTGATTATACTGCTCAGTATGGAAACAGTGTCAGAATTTATTTCTTGGGGCTCCAAAATCACTGCAGATGGTGATTGCAGCCATGAAATTAAAAGATGCGTACTCCTTGCAAGGAAAGTTATGACCAACCTAGACAGCATATTAAAAAACAGAGACATTACTTTGCCAACAAAGGTCTGTCTAGTCAAGGCTATGGCTTTTCCAGTGGTCATGTATGGATGTGAGAGTTGGACTGTGAAGAAAGCTGAGGGCCAAAGAATTGATGCTTTTGAACTGTGGTGTTGGGGGAGACTCTTGAGAGTCCCTTGGACTGCAAGGAGATCCAACCAGCCCATCCTGAAGGAGATCAGTCCTGGGTGTTCATTGGAAGGACTGATGTTGAAGCTGAAACTCCAATACTTTGGCCACCTCATGTGGAGAGTTGACTCACTGGAAAAGAACATGATGCTGGGAGGGACTGGGGGCAGGAGGAGAAGGGGACGACAGAGGATGAGATGGCTGGATGGCATCACTGACTCGATGGACAAGAGTTTAGTAAACTCCGGGAGTTGGTGATGGGCGGGGAGGCCTGGTGTGCTGTGATTCACGGGGTCGCAAAGAGTCAGACACGACTGAGTGACTGAACTGAACTGAATGGTGAATCATTAATTTTAAAATGCATTTTGGCTTAACTTATCATGTATGATTTAATTTCAGCATAATTTTGTATATTTTTCATAATTGTTAATCAGACCAGTGTTCAAATATAACTGGAATGAAGTATGTTTGTAGAAGCCCAAAAAAGTAAAAGACAGGAGAGTAGCAGAAGCTTCAAAAGGTCAAAACTCTCCTTAGCATGTCATAGTTAAATTTTAAAACTTTGATGTCAAAAATCAATGAACATTTTTCTAGAATATCAATAAAAATTATTTTCCCATCATGCAAAAGCAAGACTAAATTATCTTTTATTCTCTCTAGACATTGCAAAATTATTATCATATGGAAGAATAGCACATACAGCCAAAAATTTCAGGAATATAGAGTTGTGTCAAGTGGTTAATAAAAATATATTATTTTCAGATTTTTGATATGTGTACTATTTGTTAACTTTTTAACTTTGTAATTTGTTGTGACTTTTTTCTCATTTAAAATAATATAGTACCTAGTATTTGTACCTAGCTTTGAATTTATAATTTTGTAATCTTAAAGAGGACTTTAAAATGTACATGCCTCAGGTCTCTGGGTTGGTCACTAGCATCACTCTGAAGTTTATAGTGTTCAGACAGAAAATTTGTGTTTTCTATTCTTCTCAATCTGATTTTTTTTCTGGTAGCAAACTGCAGTGTTAAAAGTAACATTATGTTAGAAACTCAGACATTTTAATATGTTGGTGAAGATATTGAAGCTCAGAAAGAAAGATGGAAACTTGTCCCAACTCAAATATATATATTAATATGTAGTGACAACACAGTGGTTAAGATTCAGGGCTCCTGATTCCCACCCTCTGTTCTTCTCCCCCGGCTAACCAGTTAAAGAAACATGTATGTTAACTATCATGCTCAAAATATGACATTGGTGAGAAGATTCTGAAGTTCATTCCGTTGATTTACTCAGCCACTAATTTATGCAATACATATTCAGTGAGCACTGGATATTCACAGGTGGTCCCTGACCACATGGACCTTGACCTTAAACAGCTCACAAGAGCAGGATTCTAGACTAGTACAAAGAAATGTTGCAAAATAGTCAGTAATTATACACCCTGGCATTCAAGTGGGGAAGGAGTGTATCTTCTATTCCATATTTTTTGTGCCCCCCCCCATTATTCCTCTGGAAAAGTGAGGGGAAGGTTGGTCCTGGCTTCATCAACTACCACAGAAATACTCTCTCCATTCAATCTTATTGCCTCCCATTCCCCATTCTTACTCTTTTTTAAAATTTGTTTTAACTTTTTGGAGTACAGTTGATAAACAATGCTGTATTATTAATGTACAGGTGTACAACAAACTGATTCAGTTATACATCTATTATTTTTCAAATTCTTTTCCCAATTAGGTTGTTATAGAATATTGAGCTAAGTTCCCTGTGCTATACAGTAGGGAGTGAAGAATGTTATACACTTTTTTACTTAGAAATACTTAGGAATCCTCTTCTGAACTTGTCAGGGTTCTCTAGAGAAGCAGAACCAATAGAAGTTATATATGTGTGTGGGTGTGGGTGTGGGTGTGTGTGTGTATCTTCTCTGTATATGTGTGTGCTAAGTCTGTTCAGTCAAGTACAACTCTTTGTGACACTATGGGCCATAGCCCGCCAGGCTTCTTTGTCCATGGGATTCTCCAGGCAAGAATACTGGAGTGGATTGCTGTGCCCTCCTTCAGGGGATCTTCTCAACCCAGGGATCAAATCCATATCTCTTATGTCTCCTGCATTGGCAGGCAGGTTCTTTACCACTAGCGCCACTTGGGAAACCCCCCCCCCCCCCGCATATATGCACCCATGCATGCTAAGTTGTGCCAGACTCTTTGCGAACCAACCCCAAAACCGTAACCCACCGGGTTCCTCTGTCCATGGGATTTTCCAGACAAGAATACTGAAATGGGTTGCCATTGCCTCCTCCAGGGATATTCCCATCCCAGGGATCAAACCCACATCTCCTGTATCTGCATGTAGACTATTTACCACTGAGCTACCTGGGAAGCTCATACAAACATATATATATATGTGTGTGTGTGTATGTTTATGAGAGAGATCAATATTGAGATATGTGTGTATGCATACATATAAATAGGATTTATTGTGAAGAATAGGCTAATACATATGGAGACTGAGACATTTATGCAGAGTCAGAATCTGCAGCCTAAATGTCCAAGAACTAGGCGGGCCACTGGTGTAAGTTCCCAGTCCAAGTCTAAAGGCAGGAAGAGGCTGATATCCTAGCTTGGAAACCGGCAGGTAGAGGGTGCATTCTCCCTTGCTCAGTGTTCTGTTCTGTTCAGACCTCAACAGCTTGGATGAGGCCCACCTACACAGGAGACGGCAATCTGCTTTACTCAGTCTACTGATTCAAATGTGAACCTCATCCAGAAGCACCCTTACAGACACATGCAGAAGTAATTTAGCCAAATACCAGCACTCATGACCTGGTTAAGTTGACACATAAAATTAAGCATCACTTTAATATCTCCTCTCTTCCTCTCTCTCCTTTTTCATTACTACTTTAGATTGGGGTTCCCTAGAAGCAGACCCTCAGATGAAAGTTTGTGGAAAAATGGTTTACTAAGCAATGCCGCCAAGAAAAAAACAGAAAAGGGACAGACAGGGGTACTGGGATGGGGAGGAGGCCAAGTGATGTTTCAGTAATAAGCGAAGTTCCAGGGAAGTTAACTTTGTCTTAGTCCTGTGGAAAAGCTCTGAAAACATGTGGGCTACACCTCAGATTGCCATGGCCTGGTTATTGGGAACTGGGGTATTTATACCAATACAAGGTTAGTCAGTGGCCATAGACTGTACCTGGAGGCCATAGATTGCCAGGTACTTCACACTCTCTGTCCAGGCAAGAAAAGTAGGCTCTGGCAACCCACAAGCAGCCCTCACTGAAGTGTCACAGATGTGGCTTTTGGAAGTGTATTCAGGTAAAACAAAAGGGATCTGAGAGGGTTGGGCGGAACACAGACATGTGCCCCAATGGTAATCGGCCTCTTAGCAGTGATGACAATAATGTCAGTGTTATCAAGGACTTATGTGCATGATACTGGACTTTGGCTTTCTAGGCATAATAGTATTCAATCTTCATGTCAAATTTATGGTAATTAATATAATTATACTACTGAGGCTCAGAGTGAGTAAGCTGACTGTGGGAACAGTAAGGGCTGCAACTACACAATCCTCCTGTCCCCCAGATGCTGTCTGTCCTTTGTTCTGTGTCCTTCTTTACCACGCCAAATTAACTGGTGGAAATATTATTAATTTCTGTGCAAGTTATAGTGGGTAGAATGTCAACATTCCCATTTGTGGTAGAGAAAATCTGTTTCATTCTTTATAGACATACTCTTATGTATCTTGATAACTTCCCAGGACATAATTCTCTATTAATTCAAAACAAAACCTTCTGATATTGATGAAAGGATTGTAGGTATAAGCTGCAAAGAAAAATATCTGCCATTTCTCTGAAAGTTTGCCTTTTTGAGCTACTCAAAAAGATACGATTCTTGGCTGTCATGGAATTTTTTTAAACCCATGTTTACACTCAGAGTTTCAGAAATTTGCTGAATATGAAAGAAGTCTTTGGAAAGATAGAACCTTTCCAAATTTAGCCTTTTGCTACTAAATGTAAAGAACAAGTGGTGAAGATAATTATGTGTGTAAGCCATTAAGGCTGGGAACTTCCTGCATTGGCGAGTAGTATAAGTTCACCTCCTGAAGGCTCTCAGAGGGAGAGTTGTATGTTTTATAAACAAAAATAAATTGGTTTATGTACACCACTGTTTCAGAATTAGCAATTACTTTGAGTTCTTCAAAATGCATATAAGTGAAGATATAATTAGGCAGGTTTAGAAAGCTTTATGTTTCCTATAGTTACTTATTACTTTGCAAAAAGAATATTATCTTAACAGTTTACCCCTCTTAAATGTTAATTTTGAAAGTAGCTTAGCAAAGAATAGTTCAACCAAATTACAGCATTGTTTTATAATGGATTTCAGGATGTTTTTTCTTTATGAGTAATTTCCTCACCCACCATATATATTAATATATATAGTTAATATTTTTAGTTACAGGAATTTCTCAAAGAATTGACAATTTAAAAATTGTTTAAGGTGACATTTGCTGAATTAGAGCTTTCCAGTTAGGTATGTAGAGAGAAAGTAGAAGTTTGATAAATTTGCATTATATTGAATATGTTAAAAAGATACTCTGAGAATTCTTTCTTATTAATTTTCACCTTGTATTTTAACACATGTTGGCATCTTGTATTGTGGCATCTAGCATTATTTTACATAGAAAATTGCACTTCAAGGAATGCTTTAGCATGTGTGGGTTTATTTAAAGTTACCATGTAATGGTGTTGAGATGAAATCTTGCAGTAATTAGAAGAAAGACAGCTTGAGGCATCTAAATTATGTGGCTCCAACTGGCCCTCTTCTAATCATCCTTATTTTGAAAAACAGAACTAAAAGGGTTATCATCTTTGTTTTGTTAACATGTATTTTTTAAATTAAAAAACAAAATCAATGCTTATAAAAATCTCAATAATACGAGCTAGTAGAAGAGCAGGCCCGCCTCCCCTGACCCCCCACACTGCTGAGGGACCCAAACACTTCTCTCCATCCAGGAATCTCCCCGTCCCACTTCAGTTTTCTCAGAGCCACCCTCTTCCTCCTCTCCCAGTCATTCAACAGAATCTCTTCTCGGAGGGAAAGAAATGGCTTCAAGAATCTTCGAGACAAATAATTGTAAAAAGCTGTTTACCAGTTAGAACTCTGAGAGCAGAAGGGAGGGAAAAACAAAGATTTAGTAAATTATGTAGCCTGTACTATCCTCTGTCCCTACCATAGCATCATAGTCTAAGATCTTTCCTTTCTGGTTGCAGCCTCTCAGCACCAATCCCTCAACCCACTCTCCCTCTTTCTGCTCTTCTGGATGGAGTTCAAGGAGACAGAGCTCTGGCTGACCCCTGAAACTGTGTCCATGCAGAAAGTCAGGGTGCTCATGTCGCCTGATCTGTACAGACGCCACGCGGCAGGACCACAACTCTCAGGAGTGTATAATAGTACTTTAGCGATAATTTGTATCTTAACTCCCTAGCTTGCTAAAGAGAAGCAGTTTTAGACAAAGAGCCATATAAATTCTTCTTTCTAATCCATGGGTTTCCTCACCTTGATGCTGTAACATTCTTATTGAGTCTTAAGCACAGTAAAGGGATTTTTAGAGATTCCTTATCTTGAAGAACACGGGATCAAAATTTCAAAGCATTTGCAATTGGAAGCTCTGGGTAGAAAAACTGTGATAATGACCAAAAGGGGTAAAATGGCGAAGCATGTGCAAAACAGATGTTGCACTCAATTTCATGCCAGAGTAAATTTAAAAATTAGAACCTTGCTTTGTGATTTAGCTGGTTGGACAATCTATACAGATGTGTGTAGGCTGAAAAAAATTCTCCATGTGAAAGTGGACATTTTAAAAATTGTGGGAACCTACTTTCCAAATGCAGCCAGGCTCAGTTATGAAAACAGAAATCTCTTGTTTGGCAATTGTCTGCAGTGTCCAAACGTGGATATTAGATCAGCACCACATAGGAATGAAAACAATTTTGATGCTTCTGCATCAAATGGAAAATTATGATTAGAAAATTTGAGAACATTTTCATAAAGGAGAATAAAATATCCATGTACTATTTGGTAATTTAAAATGTATTAATATTAAAATGCATGAGTTGGGCATCTATTAAGTGCAAAGCACTTTGTTAGAACACCAGGTGGGTGGTCAAATGATAATGAAAATATAAAAGACACAGTTCTGTTGGAGGTGGTCAGACTTTAAACTGCAAAACAAATTTCAGAATTACGATCATTGCCTAGCATATGCTCATAGGTCTTTTTAAAATGTAATATAAGCATCCCTCTGAAAGGGTATTTAAATGTAATATGATTTATTTGAATTAATATCCTAGAAATTTCAAGCATTACATTTCATAACTATCATCTTTAAGTAAGAATAGAATTTCCTAATTTAGGATCTGTGAGTATTTCAGAGGATCTGTAGATGGGCTCCAGAGGGTCCTCTCTAGCTCTGCTAAAATTGTATACAGTGTATATTTATTTGTATTTTTATCAGGAGAGAGTGGATAGCTTTCATATGTTCTGCTGAGGGTCCATGGCTTCTCAAATATTAAGAAACTGTGTTTGACAAGCGGAGCTCTACTAATAGTAGGAGACAATTTGGTTTATCTTACATAAAAAACTTTGCAAATAGCCAAAGTGTAAAACAAAGTTAAGTTTTATGTTTACTCCTTCAAATAGGACAACTCTGGTAACATAGTTTCCATTTAAATGTGTATTTTAGAAGTAAGTCCAAGCTCTTTGTCATCAGACATCCACTCTTTCCTCTCTTTACAGTATGAACAATTTGAAGAGTCATGAGAAGTACCCATAAGTTTGCACTATGTTGTACATTGTTGGCAATTACTCAGGAAATATCTGGGAAGAAAAAGGAAATGAGAAATAAGTATGGATTCAAACTTATGATCAAGGG
Organism: Cervus elaphus; assembly: GCF_910594005.1. Lineage (NCBI taxonomy): Eukaryota > Metazoa > Chordata > Mammalia > Artiodactyla > Cervidae > Cervus > Cervus elaphus. The sequence goes on along the minus strand of NC_057847.1, from coordinate 19,175,803 downwards.
ATACTGACACAGATAAACAGAAAAGTTTGGATCAAGTGCCAGGTCATGGGTTACAGAGCACCTAATTCAGTCAAATTAATTGATTTGGCAATACTAATTATTGGCATTAATTATTAATATCGACATAGGTTAATATTCTTTGATAAAAAAGTGGAAACCTGAAACTTGGTCATAATATTTCTTGTTTCAACAAAAGAATAACTTGTCAGATAAATGAAGCAGTCAAGATTTAACCTTTGTTTGTTTCTCTTTATTGATAAGAGAATGTTAGCCAGTAATAAGGGTTGTGGTGGATTTGCATTATGTCAATTTAGTTAAGCTGGAAATGAAATTCCCAGAGTTTCGTGCCTATCAACTTCCAGGTTAATATGGAATGCACGAGACATTGTGTATGAGATCTGATAGGTGGAAGTGAGATTAAAGGCATATTATTTTATGCTTGGAAGGTCACCTCGGGGTGCCACGCTCTGCTGGCAGCTCTCGAATACTGCTGTTCCTTTGCTGGTGTACCATGTTGGCCTGGAACTGTGGTGGGCCTGCAGCTTCTTTAGCTGTTGCCAGATCTTCAGCTGCTTTGCTCCCTGGCCAGGTGCATGTTGAGCTCTGTGATGAAGAGGACTAGCTTCTTGTGCTGGCCACTCACATCATCAAACTTAGAGGCTTTGGGAGACTGACTTTGGTTTCACCTTGTCCTTCCTAATGCAGGTCCGTCTTTCCTTCCTTACTTCTTGTCCTGCTTACTTCAGGGTCAGCACTGGATGTAGAAGCAACAGTCTTGCAAGGACTATTTAACTCACTTCCAAGAGCTGTGCAAGAGCAAACATCCATTGTAATCCATTTTCTATATCATTCATATTGGTTCTGCTTTTCTGGTTGATGTCATATACCCATATGTCCCCATATAAATAAAGGGACATACACTGAAAAAGGATTTAAATTAGGGAATTGATTGTTGAAGTCAGAAGTAATATCCTATACTTTTTCGAAACTGATGCAAGTTAAACCATTTTTTATGCTAACTTGTTAATATTTATAAAGCAAAAAGCATTTTCAAAGTAGTTCTGTGCTCTCCTGGGCTTAGGAAATAACTGGAAATAACAAAAACTCTTATGAATCAGTTCTAGTTTCCATCTCTTTTTCATGATTGATACTGTTAGGTAGTTAGAATAGGAAAAAGGAGTGCAGAATGGGGGTGGCTAAGAGACAAGGAAGGGGAAAGCCTGCAAAAATAGAACAAAGGAAGGTCCGAGGCCCTGAGTGAGGACCTCAGGTAGAACAAATAGCACTCCTGGCTAGCCCAATTTACATAGGGCAGGCTCAGGGGAAGAAGAAAAAACATATAAAAAGAGTAGCCAAAGGCCCAGAGATATCTCTCTCTCTCTTCTCTTTGTGTCTTTTGGATCAGCACACCCTCACGCCTGGAGGATGTATTTTCCTTTATTTTCAAAATAAAACTGAGCTGTAACATTGGTCCATCTGAGAGCACACAACCATCAATGGGACATTGGGTGGCACTCTGCCCTCAAGGTCAAGTGCCAAGCCTTCCCTCATGATCATTCAACAGGACTGAAGGGGCACACTCCAGCCAGCCCGCCTGTCACAGATAACCATCACGGGGCTGGAGCCAAGTGCAACTGGATGTGGCAGGTAGGTCTGAGAATTTCTTGGTTGACACAGGGGCTGCTGACTCTGTCCTGACCACCTACTCCAGAGCCTTCTCCTCCCAAACCTGTACGATTTTGGGTGCTACAGGAAAAACAATTACAAAAGATTCACCTGAGCACTTCATTGCTGACAAATATTTTCCAACCAGTTTCTGGTGGTCTCCAAATGTCCTACTCCCTTATTGGGAAGAGATCTTTCCTGCCTCTGAAATCTTGCAGCTATTGCAGTCCTGATAGAAGATGCTTTAAAACTCTTTCTTGGAGGCAAACTATTTTTACCAGCCACCAAGTGAAACAACTCCTAAATGGGAGAGGCCACTTATGGGTGTCTGATCAAAGAATCCTCAGATATCAAGTAGTGCTGATGGAAAACCCAGGCCTCACTATATCCCCTTGTGAGGTTCTTAACCCAGCCACCCTCCTGCCTCCCCCCGAGGGCTCTCTCTCCCGTTTCACTCTTGCCTAAAAACCTTGGACCATTGGACAAAACCCCGAGAAGGACTGTTGGAAGATCCTCTGGCCAATCCTGAGGAAATCTGGTACACTGATGGAAGCAGCTTTTTCTTGGATGGAAGAGCTGGATATGCAGCAGTCTCCAATTTTGAGACCATAGAGGCTAAGCCTCTGCCACCAGGTACTTCAGCCCAGTTAGCTGAGCTCATAGCCCTGACTCAAGCTTTAGAGCTGGGAACAGGAAAAAGAGTAGCTATTTACACTGACTCCAAGTATGCCTTTCTGGTGCTACATGCACATGCTGCTATTTGGAAAGGAAGGGGCCACTTGACCACCTGAGGGTCCCCAATCAAATATGGTGATCAAATTCTTAGGCTGTTGAAGGCAATCCATCTGCCTGCTGAGGTTTCAGTCTTCTGCTGTAAACAACACAGAAGTGGCACAACGGAGCCAAGCAGCCGATCAGGCAACTAAGAAAGCAGTGCTACAGAACCATGACTTAATAGGGATTGCCACCCTAGATCCACAGACTGATTTGCCAGAAAGTCCTTCATATACTGAAGGTGAGACTCTTAAAGATAAGAGTGAGAGCTTTCAAGAAGAGCATATGGGGTGATTCCAAAAGGAGTAGAGCCAGAGCTTACTTTCTGCAGAGAAAATGGAGAAAGGGAACATCTAGGATCTACAGAGTCACTCTCTGGACACTTTATTCCTCAAAGTGGACTAGTTAGGACATTGATCCTTTTCAGAAAAAAACTACATCTTATTGAATGTAATTGGTCAGAGTTATATTTATGGGAATTGATGACTGTTTTACACCCTTATCTGCTTTTTCAAATGTTGGTAGGAGTCCCTAGATACCAGTAATAGAGAGTTTAAGGACAGAATCATGGAATGAGTTGAGAGTCAGTAGGTCTTAGGGAAGGATTTGTTAGAAGTAAAGGTTAACTCAAATTTGATTGCGTTAAAGAGAACTTGTTGGTGATGGTAGATTTATTTATTTATTTAAAACTACCTAAAGGGTAGAAATATAGCATTCCTTCCCTCCTTCATCTCTTGATACATTAGGGAGGGTGCATATGGCACTCACTCCTAGGTTATATGTCCTTTCAGCTTGAATGTCCCTGACCAAATGGCTAGTGTCTTTTGACCTAGTTATTGGGAGTATTGATTGCAACAGCTCAGCCAGTGGGTTTACTATGCTCTGTGAGGGTTTCCAGTCTTGATCTAATCAGCTGTGGGCAGGGAGCCAAGCACAAAAACTACTGCCAAGTGAGAGTGGAGAGTCTTCTCAAAGAAGATTTGGGTTGGGCAGACATCCTGAAGAGTTTCTACTAGACAGTATTCTCTTCATTACCCAGTAAGAAGCAGTTGGATTCAATTGCTGTTTTTAAGCGTTGAATCAGTAGAATCAGTAGCGCTCTCTCTGCGTTAGTGCTATCATATCCATATATACAAGAAACCTATTCCTACTCTAGATATGAAGATTACTTAGGTCATATTTTTTGAAAGCACTGAATCTTTTGGTAATAAATACTGCAGAAATATTTGGCCATTTTAAGTCTTTAAATTTTTTTACTGTCTTGAAAGGCTAATTTAAAAAATAATCTTTAGAAAGTTGGTCTCCTTATCAATCACTAATAGAGTATTCAGATCTGTATACTATCCAAAGCAATCTATAGATTCAGTGCAATTCCTGTCAAACTACCAATGGTATTTTTCACAGAACTAGAACAGGTAATTTCACAATTTGTATGGAAACACAGAAAACCTCAAATAACCAAAGTAATCTTGAGAAAGAAGAATGGAACTGGAGGAAGCAACCTTCCTGACTTCAGACTATACTACAAAGCTACAGTCATCAAGACAGTATGGTGCTGCACAAAGACAGAAATATAGATCAGTGGAACAAAATAGAAAACCCAGAGATAAATCCACATGCCTGTGGACACCTTATCTTTGACAAAGAAAGCAAAAATATACAATGGAAAAAAGAATTTCTTTAACAATTGGTGCTGGTAAAACTGGTCAACCACACATAAAAGAATGCAAGTAGAGCACTTTCTAACACCATACACAAAAATAAACTCAAAATGGATTAAAGATCTGAATGTAAGACCAGAAACTATAAAACTCTTAGAGGAAAACATAGGCAGAACACTCTCTGACATAAATCACAGCAAGATCCTCTATGACCCATCTCCCAGGGTAATGGAAATAAAAACAAAAATAAACAAATGGGACCTAATTAAATTTAAAAGTTTTTGCACAATGAAGGAAACTGTAAGCAAGGTGAAAAGGCAACCTTCAGAATGGGAGAAAATAATAGCAACTGAAACAACTGACAAAGAATTAATCTCCAAAACGTACAAGCAACTGATGCAACTCAATACCAGAAAAATGAACAACCCAATCAAAAAGTGGGCCAAAGAACTAAACAGACATTTCTCCAAAGAAGATATACAGATAGCTAATAAACACATGAGAAGATGCTCAACATAACTCATAATTAAACGAATGCAAGTCAAAATCACAATGAGGTACCATCTCATGCCAGTCAGAATGGCTTCCATCAAAAAGTCCTCAAACAGTAAGTGCTGGAGAGGGTGTGGAGAAGAGAGAACCCCCTTACACTGTTGGTGGGAATGCAAACTGGTACCACCACTACAAAGAACAGTGCAGAGATTCCTTAAAGAACTGGAAATAGAACTGCCATATGACCCAGCAATCTCACTGCTGGGCATACACACTGAGGAAACCAGATCTGAAAGAGACACGTGCACCCCAGTGTTCATCGCAGCACTGTTTACAATAGCCAGGATATGGAAGCACCTAGATGTCCATCAGCAGATGAATGGATAAGGAAGTTGTGGTACATATACACAATGGAATATTACTCAGCTATAAAAAGGAACACATTTGAGTCAGTTCTAATGCGGTGGATGAAACTAGAGCCTATTATACAGAGAGAAGTCAGTCAGAAAGAGAAACACCAGTACAGTATCTTAATGTATATATATGTAATTTAGAAAAATGATAATGACAATGCTATATGCAAGGCAGCAAAAGAGACACAGATGTAAAGAATAGACTTTTGGACTATGTGGGAGAAGGCAAGGATGGGATGATTTGAGAGAATAGTGTTGAAACGTGTATATTACCATATGTAAAATAGATGACCAGTGCAAGTTTGATGCATGAAGCAGGGCACTCAAAGCTAGTGCTCTGGGACAACCCAGCGGGATGGGGTGGGGAAGGAGGTAGGAGGGGGTTTTAGGATGGGGGGGCACATGTGCACCCGTGGCTGACTCATGTCAATGTATGGCAAAAGCCATCACAATATTCTAAAGTAATTATCCTCCAATTAAAATAAATTAATTAGTCTAAAAATATTGAGTATTCAGATCCCTCATTCTCAAGACATGGATGGGCATAATAAATATGTGAGAAGAATTCTAAGAGTTTTTATGATGCATCTTGTCTCTCTGGGGTTGTGCTTCATCCTCCTGAATAATAGGAAAATGTTATATTCCCTCAATGTTCATGCAAAGAAAATATTCCTTTTCACATTGAACCGTAAGTAAAATAAAGAAGACATTCCTGAGCTAGCATAAAAATTAGCACAGTGGGATTGAGAAATTACACTGTTCAAGAAGAATAATGAAATTGCAAAATGCTAAAGCCCCTATAGAAGAGGCTTTAGACAATATTTAGAGATTAAATGGTCCAGTCTAACCTTTTTAATTTTCAGATTCAGAAGTTAAAGATTAGTGGAGATTAGGTAGCTTTCTGAGAAACAGTTTGTATTTAAACCAGGACTGGGTCTTGCCATCCCAAATACAACCAAAATAGCAAAATCTTGACTTAAAAAGTATTTTAGGAAAATGAAAACTTTTCTCCATATTCTCTCTCTCTTCATTAAGCATTAATGTCCACTCAGTAATAAAAAGTATGATTACATCATTTAGTGATGTGAAAGAAAAAATTGGTTTGAATCTCCTCTGTTCATAGAATTAGAGATAATTACCTATCTTTTGTTCACAGCGACTTTATTTTTACCACAAAGTGCTGCATAGTGTATGCTTTTTGATAAAATTAATTCAAAGTGATATCCTTAAGGATACTCTCAATACCTACTGACATAATTAGCTGTATCTTTAACTTTTTCAAAACCAGAATTAGCGATTTCAAGGTTGAAGAAAAGATTAAAGACAAACCTGAATTTTCAACATGTGTTGTCACTCACTGAATACCAAGGGAAGAAATCATATTTTATTTACTGTACATGGCCTGAAATATTGGGGATACTGGCAAGAACAGAGGGAAAGCAATGAGAGCTTTAAAGCACTCAGGCAGAGAGAATCATAACTCACTATTCTGAATTTACATGAGTTCACTGTATGATGATCCTTGACAAAGGGTAACATTAAATGTTCTAAGATTCAGGGTAAATGAAACATAAACTTATTAGGCTAAATAGTTGTATCAATATGTCAGGGGAAATAGGCTGGAGATATTTTCACGTCGAACCATATGCAATTGTTTGTATATTCCCTTTTCTCCCCCCCAGAGACATTCTGGCTGCCTTCCCATTGGTCAAGTCTCCTGACTCATTTGTAAACTTAAATTTCATCCAGGGAAAGCCTTTCATGTCTATTTATATAACATCCTGCTTTCATTTGGTTTATTTAAAGATTTATTAAATGCATTAAGCACAGTGAAATTTCCTATGAGAGTTAGAACATGTGAATAAAATTATTTTAAAATTATGTTTATGTTGTGATTTATAGAATTGCAAATTGTCAAAGACATAAGGGATCATAGTAAAGTAGCACGCAGTTGCTTGGAGCCCACATATTACTACAAGACCTCACTTGAAAGCTGGTAATTTTCCTGAAATAGCCCATAGGGGAAGCATATGAAAGGCAGCTCCCAGCACGTGGTTTGAATAGATGTGCCCTTACAGTGAAATGCCAAATTGAGGAAAATTTTAATGGAGAATGTGAGTACAGGAGCCACTTCTTAACTTGATTCAGAGCCTGGCCCCATTTTCCTCCACTTTTTATCATCCGTCTCACTGAAGAGAGGAGAATTTACTCAAGACCGCAAACACTTGCCTTCTTAAAGTGTGAGTTAATGGATGGATTACGTAAACAGCAATGCAATTGCATACCTCCTTTATGATTTGATGAATGTAGAGAGTGGAAAAAAAATATGTTTGGTAGCCACAGCAGCTTGTATTAATAGCAAACAAGTCACTGTGCATGAGTGTCTTTAAACCATTCAATTATTAATTCAACAGATACGGATTACTAATCATAAAGCATGTTATGGAGGAGTGGTGTGAGTGATAAGGGTGAGGCTGGCAGGGAATGAAGATGCCAGATTGTTAAGGGGCTTTTGTGACATACTAAGTAGCTAGGCCATACCCCTTTTAGTCTGTTAGGTGTCATTGAGGATTCTAATCAAGACACAGGCATTTTGGGGACTTCCCAGGCAGTCCGGGGGTTTAGACTCTGCACTTCCAGTGCATGGGGCGTGAGTTTAAATCCTGGTTAGGGAACTAGGATCCCAGGGGTTTAGACTCTGCACTTCCAATGCATGGGGCACGAGTTTAAATCCTGGTTAGGGAACTAGGATCCCACTTGCTGTGCAGCAAGTGTTACTAACAAGTACTTCTATCCATAATGTTAGTTTGATTGTAATAAAGAGTGTGTTTAAAAAGATAGGCATTTCTAAGGCCTGCTTCTTAGAAATATTAATATGATGGTAGCATAGAGGATGGATGGAAAGAGTAAAGATCTAGACCCAATGAGGAGATAATGGTAGTTGACTGGACTGGAGATGGTGGTAGCCTGAACAATGGCTAGGAGAAAAATGATGAAAAGGGATAGGTTTGAAATATCATTAGGAAGTTAAATCAATAGCATATATGATTGATTAGATATGGAGGCTAAGAAAAAGGCATGACTCAATGGTGATTGATAGGATGATAGAGTGATTGATAGTGATTTCTGGTTTATACAAACTGAGCATTTATGGAACTTTCTAACCTCTGTTCACTTTTATAATACTGAAAGTGACTGTTGAAGAAAATTGTTATCAGGTTATGACTAACCTAGATAGCATATTAAAAAGCAGAGACATTACTTTGCCAACAAAGGTCCATCTAGTCAAGGCTATGGTTTATCCAGTAGTCATGTATGGATGTGAGAGTTGGATGGTGAAGAAAGCTGAGCGCCGAAAAATGGATGCTTTTGAACTATGGTGTTGGAGAAGACTCTCGAGAGTCCCTTGGACTGCAAGGAGATCCAACCAGCCATCCTAAAGATCAGTCCTGGGTGTTCATTGGAAGGACTGATGCTGAAACTCCAATACTTTGGCCACCTGATGTGGAAAGCTGACTCATTTGAAAAGACCCTGATGCTGGGAGGGATTGGGGGCAGGAGGAAAAAGGGACGACAGAGGATGAGATGGCTGGATGGCATCACCGTCTCTATGGACATGAGTTTGAGTGAACTCCGGGAGTTGGTGATGGACAGGGAGGCCTGGCGTGCTGCGATTATGGGGTCTCAAAGAGTCAGACACGACTGAGCGACTGAACTGAATTGAACTGAACTGAATATATGTAAGGCAACAAAGTACATTTTCAAACTACATGTGGAGGGCAAGCAAGGTTAAAAACTGGTTTCTATTGTTTCAATTTGCTAATAAATAGTAAGAGAAAATAGGTCTAAATTGGCAGTCTTTATGGTTCATATTTATAAGAACACAGCTTACAAATGAATGAACATTCCCTATGGAAATGAAGAACAGACCTTACAGAAAATTCCACAGAAAGCCTTGAGGTCTAACATGACGTAACTTGATAGACCAGGAAGTCTGAAAATTTGGTGTCTAATTCCAAGAGAGCAAGTGTTAGAAGATAGAATTGATGAATACTTGACTGAAACTAATTCCTTGAATATCTAACCATGCATTTTATGTCATCTATCATTGTAGTTTCTCAGCACTTAGAAATATGAGCCCTGAATAAAAATGTAGAGGACCACCTGTCTCCATGGCAGTATTCCAAGAATCCACTGGCTAATTTATGCTTAACACTAGCAGGAAATGTAGATGGCTACCTTCTACTTGCCACTCACAGTTTCATTTTTCAAAGGAGAGCATTGCAAAGAAACTAACTGTACATTAAGGCAAATATAATGGAGTGCTCTCCTTATACATGGGAGCTTAGAGTTAGGTGTTAGGATCTGAGGGGAATCACATAGGGTAGACTTACTATAGCTATCTTCTAATGTCTCTCTCAACCATTTGACTTTGGGGTCTAAAGCAGTGTGACCTAGTTAGTAATGAGACTTGGAGTATTGTGTTTCAAAATAGGTATGTAATATGTGAGTAATGTATTTTGTTTAAGGTGTAGGTTTTTTTCTTAAGTTGATGGTTATTTTAGCAATTTCCTCTCTCACAACTATGAACTGAACTCCTGAATTGTTATAAAGTAAAAACATAGAAAAGGGCATGGCCTGGAATCAGTGCAATGAGTATTAATCTGTGTTTGTAAGATACAAATGTCGTTGACTGAAAATGGAAAGTAAAGACTGACCTATAACAAGTATTTGTTGATGACATCAAATAATCATATTGTTATCACTGATAGAATTTACTAGCTTCTTTAATTTTACAATGTTTGAGGTTTACAACATGCCACAGTGGTTTGTATATGGGATTAAATTAGACCTAGGACCAAGCTTTAAAACCTGCAGATGGTAATTCCTAGTGGTGATTCTGTGGATCAACTATTTAACCCCTCTAAACTCCCTTTGCTTCATTTTTAATACAGAAATGACCATAGCTAACTCACTCAATAATTGAACTCAAAGTAAATGCTCAGTAAATCATTGTCGGTTAATAACAAACCAAGAGTAGTGGAAGTACTGTTAGAAGTAGAATAAAAGTAGAGTCTTGAGAGTCCCTTGAACTGCAAGGAGATCAAGCTAGTCCATCCTAAAAGAAATCAACCCTCAATATTCATTGGAAGGATTGATGCTGAAGCTCCAATACTTTGGCCACCTGATGTGAAGAGCAGAGTCATTAGAAATTAAGACCTTGGTAAGGGGAAAGATTGAAGAGGAGAAGAAGGGGATGACAGAGAACAAGATGGTTGGATGGCAATCACCGACTTAATGGACATGAGTTTGAGCAAACTCCAGGAGATAGTGAAGGATGGGAAAGCCTGGTGTGCCACAGTCTATGGGATCCCAAGGAGTCAGACACGGCTGAGCAACTGAACAGCAAAAAGTAGAGTATCCTTCTTTGTCCCACAAAATACTTGAGATTAATTATTTTAAAAACTTAAAAAAATGATAAGTAGAAGGGAAAAATCAGACTTTATTTTTAGCATGTAAAAGAAAAAAGAGGAAAGCCAAAGTCAGTATATGTGTGGTGTGTGTATCTCTGTGTGGGTTTATATGGGGGCTATGTCTTTGTATATCATTAGGACTAACATTGCTTCACTTGAGATTTCTAATTTGAGCTTCAAATTCAGCTTTAAGATTGATATCTGCCAGTTTGAAAGAGGAATATGTCCAGCTATGTAATTTTCCATGATCTATATGGAAAAAGCATAGTAACTATTCAGATCAAGCCAAGTTTTCCTTGAACAGTAATTTGTTCAAGGGATTTCTTGTGTTAGGATTTATAAGAGGGTATTTCAGGATAAGGGTAGGTCATATTTTCAAAAATATATGCCTGACATGAAAATAGTAATGTATTGTCTCATGTTTGATCTTTTGACAAAAACCAAAATCTTATCTTTAAAAGACAGTTCAATGAAGCCAAATACATGAAGGATAAAATTCATACAGTTCAATTTTGTAGCATTTTTGTGGTCTAGTTTGTTAATCCAAGGAAGAACCTGGAGCAACTGAAGAGATAGATGCAACTATCTTATTTCAGACAATTCTTTCAGTTGGCTTTCTAATGGGAGCAGAAAATCTGAGCTCATCCTCTGAACTATGAATAGCTTCACGCACTTAAGGAAGAAAGGAAACATTAAGTAGACATGCATCCTTGTGATAATGTAAGGATGTCAACAAAAATCCTCAGTGAAAAATACTTTTAATAATTATGTGAAAGAAGAGCTGCTTGTATGGGAAGTTGCTTTTCTTTAAAAAATGTTTAAAATTATGAAATACTGCTTTATAACTTTTTCTGATATATGGGATATTTTATTAAATTGAATATGTATGTGGCTTCAGAATCTTAGTATGAGACAGCTGGGTCACATGATGAAAAACTACATAAATGGCAGTACTGCATGTTGAAGATTATTAAAATTGCTGTTTTGGCAACAATTTTGGGAAATGGAATGAAGACTGAGAATAAGCAAATGTATTTCTTTAATTCTTTTATTTAAATGAAAACACAATCATCTCAAATAACAGCAGTATGAAAACATGCCATGACTTTAGTAATCAACTTTTACTAGCATTATCATTAACAAAATGATGATGATAATAATTGAGAGAGCAAGACTTAAACTTTCTATTTTTTGACTAGTGCTATTAAAGTAAAGTGAAATTTGTTCTCTCTTAGATCTCGTTTACTTGAATGAGGGTAGTTTTCTCTATTCAGTGCTGAATGATTAGTAATCAAGCATGTTGGTCATGTTTAAGGCTGAACAATTAAAGAGACTAGGAGAGTGTTTCCTAAATTCGTTTTGTTAACATATAAGGCTAACCTGGGGTCTCTTAAAAAAAATGCAGATTGCGATATCATTCCAGTCCTAGTGGATAAGAATTAGGGCAAGGTGAGGAAATGGGGTACCTTGTTGGGAATTTATATTTTTAAAAAGATTGCTGTGTGTATGCTCAGTCATGTCCAACTCTTTTGTGACCCCATGGACTGTAGCCTTCCAAGCTCCTCTGTCCATGGAATTTTCCAGGCAAGAAAACTGGAGTGGGTTGCCTTTTCCTACTCCAGAGAATCTTCCTGAACCAGGAATTGAACTTGTGTCTCTTTGAATCTCCTGCACTGGCAACGGATTCCTTACCACTACCCCACCTGGGAAGCCCAACAAATGTACTACATGATTCTTAAGTCAGACAAGTCTGGAAACAACAGACGAAGCCAATCCTTCTCAGAAGCATTCTGGAGATGAACTTTGCTTTAGAAATTTGTTTTCCCCAACCCCACTGCTTTAGCCTTCAGAACCACAAAACAATCCAAATATTCTCCATTGAAACCTCATTGCTAACATCTGGGCTACTTTTCTCTCTGTTCACAGATTTTATCAGATTACAATATGTGTAAGTCTCTGCTATTTTTGAAATTCTTCTCCTTGGAAGAAAAGCTATGACCAACCTAGACAGCATATTGAAAAGCAGAGACATTACTTTGCTGACAAAGGTCCGTCTAGTCAAAGCTATGGTTGTTCCAGTAGTCATGTGTGGATGTGAGAGTAGTACTATAAAGAAAGCTGAGCATCAAAGAACTGATGCTTTTGAACTGTGGTGTTGGAGAAGACTCTTGAGAGTCCTTTGGACTGCAAGGAGATCCAACCAGTCCATCCTAAAGGAAATCAGTCCTGAATATTCATTGGAAGGACTGATGTTGAAGCTTAAACTCCAATACTTTGGCCACTTGATGTGAAGAGCTGACTCCTTAGAAAAGATCCTGATGCTGGGAAAGGTTGAAGGCAGGAGTAGAAGAGAATGACAGAGGATGAGATGCTGGATGGCATCACCAACTCGATGGACATAAGTTTGAGCAAGCTCTAGGAACTGGTGATGGACAGGGAAGTCTGGTGTGCCGCACAGTCCATGGGATTGCAAAGAGTCAGACGTGACTGAGCGACTGAACTGAACTGCTATTTTTTGGTCATACTAGGGCTTTGTGAGTACATTTTTTACTCAGAGTTCCTATGGTCTTAGAATTCATGTTGGTGATACTCTACATTTAACCTTATGAAAATGTAGAAAATTAAAATCTGGCTAAGTCTGACTTTATACATAGAGACATATCAATTATTTCTCCCTCTTAATAGATGGATAAAGGTCATAAGATATTGGAATTATTGCCCAAACTGTCTTCCTTTTCTTATTTTTCTAAGTGCTACCAGTATCAAACAGTTACTTCTTGGCTTCTAATTAATCTTGCACATTTTAAGGTTTCTTAAAGATATGATAATATTTTAATAAGACATTGTAAAATTCATTATTAGGTCTTTCATTTAGACCAACTACCAATCCAGTATGATGTTTCAGTGGGCTCAGTTAGCACGCAATGTAGAAATGGTAAAACCTCATCACTCAAATTCACAAACAAAAGTATTTGCGTAAACACTGAAGTATTTTCTTTTTCAAAGTGATGTTTCCTTTTAAAGATCTGCCTTTAATCTTAAGTATTTGGCCATACAAAAAGCAAGATTTAATTTTTACAAATTCTTGTAAAATGCTTTGCAAAATAATATCAGGAGAACAAGACCTATTTCATATCTCTGCCTCACAGCATCTTTTAATGTAGATGTGCTCAATTAATTTTTCTTATTTAATAATGAGGATGAGCTCATTCTTTTTTATAATATACATATATTTTATTGAAGTACAGGTGACTTACATTGTTTCAGGTGCACAACAAGGTGATTCAGTCATACAAATACACATATATTATTTTTGAAATTATTTTCCATCATAGGTTATTATAAGATATCAACTATGGCTCCCTATGCTACACAGTAAAACTTTTTGCTTGTTGCATATATATTTTTTAATTAGCAATCTAGCATTCTGTTAATACTAAATCCAACTAGTGGAATCAAAATGTCATAGATTTTTAGTTAGGCAAAAATTCATAAGTTTTTAATATAAATATACATATTTTTATACATGTATACAAAAGCTTTACCACTACACTTGATAAAGGCTTGAAAAAGAACATCAAAGGAAAAAAAGAGTTGGAGAAATTGGAGAACATAACCTAAAAGAAATGGGAGCACTGATTATGAAATATAAAAAGTGAAACAAACTAGATAAAAGTAGAAGATCATCATGTAGTCCAATTGTTTTTAAACAAGACTGCTCATTAGAAACTTCTGGAGCTTTGGAGAAAAAAGCAATACTTGAGCATTTGTATTTTTCAAAAAATTTCAAGGTAATTCTGATATGCATCTGGATTTTAAAAGTAATTACAGGTTTTTCTATTAGGTCCCAGTTTTGGTGATATAGAGTTCTATTGTTTTTTCTGTTGACCAATCATGATACAGTGGTATTAAGTGATTAATAGTTATATAATCACAATAGTAAAAGATAAAGATAATTATAATTGCAAGCCATAATGGGAACATGATTAGCCTAACAATATAAAATAATCACATACAATTTGGAGGGGATCAAGCAGAGTGATGTGGTAAGAGGAAGTGCATACATGCACATGTTTTCATCCACCCAGCCAGTCTGTCTTTTGGTTGGTGCATTTAATCCTTTTACATTTAAGGTAATTATCTGTATGTATGATCCTATTACCATTTTCTAAATTGTCTTGGGTTTTTTCTATAGGTCTTTTCCTTCTTGTGTGTTTCCTGCCTAGAGAAGTTCCTTTAGCATTTGTTATAAACCTGGTTTGGTTGTGCTGAATTCTCTCAACTTTTCTTGTCTGGAACGCTTTCAATTTCTCCATCAAATCTAAGGAGAGTCTTGCTGGGTAGAGTATCCTTGGTTGTAGGTTCTTCCCCTTCATCACGTTAAATATATCATGCTATTCCCTTCTGGCTTGTAGAGTTTCTGTTGAGAAATCAGTTGATAGCCTGATGGGAGTTCCCTTGTATGTTATTTGTCCTTTTTTCCTTGTTGCTTTTAATATTTTATCTCTGTCTTTAATTTTTGTCTGCTTGATTACTGTGTGGCTCAGTGTGTTCCTCCTTGGGTTTACCCTTCCTGGGGCTCTCTGTGCTTCCTGGACTTGGCTGACTATTTCCTTTCTCATGTTATGGAATTTTTCAGCTATTATCTCTTCAAATATTTTCTCAGATCCTTTCTCTCTCTCTTCTCCTTCTGGGACCCTTATAATGCAAATGTTGGTGCATTAATGTCCCAGAGGTCTCTGAGGCTGTCTTCATTTCTTTTCATTCTTTTTTCTGTTCTGGAACATTGATTTCCACCATTCTGTCCTCCAGGTCATATATCTGTCTTCTGCCTCAGTTATTCTGCTATTGATACCTTCTAGTGTATTATTCATCTCTGTTTGTTTGTTCTTTAGTTCCACTAGGTTTTTGGTAAACATTTCATTCATCTTCCCAATCTTTGCCTCCATTCTTTTCCCAAGATTCTGGATCATCTTCATTATCATTATTCTAAATTCTTTTTCTGGAAGGTTGCCCATCTCCACTTCATTTAGTTGTTTTCCTGGGATTTTATCTTGTCCCTTCATCTGGGACATAACTTTCTGCTTTTTCATGGTGATTAACTTTCTATAATATGGTTTTTGTTTTAGCTGCTGTGAGACTGTGCTTCTTGCTTCTTCTGTCTGCCCTCTGTCTTCTGGATGAGGCTAAGAGGCATGTGTAAATGCCTTGATGAGAGGGACTGGTGATGGATAAAACTGGGTCTTGCTCTAGTGGGCAGGGCCTTGCTTAGTACAGCTTTAATTCAGTTATCTGCTGATGGGTGGGGTTGCACTCCGTCCCTGGTAGTTGTTTGGCCTGAGGGGTCTACAGGCTCTGTGGTAGGGTTAATGGTGAACTGGAGGTTTACACCAAGGGGGACCTTCCAGTGCCCCCATTCCTGTGGTGAGCCCCTGCCCAACCCACCCCTCCACAGGAGGTCCTCCAACACTAGCAGATAGTTTTGGATCAGCTCCCTGTAGGGTCACTGCTTCTCCTCTCTGGGTCTTGGTGCGTGCACAATTTTGTTTGTGCCCTCTAAGACTGGAGTCTCTGGTTACCTTAGTCCTCGGGAAGGCCAATGATCAAATCCTGCTGCCCTTAAGGCCAGATTCCCTGGGTACTCCCAGTCTCTTTGTTGGATCCCCAGGCTGGGAAGCCTGACATGGAGTTCAGAACCTTCACAATAGTGCAAGAACTTCTTTGGTATTATTGTTTTCCCATCTGTGGGTCACCCACCTGGCATTTCTGGGATTTGATATAATTGTGATAGCACCCCTCCTACCGACTCATTGAAGTTGCTTCTTTGTCTTGCGATGTGGGGTATCTTTATTTGGTGGGTTCCCACATCCTATTCTTGATGGTTGCTCAATAGCTAGTTGCAATTTTGGTCTCTGGAAGGAGGAGATGAGCACACATCCTCTATTCCACCATCTTGAACTAAAAGCCTCCGAACTCATTCTTTTTTTGAATACTTGTATTTAATATTAAGTATGGCAACCTACTCCAGTACTCTTGCCTGGAAAAACCCATGGATGGAGGAGCATAGTAGGCTACAGTCCATGGGGTCGCGAAGAGTCGGACACGACAGCAACTTCACAAGACGGACATAGCTAAATAGTTATTCAATATCTTCTTACCTTGTGACATAACAGCTTTTATTGATGAAATATATTTCATGTAATTTTCCATGATATATTTACTGAATGCATGAATTCTGAGTCACAATGGAAGTTTTTGAGGACTCATTTGGAAATTGTCTTGTAGCATAGGAGTACAATAATCTCTTATAAAAGTCCTGTTATAAACCAGACTCCTTAAGATCCTTGAATGCTCAGTCCGAATCATTTTAGCAGCATATTCCTGGGAAAGAATGCATGGATTTGCAAAGGCACATTTTGCTATTTATTATTTAACACATACTTCCACAGTAAGGTCACTGTTTTGAGAAGGTTAACTTGGTGTCAAATAATGGAAACTTCAATCTGCTGTATTTGTGATTTTCAAATCCACATATTTCTGTCTGTGGCAGCAGTGCAGTGCTGTTTCGCTTTTGACATTTCTTTTCCAATGCTACTGGGGGCCTTAATCAAGAGGATCCTTGAAGCATAGCCACTGACAGCTTGAGGACAATTCTCCACTCCAGAAGAGTGAGAACTTTTCAGGTTGTTTGATTTCGTTTGAATGGGATAATCTACCTCAGAGTTGATGTGGTCATATTTTATAACATAACTGGTACAAAAGGTAGTGATAACAAAAATCAGAAAGTCAGATCTTCAGTTATAACTGTTTCTTGTGGCTGTGACTCTTTTTGAAGTTTAAAGTTGAATTTAAGACCCCCTTTTTTTGGTCATTTTCTGTATTTTCCATCTTGGTGAATAACTCTGCCCGGAAGGTCAAAGTACTATATTATTTGACAAGCATCTTGATAGTGTTTGTGAGCCCACATATATCCTAAAATATTATAAAGAAGTGATGGTATAACATTTGCTGGACGCATTCTTGTAAAACAAATGATTTTTCTTACATGATCTTAAAATATACCAGTTTTAGAATATATATGTTAAAGATACCTGAATTATGTGTATGCATACATGTTTGTTTATATTATGTAGTTCATAAATTACTTGAACGTTCCTTCACCAAAAGGAGCTATGTTTATCTTTGAAAATAGTAAATGTTCAAAGAGGTGACATTATTCCCAAGAACTAAAACTGTGCTTTTATTATTTGAAATAAGTATTTTATAAAGAAGCACTTATTTTTTAAAACTGCATATTTCATAGCATTAAGTTCATAATGTGGTGGGAACTGCTCTATAAAACTTTATCATTCCCAAGACTTTCTAATAAAAGTAATCTGTCATTCAGGGGAGCCACCATTTACTAATACTATTCATATAAAGAAACTATACGGGACACAAAGATGAACAGGGCACTGTATTCGGAAAGTAGCACATGTAAGACTATAATCTTTTTGAAAATAAATGAATAATTTTTCTGAGAGTTAACAAAATACCATATTTTCTATTCATTTTCCCCTCAAATGAAACTCTTTGATTTTTCCCTGATTGTTGTTGTTCAGTCACTCAGTTGTGTGCAATTCTTTGTGACCCCATGGACCTCAGCACACCAGGCTTCCCTGTCCTTCACTACCTCTTGGCGTTTGCACAGACTCATGTCCATTGGGTTGATGATGCCATCCAACCATCTGTCCTCTGTTGCCCCCTTCTCTTCCTGCTCTCAATATTTCCCAGCATGAGGATCTTTTCCAGTGAGTCGAATCTTTGCATCAGGTGGCCAAAGTATTCGAGTCTCAGCTTCAGCATCACTCCTTCCAATGAATATTCAGGGTTGATATCCTTTAGTTTTGACTGGTTGATCTCCTTGCTGTTCAAGGGACTCTCAAGAGTCTTCTCCAACACCACAGTTCAAAAGCATCAATTCTTCAGTGCTCAGTCATCTTTGTGGTCCAACTCTCACATCTATACATGACTACTCAAAAAATCATAGCTTTGACTAGACAGACCTTTGTCAGCAAAGTGATGTCTCTGCTTTTTAATATGTTGTCTAGGTTGGTTATAGCTTTGCTTCCAAGGAGCAAGAGTCTTTTAATTTCATGGCTGCAGTCACCATCCACAATGATATTGGAGCCCAAGAAAATAAAATTCATCACTGTTTCCATTTTTTCCCATCTATTTGCCATGAAGTGATGGGACCAGATGCCATGATCTTTGTTTTTTGAATGTAGGGTTTTAAGCCAGCTTTTTCACTCTCCTCTTTCACTTTAATCAAGAGGCTCTTTTGTTCCTCTTCACTTTCTGCCATGAGTCATGTCATATGTGTATCCGGGGTTATGGATATTTCTCCTAGCAATCTTGGTTCCAGCTTGTGATTTATCAAGCCTGGCATTTAGCATGACGTACTCTGCATATAAATTAAATAATCAGAGTTAAAATATACAGCCGTATCATACTCTTTTCCCAATTTTGAACCAATCAGTTGTTCCATGTCTAGGTCTAACTGTTGCTTCTTGACCCACATACAGGTTTCTCAGAAGACAGGTAAGGGTAAGGTGGTCTGGTATTCCCATCTTTTGAAGAATTTTCCACAGTTTATTGTGATTCAGTCAAAGGCTTTAATATAGCCAGTGAAGCAGAAGTAGATGTTTTTCTGGAACTCCCCTGCTGTCTCCATGAGCCAACAAACATTGGCAATTTGATCTCTAGTTCCTCTGCTTCTCAAAACCCAGCTTGTACATCTGGAAGTTCTTATTTCATATACCACTGAAGCCTAGCTTGAAGGATTTTGAGAATAAACTTACTAGCATGTGAAATAGGCATAATTGTAGTTAGAACATTCTTTGGCATTGCCCTTTTTTGGAATTGGAATGAAAACTGACCTTTTCCAGTCCTGTGGCCACTGCTGAGTTTTCCAAATTTGCTGACATACTGAGTGCAGCACTTTCATAGCAACATCTTCTAGGATTTTAAATAGCTCAGCTGGAGTTCCATCACCTCCACTAGCTTTATTTATGTAATGCTTCCTAAGGTCCACTTAACTTCACACTCCAGAATGTCTGGATGTCTGGCTCTAGGTGAGTGATCACACCATTGTGGTTATCTGGGTCATTAAGACCTTTTGTACAGTTCTGTATATTCTTATGGACTTTTTTTGCTTTATTATTATTATTTTCCAGATAATTAAGCAAAAAGCATCCATCATAAAAACAATTCAAGCAAATACTGTTTTGTGTAGTAGAAAGAGCATCCCATCCTTCTTGCACTCCCCTACCTGTAAACCTTCTCCTATTCTGCCCATTCTGCTCCAGGACCCCCACTCCACCAGGGTAACAAAAGGTTGAGGCATATGGTCATGTGTATTTGTGAGTATGTACTTACCTGAGTGTGTCCCAGCACCTGTAGCATCTGGTGTGCATTATAGTGCTTGCCATGTGGTAAGCACATGATAGATGTGAGCTAAGTTATAATTGCATATTTAGCTTTACAAATTTTGTTTGTAGTTTATGTGTCTAACCCTATAATGTAGGAGTAGTTCCTTATATAGTTTATATTGTCTTGGATTTCTCTTATAAGTTTTAATGAATATCTAGGATCCATTTTATTGTTATATATTAATTCATTAATCAAGTCCCTTTTTTATTGAGGGATAAATGACAGACATTGTATTAATTCATGTGTACAACATAATGATTTGATTTTTATACATCAATTCAGTTGCTCAGTCGTGTCCAACTCTTTCTAACCCCATGGAGTGCAACACACCAGGCCTCCCTGTCCAACTCCTGGAGTTTACTCAAACTCATGTATTTTGAATCGGTGATGCCATCCAACCATCTCATCCTCTGTTGTCCCCTTCTCCTCCTGCCTTCAGTCTTTCCCATCATCAGGGTCTTTTTCTCATCAGGTGGCCAGAGTACTGGCGTTTCAGCTTCAGCATCAGTCCTTCCGATGAATATTCAGGACTGATTTCCTTTAGGATGGACTGGTTGGATCTCCTTGCAGTCTAAGGTATTCTCAAGAGTCTTCTCCAATACCACAGTTCAAAAGCATGAATTCTTCAGTGCTCAGCTTCTTTCTTTATAGTCCATATATTATAACACAATTACCATAGTAAGCCTAGCTAACATCTGTCACTATACATAGTTACAGAATTCTTTTCCTTGTGATGGTAACTTTTGAGATCCACTCCTTCAACAACTTTCATATATGCAATATGGTAGTTAACTATAGTTGCCATGCTGTAGTTACCTCTCCACAGCTCACTTATAACCATAAGTTTGTACCATTTGACCTTCTTCACTCATTTAGCTCACCCCTACATTCAATCTCTGTCAACCACTCATCTTTTCTCTATGTATCTATGAGCTTATTTTGTTTTTTGTTTTGTGTTCTAGATTCCATATATAAGTGATACCCTTTATTATTTGTCTTTCTTAGTCTAGCCTATTTCATTTAGCATAATACCCTCAAGATCTGTCCATGTTGTTGCATATAGCAAGATTCCCTTCTTTTTTATGGCTGAATGGTATTCCATTGAGTATATGGATTTTGATAGGAATTGCATTGGATGTGTAGATTACTTTGAGTAGTCTGGACACTTTAACAATATTTGTCCAATACATTAATATATAATGTTTTTCTATTTTCTATTTTTCTGCTTTAGTGTCTTCAGTTTTATCAATGTCTTAATTGTCTTTAGTGTATTTCGATAAATAAGAAAAATACCTGTTCCTAAGTATTTTATTCTTTTTGATACAATTTTAAATTGAATTATATTCTTAATTTCTCTGGTAATGTGTTATTAGTATATAGACATGCAGCATATTTCTGTATATTGATTTTATATCCTGTAGCTTTACTAAATTTATTAATTCTAACAATTTTTTTAGTGTGGTTTTTAGGTTTTCCCATATGTAATATTACGTTATCTGCAATTCTTGATGGCTTTACTTTTTTTTCCAGTTTGGATATCTTTTATTTCTTTATTATGCCTAATTGCTGTAACTAGTACTTTGAATATTATGTTGAATGAAAATGGTGAAATTGGGCACCCTTGTCTTCTTCCTGATCTTAGAGAAAAAGCTTTTAGGTTTTCACCATTGAGTATGATGTTGGCTGTGGGTTTGTCATATCTGGCTTTTATTATATTGGATTATGTTCCCTGTATACCACTGCATTGAGAATTGTTGTCATAAGTGGTTGTTAAATTTTGTCAAATGCTGTTTTTGCATTGATTGAATTGATGATATGCTTTTTATCTTTCATTTTATAAACATAGTGTATTACATTGATTTGCAGATGTTGAGCCATCCTTGCATACCTGGAATAAATTCCACTTCGTCATAATGCATGATCCTTTAAATCATGTTGAATTTGGTTTGCTGATATCTTGTTGAGAATTTTTGCATGTATGCTCATCAGGAATATTGGCCTGTAAATTTTCTTTTTCTGTTGTGGTGTCCTTGTCTGGTTTTATATCAGGATTATTCTGACTTCATAAAGTGAACTTAGAAGTATTCTCTTCTATTTTTTAGAAGAGTTTGATAAAGATTGATATTAATTTTCCTTTGAATGTTTGGTGGAATTCACCAGTGAAGCCTTCTGGTCCTGGACTTTTGTTTGTTGGGAGGTTCTTGATTACTGATCCAATCTCCTTACTAGGAATGAGTCTTTTTCAGATTTTCTGTTTCTTCATGATCTGTCTTGGGAAAGTATATATTTCTATAAATTTATTCATTCTAGGTCCAGTTGTTGGTGTAAAGTTATTTGTAGTAGTCTCTTATTTTTTTGTATTTCTGTAGTATAAGATTTAACATTTCCTCTTTCATTTCTGATTGTGTTTAAGTCCTCTCTTTTTTTTCTGGTTGATTCAAACTAAAGGTATGTCAGTTTTGTTGATTTTATTTTGTGCAGTTCAAAAATCACTTATTTAGAATTCATTGAGAGCCAGATTCTTCTTGGTTATTCTGTCCTGTTTAGTTCTTTTTATCACAGAATTGAGAAAAAGAATTAGTTGTAGAGTCATAAGCAAATATACATTTGAAAACAATATATTGAATTCTGTTTAATACTATTCCCCAAGTTCTATTAGAATCATTATTTGTCTTGTACCCTGATCCACTGGTTGATTACAGGGTGCATTTCAATCTTCACTGAAATGCTGATTTTTATTATTTCTACTTCCTGAAATAGTACAGACAGTCCTTGTTTATGTCTAGAATGCATTTCTGGAAATCACACCAGATAGAAATCTGGTAACACAAATAATTTTTCCCCTTAAGACTAGCATTGTAACTAAGGGCTATAGTCCTTTTATAGCTTCTGGAGGCTGTACTTGTTCATTGGCTCATGATCCTCTTTGATCTTTACACTATCACCAGAAATATATGAGAAAACTTATTAGCATTACTAATATTTTTATATCTTTGCTACTCTGAAGGATGAAGGATAATATCCCATCATCTGGCATTTTGTTGGTTATTTTTCCATTACTACTAGTCAGTATTTTTCTTGGGGATTGCTTTTTCATGTTATACAAACACTTCTTCCTATAGGGTTACTTGTTTATTTCTGGAGTGTGCTATTTCTTTACATATTATGAATATTATCTCTATGTTTCTCACATAGGTTGCAAATGTTTTTCTTCAGTGATTCATTTGTGCTTTGACTTTTTATATCCTTCCATACAAATATATAGTCAACTTTTTATGCTTTATGGTTATTGATGTCAAATAAGAAAAGCTTTCCACTTACAGATTTAGATAATACTTTCTGTTATAGTTTTCCTGTTACTTTTACATTTTTTTTTAACTTTTACATTTTTTTACAGTGAAATCTAATCCATCTGTTCCATCAAAACTATTATCATGTGTTTATCCTTTCACAAAAATTGAACATTCTGGTTTTATGCATTTTTAAATTTATTTTGGCCAAAATGAATAATATACATGGATTAATTTATAATATTTTATCAATTTGAGTCTTTCTGTCAGTAACAGAAATATGATGTGCCTTTTCTTATATTTAAGTTTTCTTTTATTTCATTCCACAAAATTTGCAGATTCTTTGCATGGTCTTGGAATACTACTAAAACCAAACAATATCTTTGCAGATATTCTTGCCAAAATTCTTGGGAAGAATTGGCTTTGGTCACATCCCTCGCTTCTGATCAAATCATTGTCTCCAAGGCAGCCACAATGAGGCTATCAGTGAGGAACTGCATATCAGGCCAGGAAAGGGGAGGCTATGCAGGGTAGCAGTATACACAGTTCAGATCACATGACTAAGCAGAAATACTGTTGATCAGACTGGGATAGAGTCCTAAAAGAAAAGATGCTAGATAGACAAAGTCAAATTCTTAAAAAACCAGAGAGTACCTACTATACTTTTTTAGACAGTTTCATTCAAACATTGAGTTAGTTGAACTATATGACATTGTACATAGTCTCATCATAGACTGTTGGTGTATTGTCTCAAAGCACAAAAGAGAATCCAGAGATACTTCACCCTCAGAAATGTTGTAAAATATTTTGTAAAATATTTAGAAATCAATGAAGATATTTCTCAACAAACCACAATGATTGAATATTGGGTATTTGGAAGTAATGCCTTTGATAATATTGTCTGACAATAGGTTGATTGTTTAACAAAGTTTCGTTCTCCAGGGATCTTCCCGACCTGGGGATGGAACCTGGGTCTCCTTCATTGCAGGCAGACGCTTTACCATTTGAGCCACCAAGGAAGCCCTAACAAGGTTAAAGTAGCAAATAAGCTTATTTGAGAATAAACAGGATTTTTTTGTTTCATTCTTAAAGAAAATAACATGGTTGCAGTCAGAGGTCTTTCTATTTTATTTAACTATAGGAAAATATTTTTTTCTTTTTTAATTAGTAGAATTTATTTTCTAAGACAGTTTTAGCTTCAAAGTAAAAATTGAGTGGAAAGTACAGCGAATTGACATATATTCCGTCTCTATACATACATAGCATCCCCCACTATCAATTTCCCTCCTTGTGGTTGTTGCATTTGTTAAAATTGATGAACCTACATTAGCACATCATTATCATCTGAAGTCCAAAGTTTACATTAGGGTTCCTCTCGGTGTTATACATTCTATGGGTTTTGACACGTGTATAGTGACACTTATTCACCATTGTAATATCATGTAGAGATGTTTCACTGCCCTAAAACTCCTCTGTTCTCTGCATGTTCATCCCTCCATCCTCCCAACCCCTGGAAACTACTCATATTCTACTGTTGTGATACTTTTACCTTTTCCAGATTATCATATATTTGTGTGTGTGTGTGTTAGTCACTCAGTAGTGTCCAACTTTTTGCAACCCCATGGACTGTAGCCTGCCAGGCTCCTCCATCCATGGGATTTTCCAGGCAAGAATGCTGGAGTGGGTATCCATTTTCTTATCCAGGGGATCTTCCCAACCCAGGGATCAAACCCTGGGTCTCCTGCATCATGGGCAGACTCTATCATCTGAGCCACAATCATACAGTATGAGCCTTTTCAGATTGAATTCTTTCAGTTAATAATGTGCATTTAAATTCCTCTGTGTCTTTTCATGGCTCAATTACTTTTTTATTTTTGGTTTGTTTTAGCAATAAATAATATTTAATTCTCTGGATATCCCAGTTTATTTATCCACTTACTTACTGAAAGACATCTTGGTTGCTTTCAGGTTTGGCAATTATGAATAAAGCTGCTATAAATATCCTTGTATAGGTTTTTGTGTGGACATGATTTTTCAGTTCACTTGGATATATACCAGTGTACACAATTGCTGGATCATATAGTAATAACATGTCCCATTTTGTAAGAAACAGCCAAAGCTGTATCACCTTGCATTCTCACCAGGAAAAAAAAAGATTTTGTATTCCTCCAAGTCCTTGCCAGCATTTTGTGTTGTGGTTATGGATTTTGACATCCCATGCTATGTATGTAGTATATCTCACTCTTGTTTTAATTTGAAATTCTCTAGTTACTTGTGCTGTTGAATATCTCTTCATGTGGTTAGTTGACAACTGTATAGTATCTTCGTTGATAAGGTGTCTGTTCAGGTTATACCCATTTTTTAATCAGATTCTTCATTTTATTCTTGCTGAACTTTTAAGAGTTCTTTGTATATTTTGGGTAACAGTTCTTTACCAGATGTGTCCTTTGCAATTCTATTTATCCAAGACTGTGACTTTTCTCATTCTCTTGAGGGTTTGTTTTTAGCATTGCCACAGGTTTTTTTTTCTTTCTGTCTGTCTTCACTGTCATTGAAATCGGATCATGGGAGAGAAATAAGCTAAACATAGGTGTTCAATTGGCTGTTTTCTAGTTTTCTTTTCTTTTTTTTTTTAATTTTGTTGTTTTCTGTCAAACCTCAACATGAATCGGCCATAGGTGTACATATATGCCCTCCCTTTTGAACCTCCCTCCCATCCCCTTCCCCTCCCACTCTTCTAGGTTGATATAGAGCCCCTGTTTGAGTTTCCTGAGTCATTGAGCAAATTCCCATTAGCTATCTATTTTACATATGGTAATGTAAGTTTCCATGTTACTCTTTCATACATCTCACCCTCTACTCCCCTCTCAACATGTCTATAAGTCTATTCTCTAAGTCTGTTTCTCCACTGTTGTCCTGGAAATAAATTCTTCAGTACCATTTTTCTAGACTCTCTATATATACATTAGAATACGGTATTAATCTTTCTCTTTCTGACTCACTTCACTCTACATAATAGGTTCTAGGTACATCTACCTCATTAGAACTGACTCAAATGCATTCTTTTTATGGCTAAGTAATATTCCATTGTGTATTTGTACCACAACTTCTTTATCCATTCATCTGTTGATGGACATCTAGGTTGCTTCCATGTTTTAGCAATTAAAAATAGTGCTGCAGTGAACAATGGGATACATGTGTCTTTTTCAATTTTGGTTTCCCCAGGGTATATGCCTAGGAGTGGGATTGCTGGGTCATATGGTGGTTTTATTCCTAGTTTTTTAAGAAACCTCCATACCATCTTCCATAATGGCTGTATCAGTTTACATTCCCACCAACAGTGCAAGAGCATTTCCTTTTCTCCATATCCTCTCCAGGATTTATTATTTGTAGACTTTTTGATGATGGCCATTCTGACTGGTATGAGTTGATATCTCATTGTAGTTTTGATTTTCATTTCTCTAATAATGAGTGATATTGAGCATCTTTTCATGTGTTTGTTAGCCATCTGTATGTCTTTGGAGAAATGTATGTTTAGGTCTTTTTCCCACTTTTTGACTGGGTTTTTTGTTTTTCTGGTATTGAGTTGTATGAGCTGCTTGCATATTTTGGAAATTAATCCTTTGTCAGTTGTTTCATTTGCTATTATTTTCTCCCATTCTGAGGGTTGTCTTTTCACCTTGCTTATCATTTCCTTTGCTGTGCAAAGGCTTTTAAGTTTAATCAGGTCCCACTTGTTTACTTTTGTTTTTATTTCCATTACTCTAAGAGGTGGGTCATAGAGGATCTTGCTTTGATTTACGTCATCAAGTGTTCTGCCTATGTTTTCCTGTAAGAGTTTTAAAATTTCTGGTCTTACATTTAGATCTTTAATCCATTTTGAGTTTATTTTTGTGTATGATGTTAGGAAGTGTTCTAATTTCATTCTTTTACATGTAGCTGTCTAGTTTCCCCAGCACCATTTATTGAAGAGGCTGTCTTTGCCCCATTGTGTATTCTTGCCTACTTGGTCAAAAATAAGGTGCTCATAGGTGCATGGGTTTATTTCTGGGCTTTCTATCTTGTTCCATTGGTCTATATTTCTGTCTTTGTGTCAGTACCATACTGTCTTGATGACTGTAACTTTTTAGTACAGTCAGTACAGGAAGGTTGGTTCCTCCAGATCCATTCTTCTTTCTCAAGACTGCTTTGGCTATTTGGGGTCTTTTGTGTCTCCATATGAATTGTGAAATTTTTTGTTCTAGTTCTGTGAAAAATCCCATTGTTAATTTGATGGGGATTGCATTGAATCTGTAGATTGCATTTGGTAGTATAGTCATTTTCACAATATTGATTCTTCCTACCCAGGAACATGGGATATCTCGATTGGTTTATGTCATTTTTTATTTCTTTCATTAGTGTATTATAATTTTCTGTATACAGTTCTTTTGTCTCCTTAGGTAAGATTATTCCTAGATATTTAATTCTTTTTGTTGCAATGGTGAATGGGATTGATTCCTTAATTTCTCTTCCTGATTTTTCATTGTTAATATATAGAAATGCAAGTGATTTCTGTGTATTGATTTTGTATCCTGCAACTTTGTTAAATTCCCTGATTAGCTCTAGTAATTTTCTGATACTATCTTTAGGGTTTTCTATGTACAGTATCATGTCATCTGCAAACAGTGAGAACTTTACTACTTCTTTTCCAATCTGGATTCATTCTTTTTTTTTTTTTTTTTCCTTCTCTGGTTGCTGTAGCTAGGACTTACTATGTTGAATAGCAGTGGTGAAAGTGGACACCCTTGTCTTGCTCCTGATCTTAGGGGGAATGCTTTCAGTTTTTCACCATTGGGAATAATGTTTGCTGTAGGCTTATCATATATGGCCTTTACTATGTTGAGTTAGGTTCCTTCTATGCCCATTTTTTAAAGAGTTTTAATCATAAATGGATGCTAATTTTGTCAAAGGCTTTTTCTGCATCTATTGAGATTATCATATGGTTTTTATATTTCGATTTGTTAATATGGTGTATCACACATTGATTGATTTCTGTATATTGAAGAATCCTTGCATCCCTGGATTAAACCCAACTAGATCATGGTGTATGAGTTTTTTGATGTGTTGCTGAATTCTGTTTGCTAAAATTTTGTTGAGGATTTTTGCATCTATGTTCATCAGTGATATTGGCCTGTCGTTTTCTTTTTTTGTGTGTTGTCTTTGTCTGGTTTTGGTATCAGGGTGATGGTGGCCTCATAGAATGAGTTTGGAAGTGTTCCTTCCTCTGCAATTTTTTGAAAGAGTTTTAGAAGGATAGGTGTTAGCTCTTCTCTAAATGTTTGATAGAATTCTCCTGTGAGGTCATATGGCCCTAGGCTTTTGTTTTTTGGGAGATTTTTGATCACAGCTTCAATTTCAGTGCTTGTAATTGGGTTGTTCATAATTTCTAATTCTTCCTGGTTCAGTCTTGGAAGATTGAACTTTTCTTAGAATCTGTCCATTTCTTCCAGGTTTTCCATTTTATTGCCATATGTTTGTTCATAATAGTCTCTTATAATCCTTTGTATTTCTACATTGTCTGTTGTAACCTTTCCTTTTTCATTTCTAATTTTGTTGATTTGATTCTTGTCTCTTTTTTCTTTATGAGTCTGTATAGGTTTGTCCATTTTATCTTCTCAAAGACAAAGCTTTTAGTTTTATTAATCTTTACTATTGTTTCTTTCATTTCCTTTTCATTTATTTCTGCTCAGATCTTTATGATTTTTTCTACTAATTTTGGGATTTTTTTGTTCTTCTTTTTCCAATTGTCTTAGATGTAAAGTTAGGTTGTCAATTCAATGTTTTTCTTTTTTCTTGAGGTAGGATTGTATTGCTATATACTTCCCTCTTAGAACTGCTTTTGCTGCATCCTGAGGGTTTTGAGTTGTTGTGTTTTCATTGTCATTTGCTTCTAGAAATTTTTTAATTTCCCTTTTGATTTCTTCAGTAACCTGTTGATTATTTAGATACATGTTGCTTAATCTCCATGTGTTTGTGTTTCTTATAGTTTGTTTCTTGTAACTGGTATCTAGTCTCATCACACTGTGGTTGGAGAAGATGCTTGATATGGTTTCAATTTTCTTAAGTTTACTGAAGTTTGATTTGTGACCCAAGATGTGGTCTCTCCTGGAGAATGTTCCATGTGTATTTGAGAAGATGGTGTATTCTGCATTTGGATGGAATGTCGTGAAGATATCAATGAGATCCATCTCATCTAAGGTATCATTTAAGACTTGTGTTTCCTTATTAATTTTCTGTTTTGATAATCTGTCCATTGGTGTGAATGGGATATTAAAGTCTCCTACTAATATTGTGTTACTGTCAATTTCTCCTTTTATGTCTGTTAGTGTTTGTCTTATATATTGATGAAAGGTTGTAGCTGAATGATAAGACACCGGGATTCTTGGCCTCCAGAGGAGACGAGTTCAATCCAGGGCCAGAGACGAGGCTGGATCACTCAGAGCTTTTGTGTAATAAAGTTTTATTAAAGTATAAAGGAGATAGAGAAAGCTTCTGACATAGGCATCAGAAGGGGGCAGAAAGAGCACCCCCTGCTAGTCTTCAGCTGGATGTTTTATAGTCACTAGCAGTCTGTTAATGAAAAGAAAGGAATGTCTTAAAACTCAGAATGGCACCAGATAATTTATCCCAGGCCATAAAACGATTGACTTGAATCTTGTAGAAGGGAAGATTACCATAGAAATAGTTTCATTTACATAGATTAGGGGAACAATATCTGAGTACACCATACCGGTTTGTCAAGTAGGTTCTGAGCCATTTGGCGGAACCAACTTGAAGACAGAGTCTGGGGTACATTAACATAGCTTAAGACAAACATTTCCATAAGGAAAAAATGTATTGGTTAACTCAACGTTTGAGAATAGTTAGCTTCAGGTGAAACTAGGTGTCATGGCAACACAGTATTTTAAGAGAAACCTCCTTTTAAATTTGTATAAAGAAGGAAAAAAGAAATATTGCTAGTTTGTTTCCTCCTGCCACTTAAGAGAGAGAAAAATGTCTGACACTTGCAGCCTATTTCCTCCATTTGGAGACCCCTGGCCTTCCTGCCTGTTACCCTCTCATTGAGGTGCTCCTGTGATATTTATATTTGTTATGTTTTCTTCTTGATCATTATGTAGTGTCCTTCCTTATCTCTTATAATCTTCTTTATTTTAAGGTCTGTATTGTCTGATATGAGAATTGCTATTCCAGCTTTCTTTTGCTTCCCATTTGCAATGAATATATTTTCCATCCTCTCACTTTCAGTGTATATGTGTCTTTAGGTCTGAAGTGGGTTTCCTGTAGACAGCATTTATATATGGGTCTTGTTTTTGTATCCATTCAGTCAGTATGTGATCTTTTGGTTGGAGCATTTAATACATTTACATTTAAAGTAATTATTGATATATATGCTCCTATTGCCATTTTCTTAATTGTTTGGGGTTGATTTTGTAGATCTTTTTTCTTTTCTTGTATTTCTTGACTATGTAAGTCCCTTTAACTTTTGTTGCAAAGCTGGTTTGGTGGTACTGAATTCTCTTAAATTTTGCTTGTCTGGAAAGCTTTCTATTTCTCAATTTTGAATGAGATCCTTCCAGGGGACAGTAATCTTGGTTGTAGAGTTTTCTCTTTCAGTACTTTAAGTATATCCTGCCATTCTCTTCTGGCCTGCAGTTTTTGCTGAAAGATCAGCTGTTAAGCATATGGGGTTTCCCTTGTATGTTACTTGTTGCTTCTCCCTTGCTGCTTTTAATATTCTTTCTTTGTGTTCAGTCTTTGTTAGTTTGACTAGTATGTGCCTTGGTGTGTTTCTCCTTGGGTTTATCCTGTATGGGACTCTTGGACTTGACTGACTGTTTCCTTTTCCATGTTGGGGAAATTTTCAACTATAATCTCTTCAGAAATTTTCTCATACCTTTTCTTTTTCTTTTCTTCTTCTGGGACCCCTATAATTAGAATGTTGGTGTGTTTGATATTGCCCCAGAGGTCTCTGAGACTATCCTCAGTTCTTTTCATCCTTTTTACTTTATTCTGCTCTTTAGAAGTTATTTCCACCATTTTATCTTCCAGCTCACTGATTTATTCTTTCTGCTTCAGATATTCTGCTATCGATTCCTTCCGGAGTATTTTTAATTTCAGTAATTGTGTGGCTTGTCTCTGTATGTTTATTCTTTAATTCTTCTAGGTCTTTGTTCATTGATTCTTGCATTTTCTCCATTTTTTTTTCAAGGTTTTGGTCATCTTTACTATCATTATTCTGAATTATTTTTCAGGTAGTTTGCCTATTCTTTGTTTATTTGGACTTCTGTGTTTCTAGTTTGTTCTTTCATTTGTGTAGTATTTCTCTGCCTTTTCATTATTTTTTTAACTTATTGTTTTTGAGCTCTCCTTTTCCTTGGCTTCAAGGAAAGTTGAACTCTTTCCTTGAAGAAGGTTCTATTCTTTTTTCTTTTTGGTTTCTGCCCTCCTAAAGTTGGTCCAGTGGTTTGTGTAAGCTTTGTATAGGGTGAGATTTGTGCTGAGTTTTTGTTTTTTTGTTTGTTTTTCCTCTGATGGGCAAGGCTGAGTGAGGTGGTAATCCTGTCTGCTGATGATTGGGTTTGTATTTTTGTTTTGTTTGTTGTTTAGATGAGGTGTCCTGTACAAGGTTATATTGGTGGTTGGGTGGTGCTGGGTCTTGTATTAAAGTGGTTTCACTTGTGTGAGTTCTCACTATTTGACACTCCCTTTGGTGACTTCGCTGGTGACTCAGATGGTAAAGCATCTGCCTACAATGAGGGAGACCCGGGTTTGATCCCTGGGTCGGGAAGATCCCCTGGACAAGGGAATGGCACCCCACTCCAGTTCTCTTGCCTGGAAAATCCCATGGATGGAGGAACCTGGTAGGCTCCAGTCCATGGGTTCACAAACAGTCAGACACGACTGAGAGACTTCACTCACTCACTCACTCCGGGTTAGTTCTCTGGTAGTCTAGGGTCTTGGAGTCAGTGCTCCCACTCTAAGGACTCAGAGTTTAATCTCTGGTCAGGAAGATTTCACAAGTGGTTTGTTATGGCATTAAGAGAGATTAAAGAAAATATCCAAAAATGAGAAATGAAAGGTGAACCCCAGACAAATGGCAGTTACAACATTAGGCAAATAATAATTAAAATAATGGAATATACACATACACATATACACCCATGAGCAAAGTCAAAACAGTCCAACAAAATTAAGTAAGTAGATTGACCTGATGAACAAAGGAAATAAAAACTTATATTTACCAGTTAAGAACAAAACTAAGTAAAACACAAACTGGAAAACAAAACTAAAGCAAGGTGCCAAGTGGGGAATAAAGCAATGGAAACAAAACTAACAAATATGTTGAGAGGAAAGGAAAGAAAGAAAAGAAAGGAAGAATAGATATGCAAATTTAAATAGAGGTAGACAAAGAAGATTTATATACATTAAAGATTAACTGCAAGGGGAAAAAAACAGTAGGAAAGGCAAACAAAGGAATAAATATAGAAAAAATATAGTAGGTTTAAAAAAATTAAAAATTAAAATTATAAAAAAGAGAAAAAAAAAGAAACATAAGAAGAAAGAAAAAAGGAAAAAAAAATAGGAAAGCTCCACAGAACTGCAAAAGCCCAACATAGAGGCAGAGGTTTATAACAACAATAAAAATTGTGACTGAATATATACATATACATATACTCCGGGAGTTGGTGATGGACAGGGAGGCCTGGCGTGCTACGATTCATGGGGTCACAAAGAGTCGGACACGACTGAGCGACTGAACTGAACTGAACTGAACTGAAGTGATACACCTATAAGCAAAATCGAAACAGTCCAACAAAAATAAAGTACAATAGATTTACCCGGCAAACAAAGGAAACAAAAAATTATATCTACCAGAACAAAACTAACTAAAACACAAATTGGAAAACAAAACTAAAGCAAGGTGCCAATTGGGGAATAAAGCAATGAAAATAAAACTAACAAATACTTTGAGAGGAAAGGGGAGAAAGAAAAGAAATAGATATGCAAATAGATATGCAAAGTTAGATAGAGGTAGATAAAGAAGATTTACATATGTCAAAGTTTAACTGCAATGGGAAAAGAAGAGTAGAAAAGCAAACAAAGGAATAAATGTAGAAAAAATAATAATAGGTTTAAAAATTAAAATTAGAAAGAGAGAGAGATGGGGGAAAAAAAGGAAAACTCCACAGAACTGCAAAAGCCCAGCGTAGAGGCAGAGGTTTATAACAACAATAAAAAATGTGAGTGAGAGAGAGAAAAAAAAAAGCTCAAAAGCTTAATTGGATTTCACAGTGCCAATAAAGTCGACAGTTACAACAGAGAGGGATAAAAAAAAAAAAGATAAAAAATCCTAAAGAATCTACAGAACAAGTCAAAAAATAAGAATAATAAATGTTTTTCTTGAGTCATTGCTGTCAGAGTCCTTTCCCTTGCTGGGAGTCATACCCCACCTCACCTCCCTAGGACGCCCTCCAATGCTGTGCTGATCTCTGGACCTGCTGTGGGGGCAGCTCAGGTTCTAATCTGGTCCTGCTCCTGGGTGTTCCTGCCCCCAATGTCCACAGCTATCAGAACTAGTGCATTCTCTTTTGTGGGAGCTCTCAATGACATTTTATATATTCCACAGACACAGAGTCTGCCTAGTTGATTGTGTGGATTTAATCTGCAGCTTGCACAACTGGTGGGAAGGTTTTGGGTCTTCTTCCTTAGCCACACGGCCCCTGGATTTCATTTGTGGTTTTATTTCCACCTCTTCTTGTGAGTCGTCCACTAGGGTTGCTCCTGAGGCTGCCCTGGAGGCCTTGGGTCTGACCCTGTGAGGACCAGGTGTGGAGGTGGTGCAGCTGCTTGAGTCCCAGGGGTTCTGGCAGCACCAGGTACTCAGGGGAGTTGGCGGCTGGGGCAGCAGGAAATATGGTGCTCTAGAGGGTATGGCAACCAGTGTTGGCCAATATGCTCCAGCATTCTTGCCTGGAGGACCCCCTTCCTGACAGAGAAAGCTGACAGGCCAGTCTACAGGGTCACAAAGAGCTGGACACCACCAAAGTGACTCTGCGCGTATAGATGCAAGACTTCTTTTGCCTGTGGCGGCTCTGCCCCAGTGAGAGTTGGGTGAGAAGGTGATGCAGCTGCTTGGCTTGCGGGGACCCTGGTGGCAGCAGGTGCAGGGACACGGACTGTCTCTGCCACAGGAGTTACAGGCCTATCAGAGTCTTTTTACAAGCCTCTTATAGCTGGTGTTCAGAAGGTCTTTTTGGCCCGTGTTTCTCTGTAGCTCCGCTCATTCAGGCACTTAGAGGGCTCTCTTGCCTGGGGTCCTTCTGTTGTTTGGTGCGTCAGGCACACAGGGGACTCCCCTAATTCAGTGCGACAGGCGTTTGACCGGCCAGCCTCTCTATTGTTCAGCTGCCAATGCTGGCCTGTGGGGAGACAGAGGCTATGGTGATGGCTCCACCCCCTATGCATGACTCAGCAGTATCACCTTGCTTCCCTGCCTGCCTGGCTTTCCTCCTCTGGCATTTCCCACCACTATCTCCTCCCCCACATCCCTTCAATCCATCTCTCCACAGTTAACAGCAGCCCTCACCCTGGGATTGCTCCACAATCCCTAAACTCCAGCTCCCAGCTACTGCACATCCCAGGGGAGCAGCATTCCTGTCTGGGGTACATACGGCTGCAGCAAGGACTGTCTGATGCTCATTCCATTTAGGCTGCCACAGATCAGCTCTTTCACGCTCAACCTTAAATGTTTCTCCTCTGACTCAGACAATTGCCCTTATGTGGGGATTGGACCCTTGCTTCCGTTCCCCCACTGGCCAAGGGCAGGTCCATTCCTACTAAGACTCCCGTTTTTCCCCCTAGCTCTTTTGTCCTACCAAGTTTTGAGTGATTCTGTATATTCTTTTCCACTGGTCAGGTACTCCTGTCTGCTTTCAGCTGGTGTTCTGCATGCACGTCTGTGTCTGAAGGTGTGTTCCTGATATATCCATGGAGAGAGATGTACTCCACGTCCACCTACTCCTCCACCATCTTGCCACCTCTAGTTTCTTTTTAACAATAGGAAGTAGGAAAAATAGACAGTTCTTTCAGAAATATTTGTTTATTTAGTTTTTGTTGTCATTTATTGAAAGCTTTACTGTGAACTCCACTCACTGAGAGATGATTTTGTATACATTCTCTTATTTATTCTTTACCTAGTCTTCAAAAGACTGAAAAGAAAAGCCAGATAATTTGTCCAATTAATACAGCTAGTAAGTAACAGATTTGAAAGCTAAACCTATGGTTGATTGTGCTGGAAAGTATATTCTAATAACTCTACATACTGCTCTATTCTCTTTCTAAATTAGTACCATATCATTATCCATTTAGTTTGACTATCCAGCACATTTATCTGGAAGCACTTTCTGTTATTGCTTTTTATGGGTGAGGTACTTTTCTAGATGTTGAGTTTATACAGATGGATAAGACATGGTCTGTGCATACATTCTAACCCTTGAGGAACTCCTAGTTCAAAGGGAAGTAGACAACTATTAAATTAGAGTGTAGCAAGTGCAGTGCAAACAGTCCTGCAGTAACCTAGAGGTTGATTATTTATGACTTGTTAGCCCATCAGTGTTCAAGGTTAAATAGAATGTAAATATATTGAAGTACTTTTTATTATTTTACACATAGAATGGAGTAAATGTTGTCTTTAATTTGAACTGAATAGAATATAAGAAACTACTAAGACCAAACCTGATAGGAAATATTGGAGCATCAGACTTGATCATACTCATCATCATTGTTTATCTGGTCACATCTCATTCCAGTACAAAAAAGTGACTAATGAAGACAAGTCAAACCAGTTGGGGTACATGAGACATAGGTGATGTGCTTTTCTCTTATTTTTATTCAAGGCAAAATATTTCTATTGTAGGATTCATTTGACTCTTTTTTTAAAAATTGAGATCAACAAAGGTATTAATTTCTCTATCATTTTTCTGAGACTGAATATTACTATATCTAAAAAAAAAGGCGATTCCTGAAAATTTCCCACTAGCTTTACCCTTTATTGGAAACACAGCCAGGAGTACATTTCAAATGATCCAACTTTATCTGGTGTCTTAACTCTAGAGTAGCCTAAGACTTTCAGAGTCTGTTCCCGCCTTGAATAATCTGAAACGGCATGTCCTTTTGGTTCCTTTTTACATCAGGGAAAGTAAAAAATACCTTAAGACACCAAAGATCACAGAAGTGCATTATGTCCATAGTGTCATAATGAGTATTATGCCCTCATAGACTTTCTGCAGAAACAATCTGACTTTATAATAGACATATTTTGCATCATAGAAGTAAATGATATTTTGTCTGAGGAAGTTTTGGATTCAATGGTATTCCAACAGGGAACTTTAAAATATATGGAGACATAAATGAAGATTAATTCTGTGTGTGCAAAGCTGATGGGGATTAGATATTTTCATAAGGACAGCAGGTTTAAAAGTTAACTTAAAAGGTTAACTTGGAATCCTGGCTTCAATGAAAAGGGATAGGAATGGTTGATA
Organism: Cervus elaphus; assembly: GCF_910594005.1. Taxonomy (NCBI): domain Eukaryota; kingdom Metazoa; phylum Chordata; class Mammalia; order Artiodactyla; family Cervidae; genus Cervus; species Cervus elaphus. Next base: position 19,138,983 of record NC_057847.1, on the reverse strand, counting down.
AATTAGACATGAATAAGCAACTCATATTTCTCGAACTATTAGAAAATTTTACCACAATTAAGTAGGCCAATTTCATAATGTTATATAGCAACTGTGACAGTGCTCATGTTTCAGAAAATACTTTAAGAATTGTGTATAATAATATATATGGCCTGGAATTATTTTCTTTGTGGCATATTATTTTAGTTTAACATTTAATTCACAAAACACGCATGGAATCTTGTTTTTTTTGGTAAGGTTCAATTCAGAGTTTAAAGGTTGCAGAATGTCCTTTGTAACTGATACAGCGGTACAAAGATCAGACATACTGCGTCTACTGAGCTCTTGATTGCCCTTAAAGGTCTTGCCAAAGGTTAGAAAGAAACCAAAATCTCAAATCAGTTATCTCTCTTATTATTGGCTGGTGTAGAAAAACTGTTTGGTGAGGGACTTGAAAAATGGGCCATTGTGAAATGAATAATCATAGTCATCTTGACAGGTAATTTTATCTGGAAAAAAAAATTAGATTTTTATAATTTCAGTTGAATAACTTGGTTCTGCAGATCTGTTTTTCCTAAACACAAGTAAATAACAAAATGTGTGGTTAGGATCTAGCCTCATATCTCAGGCTGTTTGCATGGCATAAAGTGAAACTGACTGGTCTCAACAGCCCAGAGAGTAGCATGTGGTAACTTGAGGAAACCACATTGAGAAACAAAAGGATGTTGAAAAGGTTAGAAAGCAAAATTCATTTACATCCTTGCCACTTTTACGTTGTTGATAAACAACATCGCTTCATGCTATCAAAGCACGTATTTTCAATATTTCAGTTTTTCAGTAAGGTCACATCTCTCAGTGAGCAGTTTAATGGTCTAGAGACCCACGTTCCTCTGCTCTTCCTTCTTCTTACTCTACCTTACCTCCTGGATTGATTTTATATAATCAGGGCTTCAGTGATTGCCCTGGTCTGGTTCCTTTATCATACCCATGACATCCTGCTTGCTGGATAGCCTCAGTTGGATGGCCCATGCAAACCTCAAACACATCTCAAAGTACAGTTATCTTCTTGGTCTTCTCCTTCCTTTCAAGCTACAAATCTGTTTCTCCTTCTGTACTCTGATCTCAGTAAATAGTACCACTAACCACAAATGCTGTCACACATGAAACTTCATCATTATCCTGATTCCTATCTTTTTCCTACATCTAATGAACCACCAAGGCCTGTCAATTCTATGACCTATGTCTAAAGACTATCCACTTCTCTCCAATCTCAGTACTATTATAGTAGTTCGGGCCCTCATTCAATTTCTTCTAGATTACTGCAACAGTTTTCTAATGATTGAAAATACCACTTATGCACAATTTTTTCCAGGATGTCCTTATAATGGAGCAGGTATTATTATAATATTTATTATACTTAAGCAGATTGTATCCTATGTCTTTGTTGTTGTTTATTTGCTAAGTCATGAAAATGGCAACCCACTCCAGTGTTCTTGCCTGGAGAATCCCAGGGATGGTGGAGCCTGGTGGGCTGCCATCTCTGGGGTCGCACAGAGTTGGACACGACTGAAGTGACTTGGCAGCAGCAGCTGCATGTCTGATGCCTTTGCAATCTCATGGACTGTAGCCCACGAGGCACCTCTATCTATGGGATTTTTCAGGCTAGAATACTGGGGTGGGTTGCCACTCCTTCTCCAGGGCATCTTCTGACCCAGGATCAAACCTGCATCTCCTGCATTGGCAGGCAAATTCTTTACCACTTAGCCACCAGGGAAGCCCATCCTATGCGCTGGTTATTAACAAAAGTTTGGCATTGGGCTTTAGTGTGAATGACTAATTTGGGCATAAAGATCTTATCCCTGCATATGACTAAACCTGTGTATGTGTAATTTGTACTTATTACCCTTCAGTGATTCCCTCATCTGAACTGTGAGGTCAGCTTATTGATGGTTCCCAAGATATGCCATTTGAGAGCTTTGATTTTAACTTCAGTTCTCACCCAATATTAGATTGCTTTGATAGCTGGAGAACCATTTCAGCTTATGTTAGGAATGGCAGACCAAGAGGGAAATAGGTAGGAAACACATCGTGTGAGTGTGTTTTAAGGAATAATGGGTCTATTCAAGCTGAGGGTCATAATAATTTTCAAAAACTATTTCTTATTGAAGAAGATAGAAAAATAACACTATAATTTTTTAAGAGTAGAATTTGTATCCCCTCATGAGAAAACATTACTTTTCTTAATGTGATTGTTAATTTCCAGTAGTTAAAAAGAGATATTCAGTCTCACGCACTGTATCTCAAACAACGTGATCAGAACTTACGCACATCTGTGTTGTTCAGTACCTCCTGTTGTGAGCTGCGTGTGTGGCCTCTCAGCGTGGCCCATTTGAGTTACCTTTCTTACATGTAATGTATAATAAACACTCTGGGGAGACAGAAGATGAACCAAACATGGCTCCTATTCTGGAGGAAACTAAACATTGATTTCAAATAAGAATAAGTTAGCAGTGTGTGCCCTCTAATGCAAAGGAAATCAGATCTCTGGGTTGGTTGATTTCATTCAGTACCAACATGAGAACACAGTTCTTCAGTGCTTTTCACTTCTGTAAATATTACCATAAGCCATAGGAAAAATTATGGCTTTTGAAGCATATAGCTTTATAAATTATAAACACCTTATATTAGTTTGGTCTGTTTGATCAACTGTGTAATAATTTCAGTGAATAAAGTATGAATAATCATTTAAGCTGGTTAGCTGGTAATAGTTTGGAGTAACATAATCATTGATTTTATATTCTTTTTGTTCAGTTGGTTGTTAGATTATGGCTATATATTTTTCTCTTTCTAGGCATAGTCTAAGTGCAAATATAATACTAAAAAACATAAATAGAATATACCCCATGATGGTTTACATATATATATATATTCCACTATCCACCAGCATAGGTCCATCAACAGAAACATGATGCTCATTCACAGAGGAGAAATAGTGGATCCCCTTGTCAGCTCTTCACTGCTCCTAATTGCAAACAAGAGTGAAGAATTTTGAAATTTATATGTGCAAGACATGCTACAAATTCTAGTGTAAATTATGAGAGTGCCTATGTCCTGTGTTTAATTATAAATCATACTCTTATGATATTCTTAATGAATAAAAGAGCTATTATTGTTTTTGTCTAGCCACTAAATTGTGTCTCTTTTGTGACCCTGAGGACTACAGTCAGTGAGGCTCCTCTGCCGATGAGATTGCCCAGGCAAGAATACTGGAATGGGTTGCTATTTCCCTCTCCAGTGGATCTTCCCAACCAAGGGACTGAACCCATGTTTTATGCATTGGCAGGCGGATTCTTTACCACTGAGCCTTGTCATAAAAACAAAATGTAAAAAAAAAAAATATTGAAGATGACAAATATCATTACTTCAAGTTATGACTGCATCATAATTTTGTTTCTGTATATAGAGGTTGTATATAGAGGTATAGTCAATGACTGCACTTTGCACAGCCAACTTTCTGAGATCTGATTTTTTTTTACTACTTAACAATAATGCAGTATAGATAGCATGTTGATAAGAGCCAATTATATCCTTAACTGATACATTATGGGATAAAAATGTTATGAACTATACAAAAGCATTGTATATATAGTATACACATATATTCACAGTAAATACTTCTTTAATCTGATCTTGAAATTGATCACATTTAAAAGCAGAACCCTGTACATTAACATATTAAGTAAAATAGATAATAAACAGTATATTGAATGTGATTTATATATTTAAATATTAAAATATATACTATTTATATACATGTAAATATTTAATTAATGCTTTATTAGTATAAGTGACATAATATTTCAATCACTAAAAAAATTTTCTGACTTCTTACCTAGTTGAACTTAAGATTTTGACCTAAACATTATATTGTTTTTCTGAATATCTTGGTGCTATCCATGAGGGGGGTAGACTATTTTTATTTAAGAAACTCTGTCAGAGAGTCTCTTGAAGCCACCAGCATTCCAGCGGCTCTACAGATACTAATTTAGTTAATGCTCCTGACAACGCTGGGAACAGCAGCAGAAACTACTATAGTGTCCAGTTTGTAGATAAGAAAGTTAAGTAACTTACTATAGGCCAGACAGCTAATTGGCAGAATCAGAATTTAAAATTACTTCAGAGTCCTTGTGATATTGCTTATACGTGGAATTAAAAAAAAAAAAAAAGGGTACGAATGAACTTAGTAATAAAACAGAAGAGAGTCACAGATGTAGAAAACAAACATGGTTACCAGGGAATAAAGGGGGAAGGGATAAATTGGGAGATTGGGATTAATATATAGACACTACTATTTATGAAATAAATGACTAATAACAACCTATCACATTCTGCTCACTATTCTGTAATGGCCTGTATGGGAGAAGGATCTTAAAAAAGTGGTGGAAGTATACCTGAAATTAACACAACATTATAAATGAAAACAACAGCAACAAAATTACTCCAGACTCCACCTGTCAGTTTGGAAAGGATTGACAGTCGTATCTGAGCATTATGTGCTCAGATATTGATTTGACAGCAAGGGCACAGAAAATACTACCCACCCCTTGGTAGCTTGGTGGCAAGACATCCAGATACCTGGAGTCTCAGCTTCCTGTTGTCAGCCTGTGTGTTATCCAGGAGTTAGAGCCACGTCTTACCTGCCTCCCTCTGCAGAGCGCCCTGGCAGCAGGCCGTAAAGGGGAAGCTGGCATCTGTAGTAGCCCTTCTCTTTAGGTGATACAAAAATGACCTCTCCTTATCTTTTACTGATTCCACAGCTGCTATAGTATTCGGTTAGCCATGGTTACAAACTGGGTTTTGTGGGTAAGTTTGACTTTTGTAATTCTTTGAAGTCTCTGCTAGAACTAGAGATTTGAGTCTCTATATCATTTCCCTTGTTGGTGATATAAACTTGTGAGTTTATCTAGCTATAGATCTTTACAAATTGCAGCTTAAGCTTGCTCCTTTGACAAGATATTGAGGACTGCTCTTTATTACTCCAGGATGTTTTTCACTGTCGTCTAGAATTTAATTAAAAGTTTAAAAGATCTCTTTTCTGTTTGGGTAGTGATGATGAGTTTTAGATTCTTTTTCACAAGCTTGGGGAGAACATTAGATTTTTCTGACTTTAAATGCAGGTTCATTATACTATAAAAGAAAACAAGGTTTTAAGTGACAACTATACTTAATATGTAAATTTTTCCCATTTTACCACTGAACCTTGAATAATAGAACTTAAGTGGTTGTTTGGATTTAAAGTATTGCTGTGTCTTAAATTATAGTTCAAACACAGTAAAATCATCATATGTGTTATTTCAGAAAGTGAAAAGCCCTAAAAATTTCCTAAGAACTTTTATTTCCTTATATTATAATTTCAACTTGGTAGTTTTACTCAAGAATAAAAAAAAAAAACTGTTCAAAAGTAAATACAGCTTGTAAACTTAGTATTGTTTTTCCACATGAGGGAGAAGGGCTAACATTTACTGTGTGTTCATAGTATGGCAGATGCTTGACCTTACTTAAACCCCACACCAAATGTATGAAGTGGGTATTTCTCCCCATTTTTATTGAAAAAATGAATCTCAGAGATATTAGATGAATAGTCTAAGGCCTCATGGGTCTTCCACGGAATACAACCTGGAGTTATCATGACCTCAGAAATTGTTCTTTGTTCATTACAATGCCATACACTTTGGGAATTTAAAAAATATTGCTTATTTTCACCTTTAAATTAATCATCAGTATCAACAATGCACCTTAAAGACGGAGTGCATGTCTAGAAGGAGTGTGAGCTATCCACGGCTATCACTGGAGGTAGAAATCATGCTGGATGTGAAGTTGCTTTACCTCGGTAAGAGCCCTGGTTTACACTGCGGGGGGCTAGTGGACTTAGTTAAATACCCCTTTGGAAACAGAAGATGGCTTGTGGACCAGTGCACGAAGTATGGTTGTGTGCTCCTCAGAGTCCTCTTACCGATTGCTCAGGGGGATTACAGGGGAGTCAGCAGGTAAGAAGCAGGAAAGGTGACTGCTAACAGCGTCCTTTACCGTCAGTCCAGGGCAGAGGCTCAGAGTAACTGTCGACAGAAAAGAAACTATTGTACAAGAGAATTGCTTAAAACATGTCCGTTGCTCTCCCTGCAGAGTGGAGGCACTGTTTGTGGTTTGGAGAGCATAGTGACAGTTTGAAGCTGTTTCACCAATTCAGAGTGTGTATATATATATACACGTCTGCAATGCGGTATGCTTTCTTATCTTGAGGAGCATGTGTTAAAACAGTTGATGTATGTTGACAAAATGGGGTCTGTAAGGAAAGATCAAGTCTTGATATTTCCTCACTTCATAGTTAAGTGTTCAGTTGGTAGTGTGAGTGTAGATAAAGGACAGCATTAGCGCCCGTTGGAGATGTGAAGCTATCAGTTAAAAGATGATCAATTATGGATAGGACTATTTCTGTTTTTCTCTATCTCTTGACAGCTGTGAGCAAGGCTATTCTAAAGTTCCATTATAGTATAGCAAGTTTATTACTTCCCTGGACAAATAAAATACAAATATAATTTCACCCTGAAAAAAGATTATTAAGCTAATGTTGCAAAAACTTGCTAATCTTATAATTTAACAGTTTATAGTACTGAATAGCGAAACTCAAGGTAACATGATTTTAGATCCTAACAGTGTCTTGCAAATCATATATTAAGGGCCCCCTAAAAAGTAAGTATACATAAATATAATTCTTGCTGAGAGTTCTCACTTCTCAGTAGTATCTCCATATCTCTGTGTGAAGTGGACGTATCTATCTATGATAGTTTTAGGTTTGTCTTTCAAGGATCTTGAGTACTTTAGACAAAGTGACCATACTGTTTGTTATACCAGTTACACACACACATACACACACACATAGAGGCACTAACCAGGAACTTCTTGCATATTTGGGAAGGTAAGAATACTTGCTTTTCCTGTGACTTAGCAATCAACATCTTCTGCCTTTGACCACAAGAGTAGGAAATGTCTTGTTGTTTACCGTGGATGTTCACTATTGAGTCTGATGAACAAACCATCAATGGGGTTTCTGGATAGTTTGAGTTTCCATAGGCAAGCCACCTTTTGAAAGGGTTGTCCTAAACACCCAGTTCATAGAGTCCAAGAAGAAGCTACCCTGAATTTTCTTTGCCAGTATCAACTCTTTTAGTATTTTCTGAGCAGGATTAATTAGACCTGGAAGATATAGCTAGTCACTTACAGACAATGCAGTCAAAATGTTCCTGCCTGTTTAATACATAGTTTGTAAACGTATCAGAGTTTTCATATTATTTGTCTTTTTCCCTTTCACTGTTGATTTAATTCTCAGTTCTGCCTAAATATCAGACTTCAAAAACTGTTCTTAATTTTTGCTTTAATATGGTTAGAAGCTTGATACTGAAATTATTCAGTAAATGCTGAGTTTTGAAAAGTATTTACAACTAACCAAGGAAGGAGCACCCAATTCCTAACTCCTAAACTGGGTGTTTCTTGTAAAGAGTTGTTTTTTATTGCAAAAAGTTGCTTTGTGATCTCACATACTTGGAGAGTGAGATGTGGAGACTTTACCAAGGCACAAAGATGGACAAAAGAGAGTCGATGGGCGGACAGCAATTGATAAAGAAGGCAGATAAATGAGGAAAGGAAAAGAACATTTACATTTTGAAAAATTTTCTGTAATGTTTTTACTTAAGATAATATTTAAGATAATGTTGTTCACAGCCGCAAAAGAGATTCAGAAATGAAACATAGAAAAGGCAATGAAAAATGGGAAAGGGGGGGAATGGGAGGGAGAAAAATGATATACAGATGGTGAAAGAAAATGTCTAGAAGAACAAATGTATTTGTAAAACAGCCGTGAGTCCTCTGCTCTTCAGTCTTGAGAATCCTCTGGTTTCATAGTCTCTGCTTCTTTACACAGGATGTACATTTATAGATTTTTGTTTACTTAGTAACTGAAACCTTTGCTTTTTTTCTCTTCAAAAAAAAAAAAAAAATCATAGAGGGAGAAGTTTGTTCCCAATCACTTAAAAATGGAAACCTCATGTGTGGGCAGTTGTAAAGAGTCAAAATATTCTTTAATAATAAAAGTGATAAAATGTTAACATGATTAGGCTATTTCTATTGGTTATTGCACTTCTTAGAACTTTTTTTCTGCAAAATATTATAGTGATATTAGTGGCATTGCATGAGAATTAATTTAAGTACCAGTAATGTATGGCAAAAACCACTACAATATTGTTAAGTAATTAGCCTCCAACTAATAAAAATAAATGGGGGAAAAAAAAAAAGTACCAGTAGTGGCAGTTTCGCACCGACCCAGTGGATGAGAATTTGAGTAAACTCCAGGACAGTGGAGGCCAGAGGAGCCTGGCATGCAACAGTCCATGGGGTCACAAAGAGTTGGACATGACATAGTGACTGGACAACAACAACAAATGGCAAAAGTATCTTCCACGTAGTTAGCAGTTTAATAAATATGTACTGAAAAGATGAGTGGTTAAGAGAATAAAATGTAAAACTAGAGGTACTCGTCAGAAGTTATTTATTGAGATTTCATACACACTTATAAATATATTGGGTCTGCTTTAGTTAGTGGGGAAATATGATAACTTCTATCTTCAAGGTTGTTTCAGCTGGTTGCAGAGAGAAGATTACATGTATGACAGACCTAAGATAAGCCTTTGCAAGTAGTAGGCACTCAGTAAGTACTCAAGAACTCACTCAATGAATGAATGGGAAAATATGAAATAATTCTAAATGATAACAGAAATGTTAAGGAATTATAACATAGGTAGTCTGGCAATCATAAGACCCAAATGAGTTGATGTAGTTCTGAAAGTAGGACTCAGGCAAGTATTTAAAGAATGTGTATTTTAAGCTTGTCATTTTCAAGCCTGGGGCTTCCCTGGTGGCGTCAGATGGTAAAGAATCTGCCTGCAATGCAGGAGACCTAGGTTCAGTGGGAGGATCCCCTGGAGGTATACTCTAGTATTCTTGCCTGGAGAATCCCAAGGACAGAGAAGCCTAGTAGGCAACAGTCCATGGAGTCACAAAGAGTCGGACACAACTGAGTGACTAACACTTTTATTTTTCACTTTTTCAACCTTAGTTGCACACTGAAATAGTGACTATCCATAGCCACCCCAAGAAAATCTTATTTGACTTATGTGAAGCCCAGGCATTCATATGGTTTTAAAGCTACTGAGGCATCTGATATGAAGGCATCTGATATCAATATACAGTTAGCAGATATTTAAAAAAAAAAAAAAAAGCTACTGAGATGATTCTAATATTCAGTCAAGGTGGAACTCACTGGTATAAATGATCAAAAATACAGAAAATATCATTTAGGCAGGCCTGGCGTGCAGAGAGATGGTAGTGTGGGGGCATTTGTGTGTAGGACTGTGAAAAGATGTGCAGTGACTCAGAAGGGAGTTACACTGAGGCTAGACTAGCTTAGTTTTAAGGTAACAACATCTTCCATTGGGATGGATGAGATAGAAGTGACAGATAGGTGACTTTCTCATACGCATGGACTTTGACTTCAGACCCAACTTAAATACCCTGGGCAGGTTGCATACACTCTGTATGCCTTATATTTCTCATCTATGAAATGGATGTTACTCTCTAATAAGGACCACGGAGATGGAAAGGATGTAGTGAAAGGAAGAACTGAGTTAAGTAAATTAAGTTATTGGGAAAATGGCATGTCATGGCCAGGCAGGAAAATGGAAGGGGCCAAAAGGGAAGAAAAACAAGTCACATGCTTCTTGAGTTTGTAAGGCTTCATAGCTAGAGAAATTTGTCATTCAAAAACTCTCCAAATAAAATATATGGTGGATCAGAAAATCTATGTTTTATGGAACAAAGTAAATTCCCTCCTCATAACTGCTTGCTATAAATTCCCCCTCAAAACTGGTTATACCAACTCAGATATGAAACTAGAGCTGTGCATAGCAGTTTGGGCAAAATAAGAAATAACCCTCTTGAAAGTTTACTTACTGTTTCAAATGTTCACATTAGAAGCAGAAGTATTTAAGTCCCGTGAGAAAACGCTAAATGAAAATAGGAAGTATTGAAAATGAAAGCCACATACATTTTGTAAGAATTTGACCTTCCATATTCTTTCAGTAGATTTTTTTCTACATAAAGTAATTGAAGTTGTTAGACCTTCTGATGAATAATATCTATGTGGAGGTACATATTAATACTGCTATTTCTAAATTAAAGAAATGTGATTGCCTAGAAACATATTAAATGATCATCATTTTGGTTTAAAAAGAACAAAATGTATTAAATGAGGCAGAGTGATCTAGAGAAAAGAGTTGCCCTGTATTTAAATTGTCTTTTTAATCTGAAACTATTGTATTAGTTTTGCACATGGAGTTTTGAAATGTCTTCTAGATATCACTGGGCTAAATATTTCTGTTTTCTACAAGTATTCCTATTCATGTTTGCTTACTTTGTTGCCATACAGGCTCTGAGAGATGAATATGGTATCCCTCTGTACATAGAACAAGGCGAGTTTCAAAGAGGGGCTTCTCAAGAAAATGTGCCTCAGTAAGCAATCATAATGACCAAGCTAGAACACAACTTCTTGAGTTTCTGTATGATATCTTATTTTATGCTATCATATTCATTCCAGTGGTTACTGACCTTTTAAAATCACAATCTCTAGTCAGCCTGATATAACACAAATGAAACCAAGTATATTCAATTTTTCAAATTACATATTACTTGGACTCTGACTAATGTTAGTTTTTAAAGGAAACAATGTTTCATATTTTCAGTATGTGCAGGCTTTGATTTTAGGTAGGCCCAGCTTAAAATCCTAGAAGAATTTTCATAATCTCTATATGCCTCAGACTTCTCATCTATAAACTAGATAATAATTTATACTTCATATGTGTAAGAATCTTATCGATAAGAATACGTGTAATATTCTTAATACACAATAGGCTTAATACAGGCTATTTACATAATTCTGAAGTTGAAATAGCTGTTTCATAAAGGTATAAGTAGGTTTCATTAATTTATTATTTATTACAAAAAGTGTACTTTTTAAAGAAACCGTGATCTCTGTTAAAACTGAAGATATTCTGAAAAAGAATTCAGGTTAAAATATGTAGAATATGTTTAAAATGCATAAATATGAAAGGTATGATAAAAGTATCAAAAGACATTTTTATAAAGCTAGGTGAAAGTGAAAGTTGCTCAGTTGTGTCTGGCTCTTTGCGACTGCATGGACTGTAGCCTACCAGGCTCCTCCGTCCATGGAATTTTCCAGGCAAGAGTACTGGAGCGGGTTGCCATTTCCTTCTCCAGGGGATCTTCCCAACCCAGGGGTTGAACCTGGATCTCCCACATTGCAGGCAGATGCTTTACTATCTGAGCCACCAAATCATACATAAAAATAAATGTACAGGAATAGCAAAGAGAACACTGAAAAGAAAGGCTACGTGGACAGCCACGTGCAAAAGAGTGAAATAGACTGCTATCTTACACCAAACAGAAAAATCAACTCATAGATTTAAAATGAACATAGGACCTGAAACTATAAAACTCCTAGAAGAAAACATAGTGGGCGAGCTCCTTGGCCATTAGTCTTGGCAATGATTTTTTGAATTTGAACCTAAGAAGCAACAAAAGCAAGAATAAACAAGTGGGATTACATCAAACTAAAAAGTTTCTGCATACCAAAGGAAGCCATCAACAAAATGAAAAGGCAACCCACTGAATGGGAGAAAATATTTTAAAATCCTGATTCTGATAAGGGATAATATCCCAAATATATAAAGAACTGATTAACTCAATAGCAAAAACAGTCTGATTTACAAATTGGCAGATCTCTGTAGACATTTTCCCATAGAAGACATACAAATGGCCCAACAGGTACACAAAAAGGTGTTTACCATCACTAGTCATTAGGTGAAATGCAAATTAAAACCATAGTGAGACGCAAATTAAAACCATCACCACATACCTGTCACAATGGCTGTTATCAAAAATAAAATAAAATAAAACCTGATGATGAGGACGTGGAGAAATAGGAACCTGCATCCTTTTGGGTTCCTGTAGTTGCTGTAAACTGATGCAGCTACTCCGGGAAATAGTATGGAAGTTCCTCAAAAAATTAAAAATGGAACTACCATATGATCCAGCTTTCCCACTGTGAGCATTTATTCCAAAGAAACAAAATCACATTAGGGGTTGTCTGAGGAGTCTTTAAGAATAGCGAAGGAAATAAGAGAAGCAGAAACAAGCAAGGAAAGGAAAGGTATACCCAACCGAATGCAGAGTTCCAGATGATGGCAAAGAGGGACCAGAAGGCCTTCTTCAATGAATGATGCAAAGAAATGGTGGAAAACAACAGAAGGTGAAAGATTAGAGATCTCTTCAAGAAAACAAAATATCAAAGAAACATGTCAGCCAAAGATGGGCACAATAAAGGACAGAAATGGTAAAGACCTAATAGAAGCAGAAGAGATCAAGAAGAGATAGCCAGAATACACAGAACTGTATAAAAAAGATTTTAATGGCCCAGATAACCATGATGGTGTGGTCATTCACCCAGAGCCAGACATTCTGCAGCATGAGGTTAAGTGGACCTTTAGAAGCACTGCTGCCAGTAAAGCTAGTGGATGTGATGGAATTCCAGCAGAGCTATTTAAAATCCTAAAAGATGATGCTGTCAAAGTGCTGCACTCAATATGTCAGCAAATTTGGAAAACCCAACAGTGGCCACAAGACTGGAAAAGGTCAATCTTCATCCCAATTCCCAAGAAGGGCAGTACTAAAGAATGTTCAAACTACTGGACAATTGCCCTCATCTCCCATGCTAATAAGGTTATACTGAAAATTCTTCAAGCTCGGCTTCAACAGTTCATGAATTGAGAACTTCCAGATGTTCAAGCTAGAAGCAGAACTAGAGATCAAATTGCCAAGATTCACTGAATCATAAAGAAGTCAAGGGAATTCTAGAAAAACATATACCTGTGTTTCATTGACTATGCTAAAGCCTTTGACTATGTGAATCACAACAAACTGTGGAAAACTCTCTAAAGAGATGGGGATACCAGACCACCTTACCTGTCTCCTGAGAAACTTGTATGCTGGTCAAGAAGCAGCAGTTAGAACCCTTTATGGAACAACTGACTGATTCAGGACTTAGAAAGGAGTATAACAAGGCTGTTTATTGTCATCCTGTTTATTTAACTTATACATGAGCACATCATGTAAAATGCTGGGCTGGATGAGTTACAAGCTGGAATCAAGATTGCCGGAAGAAATATTAACAACCTCAGATATGTGGATGATATGTCACTCCAATGGCAGAAAGCAAAGAGTAACTAAAGAGCTTCTTGATGAGGACGGATGCTAAGTCATTTCAGTTGTGTCCAACTGTTTGTGACCCTATGGACTACAGCCTGCCAGGCTCCTCTGTCCATGGGGTTCTCCAAGCAAGAATACTGGAGTGGGTTCCCATGCTCTTCTCCAGATGAGGGTGAAAGAGGAGCATGAAAAAGGCAGCTTAAAACTCAATATCAAAAAAACTAAGATCATGGCATCTGGTCCCATCACTTAATGGCAAATAAAAGGCAAAAAGGTGGAAGCAGTAACAGATTTCCTCTTCATGGGCTCTAAAATCACTGCAGATGGTGACTGCAGCCATGAAATTAGGAGATGACTGCTTCTTGGCAGGAAAGCTATGACAAACCTAGACAATGTGTTAAAAAGCAAAGACATAACACTTTGCCAGAAAAGGTCCATATAGCCAAGGCTATGGTCTTTCCAGTAGCCATGTATGGATGTGAGAGTTGGACCATCAAAAAGGCAGAGCACTGAAGAATTGATGCTTTCGAACTGTGGTGCTGGAGAAGACTCTCAAGAGTCCCTTGGACAAAGGGAGGTCAAATCAGTCAATCCTAAAGGAAATAAACCCTGAATACTCATTGGAAGGACTGATGCTGAAGCTCTAATACTTTGGCCCCCTGATGTGAAGAGCCTGGAGAAGACCCTGATTCTGGGAAAGATTGAAGGCAGAAGAAAAGGGTGACAGAGGATGAGATGGTTGGATGACATCACTGCTTCAATGGACACAAACTTGGGCAAACTCCAGGAGATGGTGAGCAACAGGGAGGCCTGGCGTGCTGCAGTCCATGGGATTGCAAAGAGTCAGACACGACTTGGTGACTGAACACCAATAACAACATTGTAATAATGCAGCATGATTTACAGTAGCCAGAACATGGAAACAACCCATGTGTAATAGAAAGATGAAGAGGTAAAGTATATGTTTGTGTGTTTACATATATGTTACACATATTAAACATGGGTAGACCTTGACAGCATTATGTTGCATGAAATAAATCAGACAGTGACAAATACCATATGACTTCATTTGTGTATGAAATCTGAAAGAAAAAAAACAAACAAACCTGAACTCATAGATACAGAGAACAGATTGGTGAGTACAAGGTAAGGTAAGTAAATCCTGGCGACGTAGTGAACAACACAGTGACTGTAGTGGTTAACTATACTAATTAATATTGTACTGCATGTTTGACGGTTGCTGAGAGAGTAGGTTTTAAAAGTCTTCATCACAAGAAAAAAATGTAACTGCATGTGGTGATGGATGTTAACTAAACTTGTTGAAATAATAGTTTTGCAATGTGTGCATATGTCAAATGATTATGCTACACACCTAAAACTAATGCAACATTTTCTGTCAATTAAATTTCAGTTTAAAAAAGAAATAAGCAGAAAAACAAAGACACAGACAAAAAGGAAACATTAAATGGGAACTATCTCTAGCAGATGTTAAAACCTACTATAAGTTGTCTACAATTGAAAAGTGTGGTACTGGCATGCCATAGAGAGATGGACCAGTGGAATGATTGGATGAAGTAAAAATAGTCCCAGGTACAAATAGAACCTCAGTGTTTATGTGTGTATCTATATATTTATATCTATTTCCAGGTCTTCTGCCCAACCTGAAAATCTGCCATTTCTCTGACTCCGCTCTGGCACTGCTTGGGGTTGCCATCCTGGCAGATGTACTTTGATTGTATTCCATACTTATAGATGTTGGTTTCACTCTACACCAGGACTGTGTATCTTTCTGTATTGATAGAAATGGTGTAAAATCTGGACTGTCCAGTAAGTTGGCTAGTGAACCCTTGAAATATGGCTAGTGCAACCGACTTATTTTAAAATTCTATTTAATTTTAATTTATATTTGAATGGCTACATGAGGTTAGTAGAAACTCTACTGAATGATCAAGCTTTATATTCTAAGCTCTTTGAGGACAGATTCACATCTGTTTAGTTCACACTAGTGTCTAACATGGTGCCTGAGGGCTGGCTGGATTTTATTTTTCCAATCCATATTAATTCCATGACAAATACTTGACAGGAGATCTGGGTGCACCCTGATGTTCAGCTCCATCATGGTACATAGTCAGGGAGGAAAACTTCAACTGTAATAGGTGCTTCTTGAAGGTTTTTTCTTTTTGCTGAACAGAAACTAGCTTATCCTTAAACATACAGGCTTGAAAGATTCACTTTAATTTGCAGGAAACTCAAAGTCTTGTTTTTATGTGATAGTGAATGAAAAACAAAAGCAGATGTAAGTATATTTATTCACCTGCTTTAAGGAAACTGCAGCTTCCTTAAAGTAATATTTTCAGCTCTGCTCGTAGAGGAATTTGTCTCTGAGGAAACATATGCAGTCAACGGTTTACATAAACACCGGTCTCAGAAGAGCAAAACATCAGATGCAGGGCTCAACAGCAGCAGAAGGAGAACATTAGAATTTTGAAAAGGAGTTTCTGTTAACCTAAAGATTGTTCAAATCAGATCTTCACAGACAATTTGGGGCAAAGTAAAATAAAGTGTTAAGTAGCATGCTGGTGTGGAAAGAGCGAGGGCTTAAGGTCACAGATCACTCATTTGACTTTCAGCTTTCCTGTTCCCTTTAGCTGCGTGATGACATCTATTCAGCTTCTCAGTACCAATTCTTTATCTGGCAAAAAGAGAAGAAGGATTGTATTGTGCAAATGTGGTTTGGGGTATGGAATGAACTAATCTAAGTAAATGGTCAGCAGAGGTATTTTTCCCTCTACTCAAGTCTCCTCCCACACACTGACACCACCTCCAAAATGTTGTTGTGTAGAGTTAAAAGGGTGAGAGCGGAGAAGATTCTAGGAAATACCCAATCAAATACCTTCTCTTTATATATCTGGAAATTGAGTTTGGGTTATGGGAAAGCAAAAGTGATACCAGCTGCAGACTCTAAAAGAGGAGATGGCAGATGTCCTCAGCATCACACCTGCTCCATGCTCTATGCCCCCACCTTTGCAGTCAGTACTCACTGCTGAAAATTCAGAGATGCAAACATGTGCCTGCATGTTTTAAGTTCTTTCTCACACTGATTTTTCAATGTTTGTTTTTTTCCTTTACTTTATTAAATGTATTACCAGAGCAGTTGTGCTGGGCTAAGTCGCTTCAGTCACATCTGACTCTTGTGACCCCATGGACTGTAGCCCACCAGGCTCCTCTGTCCATGGGATTCTCCAGGCAAGAATACTGGAGTGGGTTGCCATGCCCCTCTCCATTAAGTTTCTCTCTTTGAGCCTTTGATTACAGTCACATTAAATACAAAATACAAAAGGAAACATGTATACCTAATGCTGATTCCTGTTGATGTGTGGCAGAACCCATCACAATATTGTAAAGTAATTATCCTCTAATTAAATAAATATATATATGTGTGTATAAACAAAACAAATGAACAAAAATACAAAATAACTGCCTCAACATTATTTTATCTAGTAGGAGGGCAAGTTCTTTGCTATCAGTGGTCAGATTCTTCTACACTTTTCTCCCTTCTAATGCGCTTTGGCGTCTCCTAAGTTTTAACACACAATTTTCACTTAAAAAAAAAAAGTACTCTGGTGTCACTGTCTTATCTTTTGATGACTATGAGACAGGGCAGTGAAATGTCTAATTGTGATAAAGGACCAGTGAAATTACACACGAGAGACAAAGAACACTTGAGCGATGCCAGTCATGAGAACTGGTATTTGACAGCGCAGTGGGTCATGCAATATCAATGCACAGATCAGGTGTTTGCTTATAGGAAAATTCCTGAAAGTAGCAGAGTGGGGGAATTTGGATTTTTCAGCATTAACTATCCTTTTGGTTTCCAGCAGCTATAAAACACATTTTCCATGTTTCCTAATTTGGGTATTTAGTTTCACATAGGTAAACACATACAAAACTTTTTTTGTGTTAGTTGATTTTCTCATATAGAATTTTTTACCTTAACTACAATTTTATTCCAATCCCAAATAAGGGCAATGCCAAAGAATATTCAAACTACTGCGCAATTGTGTTCATCTCAAACGCTAGCAAGGTAATGCTCAAAATCCTTCAATCTAGGCTTCAACAGTACATGAACTGAGAACATCCAGATATACAAGCTGGATTTAGAAAAAACAGAGAAACTAGAGATCAAATTGCCAACATCTATTGGATGATAGAAAAAGCAAAAGAATTCCAGAAAAAACATCTACTTCTGCTGCATTGAAAAAGCCTTTAACTGTATGGATCACAACAAACTGTGGACAGTTCCTAAAGAGATGGAAATACCAGGCCACCTTACCTGCATCCTGAGAAACCTGTATGCAGGACAAGAAGCATAGGTAGAACCACAAATGGAACAATGGATTGGTTCATAATTGGGAAAGGAGTATGTCAAGGCTAAAAATTGTCACCCTGCTTATTTAACTTGTATGCAGAGTACATTGTGTGAAATGACAGGCTGAATAAATCACAGGCTATAATCAAGATTGCTGGGAGAAATATCAGTAACCTCATATATGCAGTTGATACCACCCTAATGGCAGAAGGTGAAGAGGAACTAAAAAGCCTCTTGATGAAAGTGAAAGAGGAGAGTGAAAAAGCTGGCTTAAAACTCAGCAATCAAAAAACTAAGATCATGGCATCCAGTCTTATCACTTCATGGCAAATAGATGGGGAAAAAATGGAAACAGTGACAGACTTTATTTTCTTAGGCTCCACAATTACTGTGGATGGTGACTACAATCATGAAATTAAGACACCTATTCTTTGGAAGAAAAGCTATGACAAATCTAGACTGCATTCAAAAGCAAAGACATCACTTTGCCCAAAAAGGTCTGTCTAGTCAAGGTTATGGTTTTTCTAGTAGTCATGTATGGATGTGAGAGTTGGACCATAAAGGAAGCTGAGGGCTGAAGAATCGATGCTTTTGAACTGTGGTGCTGGAAAAGACTCTTGAGAGTCCCTTGGACTGCAAGGAGATCAAATCAGTCAATCGTAAAGGAAATCAACCCTGGAAGGTTGAAAGAGTCCTTTCAACTCATTGAAAAGACTGATGCTGAAGCTTCAATACTTTGGCCACCTGATGCAAAGAGCTGACTCCTTAGAAAAGACCCTGATGCTGGGAAAGATTGAGGGCAGGAGGAGAAGGGAGTGACACAGGATGAAATGATTTGATGGCATTATTGACTCAATGCACATGAGTTTGAGCAAACTCCAAGAGATAGTGAAGGACAGGGAAGCCTGGTGTGCTGCAGTTCATGGGGGTCGCAAAGAGTCAGATGACTGAGCAACCGAATAATAACAATATATATGATGAAGAAAATAATACATAACTAATATTTTATCCAATTTTAGAACATAACAAGAGTATGTTTTCCTATTCTTATAGAAATGAATATAGGCTTACAGAATATGGATACTCATATTAAGACTAAAATGTAAAATATAAAAATATCTGGCTTCCCAGGTAGCTCAGCTGGTAAAGAATCTGCCTGAAATGCAGGAGACCCCAGTTTGATTCCTGGGTTGAGAAGTTCCTCTGGAGAAGGGATAGGCTACCCACTCTAGTGTTCTATGTCTTCCCTGGTGGCTCAGACATAGAGAATCTGCCTGCAATGTGGGAGACCTGGGTTCAATCCCTGGGTTGGGAAGATCCCTGGATATGGGCGTGGCAGCTCACACCAGTATTCTCCCCCATGAAGAAAGGAGTCTGGCGGGTTACAGTCCTTAATGTCATAGTCAGACACGACTGAGCGACTGAGCAGTCTAATAGATGTTATTTCTTTTGAGTGGTGTTTGTCATGGTACATATTCTCTGTCTTGTATATCCCTTTCTTTGTTTGTCTATTAACATTTTCCCCAGAAAATAGAATATTGTTCAGTGGTATCACTCTGTAGATGAACACACAGATTTCCCTGTCTTTCTCTTCGTATCTTGTTGCCACAGCTTCTCTTTTATTTTTATTTATTTATAAGCTTATTTATTTGGTTGTGCCTGTCTTAGTTGTGACATGCAGGATCTTTTTTTTAATTGTGGCATGTGGGATGATCTAGTTCCCTGACTAGGGATCAAACCTGGGCCCCTGCATTGGAAGCATGGAGTCTTAGCTACTGGACCATCAGGGAACTCCTTGTCTTTTCTTTTTAGGCAGTCTCTCCCCTCTCATTAACACATATTTATATGTATTTTATAAACATATATCCCACCTATCTATTCTTATTTATCTATCTTATTCAGGAAGGACTCATAGGATGATAAGGCTAATATTAATCATCATAAAGAGGATTCTGAAAGAAGGCTTTCAGTCACATTGTTGAATCTTTGCCTCTTTATTTTTCCATTAAAGACAATATTTAGAAAACTTACAGAATAAAATCTCTTCTGAACAGTTGTTTCCTAAAGTGAAGCTATTTTATAGTTCATTTTCTCCCCCTCTCCCCAGTTTTTTTTTGAGAAATAATTGAAATAATTATAAGTTTAAGGCATGCAGCATGGCAGTTTGATTTACATATATTGTAAAATAATTACCACAACAGGTTCAGCTAACATCCATCTTCCCATATAGATAAAATAAAAAGAACTCGAAAGATATTCTTGTGATGAGAGCTCTTAGGATCTATTTAGTCTCTTAATAACTACAATCATCCTATTGTACATTACATCCACAGTCCTTCTTTATCTTGTAGTTGGGAGTTTGTACCATTTGACCACCTTTCTCCAATTCCTCCTTTCCCCACCCTCTGCCTCTAGAAACCACAGGGCTGAACTCTATTCCTATGAGGATTTGTTTTTGTCACTGCTTTTTTAATTCCACATAGAGGTGAGATTATACAGTATGTGTCTTTGTCTGACTTATTTCATTTAGCATAGTACCCTCAGAGTTCTCCCATGTTGTTGCAGATTCTCCCTTTGCAATATCATGTTTGGTGCATTATTTCTGGGCACTTAACCCCTCACTCAGTTTCAACAAGAACCTCTTTCTTTACTGAGAGTAACAAAGCCAGGAGAGAAAGCCAGTTTTCAAAAAGCTTCAGTGACCACAAGTAGGGAAATTAAAAAAAAAAAAAAATTATCCTCAATCTATCTAAAGCATGCATATATATATATACATATACATATATATATATATATATATATTTCTTGCAATTTGCCTTCCTAAGTATAATACTGTCAGATTTATTCAATTTGCTTTACTTGTGACTGCATGCTATAGCCTTGCCAGAAAACTTCTGGGACATCCTAATTTTTCCTGTTCTTGTTAATGAGACGGGAGCCCTAGACAGGATACTGCTTTGACACAGCTCATGCCCTGACTCAGGGCTGATGGGCCTAACCAGAATAAGGACAGAGGGGCTTCCCAGGACCTTCATCAATAGTACTTTATAATCATAGTCTATAGGAATTTACAGATCAGCAATCAAAAAGTCCAATCTTGAGATGTTATTTTATTAATATGAGTTAGTTATAAAGCCATAATGTTGTATAAATTAAATTATAATAACACAGTTCACTACTTTTATTTCCTAATTGAATGTAAAGTGATCCAAAATGATCTATAGAAATAATTAAACTTTTAAAAGTGATAAATTAGTGAAATTAGCTTGTTAATTATTGTGAGACATTGAATTATTAGTACTCTCCAATCAAATAGGAAAAATATGGGAGAAATTAAGTGATGATATCTTTTCTTATTTTTCTCTTATATTACATCTCTTCTGAATTCTCTAAGAGTTCTAAGATATACGTTTAAAATTTCTGAAATAAACTTTGATTTTTCATTCAAACAAGTTAAATATGCTTTCTTTAAAGCATATTTAAAGAAAACACAAAATATATATCTTAGGTTGCATTTGAGGTGTCATTTAAAAAATACCTTAAATTCTTAACATCCTATAAAAGGAAAAATGGACATTGCTGTATATTATTATTAGGTAGTAAATTGGTAGAGTCTCTGTGAGGAGCAATTGGCAACATACATTAAAATTTTAAAAGTGTGTAATATTTGACCTATAAGTGCCATTTCTAGATATTTGTCCTTTGTACATACAGATTCATGTGCAAAATGCTGCATGTACCATGATACAGCTTTGCTGGTGGCTCAAAGAATGAGCCTGCAGTGCAGACTCATTGAATGACAAAGAATGATGACACAGAATCTGCCTGCAGTGCAGGAGACCTGGTTCAGTCTCTGGGTGGGGAAGATCCCCTGGGGAAGGGAATGACAACCCACTCCAAGATTCTTGCCTGGAGAGTCCTATAGACGGAGGAGCCTGGAGGGCTACAGTCCATGGGTTCACAAAAGTCGGACACGACTGAGCCACTAACACTTCTACCATGACATGCACTGGAGCATTTTTACAATAATGATGATTAGAAACAACCCATGTCTTTAATAGAAAACTGGTAAAAAGGTTTTGCTACATTCATTGTGTGGGATGACAAAGAAGTATCAAAATAATGCATGAAATAAAATGGAAAAGCCATTAAAGTCATAATAATGCTTATCATTTGTTGAGCAGTTAATTTGTATGAATTCATTTAATCCTTATAATATCCCTATGATGTTTATACTGTTATTTACAGATTAAAAAAAAAAACTGGAGTGTGGAAAAGTTTCCTTTAATGACCAAGATAGAATGTAGTATGACTACTATACAAACCCAGCCAATCTTATACTGTTATACTACATAAACAAATATAAAAGTATATAGAGTGTGCACCCATTTGTAAGAGAAATACATATTTAGAAATGAAGGAAAGAAGGGAAAGGAGAGATCTATAGCCCTAATTTATCTAAAGAGTATGATTCTTTACAAATACTTTTTTATAATAGTATTTGTTAATGCATATAATAATTTGTTATATATTAGAAACTAAATATTTTTCAATGAAGGTAAAGGTTTTATACATCATACATTGCAGTGTATGTGCTGCAGTATGTAATATGCAGCTCTAGCAACATATAGCTCTTGCATATTTGATACACGGCTATTCCAAATTGAAATATGCTATAAATATGAAATATTCATCAGATTTTGAAGATTAAGTACCAAAAAAATATAAAGTGTCTTAATAATAACTTTATTGATTATGTGATGAAGTGATATTTTAAACTAGGTTAAATAAAATATATTCTTAAAATAAAATTTGCCTTTTTAAAACTTTTTATAATGTAACTATTAGATAATTTTGTTCCTCTAATTATATTTCTATTAGATACCAGTAATCAAATACATTCAAGTTTTATTGTACTTCACTTACTTCCCTTCCAGCATTATTTTTCTAGTACCAATGGTATTCAACACTTGTACATTAGAATCACCTGAGAAATTTTAAAATGTACCTGGGCCCCCCTTATGTGTTCAGGATAAGCTGTTCTGGGCTGGGATGCCAGCATCCCCACCTTCTTTTTTTTTTTTAAGATTTGCATTCTGATATGAAACCAAGGTAAGGAACTACTGCTTTAACCCTCTGTGCTGATAGAGTATACAAGGAACTTAATTTTTTTCAAGTAATGTTTTAAAAATTAAGGTTTGCATTTTCTTAACTAGGTAGGGATTATTTTTTTGAACAATGTCAAATAAAGTATAGGAGATTTTCAAGTAAAGAAATATTCAGAAATGTTCTTGAGTCTTGGTTAGTTAAATTTGTTTAATCATTGGTAAAACAAAGAGGCCTGATCCATATTGCTGTTTGTTCTACAAACTTTCCTAAGGAAAACTAAATGCTTTTAAACCCTTCATTTTTTTTAATGTGTATGGTTTAACTTTTATTTATACTGAAATATACTTGAAATATACTGAAACATACTGAAATACAGCAAAGTGATCAGTTATACACACACACGTGTTTATCCTTTTTTAAATTCTTTTCCCATTTAGGTTGTTACACAATATTGAGCAGAGTTCTCTGTGCTATTCAGTAGATCCTTGTTGGTTATCCATTTTAAATATAGCAGTGTGTACATGTCAATACCAAACTGCTTAACTGTCCCTTCCCCCATCCTTCCCCTCTGGTAACTGTAAGTTTGTGAGTCTGTTTGTTTTGTAAATAAGTTCATTAATATTGTTTTTTTAGATTACACATATAAGTGATATCCTATATCTGTCTCTCACTGTCTGACTTACTTCACTCAGTATGACAGTCTCTAGGTCTATCCACGTTGCTGCAAATGACATTATTTAATTCTTTTTAATAGATGAGTAGTATTCTATTGTACATATGTACCACACCTGTTTATCCATTTCTTTGTCAATAGACATTTAGGTTGCTTCCATCTCTTGCTATTCTAAATAGTGCTGCAATGAACATTGGCATATATGTGTCATTTCAGACTATGTTTTTCTCCAGGTATAGCCCATGAGGGCTTCCCTGGTGACTCAGACAGTAAAGAATCTGCCTTCAGTGCGGGAGACCTGGATTCGATCCCTGGTTGGGAAGATCACTTGGAGAAGGGAATGGCAACCCACTCCAGTATTCTTGCCTGAAGAATTCCATGGACAGAGGAGCCTGGTGGGATACAGTCCGTGGGGTTGCAAAGAGTCAGACACAACTGAGCAACTAACACTTTTACTTTCTTTCACTATATGCCCAGGAATGGGATTGCAGGATCATACGGTAGCTCTATTTTTAGTATTTTAAGGAACTTCCATACTGTTGTCCAAAGTGGTTATACAAATTTACATGCCCACCAATGGTGGAGGAGGATAAAGCACTTTAAACAGAACAAATAAAAGTTGCAAATCTGTTTGTATTGTGACCACGAAAATGAAATGTGGCCAATAGTATTGGGTCAAAGATTATGTCTTTACAAATCACGGAACAGAGTTTTCTGTCCCCTAATGTTCTCAGTGTCATATAAACAGACTGTGGTAAACGTACTAAATAGAATTTTTTGTACCCTTCTGGATAAACCCGAGTTTTATAATTGCCACTGAAAGATGATTCTTTATCATGCATCAATGGAACCAGTATTCAGCCACTCAGTTTTCATATCATTTATATCATTTTCACTCAGCCTTTTCTGCCACAGTGTTCTGCTCCATATTTTGACTCTCATTGCTTATTGGGTTGTGGCAATAAAACCCTGCTGATTGAAAAAAGAAACTGAAGGAAAGTTAAATTGTGACTTTTTAAAAATCTATTTTCAGGGAGAGAGAAATTACTTATAAGATCTTGGATTTTTTTTCCTGGACCCTTTGGTATTAGCTACATAATTGTTTTCTGTTTGTAATATTCCAGAACCTGAACCTTACTAACCTGAACTAAGACTCAAAGTTTTATTAGTATTCAAGCCGTTCGAAAGTTACCTTCAGTGTGATTGTGTGTGTGTGCACGCTCAGTTGTGCCTGACTCTTGCAACCCCATGGACTGTAGCCTGCCAGACTCCTCTGTCCATGGGATTGTCCGGGCAAGAATACTGGAGTGGCTTGCCATTTCCTACTCCAGGGGATCTTCCTGACCCATGGATCAAAACTGTGTCTCTTGCAGGTGGGTTCTTTCCCAGCTGAGCCACTGGAGAAGTTGTCAGTATTTTCTCCCAAATTACTGAAATTATTTTTCCGATTGACTATGTTGACAAGCTATATTGACAAGCTATATTAACTATGTTGACAAGCTAGAATATAAATTCCTTGACACCAGGCACCTATCTATCTACCTCGTTCAGTGCATCTCCCCAGTGTCCAGTGAGAATAACTATCACATGCATTTTCAAATAAAAGAAAAATGAAAAGATTTTTGATGGAGTATTTCAAGGTACAATATAACCCCATTATGATAAAATTTTTCAAGGATGGAGTAAAGTTGTAATTTAGTCACTGAATTTTGCACTTTCACCATTTCTGAAACCTTGTTAAATGTAGAGAGAACTCCTACCAGAAGTACAAAACCCTTAAAAAATGATCCTGATGATTCTGAGAATTTTTCAGGCCTCTCTCTAATCAGTCATTAATATATTTTAAAGATGTGCTTAAAAGTGAATAAAACTACCAGCAAAGAAAAATTCATACATGTATTAACTTTAAAACAATCTAAAATTCAGTTCAGTTCAGTCACTCAGTCGTGTCCGACTCTTTGCAACCCCATGAACTGTAGCATGCCAGGCCTCCCTGTCCATCACCAACTCCTGGAGTCCACCCAAACCCATGTCCATTGAGTGGGTGATGCCATCCAGCCATCTCATCCTCTGTCGTCCCCTTCTTCTCCTGCCCTCAATCTTTCCCAGCATCAGGGTCTTTTCCAATGAGTCAGCTCTTCGCATCAGGTGGCCAAAGCATTGGAGTTTCAGCTTCAACATCAGTCCTTCCAAAGAACACCCAGGACTGATCTCCTTGAGGATGGACTGGTTGGATCTCCTTGCAGTCCAAGGGACTCTCAAGAGTCTTCTCCAACACCACAGTTCAAAAGCATCAATTCTTTGGCCCTCAGCTTTCTTTATAGTCCAACTCTCACATCCATACATGATTAATCTCTATCAATTGTGGGATATTTAATTTTTCAAGAGCCCCAAATATTCTAGAAATGTGATTCTACTAGATTATCCCTAGGAAATATTGTTATGCAGACAAGTTCTGCATAATAGGATTGTGTTCTGCAGCATCCTGTTAAATGGCAACAAAATATAAAAGTCATAAACTCATTTGCCAGGATTCTAAATGAGCTCTCTTTGAATCATGGTTGTTCTGTTAGGTTGGTGCAAAAGTAATAGCTGTTTTGCACTGTTGAACTATGCTGTTTGATATTAGAATACATTCTTAAATGTGATTATGCTATATATCATTTTAATGTGCACTTCTCACTTTATGTTTTTTGTTAATAACTTATTCCTTGATGTTTATTTTATGTTTATTTTAGACTATAGAAATGATGGTAGGCAAAAAGTATATTCATATGATTTTTTTATTTGAGTTCAAAATGAGTTGTAAAGCAGCAGACAACTTGCAACATCAATAACGCATTTAGCCCAGGAATTGCTAATGAACATACAGTGCAGTGGTGGTTCAAGAAGTTTTGCAAAGGAAACAAGAGCCTTGAAAATGAGGAGCTCAGTGGCTGGCCATCAGAAGTTGACAACAACCAATTGAGAGCAATCATCAAAGCTAATCCTCTTACAACTATGTGAGAAGTTATGAAAGAACTCAATGTCAAACAAAAGCAAAATGGAAAGGTGAAAAATCTTGGTAAGTGGGTGCCTAATGAGCTGACTGAAAATCGAGAAGCTAGTCATTCTGACTTGTCATCTTCTCTTACTATATACAACAATGAGCCATTTCTCCATCAGATTGTGACATGCAATGAAAAGTGGATTTTATACAACAACTGGCAATGACCAGCTCAGTGATTGGACCGAGGAGAAGCTCCAAAGCACTTTCCAAAGCCAACCTTGCACCATACAAGGTCAAGGTCACTGTTTGGTGGTCTGCTGCCTATCTTATCCACTAGAGCTTTCTGAATCCCAGCAAAACCATTACATCTGAGAAGCATGCTCAGCAAATTGATGACATGCACCGAAAACTACAATGTGTGCAGCCAGCATTGGTCAACGGGAAGGGCCCAATTCTTCATCATGACAAACCCAAGCACACATCGCACAGCCAACACTTCAGTTGAACAAATTGGGCTGAGAAGTTTTGCCTCATCCACCATATTTACCTCTCCTCTCGCCAACTGACTACCACTGCTTCAAGCATCTTGACAACTTTTTGCATGGAAAACGCTTCTGCAAACAGCAGAAGACAGTAAATGCTTTCCAAGAGTTCATGGAATCCCAAAGCATGTATTTTTATGCTACAGGAATAAACTTATTTCCCATTGGCAAAAATGTGCTGATTGTAATGGTTCATATTTTGATTAATAAAGATATCTTTATTGATATCTAGTTATAATGATTTAAAATTTATGATATGAAACCACAATTGCTTTTTCATCAACCTGATAGTTACTAGCCATATGGCTATATGGTTACATAACTTCTCTGCACCTCAGATCCCTCCTTATTAAAATGGGAGAAGTAATGATACATAGTGTTGTAGGGATGTGGTAAGAAATAACTTAGATAACACCTATAAAGCAGTTCCTATATAGCCTTGCTGAAAGTGAAAGAGGAGAGTGAAAAAGTTGGCTTAAAGCTCAACATTCAGAAAACAAAGATCATGGCATCCAGTCCCATAACTTCATGGCAAATAGGTGGAGAAACAGTGAAAATAGTGGCAGGCTTTATTTTTGGGGGCTCCAACATTACTGAAGATGGCAACTGCAGCCATGAAATTAAAAGACGCTTACTCCTTGGAAGAAAAATTATGACCAACCTACACAGCATATTAAAAAGCAGAGACATTACTTTGCCAACAAAGGTCCATCTAGTTAAGGTTATGGTTTTTCCAGTAGTCATATATGGATGTGAGAGTTGGACTATAAAGAAAGCTGAGTGCTGAAGAATTGATGCTTTTGAACTGTGGTGTTGGAGAATACCAACACCAATACTGTGGTGTTGATGAGAGTCCTTTGGACTGCAAGGAGATCCAACCAGTCCATCCTAAAGGAAATCAGTCCTGAATATTCATTAGAAGGACTGATGCTGAAGCTGAAACTCCAATACTTTGTCCACCTGATGTGAAGAGCTGACTCATTTGAAAAGACCCTGATGCTAGGAAAGGTTGAGGGCAGGAGGAGAAGGGGACGACAGAGGATGAGATGGTTGGATGGCATCACTGACTCAATGGAGATGAGTCTGAGTAAACTCTGGGAGTTGGTGATGGACAGGGAGGCCTGGCATGCTGCAGTCAGTCCATGGGATCACAAAGAGTCGGACATGACTGAGCAACTGACCTGAACTGATACAGCCAATATTCGATTTAATATAATATTCACTATCAGTATTATTGGTTACATGACCATATGAAGTTATATAACTATTTGTGCAACTAGAACTGTGCACTACCCTTCACAATAGTAGAAACTCCAGCTTTAGTCATTAATTTCTTCAGCTAAAAAATCACATTCATATAGCAGAGCTAACTTGTTTTTTGTTCTCTGAAGTGATTGCCTCTTAATCACCTAGGGCATAGAGTTAATGGGCTGATACACAAATGCAAATCCTAATATTCTTAGTTAACAACAAAAAAGTCTGCAAGAATCTAGTGTTTATATCATCAGAATAGTCAAGATTTATTAAAAATTTACTCTCTTCTAGACATTCCATATGGATAATTTTATTTAATCTTCACAATAACTCAATGATAGAATTATCCTATTATTTTTCCTTTCATGGGTCAAAGATCTGAAGACTAGAGAAGTTATATAAACTTGTCCCAAGGCCTGAAGTTTACCAGTATGAAATACTAATTAGAACTGAAAGTTAATCACAGAAAATCATACATTACATTATAGTATAAACATACAGCATTTCTAAATGTATAATATGTATGTTACAGGATTTAAAATAATTTATGTAGTTATTTAAATATGTATTTTAAGATTTTGACTTAAATCAGTGTTCTCAAAATATTTTCACATGCCATGTGGCTAAAGTAGTTAGCACAAGGGGTGACCTGTTGTACCTAGGCCGCATGTATCTTGTAATTGTGTTCAGGCATACCTATTAAGACCCTTTGAAGTGAAACTACTAGGATGTTAGTATGAAATAGCTTGTTTGATCACTAAAATGGATTCTCATATACTGAATTTTTGTGTTTTTATGGCGTTCCATCATTGATGGCACCTATCTGTCTATCATTTTAAGTAGTAAATATTAACTGTATTTGGGATTGTGCATTCTTTGATTTACTTTTTTTCTTGAACCTATCATACACAGTTCTGGGCTTTATATATAGGTCTTTTAAAGCATTATACCTGATGGAAATGCTGATGGAAATATGCTGATGCTGATGGAAATATGGGTGCAATGGTGTTTGTAATGAAATCAGTCATATGCTTTCAGAATAGTAGGAAGGTCAAATTGATGAACCATCTGATACCACCTGTTACTGCTGTAAAAACACCAGCTGTAAACAAAAAATATGCACATATAGTGAAAATTATTTTATATTTGGATTTTAGTCGATTGAAAATGAGCATAAACTCTTCCATTAGAATAAGCATGTTTGGGGATATTCACAGCTGTGGCAAGGAAGCATTCTATCTGAAACATTAATTTTGAAATGTACAAGGACTACTATGTGTAATGTTGAGCTTTTTAAAGCAAATCAGGAAGGCATTGGATAGACAGAAACATCAACGCAAAGTGGTAGATGAAACTGCAGAAGTTGTGGAAGTCTTGTTTACAGTGTGTTCAACTTCAAAGTTAGAGTTACTCAAGTTATTGATGAGATATCCATTACTGTTTGGCTGCCAAACAGTGCAAATAATGGTCTCTGGAACAAAGCAAAGGAAAAAAAGATCCAGCGGAGCAACTCTGTCAAATGTAATAATTTATCAAACAATGACAGAGGTAGTCTAAATATGGGGCTCCATTTGTTGTGTTGATTACAAAAGAGTCCATAATACTCCCTGGAGTCTCTAGGCTGAATTCTCTGATATTAACCACTCAGCTGATCTTTTGGTGTTTGTGAGACATGATTTGGATAAAGGAGTCCAAGAAGAAATATTGTTTGGCCATTCTTTATTAACTCTTAGAACTGGGAAAGAAATTTTAAAATTATTGATAACTTCAAGGTGAACAATAGCATGCAAGTGATGTTCTGGGTTATGCACAGATGGTGGTAAGGCAGTGGTACCTAACGAGAACAACTTGTTCCATGTATTTAAGGTGTTGTTCTGGAAATAAGATCTACTAGCTATGTCGTGCATCCAGGGAAAGAACCAACTGAAGCTATAATGATTGTCAGTTACGCTAAGGACAGACAAACTGAACGCTCTATTTTTTCTCAGCTTTGAGAAAGTATTAGCAATGATTACAAACAATTACTGTTTTCTGTGACAATTTGGAGAAAAACTTCATGTCTTTCATAATAAGATCTACACAGTGATTAGGAACATATGCATAATTTAGATTGACTTTGCAGATCAGCACGTCAGTGATATATTTTCTCTCCTTTGAATAGACTAAATTTATTCTTTCAAGGTAAACAAAATTTATTATTATTCCACATGAAATCAATAATGAATGTGGCAGTTGCAGATTTGGATCTGTGGGACACATCCTGTGGTTGGAGTTGTCATTGTTGTTCAGTTGCTAAGTCATGTCCACCTCTTGGTGACCCCATGGGCTGCAGCACACAAGGACCCTTTGTCTTTCACGTTTTCCCAGAATTTGCTCAGAGTCCTATCTGTTGGGTTAGTGACGTTGTCCAACCCCCTCACCTTCTGTGGCACTTTCTCCCTTTGCCTTCAGTCTTTCCCAACATCAGGGTCTTTTCCAATGAGTCAGCTCTTCACATGAGGTGGCCAAAGTATTGGAGCTTCAGCTCAGCATCAGTCCTTCCGATGAATATTCAAGGTTGATTTCCTTTAGGTTGGGCTACTTTGATCTCCTTGCAGTCCCAGGACTCTTAAGAGTCTTCTCTAGCACCACAGTTCAAAAGCATCAATTCTTTGGCACTCAACCTTCTTTTTGGTCTAATTCTCACATCTGTACATAACTACTAGTTGGAGTAAGCTAAATTATTATATTAATCTGAATAACCTTGTAAACATTCATTAAAAGAAGTCACTGAAAATATTCTGAAATTTATGAAAATAGTCTCTTGATAGATATCTCCATAAACACTTGTCCAGGGAAAATGACTGGTAAGTAAGTCAGTCCACGGTTTTCATAACCATGGCATATTCTGTTAAAATACACTTTGCAAATGGTTCTTTCTAAAATTGTGCTGACCTAAAATTACTTATGAAATTTTATTGCACTATGATCTGTGAAAATGGCTTATATTGGTCTGTTATACTTGTATTGGTTGTTTTGAGGTTATTACATATGATCATTTTTTGGTAAATTTTTCAGAGACAGTTGAAAAATGGAGACTCCCTCCTTATAAGGTATAGAACTCATGATATAACTGTTAAATAAACTTTAGGAATGATATCATTCATGTCCTCTATAACCTTAATCATTTTTGTCTGATGTTCTTTAAAAAAAAAAAACCTGTGAGCTAAAGTTTCCCATTACTTTTCTGTTTTATTTTCTTTAGTTTTGCTTCGTAAATACTTTGATACTAAATTATTCAGCATTTTATGATTACAACAATTATACTGTCATATTAGGCTTTAGCTGTCTTTAAAGCAAGTTGAACTGCTAAATGAATAAATAAATAGTAATATTTTCCAACATTTTCCTTGTATTCACTGAGTTTCATTATGTGTATTGCTTGTAGATATTTTGTATGTAGGATATAGATTTTCATTTTTTTGACCAAATGTTGGAAATCTCTTTATTTCAGTAATATATTTATCCTATTCATCTTGTCATTTTTTTAGGCTGATTCTCCCTCCCACTCCTCTTTCTCTTTTACTTTAGTTTCATCTTTTAATTTTTTTGCATCTCAGTGTTTTTTTGTTTTATTTTTCTTAGCTGTATTATCTAAGATTTTTTCATTTATTTTTCTCTTGTAATTTTAATATATAAGATTTGCATTTAGACATCTACTGCTAAATACTTCTTGAAAAATTCTGTAAATGTTTATTTTCTAAGTTATTGGCTTCAAAAATTAATCAGCTGTGTTTCTGATATCATGGCATCCCACCTTCTCAGACTTGTGATGCTTTTACTTCCTTCCCCCTTTAAAATATTTTTACTTATTATCACTCTCCCCTCAAATGTATAATTCTTATCTGCTTTTAAGCATGTTCATATCTCACCGATAAAAAAGAATCTTTTTTCCGTGACTGCACATCTCTCCCTGCAACTGCATCCTCTCCCTTCCTCACTATCAAACTTCTTGAAAGATAATTGTTGATACCAACTCTCCCCATTTCTCACCTTCTGGGCTTCTACCAAATCACTCTCCCAATTTTCCTCTTCCCTCTTGGGGGCTGCTTATCTGTCTTTTTTATAAAGTTATATTCCTCTATCAGACCTTGATATGCTGTGGTTCTAGGTTCCTTATCTCCTCTTTCTAGGACATCCACGCCAAGAGTTCCAAATGACACTATTGCAGATGACTTGCAAATATATATCTCTAGTTCCAGACCTTCCTGCTCGGACTCCAGATCCACATTGAAACCGCCTTCTTCATGTCTCTAGGACATGTCACAAGTACATTAAAATCAGTATCTCTACAACTGAACTCCTGACTGTCCTTCCTAAACCAACTTGGGCTCTTGTCCCCCCAACAAAGAGAGCTCTGAGAGAACCAAGAAAGAGTGGGAAGAAATGAGATTGTGTCTAGGGCCCAGTCACCAGTAGGCCTGGAGGTCACCGTGTTTGGATTTTACTTTGAGATGCAAAGCCATCTGAGAGTTTTGAATAGGGAAGTATTAAGATTTGTATTTTTAAGGATTCCTCTGTCAATGGAGGGGGTAGGCAGAGCGGAACAGGAAGACCAGGTCGAAGCCTGTTGCAGAGGTTTGGATGATAGGCAGAGGCCCATAAGAGGAGGTAGCAGTGGAAGAGACCAAATGTGGTCAGATTTCTGATACTCTTTCAAGGTAAATTAAACAATATGTTGATGGATTTGGCTTCCCACGTGGTGCTAGTGGTAAAGAACACACCTACCGATGCAGGAGACCCAAGAGAAGCAGGTTTGATCCCTGGGTCAGGAAGATCTCCTGGAGGAGGGCGTGGCAATGGGTTCCAGTATTCTTGCCTGGAAAATCCCATAGACAGAGGAGTCTGGTAGGCTACAGTCCATAGGGTCACAAAGGGTTGGATGTGACTGAAGCATGCATGCACATGTTGATGGATTAGATTTAGAAAATAAGATAAAGAGAAGAATCCAGCACAAGTTCTGGGTTTTTGTTGTCATTTTCTGATGAAGAAAACTTGGAGAAGGGCAGAGGTGCAGAGCAACTGGAATCAGGAGTTTAAAACGTGATGCTATGAGATGCTTATTAGACATCAGATGAAGCTACTTGAGTTGGCAAGGGGATTCACAAATCAAGTTCAGGGTAGAGGTCAGAACTGCAGATACAAATTTGAAAGTCATCAGCATAGATATGAGCTTTAAAACCACTTGAGGGGCCAGTGTAAATTAAAGATGAGAAGTGCAAGCTCTGAGCAAAGAAAATTGGAAAAAAAGGAAGAAAGAAAGAAAAAAAAAAATTGGACCTCCTGTATATGTGTGTGTGTGAGAATGGGAAGGGGTGTGTGTGTGTGTGTGTGTGTGTGTGTGGCAGCCAGCTATGATTGGTATTGGTATTATGACAGAAAACTCATCTTTAAGTAGAATTTGGTCATTCTTTCTTTCAGAGCCTGTCTTTCTTGCTAGTCTTTAGTACTCTAGATTAGAGGCTACTTTACGATTCATAAAAAGCTTCCTAGTATCAGCTGGACGCTTCCCAGTACATGACACCCCTGACTTGGCGTTTGATAAGGTTATGCATTTCTCTCCTTCCAGCTCCAATGGGGTGTTTAAGAATGCTGTTGATCCACAAGAGAGCAAGGTTCTTCAGTGTTGCTGGCCCCTATCTCTCCCATGGCCTGCCCTCACCTCACCTCTTACCCTTCCAAATCAAGGTATGTCTGTGAGTACATAGTAGAGTTTATGAAAATGTATTTCTTTATTTTCACCCACAATTCATCATTCTCTTAAGAAGAGCATCGATGTTTTATTTCTGTTTGTTTCTGTCTTTGCTATATTTAAACATAATTCCTAAAGGGAGGTTTGTGACACATTAATTTTGAAGAGACTTCATAAGCAGATGAGGGTTGTGGTTTATTAATCCTGCTTTCTAGTTAAACTCCTTAATAGAAACATCCCACTTGTAAGAAAACCGAGGCATTAGATGGTAAACAACTTTCATTAAGATCACATAGCCAGTGAGTAAGATCTTGTTAGACTTTGCATGCTACAAAATCAAAGTGTGTGATTAATTTATAAAAAGTATAATAGTTCTATCCCTACTTTTCAGAGATTTTTCTGTTGATGTGACAGAATTTTAGTTTTCTGGATAAAGATACTAAAGAGATAGTACCAAGGTATTGTTGTTGTCTTTATGAATTAATTTATGTTACTCTAAGAAATTCACAGCCGTGTTTCAAGTCAAGACACTTAGGCTTTGTAGAGACCTTCCCATCATGAATGTGTGTGACTTTAGAATTTTGAATTCTATAGAGACATAAAGATTTTATCTTGATAAATACCTGCCTGAGGAACTGAAGGGTTTTTCACTTCATAAGGTTGAATTCATTAGCAGAGCACATCCACCTTCCATGAGCAGGCTACCTATCTTCCCAGCGTCTCTCTCTGCGGGTCTCATCCTCACACCCTGCTGTCTGGCCGTGTACTTAATCAGCAGCATTCTCCTGACATGTCTCCTACCCTGTACCTCGATTCGTATGTTCCCTACTTGTAACGCTCTTGCCCTGCAAGAACACCACCTTCCAAGATTTAATTCAAACATCATCTGCTTAGGAAGTCTTTCCAATCACTATTGCTCCTCCTTGTACCCGGTCAAACTCCCTTTCATACCTGTAAATGCCCCTAACATAGCAGTCATCATCTTTCACTCCACT
This sequence comes from Cervus elaphus, assembly GCF_910594005.1. Taxonomy (NCBI): domain Eukaryota; kingdom Metazoa; phylum Chordata; class Mammalia; order Artiodactyla; family Cervidae; genus Cervus; species Cervus elaphus. The sequence goes on along the minus strand of NC_057847.1, from coordinate 19,103,950 downwards.
TATTTCTTTTCATGTCCTTCTCTCACACTAGATTTTGAGCTGGTAGAGGGCTAGGATACCGTGTCTAACTAATATCAATGTCCCTACACTGTTCAGTGTAATAGCAGATGCTTAGTAGCATTTTATTATATGCAAGGATGGTAACCAGAACCTTCGGCAGCCATACTGAAGGAGAAATGACCAATCCTAACAGATACTTAAGTCATCATACTGGTGCATATCAGGTAAATGTCAGCTCATCAAGTTTTGCTGTATTTCCATTTCACACCTTCTTCTTTATTATTTTGATCTTTATGGATCTGGTAAAATAATATACAGCCAATAATTTTATAGCTAAATACATAGCTTTTCTTTTTTTTTTTTTCCAAAATCTGTTTTCCTAAAACAGCTATAGTCTGCACTCCTACCGTGTCAAATTCAGTGACAGGATCTTATTAGATCCTCAAATTAAAGCATCTGCCAAGTTATTTAAAAGAGAATTGCATTTTGTTTACCTTGTGAATTGTTGGTTTTGACACTCCCTATGTAGTTCTATGTCATATGAAGTGCTGACACACCGGTTGGATCACTGAGAACAGTGAAATTATAAGCCTTTTATTGAGGGATTATCTCCACAGCAGCCAGAACTATCTTACTCCTTAGTAAATGATAAGTGAAAACCCGCCGTCAGTATTTGTGGCCCACATTGTTGCAAGATGAGACACCAACCTGTAAGACCAAGGCATCCATGGGTGCTTAAAGAAGGTGCTTGCTTTTGATTTAGTGATTCTTTTCTTCTTCTGGAAACATTTAACAAGAGTTAAGCTGAAACAAAAGTAAAGAAATATATGGTATTTTCTGTGACCATATGGTATACAGATACGGATTTTAGCATCGTATTATGAGACAGTGCCTTTTAGAATTTCAGCATGTAGGATCACAAATCATCCCCAAAGCTACTTAATCTGTAGAAAGTATTTACAACAAGCTAATGCCCCCTAGAATAAAAGGGAGCATTTAATGTGGCAGACCATGATGGAGGGGAAGCAATAAAAGAGAAAGCACAGCTTGAAGTGCAGTATAACTGGGTGACTTACACCTCCCTACCGAAGGCAGCAGACTTGCAGTTACGGAACTGCTAATCTGTTCTACTGTTTTTTAATCAGATGTTGGCATTATCTGCCACTAATTGCTTTTTCATTTCCACTTGTAATTATTCCATTGCATGTTTGTAGTGAGAAGCTGAAAATGAGGCAGATCACTGAGAAAGAATTAATTGTTAATGAATAATCATCAGTAGGAAGCCAATTTCATTATCTTCAAAGAGGTAGCCAGAGATTAACCACTAGCTGTGGTTCTCCTACTTTCTGTGCATGACTGTAAAGTAATCACAAATAATCACGCCCTCCAACTTCATCAATTATTTTCTATTATGTGGATTGATACCCATTTTTGTCTTTGTTGTTTAATGATAATGGCAGTATTCATGCTGGGGAGTGCTAATTGGAAGGTGTTACATTCAGTGGGCTCTAGGCCTAATTATTAGAGCATCTTCTTCATTAGCACATGATCCTTCAAGGGTTGCATGGTGGGAGTTACTAATTTTTCCAAGTTATAAGACTATCGTAATAGGAAACTTTTGCATGTCCGTATGCCGAGTAACACACAGGAAATCTTCATCTGGTCAAAGTTGTGTGGCTCCCAACAGAGACTTTCTGTTTAAGTAAAATAGAACGTTTTAACCTGATATAAGTCTTTGAGTACAAAGCTCCTTTCTGGCCTAGAAGCTCGGTCTGCCCAGAACTGTTGATGGCCTTTCACTTCTGCTTTCTGAACTAACACTTGTTCTTCAGAGCGGCTCGCACAGCCCCCTGGGATTATCAGAGCTCTCAGCCAAGCTCTGCCAGCTATTAATAGAAATACTATGAGATGAGTTTGAAAGTCAGGATGGAAGCCTCCTAATGTTTGTTGCCGCAGTGGCCAGTTGATGTCACTCCCAGACTTAGGGAGAAAGTAAGCATGCAGCTTGATCGCCTGCGTGCATGCGCGCTCAGTCATGTCTGACTCTCTGTGACCCCATGGACTGTATCCTGCCAGACTCCTCTGTCCATTGAATTTCCCAGGCAAGAATACTGGAGTGGGTTGCCATTTCCCCCTAGTAGAGGATTTCCTGACCCAGGGATTGAACCCACATCTGCGGCTCTCGCGCTGCAGGCGGATTCTTTACTGCTGAGACACCTGGGAAGCCACAGGGCTACTTAATTTGTCAAGGCTCCTTCACTTGCGTTGACTCACGATGGCCTTTCTCAGAGCAGTAAAATTTGCTGCTTCCAGACCTGCTATAGCCCCAGGAACTGCCGCAGAAAACCTCCTGTCCGGACTAGCATGGGTGCATTCTCCTGCCTCCCTTTCCATGGTGCATGGCAGTTCTTTAATTAGTGTGGCAAGATAGCTGCTCTTACAGTGGGAAAGAACTTCTTAAGTGCTTGCAATCACTCCCAGGCAACGCAGGCCTTATTCCTAACTAGACCAACAACTAAAGACAGCATGTGGGGTGGTGCAGCGGTCTCAAGTGTATTGGGTAACAGAGCATATTTTTCAAACATCTCCAGGAGAGAAACTTGCAAAGAGATAGAAAATTAGATGTAGTTCAAAGAGTGTAGGCTTTGGGGTTAGTTCTGTGAGTTGGTGTAAATTATTTAACCTCTCAGAAGCTCAGTTTCCCTCATTAGGTTGTTATAAAGGTGAATGAGAGGTTGCGTGTAAAGTATAATACTAAACTCAAGGTCTGGCATCTGATCCACACTTGCCTTGGTTAGAAGCAGATCAAGAAGAACCTTAATTGTCTAAGTAACAGGTTGTTTTCTGGAAATTAAATTTAAAAAGGTTTCACAGAATATTAAGTATGTAACTCAAGTTCTGCAACAGGCAGACCCTGAAAAGTCAATGACTAGGTATAAGAGCATTTATTTCTTGCTCATAAAAACCTACTGTGAAGTAGTTATGTCTTTCTTCTCTGCAGTCAGCTGGGTATCCAGACTCCCTTAATCCAATGGTGTTGCCCTCTGATGACACAGCTTCCCAAATCACCATGGAAGGGAAAAGAGAGATGGCTGAGGCATAGTGGCTGTCGTGTACCTTCACCAGATGTGATGATTGTGTCAGTTCATATTCTCATGTGCTGGAATACAGACATGTGATTCCAATCTAGTGACTGGGGACTTGTGGTCCTTCTCCGTGACTGGTGTGACAAACAGCATCATGTATTGTATCTGCTATGCTGTGCAAAGTGTAAATAACCAAGAGATTAATTTGGAAAGATTGAACTGAGAGTTCATAGAGATGGTTGGGAGCAGAAGACAGACTAGAATCTGAGATGCTCTTCAGAAGAGTATTAGAATCACAGAAGGAAAGAGATATGTAAGCTTGAGAATAGTTTAGAAACCATGATTAAAAATGTCCAACATCTCTAATGTCAGAATCATAATGTCTAATGTCAGAAAGGAATCACAGACATAAAATTCCAAGCTGAAACAGAAGTTGTGTAGAAACACTGGCTTTGTATGAGGAGACTAGGTATAGCTAATGAGAGTGGGGAAAGCATATCAGGGGGTCTTCAAAGCAGACTAAGTTATATAGCAGATCACTGCTGATGTGATCAGGGGTGGAATAACCATAAGCAAGAGGAAAATACACCTCCAAAAGACCTGGACATTCAAATATCTGGGAGAAAGGTTCAAATGTTTCCTGTAGAATCACTGATGAGAAGTATTAAGCTTCTAGGCAGGTGAAGAGGGTCTCTGAACTGTTGTGTGGTGAAGATCCTACTCAGAACTTCTCTCTTGAATACAGTAATACTATTATTTTTTTATGTAGTGACTTTTACTCTAACACAAAACAACCTTCCAAGGTCAATAGCATGAAGCTCTTGGTTAATCTGTTGTTAAATAGATTGGGAAGGAGGAGGTGAGAAGTAGGGGAAAGGGAGTGGTACACACAAGCTTACCCACATCTTCATTGTTTTTGTTGTTACATGTGAGAAAAGTGATCGCTGTGGGATGAACCTAATAGGTTGCTAACCAGTGGCGTTATTTTGGCATTTGGGCATTGGATTATTCCTAGATGCCAAGCTGTAAATTGATGCTATGGACTGAAATGCTTTCTTTTGATTAAGTTTTAGCTAAGACCCCTTGCTCACATGCTGTATTTGTCTGACTTAAATTGTTATATATGACATTTCACAGGGTGTTAACCATGCACTTCAAGACCCTGACCTTCTGCAGGCATTCAAGCTGGTTTACTGATGCTTAGCTTCTGTTCCCAGAAGTTGTGTTTCTGTGTCTCACTCCCGTCTCAATCACTTGACTAATGTCTTTGATGAAAAAAGCATTCTATTCTCCTCCCGTCTCCAACCTTACCATTCTACTTCACCATGGCTACCACCACGCCATTGTTACAGAGTTAGAAGGTGATGGTTTCATTTTTATTTTTTATTTGTTTTGCTTGGAACAAACGGATATTCAAGCCGGAGGTAGGATAACACAATGATCTTTGGTTGCAAATTCATTCCGTCAGGAACTAGAGAAGAGAAAACCAGTCCTTGAGAGCAAGCATGAGCACTTTGAGTAAAAAGGCGTCCTGGAAGTAGGGTATACAGAACATCCCAGCCCTACAAGACATTTTCTTTAAGACCTAGATATAGAAATCAAATCTAAGAGCTTTAATTATTGCTTTTTAATAATTGTGTATAATAATAGTGTTAGTCGTTCAGTCGTGTCCAACTCTTTGCAACCCCATGGACTGTAGCCCACCAGGCTCCTCTGTCCATGGAATTCTCCAGGCAAGAACACTGGAGTAGGTTGCCATGCCCTCCTCCAGGGGACCTTCCTGTCCCAGGGATCGAACTCAGGTCTCCTGCACTGCAGATTCTCTGCAGTCTGAGCTGCTAGGAAAGCCCCAATAATGATAATAATGTTACCTTAAATTTTAACACTTACAGAACTTTATTCATGAATTCAGGTGTTTGGTATTGTATAAAGGGTATGAAAATGAAGAGCAAGCAGTTCTTGCCCTCCAAAATTTAAACTCATATAATTTTATCTCCTAACAGTGGCCCTATTTCAGAGTGCTTCATGGGTGAGCAAAAGAAAACCAAAATAGAGGTTTTAGAGGCCTCTGTTTTCAGGGATAAAAGTAGTTTAAAAATTAAATTAAATAATATGGTCAAAATAATTTTTTTTATGAAACCGTAGTTCTGGACTTCAGGCTGAAATCTGTAACTACTCTTCAAAAACAAGTTAGCGATAAAAGTAAGTGAGGTTATGACATATGAAAATAAATAAATAAATAAATAAATAAATCTTGATACAATTAAGAAAATCCTAAAATGTCTTTGGGAGCCTTTTATTCTGCCAGTAAACTCAGTCATCATATATTTTTACAAATGAGACCTTTCTAGCACCAATTGTATTTTCAGTAAGAGAATAAGAGATAAGAGCTAATTACATAACATCAGGCTCACATCCTATACATTTCCATGAGAAAAACTAGGTTCTGAATCAACCATAAAGATTAGCAGAGACTCTCACAAATGAAGCCATAACAGAGACCATTCTCAAGTGAAAACTTTACCCTACATTGGTATTCTCCCATTTTGTTATCTTATATCAATTTTAATACCTTATATCTCATCAGAGAGCGGTTATACTCTGACATGTTCCCTCCTGGTGCAAAATAGCAGCTTCTAAAATATAAATCACTGCAGAGAATTGCTGGATTTAGAGCCAATTCTTCTAATCGAAAACAATAGCAATGTTAATTTCAGCTTGAGAATGATGATTTTTGTATGGTGATATAATGGTGTCAACCACAGCCATAAAATATGCTTCGAATGGGGTACCTTTTTTGCATTTAGACTAGGGTGACTTCTGTCACATTTCTTTCTTTGGCATGGAAACTGACAATCTATTAAATAAATATTAATCCCTAGCAGTCTTCAAAGCAGCCTCAACCATATCAGGATTTTAAATAACTTCATTAATTGCTTAACTACCTTTCCCCTGAATTCCTGAGGGATGCTTTGATGCTCGTCACTCTAATGAGTTACCAAGTGATTCATGACTTCAACCTGTTATCACGAAAAATACATTTCCATTTGGAAATTTTCACAGAAGGTTATGCCAGAAAGTTAGTAATGACTCTAGACTTTAAAGAGGTCAGATTTTCTTTATGAAGAAAAATGATTTGACTTTCTTTTTTTCCTTTTTTTGATCAGTATACTCTAAAAGGGTGTAATGTGTCCAGAAATTCAATTTGGGCAACATATGATCAAAGGAATTATATTTGAATGGTGAAGATGATCTGGATTATCTCTGGGGGCTTCCCTGGTGGAACAGTAGTAAAGAATCCACCTGTGATGGAGGAGACACGGGTTCAGTCCCTGGGTCAGGAAGATCCCCTGGAGGAGGACATGGCAATCCCCTCCAGTGTTCTTGTCTGGAGAATCCCATGGACAGAGGAGTCCAGCAGGCAACAGTCCCTGGATTCGCAAAGAGTGGGACACAACTAAGCCACTGAGTATGTATGTGCAAAGTATCCATAACAGCTGCAATGTCTATTGCTAGTCCTGACTTTCCTGTAAGATTTCATATCACTTCTTTCTTCCCAAAGTAATCATTAAAAACAGAGGCTGATTTTTTTTTATTTAGACAAGATGCAATTGAGAAGGTAACTATTTTTTCAAAGAGCAAGAAGAAATTATTTTTAGCAATCTATTTTTCAAAAGTTGTGTTTATTGCTCTCCACTTGAATTGTAATCAAGCACTGAGTATCCTTTATGTTTCACTACCATTTATTATTGTCATGCTAACACCAATACACAATTCTTTTAAGTACTGTAAAGCTAACAAGGAGAAGCGTGCTTCCTGGAGAAACCTTGCCGGTAGCCCTCTGCTCTCTCTTGCGTTCTAGATTGCCTACCCTCCAGGAGTGGTGCTGAGCCATCATCTTGGCATTTCCTGCTGCCTCTGACCTGTGAGGAGCCACCCATTTCCAGGGTTCCGAAAGCTAAATAGAGAAAGAGGGCTAAAAGAAAGTACTGCTTTCTTTTTTATTAAATTAGCTTTCATTGGAATATAGTTTCTTTACAGTGTTGTATTAGCTTCTACTGTACCGTAAAGTGAACCAGCTACATGTGTACATATGTGCCCTCTTTTTTGGATTTCCTTCTCACTTAGGTCACCCCAGAGCATTGGGTAGAGTTCCCTGTGCTGTACAGTGGTTCTCATTAATTATCTGTTTTATATATAGTATTGGCCGTGTACATATGTCGATCCTAATCTCCCACTTTATCTCCCACCCCCCAAGTATGACTTTCTGTTACTTTTCTTTACAAAATTTGTCTTTGAATCTGAGGCCTTACTAGAGATTAAGCCTTCTATTTCCTGGAAAGATAATTGAGGGTAACTGAAAGTTAATTTAAAAAAATATAATTGAAAGTTAATAGCTGCTTACCTCAAATCTTGTTTGTAGCCCCTCTTTTGACTCCTATCTTCAGAACCTGGTGTCTCCAGTTTCCTAGCCTGTCTGGGGTTTTGTGGCACAAATGAGTTCATTTTCCTGGAGCCTACAGATTTCAACGTTCTTCTTTAAAATGTGTTGACGTTAGTGCTACGCTGTGGATTTTTCTTTTTTTGGTCTTTTTGGATAGTGATGATGTTGGTGATTGACCATCACTGTAGCAGTGTGAAGGAGTAGAGCTGGGATAACAGATTTGTTGAGGCTGCCGTGTTAACTAGGTGTTGACATTTGTCAAGTCTTGTCTTTTTGTCAGGGATCTGAGAGTCAACAAACAGTAGGTCTAATTTGCACAGAAAATATTTCCAGTCTATATGATTGAAATGCCTTTTTAAGCATTTCAGTCACATGACTCCTCAGAACCATAGAGATTCCACAGAACTTTCCTGGGTACCTAGCATCCAAGGAAGGCAGGAATAAAAGGTTGTTAGTAGGTGGGACCTCGGGCCACCAATTGTACCTCTCACATTTTTTTACTAGTTTTAGTTGTTATATTTTGCATATGATTTTAATTGAACAGAGTTTCAAGTATATAAAATATTTGAATCCAGTTAAAGTAAGTGAAGTGAGCTCAGTCTTGTCTGACTCCGTGACCCCATGGACTATGCAGTCCATGGAGTTTTCCAGGCCAGAATACTGGAATGGGTAGCTGTTCCCTTCTCTAGGGGATCTTCCCAACCCAGGGATTGAACCCATGTCTCCCACATTGCAGGTGGGATCTTTACCAGCTGAGCCGCCAAGGAAACCCAAGAAGACTGGAGTGGGTAGCCTATCCATTCTCCAGGGGATCTTCCTGACCCAGGAATTGAACTGGAGTCTTCTGCATTGCAGGCAGATTCTTTAGCAACTGAGCTACTAGGGAAGCCCAATTAAAGTAAAATACAGTTAAATGTAGACTATCTTGAAAGCTCTTGAGAATAAGTGGCTGAACTTTATGAGACCTCGTGCTTTATTACCCTTGATGTGCTGAAACGTTTGTCTTAATTGTTTTGTCTTTGCTATCGCTTATATATATGGGATAGGCTTCTGTGTCAGCACATAGTCACGCTCATGGTGGAAATTCTTTGTAAAGAGGTGTTGACTTGGTATTGATGCAAATAGTGGCTGAGTCCCTCAGACTGCACAACCGCTATAATTTGCGGTTTTTATTTTCTCCTTGTTTTCACTCTTTCTCATCTTGTTTACACTTATACCAATTAGTCCAGAAGTTCATTCTTTTTGCATTACCTGTCCAGCATATTTAGATATCATAATCAAATAATTCTTTTATTCTACAATGTACCCTGTCAATTAGCCCACATTCCATATAATCATCAGGAAAGTATTTCTGTCTATTCCATGCTCACTTGAATACTAAAGATTTCATTTTCCCAGGCACAGAGCCATTTCAAAACTCCATATCTTCAGAAACCTGAATTTTTCATGAGAGGATAATTGATGATACAGGAAAATAATAGACATAAGTTCTCTGTTTCATAGAGAGCCAAGTGACAGGTAGGTAAACACCTAATTTATTTCACAAAGGAGCATGTCTCCTATGCCCTTCTTATTCTTGTTCAGAGTGTTGCCATTGAGAAGAACAGTTCCCACCCAGATCTTTGTCCCTCCTTGGCCCACTTCAGAGGCTTCCTGCATCTGTTAAATCTGAAGGAATTTATTCCTGAGTCAGTTGTTGACCAGCACTTTTTAAAAATTATTAATTTATTTTAATTGGAGGTTAATTACTTTACAATATTGTGGTGGTTTTTGCCATACATTGACATGAACCAGCCATGGGTGTACATGTGTTCCCCATCCCAAACCCCCCTGCCCCTCCCTCCCCATCCCATCCCTCTCGGTCATCCCAGTGCAGCGGCTGTGAGTACCCTGTTCCATGCATCGACCTTGGACTGGTCATCTATTTCATGTATGATAGCATACGTGTTTCAGTGCTTTTCTCTCAAATCATCCTACCCTTGGTTTCTCCCACAGAATCCAAAGTCTAATCTTTATATCTGTGTCTGTTTTGCTGTCTCGCACACAGAGTCATGGTTACCATCTTTCTAAATTCCATATATATGCGTTAATATACTACATTGGTGTTTTTCTTTCTGACTTACTTCACTCTGTATAATAGGCTCCAGTTTCATCCACCTCATTAGAACTGACTCAAATGCATTCTTTTTAATAGCTGAATAATATTCCATTGTGTATATGTGCCACAACTTTCTTATCCATTCATCTGCAGATGAAGACCAGTGTTTTTAAATCACATATTTAAAATATATAATTTATAAAATACGAAAAAAAATTTTAGTGGACACATCTCATTGTATAAAAAGTCCAATATATGAAATGTTTGGAGGACAGTCAGTTTTTACAAAAGAATATCTGTAGGCCTTGATATAGGACCAAATTTTTAATCATTTGAGGTTCAAGGCATGAATTAGACTTTTCTCAGGGATCCTCTTTATGCATGTACATACTTTATAGAAGAAAGCACATATACCAATTGACCATATTCATAACTGCTATTATAGAGTCAAGTGATGCTTGATGTTTTTCTATTCAGAGGAAAATAAGTTATAAGAGAAAATTATATGATATTGAAAAGAGATGCTTCCAGACAAGAAGATGTTCATTGGCATTTTATAACAAATTTTACCCACAGGTTCTTAATTCCTAGACTACCTTACCCTTCTAAAACAAATACTGATATGTGTTTCCTTTTTTGCCCCAAACACATAATGAAACTCCATGAGAAGAGAACTCCACCCTGCTGCCAGGCAAGACTCGATCCGATAGCACTGATGTTCTTGCTGCTTCTGCAGCCTTTTTCTGTGCTGTATCACATGCCACTCAAGGTTAACACTCAGGTTCAGTGTCCTTCCTTTTGCTTTTTATATCCTTCATTAAAGAGAGAGGATACAGATTTTTCTCAGATAGCGTGTGTATTAGTAGAATAAATCCTTTACTAGAACCCAAACCACCAAGCATTACTTTCTTAATCAGATAGCAAATTTTTTTTTTAAAGAAAAGAAACAAGAATCTTTTAGGTACCAGAAGAGTATGCAGGTGCAGTGAATCTAAAATTAACCAGTTTGAACTATACCACAAGTCACATATATTGCCAATGCCAACACAGAATTCAAGTTCCGATTACAACATTCTTGTACAGCTCTGGTAACACCATACTGTGGCTTCATCTGAGCATATTAACTACTTATAACTGATACGTGACGGTTGAGGAAAGTCAAATATTTTGGTTTTTATGGTTTATGTGTTTGGTGGTGCTTTTACAACTGCTAAAATATATTGTGGTCTCATCACTCAAAAAAGATACCCATTTATTTACACCCTGGGCAAACTCTAGCCTAAGTGTTCCAACGGCTGAGTGAGTAAGCAGTTTGAAGGATAAATCATCTCTTCTCATAAAATTTTAAAAGGACTAAGGTTAAGCAATTAGAAAGAAAATAAAAGGAATAAGGTCAAACAGATTAAATAAAGATTGATTTTTTAGAATAAGACTTCATCATCTGTTCTAATAATAGAAATTGGTGCTAAAAGATTTAACAAAAAGTATAGAGAAAATGAAATGACTTCTGAAGTCAGATTATTAGATAAGCGAGTTAGAATTCTTTAGTCACTCGGACTAATGGATTCGTACTCTCTAGTCATTCAGCAAATTCATCAATTAAGTACTCAAATAATTCCCAAAATTTTCCAAGATACTTGGGTACTTTGAAATAACTAAGCATAATCTCTGTCCTCAAGATAGAAGGGCATGGTATTAGATAATAGAAAACAATCATATGAATATAAACAGATAGGTACCCAGCTATGCAGAAAGGAAACAAAGTCATGGGTAAAGTTGGGTAAGGAAGGAAAAGGGCAATTTACAAGAAGGTAAAACTTAGTTTCTCCTAAAGCTCAGAAATGTGGTTGATTTCTTTCCTGAGCACAAAAAGGAAAATAATGAGTCATTAACTAATCATTTTTGCAAAAAGCAGTTTTAGTTTCCATTGTTCTTTATATCTATTTCTAATAATAAAAATGTGCCAATAGACTTAGGAAGAAAATAATCCATAAAGTGAAAAATTTAAAGGTTTTTTAACATAAGAATTATAGCTCAAGATATAACAAATATTTATAAAAAGAGCTAGCTATATCATATGACTTAACATTTTTATATTATGACTAAATATATATGTTCAATCTTCCCTTCCATCATGCTCCCTCTTTAGTATTTCCTAGCTCTAATAATTGGCATCAACATCATTTACCAAGTTGCCTAAGTCAGAAATGCGGGCCTCATTCTTAATTATCACCACTCTGTTAGGCTTGCCTTGTGGCTCATCTGGTAAAGAATCCACCAGCAATGTGGGAGACCTGGGTTCAACCCCTGGGTTGGGAAGATCCCCTGGAGAAGGGAAAGGCTACCCACTCCAGTATTCTGGCCTGGAGAATTCCATGGACTGTATAGCCCATGGGGTCACCAAGAGTCGGACACGACTGAACGGCTGTCACTTTCACTTTCATGATCTTAAGGATAGTTTAAAATACGTAGGTTGTTTCCCAAGCCCAATCTAACCTGGAAGCTATTTGCTTCTCTGGCCTCCTCTGTCCAGCCCTCTTCCTTCCTCAACTGTAATAATGCTGAGACGCACTGTGGCACCATTCATGTCTGGGTTTTCAAGCAAATTCTGCCTTTTGCACAAAATGTTCTTCCCTCCCATCTTCCCACACTGCCCTTTCCACTATATTCATAATTTCCTACCAGGTCCTCAGTTTACTTAGACGTCCCATAATAAATTTTTTCTTGACTTCTGTTCTGAAGTCTTTGGTGGAGGGTTTATTAGAGTAGGTGCCCCTTCTATGGTTATTGCATGTTTACTTGTAAGTCTCACAAGTTCATTATTGAGAGTTGAAATGATATCTTATTTACCATGAGATTATATCCCAACATGTAGCATTTTGTCTGGGACTCAGTGAATATCTTTTGCAGGAGTTAGTTAATAATAGACATAAGTTCTTCTACAAAGCTTTCTTAAAAAGAAAGCAAAAACTCTGCTAAAATCTAGAGATAAAGCTAAGCTTCCCTAACACTATTTGTAGATAGTTCTGTCATATTATTCATACTTGACTTTGTTTGCTCACAATCTTTAACTTAGGTAAACTAAAAATGTTGACTGCTAACATTCATTAAGTCCCTATAATCTGTGAGGTACTGTGTTACATTCTTTACAAATACTATGTAATTTCAGTGACTCAGTTGAAAAACATGGCATCCAATCCTCTTTCCCCAGTTTTATCAGGGGTATTATTGTCAAAATTATAAGATATTTAAATGATATATCATGATAATTTGATATATGTGCCCATTGTGAAAAAGATTCCTCCTACTTAATTAATTAACACATCTATCAACTCACATATTTACTCTCCTTTTTTTGCTGAGAACATTGAACTACACATTAGATCCTCAAAGCTTACTTATTGTATAGTTGAGTTTGTGTCTTTTTACCAACCTCCCCCTATTTCCCCAACTCCTGAGCCCTGGCAACCACTATTTTACTCTTTGTTTCTCTCCATTCAGTTTTTAATAAGATTCCACATATAAGTGATACCATGTACTATTTTTCTTTGTCAAGCTTATTTCACTTAGTATAATGCTCTCCAGTTCCATCTATGTTGTCGCAAATGGAAGAATTGCCTTTTTTTTAAAGATTGGATAATGCTCCATTGCATACAAATGCCACACTTTATTTGTCCATTCATCTATTGATGGGTACTTAGGTTATTTCCGTACCTTGGCTATTGTAAGTAATGTAGTGAGTCTGGGGGTAAAGATATCTCTTTGTGATCATGATTTTGTTCCTTTGGATACGTACCTGGAAGGAGATTACTGGATCATAGGGTGGTTTGTTTTGTAATTTCTTGAGGAAACTTAATACTGTTTTCTCTAGTGACTGTACCAACTTCGATTGCCACCAACACTGTATAGTCATTCCCTTTTCTCCACATCCTCAGTAACATTTGTTGTCTCTTTTCTTTTTGATAATAGCCATCCGAACAGGTGTGAGTTGATTTGCATTTCCCTGATGATTACTAATGTTGGGCATCTTTTCACGTGTCTGGTGGCCAACTGCACGTCTTCTTTGGAAAAATGTCTGTTCAGATCCTTGGCCCACTTTGGGGGGCACTATTTGATTTTTTGCTCCTGAGTTCTATCAGTTCCTTATTTTGGATATTAACCCCTTATTAGATGTGTGGTTTACAAATATTTTCTCCTACTCCACATTACCTTTTCTTTTTGTTCATGGTTTCCCTTGATGATCAAAAGCTTTTTAGTTTGATATATCCCACTTGTTTGTTTTTGCTTTTGTTGCTTTTTCTTTTGGCATCATATCCCCAAAATCATTAGACCAGTGTCAAAGCACTTACTACCCCATATGTGAGACTTGTACATGATAGTCTTATTAGCCATCAGAACCAGGAAGTTTGGGGACTTGTCTATTGGGCAGCAGCCACAAAAGCTGTGATGCAGACATGTGTACAAACTCCTTCCAGGTAAATACTGGTGACTTAGAGCCAGCTTCAGGTAGAAGGAAAGGGAAGTTTCTGCAGGCTCCCCTGGTTTTCAGTGATGACCACAGCAAGTCCCTAGATGTGTGCTAAATTAGAAGCCTGACCTTCAGGAAGCAGCTTCCAGAGTAGGCAGGCTCTTTCCCTTTTAGGGAAAGCCTGGAGGATGAGGATTTTCTCCGCTCCCTCTGTGCTGGGCAGAGGAAGAGGGGCCATGGTGAGGGCTTACGGACATGTTAACAGTTGCTCATTTGTTTGCTGTATTCTTGTGGGTCTCTTGATGAAAGGCTCACTGACTTTCAGAGCTAGGTGTTTGGGGAATCCATCCCTAGGATGGAAATCGTAAAAGCTGGGACCATTAAGTGGGGCGTCCAAACTCTTTGGTCCTCAGGGAGAAGCTGGCAGTTGGGAGTTTGCTACTGACTGTATGTTAGTGTGTTGGGCTTTACAGCAAGAGTCTCAGACTTTCCATTTCATTGTAGGTATTTTTTTCATTTATATTGTGTGTAGGAGTTGCTCAGCTAGTTTCTGGATTTCTCTCAGAGGTAACTGCTCTGTGTATAGCAATACACTTGTTATGTCCATGAGAAGGAGGGATGCTCAGGAGTCTCCTGTATCACCGTTATGGTCAGGCTTCCATCTACGCTTCTTCACCTTCTCATTTTCTCTCTTATGACCCCGGTTTAAGCTACCATTGTTTGTTTCCTTTTTAAAAGGTCTAATCTATTGAAATTTAATTTACATAGCGCAAAATTCTCACATTTAGCTTTACAGTTTGGCAAGTTTTGACAAGTGTAAATAACTGTGTAACAACCACCACAACTGAGATACAGAACATTTCTATGACCCCAAAAGTTTTCTCGTGGCCCCTTGTAGTCAGTCCCCCACCCCTCCCCATCAATGGTAATATCTGATCTGTTCTCTTTCTCTACAGTTTTGCCTTTTTAAGATTTTTATAGAAGTGCAATAAAATGTCTAGCCTTTTGTCTTGGTACAGGTAGCAGTATTTTGTTCCTATTGGTGCTGAATAATGTTTTACAGATATACCACAATTTGTTTATCTCTTTTTCTTTTTCTTTTTTTTTCGGTTCATCCCACAGTGTTTATCTCTTAAGCAGTTAGTAGACATCTGTGTTATTTCTAGAATAAATAACTATTTATTAAAAAAAAGTTTCTTTAACATTCTCATACACATCTTTGTAGAGACAGGTTTTTTTTTTTTCTTTTGCATGAACATCTAGAATTGGAATTTCTGGGTTATTTGTTCGGTGTATGTCGACTTCTACCAGAAACTGCTGTTTCCCAAAGTTGCTGTCCCATTGTGCGTTCCCACTAGCAGCGTATGACTGTGTCACCTGCACTGCCTCTTCCCAGCACTTGGTATTTTGGGGCTGCTTTTCTTTAATGTCAGCTAACATAGTTCATGTACAGTAGTGCGTCATGGTGCTTTTAACTAGTAACTAATGATGTTGAGAAATTTTACATGTGCTTATTTCTCCACCCATATTTCTTTTGTAAAGTATCAGTTTAAATATTTTGTAATTTGTTTTAAAGAATGTGATATTTGTCTTCTTTTTTTTTTAATTGTATGGATTATTTATATATGCTGAATCAGTTACTTTAAGAGGAGGTATGTATTTTGCTAACAAGATGTTGGCTTGTTTCTTTTCCTAAGAGTGTCCTTTGAAGAGTACTTTCTAATTTTAGTGAAATCCAATTTATTATTATCCTATGTAAGAAACCTTAATTAAAACTGAGGTCGTGGGAATTCCCTGGTGGTCCAGAGGTTAGGACTTCGGACTCTCTCTGCTGAGAGCCCACATTCAACCTTTGGCCAGGGAATTAAGATCTCACAAGCCTGGAGTCACAGCCAAAACAAAACAAAAACCAAACCTGAGGTCATGAAGATGTTCTCCTATGTCTAATCCTACAAATTTTATAATTTTAGGTGTTTTGCACATGGTATGAGATAATGCTAGCAATGAATATTTTTGCTTAAGAGGTTCATTTCTTGCAGGTCTTTGCTACACCAGGATCTTCTCTGTTTTGTAGGAGTTGATAAGGTCTTAATATCTATGCTTATTTATATTATCCCAAGAAAACATTTGCCTCCATGGTAGGCGTAGACCAGAACTGTCTTGTTTGACTCTCTAGACTTTGTAAGTAACTAATTTGGATTGTCTCAGACCAGTTATTGTCATCTAGATTCAACATGACTGTGTGCGTGCATGCCACATCTCTGTCATATGAGCAGTGAACACTGAAGCAGATGGTGCTGGTGGCACAGTGACAAATTAGATCCAGGTGATGTGACCTGGTCCCTTCTCTTAAGTACTAATGGTAGGTTATGTTGGATATGCTTTCACACCTTCTCTGTAGAAGGTGATATCCTTAGTCTTCCCTGGGAAAGGAAATGGCAACCTTCTCCAGTATTCTTGCCTAGAAAATTCCATGGACAGAGGAGCGTGATGGACTATTGGTCCATGGGGGCTCAAAGGGTCAGTCGGAATTGAGCATGCGCACCATCCATAGTCCTAGTATTGTAATATTGTATTGTCATGCTTTCCACTTGGTAACATTTGTCTTTACCAGAACCATAAGATACTGAGTAACAAAAGATGAATGATGACTTTTGAAACATATATTTGCCTTTTTTATTTTTTAAGATGCCAAAGCAGATTTCATGATGGTATGTGTAGAACTTAATTTGGTTTTTAGAGTTTTCAGAAAACTGGAAATGAATTTCTCTTCTGGTTGGATATCTGTTTAGGTTGTTTGTTCCGCCTCCCACAAATTTATTCTCTATTTATTCTGCTTTATTCCACATGCATTCTATAAATTTGATTTAAATTGCACCGACTTGCACAGACATATTTACCCTAGAGAAGTTAGACTCTTTTAACATTCTACTCACCACTAATGTTTCTGTTTCATTTGGGCTTTTAATTTGGATGAATTCCAAATTACTATTTATTCTGATAGAAACACTGCTAATTATACAAAGCATCTTAATAAAGAATAGAAACACAATTCAGAACTTCCTCCTTGTAGTATTCTAATACCTAGTGGCTTTCAAATAGCATTAAGGTACTTTTATTCTATAGTTATTATCCCATGCTATTAAAACTCTTGCTTTTTGATGTTTTTTTTTAATATTGAGCAAACTTTAGATTCAAGGACTTATGGAGAGTTCTTGATCTTTCAGATAAATCTTAAATCTCACTAACTAGAAACACTTAAGCAAACATATTGGCTTGCTGCTGAGATTTTAACATAAGTCACCAGAGTTGTACTAAAAACAGAGTGAAAATAAAGGGATAAATTTTATTTGCTCAATCCTGACATTTCTCAGTTTGTTAGTCCCTCAGTCGTGCCCAGCTCTGTGTGACTCCATGGACTATAGCTGGCCAGGCTCCTCTGTCCATGGAATTCTCCAAGCAAGAATGCTGGAGAAGTTTGTCATTTCCTGCTCCAGGAGATCTTCCAACTTGGGGATTGAACCCAGGTCTCCTGCATTGCAGGCAGATTCTTTACTGTTGGATCCTATTCTCTTGTTCCCATCTTCTTATTCTATAACAGATTGCATTATTTGCTGATTCTTCCTCCCCTCTTTTTATCCACACCCTGTGCTTTGTTTTGAAGTTTTCCATCAAGGGCTAAAGTATTTTCCCTGCCTTTTTATTCTGAGTTTAGGCATGTGATTAGCTTGGACCAATAAGATATCCATAAAGTGAAGTTGCTCAGACATGTCTGACTCTTTGTGACCCCATGGACTGTAGCCTGCCAGGCTCCTCCATCCATGGGATTTTCCAGGCAAGAGTACTGGAGTGGGTTGCCATTTCCTTCTCCAGAGGATCTTTCCGACCCAGGGATCAAACCTGGATCTCCTGCATTGTAGGCAGACGCTTTACCGTCTGAGCCACCAGGCAAGTCCATAACTGTGACTCAGAGACTTGAAGGAGAGCTTCCAGAACTGTGTTTATTCTCCTGTGCTTCAGCCGTTGCCATGAAATGTCAGCCTCAGACTAGGTTGCTGGTTCCAGAATAAGGGTAACAGACATATGAAGCAGAACCCAACTGACCCAGCTAAATCAGTCTAGATTAGTTTACCCTCAGGTTGCATTCAGATGCAAGAGTGAACCCAATGTAGATAAACTGAATCTTGCAGACACAGAAGAGATGTTTATTGCTATGTAATATTGAGATTTGTCATTGTTCCATAGGTATGTTTAGAAAAAAGCTGATATAATCACCAACCAGGTTAAAAACCTCTTATGGGTATAGAACCTTTGTTTTATTCATTTTGCCTAGCACTCAATAAAGGCTTATTTAATGTACACTAGATGACTTCGTGAGTGTGTGCTAAGTCACTTCAGTTGTATCCAATTTGTACCCTATGAATCTAGCCTGCCAGGCTCCCCTGTCCATGAGATTCTCTAGGCTAGAATACTGGTGTGGGTTGCCATGCCCTCCTCCAGTGGATCTTCCTGACCCAGGGATCAAACCCATGACTGATGTTTCCTGCACTGGCAGCCTAGTTCTTTACCACTAGCACCACCTGGAAAGCCCATGACTTCATCAGTAACAATCAATTGAAAATAATTTTTCTCAATTTTTTTTTGTTGATATTCTGAGAGATCATGCTAATAGCCACAATTGAATGTCACAAAATCTAATGCAGAGGTCTGTTCAGTTACTAATCTGTAATCAGTCATCACATTTTTTTCCTCCCAAGATCTCCAGGGATAATTTACATGAGCCTCTCAGTCCCTGACATATAATAGCTCTTAATAGTAAGAAGTTGTACTGACAAGGATAAGTAGCCATCGTGAATGATCTGCAGATCATAAATGAGTGGTGCATGCAGCATTTTTTGTACCCCAGATCAACATGGGCAGTAGCATTTTACTTCAAGCAGACTGAAGAGTGAGCTATTTTTAATCTCACATTCTCCTGTTTTTACCCCAAAGTAAATATCCTTATCTTTTTCCCTATTAAGTGCTGTTCTTAGAAATGGATCTAAATGACAGATAAAGGAGGAATTGCCGGTAGTACTGCCTTTCATGAGGAGGTTTGTATATTAACATTCATTCATTTTTTTGTTCATTAAATTGTGCTGAGTGGCCATTCTGCCCAGCACTGTGAGAAGTGTTGGGGATGTAGTGGTGACCAAGGTAAACATGATTTCCTCCTCCATGGAGCTCCTGACTTGGAGGTGGAGGCATGTGGGAAGGGATAGACACTGAACAGGAGAAATACATGTGTGAGGAGGAGAGGTGAAGCCCACATTGGAGTGTATGGCCAGAGTTGCTTCTGCTAGGCTGCAGAAGCAGGGAATTCCCCTGGGGAGGTGATGTTTTTTACACTTGAAGAAGTTGGAGTCGGCCCAAGAAGTATCGGAAAATCATTCCTAGAAAGGCAACTGTTAATGTAAACGTCCTGGGAAAGATTGATCACAGTTTGTTTCAGGAACTGAAGGTAGTCCAGGACCACTGGAGTCAAAAGAGGGGGATGATCCCGGATGATAACTTGAAAAGTGTTCGAAGTTTTGATTGTCAGAATACTATCTAAGAGTAGTGTTTGGATTGCCTGGGATGCTTGTTAAAAAAGCAGATTCTGGAGTTTTCCCCTTTATTACATGCTTAGAATCTCTAATCAGAGCCTCTGATCTGTATTTTTAATAGGTTCACCCAGCAATTCTTATGTCCAACCCCCTTCTAAATTTTGAGAACCACTGGCCTGAATGATTAACAAATAATCAAGGGTTGTTCCTGTTAGACTTTTTGTGGCTGGTCTGGTAGTCATTTTTGTATTACATTACATTACAGCCCTGTAATCATTTATATGATCTACTGCTAGATTCTCTCATTATCAGGGTCTTTATTCTTAACCACTGCTATTTAAACAGTATATTTATTGGCAATTCCAGTAGATAAACATGTGCTAAGATGATGTCTGTCCACATCTGACTCTTCCAAATATCCCTCAGTTTACCACTAAATGGATTCTCAGAAAATATCTGTGATGCTTTGTTTAAGGTTCCTGTGCATGTTTTGGTTAGCATTACAAATTGACTGTCTAACAGAATTAGGTAAAGAAACTATGAATCAGATCCATGATGCTTTGTGAATAATTGACTAGCCACACAGGTGCATAAGATTGCAAATGTGTTTCCTTCTTTTTGTGAGGAATGTATGTTATTAAAATCTAGTGGGGAGGGGAAGATTCCAGGGATTTCTTTTCATCTTTACAATAACAAAATTGTATACATAGTTCATTATATGGCTTATCATGTTGCCACGTTATTGTATTAATACTATCACCTATAGCACTGAGAAAATAGAAATCTGTTCTGATAATGATTGTTATGATTTACCAATATTGGCTCTCTTCTCTTCTTTTCTGGAGATGGGTGTTGCTACAGCTTGCTGCTCCAGTCATTCTCCCTGAAAGCACTCTGCTCTCCCACCTTGCAGCTTTTGTCACAGTTGTAGTGATGTAATGACGCATATAATCATTTCAAGTTTGTTACCACCACTTGATTATAAACCACACGCGGTCAAGATTCATGGTAGAAGTTTAACTTACACTATGTTCCTAGTACAGGTAGATGGTTACTGCATAGTTGTTTAATTAAAGAGTAGATGAACAGAAAAGAGTGGGGAATCCTGTTTCCTCTGCTCATTCTTCTCCAGGTTTTCCTGGTGCACTGTGCAGCACGGGGGCCCTATGAGGAGGCAGAGGAGACCCAGGTAATAAGTTCCTCCCCCCTCCTCCGAACCTCAGCTCAGTCCAGACTCAGGCTCTCTCCCTTTGACTCTGCGTGTCGGATGTCCTGCCCCTGTGGACATACACAGACGCGGACATGATTTACTCTGAAGCTAGTGAAGGTTTTAGTGAACTGCCAAATAATCGCTGCCTTCTCACATGGTCCTGATAGCTCAGATGGTAAAGAATCTGCCTGCAATGAAGGAGATACCAGTTTGATGCCTGGGTTGGGAAGATCCCCTGGAGAAGAGATAGGCTACCAACTCCAGTGTTCTTGGATTTCCCTTGTGGCTCAGCTGGTAAAGAATCTGCCTGCAATGCGGGAGACCTGGGTTCAATCCCTAGGTTGGGAAGATCTGCTGGAGGAGGGAAAGGCTACCCACTCCAGTATTCTGCCCTGGGTAATTTCATGGACTATACAGTTCCAAACAATAGCAAGGAGAGATAAGAAAGCCTTCCTCAGTGATCAATGCAAAGAAATAGAGGAAAACAACAGAATGGGAAAGACTTCAAGAAAATTAGAGATACCAAGGGAACATTTCATGCAGAGATGGGTTCGATAAAGGACAGAAATGGTATGCACCTAACAGTAGCAGAAGATATTAAGAAGAGGTAGCAAGAATACATAGAAGAACTATATAAAAATGATCTTCATGACATGATAACCACAATGGTGTGATCACTCACCTAGAGTCAGACATCCTGGAATGAGAATGGGCCTTAGGAAGCATCACTATGAACAAAGCTAGTGGAGGTGATGGAATTCCAGTTGAGTTATTTCAAATCCTAAAAGACGAAACTGTGAAAGTGCTGCACTCAATATGCCAACAAATTTGGAAAACTCAGCAGTGGCCACAGGACTGGATAAGGTCAGTTTTCATTCCAGTCCCAAAGAAAGGCAATGCCAAAGAATGCTCAGACTGCCGCATGATTGCACTCATCTCACACACTAGAAGGAGAAACTGTGGAAAGGGGAGGAAAAGAGAGGGAAGGAGGCAGTCACTTCTCCGCTCCCTGCTACTGTGTGTCTGTCCGTTAATAAGAAGGAAGAAACTTTTAATCAAAGTACTAGGTTACCTTAAAGATATGGGACTCAAGAAACACAGCAGCAAGTTAATATAAAACTGTGTATATTCATTTTAACTCCTGCATTTTCTTCCCTGGATTTAAAGCACAGCATGTGGAATCCTGGCCACACAAATAAATAGGACATTTCTTTTTCTTCACTCACACATGAATTTGAGGTGAGGATGGGCACCAGATTAAATCCTTTTTTTTTTTTTTCATCCTTAAGATTATTTCAAGGTCAAGTTAGTTGCTTTATTAGTTTTTCAAATATTTGTTCTATCCTCAAAAATATTTACATTATTAGTCATTTTCATATTGGTAATTTTAAATCAACTTTTAAATAGGTTTTTTAGAAAGTTTTTAACAGCTTCTGATTTCTAGGTTGATTGAGTTTCAGTAAGTAAATCATAGTAATGTAAGTATAGTCCTTGAAAATCAGATTAAAGGGCATTAAAAGCATTAAATATAAAAATTGGTAGTGGAAGAAGTCTACTGCAGGTTAATGAAATGGATGTAATTTAGTTGAAAAGAAACAAAATACAAATTGAAGATTACTATTCTATGGTAATCCTTCTAGTAGACATTAAATTTGACTTTATAAAGGTAGGTTTATTGGATTTTTTATTCATATCCACCCCTTTCTAAAGGAATGAAAATTTCATGTTGCTCTAATACTATGATGTATACTTTGGAAAAATATAAATATAGTTATTACTGCAGCTATTACTAATGAATTTTTTTTTTTTGGTCAAAAGAATGAGAAATATCTTTAATTGCTACATGGATACTATTTTTACTCATAAAACTAAGCAATTCTAATAGATTAAAATTTATCTAAGTCATGCCTTATTAGTGGCATTTTTCCTGCAATAAGATCACAAAGGATATTTAATTTTTCTCAATTCACCCATCATGTTAAGGAGGCTCCGTTAGCCCTGCCACTTTTAGTAGCATTTGTTTTTAACTTCATTCTCTGTGAGTAAGGGGGTGTGGACATGTGACTTTGCAGGTGCAAAGGAGAACATGAGAAAGTATGAGTCTTACTTCGCTCTGAAGTGAGAACCATCAAAGCCAACCATATGATTTCCCCTTTGGTTGTGTGGATAAGAATGATCGGCTCTCAGGAAGCATCATCTAAGTCACTTCTCTGCTTAAAAATGTTGCAGCAGTTCTCATTGTCTACATCAGAGATTCTCAAACTTTATGGATCGTTAGGATCACCTAGAGAGCTTGTGAAATTATGGATTGCTGGGCCTGCTACAGAGTTTCTAATTCAGTGGTTCTGGGATGAGAAGCATACATTAATTCCTGGACTATAAGATGATGACTAAAATTCTTTTGTCCTAAAAGGTTTATCATAGTCCAGAGGTAGCAGAGATCACTGATTATGGGTGTGAAGTCTGGAATCAAAACCCTGAGGTTCAAAGTTTTGCCACCTTCTCATTTAACCACTGTGTAACCATGACAAAGTTGCTGAACTTGTAAAATTGGTATAATAATATCTCCCTCTTAGTGTTTTTATGAATATTATATGAACTGGACATTATAGTATGCTTAAAACAATGTATCTGACAGTGGTAGGTGCCAGATGAATATCAACTTTATCATTATTATATTTTTCCAGTCTCTTTCTTAGTAGGATGTCTTAGTTCCAGCCATACCATACTTATTCTAGACTATAGTTGCATCTTTGTTTTTCTCTCCATGGAGTCTTCAAAAGTCCAGTTTTCTCAATACAGTTTCTAGTTTTTCCTACATCACTCCCATCTTCAGATACCTAAATCCTGATCATTTCTGAGGTCTCTACTTTTATGTTTTATTTTTCCAGGGAAGCCCAGACCAACCACAATTTTATGTACTTTGCCACTGAAACACTGTTGTTTATATACTCATTGTTCATATCTATCTTCTCTACTAGTCTATAGGATCATGAAGGCAGGGACCATCTGTTCACTGGTGAAGTCACATGTTCAATAGCTACTTAATAAGTATGTGCTGAGTATGTGAATGAATCGTTACTCATGCTATCCATTGGGGGTCCTGGCTGGGGCTCACAAAGAAAACTACATGGAGAGATCTTTCTCATTTACTGGAAAAAATGTGCTGATGCTGGAGATTTCAGTTTTATTTTTTGTTGCTATTGTTCCCACTGAGGATAAAAATGAGTGACTAGCCTGTCTGGTGAAGTTCTGTCAGAGGTATATGTCAGACCATACCATTTTACTATACGAATTTCAATTTCTTTAATATTTTGACATGTTCTTCTGTTGTTGTTGTAGGTTAGTCGCTAAGTTGTGTCCAGCTCTTTGTGACCCCATGGACCACAGCACACCAGGCTTCCCTGTCCTTCACTGTCTCCTGGAGTTTGCTCACATTCATGTCCATTGAGTCAGTGATGCCATCTAGCCATCTCATCCTCTGCCATCCTCTTTTCCTTTTACCTTCAACCTTTCACCTCATCATGGTCTTTTCTAATTTCTTGGCTCTTCTCATCAAGTGTCCAAAGTATTGGAGCTTTAGCCTCAGCATCCAGTGAATTTTCAGGGATGATTTCCTTTAGGATTTACTGGTTTTCTCTCCTTGCAGTCCAAGGGACTCTCAAGAATCTTCTCCAGCACCATAATTCAAAAACATCAATTTTTTTTTGCACTCACTCTTTATGGTCCACATCCATAGATGACTACTGGAAAGCTAGCTTGTACTATGTGGGCATTTGTCCACAAAGTGACATCTCTGGTTTTTAATATACTGTCTATGTTTGTCATAGTTTTCCTTCCACAAGCAAGCATCTTTTAATTTTGTGGCTGCAGTCACCATCTGCAGTGATTTTGGAGCTCAAGAAAATAAAGTCTGTCACTGTTTCCATTGTTTCCCCATCTATTTGCCATGAAGTGATGGGACCAGATGCCATGATCTTAGTTCTCTGAATGTTGAGTTTTAAGCCAGCTTTTTCACTCTCCTCTTTCACCTTCATCAAGAGGCTCTTTAGTTCCTCTTTGCTTTCAACCATAAGGGTGGTGTCATCTGCATATCTGAAGTTATTGATATTTCTCCTAGCAACCTTGATTCCAGCTTGTGCTTCATCCATCCTGGCATTTTGCATGATGTACTCTGCATAGAAGTTAAATAAGTAGGGCAACAATATACAGCCTTGACGTACTCCTTTCCCTATTTGGAACCAGTCTGTTGTTCCATGTCCAGTTCTAACTGTTGCTTCCTGACCTGCATACAGGTTTCTCAGGAGGCAGGTCAGGTGGTCTGGCATTCCCACCTCTTTAAGAATTTTCCACGGTTTGTTGTGATCCAAACAGTCAAAGGCTTTAGTGTAATCATTGAAGCAGAAGTAGATGCTTTTCTAGAATTCCTTTGCTTTTTCTGTAATCCAATGGATGCTGGCAATTTGATCTCTGGTTCCTCTGTGTTTTCTAAATCCACCTTGTACATCTGGAATTTCTCAGTTCACAGACTGTTGAAGCTTAGCTTGAAGAATTTTGAGCATAATCTTGCTAGCATGTAGAATAAGTGCAATTGTCTGGTAGTTGGAGCATTCTTTGGCAAATTGCCTTTCTTTGGGATTGGAATGAAAACTGACCTTTTCCAGTCCTGTGGCCACTGCTGAGTTTTCCAAATTTGCTAACATAATGAGTGTAGCACTTTAATAGCATCATCTTTTAGAATTTGAAATAACTCAGCTGGAATTCCATCCCTCCACTAGCTTTTTTGTAGTAATACTTCCTAAGGCCCACATGATTTCACACTCCAGGATATCTGGCTCTAGGAGAGTAACCACACTGTTGTTATCTGGGTCATTAGAAACTTTTTTGTATAGTTCTTTTATGTATTTTGCCACATTGTCTTAATCTCTTCTGCTTCTGTTAGGTCCTTACTATTTCTGTCCTTTATTGTACCCCTCCTTGCATGAAATGTTCCCTTGGTATCTCCAGTTTTCTTGAAGAGATCTTTCCCATTCTATCATTTTCCTCTGTATCTTTGCATTCTTGATTTAAGAAACCTTTCTTATGACTCCTTGCTTTTCTTTAGAACTCTGCATTTAGGTGGGCATATCTATCCCTTTCTACCTTGCTTTTTGCTTCTCTTCTTTCCCCAGTTATTTGTAAAACCTCCTCAGACAATCACTTTGCCTACTTGCATTTCTTTTTCTTTTGGATGGTTTTGGTCAATGCCTCCTGTACAGTGTTACGAACCTCTGTCTGTAGTTCTTCAGGCACTCTATCTGCCAGACCTAATCCCCTGAACCAATTCGTCACTCTACTGGATAATCATAAGGGGTTTGATTTAGGTCGTACTTTCTTCAATTTAAGCCTGAATTTTGCAATAAGGAGTTCGTGATCTGAGCTGTAGTCAGCTCCAGGTCTTGTTTTTTCTGACTGTATAAAGCTTCTTTATCTTTGACTCCAAAGAATATAATCAATCTGATTTTGGTTTTGAACATTTGGTGATGTCCATGTGTAGAATCATCTCTTGTGTTGTTGAAAATGGGTCTTAGTTAGTTCTCTTGACACAACTGTTAGCCTTTTCCCTGCTTCATTTTATACTCCAAGACCAAGCTTGCCTGTTTTTCCAGGTGTCTCTTGACTTCTTTCTTTTATATTCCAGTCCCCTATGATGAAAAGGACGTCTTTTTCTAGTGTTAGTTCTAGAAGATCTTGTAGGTCTTCATAGAATCTGTTAACTTCAGTTTCTTCAGCAATAATGGTTTGGGCATAGACTTAGATTACTGTGACGCCGAATGTTTTGCCTTGGAAATGAACTGAGATCATTCTGTTGTTTTTGAAATGATACCCAAGTACTGCATTGCAAATTCTTTTGTTCACTATGAGGGCACCTCCATTTCTTCTAAGGGATTCTTGCCCACGATAGTAGATATAATGGTCATCTGATTTAAATTTGCCCATTCCCGTCCATTTTAGTTCACCTATTCCTAAGATGTCTATGTTCACATTTGCCATCTTCTGCTTGACCGTGTCCAATTTACCTTGATTACCATGTCCATTTACCAATTTACCTAACATTCTAGGTTCTTTACAGCATCAGACTTTATTTCACCACCAGACATATCCACAACTGAGCATCATTTCTGCTTTGGCCCAGACACTTCATTCTTTCTGGAGCTATTAGTATTTGCCCTCTGACCTTCTCCAGAAGCATATTGGACAGCTACTGACCTGGGAGGCTCATCTTCTGGTGTCATATCTTTTTGCCTTTTCATTTTGTTCATGACGTTCTTATGGCAAGAAACCTGGAGTGGTTTGCCATTCTCTCCTCCAGTGGACCACGTTTTGTCAGAAGTCTCCACTATGACCCATCCATCTTAGGTGGCCCTACAGGGAATGGCTCATAGCTTCACTGAATTACACAAGACCCTTCACCACGACAAGACTGTGATCCATAAAGGGGATCTTTCTACTATTAAATCCTAGAAAATGGTCAGGCTAAAAAGGACTCTGGGAAGCATATACCAACATAGACGTTTTCAGAGTCTGATGTGGCTATTTTGTATAACCCACATAGCACAACATTTAAAACCATAGATAAAGAACTAGAGCACTGATATAAGACTGACTGATGACTTCGGTCATGATTTACCTTTCTGAGACCAGATTCTTCCTTTCTAAATTGGGTGTAATTATAGTTACCAGTTATTTTTTGAGGCATTTATAATTTACTCTTAGGAACTAAAGGAGAAAGATTTTTCTCTCTTCATTGTTTTATGACATGGCTTGTATGTTTTCCTGGTCATGGAGATTCAGTTAAACGCTAATAGTGTATAACTCTGCATTGACTTGATTTTCTGAAAGGAGAAAAAATTTCAGCATTTAATGAGGGGAGAAGTGGGAATGATGACCAAACAGTAAAAAACAAGTCAGTGATGTAATTTACAGGAATCTCCATAAAACTACTACTCAGGATGATTTAATGACCTTTAAGTATCAAGCAGGCTTCCCCAGTTTATCAGTGGTAAAGAACCCACTTGCCAATGCAGGAGATGTGGGTTCAATCCCTGGGTCATGGAAGATCCAGTATTCTTGCCTGGGGAATCCCATGGACAGAGAAGCCTGGTGGACTGCAGTGTATGGGGTCACGAAGAATCAGCTACAACTTTAGTGACTCAGCATGCATGCAAGTATACAACACATAGGATCACCTAAGAGTTTGATTAGTAGAGAATTTTGGCTGAGTTGTCTTTAATGAACCAGTGTAGCGTTCTCTAACCCTGTTTCCGTATTGACCTACGATATCGATATTCCATATTGACCACGCCAGGTGCTGGGTTGTTGCATGAGGCAATCCCAATTTTACATCAACTTTGCCATTATCCTTTCATGTGAGATCAGGTGGGCCAGATAACTTCTAAGGATTAAGCAGAGGCAAATTCCAATGATTCTGGAACAGTTGGAAGCATTCTCTTCTCTGATTCATTTCTCTCCAGGCTGTTCGAGCAGGCTTTCTATACAACACCACTATTGAACTTTCTGGATGAAATGATAATTGCCCATTTCTGTTCTCTTTCTCCCTCACAGACTGTCAGCTCCTTGAGGACAACAGGTAGGTGTTACTCATATGGATACCTCAGTGCTTGGCACAGTACCTGGCCCAGAGTAGGGGCTCCATTGTTGAGCTGAACTGCAGTTGAACTGAATTGAATGCTCTAAGATTCATGAAGTATAAGCAGCTAGAGAACTGTCTAAGATGTCTCTAAGTTCACTTTTAACAGTGAACCATTTTGAAACTGTGAGACCACCAATCAAGAAAGATTCAAGTACAAGGATGTAGATTTAGGGGCAAGTTATCTGCTTCTCTAAGAAAGAAATGATTTGTCCTCTGCTCCTTCCACTCCCTCCCCTTTTAGTTGATAGAACCAAATAGAAGAATCTAAAAAACCTTAAGACTCAGATTATATGAATCAACTTTCACTGCTATGTTATAAGTACTATCTTCATAGTATATGCATTGTCAGATTAGTACTTCTTGATGCTCCTCAGTGATCTAAGAAGGCAACAACACTGATAAAATAGGATTCTAAATAATCACACTTCTTAAATGCCATTGAGGTAGAAGTCACTTCCCCCCCCTTAATATTAGTCATCTAATAATCTCAGCAGAGAATCTTGACAAATTCTTTAAATTCCAAAAATTAGACCTATCTTCAGTAGGGAACCTGAAAGTGAATAGCAAGGGACCAACTACCAATCATTTCTTTAAATGCTTTACATTCTCTTCACCAAAACTCAGTAGCCAGTGGTAATTCTACCAGCAGAAATCTCTGATCCAAAGGAGAGTCACATGTTGAGCTGCTTGCTTTTCAAACCTGGGAGAAAGCAAGCCCTTTCCCCATCTGGGGTTAGTAAGAAAAGTCAAGTCCATAAAGGGATTTCCATTTTCTCTGTAAGCTATAGTCATTGTGAATTCTCTCCTCTAGATCACAAAGGGGACTATTAGAGACAGACCTTCTGCCCTTCAAGATAAAGTGACTTCTCTTCAAAATAAATGAATTAAAATTCTGTCTCTGTATGCCTCTCTAAGTTCCTACCTCCTCCAAGTACATTCTATACAGAAACTCAGATGGATTAATATTTTATGTCCAATTAAAAATAACTGCAAAAGAATGCCCTATGATGCCATGGTGGACATAGATCAACAGTGTTGTTCAACTTGAACTCTAGGGAAGAAAGATCTCCAGTTATATGCATGCATATGCAATAAGTCTATGAATCATTCGATCACAAGTTAAGGTTTAGAAAGGTGCATAGGTACTCAGATGAATAAGAAAATAAAATGAAATTCTGTGTTACTGTCAAAGTCATAGAATGCCTGTTTTTCTTTCTGGCTATGAATCTATAAAACCTAAACATCTAATTGAAATAATGGAAATTAAAATTCAGCAATTTTACCCATGTAATATTGAGCAATTTTTAGAAAATTTCCCTTATCAAAAAGAAGTTTCTTGTTATAGGCATACCTCAAAGATATTCTGGATTCAGTTCCAAACCCCTGCAATAAAACAAATGCTGCAATAAAGTGAGTCATAGAACTTTTTGGTTTCCCGGTACATATGAAAGTCAAGTTTATACTATACTGTAGTCTATTAAGTATGTCAGAGTGTTGTAGCCAAAATAATAATGTATCAGTACACTATCTTTAAAAACTATTGTACTGTTAAACGATCCTTACAGTCATCTGGGCCTTGAGTGAGTTGTAACCTCTTTGCTGGTGGAGGTTCTTGTCTTGATGCCGATGGCTGCTAACTGAGCAGGGTAGTAGTTGCTGAAAGTTGGTGGTGGGGGAGGGGGGCGGCTGTGGTGATTTCTTAAAACAGCAATGAAGTTGCCGTATCAATTGACTCTCCCATTCACATGAACACTTAGAGGTGTTGTGTGCTTATTAATTGGTCTAATTTCATTATTACTGTGTCTGAGGGAATAGGGAGGCCTGAGGAAAAGGGAAGAGACCAGGAGTGGTCAGCTGGTGGAGCAGTCAGAACACAAACAATATTTATTGATTAAGCTGTCTTATGTGGACATAATTTATGGCAACCCTCCCCCACCAATTACAATAGTAACATCAGAATCACTGATCACTCTTATAAATATAATAAAATGAAAATATTTAAAATATTGTGACAATTATCAAAATGTGACACAGAGACATGAAGTGAGCACATGCTGTTGGAAAAATGGCACCAGTAGATTTTCTTGATAAAGGATTGTTTCAGATCTTCAATTTGTAAAAAACACAATATTGTGAAGCATGATAAAGTGCAATAAAAGAAGACATGTTTGGGTTAACATCAGTTGAGTTCAGTTCAGTCACTCAGTCGTTCTGACTTTGCAACACCATGGACTGCAGCACACCAGGCTTCCCTGTCCATCACCAATTCCTGGAGCTTGCTCAAATTCATATCCATAGAGTCAGCGATGCCATCCAACTACCTCATCCTCTGTCATCCCCTTCTCCTCCTGCCTTCAATCTTTCCCAGCATTAGGGTCTTTTCAGATGAGCCCGTTCTTCACATCATGTGGCCAAAGTGTTGGAGTTTCAGCTTCAGCATCAGTCCTTCCAATGAATATTCAGGACTGATTTCCTTTAGGATGGACTGGTTGGATCTCCTTACAGCCCAAGGGACTCTCAAGAGTCTTCTCCAACACCACAGCACAAAAGCATCAATTCTTCGGTGCTCAGCTTTCTTTATAGTCCAACTCTCACATCCATATATGACTACTGGAAAAATCATAGCTTTGACTAAACAGACCTCTGTCAGCAAAGTAATGTCTCTGCTTTTTAATATGCTGTCTAGATTAGTCATAGCTTTTCTTCCAAGGAGCAAGCGTCTTTTAACTTCATGACTGCATTCACCATCTACAGTGATTTTGAAGCCCAAGAAAATAAAGTCTCTCACTGTTTCCATTGTTTCCACATCTGTTTGCCATGAAGTGATGGGAGAGGATGCCATGATCTTCATTTTTTTAATGTTGAGTTTTAAGCCAACTTTTTCATTCTTCTCTTTCACTTTCATCAAGAGGCTCTTTAGTTCCTTTTAGCTTTCTGCTATGAGGGTGGTGTCATCTAGATATTTGAGGTTATTGATATTTCTCCTGGCAACCTTGATTCCAGCTTGTGCTTCATCCAGCCCAGCATTTTGCATGATGTATTCTGTATACAAGTTAAATAAACAGGTGACAATATACAGCCTTGATGTACTCCTTTCCCGATTTGGAACTAATCCATTGTTCCATGTGCTGTTCTAAATGTTGCTTCTTGACCTGCATACAGACTTCTCAGGAGGCAGGTCAGGTGACCTGGTATTCCCATCTCTTGAAGAATTTTCTGCAGTTTGTTGTGGTCCACACAGTCAAAGGCTTTGGTATAGTCAATAGAGCAGATGTAGATGTTTTTCTGAAATTCTGTTGCTTTTTCTGTAATCCAGTGGATGTTGACAATTTGATTTCTGGTTCCTCTGCCTTTTCTAAATCCAGCTTGAACATCTGGAAGTTCTCAGTTCACATACTACTGAAGCCTGGCTTGGAGAATTTTGGGCATTACTTTGCTAACATCTGAGATGAGTGCAGTAGTGCGGTAGTTTGAACATTCTACATGTTGCATATATATGACTAACATATATGTAATATTTTATAAAAGTCTAATGTGAGATAGTGTTTCTGTGATTAGAAATAATATATTTTACTTTTCAAAACTGTTTCTGAAGAAAATGTTCTGTTTATGCCCAGGGCTAATACAAAATAATCCATCATTTGTTTGGGGAGAAATTTCCAACTTGTAGTTTAGATATTTTGTTAGCTTTCAGATTTGGAAGAACATAGATATAATGCCTAGAAATAACATCAGAATAGAAATGGATTTTAGATAGGTAGAACAGAAATCATAGGAAACTAACCTTGTAGATGTTGCAGCCTCGGGAGTAGCTTTAGCTTACAAAATAGCATTAAGTCAGTTTCTCCTTGGTAAACTCTTAGAAGCAAAGGGTATGTATTTTTGGGTTATATGGCTCTGATCTTGATCTGGACAACACAGCTGCCTGGCAAAGGCTCTTGAAAAAACAGTACAGACATGAAAGGGCCTCCAAGAAAACTTAAAAAAAAAAACACTTCACTTTTCTCTCCAAGCCCAATATATAAGACATTCTGTAGAAGTTGACGTAAAAACTCAGCTTAAACAAGTCATAGTTTTAATAAAGAAAGTTTGAATTCTGATCGATTCTGATCAGTCTTACCCATGGTTCTGAAATTCATATAACAAAATGAATCCAGTCTTTAAAAAAGATTATGTCAAGTAGACTAGTAATCTTATAAATCGTCAGAGAAGGTTGACATTCAATCAGTAAAAATTGTCTTTGTTTACTCTTGTTCTCATCAAAACAAGCCTTTTCCCAAAGACTGGAATGTCTATAACTGCTTTGCCAACTACAGTCCATTAAAAAACAAATGGATCGAATTCTTTCACTTAGAGCACGTTTGCTTTGATTCATCGGAAGCTCTCTCAAAGTAAATGATGATCCTCATGAAAGTTCCTGCCTCTATAGAAATTAACTTATGATTTCAGCATGTGGTTATTAGTCCAAATGAAATAGTTTGTCTCCACTGAATGTTTTATTTTCATGTATGTATGAGCATAGTGATAAAGAATTTCAGAAAAGGATGTCAAGTTAAAGTATTTCGAGGTATTGAAGCAAAGAAATACGTACATTGTAGCATCGTATCTTAGACAGTAGTGGTTATATTTGACTTGATTGTTTAAAACAAAGTGTTTTAAGAGCAATATATGTGTCAGAATTGAAGAGGAAATAGCAAGAAGTCAAATTCATGTATCTGCATGAGCCACTTGAGTTCTTATTCACACACCGGGTATGAAGTAGAAGGAATATTGCCTCTTAGAAAGGGTTGCTATGTTTACCGGTTTATAGAAACAGCGACGCAGAATAGTTCATGGGGCTTAGAAAGGCAGCTATACATACAATAAAGCATAGAAGTAAAATGTTTTATCTGTTTACTTAAGAATTAATTGTCTTCTTGTTCTTTGGTCACTAAGTCATGTCCCACTCCCTGAGACCTCATGGACTGCAGCACGCCAGGCTTCCCTGTCCTTCACCATCTTCTGGAACTTTGTCAAACTTAGGTCCATTGTGTCAGTGATGCCACCCAAACATCTCATCCTCTGTTGTCCCCTTTGCCACCTGCCCTCAATCTTCCCCAGCATCAGGGTCTTTTCCAATGAATCAGCTCTTTGCAGCAGGTGGCCAAAATATTAGAACTTCAGCATCAGTCCTTCCAATGAATATTCATTGTTGATTTCTTTTAGGATTGACTGGTTTGCATGGTTGCAATCATGTTAAACAAAGAACTTTCACCATGGAATTATATTCCATGGTCAAGAACTAACAAAATAGGGATATAAACCATAGCAGTAGGTTTAGTTTGGAGGATCAGGAGACAAGCAAAGAGGAGATACTGTTATTAAAACAAATTTATTGAGTGTTTCACTGTTACATGTTGTCATACATCTAGGAAAGGATTATTATTGTTATATTTTAATATTTTGAAAAGGTATTTGATTGGCAACCTTAATTCCTGGGGACTCTTTACCAAATCTATTGTTTCAAAAGTCATTTTGGCCAAATCATTGTTTAGATATACTGGTGTTTCCCACTTAAATTCATGGTAGATGGGGGTTCCCTGTGGACTGGGGAGTCTAGGACTGGCAGTAGCTATGGTGTTTGTACAAGAATAGAGAATTCCTACAGAGTGAAGAAACTAGTGGGGAGGTCCAAAGCCTTTACTGCACCAAGGAAAGGCATCATACCACCGTATTTGTTGAATAGGTAGAAAAACATCCATTCCAAATGCTTTTAATCATTCTTACTGACAGCTGTCAAATTCCAATAAAATGAACCTTAAGAATACCATTCATGAAACAGGCTTAAGTGACCTTGAATGTTCTTTAAACTCCAGCTTATCATGAACAAACCCATACTTGGTTCATATTCAATGCATTAATCATCAACTGTATAAAATAAGCTACCTAATAAAATTAAATCTCAATTTATCAAAACATTAACATGCTAACAACTACCAATTTTAAGTCACAGTGTAAAGATGAAGTGAATAAAACACTAGAATCACTATACTAAACAATATAATTGAAGTTAAAATGCTATTTTCTGTGGTTCATTTTGGAGAAAATGACAAGTTGTTTAATGCAGTGACATTTTATTTTGTGATTAATTTTAAAATAACATTGTAAAAACTACAAACTCATTTTAATTTGACAAGCATTTGGTAATTAATTTTCAAACAATGCTATGGGAACCCAGAAAGCACTCTTCCTTTGACATGTATTTTATAATTTATTTTAAAACAATGCTGCACAAATCTGCAAAGGCATAATTCATTTGGGAGTTCATTAATTATGCAAATGAGTTTCAATTAACAAATCTGTTCCAAGGATGGCATTTGCATAATAATGAACTTCATGTTTGTGACATTATTTAATAAGATACCTTTGTGCATTTTTAAACAAAACACTCCTGTGAATAGTATATGATGAGATGGTGTTGAAAATGGACATCTAGTCAATGAGATTCAAAACTATATCCAGAAAAATGTTGTTAAAATACACAGAATAGTACAGAATTAAAATAATCAATATGGATATTCTTTTTAAAGCACAGGGGTTTTGATTATCTCAGCTTCCCTAAATAGCATAAGACTTTAATTTATACTTATAAAGACCAGTATACAAATTAGGCTAAAGCAAGATGAAACATGGAAAACTATAAATTTCATTTTAAAGTTTCAAGTGAAGGTAGGTCATACACTATATACACAAATCTCAAAAGACACACCTCTTAGTAGCAAGGAAAATATAACACAAGTTAAAGACCCCTCCTTTTTCAGGGATTATGGCAGGATACCAGAAATTCAGTTGACATTCATTTAACCAATCAATAATTATTTGTTGAGCATTGACAATGGGCCAAACTGTCCTTAAGTTAGGATAGATCAAAAGAAGAATAAGATGGATGTCTACCTTTAAGTGACATGAGGCCTGAGGGACTTAGAATATAAACACTAAAAAACAAAATGATATTTATTTTACAGGAGAGAGAAATGCAAAGTGCTATAGGAATACAGAAGATAAGAATAACTCAGTTTGGTGGGATCCAAAAAGTTGTCAAAGATATAAAAGGGATGAAATGTTTTGAAGGATGAGAAGAAGTTCATCAGTGTGTTGGTCAGCATGTTTGAGAAAAACAAAACAGCATATATAAAGTCATGAAATAGTGAAAGATGGAAATGTGTCTGAGAGAATGGTAAGAAGGTCGCTGTGGCTTGAAATAGAGGGTATGGTTTGGGGAATGAATGTTTTTGGATCAAGCCTATTAGGAGCCTTAGGGATCCAGCTTGAAATTTTAGCAAGATAATGAGAGCAGAGTTATAGTAGATGGGTTTGAAAGAGACAAAGCAATTTGTAATTGCTGCTGATCAGTAACAGAGTGTCTTGAGTGATGGGTGATATTTATCTTGAGTATAGAGTGAGATCAGGTGGGTTTATAAGTGAAGTATTTGGCATTCCAAATTCTGTGATGACTGTAAAATTTTATGATTTTATGATACGTTTTCCCTAACGATTCCATGTGCTTTTAGTTACTTTGGTCACATCTCAGTTTGAAATCAAGAATTACTTGATTTCAGAGTAATTGAAATTACTTTGGGAATTACTCCCTGCCTTTTAACTGTGCCAACTTTCTGCAACTCAAAGGGTCTTCCAAACCCAGTCTTGTCTGTCTTCTACTTAACTGAAATCTAGTCAATCTTCCAAACTATATCCTCATGCCTTGGAGATAAAAATAAATAAATACAAATAACAATGGATGAAATGGCAGTAGCTGAACTAGACAAGCAGACTAATAGCATCTTTAGAACCATCTGGCATTCCCTGCCAAGTTCCAGAATCTCATGGTAAAAATCTTTTTTTTCACCATAGTGGAAAGAAATAGGGAAATATTCACGTTTCTAACATTTAACAGCCTTATTTCATCACAGAGGCAGAGTTTGGTCTGTTTTTACTAGTTTTTTTCTTTTGTTTTAGCACAAGGATACCCACGTTCTTCAGCTACAGGTTTTATTAATACTTTTTCTTTTCTTTAGTGATGTATTCCTGCTGACAGTCAGCAAGTCTTGTCTTCTGTCCCACAAAACCAAAAATAGGGAGGCGGCCATTTGTTGCTTCTTGGTCAGCCAGCCTTCATTCTGTATTCTCATCATTCTTTCGTCTAGAGAACTGTGTTTTCTCCACTGTTTGCAGTTCTACCAGTTGGTACAGCTAGGTCCTTCTCTTTATTACCTTTCACTCAATTCCATTAGGCCTTAAACTGAGTTTGATCAGTAAAAATCTCTCTCCTAGGACTGCGAATTTTGGTCAGAGTGTTGCATGCACAGAAGAAATGGTAAAGGTTCATTTCCTTCTGGGCAAAGGGACCAGGGACCTGGTTGTTTCAAACCTGATTCACTAGTTACCTCTCAGATCCATGCACGCTCTCACATTCTTCCGTAAAATTCCCTTTTTACTGGCATTACTGAAGAACTCTAACTGAAACAGTATAAAATCACAAAAGGATATTGTTAACCATTCCCACCACCTTCCCACCCCCAAATAAGTTTTATCTTGGGCCAGATAATCACAATGGTGTGATCACTCACCTAGAGCCAGACATCCTGGAAGGCAAAGCCAGACATCCTGGAAGGCAAGTGGGCCTTAGGAAGCATCACTCGAACATAGTTAGTGAAGGTGATAGAATTACAGTTGAGCTAGTTCAAATCCTAGAAGATGATGCTGGGACAGTGCTGCACTCAATATGCCAGCATTTGGAAAATAGCAGTGGCCACTGGACTGGAAAAGGTCAGTTTTCATTCCAATCCTTAAGAAAGGCAATGCCAAAGAATGTTCAAACTACCACACAATTGCACTCATCTCACCCATTAGCAAAGTAATGCTCAAAATTCTCCAAGCCAGGCTTCAACAATACATGAATCATGAACTTCCAGATGTTCAAGCTGGATTTAGAAAAGGCAGGGGAACCAGAGATCAAATTACCAACATCCGTTGGATCATCAAAAAGGCAAGACAGTTCCAGAAAAGCATCTATTTCTGCTTTATTGACTATGTCAAAGCCTTTGACTGTGTGGATCACAACAAACTGTGGAAAATTCTGAAAGAGATGGGAATACTAGACCACCTGACCTGCCTCCTGAGAAATCTGTATGCAGATCAGGAAGAAAGTTAGAACTGGACATGGAGCAACAGACTGGTTGCAAATAGGAAAAGGAGTACGTCAAGGCTGTATATTGTCACCCTGCTTATTTAACGTATATGCAGAGTACATCATGAGAAACTCTGGGTTGGAGGAAGCACAAGCTGGAATCAAGATTGCTGGGAGAAATATCAATAACCTCAGATATGCAGATAAGACCACCCTTATGGCAGAAAGCAAAGAAGAACTAAAAAACCTCTTGATGAAAGTGAAAGAGGAGAGTAGAACAGCTGGCTTAGACTCAACGTTCAGAAAACTAAGATCATGGCATCTGGTCCCATCACCTCATGGGAAATAGATGGGGAAACAGTGGAAACAGTATCAGACTTTATTGTTTGGGCTCCAAAATCACTGAAGATGGTGACTGCAGCCATGAAATTAAAAGACGTTTGCTCCTTGGATGAAAAGTTATGACCAACCTAGACAGCATATTAAAAAGCAGAGACATTACTTTGCCAACAAAGGTCCGTCTAGTCAAGACTATTATTTTTCCACTGGTTATGTATGGATATGAGAGTTGGACTATAAAGAAAGCTGAGCACTGAAGAATCGATGCTTTTGTACTGTGGTGCTGGAGAAGACTCTTTGACTGCAAGGAGATCCAACCAGTCCATCCTAAAGGAAATCAGTCCTGAATATTCATTGGAAGGACTGATGCTGAAGCTGAAACTCCAATAGTTTGGCCCCCTGATGTGAAGAACTGACTTATTTGAAAAGACCCTGATGCTGGGAAAGATTGAAGGCAGGAGGAGAAGCGGACGACAGA
This sequence comes from Cervus elaphus, assembly GCF_910594005.1. NCBI lineage: Eukaryota > Metazoa > Chordata > Mammalia > Artiodactyla > Cervidae > Cervus > Cervus elaphus. Next base: position 19,065,383 of record NC_057847.1, on the reverse strand, counting down.
GGTTGAGATGGTTGGATGGCAATACCGACTCAATGGAGATGAGTTTGAGTAAACTCTGGGAGTTGGTGATGGACAGGGAGGCCTGGCATGCTGCAGTCCATGGGGTCACAAAGAGTTGGACATGACTGAGCGGTTGAACTGAACTGGGTCAGAAATAATCAGAACTTCTAAAAGGACGTAAGAAAACAATCCTAGGATAACCAACTTTGAACAAAAGAAGTGTCAACAAAGGACTACAGGTAAAAGTTCTATGCTATCAGTGGTAGTTTCCAATAATCATGTTAATCCCTAGTAACAGGTAACAAAGGTTGAAAACCTTTTAGAGATTTACAGAGATACAGAGAATTTAATTCTGTCTGCTCCTTCCACCTTCATACCATTGTCCCAACCTGGCTCCAGTCCCATGCCTTCAAGAGGAACAGATGAGCATGCCTGTATTATGGCATCTCAGATGAAGGAATGAGTAACTTGGCCAGATAGGAATGATCCTAATCATGAAAACAGTTATATCAGCTATAAGGCCTTAAACATCAGGGCCATTATACCTGCCCAGAACAACTAACTAGCAAAAAATGACCTCTAGCTGTCAAAATGCTCCATATTTAAAAGTATAGAAGGAACAAAAATAATTTTTTAAAATTATGCATGTTTAGTCACTCAGTCATGTCCAATTCTTTGTGACCTCAGGGACTGTACATATCAGGCTCCTCTGTCATAGGGATTCTCCAGGCAATAATGGAATGGGTTGCCATGCCCTCCTCCAGGGGCTCTTCCCAACCCAGGGCTTGAACCCAGGTCTCCTGCATTGCACGTGGGTTCATTAAAGTAGCAATTATGTTTATTTATATTTGATCCTGGAAGAAGTTTTATTATATATTCTAGATTATGGATTGAACACTTTCATCAGGCACCTGGATATTTTGAAATATTTGGATACTAGGCATTGTGATATCATAAAAAGAAACTATTTAGACAGAAAAAGGAAAACATTGCTGACCAAAAAGTGTGATCAGGGCAAATACTATTCTCATATTATTTATATGATAGTATATGTAGAAGGTGGAAGGAAGCAGGTCACAACTCATGTGTTTGTCTAATTTTGCCATTCAAGCTTTCCTCAGGCTGTGAAATTCTTTTGTCTCTGTTTATGTGTCTCAAATCCTCATAAAGCATTCTCTGCATACTCGAGATGTTGTTGATGCTGTGCACTCCACATGCCAAAAACAATGAGGCAGTGACCTTCCTTTTCCTGGGCAAGGATATCAGCCATAATCTATTCTGAAGGACTTCCTTCTTATGTCCTTCTCCCTTTTGAAATCCGGTTGCCAGAAATGGTTAGTCTCTTGGAGTTAAACCAGGCTGCTGTCAGTGGACATTTTTAAGTTGATATCTGAGAGCTTCATGGAACATGAGCATTTTCTCTGGTTTAACTTCTATCTGCATATGACGCCAAAGGACTTTAGACTTGACTGTTACTGATACAAATTGATTTAAAAAACAAAATTGACTAATGTGTAGTGTCTGATTATTTTCATCAGCAGTTCTTATCCCTAGTTGGGGCTTCTAAGATTTGCAGATCTTTACCTTTTTCTTCTTCTTCTTTTTTTTTTTCCCCCTGTATCTAACCTACAATATTCTGACTGATAAAGAGGACTGATCCAGTTTTGGTGGTCTGTTATTCTATATATATTCTGATGGTGTTCCATGCTAAAGAAATAGTAGCAACAATAACAAAAAGTAAAACAACAGTATGCTAAAGCCTTTGACTGTGTGGATCACAACAAACTGGAAAATTCTTAAAGAGATGGGAATACCAGACCACCTGACCTGCATCTTAGGAAATCTGTATGCAGATCAGGAAGCAACAGTTAGAACTGGACATGGAACAACAGACTGGTTCCAAATTGGGAAAGGAGTATGTCAAGGCTGTATATTATCACCCTGCTTATATAACTTATATGCAGAAATGAGAAATGCTAGGCTGGATAAAGCACAAGCTGGAATTAAGATTGCTGGGAGAAATATCAATAACCTCAGATATGCAGATAAGACCACCCTTACGGCAGAAAGTGAAGAACTAAAGAGCCTCTTGATGAAAGTGAAAGAGGAGAGTGAAAAAGTTGGCTTAAAGCTCAACATTCAGAAAATTAGGATCATGGCATCTGGTCCCATCACTTCATGGGAAATAGATGGGGAAACAGTGACAGACTTTATTTTTGGGGGCTCCAAAATCACTGAAGATGGTGAATGCAGCCATGAAATTAAAAGATGCTTACTCCTGGAAGGAAAGTTATGACCAACCTAGACAGCGTATTGAAAAGCAGAGACATTATTTTGCCAACAAACTCCATCTAGTCAAGGCTATGGTTTTTCCAGTAGTCATGTATGGATGTGAGAGTTGGACTATAAGGAAAGCTGAGCACCGAAGAATTGATGCTTTTGAACTGTGGTTTTGGAGGAGACTCTAGAGAGTCCCTTGAATAGCAAGAAGTTCCAACCAGTCCATCCTAAAGGAAATCAGTCCTGAATATTCATTGGAAGGACTGATGCTGAAGCTGAAACTCCAATCCTTTGGCCACCTGATATGAAGAACTGACTTATTTGAAAAGACCCTGATGCTGGGAAAGATTGAAGGCAGGAGGAGAAGGGGACGACAGAGGATGAGACGGTTGGATGGCAATACCAACTCAATGGAGATGAGTTTGAGTAAGCTCCAGTAGTTGGTGATGGACAGGGAGGCCTGGAGTGCTGCAGTGCGTGGGGTCACAAAGAGTCGGACATGACTGAGAGACTGAACTGAACTGAAAACAAGAGTAGAAGAGAAACTATTGTTTCATACGGCATTATTAATTCTCTTATTTTAAACAAAAGAATCAGAGCATGCCCTCTTACACTTTACAGTTAAAAGTCTGGTTCAGAAGAGATTTACTCTTCTGAGTAAGTGTGTTACTGGGCATTGCCCACTTGGCCTTTCTCCCCTCACCCTCAGCCATGACTGCAGTGTTGAGTCTCGGGGAGGGGTCTATTTTGCTAAGCTGTTAGTCCCCTCGGGCTCTGTGACTAAATCTGTTAAGACAGGACTAAGAGTCAATACACACATATTCTAGGGTGAAATATAATATTTTCAGAAGAGAAAAATGCTCAGGAGATGGTTAGTTCCTTCACTGGGAGACAGTATAACTTTGTGATTAAGACCATAGCCTTTGGTCCAGGGCTCAGTTCCTAGCTCCGCCCTTTAAAAGTTTCCTTATTCATGAAACAGAGATAATAATAGCACCTACTCTTCCTATATATATATAGTACCTACGCTATATATATTTATATACATATGTATAAAATTAGGTTAAAGGCTTATAAAAGTATGTATACTTATAAAAGTCCTATAAAAAGAACTTTGAACAGTAACTGAAATAAAGATTTTATTAAACAGTAATATTATTATCATTATGTCCTGTCATATGTAATCCTGTGTATAATGAGAAACTGAAGGTCATACAATCCCAGTAATAGCAGAACTGAAGTAACACTTTTTCTCTTGTCATCTTGGACTGGATCCATTTAATGGAGAACCCATAACAATAGTTACTTTGAAAAGATAAGAGTTGGTTTCTCTCTCATATAGAAGTCTGGAGTTAAGCAGCCCAGTCTTGTATAACTGCGACTCAGTCATCAAGAATCCACAATCCTTTCATTTTTTGACTCCCGTTCCATCCTCAAGTTTACCTCATAATTCCAGATGTGAACCAGAACTCCTTTCATCACGTCTGCAGTCCGAATATCAGGAAGAAAGTACAAAAGTTAAACATCCCTGCTAAGTAAGTTCCCTTAAAGTAATCTACCCAGAGATCTGTTTTATCTCATGGATCAGAACCTGATCATTTGGCCACCTAACTGCAAGGGAGGAAGCTTGCATTCCTATTCCAAGTGAAAATGTGTCCCTGGAAGGAGAGAATGGATATCAGATGGTATCTCACGGTCTTCAGTCCTGCTTCAGGGTCGGTGGGAGGGATCAGAAGTTCTGTCTGAGCACAGATGTATAACCTTGAACTAATCAAGAGCTGATCCTCGGCCCGAATGTGAGCTGAGGCTTTCTTTACTTGCCACCACTTTTACTGACTTAAGTGATCTAGGAATAAAAGAGTTACAGAGGAATGACCACAATATAAAGCAGGGAACCAGAGGATTGTACACTGTATAAATCAATGACCCCTTTGTACTCTTCAACTATTTCATGGTGGGTTTTTTTTCTCTCTATTGTACAGAGCATTTGGCCTTGTTGACCCTTAGCGAGTTATAAATTAGCCTATTCATCCTATGGAGGAAAAAGTGATAGTCACTTGAATGTAGTACATTCCATGTATTTTTTATTTGAAAAGCAATAATGTTTAAAAAGAGTACGTTTATTCATACAGTTTAGGTTGTCAGCGTATTAAAAGTACCCACAAAGTTAAGAATATACATTAACTGATGGAATTACAAAATGCCATCAACAATCATTTTTTCCCTAAATATTTATGTGTTAAAAATTTAGCTTAATTCTTATTAAATAAACATAAGCAAAATATTTGCTTCATTTCATTTAGACATATAATCTGAAAACAGATTTTAATTCCACCTTTTTTCTCAAGGATATTTGGGACCAGGAACAAGCAGTAGATTTTTTAGTTTAATTATAAGAAAGGACTTTTAACATTTTATTCTTTTTATTTGTCCTGTGTATATATCTACATGCTCTTCTGAGAAAGGGTGATTCAGATTTTTTAATTTGTTACTGCTGGTGGTGTCAAGCTAACAATTATTCAAGAATTACAAATTAATAAATGAGATGTGAAAGTAGTTTATGAAATGAGGATCGATGTGCATATTCTCAGCTACTTCTGGTTATAATAATGTGCGAAAACATTGCATTCATTTCATAGCAACACAGTTAGAACTCAAGCTGTGAGTCTGAAAGCAATGAAAATAATAAAATGGCCTATTTCTACAAAGAGCTTGAAGGAATTGTTTTGACTATTTGTATCTGAAGATCCGAAAGATGGGGAGGGGAAAAATTGTCACCCTACAATGGAAGTTATGTTAAGAGGCAAACGTGAACAAAAGAGCAGTTGCCATCGAAGAAAACCTCTTAAATGATGAAGAGACTGTGACTTCAGAAGTCAGAGGTCTTCACTACAGACAGGAGCTCTTTGCTTCCAAAAGCTTCACCACTTTCTGCTCCCCCAACAAAGGGCTGTCCTTTGACTGCATCAGCAGTCTTCCTTCTGTGACCCGACATCCTTCCCTTGAAACAGTCTGGCCTCCCTTTCAAAAGGGAAGACACTTAGCTCCCCAGAATCTCTCTCACCCTAGGGCTATAGGTTAGAACTTCTCCAGGAAATTTCTTTTGACTTCACATATTCTGGAAAACCCCACTGTATTGTAAGAGAACCATTTAAAGTCTGAAAATTCAACGTGGTATGATGTCAGATGCTTGGAGACAGGTGGAGTATTTTCTGATTTCAGGGACACCTAACTCCTGACCCTTTATAATCTAAGTAATCAATACAAATTCAATGGAAACCAAAACTGTAGCGCTTGTTATTTTGAATAATACTAAGGGCCTTTCAGATTTTGACTGGCCCAAAATGAAACTTTTTCTAATGAGCAAAGCCAAACCCTTCCTGTAACAAAGGCCGTGTTCAGATGTCAGAGGAGCGGCACTGTGAACAGACTGTCTAGGACAGCTTCACAAGTTCAGCAGCGACATCATGAGACATTCCACGTCCTGTCATTTGATATCAGGTGCCCGGACAAGGTCTCTGAAACCGTGAAACAAGGATCAGTAACACAATGAGGGGAAAAAAAGGTGTGAATGGAATGAGTAATACTAAGTGGAATTAAGATTCTGCACTTGCTTCACCAAAGATTTATACTGAAGAAATTCCCAAACCTAAATAAAGGAGGACCTGGAATGTTGGAAAGCTTTCAGAGATGGAAACATGTGTGAAGCTGCCAAATGGGTCATTGTTTCTAAAAATGCTGTGTCCCAAGATGACAGCAAACTTGTTTTTCAGACAATTGGCATTCATTTCTGTGATTGCTCCAGGACTTCCTTCTTTCTTGATTCATCCAGAATATGTTCTGCTCTGAGAAGGCTGGAGAGCAATTCACATGTGTTGCCAAACTGAAGACTGTAACTGTTTAGGGGGTTTTGTATTTTATGATTATCATTTTCATTGTGTAAATGTTACTATAATATTTAGGAAAGGAAGAAATAGGTCACGTTGAGCATTCTGTCCAGTCATCAGTTCAGAAACCTCAGACCTCATAACCTATAAATAACTTCTTGTTAATGAGCTCTTTTTAAGTTCAAAGCACTAATTTATTATTTGTGTGTTTTAGTTCTTTTTCATCCTGATTATTCCTTAAAATGAAAGTCTTTTTCAATTGTGTTTGCCTTTGATAAGCATCAAAGATTTAGATGTGTTCTTTTTTGATTCATTGACTTTATCAGTGGTAGCTGGAAATGGTTTGTTGTGGAGCTACTCATTATTTCCTAAAGACTGGTCTCTATAAAAATTACATGTTGTTTTCCCCTTGCAATCCCTTCATTCCTACACCTACCCCATCCAGCTGTTTTCTGTGTCCCTGTCTTAATTAAAGTCTTTACCATTTATGCCAAGCTAGGAGTCATCCTCTATCATAGCTATTTTATTCCACCTGCAATCAATCACCCAGCCTTGACAGTTCTACTGCAGAGATGTCTTAAAATCTCTTGCTTCTTCTCCTTTTGGATTGTCTCCATAAGGTTCCTGAAATGACTTTAATTTTTTTTATTGAAGTATAGTTGATTTACAATGTTGTGTTAGTGTCTCCTCTACAGCAAAGTGAGTCAGTTGTACATATATCTACTCATTTTTAGATTCTGCTCCCATATAGGCCATTATAAGATATTGAATAGAGTTCCCTGAGCTATTCAGTAGGTTCTTGTTAGTTATCTATTCTATTTATAGAAACGTGTATATGTCAATCCCAATCTCCCAATTTATTCTTCCACCCACCCTTTTCATATTTGTTTTCTATGTCTGTGACTCAACTTCTATTTTGTAAATAGGTTCATTTGTACCATTTCTTTAGACTCCATGTATAAGTGATACCATATGATATTTGTCGTTCTCTGTCTGACTTCCCTCAGTGTGACAGTGTCCATGTCCATCCATATCTCTGCAAATGGCATCATTTCATTCTGTTTTATAGTGGAGTACTAGTCCACTGTATATGTGCACCAAATCTTCTTTATGCACTCCTCCGTTGATAGACATTAGGGTTGCTTCCATGTCCTGGTTATGGTAAATAGTGCTGCAGTGAACTCTGGAGTGCATGTGTCCTCTTGAATTATGCATGATTCAGCAATCCCACTCCTGGGCGTATATCTGGAGTATATCCTGAAATGACTTTCTACCATGACCCAGCAGCCCCTTTCTTCTTCCACCCCCCCACCCCTCCCCCTTTCCTATTAGCCCTCATAGGCTATGCCTATGGAGTTGTTTCTCTGGTGAAAGCTTCCACTTATCCCAGTTGCATGCAGGGTGACCTCCACAACCCCTCGGAAGGCACCAAGGCTACTTCTTGTCCTACCTCTGTTCCTCTTTCCAGGCTTATTTCCTGCCGCATTGTCCCATGCCCTGTACTTCTAGGTACTGGACCATCCCACTGTCCTCTAAAATTCTATGCCTTTAACTATTCTGTATCTTCACACATGCATTCCTTGCACCTTGAAAGCCCTTCCTCACGCTCTCTGCCAGGCCAGTTTTCACTACAATTCAGCCCCAGTGTCTCTTTACCATGGCACCTTTCTCCGCATCATCAGGTGGAGTGTGCTCCTTCTTGAAGTCTGTTGAAACCTGTGTTATAGTTTGTGCCACATTTTGTTGGAATCGCCTTTCTGCATGGCTGCCTATAGATATTCTGAGAGCTCTGTGACCGCAAAAACTGAGTTTTATTCATCTTCTGATTCCTATTTCCAAGCAGAGGACCTGGTACAAAGCAGGAGCTTGGAAAGTTTGTTTACCAAATGATTCCATAAGGCAGGCATTTCAGACTGCTGTAAGCTTTAAGAAGAGTAAGTTGTCTGTCAGTGTTCTCTGAGAAAACCCTTATACATGGGCAATGAATTTTAGCAGCAAGGAAGTTCTGCATGAAATCAACAAATGAAGCTACAATTGTTTAGTCACCAAGTCATGCCCAACTCTTTGTGACACCATGGACTGTGGCCTGCTATGCTCCTCTGTCCAAGAGCAAGGTCTTAAATGGGATCATACCCTGCTAACATTCATCCATCTAGTCATTCAACAAACATGTTTGAGAATCCACTCTGTGCCAGGTACGACTCTAGATGTATCAGCTAAGCAGCTGTGGGGAGAGATTGGGTAGCCTTTACAGGCATACCAGGAAACTCAGCTATTAATTATTCTCCCAGCACTATTCCTTAGAAAATGAGCAATAAATGATGTGTGCCTGTATATTTTTGTGTTTGTTTTGTTTAGTCACTAAATTGTGTCCAGCTCTTTTTGCACCCCTGTGAGCTGTAACCCGCCAGCCTCCTCTGTCAATAGGAGCTCTCAAGCAAGAATATTGGAGTGGGTTGCCATGTCCTTCTCCAGGCCTGACCCAGGGATCAAACTCATGTCTCCTGCATGGCAGGTGAATTCTTTATCTCTGAGCCAGCAGGGTAGCCTGCCTGTATAATACACATATACATCTCTCTCTCTCTCTCTCTCTCTGTGTCTCTCTCTCTCTATATAGAGAGAGATATGGATATGAAGTGATATTCAAAATTTTTTTACCACCAGCAGGGCACAGACACTAACCAAGCAGGTGATATATTTATTTTCCCCTTGAAGCCCTTACCCACAAAAAAAGTATGCAGGAATGGCCTGGAGAAAGGTGGGAGGAAACACAGTAAAATGATCTGCCAACAAGCCAGGACTGATGGTGCAGGATTGAAGAGAGATTTTTGTCTTTCCATCTGTATTTCTTCCCAGTCTCACTGGGAAAAAAATCAGTAATGAATTAGATATTGAAGCATCTTATTTCTTTAATTTTTTTCTGCTTAAAAATTTTTTTTAATTGGAAGATAATTACTTTACAATATTGTGATGGTTTCTGCCATACAGCAACATGAATCAGCCATAAGTATATGTATTTCCCCTCCCTCTTGAACCTCCCTCCCACCTCTCTCCCCATCTCACCCTTCTAAGTTGTCACAAAGCAAATTATTTCTTTAATTTTTGAGTAGCCACACACCACTGATATCCATCTTCTAAATACTATCAATGTCAGTGCTGAGAAACATGTCATTACTTTTTTAAAAAAGTAGCTTTTTTTTTCAAAAGCAGAGCAGTGGTCAACCAAGAGAGATGATAAACCCAATCTTTACCAGCAGAGCTGATAATGATCAGTCAGTTGCATGCTATTTTGCAGCTGATACCTCTTCCAACAACAAAAAAATAAGGGAAAAAATGATATTAATTGCAAAAGTTTCACAGATGTCTGCAGCAGTTGACCAGAGCTCCTGGGTTATTGCTTGTCAGACTATTAATGGGTTTGGCTAACCATGACAGTCATTACTTTTCCCCCTCCTGTGAGCTACTTTCTGTGTAATTTATGCATAGGTTTTGCCAAGATTTGACAACTTTCAGGATATTAACATAAAATTAGACTGCAGAGCTGAACAATGGGTGGCTTTAAAATTAGCTGTGGTGAAAACCAAACAGAATTGGTTTTTCCTTTACATTGCTGCTAAGTTTATTATTGTTGTCTTTCTTTCTGGATGTAAGAGTTCATGTCGGCAATTCTGCAAAGACTAGCGAAAAGAGGAAGGCCCTGAGAGGGGCTTGATACCCTATGACCTTGGAGAAAGGGTTCTTTGTAATCCAGGCAAGTTTCCACCTGAAAGAACGCCTGACAAGGGCTTAAATGAACTGGTGTAACCACCATTCCTGAAATTTACCAAAGCATACCCACATTTTGAAGCTCATCTGAGAGGTGAACTGTTCCTTTGCCATCTCTCAGATCCACACAGCTTGCTCCATGAATGCCATTACAGAATGCGATGTGTGTGTTAATAAGCCAGGACATCTGGTAACCAGCTTTTTTCTGATTCATTAACTGACTCTGCTTCTGTGGCCAGGAGGGATGAGAGGAGAAACTGGATGATTTTGCTTTGAGCAAATGGGCATTTGATGTATGCCTTGCTTCCCAGGACTTGCCTCAAGTTTTAAACTTTACCCTAAGGTTAGCGTTTAAATGCAAGCAACCTTTGGTGAACAGTATTTTGTCCCATACAGAAAATATATAGTATTTAATTAGGTGTGTATACTTTGAGAATGCAGGAATGCAGCAAAGAGGAAAGGAATCTTAGAAAATAGCTTAAATCCTATTTTAAGGCAGAGGATGGGGGAAATGAAGAATTTGCTCAGAATCACAGAGGTATAGTAGTGGCAAAGAGGGAGCCAGACTCCAGGTCTCTTGAACCTCAATCCAATCTTTTTACCTCAACACATTGCTTTTATTAATTTTCACTTTTCTATTTGCCTTTACTGTTATTTTTAGTTCATCAAGCATTGCTTGATGTTTCTTTTTTGACCTCTTGTTCAAATGCCTTTAGAACATTTCAAGTAGACTATAAGTGCTGAATCTGTTCTGTCTCCTCTAATAAGTGATTAGGGACCCATTCAAGCATTGATAAAAGGTACTTAGGGATAGTTAATTTAAACTTTTGAAGAATGGACAACTTCAATCCAGGTTTTGAACAACCCTAGGGACTAGAATTAACTAGAATACAATGAGAAAACTCTAATGGAAAATAGAGCAAGGTTATGAAAACCTCTCAGTGATGAAGGTATTTAAAAAAAAATCTTTTAAATACTATTACCTCATCAGAAAGTGTTTTTTTTTTTTTTTTTTTAATCTTTTTATTGAAGTAAATCAGGTCCAAATGCTCAAGGGTGTGATAAAGTAAGGGAAGTCTGACTTGACGGTACATGTTGGGAGATGAAATGGACAATGAAGTTTCCATATGTTGTTTTTATGCAGTAATTAGAAACTGTCACACACCGTTTCATTTTTTCATTTCCTTGGGCTTATTTGCATGTTGGAACTTCCTTTGGAGCAAAATGGAGAGCATCAAACTGGCACCCAGTTGAAATGAGGAGCAGTGGCTGGTGGGCGTCCTCCCCACCTGGGAGGCAGGAAGGAAGCCAGAGGCAGGTAGTGTCAAGGCGCAGAAGACAGCTGCCCTGGCTGCCGTTCAGATGGCGCCTCATCCTGCCTGGTTCGGATGCTGACCAAGCCTCCAATTGGTCTTCATGGAGCACTTTGGCTCCCCTAAGCTGATCTCCCTCTTAAAGCACTTTCATCTCATTCGAATTATCTTTCCTTTTCTATTTTTCTGGGCAGACTTGAAGGCAGAAACCCTATCTTTCCTATTGCCAGGTACAATATGATTCCCATGGGTCTTTAGCAAATCTGAATATATAATCTTTTCATCTCTGTATCCTTATATTTTCTATCTTTTTAGGGATCTTCAGCATTGTTAAAAAAAAAATACAGAACCAGAATAAACTAAGCAGTTTTCATTTGATGAGGACTATGACTAGAAGATGTAAACTCCAGAACTCTTTTGAATGTCAATTTTGTTCTAAAAATTTGCTATTTTCTACTACTGAGCTGTTACCAGTGAACTGAGAAATTCCAGGAAGCTGGAGGTAGAAAGAAACTTCATTTGTCTGGGGTGAATTATCTTTCTGGATAGCTATCCAACTGAATTCTTACAAGACCTGAAACCATAAGAAGAACTGAATTAATTACATGGGCATGGTTTGACTTATGACACAATAAAAGAATTTCCAAAAACTACATTGTTGTCAGAAAGCAATTCCTTGGGAAGTTTAAAATGCCATCTTAATGAAATCCTTTAAATAAATCACTTACTTAAAAATAAGGATGAGCATCATGAAAAAATTAAAAAGAAACTCTAATTGATCCTACCTCACAAGGCAAGCATCATTACTGTTTTTTTTTTTTTTTTTTTACTTTTTCTGCAATCATTACTGTTTTGACATTTATCCTTTGACTTTTTTGAGTAAGACTATTGGTGTGTGTGTGGGCGCTCTATGACTATGTCTGTGTGTCTATTGGTGTGTGTGTGGGCGCTCATGACTATGTTTGACTTGCCATGACACTTTGAACTATAGCTTGCCAGGCTCCTCTGTTCATGGAGAATTCCTAGGTAAAGTACTGGAGTGGGTTGCCATTTCCTCCTCCAACAGATCTTCCTGAACCAGGGGTCAAACCGGAATCTCCTCTGTTTCCTGCATTACAGGCAGATTCTTTACCCGCTGAGCCATCAGGTAAAAAGATGACTAATAACAAATCTAATATTTTATATTTTTCTGACATAAAAGGCATCAAGAATATTTTTTCAAGACAAATATTTCTACTACATCATTTTAATGGCTTTATAGTTTTATAGCATATAGGCATTCTATATTTCATTTAGGCAATCTCATTTTCTTTAGATATCTGGATTGTTTTAAATTTTTTCTCATCATAATTAATGTGATAATCATTGTTGACTCAAGAAGGCAATGGCAACCCACTCCAGTACTCTTGCCTGGAGAATCCCAGGGATGGGGGAGCCTGGTGGGCTGCCGTCTATGGGGTCGCACAGAGTTGGACACGACTGAAGCGACTTAGCCAGGAGCAGCAGCATTGTTGACTATTCATCTTAGGTTTATCTTTGTTTCCTTGGGATATATTTTCAGAAACAGAAATGCTTAGCAAAAGGCTATAGCCATTTTTAAGGCTTTTGATACATATTGTCATTTGCCTTCCAGAAAAGTTGCATTAATTTAGAATCCCACCAACAGAGCATGATGCACTTGTTTCCTAGTTCCTCTGCCAGTACTCAGCATTATGGTTCTTTTTAATCTTTACTAATCTGAGTAGTGAAAGATGGTGTCTCTTCGTTGTTGTAATTAATCCATTCTTGAAACCAAAATTTCTGAAGACAGCATGGTACCCATTTTCTCCTGTATGCGGCTGACTCCATCAGTAGTTATGCCTAGAATCCATTGTCACTTGTGTTTTATAGCATGGCCATGGTTTTACAGCAGGTGAAACTAATCTGTGTAGACCACAAGGCTCTTTGATCTCCTGGAAAATACAGATTTATGCAAACAAAGCTTGGGGGCCCTCTTCTTCTTGTGTCTGGGAAGATGCAAAAGGCAATAAAATTTAAAAGCCATACTTTGCTTGGTGCTCAGGGAGAAAGGAGTGAGATGGCTGGAAGAGGACAGCATTACTGGTCCGCCCAGTGGACGGCATCCTCTGGCCGCATCACAACTGCTAGAGGTGACTGTGTTGGTATCTGTAACATGTTGATGTGTGAAGTGAAAAAATGAATCCCATTCCTCAGGAGAGTCCTGCATATGTCAAGTATATTGTCTCATTAAGCCAATCCATTTATCAACCCACTGAATGCCAATTAAATTGCACAGGATGGTGCAGGTATATGGTGGGCTGTTGGTGCCAAACTTTATTACAGCTGAGCTTTTCTGGCGCGGTATGTTCCACCCAGCAAAATGGCAGGCATATCAAAGCCAAATTAAATGTTCTTGAAATAATGCCTTTAAAGAGGATGAAATGCCGCAACCTGGCAGTAGAGAATGTGAAATGTAATGTCAGTTCTTAGTGTACTTTTAGTTCCAATGAAGATGTCAAGGCTCAGATCCAGCCAGTGCCAAATGTCTTCACAGCGTGCAAATTAGATCAGTGTAATTTCATCAGGAGAATGATCAGACTCTGCTGTAGTTATGGCTGAATTCACTGCTTCTGCCGAGGGCTGGGTTGAGGACCGGGGCCCCAGCTGAGCTCTCACTGACGTCCTCAGAAAGAGAGAGACCTGATTTAACGCACCGTTCTCTTGATGCGGCTGTTGAAAGTCGGTCCCGCCTCTCAGACACATTGCTAAGTAAGCATATAACAGAGATTACAATGATGTTGTTTGGGATTTTTAAAAAAATATGTTTAGTGAAGATTAAACTCCAAGTAAGTGAAATACTAAGCTAGCTGCCAGAAGAGTATTAGAAGCAGAAGAGCTTTATATTTGTAATTAAACATAAAATTTGTGCAAAATCATAAAGATGTTGGCATTAAATACTGAGAGGGTTCAAATTTCAGATATATTTGGAAATACATATATAATCTAATTAATTGATATTTAGTATAATGATAAATATTCTTAAGAAGTACTACAGATAAATTGCTAATACAAAATAAAGACTACTGAAAATCTCTGAGAAACAGAAGCCCAAGAGGAATGCTGTGACTAATTTTCAGTGTTAAGTACAGGAGAAATGGGCCAGGGTATATATCTTGGGAAGGAAACTATAAGTGGTTTTAACATTTGACATAAATTGAAATAAACTGATTTTTTAAATTTATTTTTAATTGGAAGGTAAATGCTTTACAATATTGTGTTGGCTTCTGCCATAGGAAAGCGAATCAGCCACAAGTATACATATATCCTGTCCCTCTTGAACGTCCCCCTGACCCCCACCGTATCCCACCCCTCTAGGTTGTCACAGAGCACTGGGTTGAGCTCCCTGTGTTATACAACAACTTCCCATTAGCATTCTATTTTAAATATGGTAATGTATATGTTTCAATGCTACTCTCTCAATTCGTCCCACCTTCTTCCCCCTCTGTATCCAAAGTTCATTCTCTCTGTCTGTAGCTCTATTCCTGCCAGGCAGATAGGTTCTTCAGTACCATTTTTCTAGATTCCATAAACATGCATTAATATACGCTATTTGGTTTTCTTTCTCTGCTTCGCTTCCCTCTGAATAACTGGCTCTAGTTCCATCCTCTTCGCTAGAACTGACTCAAGTGTGTTCCTTTTTATGGATAAGAAGTTGTGGTACATATATACAATGGACTATTTTAGTCATAAAAAGAAATAAACTGACTTTATCATGAGGTCACTTTTCATCATAAAATTGTTTTCTATTTTGAAATTGTTTCATAATGCAGCACTATGCATAATGCATAACTATACTCTGAAATGTTATTTTAGTTTAAAAATTGATTTTTCTTTTTCTTTTCACATGCACAATAAACTGTGGAAAATTCAGAAAGAGGTGGGAATACTAGACCACCTGACCTGCCTCTTGAGAAATCTGTAAGCAGGTCAGGAAGCAACAGTTAGAACTGGACATGGAACAACAGACTGGTTCCAAATCGGAAAGGAGTTCGTCAAGGCTGTATATTGTCAATTGCTTATTTAACTTATCTTCAGAGTACATCATGAGAAATGCTGGGCTAGATGAAGCACAAGCTGGAATAAGGATTGCCAGGAGAAATATCAATAACCTCAGATATTCAGATGACACCACCCTTATGGCAGAAAGTGAAGAAGAACTAAAGAACCTCTTGATGAAAGTGAAAGAGAGTAAAAAAGTTGGCTTAATGTTCAGTATTTAGAAAACTAACATTGTGGCATCTGGTCACATCACTTCATGGCAAATAGATGGGGAAACAGTGGCAGACTTTATTTTGGGGGGCTCCAAAATCATTGCAGATGGTAACTGAAGCCATGAAATTAAAAGATGCTCACTACTTGGCAGGAAAGTTATGACCAACCTAGACAGCATATTAAAAACCAGAGACATTATTTTGCCAACAAAGGTCCATCTGGTCAAGGCTATGGTTTTTCCAGTGGTCATGTATTGATGTGAGAGTTGGACTATAAAGAAAGCTGAGCACTGAAGAATCAATGCTTTTGTACTGTGGTGCTGGAGAAGACTGTTGAGAGTCCCTTGGACTGCAAGGAGATCAAACCAGTCCGTCCTAAAGGAAATCAGTCCTGAATATTCATTGGAAGGACTGATGCTGAAGCTGAAACTCCAATCCTTTGGCCACCTGGTGCAAAGAACTGACATTGAAAAGACCCTGATGCTGGGAAAAATTGAAGGCAGGAGGAGAAGGGGACGACAGAGGATGAAATGGTTGGATGGCATCACTCAATGGCCATGAGTTTGAGTAAACTCTAGGAGTTGGTGATGGACAGGGAAACCTGGTGTGCTGCAGTCCATGGGGTCGCAAAGAGTCGGACACAACTGAGCAACAGAACTGAATGAACTGAATTGAACGGTGCCAAGATTCCTCTTGGAATTTGTTGCCATATCCTCAGTATAGAAAACAAATCCCAACACATGAGTGACATTCCCAAGAGGAGCTAGAATATTTGCAGTATTTCATGTTTAAAGACGTTATTGTTGATTTTCAGCCTTTTCAAACCATATGCATTCTGCTAATATAATAATAATATAATTATATAAAATTATATAAATATATATAATTGTATATAAACATATAATTTATATGATTATATAAATTTATATATAATTCCAAGGCAAACCATTCAATATCACGGTAATCCAAGCCTATGCCCCAACCAGTAACGCTGAAGAAGCTGAAGTTGAACAGTTCTGTGAAGACCTGCAAGCCCTTTTAGAACTAACACCCAAAATATATGTCCTTTTCATTATAGGGGACTGGAATGCAAAAGTAGGAAGTCAAGAAACACCTGGAGTAACAGGCAAATTTGGTCTTGGAGTACGGAATGAAGCAGGGCTAATAGAGTTTTGTCAAGAGAACGCACTGGTCATAGCAAACACCCTCTTCCAACAACACAAGAGAAGACTCCACACATGGACATCACCAGATGGTCAACACTGAAAGATTGATTCTATTCTTTGCAGCCAAAGATGGAGAAGCTCTATACAGTCAGCCAAAACAAGACTAGGAGCTGACTGTAGCTCAGATCATGAACTCCTTATTGCCAAATTCAGACTTAAACTGAAGAAAGTAGGGAAAACCACTAGACCATTCAGGTATGACCTAAATCAAATCCCTTATGACTACACAGTGGAAGTGAGAAATAGATTTAAGGGACCAGATCTGATAGACAGAGTGCCTGATGAACTAAGGACGGAGGTTCGTGACATTGTACAGGAGACAGGGATCAAGACCATCCCTAAAAAGAAATGCAAAAAGGCAAAATGGCTGTCTGAGGAGGCCTTACAAATAGCTGTGAAAAGAAGAGAAGCAAAAAGCAAAGGAGAAAAGGAAAGATATTTCCATTTGAATGCAGAGTTCCAAAGAATAGCGAGGAGAGATAAGAAAGCCTTCCTCAGCAATCAATGCAAAAATAGAGGAAAACAATAGAATGGGAAAGACTAGAGATCTCTTCAAGAAAATTAGAGATCCCAAGGGAACATTTCATGCAAAGATGGTTTGATAGAGGACAGAAATGGTATGGACCTAACAGAAGCAGAAGATACAGAGAAGAGGTGGCAAGAATACACAGAAAAACTGTACAAAAAAGATCTTCACGACCCAGATAATCACAATGGTGTGATCACTCACCTAGAGCCAGACATCCTGGAATGTGAAGTCAGGTGGGCCTTAGAAAGCATCACCTCGAACAAAGCTAGTGGAGGTGATGGAATTCCAGTTGAGCTATTTCAAATCCTGAGAGATGATGCTGTTAAAGTGCTGCACTCAATATGCCAACAAATTTGGAAAACTCATCAGTGGCCATGGGACTGGAAAAGGCCAGTTTTCATTCCAATCCCTAAGAAAGGCAGTCCCAAAGAATGCTCAAACTACTGCACAATTGCACTCATCTCACACGCTAGTAAAGTAATGCTCAAAATTCTCCAAGCCAGGCTTCAGCAATATGAGAACTGTGAACTTCCAGATGTTCAAGCTGGCTTTAGAAAGGCAGAGGAACCAGAGATCAAATTGCCAACATTGGCTGGATAATGGAAAAAGCAAGAAAGTTCCAGAAAAACATCTATTTGTGCTTTATTGACTATGTCAAAGCCTTTGACTGTGTGGATCACAATAAACTGTGGAAAATTCTGAAAGAGATGGGAATACCAGACCACCTGACCCACCTCTTGAGAAACCTGTATGCAGGTCAGGAAGCAGCAGTTAGAACTGGACATGGACCAACAGACTGGTTCCAAATAGGAAAAGGAGTACGTCAAGACTGTATATTGTCACCCTGCTTATTTAACTTACATGCAGAGTACATGATGAGAAATGCTGGGCTGGAAGAAGCACAAGCTGGAATCAAGATTGCCGGGAGAAATATCAATAACCTCAGATATGCAGATGACACCACCCTTATGGCAGAAAGTGAAGAACTAAAGAGCTTCTTGATAAAAGTGAAAGAGGAGAGTGAAAAAGTTGGCTTAAAGCTCAGCATTCAGAAAACTAAGATCATGGCATCTGGTCCCATCACTTCATGGGCAATAGATGGGGAAATAGTGGAAGCAGTGTCAGACTTTATTTTTTTGGGCTCCAAAATCACTGCAGATGGTGATTGCAGCCATGAAATTAAAAGATGCTTACTCCTTGGAAGGAAAGTTATGACCAACCTAAACAGCATATTAAAAAGCAGAAACATTACTTTGCCAACAAATGTCCATCTAGTCAAGGCTATGGTTTTTCCAGTGGTCATGTATGAATATGAGAGTTGGACTGTGAAGAAAGCTGAGGGCCGAAAAATTGATGCTTTTGATCTGTGGTATTGGAGAAGACTCTTGAGAGTCCCTTGGACTGCAAGGAGATCCAACCAGTCCATCCTAAAGGAGATCAGTCCTGGGTGTTCATTGGAAGGACTGATGCTGAAGCTGAAACTCCAATACTTTGGCCACCTCATGCAAAGAGTTGACTCATTGGAAAAGACCCTGATGCTGGGAGGGATTGGGGGCAGAGGAGAAGGGGACAACAGAGGATGAGATGGTTGGATGGCATCACCGACTCGATGGACATGAGTTTGAGTAAACTCTGGCAGTTGGTGATGGACAGGGAGGCCTGGCATGCTGCGATTCATGGGGTTGCAAAGAGTCGGACACGACTGAGCAACTGAACTGACTGACTGACTGATAATATAATATGTTATAATATTTAATTCATATTTGCCTATTTTAAAATATATGTTGACAATGCCAACTAATGAAGAGGAAAATTTAAAATACCCATATTTCACTATCTAAACATAGCAATGCCAGTACTTTTATGTATTTGTTCTAGTCTTAAGTCAGTACACACCTGTTTTATTTTCAATTTGGGGTTTTGTTATTCATATAGTTTTGTCTTCTACCTTTAATATATCATGCACATTTTTCTCTGCCAATTAAACAGTCTTAAAATGAATTTAATGCTACAGGATACTCTACTGTGTGTAACATCTCCAATTATTGAATATTTATATCATAATGCATTTTTAGTTCAGATCAGTTCAGTCGCTCAGTCATGTCCAACTCTTTGCGACCCCATGGACTGCAGCACACCATGCCTCACTGTCCATCACCAACTCCCAGAGTTTACTCAAACTCATGTCCATTGAGTCGGTGATGCCATCCAACCACCTCATCCTCTGTCATCCCCTTCTCCTCCCACCTTCAATCTTTCCCAGCATCAGGGTCTTTTCGAATGAGTCAGTTCTTTGCATCAGGTGGCCAATGCATTTTATGATATAGCTATTTACTGTCACAGTGAACATCCTTACAAATAAATCTTTGTCCACATTTAATTCATTTCTTTGGATGGATTTCTAAGAAGTGGAATTAACTGAGTTAAATATATGAATTTTCAAAGTTCTTGTTACTACCATGCTACTTCTTATACTCTATCTATAAATCTACAATTTATAGCCCCCAAGAAAAACAGTATCTTTACAGAATCAGATACATAAAACAATTCATTTATTTTCCCAAACTATATTATGACTTCTGCATTTTGTTGTTGTTCAGTGACCAAGTTGTGTCCAGTTCTTTGTGACCCCATGGTTTGCAGCACGCCAGGCTTCCCTGTCCTTCGCTATCTCCCGGACTTTGTCCAAGTTCATGTTCATTGAATTGGTATTGCCATCCAACCATCTCTCCTTGCCTGCTTCTCCTTCTGCTTTCAATCTTTCCCAGCATCAGGGTCCTTTCCAGTGAGTCAGCTCTTCATATCAGGTGGCCAGAGTATTGGAGCTTCAGCTTCACTATCAATCCTTCCAATGAGTATTCAGGACTGATTTCCTTTAGGATTGAGTGGTTTGATCCCCTTGCTCTCAAGAGTCTTCTCCAGCACCACAGTTTGAAAGCATCAATTCTATGTAATTAATAGCTCTACATAATTAATAGACTTCTACATGTCAAACCTTAAATTTCATAGAAATGGGATGAAGGATAGTTCAAAACACTCGAAAACTACCTGAAATCTGAAAATAAAACTGTGGCTGTCCTCCTTCTCTTGTTCTTCACAGTGGAAGATGTATGTATATGTACTCTCAGTTACTGGAAAATATTTTGATTGGTACAATTAATTTAGAACATGCTTAAAGTCAATGAAAAATTATGATTCCAAGTTTTCAAACTGTTTTGACATTCTCCCAGTACATTTAATTGGTATAGATAAGATAACTTATTAAAATTACTGTTATACTTTGAATCATTTTTCAGTCCCGTGTATCTCTTCAGAATCATTTAGACTCTGTACTATGGACCTTACTTTCATGTCCTATTTTAGCAATATACACAAGACCCAAGGCTATCTCTCAGGCTTGCCAAGACCCAGATGCCAAGCCTTGGAACATTCTAGTAGCAACATCTGGTCTTTTGGTGAGTTCTATGGGCTTGGAACTGCCTCTGAGGATATTATATGGTCAAGCAATCTATTGGTATTTGGACTGGGTGCTCTCTGAGGAAACATATGCTTTTCTGCTCTCTTTGAATATATAGCACAAAACATTAAAGCTATTAATTATGTAGAAAAGTGATGTTTTCTATACAAAATCATTTATTTTAAAATTTTACTTGTTTAATTGCTAGTGTTGCATTCCAACCTAGTGTCCAGCTGTTTGTGAATTTTTTCAGGAGTCAAAGGGACAGTGATTATTTTAGTTCTGGAAAATTTTGAACTGTACCAAATTCATGAAAAGTGGCCAAATTTGCAATCAGGAGTGATTTTTATAATTTATGGTTGTTGAAAAATTATACCTCCAAGATGCTGCCTCAAAATAAGTTTCCTAGTTTATTGTGTTCAGAATACTTTCTAAATGAATACCATACTGTGACTCACTATGATATCTGGTTTCCTCTCATTAGATGGCTAAAGGTCTGTTTTCATGTCTTTCTCAATCAAGAGATTAAAATCCATGTTCAAGTAATACCAGTGATTTATTTAAAGTTATTATCAATTTAGCATAAAGAATAATCACAACTGTCTTCCTTTTTGAGTATGCAAGATTAGCCAGAAACAAAAAAAAAGTGCAATTAAATTAACATATTGCCTCCAACAATTTTTTACTTTTCAAGTGAAAAGATAAAAATGCATTTATGAATATTGTGCCTAATACGTGGAAAATAAGATCTAAACCACATCACAAACCACATGGACTTCTTCAGATAAATCTTTATCCTTTTGTTTTTAGAAATTGCTAGACTTTCCTTTATAAACAGTTTGTCATGAGTTTATAAAAATATAGTTCATTTTCATTGATAATGAAATATTCAAATTTTCACTTTCCTAAAAGTATGTTTTCCTTAAAAGTTTAAAATCAGAAATTTGTTCCAATTTTAGTGTTTAATTTTCTTTTAGTATTTTTAAAAGTGAACATTATATAATCTTAGATCACTACTTAGTGAGTGATTAGCATTTTCTGCCATAATTTCAAATTGTGTACATATAAATGTCTATTTTTTGCAGTGAAATCAGAGGAACTTCCTATTAGGTATCAATTGAATATTTACCCACCTTTCACAAGAAGTAGGAAAAACCCTTGCTATTGTATAAGGACGATTTAAATGTCATTTCCCTAGTATCTAAATGACTAAGATTAAGGATTGTTTTCATAGATGTGAATAGACAGTTCTCAGGTAAGCCCAATGCAGTGAGAATTGTTGATTGAGTAGCAAAATTGTAGCGAATGGTCAGTTGAAGGCATTTAGGTTTTAACATCTCTGCTTTATTATAAGAGGTATGATTTTTTTTTTAACTGCAAACTTTGGAAACAACCAAATTAGCCCAAGTGATTTGAGTTAATATATCCTGTTTTGTAAAACTATCAATTTGAACAAAACTGTAACTAATTATCTTATGAACAGACAACTAAGAGAGAGAGATCTTTTGGTTTGTTGTTCAGTCTCTAAGTTGTGTCCAACTCAGTTCATGCAACCCTATGAACTGCCACACGCCAGGCTTCCCTGTCCTTCACTATCTCCTGGAGTTTGCTCAAACTCATGTCCATTGAGTCAGTGATGCCATCCAACTGTCTCATCCTCTGTTTCCCCCTTCTCCTCTTGCCCTCAATCTTTCCCACCATCAGGGTCTTTTCCAGTGAGTTGGCTCTTCACATCAGGTAGCCAAAGTATGGAGTTCCAACTTCAGCATTGGTCCTTCCAATGAATTTCAGGACTGATTTCCTTTAGGATTGACTGGTTTGATTTCCTTGCTGTCCAAGCGACTCTCAAGAGTCTTCTCCAGCACCACAGTTTGAAAGCATCATTTCTTTGGGGCTCAGCCTTCTTTATGGTCCAGCTCTTGCATCCATACATGACTGGAAAGACCATAGCTTTGACAATATGGATGCATTTGGCTCAAAGCTCAGACTCAACAATCATATAAAAACTACTGAACCACATTTAATTTTGTTCCTTTCTCATCATACCTATACTTCCTTTCACTTCTTAAATATGTACTTTCTCATTGGCTTCTTGTTCCTATGTGCAGGGTCTAAAATCTTCCAGGCTCCTTCTTATTAGATAGAAGCCCCAGAACTTCATGATACCATTGATTACTACTTTGTCTTGTCCCTGGCTTCATTGAGCAGTATGGCATCGGGGCTAGTTTAGCTTTGGTTCACTTGTTCTTTCTGACTTTGATTCTAATGGTCACTCTCTTCTCCATGTAGTCTGAACAAAATGGGCAAAACTTTTATTCTATCCCTATTGGGAAAAAAATCTTTGGGCTGGAAATCAGCCACGCAACTGTGGACGGGACAGTAATTTGTCTCTGCTTTGACTCTTTCACAGATCACCTGCTAGGCATATTTTCCATTGCATGGGAGCAGTGAGGGCACCAGAACAGTGGTCTCCAGCCTGAGACTGAGGCAATACACTGCATCATGCGTGTGGGTGGGAGGAAGGGTCAGAGAGAGAGAGACGTGGGCAGGAGGCTTACCTAACTGGAACAGTGGCTACACTTCGAGAAAGGAGGGCAGGAAAGTTTCAAGCTTTACCTGGGGTAAGCATATTCAGGCCTTGAAATTCTGCCAGTAATATTGGGATTAAGAAGCAGTTGCAACAGTTTTGTGCAGAGAAGTTACATTCATGCAATTACAAGCTGCTTGGAAGTTTCTGTTTTTTTCTTCCTTATATTTTCCTCTTCCTGTACCCTTCTTTATCACTTATCTTTTTTTGCTCTTAGAAAACTCTTATCGGGTGACATCAGCAAAAGTAACAAAGTAACAAAAGAAATTCTGAAAATTCTCTCCTTTGTAAGAAACCATGAGAAAACTGGCAAAAATGGTCAGAATCCATTTCTCAAAACTGTTAAAGTAAACCAAAGAAGTTCAGCTCTTCAGGAAGCGTTTAGTCAATAAGATGGCTGAATCATGGTAAGAACAGTGAGTTTTGTGTCATTCTAACTTGTGCTGTTTTCATCCAACTCCCCAGATCAGTGCTAACCTTGAAAGCTAACTGCCCCAACAGTCTAAAAACCAGCAGTCTGGCAGGCATTAAAAGAGCAGGATATGGGCAGAGCTCCTTCAAAGTTGATCCGTCTAGTGGTTGTCTAGGACACTCTACCTGCAAGATTGTCTTTATTTGACCTTACCACCAGTGTCAAAGTCTTTACCATAGGGCTTTTATAGAAAACAATTACAGGAAATTGTTAAGATTGTAGCTGAGTCATGAGTAACAGTTGAAGCAAACAATAGACTGATCAAAAACTTAAAAGGAGAAGCTGGGAAATGAGATGTCCACAGGGACTTTGGGAAACTCCAAGATATTCCTGGTAATCTAAAAAGTTGTCCAGGACTGTGTGTATGCTCAGAAAAGACCCTGAAAAGCCCTCAGTGCTTACCCTCTGCTGATGTTGGGGTTCTACGCAAGTTGGAAGGGAAGGCTAAGGCAGAGCTCTCAACTAACTGCCTGGCACAGTGACAAGGATACACAGAGCCCTTTGTCAAAGATAAGGACACTTATTGGTTCTAGGCATTGGAGAAAGTATCTGTCCAATTATAAGCTGACAACTAACCTAAGTGAGCAGAGATTTCAGTGGCCAAGGATGACAAAAAATACAGTGTTTATAGGATTAAGTCAGAAATGTCACCAAAGAACAAACAGCAATAGTAACAAACCCTGGGAAGGGGGAGATTCTGATTTCGATAGTTCCCACATTACATTTGTAGAAGGAAATGACAGCCTACTCCAGTATTCTTGCCTGGAGAATTCCATGGACAGAGGATCCTGGCAGCCTGCAGTCCATGGGCTTGCAAAAGAGTCAGACATGACTGAGCGACTAAGCACACACTTCACGCGCGCACACACACACACACACACACATTAATCATTTCTATCTCTATATTGGTATTCTCTACTTGGAAAAAAAACATAGAAAATGTGATCATATCTGTAATGAGTAGAGATTAGTAATCAAAAACATCTCACAAAGTCTAGGACCAAATTACTTCACTGATTAAAGCAACAGAACTATTAAAGAAGAATTAATACCAATACATTCCAAGTTCTTCCACAAAAAACAAGGACAAAGGAATACATCAAAATTCACTGTCTGAGACTAATATTTCCATGATACTAAAATTAGACAAAGATAACACAAAACTACAAGCCAATATTCTTTATAAATATAGACCCAAAAAGTCATTAGCAAAGTACTATCAAACTGAATACAGTAATGTATAAAAAGTATTCTGCACCATGTCAGAGTGGGATTTATTCCAGAATGTAAGGTCAGTTTAACACATGAAAATCAATCAAGGTGATATTAATAGAATAAAAGATAAAACCACATGATCATCTCAGTAGACACAGAAGAGGCATTGACATGATCCAGTATCCTTTACTGATAAAAAGTACCCGACAAACTAGACCTGAAATTTTTCAACCTGATAAAGCATATACAGGAATCCCCAACTTTTTCTGAAGTTTGCTTTGTAACATTTCACTTTTACTAAGGACCTAGGTTAGTATTTGATTTCAGTAACCAGAAGAAATCTGAAGAGGATTTTCACTTTTCTGAAAAAAAGATGAAAAGCCACAGCAGCATTTGTTTTGCAACAAGCCATCACAGAGGGCACGTGCGTCTAGGCCATCAAGAGCAGCACCGCCAAGCTCATTCCCTGGGGCTACACTCAGCGTCCTAGCATCCAGTACCACAGCTTTAAACTGGGTCTTTGAGCTGCGCTTTGTCTTCATTTTCTTCATGCATCTGTTAGCAAGATGTGTCCTTTGCTAACTGTGTCTTCATCTTACACCATGTGAGCTTACAAAAGCTTTCATAAGAATGTTCTACTTTCGGATAGCGGGAAAACCTTGGTACAAAAACCCCACAGATAACATCGTACTTACTGGTGAAAGGCTGAAAGCTTTCCTACAAAGATCAGAAACAAAATAAGGGTGTTTATTCTCACCATTTCTAGTCAACATTGTAGTGGAGGTTCTAGCCAGGGCTAATTAGGCACGAATGAGAAATAAAAAGCATTCTTTATGCTAAGCGGAGTAAGTCAAGACCGAGCAAGACAAATACCATATGATTTTACTCATATGCAGAATCTAAAACACAAAACAAACAGACTTATAGATAAAGAAGAAACTGGTGGTTGCCAGAGGGGAGATGGGTATGGGGACAGACTAAATAGATGAAGGGAATTAAGATGTATGAATTTCCAGCTATAAAATATATGAATCACAGGGATATAATGTATACATAGAGAATATAGTCAATAATATTGGAATAACTTTGTATGGCAGGGAATGGTAACTGGATTTTGGTGATTGTTTTATAATGTATAAAAATATTGAAAATATTGTACACCTAAAACTAATGTAATATTTTATTCAAGTATAACAATAAAATAAGTGAAAGATATCAAACATGTTTAAAAAGAAATAAAACCTATCCAGGTTGGAAAAAAAAAAGCAAAACTCTTTTATTTGCAGATGATATGATCTTATATATATATATAAAATACTAGTGGACTAATGGAAGTCCAATAAAAAAACTATTAGTTAATAAGTTCAGCAAGTTTGAAGAATACTAAATGATATATAACAATTATATATCTCTATTCTAACAGTAAACAATCTGAAAATGAAATTGGAAAAACAATTTCATTTACAATAGCATCAAAAAATAAAATACTTAGAAATAAATGTAACAAAAGAAGTGCAAGACTTGTACATTGAAAACCACAGAACATCATTAGATGAAATTAAAGAACACTTAAAATGGAAAGATTTCACATGTTCATGATTGGAAGACTCCCCAAATTGAATTACAGATTAAATACAAACCCTGTCAAAATCCCAGCTGTCTTTTTGTTTTTTCGCAGAACTTGGCAAGATACTACTAAAATCCATATGAAAATGCAAGGGATGGGGAATAGTTGAAACAACTTTTAAAAGGAGCAAAAATGGAGGCCTCACATGACCCATTCTAAAATTTAATACAAAATGAAATTAGACTGTGTGAGACTGGAATGAGTATATGTATGTATATATGTTTGTATATATGTGTGTGTATGTGTGTGTGTGAATGGAATAGAACTGAAAATCCAAAAAACAAAGCATGTATTTATTGTCAATTTTTAACAAGGATGCCTTGATAATTCAATGCAGAAGAGACTTTTAATAAGCAGTATTGAAACAACTAGATATCCAGTAGCAAAAAAAATAGAAATTGGATTTCTTCTTTATATCATATATAAAAAGTAACTCCAAGTCATTAACTTAAGTAAAAATGCTATAACTGTCACACTCTTAAATGAAAACTAAGTATATCCTCATGTCTTGGATAAGCTAGTATTTTCTTAGATATGGTGCATAAACCACAGGCAACTAAAGAATACATAGACAAATTGAAATTCGGCATTGAAAATGTTTCTGCTTCAAAGGATACTATGAACAAATTAAAAAGACAACACAGACATTGGTAATGACTTTTTAGACACAACCACAAAAAGCAAAAAACCATGAGAGAAATAATTGACAAGCTGAACTTCCTTAAACATTTCTGTGAAAAACAGTGTTAAGAGAAATAAGGCAAACCACAGCCTAGGAGAAAATATTTGCAAAAGATAAAATATTTGATATAGGATTGTTATCTTAAATATACACCTCTTAAGATTCAATAATTAAAAAAAAAACCAAGCAGTCCAATTAAAAAATGAGCCAAAAAATTAGCCAGACATCTTATCAAAGAATATATACAGACAGCAAATAAGCATGTGAAAAGATGTTCCACATTAAATGTTGCTGAGGAAATGAAAATTAAAGCAACAGTGTGCTATTACTACACACCTATTAAAATGTCCATTGAAACACTGAAAATGCCAAATGCTGATGAGAATGTAGAGCAACAGGAGCCCTCATTCTTTGCTGCTGAAAATGCAAAAGTGGTACATCGAGTTTAGATAGATACCAGTTTTCTGCTTGCCTGTAAAACTGCTATATTTGAAAACAGGTAACCAACAAGAGTAATCAACCAAAATGTATTTTGCCAACAAAGATCCATCTAGTCAAAGCTATGGTTTTTCCAGTAGTCGTGTATGGATGTGAGAGTTGGACTATAAAGAAAGCTGAGCACCGAAGAATTGATGCTTTTGCACTATGGTGTTGGAGAAGACTCTTGAGAGTCCCTTGGACTGCAAGGAGATCAAACCAGTCCGTCCTAAAGGAAATCAGTTCTGAATATTCATTGGAAGGACTGATGCTGAAGCTGAAACTCCAATACTTTGGCCACCTGATGTGAAGAACTGATTCATTTGAAAAGACCCTAATGCTGGGAAAGATTGAAGGCAGGAGGAGAAGGGAACGACAGAGGATGAGATGGTTGGATGGCCTCATTGGCTTGCTGGACATGAGTTTGAGTAAACTCTGGGAGTTGGTGATGGATAGGGAGGCCTGGCATGCTGCAGTCCATGGGGTCGCAAAGAGTCAGACACGACTGAGTAACTGAACTGAACCAACAAGAACCAGGATATCACAGGGAATGATGTTCAATATTCTGTAATAATCTAATGAAGCTCAATATTCTGTAGTGATAAATTGGAAAATAACTTGAAAAAGAATAGGTTCATGTAATGTATAACTGAATCACTGCCATACACCTGAAGCTAACACAACTATTCTCCAATATAAAGTGAAAATTAAAAATAAAACAAACTAAACATATTCTTACATAACCCAGGAATTATGCTCCTTGGTGTTTATCCAAAGGAGTTGAAAACTTATGTCCACATAAACACACACATACAAACATTTATATTAGCTGTATCCATTAATTGCCATAACTTAAAAGCAATCAAGATGGCTTCAGTAGGTGAATGAATGAATGAACTGTGGTATAGCAGTCAATAGAATATTATTCACCACTAAAGTGAATACACTATCAAGCTATGAAAATACATGCAAGAGCCTCAAATGCATATTACTAGGTGAAAGAAATCAGTCTGAAAAGAAGCTTATTGTACATCTTGTATAATTCTAACTTTATGACATTCTGCAAAAGGTGAAAATATGGAGACAGAAAAAAGATTAGTAGCTTCTATGTACTAGGGAGAGAGAGGGTTGGGCAGGGCACAAAGGATTCTTAAGGCAGTGAGACGTTTCTGCATAATATTGCAATGGTTGATACATGCCAAACCAGTACGGCACTAAGAATGATCCATAATGTGAACTATAGACTTTGGGCGATTACGTGTCAGTGTAGGTTCATTACCTGTCACTCTGATGGAGGGTATTAATAATTGTCATGGAATCTATGCATGTGTGGGGGCAGGGAGCATTTGGGAAAGAGTCATACCTTCCTCTCAATTTTGCTGTGAACTTAAAACCACTCTTTAAAATGTCATATAGATGATTTTCAAAAAGACAACACAGAGAATGGGAAAAAATACTTGCAAATCATTTATCTGATAAGAATCTACTATTCAGAATATAAAACTGTTATTACTCATGTATTTTTAAAAAACCATACAATTAATGAAAGGAGATGGGCTTCCCTGGTGGCTCAGATAGTAATGAATCTGCCTGCAATGCAGGAGACCAAGGTTCAATCCCTGGGTCGGGAAGATCCCCTGGAGAAGGGAATGGCTACCCACTGCAATATTCTTGCCTGGGAATTTCATGAACATGGGAGCCTGGTGGGCTACAGTCCATGGGGGTAGAAAAGAAGGAGTTTTACAGACATTTCTCCAAAGAAGGTACATGGCCAAGAAGCACATGAAAAAATGTTCAGTGTTATTAAGCATCAGGGAAATTCAAATCAAAATTAAGATAACCCTTTAGACCCAATAGCATGGTGGTAATCAAAAAAGTTGGACAATAAGTGATGGCAAGGATGTGGAAAAATTGGAACCCTCATACATTGTTGGGCTTCCCCAGTGGCTGAGATGGTAAAGTATCTGCCTGCAGTGCGGGAGACCCGGGTTTGATCCCTGGATTGGGAAGAAGAAGGAAATGGCAACCCACTCCAGTACTCTTGCCTGGAAAATTCCATGGACTGAGGAGCCTGGCGAGCTACAGTCCATGGGATCACAAAGAGTCTGACATGACTGAGCGACTTCACTTTCATACATTGTTGGTAGTAATGTAAAATGATTTAACCACTTTAGAAAACAGTTTGGCAGTTAAATATAGGGTTACTATTTGACCCAACAGTTCCATTCCTTGGCATATACTCAAGAGGATTGAAAATATATATCTACAGATAAGCTTGTACACAAACATTCATAGCAGCTTTATAAGAGCCAGATAGTAGAAACAACCCAAATATTCATCCCTGGTGATTTCATAAATAAAATGTGATATGTCTAGTCAATGGAGCATTTTTCAGCCATAAAATGAATGACATACTGACTCATGCTACAAGGATGAACCTTGAAAACTTTGTGATAAGGGAAAGAAACCAGATGTAAAAGGCCCTATATTATATGAATTGATTTATGTAAAATATTCAGATACTGTAGGCAAATCTGTAGATACAGAAAATTAATTAGTAGTTGCCAAGGGCCGGAGGGGGAAATGAGAAGTAACTGCTATTAGATTTGGGGTTTCTTTGGGGGCTGATGAAAATATTTTAGGATTAGCTAGTGATAATGTTACAGAATATTGTGAATATGTGAAGAATATAACTGATGTATTTTAAAGTGGTAAATTCTGTCATGTGAACTAGATCTTAATAAAAAAAAAGTTTCTTACCACCTGCATCTCCTTACCCCACCCCCACCAATGATTATAGTCATGTTAATGGTAAAGGATGACTCACACTGTCAGATTTACGCTGACGGTAAAGGAACATTTTTAACGTCCTCTGCACCCGTATCAAGCCTCTAGTTAGCCTATGTGCAGTGATCCTATTGCACCCTCTCCCAGTCCTCATGCATCAACATTTTATACAGCTAAATCCATGTTATTAACACTGCTGATAAGCTAGAAAGAAAAGTTTATATGGCAAGAAAATATGTTGTACGTGGGAGAAGGCAATGGCAACCCACTTCAGTACTCTTTCCTGGAGAATCCCAGGGATGGCGGAGCCTGGTGGGCTGCTGTCTACGGGGTCGCACAGAGTTGGACATGACTGAAACGACTTAGCAGCAGCAGCAGTATGTTGCATGTGAGAAGAAATTACCGGAATCTTCCCTAAAACTAGTCTGATGATACCATTGCTGGTTTGTGAGCCCCCACAGGCTCCCTATTACCTTCAGAAAAGAGTCCACAGTCCTTAGTCTTCCCTGCAAGGCCTCTACACTTCTAGCCCAGCTTCCTAGACTCAATCCGACAAGTACTCTCTAAACTTTAGTTACATTGAATCTCTCTCTGTTCTCTGAACATAATTTAGAGTTTTCATGATTCAGAACCTTTAAACATACTTTTGCTTCAAGCTGGAAAGTAGGATGTCTTTGGTTGACTTGCCTTAGAGTGGTTTTATAGGGTTCTTTTCTTAAACACAAGTTAATGGCTCCATGATTACTATTTGTAACTCAAACAATGAACTGTAGATTTGTTTCCTCTGATAAACATGATCTGTCAGACATATAATACCATCATTCTAAATATTAATTGTGTTAAAAATTATCAAAAATTTAAGAATAAGACAAAATAAGACTTCTTTCAATGTTACATTAGAGCTTTGTTTATCTCAGGGAATGGAGCTTTGTTTAGTTGACTTTTAAGGCCTTAGTCTGCTCTGCTGATTAAGGCCCAGACTCTGTGTTTCTTATTAATTATAGATTTTTATTTGGTAGAGATACAAATGAATTCTTCCTCATAGAAGAGTTAACCACAAATATAATTGTTTTATTGACTATTGAATATTACATTTTTTTGTGTCTAACTCAACAACTTTATTCTGACTTTCTTTCCTCATTTCCTATAAACAGGAAGTCTTGAAATATTCTTTGAATCATCCTGTTGGTTTTCATATTAGTGAGTTCAGTACCTACACTTACACTGTATTTGTAGAAGTATGGTACTTCCTTTTAATGTTTTATAGTTTTACATTAAATACAAACCCAAGTTGCCCAGTTTTCATAAATCTTCCCAGATTTGCGTCTTAATTAATTCTTTAACTCCCAAAGAATTTATAGGGGAAAAAAAATCCATATTTACAGCAAAAAAATATGAGACTTGTACATTTCAAAGCAACCTACTTTCTCATAGCCCAGTACGTTAAGCACAGGGTATAAGCACAGAGCCTCACAGGCAAGTGCCCCTTTCTGCATGTTCCTGCAGAGTAATGTAACTTCTATGTCCTATTTTCACTCCTATGTCCTATTTTCACCCGCTAGCAGATCCTTAAAGAGATACTATTTATGAAGTGGTGAAATAAAGGACTCCTATTCAAATAATGTAATAGCAAATCTGATTAACAGAATTCATGTGAAATTCTTGACATTCATTTGCTTTAATTGAATGCCTAATCATGACTCCCAGATGTTAGACTTTTTTTTTTTTTTTAATGTGGGCATAAAATATGTAAAATTTGGTCTTTTCCTTGTGGAGATTTAAATTATTATTCATTTTGGGATTCCCTTTAAATTGTGCTTTGCCCTCAATCCACAATTTTTACCCAACAAATGCTAACATAGATGCTTTTGAATGAAATTTATTCACTAATGTTGAAAAATGCTAAAATAATAGAAGAATAAAAATTCAGCTTGAATTTTGGTATATCATTTATAATGATTACCCATGAAAGTTTTTTTTTAATTAATATGTAGTGAAAAGAAAAAAAACATGCTTCAAATATTGTGTATGCAGACTGAAAGATGACAGACAAGATATGTATGGGTTTGAAGAAAAGTTATAGAGCAAGGTCTCATCCTTGGCTTATTACCTTTGGTGCAGTAATTTGACTTGTTCCTGATAACTAATTTATTTTATAAATTCTTCTGTTTTAGAATTACCTGGATTTGAAACATTGTCTTATATAACACTTTTCTAAACACTAATAATATCATATTTTTTATGTTTTCTTTTCAGCTTTGTAGGTTTCCTTGGGTTTTATTTTTGTATTTTATTTAAACATAAAAATCTGAATTAAATAAATACACTAAAAATGAAAAATTAAAATTCTTTATGGAAAGTAATTGCTATTTATATGCTACAATGTAAATAATAAATCAAAGAACAATTCTATTTTAAGTGAATTAGCATGGTTTTGAAAATTTTGGGGGGAAATGATCTTTGGTTCTTGCTTTAATTCAGACAAGAAGCAAGGGATTTTGTGTATAACAGATTTTTCAATATGCTTAACTGCTACAAAATTTCTTTTGTTTCCCTAATGAATTACTTCCTTTTATGACTCTCCAAAGGACAATCATTTATTACACCTGAGCCTTCCTGGTCCCGCTTGTACCACATGCTGCTTAATAATTTGCCATGATTTAGGAAGGTTGCCATAACCACTCAATTAAACAATGGTTTTGAATGCAACCTACAGCATGAGGCACATCCTTAGTGCACATTTAGAACTGTCTTGTTAATTTGATGGAATCTAGCAACCACTGTCTTCTGAGAATCTAACAGACAGCAGACAACCTGTCCAAGAGAACTAAAGGAAGTCGCTCATTTCTAGGTCCAACTAGAAATGGTCCAACTAGGCAGATGTGGTGGTGTTGTAGAGGAGAAACAGAATCATGGAGAGAAAGTATAAGACTAAAATTAAGGAAAGTGGATTTCTAATTCTGGCTCTAATAGTTTTTATTTAGTTTTCAATCCTTGGGTAATGATATTCTGAGCTTCCATTTCTTCTTCAGTGTAGAATGTGAGCTATAGCTGATCATTTCTTTGACATTTCCCTAATCAATGGCACACTTATATGTAAGTTATATTAAAGGTAGAAAATATTTTGTAAAATATTACCAGAGTATTTATGAAGCTTCTCAGAGGCTTATTTCCATGCTGCATCCTGAAGCAATGTGATGAAAACTCCAACATAATAAGACAGGATAACTAATTTTCAACCGCAACTGTCAAAAATTTAGTTCTGGGCCAAAGATATACAATTGCCAAACAATGTACTTTGCTTAACTGTAATGTTATGGCGGAACTTCTGTGGGGATAATAGACACATGTCCGTATGTCCAGATAATGAAATCTGAAGGATAAAGGAAATGTGAATGAGTTATGAGGATGAATTTTACCCACTTCACAATTGTGTTGAATTAGTCCTTTATTTTTCAGGTTTGAGCTAAGCCCCATGTAGTAATTTTTTTAGACTCTGAAAAGTAGATAGAATATATTTAGTAAAAGGTGGTTGTTCAGTTGCTCCGTGGTGTACAGCCCTTTGTGACCCATGAACTGCAGCACACCAGGCTTCCCATCCCCCACCATTTCCTGGAATTCGCCCAGGTTCATGTCCATTGAATTGGTGATGCCATCCGACCATCTCATCCTCTGCCTCCCTCTTCTCCTTTTGCCTTCAGTCTTTACAAAGGACTATAAAAGGTATAGTCCTCTAAATAAATGAATTTTCTTGGTACATAATTAGAGCAGATTTAAAACAAATACTGACTTTTAGCTTTTTTTTTAAACTATACCATTTCAATAATAATCTATTTGTAAAGTGCAGTGTATAATATTATCATTTTTTAGCTTCATCTGTTGTTCTTCAGTTGCTAAGTTGCTCTGACTCTTTGCAGCCCCATGGACCATAGCATGACAGGGTCCCCTGTCCTGCACTGTCTCCTGAAGTCTGCTCAAACTCATGTCCATTGAGTTGATGTTCTCTAACCATCTCATCATCTGCCATTCCCTTTTCCTTTTGCCTTCAACCTTTCCAAGCATCAGCATTCTTTCCAGTGAGTTGACTCTTCACATCAGGTGGCTGAAATATTGGAGCTTCAGCTTCAGCATCAATCTTTCAAATAAATATTCAAGGCTGATTTCTTTTAGGGTTTACTGGTTTGATCTCCTTGCTGTCCAAGGGACTCTCAAGAGTCTTCTCCAGCACCACAATTTGAAAGCATCAATTCTTTGGCACTCAGCCTTCCTAATGGTCCTGCTCTCAACATCTGTACATGACTACTGGAAAAGTCATAGCTTTGACTATACATACCTTTGTTGGCAAAGTGATGTCTCTGCTTTTTAATATGCTCTCTAGGTTTGTCATAGCTTTTCTTCCAAAGAGCAGGCATCTTTTAATTTCATGGCTACAGTCACCTGCAGTGATTTTGGAGTCCAGGAAAATAAAATATGTCACTGCTTCTGCTTTTTCCCTTTCTATTTACCATCAAGTGATGGGACCAGATAGGATTAGATACCATAATCTTAGTTTTTTTTTCTTTTTTTTTTTTTTTTAATATTGAGTTTTAAGCCATGAAAGTGAAAGTGTTAGTCAGTCAGTCATATCTAACCCTTTCACTGTGGAAGCAATGACAGATTTTATTTTCTCAGGCTCCAAAATCACTGCAGATGTTGATTGCAGCCATGAAATTAAAAGACACTTGCTCCTTGGAAGGAAACCTATGACAAACCTAAACAGTGTATTAAAAAGCAGAGATATTACTTTGCCAGCAAAGGTCCGTATAATCAAAGCTGTGGTTGTTCCAGCAGTCATATATGGATGTGAGAGCTGAACCATAAAGAAGGCTGAGTGCCAAAGAATTGATTCATTTGAATTGTGGTGCAGGAGAAGACTCTTGAGTTTCAAGCCATAAGTATGCTTAAATAAAGTAAATAAGTATTAATTTACATGGACTATAATGTCTATGGCAATATGACTGTATAGTTAGTTCTCTTTGCATGATACCTAGTATAGTACAGTAGAATTTTGAAACACTTTGAAGTGCTTCCTAGTGCGGTGCGAAGGCCATAAATTCAGGGGCTGGCATATCTAGTTTCTTTTCAGATAATTTCTGACTGATAATAGACAAGCCAGTTAGAGTCTCTGAGACATTTTCCCCATTTATAAAAATAGACACAATAATATTACCCTGGAACTTTTTAGTGTGTGATAAAACAGTGACATTTATTTTCATGGTAGTATCTATGAACATTCATTCAAGTCAATAATTTTTCCCCTTTCCCTAGACATTAAGAGCAAGTGAACACTTGGCAATTTGATCAGGACTAGGAAAGAAGGAGGAGGAGGAGTGGAAGGAAAAGTGCTCAAAATATGACATGTGCAGCTCATCTCTTTAAAAAAAAAAAAACACTGCTAATGACTATCTCACAGCACTGGTGAGCATTGAGATACTGTCTTAAATGCTTTGAGTTTTTTTTCTTTATAATTTTAAAAATAGAAACAGCTTATTTTACTTGATATAAAAGATATCTGCCATTATAATTTTGATGTATATTTTTAAAGACTTTCTATGCCTAAAGAGAAAAAATTCCCCATAGAATGGAATTCCATATGTAAAGTACTTTCAAATCTGATTCTTTTAATTTTTAATTAATTTTTATTGGAGTATAGTTGATTTACAATGTTAGTTTCAGGTGTATGACAACACTAATCAGTTTATATATACATATAAAATATTCTTTTCCCCTTTAGACCATTACAGAGTACTGAGTAGAGTTTTCTGTGCTATGCAGTAGGTTCTTATTATTATTTATCTGTTTTATATATGGTAATGTGTGTGTCAGTCCTAACCTTCCAATTTATCCCTCCCTGCCATTTCCCCTTGGTAACCATACGTTTGTTTTCTACATCTGTGATTCAATGAAATCTGTTACCTAACTTTTTACCTAATAGTATCAATTAAAGAACTTCTTTATCAACTACAGATTTACTACATATTTTGAATGGTTGAATAGTCTTCAATTATATGAATATATCACAGTTTACCTAAGCAATTCCAAATTATTTGATGTTATCTTGCCTATAAGAGTGAAAAATTGGAGGCTATAATCGACTTTCCCATACACAAATACTTGTGCAATTGTCTGAGTGCTTCCTCAAGATAAATTAGTCAGCAGATATGCCCTGTTTTCAGATTTGACACATTGCTCTGAAAGTCAGTGTGTTATTTGCCTGTTTTTGCAGTTAAAAAATCAACCCCAAACTTAGTGGCCTGAATAATAGTAATCATTTGTCTTTCCTATAGTTTCCCTTGGTGAGAAATTCAAATGCCCTGGGATGGCTTGCCTGTGCTCTGTAATACCTGGGTCTAAGCGGGAAGACTATCTAAGGGCTGCAATCATATGAAGGCTTAGCTGTCTGGTAGTTGATGCTAGGGCAATGGCTGAGTGCCTGGGTTTCAGGAGAAAGCATGTAGAGAAAGAGACAGAAAAAACTAGGTAAAACTATATTGCATTTTATGACCTAGCCTTGGAAGTCACACAGTAACACTTCTGCCACATTCTGTTAGTTGTGAAGCAGTAACAAAAGTCACAAGTGTTCAAGGGGAGGGGACATAGATCCCCCACTGTGCAATGGAGAAGAATTGATATTGCATTTATAGGAAAAATGCGACATGCATTATGTATTTGTACTGCTCTCTTTGAAAGAAATATCTACCCTAGCCAATATGAGGACTCAGTATATATTTTGATTCATATCTTTGCCTATCAAGTGATATAACAATAGTATTTCACTATCATTTTAGTTTGTATTTATGATTAAATATCTCTAACATTGTTTTGCAAGCTATTTACCATTCAAGTTTTTGTCATCATTTGACATAATCTTTACGTTTCTATGGATGTATTTATTTTTTAATAGTCATCTTAAAACGTCTTCATATTTTGTTGAAAAGTCCTAGTGTGTCTTGTTTTTCTGCTTTTTTGCATTATTCACTCTTTGTTGTTGTGTTAGTCACTCAGTTGTGTCCAACTCTTTGCAGCCCCATGGACTGCAAACTGCCAGGCTCCTCTGTCCATGGAGTTCTCTCGGCAGCAATACTGGAGTGGGTTGCCATTTCTTTCTCCTATTCACTTTTTATAAACTCTTAAATATGTTTTCTATCTTATATGCCATGCTTAGATACACCTTCTTTACCTCAGAACTATAAAAACGATTTTTAACTTGTATTCTAATATACTGGTTTTATGTTTCAGCAAATAAATTATATATAGATTAATAACAGGATCTAACATTTTTCCAGGTTTTTAGCTATTCGTTTTTGCTTGTTGCAATCATCGAAATAGGAACACATTTTAAAAAATAGTAATATCCAAAGAAAATGGAGAAGGAATCCAATACTGATCATTTTCTGTTGAATAATCTACATATGGAAATGTTACATTTATCATATATTAACTCCCATATATACTTGAACTCTTTCATAATTCAGTATCATGTTACTTAAATCATTACAGTTTAAAAAATATATTTTTTTATCTGGAAAGCTCCCTTTCTTTAATGTAATCCATGAAGAGCTGATAAAATATACATGATCTCTGATTCTGCTTCCCCCTGGTGCTATTATTCAGCCTCATAACTTTAAGCACTTTCTGTAATGGCACCTTCCTTTTTCATATCTCCAGTACAGACCTCTGCTGTGAATGCCAAACCCAGTTACTCCCTAGGAAGTTGATCAACCCTTTTGTTTCAACAAGTCATAACTAAACTTGTGATTTTTTTTTTCTCTGTAGATCTTCTCTTCTCCCAGTCTTTTCCATCCTAATAAATGGCATTATGCCAGCTATTCAGATAATGTGAAAGGCAGATTTGGTGTTGTGCTGGCCAGTCGTCAGTCATAATATCAGTATAGAAATTGTTGAATTCTTCTAACATGTATAATAAAGTAGGAAATGTGACTTTAGGAGGACAAGTTAAATCTACACTGAATGTAGAGTGTCAAAATGTGTGCCTCATTTAGCAGGTGAACACAGGGTGCTAAAAGGTGAGCCAAGAGTTCTTGGTCCTACAGAGTATTTTAGGGGTTTATTTTTGTATTTATAGATGGGGAGATGGTGTCCCCAGCTCTCAAGCCCTTTTGGTTTCTTGCTGTTTCCTGAGGATTAAATGGTGTTAATAAGTTTGCCCATAAGCAAGGAATGTACTGATATGGTCCTGTCTTTCTCATAAAGAATATTTTTCAAATACTAGTATTTTCTTATATACTTTAAATGATTAAAGGGAAGATGTAGTTTGAGAAAGTGAAGGTCAAAATAGTCCTGAAGAACATGCCATGTGGAGGAGAATTATAGACTTTGATAGGAAGTAAAGGTTAGCATTAAAAATCACATGTGAGAGAATAGAGAGCAGACTTATGGATACGGTGTTGGGGAGGAAGGAGAGGGTGGGATGTATGGGGGGAGTAACTTACAAACTTACATGACCACATGTAACTGATGGCCAATGGAAATTTGCTATGTGACTCAAGGACCTCAAAGGGGCTCTGTAACAGCCTAGAGGGGTGAGATGGGGAGGGAGGCTCAAAAAGGGGGGGACATGTGTATACCCATGGCTGAGTCACGGTGATGTTTGACAGAAATCAACACAATTCTGTAAAGCAATTATCCTTCAATTTAAAAATAAATAAATTTTAGAAAATCACATGTGAAAACCAGAGTAAGTTCCATTATCACTATCATTAGGTAAACAATTTAAAATATAGCAACTCTTAATAAGAAAATAAAATCAGTGGAACAATATATGATGATTTTGAGGACAGTAAAAAGCACCACACATGAAACAAGTGATACAATTGTATATGTTATTATTTGGTGATAGATAATAATTTTGTATCTGGTGACCATCCGTTTATTATTTGGTGAACATAGTAGCATACAGCAAGTTTTGTAAATATCAGTATCTTCAGAAGACAGGAAGGAGCCTTGTGTCATCCTCAGGTCTGTCCTCTGCTCTTTTCCATGGTGATCTACGCTCCAGCAGGCTGACTTCTGTGGACTGCATCATCTCAACTCCCTTACCCTTTTAATTCCCCTTGGGTTCACCCAGTGAGAAGGACCAGGCAGATATCAGAGAGCAGGGTAAGGAGGGAGGAGACAGAAAGCCAAAGAGACAGCCAGAGAGAAAGAGTTGGGGTGCGTTTTGGTCGTGAATACATTCCTCTGGATTTATCATTCTTTGTTGGTCCTTAATCCTGCCACACTTTGGGAAATATTCTCCTCACTAAAATCTCTCCAATCATCTCCCTGAGAGAGCTTCTGTTTCCTGCCTGGATTTTTTCTTAATGTATTTTTAAAATTTATTTATTTTTTATTGGAGGATGATTTCTTTAAGAACTTTGCGGTTTTCTGTCAAACCTCAACATGAATCAGCCGTAGATATACATATATCCTCTCCCTTTTGAACCTCCCTCCCATCTCCCTCCCCATCCCACCCCTCTAGGCTGTTATTAACCCCTCTAGGTTGATACAGAGCCCTGTTTGAGTTTCCTGAGCCACACAGCAAATTCCCATTGGCTATCTATTTTACATATGGTAATGTATGTTTCCAGAAAGAATGAAGAGACCGAGCCAAAGCAAAAACGACACCCAGTTGTGGATGTAACTGGTGATAGAAGCAAGGTCTGATGCTGTAAAGAGCAATATTGCATAGGAACCTGGAATGTTAGGTCCATGAATCAAGGCAAATTGGAAGTGGTCAAACAGGAGATGGCAAGGGTGAAAATCAAGATTTTAGGGATCAGTGAACTAAAGTGGATTGGAATGGGTGAATTTAACTCAGATGACCATTATATCTACTACCATGGGCAACAATCCCTTAGAAGAAATGGAGTAGCCATCACATTCAACAAAAGGGTCTGAAATACAGTACTTGGATGCAATCTCAAAAAATGACAGAATGATCTCTGTTCATTTCCAAGGCAAACCATTCAGTATCACAGTAATCTACGTCTATGCCCCGACTAGTAACACTGAAGAAGCTGAAGTTGAATGGTTCTATGAAGACCTACAAGACCTTTTAGATGCCAAAAAGATGTCCTTTTCATGATAGGGGACTGGAATGCAAAAGTAGGAATTCAAGAAACACCTGGAGTAACAGGCAAATTTGGCCTTGGAGTATGGAATGAAGCAGGGAAAAGGCTAATGGTTTTGCCAAGAGAACGCACTGGTCATAGCAAACACCCTCTTCCAACAACACAAGAGAAAACTCTACACATGAACATCACCAGATGGTCAATACCAAAATCAGATTGATTCTATTCTTTGCAGCCAAAGATGGAAAAGCTCTATACAGTCAGCAAAAACAAGACTGGGAGCTAACTGTGGCTCAGATCATGAACTCCTTATTGCCAAATTCAGGCTTAAATTGAAGAAAGTAGGGGAAACCACTAGACCATTCAGATATGACCTTAATCAAATCCCTTACAATTAGACAGTGGAAGTGAGAAATAGATTTTTTTTTTTTGGTGAGAAATAGATTTAAGGGACTAGATCTGATAGAGTGCCTGATGAACTATGGACGGAGGTTTGTGACATTGTACAGGAGACAGGGATCAAGACCATCCCTAAAAAGAAATGCAAAAAGGCAAAATGGCTGTCTGAGGAGGCCTTACAAATAGCTGTGAAAAGAAGAGAAGCAAAAAGCAAAGGAGGAAAGGAAAGATATTTCCATTTGAATGCAGAGTCCCAAAGAATAGCAAGGAGAGATAAGAAAGCCTTCCTCAGTGATCAGTGCAAAGAAATAAAGGAAAACAATAGAATGGGAATGCCTAGAGATCTCTTCAAGAAAATTAGAGATACCAAGGGAACATTTCATGCAAAGATGGGTTCGATAAAGGACAGAAATGGTATGGACCTAACAGAAGCAGAAGATATAAAGAAGAGGTGGCAAAAATACACAGAAGAACTGTACAAAAAAGATCTTCATGACCCAGATAATCACAATGGTGTGATCACTCACCTAGAGCCAGACATCCTGGAATGTGAAGTCAAGTGGGCCTTACGAAGCATCACTACGAACAAAGCTAGTGCAGGTGATGGAATTCCAGTTGAGCTATTTCAAATCTTAAAAGATGATGTTCTGGAAGTGCTGCACTCCATATGCCAGCAAATTTTTGGAAAACTCAGCAGTGGCCATAGGACTGGGAAAGGTCCGTTTTCATTCCAATCCCAAAGAAAGACAGTGCCAAAGAATGCTCAAACTACCGCACAATTGCACTCATCTCACACGCTAGTGAGCATTACTTAATGCTCAAAATTCTCCAAACCAGGCTTCAACAGTTCATGAACCATGACGTTCCAGATGTTCAAACTGGTTTTAGAAAAGATGGGGGAACCAGAGATCAAATTGCCAACATCCACTGGATCATTGAAAAAGCAAGAGAGTTCCAGAAAAACATCTATTTCTGCTTTATTGACTATGCCAAAGCCTTTGACTATGTGGATCACAATAAACTGTGGAAAATTCTTCAAGAGATGGGAATAGGTCATCTATTCAGACCACCTGACCTGCCTCTTGAGAAATCTGTATGCAGGCCAGGAAGCAACAGTTAGAACTGGACATTGGACAATAGATTGGTTCAAAATTGGGAAAGGAGTATGTCAAGGTTGTATATTGTCACCCTGCTTATTTAACTTATATGCAGAGTTCATCATGAGAAATGCTGGGCTGGATGAAGCACAAGCTGGAATCAAGATTGCCAGGAGAAATATCAATAACCTCAGATATGCAGATGACACCACCCTTATGGCAGAAAGTGAAGAAGAACTAAAGAGCCTCTTGATGAAAGTGAAAGAGGAGAGTGAAACAGTTGGCTTAAGACTCAACATTCAGAAAACTAAGATCATGGCATCTGGTCCCATCACTTCATGGCAAATAGATGGGGAAACAGTGGAAACAGTGACAGACTTTATTTTGGGGGGCTCCAAAGTCATGGCAGATGGTAACTGAAGCCATGTAATTAAAAGATGCTTACTCCTTGGAACGAAAGTTATGACCAACCTAGACAGCATATTAAGAAGCAGAGACATTAGTTTGCCAACAAAGGTCCATCTAGTCAAAGCTATGGTGTTTCCAGTAGTGATGTATGGATGTGAGAGTTGGACTATAAAGAAAGCTGAGTGCCAAAGAATATATGCTTTTAAACTGTGGTGTTGGAGGAGACTCTTGAGAGTCCCTTGGACTGCAAGGAGATCCAACCAGTCCATCCTAAAGATCAGTCCTGGGTGTTCATTGGAAGGACGGATGTTGAAGCTGAAACTCCAGTACTTTGGCCACCTCCTGCGGAGAGCTGACTCATTGGAAAAGACCCTGAGGCTGGGAAAGATTGAAGGCGGGAGAAGAAGGGGATGAGATGGTGGATGGTATCACTGACTAAGTACACCTGAGTTTGGGTAAACTCCGGGCTTGGTGATGGACATGGAGGCCTGGTGTGCTGCAGTTCATGGGGTCACAAAGAGTCAGACACCACTGAGCGACTGAACTGAACATAAGTTTCCATGTTACTCTTCCCATACCTCTCACCCTCTCCTCCCCTCTCACCATGTCCATAAGTCTATTCTCTATGTCTGTTTCTCTATTGTTCCCCCAATTCTTCTTATTGAATAATAAATTCTTCAGCACCATTTTTCTAGATTCTGTATATACCCCTGGATTTTGATTGATAAAATTTCCAACTGGCTCTTCAGTTGTATCATGAAAGGGAAAACTGTAGCTTGTGAACCCTACAGTAATCATCCTTCAAAGTTATTATGATCACTTACTATTCTATATAGCTTCAGTCCATTTTATTTATTTATTTTTTTTCACTTTTTATTTTTTTTATTTTTTTCCCAGTGGGTTTTGTCATACATTGATATGAATCAGCCATGGATTTACATGTATTCCCAATCCCGATCCCCCCTCCCACCTCCCTCTCCACCCAATTCCTCTGGAAGTGGTTCTGAATAAGCCAAGGACTATGCCCTAGCAGTATGATAAAAAGAAAGATAAGACAGAATATCTATCCCTCAAGAAGCTTGGCTTATTCAGTAGTTGAATAAGTTTAACAAGATTGAACACTTGAAAAAATTTAACAAGATTATGTATGATAGGATGCGAAAAAGAGACATTAACAAGGTAAATATAATTGAAAGTTAGAGAAGAAAATGATGATTTGGGCTGGCAGGAAAGGCTTCACTGAGGGTGCTGGACTTTAACTGGACCTTGGAAGATGTCAACATTCTCCTTTATGAACATGTGAAAGTGTTAGTCACTCAATCATGTCCGACTCTTTGCAACCCCGTGGACTGTAGCCCTTCAGGCTCCTCTGTCCATGGGATTTCCCAGCAAGAATACTACAGTGTATTGCTGTTCCCTTCTTCAGGGGATCTTCCCGACCCAGGGATCAAACCCAGGAGTCCCACACTGGAGGTAGATTCTGTACCATCTGAGCCACCAGGCATTCCACCACTAAATGTTTCCTATTTCATCACACAAGCAGTATTTTTTTTTTTTTCATTTGGATCCCTCTTGCAGTATCCTAGAGTCATTATGCACAACCCCAGATAGTATCTTTGCATGACTATGCAAGATTGCTTTCTTGCCTGAACTAATTGGCCGGGATTTGCTTTGAGTAGCATAATTCCTCTGCTCTTCTATTTGATGGACATTATGCCAGCACTGTCAAGCTCACAGGAAGGTTTACACAAGAGATTTGGATAATTTATAAACAATTACATAGGATTTCCTTAAAGTAACCCTGAAAAACTCCTTCGGGCAAACAATGGCCCAGTTCTAGAGTCTTCAGATTTTAATTCCTACTGCCTTCATCTACTGGTCATATGATCTTAAACAAATAAATCTGTGTTTTTTCAGTCTCCTCTCCTATACAAGTGTGACTTTCACATCATTTCAAGGGGTTCATATTGAGTTCTAAGTGAAACAATATTTAAAGGTTTTATTACTTTCTCACCTCATCTTAAGTAATTTAAATCGCATCTGTTTGTATTCTACTACCTCACTCTTCCTGTTGTTCTGGCGATTTTTAATTATTGTTGTTGCTCAGTGGCTAAGTCATGTCT
This sequence comes from Cervus elaphus, assembly GCF_910594005.1. NCBI lineage: Eukaryota > Metazoa > Chordata > Mammalia > Artiodactyla > Cervidae > Cervus > Cervus elaphus. Next base: position 19,020,669 of record NC_057847.1, on the reverse strand, counting down.
GACTCTGCAACCCCAAGGACTGCAGCATGTCACACTTCCCTGACCTTCACCATCTCCCAGAGTTTGCTCAGATTCATGTCCATTGTGTCGGTGATGCCATCCAACCATCTCATCCTCTATTGCCCCTTCTCCTCCTGCCCTCAATCTTCCCCAGCACCAGGGTCTTTTCCAGTGAGTTGGCTCTTCACATCAGGTGAATGAATATTAAAGGTTGATTTTCTTTAGGATTTACTGGTTTGGTCTCTTTGCACTTCATGGGACTCTCAATGTTTTTCCCCAGCACCACATTTCAAAAGCATCAATTCTTCGGTGTTCAGCCTTCTTTATGGTCCAACTCTCACTACTGGAAAAACCATAACTTTGACTTTATTGATCTTTGTCAGTAAAGTGATGTCTCTACTTTTTAATACACTAAGTATGTCATAGCTTTTCTTCCAAAGAGCAAGCATCTTTTAATTTCATGGCTGCAGTCACTGTCTGCAGTAATTTTGGAGCCCAAAAAAATAAAATCTATCACTGTTTCCAATTTTTCCACATCTATTTGCCATGAAGTGATGGGACTGGATGCCATGATCTTAGTTTTTGGAAGGTTGAGTTTTAAACCAGCTTTTTCACTCTCCTCTTTCATGCTCATAAGGAGGCTCTTTTGTTCCTCTTCATTTTCTGCCATTAGAGTTTTATTAATTGCATATCTGCAGCTGTTGGAATTTTTCCTAGCAATCTTGATTCCAACTTGTGAGTCATCTAGCCTGGCATTTTGCATCATATATTCTGCATTTAGGTTAAATAAGCAGGGTGACTATACACAGCCTTGACACCTTTCCCAATTTTGAACCTGTCAGTTGTTCCATGTCCAGTTCTAACTGTTGCTTCTTGTCCTGCATACAGGTTTTTCAGGAGACAGGTAAGATGGTCTAGTATTCCCATCTCTTTAAGGATTGTCCACAGTTTGTTATGATCCACACAGTCAAAGGTTTTGGAGTAGTCAGTGAAGCAGAAGTAGATATTTTTTCTGGAATTCCCTTGCTTTCTCTCTAATCCAGCATATGTTGTCAATTTGATTTCTGGCTCCTCTGCCTTTTCTAAATCCAGCTTGTACATCTGGAAGTTCTCGGTTCATGTACTGATGAAGCCTAGCTTGAAGGATTTTGAGCATAATCCTGCTAGCATGTGAAATGAGTGCAAATGTCTAGTATTCTTTGGTATTACCTTTTTTGGGGTATTGGAATGAAAACTGACCTTTTCCAGTCCTGTAGCCACTGTTGAGTTTTCCAAATTTGCTGGCATATTGAGTGCAACACTTCAACAGCATCATTTTCAGGATTTTAATTATCTTCCCAGTTATTCAGTTCAGTTGCTCAGTTGTGTCTGACTCTTTGCAACTCCATGGACTGCAGCACGCCAGGCTCCCCTGTCTATCACCAGCTCCCAGAGCTTGCTCAAATTCATGTCCATCAAGTCCGTGATGCCATCCAACCATCGCTTCCTCTGTTTTCCCTTTCTCCTGCCTTCAATCTTTCCAGCCTCAGGATCTTTCCTAATGAGTCAATTCTTCACATCAGGTGGCCAAAGTATTGGATCTTCAGCTTCAGCATCAATCCTTCCAATGAATATTCATATCCAAGGAATGAATAATTTCCTTTAGGATTGACTGGTTTGATCTCCTTGCAGTCCAGGGGACTCTTGAGAGTCTTCTCCAACACCACAGTTCAAAAGTATCAAATCTTCAGCGGTCAGCTTTCTTTATGGTCCAACTCACATCCATACATGACTACTTGGAAAAACCATAGCTTTTACTAGGTGGATCTTTGTCAGCAAAGTAATGTCTCTGCTTTTTAATATGCTGTCTAGGTTGGTAATAGTTTTTCTTCAAAGGAGCAAGCGTCTTTCAATTTCATGGCTGCAGTCACCATCTGCAGTGATTTTGCAGCCCAAGAAAATAAAATCTGTCACTGTTTCCATTGCTTCCCCATCTATTTGTCATTAAGTGATGGGACCAGATGCCTCAGAAATATCAGTAACCTCAGATATGTAGATGACATCACCCTTATGGCAGAAAAGCTAGGAGGAACTAAAGACCTTCTTGATGAAAGTGAAAGAGGAGAGTAAAAAAGCTAGCTTAAAACTAAACATTTAAAAATTAAGATCATGGCATCCAGTCCCAGTTATTAGATGGTTATTATTTTACAATGAGTAGTATACACATACCTTGCAAGAAATCTTAAGGTATAATAGCAAAATTGTATCCGCATTAGGATTTGATAAAGAACAGGATTGATGACACTGTCAAAATTGAATTCCTGATGTGGAGATCAAAATACGTGAGGATGGAGGTGAAGATACATGATATAAATAGAGATTTAATCGTAAGGTCATGTGCTCCTTAGAAGAAAACACAAACTATTTAAAACACGAACTAAATACTATCTAAGTATCTAGATACTATAGAAGAAGTATCTAAAAATATAACATAAAAACCTACTTCGGAGACAAAAGAAAAATAAATGACTTCACTGTGCTGAACAGGAGCACAGTTCTAGGCAAAATCTCAGAAAAAGAAATTCATTCCTGGACTAAGTGTAACTCAAATTTTAATTATAAAAATTTTTTAAAAATCTCAGAAATTAAAAAAATAAGAAACCTACAATGTAGTAAAAAAATGAAGCAGTCCTCAGATTTCTATGATATATGTCAAAAGAAAATAAGATGAAACGTCTGAATATTTGAGTAGGAAATTATAATTCCAGATATTTATACATAGCCAAATTGTTTTTAATGTATGAGGATGACACAACTACATGCACAGATGTGTAAACTTTAAAGTCTTAGAGAATTTATTGCCCGCAAATCTATAAAAAGAAATTCTAGAAAATGTATTCCAACCAAGCTAGAGAGTGCTCAAAATTAATGCCTAAAGAATGAAAACCATAGGATATAAAATCACTTACAAGTCTTTATATCCACATTTCACCAAGAACTTCAATTTCTGCAGTTTGCTTTTCTTTACTTAAAATTTATCCTGAGGTTTTTAAGTATTATTTTCATTCATTTCATATCACAGAGATATTTTTCATTCTTTTGTGTGGCTCAGTGGTAAAGAATCTGCCTGCAATTCAGGAGTCACAGGAGACATGGGTTCCACTCCTGAGTCAAAAAGTTCCCCTGGAAAAGGAAATGGCAACCACTCCAGTATTCTTGCCTGAAGAATCCCATGGACAGAGCAGCCTGGCAGGCTAGAGTCCTTGAGGTCACAAAGAATCGTACATGACTTGGCTACTAAACAACGGAACAAGTATTCCATTTTATGGATACACCATAACTTATTAAACCAGTCTGCTGTTGATGGACATTAGGATTGTTTTCAATATTCCGCTATTTCAAAGAATGATGGTTGGTATCTTCCCTGGGTTGGGAAGATCCCCTGGAGAAGGGAAAGGCTACCCTCTCCAGTATTCTGGCCTGGAGGATTCCATGGACTGTATAATCCTTCGAATCTCAAAGAGTCAGACACGACTGAGTGACTTTCACTTTCATTTTCATTCCAAAGAATGATGGAACTCTATTTGTAGGATAAATTTCTAGATTTGGCATTCCTGGGTAAAAAAAGTATATGAATTTGTGATTTTGCACTATCAAATTGTACCATATAGTGTTCGTACAGTTTTTTATTTCTATCTTTAATGTATGAGAGTGCTCATTTCCCCAAAGGATCATCAATGCAGTGTATTATTATCAAATTTGGATTTTTGTTAATCTTTTGGGTAAAAAATGATACTTCAGTGTAGTTTTAATTTGAATTTATCTTATTATAAGTGGAGTACTTTTTCATTTGTGTAGGGACCATTTTTGTCTTTACAGGAACCATGTATTCATACCTTTTGTCAGTTCTTATAATGAGCTGGTGGGGCTTCCCAGGTGCCACCAGTGGTAAAGAACCTGCCGCTAGTGCAGGAAACACAAGAGACTCGGGTTTGATCCCTGGGTTGGGAAGATTCCCTGGAGGAAGCCATGGCCACCCACTGTAGTTTTCTTGTCTGGAGAATCCCTTGGATTCTGTAGCCTGGCGGGCTACAGTCCATGGGGTCACACAGAGTTGGACCCAACTGAAGAGACTAAGCATGCGTAATGAGTTGTTACTCTTTCTGTTCATTCCTACCAGCTCTGTATATATTACGGAGATTGGCTTTTTGTCTCTGAGTCACAGATATTGATTTCTGGTTTGCCATTTTTCTTTTGACTTTTCTTAAGCTTTAGATATTTAGGTTTTAACATGTAAGCAGTTTGATATACATACAATATACATATCTATATTATAACTCAATTTTGAGTCATAGTTTAAAAGTCATTTCTTTCCTACGATTATAAAGAAATTTTCCCATTGTTGTTCTATGCTTTTTTTTTTTAACATTTATATCTTTCATTTAACCAAAATGTATCTTGGTGTACAGGTGAGGTATGAATCCCGTGTATTTCTTTTGGTTTATTCAACATTATTAAATAGTCCATCTTTTACCTACTGACTGCATTGCCACTTGTATCAGTTATTAAATCCAAGTGTGTGTGTGGGTCCAACTAGTGTTCTCTAAGGAATGAGATTCTGGGTCGATCTTATTATCTCTTATAATTTTTTTATGTTTGAATTATACTACAACAAACATATGACTTTTATAATTAGGAAAAATTAAATTTTAAGTTTTCTTCTTAAAGCCAGCATATAAAAATATGTGCATTCTGTATGACCTTAATTATGTTTTTAAAAATATAGAAACAACACAAATAAAATACTCTAAAATATTAACAGTGATTCTCTCCACATAGTTTCACTCGGGCTTGCTTTTCTCTTTTTTATTCTGTGGCTTTTATAGCTTTATACACTGAAGTATGAAAGAACTCTAATAAATCAAGTTTTTGTGGTAAATGAAATATGTCTTGTGTCACAGAGGGATTTGAGGTTATCTTCTGTATTTAAAGTGTTATAGAGAAATTAAATATGTTACTTTCTGTCACTGACTTTCATTAACATTACTTAGATTTTTATATCACTTTAACTCCAAATTCTCCTCACATTCATCAAAAAAGCATGTTGATTGCCAATTCCATTCAATCAAATATATGTTGTAACTTTTTTAACAAAGTAGAAGAAACATTAAAATATACTCCTAAACTTCTACTTGTGATAGTTTCTAAACTAAAATTTTAGTTATAGAAATAGAAACACTAACAGTGCCACTCTACTGATATCAGTGTCATAACTTGTGCTTATCAGGAAATAAGCTTCAAAATGACCTCACAGTGACATGTCAGTTTTGTAAATTAGACACTTCAGATTAGTTTTTCAGTAAGTCATATCTTTAAATTTTAGGTTTATATGGAAAGAATACATATAATTGAGCTTTTATCAGTCCTTTTAATCTTTTACATTTGTATCCTCTTGCATAATGGTCTCAAAGGACTTTTTATTAATAAATAATAATAAAGAATTTCAAAACGTCAAATACACAGATGTAATTTAATTACTGAAATTGAAGAGTTCATTCTTTCTTTTAAACCAAATGACAGTAGAAGAAGTCCTTAAGTCATGAATTTTAATTTTTTGAAATTTCACTTGTATTCCCTCCCTCTCATTTAGTATTTCTTCTCAGAAACTGCAGCCACTTAAAAAATGAAGTTAGCTTTAGATCTGGAAATTCTATTATTTATAGCACTCAAATTAATGAGGAATTTTCATAACCTGAGATGGCACAGTTATTGAGAACAGCACTCCTGAGACTGTTACCTTGTGTTTGACCACAGAGAGGTAGAGTACAATTACAGCCAGGATTCTCCAACCCAAATGTGCTTCTTAAGTGTGTTTATCCAGTCAAACCACATGGTACACAGCTGTGAACTATTTAGAGAAGGTTTACTGGACACTCCTCTGTCTAGGAATTTGTTTCTTTCTTTTTAATTTTCTGCCTCATTATGGTACTGGGGTCTACTTAATATGACTACATTAAGTGTCTTCTGAACAGCTGCTGTTTCTAAGTAGTTCTGATGTCTTTGGGGGCATATCTCCATCAAAAGCCAAATTTCCTTGAAAGGGATTCTGGTTCAATTAATTCATTTAGCATATTGAGTATATAAGTTGATACAAACAAGAATAATTATTGTTTTGTCTAACAGTGACCTGGATGCTGGGGCTGAAACAGGAAATGGGACACATAGGTGGCTGCTTTTATAGAGAGTGCATCTTGGTGGGGAGACCTAAAGTCAGTGAACATCCAAATCATTGAAAGAGAACAATCCAGCAAGAACTGATGTGCACATAAAGAATAACTTTATGTGACAAGTTTCCTGGGAGGTTTTTTTCAGGTCTATTTCTTAAAGATTCTAGAAGCACATAATTCACATCAAGAGGCAGCAAATTGCTATCATGTTCCCGTTCTCTTGTTGAGACATTAGAGGGAGAAACAGAGGCTGAGGAATCCAAAATCTAACCAAACCAACAACAGAAGTGGTTGGGGGAAACAGAGGAAAGAAAGGGCATAGGCAGAACTGCTGATGGTAAAATAGCCAGTGAGCAGGAACGCCAAGACTAAGTGACGGGGGAGCTTGAGCCCACAGTAAGTGTGGGTGTCTCGAGCTGCCGTCATGCTTACCGAGGCTCTAGGCCTGCAGAGCTGGAGGTGACCTTTGCTCATGGCCTCCAGCCCTCCTGTCTCACATATGGCACGACTGGCCCCTGAAGAGTGATGAGACTCACCCATGTCGTGGTTTGAAATTGAGAACCAGAACTAGAAGTTAGCCTTCCTGGCAAATTTAGTTTGCATCACTAGCCATAGTGGCTTTCACTTTCATCTGGGTTATTTGTGATATAGGTACTAAAAAATATGGTTCCTGAGCTAGAATCAATAAGTGATGGTGTAAGATTTAGGTAGTCACCAAAATAGACTTTCATGAAGTTTGTGTGTGTCTGCTCAGTCGCTCAGTTGTGTCCAGCTCTTTGTGACCCCATGGTCTGTAGGCTGCCAGGCTCCTCTGTCTGTGGAATTTTCCAGACAAGAATATTATGTGGCAAATAATGTGTCTGTGCATCAAATTATTAGTGAAACTCGTTCACAGATACTCTTCTGATGGGGTTATGGAGAAACACAAACCCTGTTCCTTTTTCCCAGAACCATGAACCAAAAACAAATTGAAAATGTAGAGTAACTTCTATTCTGTTGAAGAGAAGTGCTTCAAAAGGCCCAAACCAGAGACCAAAAAAAAAAAAAAAAAAAGAAAGAAAAGAGCGAGGGTGATTAGTTCTTCAGCTATTTGGAAGGAATTCTAGTGAAGATTAAAAAACGCCATGATCTGGTCTGTAGTTAAATCCCATGACATATAATTTTAGCAGTCATCTGGGAGACAGCCAGTGGTGGGTGGTAATTATGGAAATGCTGACGTAGCAGAAGTAGCAGAGCACAGTGGAACCCGAACTAATTTCCAACATGCAGGCCTGAGACCTAGTAGGAAACTTCCATGGGTGATGGGAAAATAATTGAGAAATAAAAAGTGAGACTATATGAGTAAGTACAGAAAATAAATGGACTTCTTTGTGTATCTATGCTCTTTAAACTAGCTCTATGTACTCTCATCGAAGGGAATAGCAACATCATAGGAGTCTTCCCAGCAAGTCCTCTCAGTGAAGCTAAGAAGCTGGATTAAGGTTTCAAGGAATTTATAAAGCAATCTCCTGTTGACATGAAGAGAAAGTTAATTAATATGAAAAGTACCTAAACAGTGTTTTCGAAGTTGCTATTTTAAAAAGCATTAAATAACAGCTATAAGAGTAACTATCAATTTACCACAGGTTCACTTAGGGGCCCAGGAAAACTATAAAATCTCACCTGAAGGTAGAACTTAGAGATGGCAGCTGCTTTGAGACCCTTTTAGAAGAGAAAGAGAAACAGTTGGTCATTTAACATATGGAATTCAGAAGCTCAGATCACATCTTCTCAAACTATCCTGCTGTTGGAAGCCACTAGATTTCTCTTGGCTAGAGAGTCTGCTTTTATTAAAAGCCTATAACCCTCTCATTGTCTGGAGTAAGTGATAGTAAACACTTTGTCAGCAAAATCAGAAGCAAGATGTACAATTTTTGTTAAATCTCACTTCAACTCTATGTAATGGAAGTTTCACTCAAGAGAAGAGAAAGATATATCTGAGCAATGGTAAATGGGATTCCCTATCAAGGATGTCTTGGTCATGATCACGATGTTCTTCATCTATTGTTAATCTAATGTCATGTAACAAAATACCCCCAAATTTAGCATCTTTTTTTTTTTTATTTTATTGAAGTATAATTGACTTAAAATATCATATGTTTCACATGTAAAATATAGTGATTCAATATTTTATAGATTATATTTCATAGAAAGTTATTATAGAATATTGCCTATATACCTTGTGCTATATATACATTACATCCTTGCATCCTATCTATTTTTTTTTTATACATTTTTTTTATTATTATTTTTTTTTTCCAGTGGGTTTTGTCATACATTGATATGAATCAGCCATGGATTTACATGTATTCCCAATCCCGATCCCCCCTCCCACCTCCCTCTCCACCCGATTCCTCTGGGTCTTCCCAGTGCACCAGGCCGGAGCACTTGTCTCATGCATCCCACCTGGGCTGGTGATCTGTTTCACCATAGATAGTATACATGCTGTTCTTTTGAAATATCCCACCCTCACATTCTCCCACAAAGTTCAAAAGTCTGTTCTGTATTTCTGTGTCTCTTTTTCTGTTTTGCATATAGGGTTATCGTTATCACCTTTCTAAATTCCATATATATGTGTTAGTATGCTGTAATGTTCTTTATCTTTCTGGCTTACTTCACTCTGTATAATGGGCTCCAGCTTCATCCATCTCATTAGAACTGGTTCAAATGAATTCTTTTTAATGGCTGAGTAATATTCCATGGTGTATATGTACCACAGCTTCCTTATCCATTCATCTGCTGATGGGCATCTAGGTTGCTTCCATGTCCTGGCTATTATAAACAGTGCTGCGATGAACATTGGGGTGCACGTGTCTCTTTCAGATCTGGTTTCCTCAGTGTGTATGCCCAGAAGTGGGATTGCTGGGTCATATGCAGTTCTATTTCCAGTTTTTTAAGAAATCTCCACACTGTTTTCCATAGCAGCTGTACTAGTTTGCATTCCCACCAACAGTGTAAGAGGGTTCCCTTTTCTCCACACCCTCTCCAGCATTTATTGCTTGTAGACTTTTGGATAGCAGCCATCCTGACTGGCGTGTAATGGTACCTCATTGTGGTTTTGATTTGCATTTCTCTAATAATGAGTGATGTTGAGCATCTTTTCATGTGTTTGTTAGCCATCTGTATGTCTTCTTTGGAGAAATGTCTGTTTAGTTCTTTGGCCCATTTTTTGATTGGGTCATTTATTTTTCTGGAATTGAGCTGCAGGAGTTGCTTGTATATTTTTGAGATTAATCCTTTGTCTGTTGCTTCATTTGCTATTATTTTCTCCCAATCTGAGGGCTGTCTTTTCACCTTGCTTATAGTTTCCTTTGTAGTGCAAAAGCTTTTAAGTTTCATTAGGTCCCATTTGTTTAGTTTTGCTTTTATTTCCAATATTCTGGGAGGTGGGTCATAGAGGATCTTGCTGTGATTTATGTCGGAGAGTGTTTTGCCTATGTTCTCCTCTAGGAGTTTTATAGTTTCTGGTCTTACATTTAGATCTTTAATCCATTTTGAGTTTATTTTTGTGTATGGTGTTAGAAAGTGTTCTAGTTTCATTCTTTTACAAGTGGTTGACCAGTTTTCCCAGCACCACTTGTTAAAGAGGTTGTCTTTTTTCCATTGTATATCCTTGCCTCCTTTGTCAAAGATAAGGTGTCCATAGGTTCGTGGATTTATCTCTGGGCTTTCTATTCTGTTCCATTGATCTATATTTCTGTCTTTGTGCCAGTACCATACTGTCTTGATGACTGTGGCTTTGTAGTAGAGTCTGAAGTCAGGCAGGTTGATTCCTCCAGTTCCATTCTTCTTTCTCAAGATTATTTTGGCTATTCGAGGTTTTTTGTATTTCCATACAAATTGTAAAATTCTTTGGTCTAGTTCTGTGAAAAATACCGTTGGTAGCTTGATAGGGATTGCATTGAATCTATAGACTGCTTTGGGTAGAATAGCCATTTTGACAATATTGATTCTTCCAATCCATGAACACGGTATGTTTCTCCATCTGTTTGTGTCCTCTTTGATTTCTTTCATCAGTGTTTTATAGTTTTCTATGTATAGGTCCTTTGTTTCTTTAGGTAGATATACTCCTAAGTATTTTATTCTTTTTGTTGCAATGGTGAATGGTATTGTTTCCTTAATTTCTCTTTCTGTTTTTTCATTGTTAGTATATAGGAATGCAAGGGATTTCTGTGTGTTAATTTTATATCCTGCAACTTTACTATATTCGTTGATTAGCTCTAGTAATTTTCTGGTAGAGTCTTTAGGGTTTTCTATATAGAGGATCATGTCATCTGCAAACAGTGAGAGTTTTACTTCTTCTTTTCCTATCTGGATTCCTTTTACTTCTTTTTCTGCTCTGATTGCTGTGGCCAGAACTTCCAACACTATGTTGAATAGTAGTGGTGAGAGTGGGCACCCTTGTCTTGTTCCTGATTTCAGGGGAAATGCCTTCAATTTTTCACCATTGAGGGTGATGCTTGCTGTGGGTTTGTCATATATAGCTTTTATTATGTTGAGGTATGTTCCTTCTATTCCTGCTTTTTGGAGAGTTTTAATCATAAATGGGTGTTGAATTTTGTCAAAGGCTTTCTCTGCATCTATTGAGATAATCATATGGTTTTTATCTTTCAATTTGTTAATGTGGTGTATTACATTGATTGATTTGCGGATATTAAAGAATCCTTGCATTCCTGGGATAAAGCCCACTTGGTCATGGTGTATGATTTTTTTAATATGTTGTTGGATTCTGTTTGCTAGAATTTTGTTAAGGATTTTTGCATCTATGTTCATCAGTGATATTGGCCTGTAGTTTTCTTTTTTTGTGGCATCTTTGTCTGGTTTTGGAATTAGGGTGATGGTGGCCTCATAGAATGAGTTTGGAAGCTTACCTTCATCTGCAATTTTCTGGAAGAGTTTGAGTAAGATAGGTGTTAGCTCTTCTCTAAATTTTTGGTAGAATTCAGCTGTGAAGCCATCTGGTCCTGGGCTTTTGTTTGCTGGAAGATTTTTGATGACAGTTTCGATTTCCTTGCTTGTGATGGGTCTGTTAAGATCTTCTATTTCTTCCTGGTTCAGTTTTGGAAAGTTATACTTTTCTAAGAATTTGTCCATTTCATCCAAGTTGTCCATTTTATTGGCATAGAGCTGCTGGTAGTAGTCTCTTATGATCCTTTGTATTTCAGTGTTGTCTGTTGTGATCTCTCCATTTTCATTTCTAATTTTGTTAATTTGGTTTTTCTCTCTTTGTTTCTTAATGAGTCTTGCTAATGGTTTGTCAATTTTGTTTATTTTTTCAAAAAACCAGCTTTTAGCTTTGTTGATTTTTGCTATGGTCTCTTTAGTTTCTTTTGCATTTATTTCTGCCCTGATTTTTAAGATTTCTTTCCTTCTGCTAACTCTGGGGTTCTTCATTTCTTCCTTCTCTAATTGCTTTAGGTGTAGAGTTAGGTTATTTATTTGCTTTTTTTCTTGTTTCTTGATGTAAGCCTGTAATGCTATGAACCTTCCCCTTAGCACTGCTTTTACAGTGTCCCATAGGTTTTGGGTTGTTGTGTTTTCATTTTCATTCATTTCTATACATATTTTGATTTCTTTTTTGATTTCTTCTATGATTTGTTGATTATTCAGAAGCATGTTATTTAGCCTCCATATGTTTGAAGTTTTAACAATTTTTTTCCTGTAATTGAGATCTAATCTTACTGCACTGTGGTCAGAAAAGATGACTGGAATGATTTCAATTTTTTGAATTTTCCAAGACCAGATTTATGGCCCAGGATGTGATCTATTCTGGAGAATGTTCCGTGTGCACTTGAGAAAAAGGTGAAGTTGATTGTTTTGGGGTGAAATGTCCTATAGATATCAATTAGGTCTAGCTGGTCCATTGTGTCATTTAAGGTTTGTGTTTCCTTGTTAATTTTCTGTTTAGTTGATCTATCCATAGTTGTGAGTGGGGTATTAAAGTCTCCCACTATTATTGTGTTACTATTAATTTCCTCTTTCATACTCGTTAGTGTTTGCCGTACATATTGCGGTGCTCCTATGTTGGGTGCATATATATTTATAATTGTTATATCTTCTTCTTTGATTGATCCTTTGATCATTATGTAGTGTCCTTCTTTGTCTCTTTTCACATCCTTTATTTGAAAGTCTATTTTATCTGATATGAGTATTGCGACTCCTGCTTTCTTTTGGTCTCCATTTGCATGAAATATTTTTTTCCATCCCTTCACTTTTAGTCTGTATGTGTCTCTTGTTTTGAGGTGGGTCTCTTGTAGACAGCATATATAGGGGTCTTGTTTTTGTATCCATTCAGCCAATCTTTGTCTTTTGGTTGGGGCATTCAACCCATTTACATTTAGGGTAATTATTGATAGCTGTGGTCCCGTTGCCATTTACTTTGTTGTTTTGGGTTCACGTTTATACAACCTTTCTGTATTTCCTGTCTAGAGAAGATCCTTTAGCATTTGTTGAAGAGCTGGTTTGGTGGTGCTGAATTCTCTCAGCTTTTGCTTATCTGTAAAGCTTTTGAATTCTCCCTCATATCTGAATGAGATCCTTGCTGGATACAGTAATCTAGGTTGTAGGTTATTCTCTTTCATTACTTTCAGTACATCCTGCCATTCCCTTCTGGCCTGGAGGGTTTCTATTGATAGATCAGCTGTTATCCTTATGGGAATCCCTTTGTGTGTTATTTGTTGTTTTTCCCTTGCTGCTTTTAATATTTGTTCTTTGTGTTTGATCTTTGTTAATTTGATTAATATGTGTCTTGGGGTGTTTCGCCTTGGGTTTATCCTGTTTGGGACTCTCTGGGTTTCTTGGATTTGGGTGGCTATTTCCTTCCCCATTTTAGGGAAGTTTTCAGCTATTATCTCCTCGAGTATTTTCTCATGGCCTTTCTTTTTGTCTTCTTCTTCTGGAACTCCTATGATTCGAATGTTGGGGCGTTTCACAGTGTCCCAGAGGTCCCTGAGGTTGTCCTCATTTCTTTTGATCCTTTTTTCTTTTTTCCTCTCTGCTTCATTTATTTCCACCATTTTATCTTCTACCTCACTTATCCTATCTTCTGCCTCCGTTATTCTACTCTTGGTTCCCTCCAAAGTGTTTTTGATCTCATTCATTGCATTATTCATTTTTAATTGACTCTTTTTTATTTCTTCTAGGTCTTTATTAAACAGTTCTTGAATCTTTTCAATCTTTGTTTCCAGGCTATTTATCTGTAACTCCATTTTGTTTTCAAGATTTTCGATCATTTTTATTATCATTATTCTAAATTCTTTTTCAGGTAGATTCCCTATCTCCTCCTCTTTTGTTTGACTTGGTGGGCATTTTTCATGTTCCTTTACCTGTTGGGTATTTCTTTGCCTTTTCATCTTGTTTAGATTGCTGTATCTGGAGTGGGCTTTCTGTATTCTGGGGGTCTGTGGTTCCTTTTTATTGTGGAGGATTAACCCAGTGGGTGGGGTTAGACGATTGGCTTGTCAAGATTTCCTGGTTAGGGGAGCTTGTGTCAGTGTTCTGGTGCGTGGAACTTGATTTCTTCTCTTTGGAGAGCAATGGAGTGCCCAGTAATGAGTTTTGAGATGGGTCTATGTGTTAGGTGTGTCCTTGGGCAGCCTGTATGTTGATGTTCAGGGCTATGTTCCTGCGTTGCTGGAGAATTTGTGTGGTATGTCTTGCTCTAAAACTTATTGGCTCTTGGGTGGTGGTTGGTTTCAGTGTAGGTATGGAGGCTTTTGGACGGTCACTTATTACTTAAAGTTCCATGTAGTCAGGAGTTTTCTGGTGTTCTCAGGTTTTGGGCTTAAGTCTCCTGCCTCTGGATTTCAGTTTTATTCTTCCTGTACTCTCAGGACTTCTCCAACTATACAGCCCTGATAAGAAAACTTCTAGGTTAATGGCTAAAAGATTCTCCCCCGTTAGGGACACCCAGAGAGGTTCACAGAGTTACATGAAGAAGAGGAGAGGGAGGAGGGAGATAGAGATGAACAGGAGGAGAAAAAGGGGGACTCAAGAGGAGAGAGACATCTATGCAGCTGTCTGTTCCCAGAGTGTTCTCTGTAGCCCAGTCACCTACAAGGATTCACAGAATTGGATTGGGAAGAGAAGGGGAAAGGAGGAAATAGAGGTGTTCTGAGGTAGAAAACAGAGAGTCAAGATTGGGAGAGAATAATCTTCGGTTTAAAAATAGGGCTTCTCTTCTTTTTTTTTTTTTGTAAGGTTATAGTGTATTGAAAATGAAAATTAAGGAGTAGTAGAGGAGTACTAGAGGACTTTAAAAGAAATAAGAGAAAAAGAAAAATAGAAAATAGAAGAGAAAAAGGAAAGAAAAAAAAGAAAAAAAAAGAAAGAAAAAAAAAAAAAAAAAGAAAGAAAAAAAAAATTTTTTTTCCCCCTATTTAAAAAATCGTACAAGTCTGTGGAAATGAAAGTTAAGGAGTAATGGGGGAGTAATAGGGGATTTTAAAGGAAAATAAAAGAGAAGAAAGAAAAAAGAAAAAAAAGAAAAAAATTTTAAAAAAAAAAGAGAAAAAAGTAAAATTATATCTAGGAGTTTCTCTGGAGCTGTTACGGTCAGTGTGGGTTCGGCTCAGTTTCAGATAGCTCCTCGTTCCAGCTTACGCTTCTCGATATCTACAGGCCCCTCCGGTGTAGTCAGCGTTTCCTAGAGGGATTTTAATCTGTTGCACCAGTCCCTTCTGAAGCGGTTCCCTTTGTTTATTTGGCTTCTGTTTGCCGGTCTCTTCAGAGCCTCATTTCCGCCCTGACACAGGCGGGCGGAAGTGGACTCTTATTCAGGTAGCTAGTTCCGTCGCTCTGCGGGGATGGGCTGACGCTGCAGGGAGAGGCTGGCGCTGTGGGGACAGGCTTGCGCCGCGGGGATGGGCTGGGGCTGCCGGGAGGGGCTGACGCTGCGGGGAGGGGCTGGCCCTGCGGGGGCGGGCTGGCGCTGCCGGGAGGGGCTGACGCTGCTTTCTCTGTCTGTGCTGCTCAGGCTCCCGGCTGTTCTATATGGAGCGCGCCCCGCGCTGCGCGAGGTTCCAGCCCTCGGGTGTTACACAAAAGCGCGGAAGGAAAGGCTGCGCCTGCTCTCTGTGCCTTCCCCGTCAGAGCGGTCCAGGCAGCGAGGGGCTTGGTGGGCGCACTCTACCCAGGTGTGGCGCGCCCCCTCCCTTCCGCGGACCCAGTCTCAGTTTCCGCTGGCGCCAGTCGGGCGCGCGCACCTTCCGCCCTCCGCGTCCCCAGCCCCAGTCCCCGCCCGCGCCGGTCGGGTGCCTGCGCCCTGTGTCTCGCCGCGACCTTCCCCTCCCCCCTGCCTCCTGCCTCCGGCGGGGCTGGGCCGGTCCGCAGCCTGAGAGCTCCTCTCTGGACCCTCTCGGTCTCTTTGTTCTGCGAACGGCCGGCAGTGTGTTCGGGCAGGTTAATTTACTCTCTCTCTTTTGGTCTCCCACAGTTCAAGTTGGCAACTCACAGAAGTTCCCTCCGATTGTCCTCAGGGCACTCCGGCCGGACCCTACCCCAAGCAATGCCGCCTAAGAGCTCCCGGGACGGATCTCCCTCCTTAGCTCTTTTGTCTCGCTTTTTATCTTTTATATTTTGTCCTACCTCCTTTCGAAGACAATGGGCTGCTTTTCTGGGCGCCTGATGACCTCAGCTAGCGATCCGAAGTTGTTTTGCGAAGTTTGCTCTGCGTTCAGTTATTCTTTTGATGAATTTGTAGGAGAGAAAGTGGTCTCCCCGTCCTACTCCTCCGCCATCTTGGCTCCTCCGCCCAAATTTAGCATCTTAAAACAACAATAAGTGTTATTATCTCACACAGTTTCTGTGGGTCAGCAATTCAGGAGTGGCTTAGATAAGATAGTTCTGATCCCAGATATCTTTAGAGGTGGCAGTCAAGATGTCAGGGTATTCACATGGCTATAGGCAAGTGGACTCAGTTCCTTGCTGGCTGTTCGCAGGAGGCCTCAATTATTTGTCCCAGGGGACTCTCTACAGGGCTGCTTTTCATGGCATGGCAGTTGACTCCCCTCAGAATTAATAATCAAAGTGAAGCCTTAATGACTTGTGCCCTAGCCTTGGAAGTTACACTCCTTCATTTTCATAATAGCCTATTGGTTACATGTCAGCCCTCCTCAGTGTGGGGAATTATGCAAAGGCATGAACACCAGGTGTTGAGGCCCGTGGAACTATTTTGGAGACCACCTACCACATACCAACATCCGAAGTTTCTGCCGTTTTTTTTTTACCACCTACCATTTATACTATTTGTTTAATATTTTTCTTTACGTGAACTTTTTAAACTAACCCATCTCAAGAAACATTATCCATGAAATCAGGGATTTGATGTGGTCTTTATTTTCAGGTACTAATCTCCAAATAAAAATATAACTATTAAAACAAAGTATAATCTTTCCCGTATCTTCTAATAGCAGCTCAGGTATCACAAGTGTTATGTGTGCAACCCTTTGAAAAAACACCACAGGCCAGAAACTTGAGAGTGTCTTGCCTGAAGGAGATACTTGTAAGTCAGGAGACATTTGTTTCACGTGACACCTTCACTTACACCGAATTCCCTAGAAATCTAAGATAATAGTGCTCGGGGTAGACTTCAACACTACAACTAAGTCCATTTGCTATAGTGGTTTTAGCTGGCACTTGCCAGCTATCTTTTTGTAATTACTTAAAACAGAAACAGTGTAAAGAATTGAACTGTAAGGGTAAAGCAGATTGTTCTCAGGACATAAAACTGAACTCATCTTATTATATATTGTTACACTGCTGTCCACTCTCATTACTAAAGGCCATAAAGCAATTTTAACTGTTCCCTGGTATGTCACCAGCAATAAGCGTTTTTGCTTTACTGTTCTGTTGAGCTGAATGTAATAGTTATATTTTAGAACTCTTACAACTGGGAAATCTAGAAATGCCTTCTGGTCTTTGTGAATTTATTAAAATATTTGGTTTGGGTAACCTTGGAATTACCTTAAGTATAGTTGGGGAAATCATGTCATAATCACCAAATTTTATTAGCTACCAGCCCTGTTTAATCATAAAATGCAATGTTCTGAAACCTAGAGCCTGTTCTGTCCCATGCTGGTGACTTTATTTCTTCTCTTGACAATATGTCCATGAACCCTGATCATGCTTTCCTGAGGGTGCCTTATTTATTGGTGTCCTTCATGGCCAAAGGTGACAATACAGATGATGATATAGTGTGGCTGGTGGGAAGAATCTCTATGCTGAGTATACGGGGTCTCTCCCATACGCCAACGTGAAAAGCTGGTGACCATTTGCAAGGTTGAGATTCTGTAATTTTATCATACACCTGTCAGGTTTACGTTTTTACTTATTTGAGAAGAAAATAGTACCTTTCACTTTAATTCTAAATTCCATGTCTGGATTAATATAACTGTAACATGTTTAACTAGGTTTTCTTCACCATTCTGTTTCATAAAATGGGGGCATTTTGGGGAGCCACAAAACAGTACATGTATCCACCATGCTAATACCATTGTTATCAGAGGGTTTCCTCTCCATCAGTTTCCTTTTATTAGGAAATATAAATCCAGAATTTGCAACTTAAAACTCTATGTGTGGGACTTCCCTAGTGGTCCAGTGGTTAAGACTCCACACTTCCACGGCAGAGGGCACAGGTTCAATCCCTGGCCCAAGAAACTAAGATCTTACACAGTATGCAGTGTGGCCAAAAACACAGACAGAAAACCTCTATTTGTCCAGCCTCTGCTTCACTAAGACAAGGGAGAGAAAGATCAGCCTAGATCATTTTTGTCACAGTTAATACCTGATCTTCATTTTGCTGTGTGTAACTTGAGTGTTTTTTAAAGGTGATTAATGAACTTTTCTCTTCCTTTACAACCAGTGTGGCACATCTTCATAATAAAATAACTCATGTAGCTAAATTAAATAGAGATGTATTGTAAGGCTATAAAGGATCATTGTGTATATATCTAAGAAAAAGAATCCAAGTAGATTTGGAGCTAAAAGTGGGCCTGAAGGCCACGCTCAAGCATCATTCTTTCTCCCAAGCATCTTGTGTTTTCTGTCATCCTTATTTCTCTTTGCTTCTCCACACTCAGGCAGTTTCCTCCGCTTGCCACTGATCTCCCATGTTAGGGCACATAACTATTTCAGTGCCAACGATCATCTAATAAGTATCTGTGTGTCTCCATTGAAGTTAGAGAAAGAGAAAAAGAAAAGAGACCTTAATGTTATTTAGACTTTGCCTATAAAGATTTGAAGGGAAATAATGATAGTCTCTTGTTTATTGAATGGGATGAGGAATATGGAGATATAAGATTACAAAAGAAAAGAGATTTTAATGGGTCTGAGAGAAGAGGAAGCTAAAAGGTATGTTATCTTGATAGCCAGTAAGAAACCTGGTGAATTATTGAAAAGGATATAAATGTTTAATCAGGACTTTTGTTAAGTTTTGTGTATTGTGCTATGTAATTCTCTCTTTTTTTTATGTTTTCCCCCAACATATCTTCTGTAATATCTATCTTATGATAATCTTTGTGTCATTAAGATTGCCTTCTGGGGACTGCAAAACCACTACAATACTGTAAAGTAATTAGCCTCCAATTAAAATCAATAAATTTATATTAAAAAAATAAAAATAAAAAAACAAAGTGAGTAGGGTTGAGAGCGGAGAGGCTCCATTCAGCAAGGCACTCATACCTGCAGGAATGAAAAGGGACCCAGACTCCTCAACTTCCTGGCTCACCTTTCCATGATTTAGCACACATCTTCTTTTCCGTCTTTGTTCCCCAGAAGTCATCCTTACATGCCCAGAGTCTGAACTAGGATGAACCAGGTTCCGGATTCTCCTTGTTTTTCCTGCTTCTGTGATTTGTTCATGTCATGCTACCTCCTCATCAAAAGTCCAGTTCAGCAGTGCCAGCAACTACACTACTCTACATCGGGACCAAGCCCCAGTGCTTTCTCCAGGTGGAAACAACCTGCCTCTCCTCTCAGTTCTTATAGCACTTGGTTTAGTCCTTATTCAGTACCTCTGCTCATCACGCCTTGCACTAAACTTACTGATTGTCTATACCATCTGCCCTCTTGGAACGAAAGACACATTCACTTTCTCAGATTACCCACATAGGAGGCCAAGCACGGCACATGGCACATATGAGCACTTAGTAAATGTCTTTTTAATTGAATGAAAAGATAAGTAATTCAGTTACCTGTGTGGTTTGCATAAGGTGTGTTCTATTCAGATTTTTATAGTATAGTATTAGAAAATAGTAGGCTAAAACATGTGCATTTAACTACAGGCACTTCCCTGATTAAGATATGTTGGCCTCTTGCTGATAAAGTGATGAACTTTCATCTGCCTACCACATAGTCTGTCCTGAAGATAAATGGGAGTGTGAACACGCAGACACTTCGGGAAGGAAAAGCATGCTATGTAAATAACAGCTATTGTTTATGTCTGTAGCGACTACATAGAGTAGGATCCCTGTGACTCAGTGACTGGGTACGATGGGTGATCCTGATGGTTTTGGTTAATCTGAACGCTCCAAATCAGTGCGACTCAGATTGTGAACCATGGAGACCAGTGCCAATATAAAAACTGTTACTAGTCTCTAATGAGATAAATGCAGCATTTAAAATCTTTATAGTCACTTAACAAAACAATATTAGTACAGAGTTTAATAATAAAAATGTGACATGTCTATACACTTTTGTTGTATTAATTTCATTTCGTTAGTAATTCATTTCCATTGATGTATGATAGAATTGATTTACAATAGATTGAGAATAAAAAAACATCAAAAAAGCTGATCCTTCAATGTACATAGTCTGAGAAGCACAGCTCTAAGTAATTCTCTCCAGAATGGAAGATACCTACATTGTGTACATGGGAGTGTTGGGAAAAAAAGATAAAAATAAACTGGCAGGCATTATGAAATACTAGTATTGACAGAACCAACAAAAGTTGATGTACTTATCAATAAAAGTTGATATAAAAGGGCAATATAGTGAATGATAGTAAAAAAAATCTGACATGTAACCGTTCTGATTCATAGTATTCATTTTGAGCAAAGTCTTTCTAAAATGTTTTGTACATCTTTAACAATCTTTTATTTAGTCTCCTCTCTCTAGTAAGTAAGCTTATATTCTGGAACTTTTAGAGGAAATAGCATCCTCTCCTGTTGTGTTAAATGAAGTGCTTGCTTGAAGAAAACATCTATGCACCCACGAAATTCACATGAACAGTAATTCTCTGGTCATCTAAGTTTTCTCTATGAAAAAATCTCTTCAGGAGGTCAGTAAGTCTGTGTCTTTAAAATACAGCTGAGCTCAGTAATCCTTTTCTTTTTTGCCAGCTTGACACTCAATTTTTATGGAAAGTCTTCTTAACCTGTGTTGGGATGATATTTTGAGTAAACAGTATGTGGTTCTTATTAAGAGCCACAAACAAGGAGCCACAAACAATGAGCACCTTGTTTTTCCAGATTACCAAGATGGTACATTTCATAGGGGTTTACTTTTTTTTCTACAGATTTCTGACACTGTAGAAAATAGTATTTGCCAAATGTCTTAAAATTTAATATTCATAAATCATGTTGCATATTTTGATTTGGGGACTCTGGGATTAATTATGTATTACTAGATCAAAAAATCAGAGAGTAGTGACTGGATTCAATGTTGGATTTTGTATTATGCCTAAGGAATGGCATTGCTCGGAAACTGTTCTTAATGCTTAGGAGACCGAGTCTTGGACATTGCATCAGTCTAAGCAAAACAGGAGGTTTTTTTAATCAGTTTGTTGATTTTAACTTTCCTATATCCCATTTCACTTTTCTTTCCTTCCCCTGATAGGTAGATCTGGACCCAGGCTGCCCAGGTCCTATGTGAAACAAAATTTGAGACCTGGACAAGTCCTGGGTTACAGTACTCCAGGGGGTACTGTATGTCCACCCCTGTACTCCTACTTTTCAGACTCATTTCATCTTGACTCATTTTGCACAGTAGCCTATATTTCCTCTGGAGCTTTTTAAAAAAGAAATTGGAATGTCTTATAAAGCTAACGGTGCTCTAGTAAAGAGAAAATCTGTTTCCTGCTGACCACATGGTTTCCTATAATATATAAATATCCAAATCTGTTCTAAATGTATATTTTAAATTACCCCTTATATAATTGTTTGTGGAGAGGTAGAGAAAATCTAGACGATACCCACTAAAGTTTTGAAGGTTTTGCTAACTCTTAAAATTCTTTGTAGTTCAGGAAGCACAAATTTAAATCCAAGGATACAATTTTTAAAAGAATAAGATGCCTTCTTGATTTTTCACCTTATCTTTGCCTCCTGATCTTGCTGTCTTAGGAATCCTCAAAGGTTCTTTCCTGGCTGACTTTCTGGTCTGACTTTGCTGAAGACAAATCCCAAACCATGGTATATCCTTTATGAACTTCCTTCTGTCGTGGGTTTAGCTATAGCTGTTCCAGAATGCTCTCTCCCCTTCCCTTGACCCTGGAGACATCTCCAGGCTCCCTCATTCATCAGGCCATCCATCACCAGCCCTCCCATTCTGCTGCCTTTGACCTTCCTCCCAATGACACATCCATCACTTCTGATGCTGGGTTTTTCTCTTCACTTGCAGCTCAGATATGATGTTTTGATCTTTCCTTATCTCTTTTCCTGTTCTTATTGAACATTCAGCCTCCCTAGACACATAGGAGCTCATTCCATGTCCACTATTACCCTGTTCCCCTTTATCTTTTAAGTTTGTCTCCACTCTTAAACCTAGTTCTGGCTTCAAGAGCCCGGGAGGGAAATCCAGATATCTTGAAATTATGAGTCATCTGGATAACAACTGAGAGCCTTATGGTGATGATTTCAACATTGGCCAACCTTTCTTTGGCTCCTTCCTATAGTTCTCGCTTGTCCTTGGTTGAATTGTAAGTCCTATTTTGCTTAATGTAGTTGTATTCATGACATTGCTTTACCTGTACCTGACTATATACTAGAACTTAAATAATCCTGAAAACCCATGCCCCAGTGGAAGCAAGCAGAAAGTCAGGCAAGCGTGATGTGTCTTGTTACTTGTTGGCAAAGTGCTGTCAGAAAAGTTCCATCGTCTCTGCTTCCCTAGTCTTGGCTTCTAAAAAAGGTATCCATTCAAACTTGAGGGTATTATGCTATGTGGAATAAGCCATATAGAGGAAGACAGATATTGTATGATAACTCTTATTTGTGGAATCTTAAATCAAACAAATAAAACCAAGCTCTTTGATAGGTGAGAACAGATAGGTGGTATCCAGAGGGAGAGGATGGAAAAAGGGTGATCAGAATGGGTAAAGAGAGTCAAAAGGTAAAAAATTCCAGGTATGAAATAAATGTCATGGTGATTTAATGTATAGCCCGGTGACTAGTTAAGAATACTGTATTGCATATTTGAAATTGTTAAAGAACAAATCTTAAAAGTTCTCATTACAAGAAAGAAAATTTCTGTAGCTATATGTAGCAACAATGTTAACTAGACTTATTTCAGTATCTACAAATATCACATCATCATGTTGTACCCCTGAAACTAATATATGTCACTTATACCTCAATTTAAAAACTAATAATTAAATCAGAGAGGTATCAATTCAGAAACGTGAAATGCCATTTCCCACTGCACTTACCACTCCCTGCCCTCGAGTCTCATGTCTGTCCCCTGCCCTGAATGACACTCTGCCTGTTGGCATCCCATGTGAGTATCTCACTTAGCACCAGCAGCAGCTGCTCCCCATATAGCAAAGCAGCTGTGAAAGCTGATCAGCCAGGATTTTTCACTTGAATCCATTTAAACTGAGCACACAAAGATGTGGCAGACACAACCTAGTCATTTCTTTCCATTTTACTACCATAGCCTTCTGCTTGGAGCAGCATGTTTGGTCTGTGCCTTGGGTGCTAGGAAGAGTCCCAAAGCCTCCTGTCACTAATAACACCCTTTTCCACATTAACCCTTCAAATCTCAGTGAGTGTTTTCGAGAACTGATAGAAGTGACTTCCCCAGGGTCTGGCTTCTCTCTCAGTGGGTGACGCTATAACACCTTTCATCTTTTTGAAGTGAGCAATCTGTTAGTTTCAACACATCATTTCTCTTTTTCTCCCATATTTGCATCTGTAGCCAAAAAGGATTCATTTCACTTAGCAGCAGCTCTTAAAAGAATTAGATTTTTTATCTAGCTATCTACCTACTTATTTATTTATTTAATGTAGTCACTGCCTTCTCATCTACATGAAAGACGAATGATTTCGTCTTTCTCTTCTCCTTACCCTGAACCTGTCCATTTGACTCTTCTTTGTTTCAACCCGTGGCTCCTCTCCAGCTGGGCTTTCACTGGTGTATCCAAGGCCTCCTCACTTTGCAGATCTGTCTCTTTCTGTCTGTCCCTGTGTCCCTAGGCTAACATAATCCTATTTGAGGCTTTTATCATCCACTACCATGTGTGAGCCTCCTTTCTGATGGAATTCATCTCAGAAATGCTGGTTCTATATAAATCATCTATACAGGTTGCCTATACTGATAACATCTGTCAAATAAAACAGAACTGTATTCTGTCCACCAGTCTCATTTTTGCAAGTTTTCCTGGGGAAACTGTCTCAGTATTATCCCAGGAGTCCCTAATTACCTATGTTTAATCCTGCTCATACATTGCAGGCCATATTCCAAATACTCCATCTACACATTTACAATTCTAGGAAATCTGGAGCATCATCATTCTCATTCATAGATTAAGAAACTGAGGCACAAAGGAGTGAATGACTTGCTGGTCATATAGCTTCTTAGAAATCAGCCTTAACCCAGGCAGTTTAGGTCTACAGTCCATGCTCTTAAAAACCATGCCCCACAACAGTGTTTTAAGATCTAGTGTTTTTGCTTTCCATCTCTTCTTCAGGTCCCGTGAACTTCCCAAGTTCCTCATTTGGCTGCTTACTGACAAACTAGGAGAAAACAAAGAGCCTGTCTTGAAGTCATGAAATCTTAAAACTTCCTCTTTACTCATCACAATTTCATTTCTTACTGTAAATTTAACTCAGTTCCTTTATCTCCATAGCTTTCCTCCATAACCTTGCCTCCAGATCACATTTATTGTGATTGTATATTTGCGAATATATATTTGTAATCCTCTTACTGATATTTTCTGTCCCAAGGTTCAGCTTTGGAGAAAGCATAGATCCTCTGAGAATGTTCACAGCCCTTGTCTGAGCTCCCAAGTCTTCGGAGTCTAGAATGAATTTCCTTATTTCTCTCTTGGAGTCCTTTGATGATGATTACACAATTTCCAGTCATTTTAAAGCACAGAGGACTCTGTAACCCCTTATCTTCTTGATGAAGGCTGAAATTTAAGCACATAATAAGGCAAAACTCTCAACCAGAACAGCTCTTATGGTGGCAAAGGAAGGAGCCCCGGAAATGGCATGAATTTAAATTCTTTGAAGAACTGAATAAAATGTTTACTCTTCAGAAGTCAACATTGGAACCTGATAATCCAGTCACCATGTGTTGTCAACCCTGGCTTTTCTATTTTTCCTTTGTTTTTATAAAAATTAGTGTGGATTCAGTTGGTGATATTGAGGAGTTAGCTTAGATTCCTCTTTTTCTCTTCCTCCCAATCCATCAACTAAAAATTCTTCTTTTTCTGTATTATAAATCTCAGAAGTCCTGACCCTTGACCATTTCTCTGACTTCATCTCTCCCCCTCATCCACACGCTCCACCCACACTCTCCTGCTTTCTCTTCTGTGACCATTCTCAAGTCATTTTTTCCTGCCTTAGAATCTTTGTCACCAGCTCTTCTCTCTGTTCAAAATGCTACCTTTTCTCTGATCTTTTCATGATTCATCCTTTTTTGTCCAAAACCTTCCTGAACCATCCACTCTGAAGAAACTATCCACCAGTTCTATCACATAACTTTGCTTTAATCTTCTGCAGAGCACTATTTACAGTTATTAGACCTTAACCTGGGACTCTTTACCTAAGTTTTAGATGAGTTCAAAAAGGAGAGGTGAAAAAGACTCCAGTATTCTGAAGTGAGGTGCCAGGCTACCTACACAGGACTTTTCAAGGGGGTGGACAGCTTGGTTTTACAACTTTTGGTTAATTACCAACTTGCAGTCTGTAAAACTGTTTGGAGGAGTCAAAAGAAGTACTGGAGATTAGAATGTATTTTTTTCAGAGAGAATTGCTGGTGTGTCTCAAACTGCTTCCCCAAAATCTATACGGTAAAGAGGAAAGGGGGAGAGGTTATCCGCCTCTTCGCCTGCTTCAGACTTTAATAAGACCACGCAGTGATCTTGACCTTTGCCCCCTTAACTTGTGGGATGCAGACTCACACCAGAAAAGTCTGAAGGTAGAAGACTGGCTGCTCTAAGACAAGCAGGAAGAAAATGCTGAGTTGAGAATAGTCTGTGCTATGCTTAGTTTCTGAGTCACGTCTGACCCTTCGTCAGCCCGTGGACTGCAGCCCGCCAGGCTCCTCTGTCCGCGAGGATTCTCCAGGAAAGAATACTGGAGTGGGTTGCCATGAACCCTCCAGGGGATCTTCCCAACCCAGGGATCAAACCCAGGTCTCCCTCATTGCAGGCAGATTCTTTACCATCTGAGTCATCAGGGAAGCCCAAGAATATTGGAGTGGGCAGCCTATCCCTTCTTCAGGGGATCTTCCCAACCCAGTAATTCAACCGCGGTCTCCTTCCTTGCAGATGGATTCTTTACCAGCTGAGCTACCAGGAAGCCCGAGAAGAGTCTAGACTCCCAGAATTTGCCATGACAAAGGACACATGGGTGCTAGCTCTTGATGGGCACAGAGAAAGTCCCAGCCAAGAGCCCATTTAAGTCCTACCAGAAAGGGCTATGTGTAGGGGGAAAGTGATCCTAAGAGGAATGGGCTTCTAGACTCTTAGTAACTGAGAGAGAACATTTAAGTGGCCACCTTGAGAAATACAGATCACCCACGTTGTGAACAGAGCAACAGAATTCACTCATTCATTCAGTAAAAATGGTTACATCACTATGGGATTTTCACCTGATCTGCTCATTTCCTTGCTTCTGTAGTGTGCATCTCCTTTGACTAGAGTATAAATTTTAAAAAAGAGTAAGGACTTTTTCTATCTCTTTATGGTTGGCTAGAGCAGTACTCGGCATGCTGTTGTTGTTCAGCCGCTGTCATGTCCGACTCTTTGCAACCTCATAGACTGCAGCAGCCAGATGTGATGTCCCTCACATCTCCCTGAGCTTGCCCAGACTTATGTCCATGGAGTCAGTGATGCCATCCATCCAGCCATCTCATCCTCTGTTGTCCCCTCCTCTTCCTGCCTTCAATCTTTCCCAGCATCAGGGTCTTTTCCAGACTCTTTGCATCAGGTGGCCAAAGTATTGGAGCTTCAGCAACTTGGCGTATAGTTTGTATATTTGTGAGTGAATATTTAATAAGTGTTGATTGATTGACTGAAATAGGTAAAGACTAGGAAAATATAACTTCCATTCCCTTCCACCAGTGATATGCAGTTTGTATGAATAGTGATATGAATATCCACTAAGCAGACATAGTTTTAACTATAATCACGAACAAGTAGAAACCTCAGAAGCAAAGCCTGATAAAAGAAATAGCTGATTAAAACTCTAACAACTCTTCATCACTTTCTCCAAAATTCTTTTTTGTTTGGTGTTGCTTTTTGAAATAGAGCACCTCATGATAAATCATGTTCTGTTATCAATATAACTACTGTCTTACCATACTCTAAGTTTCAACCTATTTATACAGGTTAAGTCTTATTTTATTAGTCTATTATAGTCTTATTTTTAAATGTATTTTTATATATACAAAATAATATATGTAGCATGCAAATTGAGGCATAATAATATTGGTAAAAAACATTTTATCACATTATAAATAATTGTAGAAAATCATCCAAAGTTGTTTGACATTTTAGAGGGAAAATGTTAAGTCTTAGCCCTAAAATAAATTTCAGTTTTAATGAACTTGTTATCAAATATATATATATATATATATATATATATATACAGAACTGTCTAGAGCTGTATACACATTTATTTCCATATGAACTTCATACACAGATATATATAGTTAAATTGTCACATATAAAGCTGGTATCTATGTATATTTATAGTCAGTTTATGTAATGTGATGTGTAAACTGCTTTCCCAAAATGAAGACAGAGAATTTGTAGAATTTTAAACTAATTTAAATTATAGCACCAATTTCTTGAAACTTTTTTGTATACCAGGCCCCTCCTGAGAAGTTTAATAAGCAATATCTAATTCAATTTTCAGAAAATCTTCAATTAAGTAATATCCCAATTTTACAAATTAGGAAACTGAGGCTTAAGAAAATTAAGCTTCTTCCCAAGATGACAGCAGAAAATCAGTTGTGATAAAGCAGAAAACTTTCTGACTCCAAAATCTGTGTTCTCAAACCTCTTAGTCATTTACCATGTTACTCCCTAAATGCGTAGGTGCCACTAAATCTGTGTAGGGTCAAGATTATTTTTCATATACTCTCCTGAAATCATATACTGATATTTTATGTGCCTATTTATTAATGTATGTTACCATTTCCTCTTTCACATTTAATGAGCAAGACTTGAATCTCTGCAGAGATTTCTGAAAAGAAGCTAGATCCAAAGTGTCTAGGAGAGCTTTAAGATTCAACTTAAAAGAGATATTTTATTGGTACACAATTTTGATGAGTAAATCATATCTTTCAAACTAACATCAGCATCTTTTCTGAGAAAAAAGCAGAGAGAAAACAAATCCATTGCTGAAAATCATGAATTTTAATAATATAACTGAGCTATTTGAATTCTGTGTGCATTTAGTTTTGTTTTGCTTGTGTTTGTCTACTTATTTTGCCTTAATCAGGTTCTATAGGAAATATGAAAGCTTTATCAAGTGTCGTTGTGTGCTTATTAGTATTGAGGTAGGGAGTAAAGATAGTAGGGAAATGTTTTTTATTTAACTCAGAGAAAGTACTTTGTTTAATCAGTGAAAACTTTCATTAACTAACATAATTATTGAGTGTCTTTGATATGATTAACCCAAGGGAATTCAGAAGTTATGGTCCCTTTGGGAGCTGAGAGATTCTTCTAAATGTTAGTTAAGGATACTGAATATTTGACTAAGCTAGCATGCAAAGCCACATGTGTTTTGCATTGTACTTAGGGTATACCAACTATCAACAATGGTTGCCTGTTCCCCGTCTCCCTCTTGCAGGTGTGTTCATGTTGTTACATCAATTAAGGGCATATATGCAGTGCAAGCTCACACTGAGAAAAACTTGTTTGTTCCACTGATAATCTTCTTTGATTTAGAGGAGCTGGTCTTTGGGGCCTTATGACTATGAGTCATAAATAACCAGATGAAAGTTTTTAAAGGGGTTACTTGGCTATCGTAGACAAAAACATCCTGTTATAAAAATCTTCTAAACCAGTTTCTGTGAGTAGAGATTTCTTTTTCCTTTGCAATTAACTATAATCTAGCTATCATGTAGTTCTCATTTTTTAACTTCTATAATTCAGCTTAAAAATATAACTACTTAGGTATTCTGATACTTCAGTTAGATGTCACTTCATTTTGAACAGCCATCAAATCTAAAACTGTGTTTCATTAGAGGTCACTATAGAAACAACATAGCCATTGGAAGAACAATAAAAATTTCAGATTTTTATTTTGGTATCAAACTCAGATACTTCAATCTTCAAGGAAGATTGAAATCACTTGACATCAACCTTTAAAAATTAAATTACATCCCATTCAGTCAAGAAACAGTTAATGAGCCATTTCCACAAAGTGCCAGACCATGTTTAAGTCCTGAGAACAGAGAATGGAATAACCTAAAGTTCCTACTTTCACCCAGACAAAGCTTCTTTCTGACAGTCATTTGTTGTTCGGTCACTCAGTCATGTCCAACTCTTTGTGACCCCATGGACAGCAGTATGCCAGGCTTCACTGTCCTCCATAATATCCTGGAGTTTGCTTAAACTCATGTCCATTGAATCAGTGATGCCATCCAACTGTCTTGTCCTCTCTCATCCCCTTCTCCTCCTACCTTCAGTCTTTCCCGGCATCAGGGTCTTTTCCAATGAATCGGTTCTTCACATCAGGTGGCCAAAGTATTGAAGTTTCAGCTTCAGATCAGTCCTTGCAATGAATATTCAGGGTTGATTTCCTTTAGGATGGACTTGTTTGATTTCCTTTAGGATTGACTGGTTTAATCTCCTTGCAGTCCAAGGGACTCTCAAGAATCTTCCCCAGCACCACTGTTCAAAAGCAGCAGGTCTTCGTTGCTCAATCTTCTTTATGGTCAAACTCTCACATCCATACATGACTACTGGAAAAACCGTAGCTTTGACTGTATGGACTTTTGCTGCAAAGTGATGTCTCTGTGTTTGAATATGCTGTCTAGGTTGGTCATAGCTTTTCTTCCAAAGAGCAAGCATCTTTTAATTTCACAGCTGCAGTCAATGTCCTCAGTGATTTTGGAGCCCAAAAAAATAGTCTGTCGCCATTTCCACTTTTTCCCCTTCTACTTGCCATGAAGTGATGGGATGGATGCCATAATCTTAGTTTTTTGAATGTTAAGTTTTGAGCTAGCTCTTTCACTCTCCTCTTTCATCTTGGTCAAGAGACTCTTCATTTCCTCTTCACTTTCTGCCATTAGAGTGGTGTCATCTGATGGCGACAGTGTCTGTGAAAAGAATTACAACATTTGATAGTGCAGTTTTCCAGACTTGCCTGATAAGACTCACCAAGGTGCCTTGTCAAAAATGCAGATTCCTGGGCTTGAAGATTGATGACATCTGGAGTGAGTCCTATAAATCCATTATTTCACACATTGCCTAGATTTGTCTTAGTAGGCAATTGTGGGCAGCATTTGGTTAGAGAAATGGGTAAGAGTGGGCCAGGAAAGTACACACCAAGGTGGTGTTTGAGGCAAGGTCTGAAAATACGGAGGATGTGGATTCCAAGCAGAGGGAATAGCAAGGCTTACAGGCCCCAAGCGCAGTATGAAGTTGCTTACTTTCAGGGGCAGAGCAAGCCAGTAAATCAGCTTCACCAATTAGGAAAATCTTGGCCAAAAGAGGTTAAATGAGGAAGGCAGGGGCTGTGCTAAGAAGTTAGGAAGGTTTTTAAACTCAACAGGCAGCTGTTGGCTGGTTTTAAGTAGAAGAATGATGATCTGGTAAACATTTGAAAAGATTGGCTCAAAAAGACTATTCATCAAAATGAGACTTGAGAATGTGCTTCAGAATCCCCTGGGATGGTTTTTTTAAGTGCAATTTCCTAGTCCATATCCCATACCTTCTGAACTAAGGTCCAGACATCTATACTTCTAACAAGCACCAAACACCAAATAATACAGCCTCAGACTAGAAACTCCGTGAGTGTCTGAACTCTATCTTACTTACCACTCTATACCCAGTGACTAGCATTGAAGTAGTACAGACATTACTTAATTTCTGAGGATGTTGTAAAATGTTTGTAATAGATATGTAAATGAATAACAAAATCTTTGGTATTTAAAATCAATGTGATTAGAATTAAAAAGTAAAAATGTAACTAATTTGCATAATAAATAAGATTATTGGCAGTTCTGACATATTCAAATATTCCCTAAACAAACAAACTATAATCAAACGTCCCTGGCAGTCCAGTGGTTAAGACCCCACACTTTCAGTTCAGGGAGTGCAGCTTCCATCCCTAGTCAGGAAACTAAGGTCCCTCATGCCGTGTGGTGGTACAAGCCAAAAAACAAAGAAGAAACTATAATTTAAACTAGTGCTTTAATCGTTGACATTAATATATGAATATTATATTCTGGCTCCTCCAATTCACCTAGATATGGTCAGAAAATCTGTCATTGCAGAAGATTATTGATGAGTAGATAATTGTTACAGGTTATGAAAGGTGACAAAGCAGTAATCATGCATGAATAGTTTCAGTGCTTAATACTCAGAGTTTGGGTGCAAACACTGCATCTGTAGCATCTACAGACTGTAACGGTTGAGTGGAAAAAATGTATGAATCAAGGCAAAATCCCATAGTTGGAATATCCATATTTTTCTTCTAATTCTTCTAAAATTCAGCTCATAAACATAGACGTGGAGAGTTTTTACATTTATATTTTAGTATTTGTTGGTGATTACAAATATTCTTTTTTCCTAGCATCAAAAGAAATGTTATGAAGTACAGTAATAATCTGTATAACTTTGAAAAAATATAATTAATGAATAAAATATGCCTTGGGTCATAAAAAGGACAATATAGAAAGACATTGTTTTCACGAAGTAAATAGGAGTGATGTATGCGATTCAGTGTGATTTACAACTAAAAACTGTGAAATTTTTTTTTTTAAATTGGCATATATTGGTTTGTAAAAAACATTTCCAGGATGAATATATATCATTTCCACAGATAAAATATAAAACATTAAGTAAACCAGATCAGTTACAAACCCAATCCATATTAGGCAAATCCCATATCTTATTCACTTTATCTTCAGGGATTAACACAGAGTGAACCTTCAATAAATGTTTCATGAGTGACTGAATGGTTGTCACAATGATTTATATCATGAAGTTAATGAGACCAAGTTCACGTTCATTCAATTGAACATATCTGTTTTCTTGGCACCAAGATACACTGTATCTTTATTTTCAGCCAAAGACCCACTATCTCCTTACTCCATCATCCAAAGTTACTCTTTGGTCACATAAAAGACTGAGTAATAGGCTGCTTCCAGTTTAAAATGATCCATCACAACTTTTCATTCAGTGTAACAGTGTCACCTTCTTATACTGAGATCAGGATGGCTCCTCTGACCATGAGATTTCCCAGGCAAGAATCCAGGGAAATCTTCCCTACCCCAGAATCCAACCCATGTCTCCTGCTTGGCAGGTGGATTCTTTACCACTGCGCCACCTGGGAAGGTCGTATCTAGATATAGATATATTCATATATCTAGATCTAGAACTAAACTGAAAGATAGATACACATATATGTATATGGATGACATACACACAATGCCATATATATGAATATGTGTGTGTCTGTAAATTTAAAAGATGTGAATTTGTATTATCATTATTGTATAATTATTATGTGCTCAGTTACTTCAGCTGTGTTTGACTCTTTGTAACCCCATGGACTGTGGCCCACAAGGCTCTGCTGTCCATTGGATTTTCTAGGCAAGAATACAGGAGTTGGTTGCCATTTCCTCCTCCAGGGGATCTTCCCAACCCAGGGATTGAACCCACATCTCCTGCATTGGTAGGCAGGTTCTTTACACTAGTGGCCACCTGAGAAGCTTGCTATGATTTCAATAGGAAAAGAGTTAAGGCCCATTACCACAGGCTTGATACATAGTACTGGATTTTGAGTGTGTATTCCAAGGAGACTCCACTGAAGAGCTAAATATATTTAAAGCTAATAAAAATAAAAGGCTTTAAAAAAATTTATGTTGAAGCTCTTTATACAATAACTTTATTCCACTTTCTGTCAGAGTTTATGTGCTTCCAAGGGAATACAGTAATTTGTGCATTTTCTATTTTTAAATCATTCATTGTTCTAGTTAAATATTATGAGTGTATGGCAGTTCCTAACAGAGTCGTGCAGAGATAGTAGGTGCAATTGTGTTGTACTCAAAATAAATTCATGGTTAAAGCAAATATTTAACAACTGTCAAATACTGGATTGCATGTAGAAAAACTAATCCTGTATAGCTCTGGTAAATTAAACTTCAAACCAAACCTTCCTTCTGTGCTTTATAATTTGAAAACCAAATGAGGAACTTTTCTGGGCAGCCTGGTTTAAGAAACCCACCTGTTTTCCCTTTTTAAAAGTTAATATGTTAATATGTTTAAGTAAAGGATTTAAATGACTGGATTTTAAAAACTGGAGTTGAATTGTAAAAATAACCCTCTCACATTTAAATATTACTATGTATATTTGGGATTTATATCAATTTGATAAGTGGCATATGAGGCATTAATTATAAATAATATGCTTGAAATAGAAATAATGTGCTTGAGAACCAATCAAACTCAGGTTTTGCAAACAAGACATTATGTTAGGAATGGCAGCCAGCTATCCCATGGATCACCCATCAAGCCTAATGGCCAAAGACCTTCATCTTTTCTCCACATCAGCCACTCACCCACGTGGCTTCCCCCAAGACCTTGTCAGTATTCAGAAGGGTTCTGCTGACATACTAAATTCAGGCATTCAGCGCTCTGCTCACCAATCTCATTCTATTAGCTCCACCATGTCTGGCTTCCGTCTTTCAGGGACAGTTAGCCTCTTGAAGACTGCCTTCTCTCTTTTACTATATTCTTTCCCTATTTGGATTAAATGCTATGCTCCATTATTTCAAATACTTGCTTCCTATCTCCTCAATCTTCTTCTCCTGATCCTTCAGTCTGAGTACATGGGAAAACCCAGCCTGGGCCCAGTCTAATTCTTCACCTTTTCTGAAAGAACCCACACTGCTCAGTGCCTTGAGAAACATGTCAAACAAACTTGTCAGTTATGCGAGCCTAAATGTGTGATTTTCGGACTCAACTGACTTCTCAAAAGAGTGCTGATGATCATGTTTTACTCCAAAATATTTGCAGTTCTCTTTTCTTTTTAAATCTGCAACCCTATCACTTTCATTTTTGTTGAATACTTTGCTTTCAACTTCACAAGGAAAAGATAAGCCATCATGGTAGAATAGCTTCAGTCGCCCATTCCTATTACAGACTTCCCTTTGTGCCAGGCTTATGCTCCTCCCTCCCTTGTGTAACTATGTAGCAGGGCCCCTTCTGCCTCAGACTCACCCTTCTATTGCAGGGAAGTCCCATTACGTCCTACCACCTGAGGGGAACATGCTCCAGCGCTTCTTTTTCACTGTAAAAGCAAAGTCTCTTCTTATACTGACTTATACTCACAGATAATGATGTGATAAAGTCAAGAAAAAAATACATAAAATCTCTCTGGGTGTTTCTCTGTGGTCCCTATGCCTTTTCTCTGCACCCTTTAATAGCTAAGCTTTTAGAAAGCCCAGGTGGCACAGTGGTAAAGACTCCACCTGCCAATGCAAGAGTTGCAGATTTGATCCCTGGATTGGGAAGATCCCCTGGAGTAGGACATGGAAACCCATTCCAGCATTCTTGCATGGAAAATTTCATGGACAGAGGAGTCTGACAACCTACAGTCCATGTTGGGGTTGCAAAGAGTCAGACCCAGCTGAGCATGCATGCAGGGTCAAGGTGGCATGCTATTAGAAGAGCTCTGAGCTAGAAATACTACTCTCCTTACCATTTCCTTTTCC
Source organism: Cervus elaphus (assembly GCF_910594005.1). Lineage (NCBI taxonomy): Eukaryota > Metazoa > Chordata > Mammalia > Artiodactyla > Cervidae > Cervus > Cervus elaphus. The sequence goes on along the minus strand of NC_057847.1, from coordinate 18,986,092 downwards.
TTGACCTCCTGTTTACTCTTGGATCCACGTGTAATCTGGTTTTTGCCTTCAACATACCACTGAAAGGCCTCTCACCAAAGTCTCAAATGACCACTCTGTCAATCAAGATTCCACCAGAAAAGAGATGGGGCATTCAGGCTGGGATAATTTGAAGAGGATATAATATGAAAAGATGATAAAAATCCATTGGTAGGCTACAGTGAACACTCAAGGGATAGCCTGATACTCCAGAGCTAATAAATGCAGAAAGCTCTTTCCCACCCTAGCCCAAGACAGGTGAGTAGAGAACTGTCCGAAAGGAACTGTGACCTTAGGTCAAGGAAGCAAAGTTACAAAGAAGCTGAGGGAAAATATCTCTTCACCCTTTTCCCCTCCTTATCATGTCAGTGCTCACCATTGTTCTAATGTAAACAGTCCAAGGTAGGATACAGTTCACTGGGGTGGTTGACACTGGTCAGACTCCTGGCCACGGAGCAAGATGAAGAAGGCTGGGTACACAGAGAAGAAAGCCAGCGCAACCTTAGCGCCAAACCTGTTGTGTAGCTTAGCAGCTTTATCTTACTTAGGCTCTTAATGGCCCTTAGCAATGTTGGCCTCTTCTGGAAGCTCCTTTTTTGTGGCCCTTAGATGCCACTGCAATCTGTTTGTCTTCTTCCTCACCTTCTTTTGCACCTTCTATGCCTTTTTCAAATGCTGGTTCTCTTCAAGGCCATGGCTCCTCAAAGGTTGCTTTTCCTCTTATTGCCCTGCAATGGCCTCATCTTTTCCTATTGCTACAGTCACTATCTTCATGATTCTCAGTTCTACATTTTGGGCCCACATCTTTATCTTGAGTTTCAGGCCCACTTCCTCATTTGTCTATAGTGCTGCTTCACTTAGAAGTCTCAAAGACACCTCTAGATCAAATCCATTCCATTTATATTTCTTATTTTAGTAAATGAAACCATCATTCTTGCAATTGTCCAAAGTGGGGAAAAAAAAAAACAACCCTGGTTTTCAACCTGACTTATCACCTTTACAGCTAATAAGAATCCCTTTCATTTTTATCTTAAGCACTGTCCCATTTCATCACATTCGTCCTCACTGCCACTACTCAAGTCTCCATGCCACGTGTGTGCTCTGTCGTGTCCGACTCTTTGTGACCCCACAAACTGTAGCCTGCCAGGCTCCTCTGTGCATGGGATTTCCCAGGCAAGAATACTGGAGTGGGTTGATATTCCCTTCTCTAGGGAACCTTCCTGACCCAGGGATTGAATCTGCATCTCTTGGGTCTCTTGCATTGGCAGGCAGATTTTTTATCAGTGCACCACTCAAGTTTAGGCCACTGTAAACTCACTTCTGGGTTCTGGAAGCAGCATAGCATCTTCCCTCCTCCTCTGCATCTGTTCTTGGCGCATTCTGCACCTTCAGCCAGAGTGTAGTTTCTATGACAAATCTGCTCATTATATTTTCCTTCTTTAGCATTTTCCAATAGCTCCACATTTTTTCTTAGAATAAGTCTACATTTTTTTTATCTTGGCTTTCTAAATGTATCATTTCTTCTCTTAGGCACCACTATATTAAATTCCAACAGAGCAGCATTTCTTCTAGTTACTTTAACAGGCCATGCTCACCTCTGGACCCTCACACAGTCTTTGCCTTCTTCTTTGGGTCCCACTTGCCCACTTTCTGCCTGGGTGGTTCCTGCTCTGCCCTCAAGCCACAGCGTAAATGTCACTTCCCTTGAGAAGCCTTCTCTGATATATCCAAACCTGGATATTACACACCTCTCTTACCCTTTAGTATACTGTACTTCCCAACATGCATTTGGCAGATGTTTAAAGTGACTCTTTTCTCTGATGAGTATTTTCTTGGGCTCTTCTGAGATGCCTCATGACTAAAGATGTCTCCTTTACATTCCTCTACTTCTCGGTCTCTGGGTATCTAGCAAGTCACATCCAGGCTGTTTCTCATGAGGCCTCCTTGACCCTCCAAAGCCTTGTTGGGAACAACCTCCCCAAAACAGCCCAGGCAACTCTTGTAGGCGATGCCCATCTGGGCCCCTGTCTGTGGGCCACGTGGTTTCTCTGGAAGCGTTGCTCCCCTCCATCACCGCGGGTCACTTTAGCTAAGACCCTGTCCTCAGGAGGCTCGGGCAGGACTGCGGCCCACCGTGGTGCCACAGTTCCAGAGACCACCTCCGAGAGCCTCTGTGTGGCCTCCTCGAAGCCCCTCTCACTTGACTTGAGGAAACAAAAATAGGCTTCTTGACCCTCTCTCACCACAAAGAACCACAAGCGTTCTGATGCCTCTCTCTCTAAAGAATCCTCCAGGAAACCCCTACTTCTCTCGTGAGCTTTTTGCAAGCTTTGTCAGCTAGAATTGGGCGGCTAGCTGAGGGGAGCCAGAGCCCCTCCTAAGTCCAGCTGTAGAGTCAGTTAACACCTCAGACTTGAGACGGCACCTCACTTGTCACCTCCAGCTCAGGTCTTAGCTAAAACCCAAACAGGAAGAGCCCTCCTTAACAGCTTGCTACCACTGAGATGTAGATGTGTATGAGACACTTACCAAAATCATAAAATTAATGTTTGACGGTAAGACCAAGCTGGGTAAATAAAGCCTAGACAAGGTGAGTAAGGAAAGCTAAGAGTAGTAGGATAACAGACAGAGCTCACTCATTTCCAAGGAAGCTACACTTTCAACCCCATATCATGCTTCAAAGGGGAGAATAAACTACTCTCTACATCTATAGAGCACAATTACAAGAGAAAGACATGAGTCATACGATTTCATTTCCAAATATGTGCATATGTGTTTTGTATGAAAACTAGAGAACAAATGAGGGATGTTTTTCCCAATAAACATGAGGTATGTTCCACAAAATTATTCAGATGTTGAAAGAATAAAGAGTATACATTTCTCTTTTAGGTTTTGGTTTTTTTTTTTTTTTTTCATTTTTTTCTTTGGTTTACATTCAAGAGACCCTATGTGATCTGAGAAGAGAACTGACCTCTAAAGAAACCTCATTTCAAGCATGACATATGACCTCAGAGGGATTCATTCGCCCTTTGGAAAGTTTGTAAGCTTTATAACAGAGACACAGGCATGGAGGAGATTAAAGAGAAGAAGCTGGGGATTTCCTTCCATAGCAGTGGTGAGCAGTTACCAGCTTGGCTCCTCGGGGGAAGATCCTCCAGTGGAATAGCTTTCTGTCAACTGGGGCACCCCCTCGCTCCGGGGCCCAGTAACTGCTTCCTCCCCTTGGCCTTCAGGTCTGGTGGTGATGTTGGCACTCTAGAACTTTTTTTTTTTTTGGCTGACTCGGTCTTTGTTGCTTTGTGCAGGCTTTCTCTCTGGCTGTGAGGAGTGGGGGCTACTCTTTGTTGTGGTGTGTGGGCTTCTTGTTACAGGGGCTTCTCTTATTGCAGAGCACAGCCTCTAGGCGCCAGGGCTTCGGTAGTTGCAGCAGGCGGACTCAGTGGCTGTGGGATACAGGCTTCGCTGCGCCACAGCATGTGGAATCTTCCTGGACTAGGGATCAAGCCTGGGTCCCCTGCATTGGCAGGCAGAATCCTATCCACTGCGCCACAAGGAAAGTGCTCCCCCACTTCCCTTTACCTCCTTGTAAGCCTGCCCTCACACTGTTGAGTAGTCCCTTGGTTAAATGTTTACCCTGCTGAGTGTGCCGTCCCTTTCCTGATACACGCAGATAGGTCTGTCCCTAGAACATGTCTGTTTGCCAAATCCCTCCTTAGGCTGGCTGTTGGAATTTCTTGAATCCTTGAATACCTGGGACTAGTCCAATGTCGAGTTGTTAAAGATAGCATTTTCTAGAGGGTAAAATGACTTCCTGTGTACCCATTTAGGAAGCCACAGAATATTTTCCACAAAATGATTACGTCCATTAAGCTTACAGCTCCCGGGTATAGCACTGGCACTGTTCACATCTTACAAATGACAAGAAAAGGCTAATACAAAAACTACCTTTCGAAGTTCAAAGGCAGCTTAAGGGATTTTTTTTGAAGGGACAGGAAAAAAAAAAAAAACTACAGTTTTGGAAATCCTTCTGTGTGCCCACCCATCTAACCCCCTGCTGTTTTAACAATTCACTGGGTTGGGAGGCCAATGCATTAAACCTGCTAGGTGCAATGCAAAGGAGGCATAAGACAAAGCTTTAAAACCTCCTGTGATTCCAAGTATACTAGGAGGAAAGTGTCCTCAGAAAAAGGAGAAGGCTGTTAACTCCGTAAGCCAGCAGAACCCAAGTGTTGCTGTCTAGAGATGCTGCTTTATTAAAAGAAGAAGCCATCTGTAGTTTCCACATCAAAGGTCGAGCTGAGCTGCGGGGAGGCCTTTGTTCGTCAACTAGAGAATTCCAAACAGCACCAAGCAGTGCGTTCTTCATTTCCTGACAAGCTGCTCTCCTTTCTCGCCTTTCCCTCCCCTCAAGGATCCTGCAAAAAAGACAAATTGCACTGGAGGCCCAACCTCAGTCACACGTTATATATTAGAGAACCCTGAAAAATACTTTTTTTTCTTAGCCCTTTTAATTCTTTTGCATATTTTCAAATATCTTTCTCTGCTCACAGAAACTATGTGTTAGCCCAAAATGATTTACTTTATAGTGAAGTTTTCATGGACACATAAAGCCTATAAATTATTTTAATACCATTTTTCATTAGTATTATATAGGTAAAAGGTAAAGCAGTTTCATAAAGCTTTCAAATATACAATAATGAGTTCTTAATTGAAGCAGAAAGAGAACCATATTAGAATAAAATTATTATAAGCCATTCTTAAGACAGGAGTTTTGATATTTTATCTTTTTTCATTTTTTAAATTGGTACTTTTGAGCAAATTAGTGAGTTTCAAGATTATTTTTAGAAGATTGATTTCTGAAAAACAGAATATTTTAGAGTTAAAAAGTCAAACCATTTTTCATAACAGTGTTAACATTTTCATCTTTCATTGCTCAGACAGGTTTTGTACTCAGATTTTCTTTTCACTGTATAAAAGACAATGGTGCAGGTTATTAGTTAAGCTACTGGATGTGATCATTCATAAGATAAACTAGTGTGCCAATATTTCTAACTAAGACAATCAGTCAGAAATTTCTCCTTTCCCGTGATTTATGTTTTTGAGTGTTTTGGCAAATATTTTATACTTTTAAATATGTACAGTAATGAAACAAATGCATCTAGCTCTAAGTAATTTCATCTGGAATATAAATAATTCTATACATAAGAATCTAAAATTTAAATGTAGTACTTAATTTACTTTAAGATATTTGAGTTCTTAGTACTAAATAGTACTTTTTTACAATTAGAATTAAAATGTTTCCCTAACATTGTTTCCTCAAAAGGAATTCTATAGCAGAATCTACAAATTAATTTGTTGACTAAATTCCTTTTTTTTTAAATTTATTTTTAATTTTATTTTTGGCTGTGCTCTGTGGCTTGTGGGATCCTAGTTCCATAACCAGGGGTCAAACCTGGGCCCCTTTACTGAAAGTGTGGAATGCTAACCACTGGGCTGCCAGGGAATTCTTTTTTTATCCAAATTTTTTTTATTGCAGTAAATAATTCATCATCTTCATTGCTCAACTGTATATCAGAGCTTCTTAGTAAAGAACTGCATGGTCCTTTGAGAAGGTACAACATAATATTGTCCATGATTAAGGGAGTTTAAGATTAGAGGCCATAGGCTTATTCCATGTTTTTATAGATACATAGATATTGTGAGGTCATTTGCTTTTCTTTTCTGATATTATTCTTTAGTAAACCAGTGCACTGTTGGGATTTGGAAACTGATTTTTACAGAATCAGAGAGAATTAAATCATTTTGCAAAGGGCTAGCCCTGGAGCTGACCACCTGGTCCAGAGATGTGTAGTTTACAGATCTGTGGTACGGAAGCACTTTCAGCATCAAGCATCAAGTCAGGAGGCTCCATTCAATGACACTAACGCCATAGGCAGGCACCCATGAAGAGTAGCCATCCTGTTTCCAAAATGAAATAACGGGCTGAATGAAGCCTTTTCAAAACTTTGTTTATGAGAGTAAGAAATACAGTTTTGCATCACAACACATACACAGTAATGAACATGCACATACATACACCTTCCTATTTATATACGGTTGAAGCTAAATTTCACAAAGCAATACTTATGGGAACTATAGCAAAAGGAATATTCTAATATTTTTCCATCATATTTTTTTGTATACTGATCTTGACCGAGTAACTGATGTCATATCCCACTGAGGAGTAGCGCTCAGCTTTTGAAAAGCACTGTGAAGACAGGCAGGGGTGATGAGCACCCGTTACTCTTGAGTTTCCAGTCAAGGTCCCAAGGGAAGGGGGGCTTCCTTTGATCAGTGCTGTCTACAAATCCTTTCAGTTTTAGCCTCACAAAGACTGATGAAGTTGGAGAATCTAAAACAGCACTTGGAAGGTTTGAATGTCTGATTCACTGAGACGAGAAAATGGAAACCTCTAAAATCTAAATTGAGTCACACAATCTCATTGGCTAAGTCTGCCTAAAAATAGCAGGTAGTGGTTGATGCTGGTGCAGTTCATAACCCTGTGATATTATTAATTAAGCCTGTTTCTCAGATTAACAACTGGGATGATCTCTTAATTCTCGCTTCCTAGAGAAATGGTGAAAGAGAGACGAGAGGATGGGCCTGGCCTCCTGTTCAGCTCTCTTTCTGCCTTGAGAGAGCAGGCTGAACCTGACTCTAGCCTGAGAGTTTGAGGCAAAGGTTCTTTACTTTTCATGCAAGAGGGGAGGTCTAGCATTATAGAAATTAACTGGACAGATATTGAAATACTATGTAGGCTTCTGGTTGAACCTCTGCCAAGAAAAAAAAAAATCCTTTAATTTGGATTAAGTAACAGCTCTCAATAAAAATAAGTACCTTTCAGAGATGTAATGGCCTGTAAGCTTCTGAAAATTGACTGAGTTAATCTGAATTATTTGCAAGTGTCAGATGGGGCTAAAAACAAATGTAACACAACTCAGGTCTTAGAGGCCAAACAAGATGAGAACATGAAAGAACCTAGAACAGAACACAGATACAGATAGCCTCTGGGGTCTGGGTGAATGACAGGACATCATGAAGACAAAGCAGAACCTGAAAGGTTGTGAAGGTGCTGCACTCAATATGCCAGCAAATTTGGAAAAAGCAGTGGCCACAGGATTGCAAAAGGTCAGTTTCCATTCCAATCCCTAAGAAAGGCAATGCCAAAGAATGTTCAAACTAATGCATAGTTGCACTTATCTCACATGCTAGCAAAGTAAAGCTCAAAATTCTGCAAGCTAGGCTTCAGCAGTACGTGAACTGAGAACTTCCAGATGTTCAAGCTGTATTTAGAAAAGGCAGAGGAACCAGAGATCAAATTGCCAACATCTGTTGGATCATCGAAAAGGCAAGAGAGTTCCAGAAAAACATCTACTTGTGCCTTATTGACTATGCCAAAGCCTTTGACTGTGTGGATCACAATAAACTGTGGAAAATTCTGAAAGAGATGGGAATACCAGACCACCTGACCTGCCTCCTGAGATCTGTATGCAGGTCAAGAAGCAACAGTTAGAACTGTACATGGAAAAACAGACTGGTTCTAAATTTTGAAAGGATTAAATCAAGGCTGTATATTGTCACCCTGATTATTTAACTTATATGCAGAGTACATCATGCGAAATGCCGGGCTGGATGAAGCACAAGCTGGAATCAAGATTGCTGGGAGAAATATCAATAACCTCACATATGCAGATGACACCACCCTTATAGCAGAAAGTGAAGAATTAAAGAGCCTCTTGAAAGTGAAAGAGGAGAGTGAAAACACTCTTAAAGCTCAATATTCAGAAAACTAAGATCATGGCATCCAGTCCCATCACTTCATGGCAAATGGATGGGGAAACAATGGAAACAATGACAGACTATTTTGGGGGACTCCAAAATCACTGCAGATGCTGAGTGCAGCCATGAAATTAAAAGACGCTTGCTCCTTGGAAGAAAAGCTATGACCAACTTAGACAGCATATTAAAAAGCAGAGACATTACTTTGCCAGCAAAGGTCTGTCTAGTCAAAGCTATGGTTTTTCCAGTAGTCATGTACGGATGTGAGAGTTGGGCCATAAAGAAAGCTGAGCGCTGAAGAATTGATGCTTTTGAACTGTGGTGTTGGAGAAAACTCTTGAGAGTCCCCTAAACTGCAAGGAAATCCAACCAGTCCATCCTAAAGGAAATCAGTCCTGAATATTCATTGGAAGGACTGTTGTCGCTAAAGCTGAAACTCCTGATGTGAAGAACTGACTTGTTTGAAAAGACCCTGATGCTGGGAAAGATTGAAGGCAGGAGGAGAGGGGAATGACAGAGGATGAGATAGTTGAATGGCATCACCAACTCGATGGACATGAGTTTCAGTAAGCTCTGGGAGCTGGTGATGGGAAGTCTGGCGTGCTGCGGTCCATGGGATCGCAAAGAGTCGGACATGACTGAGCAACTGAACTGAAAGGCTAAGCTGCTCTAATGCTATCCCAGGAAGTCTTAACAATAGAATTCAAAAGTGATTTTCACGTCCTCCCCGCGTATCAGTCTGGGGCAAGTAGGCAGGCTTCTGTGCTCTCCACTTCAGAGATCCAGGCTTCTTCCATCTCCTTTCTCCATTATCATCTAGGGCGTTTCCCCTACCTTACAAGGAATGTTTTCTAAAGACGGTTCCTTTAAATAGAATTTGTTCTAGTTTTATGAGGGAGAAAATGCCCAAAAGATCATATGCACACTGCTTTAAGTCCTGGGACTGGAAGGGGCATGCAGAGCTTCCACTGACTTTCCCTTGGTGAGAACAAAGTCAGAGTTGTGTTTAGCGGTAAGGATTAGGGGAGGGATGGCAATGTCAGAAAAGATAGTCCCTGGCTTTGTGGCCAGATGGCTAACTTAGCCATAATACTTTGGGGAGAGTGAACTTTGATGACCAGCTTGCAGTCCCTGCCATAGCTCCCTTATAGTCAGCCCCGGCTGACGGTACATTTCTGTCACTACTGTCCGAATGCAGTCTCTGGTGCATCCAGCATGCTGTCACTCTGTATAGAGCAATCTTCATGGTGCAAATTTTACTTGAACATTTATCATCAGGTCATTGACATAACTACAAAGCCTTTTGAAAAATAATCTTATATTAATTTTAATCCAATTTTTCTATTAGCTTGGATTGCTTTACATTGCTAATATAAAATTTCTGGGACTAAGGCCATAAAGTTAAAAGCAAATGTCTTTAATCAGTTCCAGATTTTCAACCTAACTTCTAATATAAATCTTGCTCCTGAAATTTAATATGTGCTGTAAGAAACAAAATACAATAGATCAGCCATAAGCTTTAAAAATACTGGTTTGAACATATTAAGGTCTGACAAACATCAGCTATCTATACTCAAAATGCTCTTGTATATAAGGAAAATTAATTCAGTTTCTGCGTGTGTGTGAATCAATGCATTGCCCAGATAAAATTGCCTGTTAAATTTATGAATAATCTAGGCTTGAATTTTAATGTCTTAGAAGATTTTTTTTTGGTTGCTCTAGGTTTTTGTTGCTGTACACAGCTTCCTCTAGTTGTGCAGAATGGAGTCTACTCCTCTAGCTGCAGGGCATGGGCATCTCATTGTGGCGGCTTCTCTTGTTGCCAAGCACAGGCTCTAGGGTTCATGGGCTCAGATTAGTTACTCTGAGGAATGTGGAATTTTCCCAGACCAGGGATCAAACCCTCGTCCCTTGCATCAGCGGGTAGACTGTCAACCACTGGACCACCAGAGAAGTCTCCTAGAAGATGTTTTTATTTAAGGCAGGGTCTTTGAAATACAATTTGAATGTAAGGGAAGGGTCAGTTTTGGCTAAGTGGAAAACTAGAATTCAAAACCTAATACATAGAAGACAGCTTAGATTTTGTCTAATTCAGAGGTGGTTTTTTGTTTATTTGCTTTTGTCCATTTCAGTCTATGATATTCTCTAAGAATCAGTGCTTGGATCTTAAATCCACCTGCCAATGCAGGAGACCCAGTTTCGATCCCTTCTCTGGGAAGATCTCACATGCCGTGGAGCAACTAAGCCAGTGTATCTCTACTACTGAGCCAGCGCTCTAGAGCCCAGAAGCCACAGCTGCCGAGCCCATGTGCTGCAGCTACGGAAGCCCACACACCCTAGAGCCCATGCTCCAAAGCAGAGAAGCCACTGCAATAAGAAGCCCACACACTGCAACTAGAGAGGAGCCCTGCTTGCCGCAACTAGAGAAAACGCCTGAGCAGCAACGAAGACGCAGCACAGCCAAATAAATAAGTAAGTATATTTAAAAAGAGAGAAAGCAGTGGGTTGTTTGTAAAGAACATTACAGAGTAATAGAAGGCATTTGAAGATCACAATGAAAACTCTGACTAGCAAAGTCCTTGTCGACATATTTTCTCTCTGCATTGGCAGGTGGATTCTTTACCACTGAACCACCAGGGAAGTCCTGAAGTCCAGCACTTTCCCTTTTAACTGATCATGATGGTTTTCTCTTTTAACTTTATGGACTTTATTGTTGCATTCCAGAAAGATTTTCATTCCAGTATGTGATGCACTGTTTCAAGTGCTGAGCATACAGAGATAGACACAAGCAACTCAAATGGAGGCAGCAGAAAAGAGATAAGTGTAAAAGTATGTGAAAAAAAAAGTTTATCAGAAAAATAAAGCAGATGTCTCAGCCTGATTAAGGAGGGTCTCCCTGAGGAGGTAACATGGCAGGGAATGAGGGAACAAGTCATGTGAATATCTGAAGAAAGAAATGTATGGCCAGAAGATAGAAAGTACCAAGGGCACAAAATTTAAAAGAAGTGTAGCATTTTGGTGGAACAGCAAAAAGGCCAGGGCTGGAATGAACTGAATAAAGCATGAGGTGAGGTTGCAGAAATTCGCAAGGCCTTTTTGCTATGACCAAGGAGCTGCATTTCACTGGGCTAAATGAAATGGAAACCCCTTGGAAGGGCTTGAGCAGGGAAGTCACATGACTTGATTTATGTTTTTAAATGATCACTCTGACAATTATGTGAAGAATTGATGGTAAAGGGACAAGTACAGAGGCCCCAGTAAAAAGGCTTTTAAAGAAATGAGAAAAGATGGCGGCTTAAACCAGTATGAAGAGGGTAGAGGTGGTAAACACATTAAAAAAAAAAATCTTCTCTAGGCTTTGCTAGTTTTCTTCCCAGAAGCCATCCTCACTTTCGTTCCTTGCTGACAGCATTCTGACATTCATCCGGCGTGCCAGCCAGGTGATGAATCATGACTGCTCTACCCGTATCCCCACCATTCCTTCCCCACTTTGGTAGACATCCCCTTGCCCGACACAGCTCAGAAGGTCCTGGTTTTCCAAAAAGGCTTCAGAGAAACTCATCTAACTCTCTGTGAAGGCTTCTTGTTTTTATTGATGAGGTAAGCAATGGCATTCCATCCATGTCTTCCTCAAGCCAAAAATGTAATCAATATGGAGAAAGATTAAAAATGGAAAAGGGAAACATTTCTCAAAGTGTACTCCATGAACAAATAAATTTGAGAAACACTGTAATAGAGTACAATAGGTTGATTTTCAGTATTTTTCAAATATTTATGTGCTTTGTGGGTGTCTAAGAAAAAGTTAAAGAATGCACATTTTACCAAGTTTGTGTAACCACAGAATTCCCCTTTGGGGAATAATAATCTGGTTCATAGAATTAGTCTTCTTCAGAACATCATTATGGTAATATCAGACTAAGGGGTGAATTTTTACAATTAAATATTCTTCATAATCATAGTAATCATTGATGTGCCCAGCCCACAGCAGGCTGAAAACATCTAAAGATTTAACTGTTGAAGTCTCTTGAGGTAAAAATATATCAACTGTTTGGGAGAATCTATCAATGTAGATGTTTGCTGTTAAGGTTTAGATTCTCAGAAATCATATTCATTCTTAAGAATTAGAAATTAAAATTTCAATACGAATATAGTCAGAAAATTGCTTCCTGGATTCCCTGTCCTTATTAAATAGACTCATTTTGAACTTAAGCTATTATGGAAGCTGATATTTTCCTTCCAGGGAGGGAAGGAAGGAAGGAAGAAAGATGCGATAGGAGGAAGAGTAAGAGAGGAGGGAGGAAGGAAGGAAATAGCTAAAAGATTTCTTTACAAATCATTCTGTTAGTGTGAAAAAAGCATTTAATTTAAATAAAGAACCTGAACTACACTAGGCATTTTACCATGATAATTTACAGACAGTTATAGAGAGAGATGGGATTTCTAACTATAATTCACTGAATCTGTTAGTAAAAGATAGCAGGCTTCAGAACTTTATCTCATCATAAAAGAGGATTAATATAGCTTCTAACTAAATGTCAAAATAGATTTTCATTACATAGTCTAATTTAATTTTTCAACCACAAGATGTTGACAGAAAAGAGCGATTTACACTTAGCTGCTTGGTTCAGATTTTCTGAGCTGGCAATACTGATGAATTTTATACTCTGCTGGCATAACTGTGTAATAAAACTCAACCAAGAATATTCTCTTAAAACCTCACTACTCAAAGTGTGATCTATAGCCTAGCAGTTATGGCATCACCTGGGAGCCTGTTAGAAATGCAGAATCTTAGGCCCCACCCCAGACCAGCTTTCAATCAGAATTTGCATTTTAACAAGATGTCTGAGTGATTCATAGGCACATTCACGTTTAAGAAGCTCTGTCTTAGAAGATATTCTCCAGGTGTTCTACTGTCATTGAGGATTTTTCTGCCAGCATCTGGAGTGATCAGTAGGTTCCCAGACAACCTAACACTGGGAGTATAGCCCAGCCCCTTCCCTATGCACCTGCTTAAAATGCGTACGTGTCAACAGACTGAGGACGATGTTTAGAGCACAATAGACATGCCACATTATGCATGTCTTACATACAAATGTTGAAGAGAGAATTAATTCACATCTATCTAGTCTTACTTTAGTGGGGCATAAGCTTACAAGCTGTGTGTGTGTGTATGAGAGAGAGAGAAAATGAAAAAAAAAAAAAAAAACACAAAAAAACCAGAGAAAGAAGCAGAGACAGAAGGCGGGCAGAGGTACTTGGGTTCCAAGTTCATCCATTAGCAAAAATTCAAACAGCCACATTTTTAACCACTGGGTTCCCCAGAATAAAACCCCCACTTTATTGGAAGTATATGGCCTCACTGAAATCCTTCCACCCTAGATTCTGAACCAAATTTCTGAACCATGTTTCACTAGAAGCCCCAAGTTTATTCAGACTTCAGCCCACTCTCAAACACTTCACCAAACTACTTGCGTGCCGTGAGCTCACTTAAAATGTCAGGAACCCCTGATCTTCTCAGAGTCTGACCCTTAAAATCCAACAATGCAATTCCACGCTAATCACTCAGCTCGGGACCATTCCACAGTGCTTCTAGGAAGATTTGGCATCTGACAACAGGGCCCGGTGTATTATACTAAAGAACTACCGTTAGTCACTCAGTCATGTCCGACTATTTACGACCCCATGGACTGTAGCCCACCAGGTTTTTCTGTCCGTGGAATTCTCCAGGCAAGAATACTGGAGTGGGTTGCCATGCCTTCCTCATATTGAAGAGCAGTCACGGCCCTAGCTGCTTCATTCCTCCCCTGCTGAGTCCAAGACTCAGCCTTCCTGCTTAGTCTCTTTTGCTTCCCCTCCTGTTCCAATACAGCTGTGTTTTCCATGGGAGGTTGGCAGGCACTAAGACTTATATGTCCATCATCCCCTTCAAAGAGCCATCTCCTTCTAAATTTGAAGAGACTTAGGTAACTGGAATTTGGGTCAGTGAAGTTGTTTGTGGGCAGTGGTCATCTTTACTGCCACCCTTAAAGGAACAGATATGGAAATAAATGTTAGGACCAAGGCTGATAAGGTTCAGGGTTGAGAGAGGGCTTGCTATCTGGTAGTAACAGGGGAGATAGAACATGGCAGAAAAAGTGGGTAGGAAATGAAGAAACCAGCTTGTGGAAAAAGCAACATCAGAGAGAGCTGTCCTGTTGGTCATCTGAGAGACGTGACATTTCCCTGGTTTTCTTGCCTCTTAGATGATTCCTTCATAGACCTGTTGAAGCTAGCTTTTCATCTGCATGACCCCAAACTTTGGTACCCTTCAAGGTTTTCTCAAAACTCTGTTTTATTCTTTTTGCATATTCTCTCCATCATACATCTCTGTGTTAATATGTGCATATGTTCAGTCACTCAGTTTTGTCCAACTCTTTGCCACCCCTACATGACTGTAGCCCACCAGGCTCCTCTATCCATGGGATTCTCCAGGCAAGAACACTGGAATGGGTTGTCATGCCCTCCTCCAGAGGATCTTCCTGACCCAGGGATCAAACCCATGTCTCCTGCGTTGACAGGCGAATTCTTTAGCACTGAACCACCTGAGAAGTCCCCCTATGTTAATGATCCTACCAAAATAATATCTTTAGAACAGGCATCTCTCCTGAGTCCCAAAATTGTCTCACTAATTGTCTCTGAAATATAGTCACTTGGATGTCTCTCAGAAAAGTCAATTTCAGCATAACACCCTGCTGTGATTATTTTCCCATCCAAAAGGCTCCCTCCTTCACACTTTATCACAGTGAATGGCGACACCCAGTCACCCCAGAACTGTGATATGCTCAATTTTTCCCTTGCCCTCATTCCATTCCTTCCTCTTTAGCCTTTTAAGATTTAATTCAAACTCTTGGCATTTCTCTCCTATATTAATGCATCCATCATTTAACTAAACTATCTGATTCTGATTTCCTGTGACTCCAGTATCCCTAGGCATGTAAGGATATTGCATAAACTATTTTTCTGAATGTAGTAAAAAATCATACTCCTTAGTGTGGCCCAAGAGTTTTCCATGTCTAAATGTTGCCTACTTCTTCTCCGTCTCTTCCTACCACTCCCTGATGTGTGCCACATGCCTAACTTTTCCTAAATGAAAAGCTTTTGGATTTTGTTTCCTAGTGTTTCCTAAAAATGTGATTACTGCAGTCCTAATGCTCCACTAGCCTATCCAGTAAGCAGCTAGTCATATTGAAAGAGTCAGTATAGATGTCCTCCTTCAGATGATAAAGCTATCTTTGTTCCTACATGGAATATTGCACTTTAAAAAGTATAGTTCTTTTTTTTTATTTCATCTGAATCACATATGTATATTGTAATTTCCTGCAGTGTGGGATCTGTATTCTTTTCAAGTAATTTTTTTTTCATTGGAGAATAATTGCTTTACAATGTTGTATTAATTTCTTCTGTACAACAATATGAATCAGCTTTAAGTATACATGTGTCCCCTCCTCTTCAGGGTGGGGGAGAGGAATTAAAGAGCCAAGAGAAACTAAAAAGCCTCTTGATGAGGGTGAAGGAGAAGAAGGAAAGAGCCAGCTTAAGACTAAATATTAAAAAAACTAAGATCATGGCATCCGATCCCATTACTTGATCAAATAGAGGGGGAAATGTGGAAGTAGTGACAGATTTCCTCTTCTTGGGCTCCAAAATCACTGCGGATGGTGACTGCAGCCATGAAATCAGAAGACGATTACTTCTTGGCAGGAAAGCGATTGTGTACTGAAAAGCAGAGACATTACTCTGCCAACAAAGGTCCATATAGTCAAGGCCACGGTCTTCCCAGTGGTCATGTGTGATTGTGACATCTGGACCGTGAAGAAGGCAAAATGCCAAAGAATTGATGCCTTCAAGCTATGGTGCAGGAGAAGACTCCCGAAAATCCCTTGGATGGCAAGGAGATCAAACCAGTCAATCTTAAGGGAGATCAATCCTGAATATTCACTGGAAGTACTGATGCTAAATATCTAGTATTTTGGTTATCTGATGCAAATAGCTGACTCATGGAAAAGTCCCTGATGCTGGGGAAGATTGAGGGCAGACAGAGAGGATGAGATGGCTGGATGGCATCACTGATGCAATGACCATGAACTTGGGCAAACTTTGGGAGGTGGTGAGGGGCAGGGAAGCCTGGCGTGCTGCTGGCCAGGAGGTCGCAGAAAGTCAGACATAACTGGGCTACTGGACAACAACAACGTGTCCCCTCCATCTTGGGCCTCGCTCCCTCCCACCCTTCCACCCCAGCCCTCTAGGTCATCTCAGAGCACTGAACTGAACTTCCTTCGTTATACATCAGCTTCCCTCTGGCCATCTGTTCTACACGTGGTACTATATGTACGTCAGTGCTGTGTTGTGCCAGTTACTCAGTCGTGTCTGACTCTTCGTGACCCTATGGGATGTAGCCCACCAGGCTCCTCTGTCCATGGGGATTCTCCAGGCAAGAATACTGGAGAGGGTTGCCTTGCCCTCCTCCAGGGGATTTTCTCAGCCTAGGGATTGCATCCAGGTCTGCATTGCAGGTGGATTCTTTGCCATCTGAACCATATGTCAATGCTCCTCTCTGGATTTGTCCCACCCTCTCCTTGCCCCACTGTGTCCACGAGTCCATTCGCTTTGTCTGCATCTCTATTTCTGTGGGGCCCTATCTTAATTTATGTTCGTATTAATATTTGTAGCTCTAAGCACAGTGCCTGGCATAGAGCAGGTGTCAATAAATATTTGCTGAGAGAAAAAATGAATATGTAGGCATGGAATGGACTCAAGGAAAACAGAGAGTTGTCTTTTGTTTACTTGTTGATGCCTAAAGTTTATCATGACCACTCCGGGTTTAAAATGAGACGCCTCCAATAGACCGGATAGCAATGGGCACGTGGACTGAAGGAAGGATATTAGCAGCGTTCTTGTGCTGGGGGAAATCTGTGAGGAAGAAGATCTCCTAAAATATGGGCAATGACAGCTGGTTGGGCAGGTTCCAAAAGAAGAGGGCAAAATTTTTCTATGAACAGACATCTGAGTTAAAAATACAGAGGAACATAAAAGAATAAAGAGGCTTACCCTCAGACAGAGATATCAAGGGAACATTTCATGCATGATAAAGGACAGAAACAATAAGGACCTATCAGAAGCAGAAGAGATTAGGAAAAGGTGGCAAGAATACACAGAAGAACTGCACAAAAGATATCTTCACGACCCAGATAACCATGATGGTGTGATCACTCACCTAAAGCCAGACTTCCTGGAATGTGAAGTCAAGTGGGCCTCAGGAAGCATTACTGTGAACAAATCTAGCGGAGGTAATGGAATTCCAGATGGGCTATTTCAAATCCTGAAAGATGGTGTTGTCATAGAGCTGCACTCAATATGCCAGCAAATTTGGAAAACTCAGCAGTGGCCACAGGACTGAAAAAGGTCAGTTTTCATTCCAATCCTAAAGAATGCCAATGCCAAAGAATGTTCAAACTACCATACAGTTGCACTCATTTCACATGCTAGCAAGGTAATGCTCAAAATCCTTCAAGCTATGCCTCAGCAGTATGTGAACCAAGAACTTCCAGATGTACAAGGTGGGTTTCAAAGAGGCAGAGGAACCAGAGATCAAATTGCCAACATTCATTGGGCCATAGAGAAAGCAAGGACATTCCAGAAAAACATCTACTTTTGTTTCATTAACTACGCTAAAGCCTTTGACTGTGTGGATCACAACAAACTGTGGAAAATCTTCAAGTGATGGGAATACTGACTCCTTACCTGTCTCCTGAGAAACCTGTATGCATGTCTAGAAGCAACAGTTAGAACCAGACATGGAACAATGGACTGGTTCCAGACTGGGAAAGGACTATCTCAAGGCTGTATATTGTCACCCTGCTTGTTTAACTCATAGGCAGAGAACATCATGAGAAATGCTGGGCCAGATGAATCACAAGCTGGAATTAAGATTGCCAGGAGAAATAACCACCTCAGATATGCAGGTGATAGCACTCTAATGACAGAAAGCAAAGAGGAACTAAAGAGCCCCTTGATGAAGGTGAAAG
The DNA here is from genome assembly GCF_910594005.1 of Cervus elaphus. Lineage (NCBI taxonomy): Eukaryota > Metazoa > Chordata > Mammalia > Artiodactyla > Cervidae > Cervus > Cervus elaphus. The sequence goes on along the minus strand of NC_057847.1, from coordinate 18,968,192 downwards.
AAGAGAGGGAAAACACTGGCTTAAAACTCAGTATTCTAAAAACTAAGATCATGGCATCCAGTCCCATCACTTCATGGGACAACAGAAAGGGAAAAAGTGGAAACAGTGAAAACTTTATTTTCTTGGGCTCTAAAATCATGGCAGATGGTGACTGCAACCATGAAATTAAAAGACACTTGCTCCTTGGAAGGAATGCTATGATAAACCTATACAGTGTATGAAAAAGCAGACACATCATTTTGCTGACAAAGGTCCATATAGACAAAGCTGTGGTTTTTTCCAGTAGTCATGTATGGATGTGAAAGTTGAACCACAAAGGTTGAGCATCAAAGAATTTATGTTTTCGAATTGTGGTGCTGGGGAAGATTCTTGAGAATCCTTTGGAAAGCAAGGAGATCAAACCAGTCAATCCTAAAGGAGGTCAAAACAGTCAGTCCTAAAGGAGATCAACCCTGAATATTCATTGGAAGAACTTATATTGAAGCTGAAGCTCCAAAACTTTGGCTACTTGATGCAAAGAGCCAACTCATTGGAAAAAACCTTGATAATGGGAAAGATTGAGGGCAGGAGGAGAAGGGGGCGACAGAGGATGAGATGGTTGGTTGGCATCACTGACTCAATGGGCATGAGTTTGAGCAGACACAGGCAGATAATGAAGGACAGGAAAGCCTGGTGTGCTGCAGTCCATGAGGTCACAAAGAGTCAGACATGGCTTACTGACTGGACAAGAACAACCCTCAGACAAATAGTTCTCTTTTCACTTCAATTCCCATACGGGAGACCTTCTAATGTTGTTTACAAGTCATACTACCATCTCACATCAAAAAGCATCCCTAGCCTGTGTTCATCTCTTACCTCATTTAGCTGAGTTCTCTACTATGAAAAACAAGGAGTTCTCCCAAATAGGACTGAAAAGCCATTTACAAGTTCTATTTGTGAAAAATTATCTAACGAAGTTATGAAATCCAGGGTTTTCTAAAGACAGTTAACCTGGTTTAAAAATAAAAATAGTCTGATGGTATTGATAGTGTGGTTTAAGGCAAGAGTCTGTCATGGGGGCAGCGGAAAGGGTTTATCCTGCCTCACCCTCATTCTGCTCTATGGTTTTTATTTTATAAACTGAGAGACTCAAAGTTGCTTCAAAGTGCTTTGGCGGCAAGTACTGTCAATATGGACATTCATCCCAAAACAAGGATTCATTTCAGTCAAGCCACTAAAATTTCATTTGACTCAATGAAAATTTTTTTCAGTGGAGCGATGAAAGTGTTTTTGCCCATTTCCTAAACTGTTACCAGTTGGAAACTGAATTGGTTTTCATAAAGATTTATGAACACTTCCAAAATCACTTAACGGCTGAAAGCCATGTAGTAACTTTTTCCATGTCTGAATAAAACGTGAAGTCTGTAGAAGTGACAGCTATAAAAGAGCAATGTGATTAGATTTGGATCTTTTCCACCCAGACCTTTCTGTGTCTACTTCAGGGCCCACAGCTCTGTCACTCACCCATGTCCGCTGCCCCTAATGAATGATGCAAGCTGCGAGCTTGCTGAAGCCTTGGAGTGAAGTCTTTATACTATTAACTTATTGGCATTCAGTTAAATGTTAATATAGCCCCCTCCTAATTATTGGCAGTAATTATTACCCCCTCTATTATGTGTGCATGCTCAGTTATGTCCAACTCTTTACAACCCCATGGACTGTAGCTCACCAGGCTCCTCTGTTCATGGAATTTTCCAGGCAAGAATACTGAAGTGGGTTGCCATTTCCTCCTCCGGCGGATCTTCCTGACCCATGGATGGAGCCTGCGTGTCTTGCGTCTCCTGCCTTGACAAGCAGATTCTTTACCACTGTGCCACCTGGGAAGCCCACCCCTTTTATTACAAGATATGATTATGTCTCAAGTGCCAGTAACCTGAAAATTATTCTGAATAAGAATTGAAATAGGTTTATGTCTACTTTTATACCTGAACATAGGTAGGTCAGGTGTTCCAGGGTTACTTTTAATAAAGTCTCATTATTAAGGTCTGACTTCCATGGATCTAGAAAATCACTTCCTTTAATTTCATTCCTTCAGCCTCATTTCCAATTCCTGACCCTTACCGCACATGAAAAGCACTAGACTAGGCAGAGTGTCTTCTCAAAACTGCTTTGATAGAATGGTTCAGTCTGTTTTTCTCTGGCTTCCTTAATTTACAAGGAAAACAAGGGGAAACCTGTGAATCTGAGGTCAACTAAGCTAGGAATTGAACAAATAAGTACTGTCAACATTTAAAGACCACATTTCTTGGAGGAATTAGGGCTGATTACTCAGACTGCAATCTTTTTCATATGTCTTCAGACAATGAACTTCTCTGTATGCACCGAGAACATATGCACTGGGGTATACTGGAATAAATACTAAAACAAAACAAAACAAACAAAAATAAAAAGTGCATTTGAATAGCAGACCAGTCCTTGAATTCTATCTCGTGTGTGCTATGCTAAGTCACTTCAGTCATGTCTGACTCTTTGTGACCTTATGGACTGTAGCCCGCCACGCTCCTCTGTCCACGGGATTCTCCAGGCAAGAACACTGGGGTGGGTTGCCATACCCTTCGCCAGGGGATCTTCCTGACCAAGGGATCGAACCCGTGTCTCTTATGTCTCCTGAAGTGGCAGGTGGCTTCTTTACAACTAGCGCCACCTATTTCAGTTACTTAATGCTATAACACTCTTCCCAGGCAACCTCTATGTCTGTAAGACATTAAAGCCTGTCTGGACAAGCCATCGATGCCTCTGTTCTGTTCACAGCGATTGCCCAGGACAATGTGGATCTGCTGTTGTTTTGAGAGCCTGCCTGTTTTCTGGACCTTAGCTTTGTTTTCTTTCCCCACTTCCATTCTTTGTTTGAATGCACTCATCTTGCTTTCTAGAACTTGAGCTTTAGGAAAGTCTTTCATTTTTGCCCAGTTCTGTTTCCACAGACCCAAGCCCTGGCACCCACTCTGATAGCTGTCTTTCTAGATAATCCAGTCCAGTCTCCTTATAAGGGGATATGAAAGAGTCAGGGCTGTAGTCACTCACCTTGAGCAAATCCTTAACACTTTGGAAAGCATTGCCTCATCTCTAAATGAAATAAATCATCCTACCTAACAGTATTTTCTTCTGAGGATCAATAAACTTAGAATACGTAAACCTATAATATAAAGTACTTAAGTAGCCAGGACTAAACCTTGGTAAAATAGCATTACCTCCTAACTAACTAGTACGTATTCTTGGTAACAGAGTATTGGCTGCTATTTTTAGTCGGGATGCTTTAGATATAATTAAAGCTGATATCTCAGTACTTTGTGCTAGTAATAAAACATGAACTGGGATTGACTAAACTTACAGAGTAATGTGGACTACAAGTAACTTACAATGCTACTGATTTTTTAAAAATCAGCTTGGTTAGACTTTGGGTAGTAATTTTCATTCTGTCCTCCCTGAAGAATCAGTGATAATCTTTACCCACTTGTGGCCAAGAAAATTGTTGCTCGTGCGGTCAGTACTGTTTCTTATCTATTCTCTTGACCCAGTTCCTGCACATCCTTTTCTTCCATGCCCTAGTTAGTACTTGTATCACATTAAGGGGACCTGGGCTGGCACTTCCTTTTATTAAGACAGTTCATTCTAAATAGAGAGGCTTCTCAGATTTTCACTCAAACCTCAGTCTCCATTATCAAAGGCCCCACTGTTCTCCAGTCACACTGCAGAATTATTTTAATCAGATTTGTAGTCTTCTAGGAATGTTCTGTCTTGGTGGTTCTCCCTGCCCCTGAGGTATGTCTGTGATCTGCCGAGATGTCTTTTGACATTTTGTCTCTGAGTTTTGCTGTACTGATGTCACTTGCTAAGAAGAAATTCCAGATAAGGCCTCTGATAAAAATCATGTCTCTGTGGTGTTTATGTTTTTTAAATTAAGATATATATACATATATTCTTAGCTACCATGTTGCATTCTGTGTTATTTCCTTTTGCACCATACAAGCTTTACTGATATCTACTTCACTTTAGTGCCTCTTGGAAAATGTACTTTGTAAATTTGTAAAGACACACACAAGCACAATTTACTTTGTGGCCATTTATCAAAGGACACATATATAGGAGTTAAAATTTTCTACTTGCATATACTTAATTAAGCCAGCATATGATAATATAAATGATAGTTAAGATATACAATTGTAGATATTGATATATAGAGAGGCAAATGCTGGCATTTATTCAAGATGAATATTTTTCTCCTTGTGCTTACTCATTTCACCTTCTTGAATAGAGTTAGCAACTGAACTGAATGCCCTTTATCTGCTTATCTGTCTGTGTGTGGCTTTTTGATCCCTGCTGCAGGCTCGGAAAGAACAGGATTCTCTGGTTGTATATGGTAACTTAAGACAATAACATTTGGAGAGTGGAAATAACTTTAGTGACAATTTAATTGGACACTTTCATTTCAATAACAAAGAAGCCGTAAAAAATGCAAGGGCAGTTCCATTAACAGTTTCCTGTCTCATAAATCCCTGTATGGTTTCTAAAACTGGTTTTTAAAAAGTCTGCTGATTTTTATGTGAAGCAATGAAAAGGGTAAGAAATAGCTCTACAATCCACCGAATATATATGTGTGTATCTGTGTGTGGGTGTGTACATATGTGTGTATATGTGTGTATTATATATTTGAAATACATAGATATGAGATAGAGCTGAAATTATTTTTGTGTTGAATTAGTTCTACCAATGTTTTGGACAGGAACAAAAAAGATGAGTCTAAGATTGATTTTTTTTTCACTTTCATCCACAGTTCTAATGGGTTCCTTATGAACAACATGTGGTTTTAAAACCAAAATAGTTTTTCAAGTTTCTATAAACAGAGGAAATTTACTTTACTGGGTCAATATACTGTGCGACTGTTATAAACAGAGCTCTTCAGTACGTACCCAAAATAGAATATCCAAGCTGCCTGCTGGACTTCCAATGCATAGATATGAGATGAGGCTGAAATTTTGTATTTCTAGTACTATTCATTGTATTTTACTAATTCAAATTAGAATTACTTTCCTAAAGTTTCTTTGGGATTTTAAACAATTCAGGAAACTTTGCTGCATTAAATTATTTCTCTAATTTTGTACCATTGTCCTTACAAAGCCATGTAGCCTCTTTCCACTGTTTACATTCCTTCTATTTACTGATGATATTTTAGTTTCTAATGTTCTCTTACCTCTTTTATCTAGTCTACCAAGACTAATCTGTGTTCTTCCAGTTTGCTCTGATTATTTTTTTTTTTATTAGTTGGAGGCTAATTGCTCTGATTAAAAAAAGAAAACAAAGCAAAAGAAAGATAAATGTAGGATTAAACTAAGTTTATTTCCCTTAGTCACCAAACATTTTGCTCTTCTGAAAGCATCACTATTGTATTATATAACTTTTGCTATATTCACAACACATTGCTTTGAAATTGTTTTCTGGTTTGAAGTTTGTGTGTGTTGTCTGCTTAAATAGATTGCCAGCTATTCAAGAATAAGAGCACATCTTCAACTTGTTTAGTGTCTGCAGAGTGAGTACTTGGGACATGTGTACATAAATGTTTGTTGTGTGATAAAACTTTACCCATGATTAACCAATTTTACACTGTTTATTCACCATGTCTCTTTCTAAAATGCTTAGGAACTCGGCTTTTCAAGATGAGGTCATGCGTATGAAAGGCTTCAGATAAGACCCTGTTGTATAGCCCATTTACATGGACTCTGACCTCTGACAATAGAAGAGAGTGACGCTATAAACTATCTGTGTGTGTTGTGAACCTTTGATATCTTTCATGGATCAGTTGTTAAATCATTCCACTGCACAAATCCAATCTTCCAGATCAGATTTCTCAGGAGATAAAATGTTGTCACATAATAACTATGTGCTCTGAGGGGAGAATGGTTTTATACCAGATCCTTTATACCCTGTAACAAGAGAAGCAATTGTTTCTTCTTCTGAACTGAAGCATGAAATAGACTTAGTTTAAGAAGTTATAAAGTATCAATAATTTCAGGAGTTGTAAAAAGACTGGTATAAATGAAATTTCTCAAAATTCTCCCTCTGCTCCAGAAAATTTGCCCCAAACAATCCAGGCAGAAGAAACTTGTCTGTTGGATTTCTCTGTTAGACACCATTTTGTATGGCATTTGGTACCTATTGGCTCAAGTAGTTATTGCTTGATCTGTTCATTTCCTAAAGGGGACACAGGACATTCCCAGAGGGAAGGAAAAATAGGCTATGTTTGGGATGGGCTAGAAGAAAGTTATTTTGAGACCAAACATGGAAGGTATTAAGTCCCAGGCAAGAAATTCTAATTTCATTGGATTGGGTTGGGGGAGGACCCATTAGGGGTCACTAAGAGGGAAATGACATATTCATAGCTACAGAAAAAAATCTGCTTGTGTATGTCGAGGTATTGAAAGGTGTCAAGGGGATAAAAATGTCAAGAGGATAAAGATCCCAAATCTGTCTGCCATGGTATGCATAGCATCTCTTAGTTACACATAATAGGTGTTCAATAAATATTTGTTGGATGAGTAAATAAACAGAAGCAAGTAGAGATAGAAAATGCCACTTATTCACGTAGATGAACTTCCACATGAGTCACTGACACTGAACTCAGATTTCTATACATAGTTCATTTCTATTGGTAATTGAACTATTGAGGGCAGAAGGAGAAGGGGCGACAGAGGATGAGATGGTTGGATGGCATCATCCACTCAATGGGCATAAGTTTGAGCCATCTCTAGGAGACAGTGAAGGACAGGGAAGCCTGGCATGCTACAGTCCATGGGGTCGCAAAGAATCAGACACAACTGAGTGACTGAACAACAATTTATTTCTATATAGATTGCATCATTAATGATGATGTTAAAAGAGAAGGATAGAGAAAAGGCTATTTTTTTTTCAGTATTGATTATGTATTAAATTCTATATTAGAGTGCTTTACTCACATTCACTTGTTTTCCCCAACCAACCAGAGAAAGCTTAAGAGATTAAAAACCAAATTAGAGTAACACCAACAGACCATATAAGGTTTTGATTGGCAGTTGTGGCCAACACCATCAATGCCCTGCCCGTTGGGCCAGCTGAGCTCCCAGAGCATCCCCCAGCACAGTGAGGTTTCAGAAGGTTGGCAGCTTCCCTGCTGACACCTGTGTCCTTCACCTCCTCCTGAGGACTCCTTTGGCACCTGGAAGTCTGCTTATCTGCAAACAGGTGCAACCCGTAAGTGTGGCAAGGTTAGCCCTCCACCAGTGGAGGGTGAGTCCTTGGATAAACATTCCAGGGCGGGGACTCTGAGTTTTGTTTTCCACAGTTTCTCAACAGATCAGAACCCGTAGAATGAAGAGAAACATTATTCCATTTTTTTTTTTTTTGGTAAACAATCTCATCATTGATATTTATATTCAAGCATCAGGACATTTGGACTGTTATTACATATCAGGATAAAAGAGCTTCTTGTTTCATGTTGGGACCTTTACTACTGTGGGAAAACATCTCCTATGTCTTAGTTGAGATCCCCCAGGAGCAGACCTTGAGGGAATCACTTGGGAGCAGTCATTGTATTGGGAGAAAGGTGGCACTTTAGAAGATCGGGTTAGAGGGAGGCAGGAAGAGATGGCAAACATTTTCTTTATGCATCACTAATTGTTTCACATGTTACAGGCTTTACTTTGTTGATTTAAAAATATCTATTAAAGAAAAAGTTTCAAAGTTAAAAGAAAAAATCTTGAAAATTACTTGTCAGACATTTCTGTCAGACCTATCTCTAGAACCCAGCCAGCATTATCTGAACACACTCACCGCTCCTTCCCTGCTCCAATTCTTTTTCTGGTTGCTTTTTTTCTTTCCTTTATTTTTTCCTGATGCTACCATTTTCTGGCCTATAAACAAGCGTCAGATTTTACTTCCTCATATAAACTGCACCTGAAAATTTGTGTCAATTTTTTCCCAGTCTGTTGTATCAGTTCTTTCATTTTCCCTGCCCTACACTCTACCCAAACTAAGGTCCCAATGCTGCTCTTTATAGCTACATCATTTGTTACCAACCAGCTCTCCCCTCTGTCCCCCAGACATATAACATTCACATTGGACTATGTTCTCTGGTTCTCTATTGGATTATATCCTCTGGTTCTAAACTGTAGCATCTCTCTCCTAATAAATTATAATCTGATTGAGAGCAGGACCCATGTTTTATAGTGATCTTTGAGTCTTCCAAATGACATTGTTTTGTGTAAAATAATTCATGAACAAAAACTTGTGAATATCCAGATTTCTCTCATCTGGATATGAGATGAGAGAAATCTGGATGTGAGATGTCTCTCAGTTTATTACCATAAGGATGTAAAAAGTCCAAATCTTATTAAGAGCCATTCAAAAGAATTCTGACCGTACACCTGCTGTTTGTGAGGCAGCATGTCAGGTGAACCACGTAACAACACAACACGCATGTTCTGCCCTTGTGCTCGAGAGAGAAGGACAAAGTGAAAACAGACAGGCATCTGTGCTTATGAATTACAGACCTCTGAAGAAAACGAGCGGCACGGTCTGCCATGTGGTAACCTATGTTAAGTGGGTGAGCAGGAAAATTGTCTGTGAGAAGGAGACCTTTTAGCTGAGGTTGAAGAAAGAGAGGAAGCATATGAAAAGTCAGAGGTTGTGTGTCCAGGCAGAGGGAACAATATGGGTAAAGGCCCAGAGGGTGGGGAAAAAAAAGAACCTGGATGCACTTAAGGAAATTAAAGAGGGCCCATGTGGGTGAAGAAAGCGAACCTGGGGCCTGTGACCCAGTGAGCTGGCAGTGTAGTCAGAGATCAGATCTGAGGCCAGTCCTTGGAGGCCTTGTTAAATGTGATTTGTACTAGAAGAGGATGGGAAACTATTTAAAAGATTCAAGCAAGGGAGTAGCATGCATGCTTTGATTTAGAATTTTAAAATTTCATTTTAGTTTCTCTGTAGAAAATTGATGATGTGGGGGAGGGACAAATAGGGAGATCAGGTCTCGGGTTATGGAACAGCTCAGATTGGAAGAGGGTAACAGCAGGGCAGAAGAAGCTCATCAAACAGATGAGCTGGAGATACTTTCTGAAGGTTGATAGTAGGACTTAATTACTGATGGATTAAATGTAGGGAATAGAAAAAGAGAGGGAGGACTCAAGAATTACTTTCCGTATTTCTGGTCTGAACTGCTGGGCAGATACTGTTTTCAGGAAAGACCGGGTAGAGAAATAGTTGAAATATGGTTTAGAATTCAGTGCTAGATAGTTATGTGCACCATGCCCATTGGACATCCAAGCAGAGATGTCAAGTAGGCAGTAAGACATATGAGTCTGGAGCTGAGAGAGAGGCCTAGGCTGGAGACATGAATTTGGGAATCATGATGGTATTTAGTGGGATTATTTAGCTGGTATTTAAAGATACAGGAAATGGGTTAGAGCTCTTAAAGAAGGAGGAAAAGAGGGCTCAGAATGGAGCCCAGAGGCTTTGCAATACTTAGGGTGGAGAGAAAAAGCCAGCAGAGGAAACTCAAAAGTGGTTGGATAGAAGGAGGGAAAGAGCTCAAAAAAGTGTCATGAGAAGAGAGCCTTTCAAGAAGGAGCAATACTTACTTTTGGTAACAGCTGAGAAACTGGGTGAGCCCATATAGGAATCTTCTCTACTGGGGAGGATTTCTTACCAGGGGTAAAAATCACTTGTATTTTATCTTTTACGCTTATTTGAGACCTTAACACATCTTTTAGCACACAATGGGCACTTGAAGCATATTAATCAATGACACATTAATTGAATGACTGAGTATTTCAGTTCATTTGAGAGTGTAAGATAGGCATGAGCAGTTTTTAAAAGTCCTTCTCTTATCCTGTCTGCACACTCCCCACCCCTCACCTGATTCTCACACTTGCCAGCAAAACTGCTGACTGGGGAGACAGCAGCATCTTTAGGCTCTATCACAGGAGTGTTAAATACCCTTTATTCCTCCTGATTTAGGAAAAGTAAACTGTTCCTCAAGCCTTGTAGGAAAAAAACATGGGGCTACCATAGTGGATGAGGTCATATATGGCTGTTTCTGAAAATGTCATGAAATCATAACCATAATCACCATCATAGAAATAAGTTCCTGCCCCATCAAATGCCTTACTGTCCACTACTCTTAATTACCCTGTGAAAGAATTGTGTTGAGTGAATTTCACTGCATAAGATTTTGGTGAAAGAAGGAAAAGAAAGAGGTCAGAGTTCATATCAGTGGCTCTGATGCCCCCGGGGCCAGGAGGGTGTAAGTGGGAGGACCTTTGATATACCTGCTTCCCAGGTCCAACTAGAAACTTTGTGAATCTGCCTGCAATGCAGGAGACCTTGGTTTGATCCCTGGGTCAGAAGATCCTCTGGAAGAGGGCATGGCAACCCACTCCAGTATTCTTGCCTGGAAAATCTCATGGATAGAGGAGCCTGGCGGGTTACACAGTCCATGGGATGCCAAAGAGTCAGACATGACTGAACAGCTAACACTTCTTTAGGTCTCAACTAGAAATTTTGTGGCAGCAAGCTAGAGGTACTGCTTATTTCAGAATGATGAGCTAATTGTAGAATTGGATTGAAATTGGCATGTCAATCTACCCAGAAACAAATATGCCCTGAGTGGAAAAACAGAGCAGGACCATTTACCATGGGCCCTTAACGCTACTTTTCTGGAAGCCATTTCATTTCATGTTTACAATAGATTTATCACTCACCATTATTTGCCTTTTAATTACCTTATTGAAAATACTAAGAGAGGATTACTATTCCCCTTGTTTTATCTGTTGACAGAAGAGTAAAAATAATTGGGTTGGGTTTGGCTAGAATATCCTAACATTCCACAATATCTCAAACTCCAGCTGTCTAAAATTTAATCTACCATTGCCCCCCAGCTATACACACTCTCTCTCTCCCTCCCTCTCTCTCTCTCTCTCTCTCACACACACACACACACACACATAACCTTATTCCCCCAGTGTTTTTCTCTGTGAATTAGAATCATATTTCCAGATCCCAAACTTGAAACTTGGGCAGCCTGACTCCTTCCTCAGCCCCACATTCCTGTTTACCAATACTGTCACCTAATTCAGCTGTTATTTAGTTGCTAAGTTGTGTCTGATGCTTTGCAACCCCTTGGACTGTAGATAGCCTGCCAGGCTCCTCTGTCCATGGGATTTCCCAGGCAAGAATCCTGGAGTGGATAGCTGTTCCTTTCTCTAGGGGATTTTCCAGATCCAGGGATTGAACCTGGATCCAGGGATGGATCCCTGGATTGAACCCTTGTCTCCTGCATTGGCAGGTGGGTTCTTTACCGCTGAGCATTAGGGAAGCCCCAATCACCAAATTCTGTTGGATTCTGTCCTCAGATAGCCCTTGAAACTCTTTTTTCCTGCTCCTTCCTAGTTCAGGCCACTCTCATCTCACCACTCATTACTGCAGAAGGCTGCAAAGTTAGGCTTTCTGTCTCCAGTTTTTTCTTCACATTTCTGAAACCCACAGCTGACCAAGACCAGTCCTCCAACAGCTGCCTACTAGCTCCAGCATAGAATTAAACATTCTTAAACTGGTTTAGGAGGTTCACAACATGTCCCCACCTCCCTAGTCAACCTCATATGGTGCTATCCTGTGTGGGGGCCACTAACCACTCCAGCAAAGGCCACCTCTTCCCATTGCTCTACCTGGCCCTGCTGTCCTTCATCTCTTCTCCCAAAGTGGTTAGCCTAACAACTGCTTCTCCTTCAACTCTAAGTGTCCCTAAAACATTCAGAAATTTCTCCAGTCAATAAACATTTGTCTGTCTACCACTTGGCTAAAATTTTTCCTGAAATCTTGTCCTGCCTTGTTCACTGTGGTATCCTGTGGGCCTGGCAAAATGCCTGCTCAATTAATATGCCAAGTAAATGAACAAGTATTTTAATCATGTGTCTACTTTTACAACTTGAGAGGTACTATTTCAATATGGTTTTAATGCGCGCACACACACACACACACACACACACACACACACCCTATTTGATGACCGCTTTTTTCTTTTATTTCGTTCCCCTCTCTAGGGGATTTTCCCGACCCAGGGATCAACCCCTGGTCTCCTACATTGCAGGCTAACTCTTTACCATCTGAACCACCAGGGAAACCCCAAGAATAAGTAGACCTGCATCTCCTGCAAATACCACCCTAATCATCTATGGCTATCCAGCTGCACTAGAAAGAAACCCGAGGTGCAGCTGGCTTACTTAGGACAAGAGTCACACACCCAGTTTAGTGCGGTGGTTCCCCGGCACGTTTGCAGAGGCCCATTATGGTGTCTGTATCTTGACCTCAGCAGCAATGGCTAATGTATCCGGTGGAACTGAGCGGACGTGTGGAAAGGGGCAGCATCACGAACCAGAGGGAAGAATCAGTCGAAATGAGGCAAGTCAGTGTTCCCTTACCCCAACCTGGCCCTTGAACCGAGCCACAGCCTAAACCGTCTGCCCCTCCCAGCCTTTCAGCTAGAGCCGCTGCTCCAAGCAAGCAGCCCGGACTGAAGAGGAAGTAAGGGGAGGAAGGAAGTGGAAGTCTTAAAGTGAATACCCTAACGTCTTTTCCACCAAAATGTACCTTGGGCGCCTTCAGGGAGTGGTTTTGTGTGTGTGGGGGGGGGTGGGGGTGGGGTGGGGGGGCGGGGGGGGCCCCCTGGTTAATTTCTCTAGTGGTTGCTTATTAACCCCCCGCCCCCCAAATCAGGTGTAGTGCTGAATTATCAGCGAAGGTTCAGGACAGTTCCCTTCGCAGTCCATCTGGTGCCCAGGTTTGTGGCTGGCCTCTGGGCCACACGGGGCAGGCGGAGGAGCCTCTGCGCTCGTAGTGGGGCGCGCGCGGTCGGCAGGATTGAGGCCACGCCGCTGAGTATCTAGGCCCCAACCGCGGCTAAAAGGCGAAGCCCTGGCCCCTTCCAGCTCAACTCCGGCAGTGCCAGGAGGCCCGGCCGGGGCGCGCGCTGCGCAGCCAAGGTCCCCCAGCGCCCCCTACAGTCACGCGTGCCGGGAGTCAGCGCTGGGTCCTGCGACTCCGCACCACGCCCGGTACCCCACCCAGAGGCCCGCGCCCCGGGACTCACGATCACCGCACCTCCCGGCTGCAGAAACCCGCGTGGGGCTCGGCGGGCGCGTCGCATCCTCGCCACCTCGGATTGCTCCGCCCGCCGCCGCAGCCAGACTTCCCCTCCCTCCCTTGGTCCCTGCCCTCCTCCCTCCCTTCTTCGCTCCCGCCCGCCGGCGCCGGACACGCTGAGCCCCTTCTCTTGGGGCGCTCTTCCCCTCGGCCAGCCGTCGCATCCCGCGCAACTTGGGGACGGACAGTGGCGGTTCAGTGTTGAATGTTCCCCTCCGAGAGCGCATGGCTGTGGAAGCGAGGCGCGGGCCGGGCCCCCGAGGGGCCGCCGTCTGGGCGGCGGTGATGTTTCTGTTGTGCTCGGGAGTCCCGAGCGGGCGCCCCTACAACGTGGACACCGAGAGCGCGCTGCTCTACAAGGGAACCCCCAACACCCTGTTCGGCTACTCGGTGCTGCTGCACAGCCACGGGGCCAACCGATGGTGAGTAGGGTCGGACGCGGGAGCCTTTGGCATCTCAGAGCGGCTAGCAAAAAGCCCCCAGGGATTCCCTGCCTGGTTCAAACTTTCCTCTCTGTAGAGAAGGCAGGAGGGAACCCAGCTGGCGGGAGACGTGCTTAGGAAACGAACTCATCTTGGGGTGGCAGCAGCCGGGGTGCGTTCTGGCGCCAGGCCCTGAAGTTCGGGGTGGCAGGTTGAGTGCTGGGGCGGTGGGCGGAGGAAGAGGTGGCGGGAGCGGCCCGGCTGCCTCTGGGGAGACCCGGGGTTTAGTGGGCAGCGAGGCTAACATCTGCGCCCACGTGCGCGTTTCTCTCCTTAGGCTCGTAGTCGGGGCACCCACTGCCAACTGGCTCTCCAACACTTCAGTGGTCAAACCTGGGGCGATTTACAGATGCAAGATTGGGAAGAATCCCGCCAGGACCTGCGAACAGCTGCAGCTAGGTGAGTGGGGTCTGGGGACGGGAGCTAGTGAGTCTCACCCCACTGGTGTGGACCCCACGGTAGACAAGTCCTGGGAAAAATGAGAATATTGCCTATTCTCATTTAGGATGATTTTCACTGTTAAGTCAACACCATGTTCCCTTCTTAACATAAAAGAGGGCTCCTTTCTGTCAGTGGTTTTCTTCCTTTTGCTTATGACAGTGATTGCAGTATTCTGACAAAACTATGTAGAGGAAAATTTTTACACCTCCTCAGACCTTCACTTCACCTCTCCCTCCCCCTCCACCCCACACCATGTGTAAAACACATCTTAAAATCTCTCAGCACATTAATGACAGGATCCAGTGAAGCCAAGACTGGAATTTTATTTCCATCTTTGACCTATCAACCTTCTTAAAGAACAGGCTAAGGGGCAGATCAGGAATAGCAGTTGGAATTGATCCCATACCCTGTCATTTAGCCCTAATGACTTTCTAGAAAAGAAAGTATCATTTTACTTAAGATATGAAATGTTAAAGGAGAGCACAGGAAAAAATTGGCATCTCCACTGTTAATATAATTATTGATAAAATGAGGCTTAATGTATCATTATTAATTTTTCTCTTCAAAAACTCTTGATTTCTTAATGTCTCTTCTTAGATTTGTGACAATTTGAAAAACGCATTCTGTTGAGGGAGGGAAGAAAATTCATGTTTCAAAGTCAACAGCAAATTTGCTTTGCACAGACACATGGGGGAAGAAAGGGGAACTAATATTAATTCAGACCCTATCTTGCTTCAAACATTGTTAGGAACCACCATATATGTTGCTTCTTTTCCAGAAAACAACACTGGGCCATGGGTGGCATTGTTCTTACTTTACATGTGAGGACTCTGTGGTTCAGAGTGTTGCAAGGACTTTTTCTAAAGTAACTCAGCTAGTGAGTGGAAGATGGGACTGCAACTCAAAGTCAGGCCTCAGTTCAGTTCAGTCGCTCAGTTGTGTCTGACTCTGCGACCCCATGGGCTGCAGCACGCCAGGCCTCCCTGTCCATCACCACTCCCAGAGCTTGCTCACACTCATGTCCATCCAGTAGGTGAGACCATCCAACCATCTCATCCTCTGTCATCCCCTTCTCCTCCAGCCTACAATCTTTCCCAGGATCAGGGTCTTTTCCAATGAGTCAGTTATTCACATCAGGTGGCCAAAGTACTGGAGTTTCAGCTTCAGCATCAGTCCTTCCAATTACTATTCAGGATTGATTTCCTTTAGGATTGACTGGTTTGATCTCCTTGCTGTCCAAGGGACTTTCAAGAGTCTTCTCCAACACCACAGTTCAAAAGCATCAGTTCTTTGGCACTCAGCTTTCTTTATGGTCCAACTCTCACATCCATACATGATGACTAGAAAAGGCCTGCTTGGGTCCAAAGTCCAAGCCATTTCCTGCCATGAGTACATCTTCAATGCAAATAAAATCCACTGAAGAGTCCAACATAGTGTCTGCTGAGCTGGTGAGTCACCTGTGAATGGTGAATAAATGGTTATACTTAGTACCTTTTTCCTATTTATCTTTATTATCCATGGGCTCTGAGGATAAGCTAGTCACTGCATCTTTAATACCCTCCCTTTTTTTTTCGTAGTAGTCTTTGCTTTTTCTCAAACTGGAATACCACTTCCCTTCATTGACAGTGAATTCAAATACAATATGCACTTAATGGAATTTTATTTTTGACTCAGCATCCATAAGAATTTAGAAGTTGTCTGCACTGCTTAAAATAAGTCCCACCCTCTTATTAAGCATCTTCCATCCCAAAAGGCAGACTAGGAAAGCATAGCACATTCGCAGACCTATCCATTTGGAATAACTCTGCAAAGCATAATTGTCTTTGCCTAAGAGACTTGTGGGATGAAGAATTAGGGAGCAGAGCAGACAGCTTTGATCTGCCAGAGGATCTTGACAAGGTCTCAGGAGGGAAATGTTTTATTTTGTTGTCCTGTCATAGTTTCCTGATTCATGACATTACAACCACTGGTATTTATCCCCTACTTCCTGTCTGGATTGGCACTGAATCTATTTCTAGATCTCTATATTTAACTGGAAAGATCCTGTCACAGTATTGTATTAAAATTTAAGATAATTAAAAAAAATCTGTCAAAATTGTAGGAAAACCTAAATTCTTTGGACACGTGGAACATAGGAAGTGACTACAGAAATACCCATGGAGAAATGTGCGCATGGTAGATGTACAGCAAACATGCATTAAGTAAAGATTTATTGGATGGATAAATGAATAAAGCAAAGTGAAAGCTTGATTGTTATCAACCTGGTTGGTAAATAAAAGAATTAACTAGAAATGATAAGTCCAAGGGATACTTTCAACTTAAAATTTTTTGATCAGTAAAAAAGGTATTTACTGAGGTGAAAGGCAGACGACAAGATTTCTAGTCAGTCAACTGGTAGAAACACTGATGGCTATAGTAATAGAACATTTGCACATCTTTGAACATTTGCAAAAGAGGTGACTGAAATTACTTCTCATAAAACATTTTGAACAATCTATCTTCCTTATATAAAGAAATTGTATGTTACAATTCAGAGCAATCTCAGAAGTAACTTGAAGCTGTGAAATAAGGGATTGAGGATAATGTTTAGAAAGTTAACACCGAAAACAATAAATTGGTAACTAAAGGCTTTTTAAAATTCTCAGGTTTGTAGATTATGTAGTAGTATTTACGAAGAATTGTCAAGGAAAAAACATACACACACAATCATCTGTATAAGATGGTTTTAGTTGTTCTGTCTCAAATATATGGACAGTGCTTAGCTCACTATCTTACATTTAACTGACATTCAAAAAATATTTATTTTTATCTCTGTCTTCTACTTAAATCCATATCTGCATGTTATCTGTTATATCATGGTGAGATTATAAATACAGACAATTAATAGATGAAACCAAAAGTTAAATGTATAACTGAAAAGATAACAGTTGAAACACAGTGGAAAAATATTTTTTGTTGGCTCAACCAAAAATATCTTATAATATATAAATATTGAGCTATGATATCCATGTCATAAGATGTTTTCTTTCATTCATGTCCTAAGTTGCTATCAAGGAGATGAAGTTGAAAGATCTCTTAAAATAGCACTCATCTTCTACAATTCAAAGTGCTGTATACATTAACTAGTCTTTAGGTCTAACAATTTCAAAGTTTCATTCAGATAGATTCCTTCCTTCAAAAAAGGATGTCAATAACCTTCCCCCTACCTCCTAACCCCCCTTCCCTGTTGTGCATAATATTGTCCCATACTGTGGTATGTTCAGCGTAGTCATAATCAGAAGTGAGCGGCAAATGCCTGTTTATCTCGAATGTTCAGGGGATGAGATGTTGAGACTCAGGTACCCCTTTTAGTGAAGTGAATTGACTGGGGAAGAGATGTATTTCTCCCTGAGTGCAGACAGGCTCCTTCCACCTCCCTGCCTACCTAGGGGTATTTTCCTGCTCACTTCCTTGGTACTGCCCTCTGTGAACCAGAGGAAGGTAGTCTGCCAATCAGGAGGTCTGAATCCAAACTTGTCTGTGAAGCCTCTGTGTCTGGGGAGGTCATAGTGATTTCCACAGTTTCAGTTGCTTTTCTACTCAGGTGCTCTGCATCCTTGCTAGGTTTTTTTAAAAGGAAACTTTGAACACAGTTGGTTGCTAAATTAAGGCATTACAAGTAATGACTTTGTTTATGTATTTAATGATAGTCCATTCATGATCACCAATATTTGAAGACAGAAGATAATAAAATATGTAAATGACTATAAAATTATATTTAAAAGATTGTCTTTATTTCATCTTTCAAAAGCCATACTCTCTAGATCTTTCATTACTTTTAACTTGCTGCCAATAGCTTTATACTGATAGCTACTAATAATATTATACATGTGTGTTTGTATGAACCTGCAGACTTGAACAAACGCACACTTGTCTGGATAATAGAAGTTATAATTTTGTTATATAATGTACATGAAATGTATACAAAATATATAAAATTATATAATTATTGTCTAATACAGTAGCCACAAGCTACATGTGGCTATTGAGTACATGAAATGTGGTTAGTTTGTAGTAAGAGGTCCTATAATACAGATTACATCTGGATATTAAAGACTTAGTACAAAAAAATTCATACGTGTACATATATATATAATCTCTTGATTTTTTAGGTGTTGACCATATGTTGAAATAAACAGTTTGAAATTAATATCAATTGCATATTTAAATGAGAATATTTTAGATGCATTAGGTTAAAGAAAATATTAATTTTGCTTATTCCTTGTTACATTTTAATGTGACTACTGTAAAAATTATTTCATATGTAACTTGCATTATGTTTCTATTGGAGAGCACTGTTTTAGGAAAATATAACTTCCCTATGTAAAATAACCCTGACTTTTTAGCAAGTACTTTCCCAATGTCTATATGTAAAATGAATAAGATTTTCACTTTTCTAGACCAGTGTCGTATAATTACTAGACCTTTAAGCTCCCTTCTTGTCCCTCTTTTTCTTACTAGAGAGAACAATGGTTTATTACAAGTTAATCATCATTATTTCCCTTCAGATTTCTTTCTGGAAATTATATAACCTTAACCAGCCTCCTGATTTATATTACATTACCTATTTGGAAGAGGTTAAGTTAATTAGCAGCTGTGTCATTTAACTAATGATTACCTCATTCACACTTCTGCCTGATTTGTAGGAATTATTAGCTTAACATTAAAAGACAAACCACTCACTGTTGAAACATCAAATATGTTCTTGATAACTTTTTTTCTTATTTGCAATACTCTTTAAATTGTAGCTTATGAAGCTGATGTTGACACAGACTGGTCATTTTGAAAAATCATCATTGAACAGAGGTTTGTTATGCTAATTATGCACAAAATTAAGACAGAGAGATTAATGAATAAACTATCATATTAAAAGAATTAAGTGTCCTGGTTTCCAACAATTTCCCAGACTCCATCTCTGAAAGAGTGACTTCCACCTGGTTTGAGAGATGAGGTTTTCTAAAATGCATTTTATTTATTGCCAAAAATTTACTTGACCACTGGGTGATATTTCCAATGGCTAAAAAATATCTCCCCTTGGCCACAGTTTTTGGGCCAGGTATGGTGATCCATTGTGCACGTGGGTCATGGGTTCATTTGGTCATTCACTGAGGGATGCCTAAGTGCTAGAACCTGGGCATACAAAAGAAACACCGCCCTTGCCTCAAGGGGTTTGCAGTCTATAGGTTGGGTTATTATAGGAAAGTATGGTGAGACAATCTACTCTAGTTAGAATAAGGTGATGTCTTCCTAAGGAATTCTAGTGGAAAACTGAGGGAAGAAATCAGTTATCTCAGAGGAAGAGGTTATGGGAAAGGGTGCTGGACAGAGCAAAGCGTGTCTGAGCACCGGAGGTCTCTGAGAGGGCGGTGTCTTTGGATGGAAAGAAAAGAGCATGCATGTGAAGCGGTGTAGATTAGAGAAGCGAGCAGGGATTATTGTGTGACAACGTGGTGAGTCCTCGGGCAGCTGCAGGAGCAGCGGCTGTCCGCGTGCTCTTGTGTGGTCACACTCTTCCTCCGTGTGGGCCCCGTGCAGTGGAGGCTGGGGCCCAGATGCAGAGGGAGGTGTTGGCTCCGGCGGGCGTGGTGGCGCTGAGCGGTGACGGAGGCAGGGTCTGCTGCAGACCCGCAGGCACCCACAGGGGCCCCGGCCGGCCGCGTGCGCTCCCGGGTGCGTGCCCGGCAGCGCGGGGGGATGGCGGGCAGCAGGCTGCTGACCTGCCGGGCACAGCTGCGTGGCCGCACCTCGAGCCTGGGCCTGAGGGTGACATCAGCCGCTGGGGGTGGAGGCAGGTGTTGTGTACTTTGGCTTTGGTGGGTACCGAGAGCAGCTCAGTCGGCCAGCTTCTCACACCAGGGTAGCCACAGAGGCCTGGGCTGGCTGTTAGTGTGGTTCCTGGGCTCCTCCGGGGCAGGGAGAAGGGCTTATGGCAGAACCCAGGGATCAGTGAACACTAATATGTGTGCGACAAAAGCTGGCAAGATCTGCAGGAGGTCCAGGGCGTCTGTACTGGCCGCTGACTTAGTCAGCTGTGAAATCTGTTGTTTGTGTGCAGGGCAGGTCTCTGTGACCTGGACTTTGTAGTTGGTAAATGAGAGAGATGAACAGGAAGAAGTTTTCAAAGATGTTACCGAAGGTTCTGACTTGGGCTGTTGGACAGATGATGGTGCTATGTCCGGTGAGATGTAAAAATAGATACCTGGTGATCAGCTGGTTGTATGGGCCTGGCGGCAGGAGAGGTCTATACAGGCAGTTCAGAGTTGAAGGTTATTGGCAGAGAGATGGTAATCAAAGCCATGGAAGTTAATGCGTTTAACCTGGGAATGTTCTAGGTTAAATGGATCTCTGGACCCAGAAGAGATCCCACAGGACTCCTGCCATTTGAGAAGCAGCTTGAACAGTATTGGTCAACTCTAGCTGCAACCTAGATTCTTCTGCCAAGCTTTAAGAAGCCCAGTGCTGGTGGCCTTCTCCTAAACTAGTAAAATCTCTGCGAGTGGGTCTAGCTAGGTTAGATATTGTGATTTATAGTAAGAAATAAGAATATATATTTGGTCTTCAACCCTATTTCTGGCACAGTGATCCTAGAACCCTTGGAGTTCTCTAGAGTGATAAAAATGTCTTTTGTTAGGTTAATGAGGTGACTTTAGAACCAAAGGATGTGACTGGTTGCCAGCAGAGCACACTGTATGATCAGAGGATCGGAACTTTCATTGATATCCCCCTGACACCAGCAGGAGAAGAGAGGCTGGAGGCTGAACCAGTTGCCAATGGCCAATGATTTCATCACTCATGCCTACGCAACGAAACCTCTCTAAAAGCCCAAAAGGACAGGACTTAAGAACATGTGGGGACTTAGGATCAGTGGTGCATTCAGAGAGGGCCTGGGAACGCCCCTCATGCTTCCCGTGTCTCGCCCTGTGTCTCTCTTCCATCCAGCTGTTCCTGTCATTCCTTTTATGATAAACTGATAATATAGTGAGTAGAATGGTTCTCTTGAGTTCTGTGAGCCACACTTGTGGCTCAAACCAAAGGAAAACATCAAGGGAAACTTCAATAGCCAGTGGGCTTGAGATTGACATCTGAAGTGTGTGTTGGGGGGTGATATGCAAAGAAAGTAGTCTTTTTTAATATTTCATGTATTTTATTCAACTGTTAAACATACTCCCAGTGCATTTTTACCTTTCAAGTTTCTTCTAAAAGTTCCATTACCCATTGAGGAAGTTTTATGTGAATTTATTAGAGTTGCCTAAGTTTCCTAGTCCTATAAAGGATAATCACAAATTGCTGAGTGATAGTAAGGTATTTTTCCGTGTTGTTCAGTAATGTACTGTATTTACTTTTTTCTTTTTGTTTACTTTTTGGTTTCCTTCACCCATTTCTCCCTCCCTGCCCCCACCTCTGGCAGCCACATATCTGTTCTCTCTCTGAGCTTTTTTTTTTTTTTAAGATTCCACATATAAGCGAGATCATAGAGTATTTATCTTTCTCTGTCTGACTTAGTTCACTTAGCATAATGTCATCAGGGCTCAGTCATGTTGTTGCAGACAAGATTACATTCTTTTTTATGGTTGAATAATACCCCATTGCATGTATATACTTCAGTTTCTTCATCCACTCACTCTTCATTGAACACTTAGGTTGTATCCCATCTTGGCTATTATAGATAATACTGCAGTAAATTTGGGGGGGGGGTGCATTATGCTATTTTTAGTTGTGTTTTCCTTTTCTTTGGATATGTATCCAAAAGTATTGCCGGAATTGTTAGAACTATGGTAGTTCTACCATACGGGAGTTCTATTGTTAATTTTTTGAGGAACCTCCATACCGTTTCCATAGTGGCTGCCCCAATTTACATTCCCACCAACAATGCACAGCCTTTTTCTCCACACCCTCACTAGCATTGATTATCTCTTGGCTTTTTATAATAGCCATTCTAACAGATGTGAGGCAATAGCTCACTATGATTTTGAGGTGCACTTCCCTGATGGTCAGTGATGCTGGGTCTGTTTTTATACAGCCCTGCTCCATATTTTCTCTTATTCAGTAGGTTGCTTTTTCATTTTGTTGATGGTTTTCTTTACAGAAACTTTGTAGTATGATGTAGTCTCACTTATTTATTTTTTCTTTTGTTGCTTTTGCTTCTGGAGTTAAATTTAAAAAATTATTACTCAGACCTTTGTCAAGGAGCTTGCAGAACTGAACTCTTAATCAGTGGGATCTGACATTATCTCCAGGTAGATAGTATTATAATTACAAATTGGATTTCAGGACCCCTGCCTAGTATCAGAGAATTTCTTGGTGCTGGTGTGGAAAAGCTTCACCCACACACATTGGAGTTGGGTGTGGAATCCTTAGTAGGGCATTGGGAGTTTCCAGAGGTCCCCAGATGACTCCAGTATTCATCCATGGTTAAGAACCATTGGAGAAGGAAAAAGAGCAAGGAAAATAGACTGAGGAGGAAAAGCCAAGGGGTAGCCAGGGAATCAGGTCAATGTGGCGTTATGGAAGCTGAAGAATGGGAGATCTTGAGAAGAGGTGAGTGGTTGGCATGTCAAAAGAGGCCAAGAGGTCAAGCTACTTAAGAGCCTAGGAGGATTCTTTGGATTCAGAAAGAATTGGTTTGTTAAGAACCTTGGAAAGACCTGTTTTAGTGGTAATGCCAGACTTCAGAGGGGTGAGGAGTGGGAAAATATTGGTGCCAGATATCAACTCTTCCTTAAAGGAAGAGTTCTTCCTTGGGTTCTTCCTTCATTTATTAAATAAATGTTATCCATTACTTATGTTGGTACTTGGAATAGAAATTTGGCCAAGATGGCTAAAGCCTTCAAAGAACTCAGTTATAGGAATAACAGGTAAACAGAGAAGTACTTATGAGAAATGTCACAGCATAATGGTAGATATGCACAATGGGGAGAAGAAGCTGGATAATGACAGTATTTTGGAACAATGGACATGAGTAAACGAGTCAGTTCTGGCCAGTTTCGATGAGCACATGGTAGTCTCAATGAATGTGAAATGGATGGGTACGTTTCTCAGATTTGGGTGGGGTCTTCTAGGATTTACTGTTTATTTCAGCATTGTTCGCAGAGGTCTAGGCCAGTCTTGCATTCCAGACTCTGCCCAGTCACACTGGACAGTCTAAAGAATATGCACTCCTGAGACAGGAAGTCTAGAATGGACTGTCTTTAAAACTGGGGGAATTTTAATTTTAGGAGTAGTTGGCAATATCAAATTAGAATATGGAAGTGGACTTGCAGGGGACAGGACTGGGTCCAGTAATGCCGTGTGTTGGCTCTGATGTCCTCAGTTTATCCCTAAGGATTTTTAACAAATGATTAGTCATCTCTTTCATATAATTTATATGAAATACTGGAATTCACAATGAATTGTTCAGATATAGTAAGAGTATAGACATAGTTGTCAAATCTCTTTTGCTGGAAATCTTTTGTGAAGTGGATTAGACATGTCCTTTTAAAATTATATTCTAGGTAGAAGTCTCTTGTCAGTATCTACCCTCTTTGAAATCATTCTAGGTCTATCTAACCTCAATGCTATGCTCTGTTCTCTTGGGACCATTTTTTTTTAGTATTTATTAGAATATCATTACTTTGTCTGAAGATCATTGTTACATTGTCTCTGCAACATCTTATCCCCCCGCTTTAAACTTTGAATGAAAAGTTGTCCTCTGCTGTCAGGAGCCCCTCATCTCAGTCTGATCCTACACTGACTGGTAGAGAACGATGCCATGGACTCCCTGACTGATTTTTACTTTTCTCACATATTTTTGAACTTTATTATCACCCTGACCTCCTCCTCCATCCTACCCTGTGAATTCCAAAACCAAGCTCAGAACGTCAGGATTGACCACTGAGCATTAAGTGCCGGCAGGTTTCCCTGAGTCCTTTTCTGTTCACATTTTTATATTGTTTTTATTTCAAAGAACAATAGTATTTCTAATATTGTGATACTTTTTCAAATGAAATGGTACTTATATATTAGTGATACTTTTTCAAATGACTCATTAAATCTAAGAGATTAATTGAAAACCATGGAAACAGAGAGTTGTTTTTCCTTATTTTCTAATGTTGGAAGTCAGTGTTAAAATATGTTATTATGAAACAGAATTAGAATAGGATTGTCAATAGTGCCAATACTTGGATTCATTCGCTGATTAATAGTGAAGTACTCATAGCAAATCACTGTCAAGTAGTATAGGGTAGTGGATGACAGAGTAGGTTTGAATCTTTCCTTACCCCACTTTTAAGTTTAGTGACTTTGGGCAAGATGTTTCTTCTCCCTTTCTTTCAGCTTCTCCATCTATAAAATTGGGATAACGATAATCATACCCACCTTTAAGGGATATAAGGAAAATTAAGTGACTTAATACATATGTTCACATATATTAAAAGTGTGCCTATTACATGGGAAGCATTTAATAAGTGTTATTTAGTATATAAATAATACTTACTGTAAGACAACATTCCCTCTTTACATTACACTTGGCAGATATATCAGTTGCTGTACATCTTTCTGCTCTACTTAGTAAGAAGACTTGTATAGGTTTTCTATAGGAATGTGAAGAAGTTTGGACCAAAGACACTTGGAGGGAAACCCTTATCTGAGATTCAGGCTCACAAGCAGAATGGTTTTCTAGGGCTCAGAAGTCTAGTATGACTCAGGATCAACCCAGATTTATAAAACTGCAACCATCAGGCTTGACTCTGCTGCCTGAATGCATTCACCTCTGGGTGGAACTCTTCCTAAATACAACAAAGTAAAATAAATAAAATTATAAAATAAAAACTATAATTAAAATGACCTAGAAGACTAGAATAGCTGTTTTTTTCAGGCCTATGATTATAGGAACTGTTACTCATATAAATTGAGCATGATTATCCATCATGATCAGATTTTTATTACTAAGTCTAAGAACATGACACTTAAAGATACATCAAGAATTGTTTCTAATTTTGAAATTTAATTTGATATTTTGATCCTTGATAGCCACTAGATGAGTTGTTAGAAATGCTCTCGGAAGTTTAGTACTTTCACGTCCCATATCTCCTCTAAAACTGGAGTGTTTTACTTTTCGTTACTCAGTTATTGTTATGGCTGTTAAATTCATGAACATCACTGTTACCTTTTAGAAACATCACCACCACATTTTATTAGATGTGTGGGAAAAGTACACAGTTTAATATAATAAACATAATCTAATGGGTTTAGTAATAATTAGTGTTTGATAAGAAATAAAAACCAGGGGCCCTTTGGCTTAAAGAGCTGAAGGAATGCTGCTGATCCAACCTCACAGCGCTGTGAGCTCCCTCTGCTGGCGTGTCCCCATCAATGCAATGTGGGTACACTGCGGAGTGGAAGCGTTGACCGCTCATTTAATGAACACCTACTAGGTGCCAGAAAGTCTTGTATGCATAGGCATACATTTTCTGTAATTTTTATAACCCTCCAACGGTAGACCTTGTATTCTGGTCACATTTGAATTGGTATGTTTGCTTTTAATCCCATATGTCTTTTCTGTATTATGTTTCACTCAGTAATGGTTGCTTCTACAAATAGATTTATTGAATGAATGACTCTTTATAGAACATAGAACAGGAGTCATTTGTTTCTCAGGATTATTTGAGAAAAATTTAGAGTGGAAGAGTTTGAAATATATAGGACTAATCTTTCAATAGACTAGAACTTCATGTTAAAAAAAAAAGTAATTGGTGGAGGTAAGGTCTTTCACTATTTCTCTAAAACATGAAAATTCTGTCATGTTTTGAAAGATCAGACCAATATGTGTGTTGTCTTAGTATCCAGAAGGCAAGTTTGAGACCCCCCCATTAAATGTCTGAACTGATTAAGCCAGTGACACAGGCAGATAAACCAAATGTTGTTGCATCCAAAAGTCCCAAGCTGCCCTGCCCACAATGTGTCACTCAAGCTGTCAAAAGGCTACAGAAAGACCTTTGAGTCTGGTCTTACCACTTGCCCATTCCTCAGTGGAAATGCCAAAGCATTGAGAATTGATCTAAACTGAGGAAAAGATCAGGGTAAGATAGGGACCGAGAAAGCGACATTTTTCATGAACCCTAGAAAGTTGACTAGAAATTTTACACACTTTCAGCTGGCAGAAAAGATTAGAAAGTGAAATTTATTCAGATAATTCATACATTTGAAATATCTGTACAGTTCTATTATATATACTCCAGATTAGTGGAAAGTAACTACTTTGAGATCTTCAATTACTAAAAGTTTTTAAAAATTCTTTTCCATTATGTTTTAGTGCAAGATATTGAATATAATGTGCTGTACAGTAGGACCTTATTGTTTATCTCTTTTATGTATAATAGTTTGTACCTGCATCTGCTCATCCCAATCTCTTAATTTATCCTTCTCTACCTTTTTCCTTTTGGTAACTATGAGTTTGTTTTCTATGTCTGTAAATCTATTTTTGTTTTGTAAATACATTCATTCGAATCATATTTTAGATTCTGCATATACTTGATATCACATATTTGTCTTTGTCTGATTTACTTCACTTGATATGATAATCTTGAGGTCCATCCATGTTGCTGCAAATGGCAGTATTCCATTCTAAAATATCTTATGCTTGATTCTAATCTTTTCCATTTACTGGCCCCATGAATTTGGACAAATCTCTTTACTTCTTTAAGATTCTATTTCTCTACCTGTAAAATGAGATTGTTAACACAGTCCTCCATTGCCGCTGTGAGAATTAATGAATTGAATGTGTGTGGTAAGAGCTCGCTGACAGTTCAGTTCAGTTCAGTCGCTCAGCACGTGACTGAATCGCAGCACGCCAGGCCTCCCTGTCCATCCCAAACTCCCAGAGTTTACCCAAACCACGTCCATCGAGTTGGTGATGCCATCCAGCCATCTCATCCTCTGTCGTCCCCTTCTCCTCCTGCCCTCAGTCTTTCCCAGCATCAGGGTCTTTTCAAATGAGTCAGCTCTTCGCATCAGGTGACCAAAGTATTGGAGTTTCAGCTTCAACATCAGTCCTTCCAATGAACACCCAGGACTGATCTCCTTTAGGATGGACTGGTTGGATCTCCTTGCAGTCCAAGGGACTCTCTAGAGTCTTCTCCAACACCACAGTTCAAAAGCATCAATTCTTTGGCACTCAGCTTTCTTTATAGTCCAACTCTCACGTCCATACATGACCACAGGAAAAACCATAGCCTTGACTAGACGGACCTTTGTTGGCAAAGTAATGTCTGCTTTTTAATACTCTGTCTAGGTTGGTCACTGACAGTGATATGCCACAAATATGTCATGGAGGAGGATATATGCCGTGACATATGTGTACCTTAATCATATCTTTAGCTTAATCCTTAATAACATCAACATCAACTATTTTTTGCCTGCTTTCTCTGCCGGGCTCTGGCCCAAGCCTTCACACATCCCTCATTTACTCCCCACAGTCCTTGCAGAATCCCTCTGAGACAGCCATCTCTGGAGGCCCACCTAATTCTTAGTCCTAAACCATCCTACTCACATATCGCACTTTGTAAAGATCTTCAAACCTACAAACATTGTTTTTCTTCAGACCATCTGTTACTATCTTAAAACTTAAGGGACTAATGTTTTGGAAGAGAAGTAGGGGAGAAGTGTAGGAAGAAAGAAGACTTCTCCAAAGTCTAGATCCCTGAATGGTGAACATTTTGCAGTTGTATCCTCTGGTGGTTCTCCTCAGTCGCTCAGTTGTGTCTGACTCTTTGTGACCCCACGGACTGCAGCAGCCAGGCTCCCTGGTCATTCACGATCTCCCGGAGTTTGCTCAGATTCATGTCCATCGAGTCAGTGATGCTATCTACCCATCTCATCCTCTGCTGTCCCCTTCTCCTCCTGCTTTCAATCTTTCCCAGCATCAGGGTCTTTTCTAATGAGTCAGCTCTTCAAATTAGGTGGCCAAAGTATTAGAACTTCAGCATCAGTCCTTCCAATGAATATTCAGGGTTGATTTCCTTTAGGATTGACTGATTTGATCTCATTGCTGCCCAAGGGTCTCTCAAGAGTCCAACCTCTAGTACCCTCTAGTGGAGTATTTTGTGGTGGAAGAGATGGGTATTAGAATTCCCTCCCTCAGCAAATATTTTGTTCCTGCCTGCTGCATGTAAGGCCCTGTTCTGTGCTGTGGAAATGCCACAGTCAATTAAATAGTCAATCTTCCCTCATCAAGTGACAGTCAAGAGCAAATATCTAGTCTCCCATAGTCTCTGTCATATTTTGTCACTTGAAACAATGGCACTAAAATAGATGACATGAAAAACAGCAAAAAGAAAAAAAAAGTGTGGAGGGAATGAATGGCAAAAATTGTTCTTAATTGGCTTTGTACTAATATCCTTTGTATCCATCTGTCAAAATCACAACTTATTCACATTTATATACTCATGTACATACTAAAATGAAATCAGTAAGTGGAAATGAAAACCAAATAGTAAGCATACATCTTTGTATTTGCTTTCCCAAATACAAATTGAAAGAGGAAAAATACGAAAGAGAAAGATGGACTTAATTTTTAGAATAAGGAGTATGGTTTTCATGTGGCTTTGTTTTTTTTTTTTTAATGTCTACTGGGAAAATGCATTCAACTGTGCTAAGAATTAGTCATTCTAGTTGTATAAAAGCATGGAAAATTATCACATATTAATTTCTACTAACCTCGTTTATGTTAAACCATGTAAAGTACATTTTTTAAATTATGAAGCTGATTTGATTTACTAAGAGTTTAGATCAGTAATGTATGAGCTGAATTGAAAACCAGATTATAAATCATTTCAGTATGACATTTGGGTAAAATATAAAGATCATCTGCATTTATTTATGATGTTCTGTCAGGGAAATTCATGAGACTTAACTTTCTCATGACAACTCTCATAATCATCATTTCTGACCAAATTATAAATACTGTATTTACACATGAAAAAAATTGGCTTAATATTTGATATACTATTTCAACGTCTAATTGAAACCAAGGAGGGCAAAAAGATATTAGTACTATTTTCTAAATGGAGTAGTTTCTTTTCAAATATTGTATAACACAGGAAATGGCAAAACCATGTATATTGCAGAGCAGTTGCTCACAAGTCCAGATGCACGCTACCATTACCTGGGGAACTGTGTGAAAGATTCTGAAGTCTGAATCTCGATCTGGGCACATCAGATCTGAGCCAGAGAATGGGACCAGGTGTCAGCATTTGTTCGAAACTCCCCCAGCTGATCTTGATAGCCAGTCAGAGCTGAGAACCACGTGAAAAGGCGTGGCCTCCAGTGCATGGAGGTGAAGGAAATGCTCTTGAGAGACCCAGAGCATAAGCTGGTGATGTGGTCTGACCCCTCTGCCAAGATCCTGCAAGCACTGCCGAAGCGGAGGGCGAAAGTTGCTCAAAACCAAGAAGAGACCCAGCTCAGTAGTGGAGATTTATAAGCTGTTCTTCCAGCTGATTTTGTCTTGTTACCAGGGCTGAAAGTAGCTCAAGATTATTGATGCTGTTGGGTGCTGCCTGTGACAGAAGCAGTGTTAGGACGTAGAGAGAAGAAACTCATGTAAGCGGGAGTCTGTGTGTTTGTTCATTTTCTAAGTTTGTGACTCTTAAGTATGAGAGTCTGAGCAGTGATGACACTGTGATGTCACCTGGGAGGGCTAAAACTAAACCAGAAAGGATGGGAAGGGGTGTAATCTGTGGACCTAGAAAGCAGTTAATGAGATAGGAGTCGCTCTAGTCTCTATTTTAAAGTCAACAGATAAGAGAACTCAGCTGAGAAACAGATGATGATTCACTATTTTTCTCTATAAAAACTTTAAAAACTTCTGGGCCATTTTCAGTGCAAGTTCGATGCATGAAGCCGGGCACTCAAAGCCAGTGCCCTGGGACGACCTGAGGGATGGGGTACGGAGGGCTTTGGGAGGGGGGTTCAGGATGGGGGGGTACATGTGCGCCCATGGCTGATGCGTGTGGATGTGTGGCAAGGGCCACCACAGTGTGGCGAAGTGATGGTCCTCCAATTAAAATAAATATGTTAATCAAAAAAAACTTTGGAGGCATTTTCATGCTATTTACATGGCATTTTGTGGTTTTAAACTATATGTTTATTGCATACATATTACTATAGGTTTTTAAACTTTGTGGTGGCATCTCTAGAACAGGAAACTTGTGTCTAAATATTGGCCGTAATCTTAATGGAACTGTTCATTAAATATACTGCATTTTAAAGTAGTATAAATACATTATAGCATCAACATATTATAAAGAGATAATACATTGTTTGTGACCTCTGTTCCCTCCTGTCTTTAATTTCCCTCCTGCACAATTGCTTCATAAACTGAATGCTAACTAATTTTAGAAAGACATTGGTATTTTCAGAGAAGATACTTTATTGGAGTGTCTTTTGGGATGTTGTTGTTCAGTTGCTCAATTATGTCCAACTCTTTGCAACTCCATGGACTGAAGCACGCCCGGCTCCCCTGTCCTTCACTATCTCCTGGAGTTTGCCCAAACTCATGTCCATGGAGTCCATGATGCCATCCAACCATCTCATCCTCTGTTGTCCCCTTCTCCTCCTGCCCTCAGTCTTTCCCAGCATCAGGGTCTCTTCTAATGAGTCAGCTCTTTGCATCAGGGGGCCAAAATACTGGCGCTTCAGCATCAGTGTGTTTGTATGTGTGTGTGAGTTGCTCAGTGGTGTCTGACTCTGCGACCCCATGGACTGTAGCTCACCAGGCTCCAGGGTCCATGGAATTCTCCAGGCAAGAATATAGGAGTGAGTTGCTATTACCTTCTCCAGGAGATCTTCCCAACCCAGGGATCAAACCCAGCTCTCCCACATTGCAGATAGATTCTTTACCATCTGAGCCACAAGGGAAGCCCTCAGCATCAGTCCCTCCAATGAATATTCAAGGTTGATTTCCCTTAGGATTGACTGGTTTGGTCTCCTTGCTATTCAAGGGAATCTCAAGAGTCTTCTCCAGCACCACAGTCTGAAAACCTCAATTCTTCAGTGCTCAGCCTTCTTTATGGTCCAGCTGTCACATCAGTACATCAGTTCAGTTCACTCAGTCATTCGTGTCCAACTCTTTCTGGATCATTTAAAAAGCAAAAGAGTTCCAGAAAAACATCTATTTCTGCTTTATTGACCATGCCAAAGCCTTTGACTGTGTGGATCACAACAAACTGGAAAATTCTTCAAGAGATGGGAATACCAAACCTGACCTGCCTCTTGAGAAATCTGTATGCAGTTCAGGAAGCAGCAGTTAGAACTGGACATGGAACAACAGACTGGTTCCAAATAGGGAAGGGAGTACGTCAAGGCTGTAGATTGTCACCCTGCTTATTTGACTTATATGCAGAGTACATCATGAGAAACGCTGGGCTGGATGAAGCACGAGCTGGAATCAAGATTGCCGGGAGAAATATCAATAACCTCAGATATGCAGATGACACCACCATTATGGCAGAAAGTGAAGAGGAACTAAAGAGCCCCTTGATGAAAGTGAAAGAGGAGAGTGAAAAAGTTGGCTTAAATTCAACATTCAGAAAACTAAGATCATGGCATCCGGCCCCGTTACTTCATGGCAAATAGATGGGGAAACAGTGGAAACAGTGACAGACTTTATTTTGGGGGCCTCCAAAATCACTGCAGATGGTGATTGCAGCCATGAAATTAAAAGACGCTTACTCCTTGGAAGGAAAGTTATGACCAACCTAGACAGCATATTAAAAAGCACAGACATTACTTCATCAACAAAGGTCCATCTAGTCAAGGCTATGGTTTTTCCAGTGGTCATGTATGGATGTGAGAGTTGGACTATAAAGAAAACTGAGTGCTGAAGAATTGATGCTTTTGTACTGTGGTGCTGGAGAAGACTCTAGAGAGTCCCTTGGACTGCAAGGAGATCCAACCAGTCCATCCTAAAGGAGATCAGTCCTTGGTGTTCATTGGAAGGACTGATGTTGAAGCTGAAACTTCAATACTTTGGCCACCTGATGCGAAGAGCTGACTCATCTGAAAAGACCCTGATGCTGGAAAAGATTAAGGGCAGGAGGAGAAGGGGACGACAGAGGATGAGATGGTTAGATTGCATCACCAACTCAATGGAGATGAGTTTGGGTAAACTCTGGGAGTTGGTGATGGACAGGAAGTCCTGGCGTGCTGCATTTCATGGGGTTGCAAAGAGTCAGACATGACTGAGCATTTGGACTGAGCTGAACTATGCGACCCTATGGACTGTAGCATGCCAGGCTTCCCTGTCCATCACCACCTCCTGGAACGTGCTCAAACTCATGTCTATTGAGTCAGTGATGCCATCCAACCATCTCATCCTCTGTCATTCCCTTCTCCTCCTGCCTTCAATCTTTCAGCATCAGGGTCTTTTCAAACGAATCAGTTCTTCCCATCAGGTGGACAAGGTATTGGAGTTTTAGCTTCAGCATCAGTCCTTTCAATGAATATTCAGGATTGGTTTCCTTTAGGATTGACTGGTTGGATCTCCTTGCTCTCCATGGGACTCTGAAGAGTCTTCTCTAACAGCATAATTCAAAAGCATCAATTCTTTGGTGCTCAGCTTTCTTTATAGTCCAACTCTTGCATCCATACATGACTACTGGAAAAACTATAGCTTTGACTATATGGAACTTTGTTGGAAAAGTGATGTCTCTGCTTTTTAATATGCTGTCTAGGTTTGTCATAGCTTTTCTCCCAAGGAGCAAGTGTCTCTTAAATTCATGACTGCATTCACCATCTGCAGTGATTTTGGAGCCCAAGAAAATAAAGTCTGTCACTGTTTCCATCCTTTCCCCATCTGTTTGCCATTAAGTGATAGGACGGGATGCCATGATCTTAGTTTTTTGAATGTTAAGTTTTAACCCAGCTTTTTCACTCTCCTCTTTCAACTTCATCAAGAGGCTCTTTAGTTCCTCTTTGCTTTCTGCCATTAGGGTGTCATCTGCCTATCTGAAATTATTAATATTTCTCCCAGAAATCTTGAGTCCAGCTTGGGCTTCATCCAGCCCAGAATTTTGCATGATGTACTCTGCACATAAGTTAAATAAGCAGGGTGATAATATATAGTCTTGACATACTCCTTTCCCAATTTGGAACCAGTCCATTTTTCCATGTTCAGTTCTAACTGTTGCTTCTCGACCTGCATACAGGTTTCTCAGGAGGCAGGTAAGGTGGTCTGGTAATTCCATCTCTTTAAGAATTTTCCACAGTTTGTTGTGATCCACCCAGTCAAAGGCTTTAGTTGTAGTCAATGAAGTAGATGTAGATGTTTTTCTGGAACTCTCTTGCTTTTTCTTTGATCCCACAGATGTTGGCAATTTGATCTCTGGTTCCTCTGACTTTTCTAAATCCAGCTGGTACATCTGGAAGTTCTTGGTTCATCTACTATTGAAGCCTAATTTGAAGAATTTTGAGCACTTCCTTGCTAGCATGTGAAATGAGCACAATTGTGTGGCAGTTTAGGCTTTCTTTGGCATTGCCCTTCTTTGGGATGGAGTGAAAACAGACTTTTTCCAGTCCTGTGGCCACTGCTGAGTCTTCTAAATTTGCTGGCATGCGTGCAGCCCTTCAACAGTGTCATGTTTCAGAATTTGAAATGACTCAGCTGGAATTTCATCACCTCTGCTAGCTTTGTTTGTAGTAATGCTTCCTAAGGCCTGCTTGACTTCATACTCCAGAATGTCTGGCTCGAGGTGAGTGATCACACCATCATGGTTATCCAGGTCATTAGGATCTTTTTTGTACAGTTCTTCTGTGTGTTCTTGCCACCACAACTTCGAGTACATGAATCCACCATTTATCATCTATTTTTGACATTAATTAAAAAAAATAGAAGTTTTAGTAAAAAGTCAAACATTTGTATCATAATGAAAATTAAAATTTCTTGTTTGTTATGCTTTCACTTTCTTTCAATTACATGGGCATAATGTAGCCATAGTAACAACTTTCTTTGTTAGACTTGACCCACACAATGCTACAGTATAATTGTCTTTCTCTCCTTCCCTCCCCCTTGTCCCTTCTTTGTTTTATTAACTTGAATAGAGAAAGCTTATGCTTCCATTCTTGATCAACGTTTAGGCTGCAGCAATATCTCTTTTCCATTCCAAGTTGTTGTTTAGTCACTAAGTCATCTCTGACTCTTCTGCAGTGCTATGGACTGTAGCCCACCAGGTTCCTCTGACCAGGGAATTTCCCAGCCAAAATAGTGGAGTGGGTTGCCATTTCCTCCTCCAGGAGATCTTCCCCAACCCAGGGTTGAGCCCATATCTCCTGAATTAGCTAGCAGACTCTGTTACTGAGCCACCTGGGAAGCCCATTCCAAGTAGCCGCTGCTAATCAAGCCCAGCCTTGTTTT
Source organism: Cervus elaphus (assembly GCF_910594005.1). Lineage (NCBI taxonomy): Eukaryota > Metazoa > Chordata > Mammalia > Artiodactyla > Cervidae > Cervus > Cervus elaphus. Next base: position 18,933,638 of record NC_057847.1, on the reverse strand, counting down.
TCCAGACTTATCCTTAGTCGTCTTCCTCTGTCTCATGCTCTTGGCAGGCACTACCAGGAGGTGGGAATTGACATTACTGTTCTGCAAGAAACTTGGCCAAAAAAAGATGAGCCATATAGCATAGTAATGGTGTTCCAGATCATGAAAAACACCTGGGGTAGTCAGGGCCTCACTTGGACCTATGAAATCAATCTCTAGAGAAGGGGCTAAGAAACTTCAGTTTAGCTATGTCAGAGGGTTGGTTTGTCCTGAACTTCATGGTAGAGAATGAACAAATGTATAAAATGTATACACAAATATCTTTCCACACTCCTTAAATTCTCTCTTACCCAGGAGACTTACTGCAAATAATTTCATTTTCCAATACTACATTATCTGTGTAAGTATTCTGAGTTTGCCCAGGAAGCTTTATCTAGGGGTTAAGATGATAGGTGCCTAATGATTTAGAGTATGGTACCTATCAATGAATGAAATTTGGTACTAAAATTAAGTTTAAAAACCCAAGTTCCATGTCTTCATCCAATCAAATTGATGCAAATGTATTTATCTGCCTTTAGAATTAAGTTCAAGTGGAATGGACCTGTCACATTGCAATTGAAGTGTGTGGAAATAGGCAGCAAAAGGAATCTTAATATGCTGCATCTTATTCTCCCTCAAAAGCAGTTACTTGAAATCACAGTTAATATGGGATCCCAGCCATAAAGCAAAGAAGTTATTTTAACAAAATAAGAAAAAAGTCACTGGGAATATCACTTTTTTTTTTTTATGTTTTAGAAGTATTACTTATGTGTAATATTTTATTTTTGGCTTTCTGGCTATTCATGTCTTTGTCAAAGTGCCTTCTGAAGTTTTTTCTATACTAAGATAATCCAGTTTTTCAAAGTTTTTTTTCTTTGTTGAAAACATCACAGTTCCACTAACTGTAAACCATAGGGCAGTTTGTTTAAAATGGTAGGCATTATTAGTATGTTAATTATATACAGCTGCTTCCCACAGTCATCATCTTCCAGCTTCAACAAAGTGTGACTTAAATGTTGAGGACCATATTGTAGTCCTTCTATTCTTAGTGTCTCAATACTTGAAACATTTTAGAAAGTGCTCTGGTAATGTTGCTTGCATTGCTAGTAAATGATCAGAACAAAGGTGCACATTCTTTGCCAAGCATTACATAATGCAGTTAAACTTGCACAGCCCATGTTGGTTTAGACTGGTTTCCCCTCTCTTAGTCATGCTGGTTAGCTGGCTCCTATATCAAGGCCATCTCTTCCTGGTATTACCAATCAGAGGTCTTTTCGACAAACAAAAATCACAGTGAGAGAGCAATTATGTTAGCACAGAGTAACTCATGGTTACCCCCACAATGTGCACCGGATATATGATGACAGGGAAGCCGGGAAAGACGGGATTCCCCAGAAGCTGGAGGAAAAATCACTGGGGATAGGCATGCATGCTTGTTTTCTCTGTTCTTATAGAATAACATTGTTTTCAAGATAACTGCTCATAAAATTATTTTCCAATGCTGTAGGTAGCCCTTTTGGAGATCCTTGTGGAAAGACTTGCTTGGAAGAAAGAGATAATCAATGGCTGGGGGTCACGCTTTCCAGACAGCCTGGAGAAAACGGCTCCATTGTGGTAGGTTGCTGGGATAGTTCCCTGATCACATCGTGAAACCAGATACCCTGGGTGTGACTTTCACATCATTTGGTCTATTTTTATGTTTTATTCAGACTTGTGGGCATAGATGGAAAAATATATTTTACATAAGGACTGAGTCTAAGCTCCCCACGGGTGTTTGCTATGGAATGCCTTCTGATTTACGGACAGAACTGAGTAAAAGAATAGCTCCATGCTATCAAGGTAAGGTATGGTTTTGATATTAACTGGATCAAGATAAATATGTGAATGTCTTTCATTTTTTTTTTTTTTCCATTTTGGATACTTGGTTAGCCGTGGGAGGATCTTTGAAAATAGCTATGTTCTCTTTAATGTCTCATATTATTATTTCCCTTTTCTTTTTTTTTTTAATCCAATTGCAGTTTCAGTTTTCAGAAATGAACTGTGAGATAGTAAAAGACAGGGAAGCCTGGTGTGCTACAGCCCATGGGGTCACAAAGAGTCAGACACGACTGAGCGACTGAACAACAGCTGTGTTTTTTTGAAGCTAGGAATTCTGCAAACTATTTGTTTGAATAGTTCTAGCATCTAGTTGATAATTTTCCATTTTAGCATTAAATATATTCTCAATTAAGTAAAATTATGAAATAGATTGAAAAATCTGATCAGAAGGAAGAAAATTGTTTCTTGCTTTAACTTCCAACAAGATTCAGAAAAATTTAAAATATAATTGTGGGCAGATCTTTTCCACTCACTATGTCTTTTTTTTCCCCTTGAATTCACTTACTTTCTTTGCAACTGCAAGGAATTGGTAATGTAAGTTTAAAAGGTCTTTCCCATAAAAATTTTAGGTCATAGTGCATACAGAGCCAGGAAATAAACTGAAACAGCAGTTGGAGGTGAATGTTAACAGGGCACTGAAGAAATGATACCTTCAACAGAACTAAAATTCTGAAAATGTGTCTTTAGAAAGAATATATGTGAATGCCAGTTTCCAGGTTTTTTTAACCAAAATAATTACCTCAGCATCCAAAGGAAATTTCTATTACTTGACAAAACTTTGAGCAATAGCCAAATTGCGTTGATTCTATTAATGCTGGACTCTTTCATGCCTGGAATTTGATATCATAGCAAAGGTTATATCATCTGTGTTCCTAATTTGTCTTTGAATGCCAAGAAGATAAAAGGTGGATTTTAATTTCTTAGTTGCAGTAAAACTTACTCTAGCTATTATCCCATTTTTCATAATAGTTTATGGTTAACATTTTAAAATATTTCACAGTTGGGGCATTTCTCTCTGATTGACTGTGGAGGCCCTCATGGTCATTTGAGATCTTCCAGTCTCTCTATAATGCAGACTGACCAGCCGGAATCATAATCTCCAGTCCAGACGAGGCCTTTCCCCTTGCTGATTTCAGTTTCCTTCGAAATCAAGTGCACAGAAGTGGGATGATAGGAATTAGCTGTATAGGCTGAAGAAATCTGTTTTGACAGTCTAATAGAGATGCAAGCTAAAGATACCCTTCAACTGCAGCAGCCGTCCTCATCTAGCTGGCCCCATGTCTGGTGCTTTTAACTGACCTAGCAACCACTTCTGACTGTTCTAATCATCTGAGATAATGCACTTGAATGCTTCATGTGCTGCAGTTCTTGTCCTGCTGCCGGCTGGTTCCTTCACTAAATGCTGGTGCCTCTGTTGGTGTAGATTTTGGTCCCGTACATTTTTTCATGTGTTTTCTGGATAACTTTATGCAAGGGTTGATAATGTCCATGGATGACAATGTGCACTCCTATGAATATATACATATATATATGTATATATATATATATATACTTAGCCACATCCTATGGGGGAAAAAAACCATGATGGCAGAAACCTAAGACAACTAAAAATTAAACTTAAAAAATATATAGGAGCAGAGAAAATAGAAAAAGGAATTAAAAAACATGACAAGGAGTGGTAATTATAAATGACTTAACAATTTATTTAACATTTCTGGTTAGCAAAACCCAAACAAAGACATGGCACTCAGTTTTCATAGAGTTTTGCTTATGTCAGTTCTACAGGAAAAGCAAGCTCTGTGCCCATGGTAAGTTTCACAAAGCACGCTTTCCTGGGGGCTTTGTAAGAGGAGACCCTCCATCTCCATGCAGATCTTGACTTTACTGTTTTCAGCTGGGCAAAATCTAAGAAGCCTACTTTAAATGGAAGCCTGGACTGGAAGCCATGAAATCCTATCTCTGTCTTAGATGCTCATCTGACAACTTTTTGTATATCGTTTGTTCTTCCCCCAAAAAAGAGACTGCATAAATATCTCTATTGCTATTTCATAGGGATATTTTGAAGATCAACATGGAAGAGATTTGTGGCCTTAAAGTTTACTACTTACTAAGTTTTAATTTAATGCTATTGTAAAAGATCTTAAAAGGCACACTTATAAGAATTTATACATAAACAAATTATGCAGATTTTGTCTTTATTTTAAAATGAAATCTTAATTGTTTTTCTACTTTATTTTAGACTTTGTGAAACAGTTTGGAGAGAATTTTGCATCATGTCAAGCTGGAATATCTAGTTTTTACACAGAGGTAATAGTCCAAAAATAGCTGCTATAGATGCTTACATATAGAATTTTAATTCTTCTGAAGACTTAGAAGGCTGATATTATGCTTTGAAATAAAGATTGAGTAATACTCAAATAATATATCTCTTAAATTTGAGTATATTACAACTTAATTTTTACCACTTGATATTCAGCATAGGTATTGATAAAATAGTAATATTTAGATGGCTGTGTCGCCCAAGACCAATTAAAAGTCTACACTAAAGAAAGTTACTTTCATTAAGGATTTAACAGAAATCAAAAAATAGCCATAGTCATTTGTTAATTTAAGCACTGAAAATATCTAAATATGTTATTTTTAGTTACTAATTGGGGCGAAGCATATAAGTTAACATTTTTCATTAGAAGTATGAGAATTGGGAGATTTAAGAACTTGATAATATCCTCTTAAATAAGATATGTTCCCAAACTATTATTTTCTTTCTAACACTATCACATAGACAGTTTTACTCAACTCCTAAACCTCCCACTTTCTCTGAGTAACCCCTTATGAAGTTATGAATGCTTTCTAAATCTATGTAGCCAAGCTGTATCAAACTATAGGTTAATAATTTCCATAAATATTGCCTAGTGTGGAAAAATAATGCTTTCTTCCTTACTTTATGTTTAAATTGATCTCTTTTTTCAAAGTTTGGATCGTTTAGGAAATTTAGAAATGTCAAATAGATTTAATTGCTGAAAGTTTTCATATTTCACCAGACAAATATGTCTACTCATTCCAATCTTCCCTCTGTTTCCTTTCTCTAAATTCCTACGTTTATCATCAAATATGTCCCAATTCCTTTTGAGTTATATTTTTCCAAGCTAACATTATTAAGGAACTTAGTCATTGACTTTTTGCAAATTGAAATAAATTAAGTCCATTTTTTACTCTTTGGCAGCACATGATTATCTCTGTAATGAGCGCTAATGAATTACCCAGATATGATTTACTTTAATAGAAACCACATTGCCTTTTTCCCCACAGCTTACTCTAGTGTTCAGTGATTCTGCCTTTGATTGTAAAGTCCAGTAATGAGTGTGAAGTGAGAGTTTCGGCCTTCCTTCTCTGAAATTCTCATTTTAGGTGAAAATTCACTAGCTAGCTTCTCTGGCTTTTTCGGGCATGCTCTTAAACTCATTAAATGCTTATATTTCAGAAATTTATGAAAATTATTTTTATCACTGTTTAATGTGTGTATCTGGAGGAGGTTTCGAGTGGCGAGATTACACTTTTAAATGATGATAAATTTTCTTTTTCTTGCAGGATGTAATTGTGATGGGGGCTCCAGGATCGTTCTATTGGACTGGCTCTCTGTTTGTGTACAATATGACTACAAATAAATACAAGGCTTTCCTAGACAAACACAACCAAGTAAAATTCGGAAGTTATTTAGGTACTGTAAAAATCGACAAACTTGAATTATCACTGCCTTACAGATACTAGTAATTATAAATAAGGGAAATTATATCTTCAAAAGATCAAAATAGCCAGTAGTAACTAAAAAGCCATTTCAGAAACTGTCTCTTTAAGGCTATAGTCTATGAAACTTTAGTTAACTTAATATTTTACATATGTCACTATTATCATCCATATATAATTCTTAGATTGGAACTCCTGGTTTAATTTATTCTTTTGCAGTAAATCACTTGTTAAGTTTATATTTTTAAGCAGTCAACTTATTATTATAAAGGTAGCATCTATTGAATGCCTGCCATCTCTTAGGAGCTTTTGTAAATATTCTACATGAATAACTCATTTAATCATGTGAATAAGTAAATACAGTTTCCTTAAGGACCAGTTGAAAATCAATGGGACTGAGAACAGCATTGTGGATGAATGGGTAACACTGTGAAGAGTATGGGTCTAAAAACAGCTCATTGACCTTTGCCTCATAAGCTCTTAGAATATTTCCCAGAGCATAACTATTTTTATCCTTCTTCTTATTATTATTTAATAAGTCAGCAGTAGGATAATCTATAGTCCTTATTTTTATAGAAAGTTAAGATCTTTTTCTGGCATTAATTCCCTTGTTGTAGTAAAAGGAATGCTTTTCCTATAGCTACTTAGGATATACAGATTTGTTTAAACCTGCTTTAATTGTAAACAGCCTATACTCAGAAATAATTACAATAAGAAAAAGCAAGATTTTCCCTGTCTTCAAACAGAAAAAATTTAGTTAAAAACAGAGGAAGTTCATTTACAATTCAGCATTTACTTGTTGAAGGGTGAAGGATATGCTGAAGCATTATAAAAAATGTAACAGCTTATATCTTTTATCACATAATAAAATAAGAATATTTTACCTTTTCTGTAGTCATACAATTTTATCATAATAGAAAGGTTTCAGGCAAGAAAAGTTGAAGTTTAGGAAGATTTTTTTACATGAAGTTCAAAATATTATATTTTACACTAAAGTTTCTGTTGTAATCTTAAGTTACACTAAAGTTTCTGTTGTAATCTTAGAAACTAGCATGTCCTGACACTGCAGAGACTAACAAACCATGTTTAAAGATGCTAGCTTCAGTTTCTAAGGTTTAAAAATATAAGCCATATTGGTGGTGGTTTAATTGCTAAGTTGTGTCTGACACTTTGTGACCCCATGGACCGTAGCTCACCAGGCTCCTCTGTCCATGGGATTCTCCAGAGAGCATACTGGAGTGGGTTGCCATTTCCTTCTCCAGGGGATCTTTCCCACTCAAGAATCAAACCCAGGTCTTCTGTATTGTAGGCAGATTCTTTCCCAACTGAGCTTCATATTAGCATACATATTAATAATTGCTTAGAGCATATGATAACCAATTTTGAGTATTGCTATGCTAAATATTCTTAAACCTCTATTTAGTGTAGTCATTTTGAATTCAGTCTTAAAATTTAATTCTGAATGGATTTATGATTAATTCTGTAAGTGGATTTATGACAATGAATTTCACCCATTCCAAATGACGATTCTCATACCTCCATCCATTTTCTTGAAGGATACTCAGTTGGAGCTGGTCATTTTCGGAGTCAACACACTACCGAGGTAGTTGGAGGAGCCCCTCAACATGAACAGATTGGTAAAGTAAGAATTACATTTTTAGAATTTATTCCTTCAAAATGGTTCAAATAGATTGCATGAGAGAATAAGATGTTAAAGGATGATCTGCAGAATTTCTCAGCAGTGAAGCTGGAAATGATGAGCACTGTACATTTAGTGGTAAGATTGGTGAAAGTCATGTGGCTTTTAGATAAAATTGAACAGAAAAGCTTTCAGGAAGATTACACAAGTTAAATGAGGCTCTTTCTTATGAGTAACTGTTTCTGAGATGGAATTTTCTCAAGATTCCAAGGAATACATTTATGGTTTACAAGTTTATAGCCGAAGAGAAATTGAGGCAGCTACATTCCTGGTACAGTTGTGGTAAGACTAGAAAGAACAAAATGTTACTTCTCACAAAATAACCTCACTTTGAAAATTGAGACAAACAACATTTCCTGTGTTTTCTCTGAAGGAACAGTAGGATTATTCCTGAGAGCTTGGTTCCCTAAATCTTTTGTATCACTCTGAAAAGAATTTTTTAAAAAGATATTTGAGCAATTACAAGTTATGGAAATTAATGTTTTGAATGAAATGTTTTTAATGTGAGGATCATCTAGTCTTTCCCAATTCTTTTTCCCATTGCAGGCATACATATTCAGCATTGATGCAAGAGAGCTAAATATCTTACATGAAATGAAAGGTAAAAAGGTAATATGTCTCTAACTTTGGTATCACTGAGGGCTTTGGTGAGTAACTCTTGCTTTTTTCTCAATGACTGGATCTGGTTTGCCTTGGAGCAGCTTGGGTCTTATTTTGGAGCATCTATCTGTGCCGTGGACCTCAATGCAGACGGCTTCTCAGACCTGCTTGTGGGAGCCCCCATGCAGAGCACCATCAGGGAAGAAGGAAGAGTGTTTGTGTACATCAACTCTGGTTCTGTAAGTCTGATCGTGAGCAGATTGGAAGCTGTTTATGGGATTTTAATCATACCTGTTGCTCTACTTACTCCAAAGTTCTGAGACTATAAATTTTTTAGGCTTACTCTACTGATGAAAGTAAAAATTGTGATATTATACTAATGCTTTAAAAATGAAATGGGACGTCATGATGAATGGGCTGCTGCCCCATTTTGATATCTTGAAAGTACGAGATCAGTTGTCTGGAGTTTCTCTGTACACAGCTTGTATGTGTTTACGCAGGGAGTTGCAGTTTCTTCCAGTTGCATTGGGCAGCTCTGATTTGAAAGAATGACTTTTATATGGCCCTAAAAATGTGGATGTCCTATTAGTTTGACGGTGAATGTCCCCATATAATTTGGTAATTATAAAACACTACTAGACATAGAAGATAAAGTATGAACTGTTTTTAATTTCTTGATTTGAAAACAAGATGTGTTCTGATAAGATATTAATTTACTCAATTCATATAGATTATATTCCTGATAAGAATGTAAAACTGGCATAGTTTATTCCAAAGCAGATGTAGTAGTTGTAGAAATAACTGTTTACTTGCTTATGATTGAGTTTTCAATTCTAGGGGTATTTTGGAGTAGAATCTGACCGCTTGACAATTCAATTTAGGGAACGCTGCTGGCTTTATCTTGCCAGTCTGTCTTCTTGGCATCAAATCAAAAGAAAGAATTGATAAGGCCTTAATGGGGTCTTCTTGGCCTATATCTTTGATTTAAGAGCAATGACAGGTTTGTGAGAAAATTAGTGCATTTCTTAAGTCACAGTATTTTTAATTAACAAAATCTGTTTCTGGAAGGTATTTTGTTTAATCAGTGATTTCAGAGCATTTAATAAACATGCATATTAAGCACTATACTAAACTCATTACAATTTAAGAGAGAAAATAGTCTTATAAAGCTGAGAGATCCTTTAAGTTCCAAATATAGAGCAGGAAAGTCATTTATGCACTGGCATATCCTAGACTGTTTAAACCTAAATTGAATAGTAAAACAGTATCATCTGTGAAGTGATCATTTGTTATCTCATTAATAGTGAAATCAGGAGTTACTTTTTCTTGTATAGATATTTCACATTTTCCTATCAATTAATGGTCTCCCTAATAGAAGCCACATCCTCATTTTACATACTTTTATTTCTTTTTACAACTAAAGTCTTTGAGAACAGTTTAAACAGTGGTATAGATACCTAGTATAAGGCAATAAAGAACCATTTTTTCCCATTGAAATCCTCAGCATTTCCAATATGAAAAACAGATAAAAGTGAAGTGCCTTTGTTTAAAGGGCAAGGGAGGAGTTCTCCCATTAGACTACCCTCTTGTTCACTCTTCACTTCTACACCACTCAATAGAGGTATTGAATACTGGGGTTGATTTCATCATTGATTTCCACTATTAAAACCTCTGTGATAAGTTATTCTTCCTTTGTGGTCTTCCAACTTCTTGTTCCTAACTGTGAAAAGACAATAACTACTACTTGACATTCAGTTTAGTTCAGTTCAGTTGCTCAGTCATGTCTGACTCTTTGCAACCCCATGGACTGCAGCACGCCAGACTTCCCTGTCCATCACCAAGTCCTGGAGCTTGCTCAAACTCATGTCTATCGAGTCAGTGATGCCATTCAACCATCTCATCCTCTGCTGCCCCCTTCTCCTCCTGCCTTCAATCTTTCTCAGCATCAGGGTCTTTTCTAATGAGTCAGTTCTTTGCATCAGGAAGCCAAAGGATTGGAGTTTCAGCTTTAGCATCAGTCCTTCCAATGAGTATTTAGGACTGATTTCCTTTACGATTGACTGGTTTGGATCTCCTTGCCGTCCAAGGGACTCTCAAGAGTCTTCTCCAGCACCACAGTTCAAAAGCATCAGTTCTTCAGCACTCAGCTTTCTTTATGGTCCAACTTTTACATCCATACATGACCACTGGGAAAATTGTAGCTTTGACTAGATGGACCTTTGTCACCAAAGTAATGTCTCTGCTTTTTAATATGCTGTCTGGGTTTGTCATAGCTTTTCTCCCAAGGAGCAATAGTCTTTTAATTTCATGGCTACATTTACCATCTGCAATGATTCTGGAGCCCAAGAAAATAAAGTCTGTCACTGTTTCCATTGTTTCCCCATCTATTTGCCATGAAGTGATGGGACCGGATATCATGATCTTCGATTTTTGAATGTTGAGTTTTAAGCCAGCTTTTTCACTCTCCTCTTTCACTTTCATGAAGAGGCTCTTTAGTTCCTCTTCACTTTCTGCCATAAGGGTGGTGTCATGTGCATATCTGAGGTTATTGATATTTATTGGTGTGGTTTGCTATTGTCTGTCTCTTCTTTTATTGGCGTGTAGACATTGTGTGCAGAGGAATCATCTGTTTTATTTACTACTATTTCCTCAGGGCTTGAAAGAATCCTGGACAAGTTAGGTGCTCAGTAATTGTTTTTGAGTGAACTGAAGAAAGAATGATACTTGAATGAATTCTGGCTTCTACTTCTGCTGAAAGAGCTCTCAGGGGTCCTGAGTGAACTCTTGGTCGCCGTTCTGTGACTGGAGAATACTTGAAGAAGAGTGATCACCAGTTCTTTAAACTCTCCCCCTGAAACTCAGTGCCCTTGTGTTGTCTTATCTACTCATCCTCTCTGGAGCCTCTTATGCCTTCTGCTCTTTAAATTGGGTATTTCTCTATGAACAAAACAAGAATCAAATTTTTTTAGCTGGAAAATAAAAGGTGAAGGGCACTTCACAAGGGAAGAATATGTGTGTGCTACGGAAATGATGAACAGATTTGTTTGAGGAGTTAGAAGATCTGTGATGAGTTGTGCATGGGATTTTTTTTTGTTGTTTTTTTTTTTTAATACAAGGGAGTGACATGATCAGAGTTTGGAAAGAGATCTGGCAGCTGTTATTGCCACAACTCCTACTAAAACATTGTGGTGGTGGTGGTTTAGTCGTTAAGTCGTGTCTGACCTTACGACCCAATGGACTATAGCCCTCCATGTTCCTCTGTCCATGGGATTTCCCAGGCAAGAATACTGCCATTTCCTTCTCCAAGGAATCTTCCCGACCCAGGGATCGAACCCAAGTCTCTTGCATCTCCTGCATTGGGCAGGCAGATTCTTTACCTACTGAGCCACCAGGGAAATCCACTGAAACATTATTTCATGTCTAATAACTCACTTTCCAAAATCAGAGACGCAGTTGACCAACTCCTACTACAGTGCTGCTGGAAAAATATTCCCAAGGCCAGTCAGTCGTGCCGCTCCTCAACTGAGAAACCTTCAGTAGCTCTGTCTGGTTTTCTAAGTTGAGAGTAAATTTCTGCCAGCAGTCAAAGTCCTACTCCATAAAACTCCAGTCTTACTCTTTTTGTCTTATTCATTTGCACATACTGCTCATTAGCCAAGTAAGCCAACATAGCCAAGTTCTTTGCAATTTGTATTTTGCTGGTAAGTTTCCCTCTGTATCAAAACTTCGCCCATTCTTTGGTAGCCGCCTTGACAACCACCTCCTTTATGAAATCTCTGCTGGCTCTCACAGTTAGCATGCTCTCCTTGCTTGCTGATATTGCAAAGCAGTACCTCTTAGTCATTTACATGCTTGTGCTATGCCTTCCCTTCACTGGGGGCTTCTTCAGGGAAGGGAGTGTCTTACACACTTATTGCCTTGTCCTCTTTCACTCATCCATCCTTTGTACAGTGCATTGCCTTTATTAGGAACTCACTAAATATTTGCTCAATTGAATTATCAAAATAATTTATTGCATTTTCAAAGCTAGGGATCATGAGTTTGACATTTTTTTCTGTCCTCTGAGCTCTAATCATACTATTATATGTGTTGACATACTTGATAAATATTTATTGAATTGAACTGAGATGTGTGTACTAAAGCTCAGACTAGTTTGTCCAACCTGTTTGAAGCATTAAGAAAAAAATCCATATCCAATTACAATAGTAAATCATGTGTCAAGTTGTCAGGGAGTGTTGTAATGACAGTTTTCTCCCTGTTTCTATCTAGGGAGCAGTAATGAACGAAATGGAAACAGAGCTCATTGGAAGTGACAAATACGCTGCAAGATTCGGGGAATCTATAGTCAATCTTGGCGACATTGATAATGATGGCTTTGAAGGTAATTAAAATTATTTAATTTGGTACTTGATTTCCACTTTTAAAAATGGGATGTGGGAGAGAATATAATTGGAGTTTTATGTTGTTTTTCTTCTGTAAAAAATGGAGGCAGACTGGTATGCTAAGTTTTTTTTCCCTGTAGTGTTATACCCAATTTCTTCTCAGTTGTCAACTATCCCTTCAACAAAGAGTGATATTCAACATACCTCATTTCATTGATTCTAAGGCACCATTGGTGCTAGTGGTAAAGAACCCATCTGCCAGTGCAGGAGATGTAAGAGATAACAGGTTCCATCCCTGGCTTGGGAAGATCCCCCAGAGGAGGAAATGGCAACCCACTCCACTATTCTTGCCTGGAGAGTCCCATGGACAGAGGAGTCTGGAGGGCTACAGTCCAGAGGGTCTCAAAGAGTCAGACACGACTGAAGTGACAGCACGAGGCAGCTTTGATTATGTGCCCCTAAGAAATAGTGCCTCTTAAACTGTGACTCACTATTTTTCTATTTTAAGAAGAACGCTGATTTCAGAAATGTGAAAATGTGGAAGAAAATGTGTATCACAGACTCACCGGATCATATATTTAACTATCAGTATAGTAAGACACGGATAAAACCCGGTAGAGGCTGGCTGCAGAGCTTTAGCCAGGCTCTGAAAGCCCCTTACTGTGCCAAGCTTTCCTTGTTCAGGTTGTCCTGTTGTGGGGAAAGGGGGGCTGATGGTGGGAGGTTGGGGATCCCAGGAGAGAATCCTGAGTGGTAGGAGGGGAGAAACGGGCAGACTCGAAGACGTGGCTGTTTGCCACCTGAGAGGGATGCATTTCAGTAACGGGATGGATGGTCTCATCAGCTCTGTGACTGATGCCGAGGTAGCAGTTGTGCTGTTGAAGGATCTGTCTCTACCAGCCTTCTCTCTTAAAATGTGCTTACTTCAATTTAGTTCTACGTGGTTGACTACATCTATTAAAACTGTGCCTAAAATAATGAATGAGTTTGTAAGGAGAGTGTATAATTTCTGGAGTTCAACAAATAAGTATTTGATATTTTCAAGGCTCAGAATTATCTTCTAGAAATGGTTTTTGGCAATTGGTATCTGGTAGAAGTAGGTCAAAACTTACTTGTATACTGGACATAATTGAGGAAGTGCTGTAAATGCTCACTTTGTATCTTGTTTTGCCTAAATGCTTCATTCTACTTTAAATATTTAAAATATGTTATTCTACAAGGAGAATGCTAGTTAGCTATTGAAAATATGCTTCCAATGAGCTCTCTTGAATGCGAAATAGTATAATTTGGTCTACAGATACCATTTCTAGATTTTACTATTTTTAAAACAAAAGGCGATAAAAGTATGTGTGTATATCTTTGTGGTTATGATTACACATTAAATTTTACATTAAAATATCTATAAAATGTTAAGATGGATATTACATTTCACAATTAATCAAAAATTCTGTGATGTCTATTGAGGACTTAGTTTTTGTCAGTTGTACCACGCCAGCTATAGAGTATGTGCCATAATGAATGTAAATGAAGGAAATAGTGGTACACTTTTTTCAGTTTTACATTCAAATGGAATATCAGATTAAGACTTGAAAAAATTGCTTCCACATCCTGCCTTAATTGACAGATCTGAAGAAGGATATTCACTATTTTGATTGAACATATTTGTGCATGTGCACATGAGGAATGATTTTTGGTAGTATCTAAATGTCAGTGATGAACTTGAATTATTCTTATAAGCAGACTGGGTTATAAAAATGTGATGGATAGTAGGCAGGTTCCCTTATCAAAGTCACTCCAGTACTTGGGAAAATCCAAGGCAATTTTCTAGTTATGTGAAGGACAGGCAGAAAATGTGTTGTCCAGGAGACTTAGAAAGGGGGAATTTAGAGGAAATCTTCAGGGCACGATGCAGTATTTGAGTGAATATGAGAACCCTGGGTTTCATACAGAACTTTGTGTCTTGGAGTCCTCAGCACGCATCTTCTAAATTCTATATACATGGAAGATTATTATTCAAATGCATGTTTTCAGTATTCCAGCATATTTTGTGCTATTTATAATTTCATATATAGTTCACAACATATTTACATCCAGTGGCCATATTAATTCTGATTCATTTTAGTGCCTGTTTATAATACCATATATCTTTTACTAATTCAGTTTTTTCTTCCAGTTTTATTGAGATATAATTGCATATAACATTGAATAAGTTTAAGGTATACAACATAATGATTTGATATATGTGTATTGCAAAATGCTTGCCACAATGTTTAGTTACCATCTATCACCTCACATTGGAGAAGGAAATGGCAACCCACTCCAGTGTTCTTGCCTGGAGAATCCCAGGGACGGAGGAGCCTGGTGGGCTGCTGTCTATGGGGTCGCACAGAGTCAGACACGACTGAAGTGACTTAGCAGCAGCATCACCTCACATAGTTACAAATCTTTTTCCTTGTGATGAGAACTTTTAAGATCAACTCTCTTAGCACCTCCCAAATATACAATACAGTATTGTCAGCTACAGTCACCATGCTGTATATCCCCAAGACTTAACTGATCTTCTAATTGCCAGTTTGCATTTTTTGACCGCCTTTACCCAGTTACCCCACTCTCCATCCTCTCTCTGACCAACAACAATCTGATCTCTGTTTCTTTGTGGTTTTTTCCCCCCTAATTCCACATATGAGTGAGGTTACACAGTATTTGTCTTTGTCTGTCTGACTTACTTAGCATAATGCCCTCAAGGCCCATCCGTGTTGTTACAAATGACAAAATCTCCTTCTTTTTTATGACTGAGGAGCATTTCTGTTTTGCCCATGGGTATGTGTTTTCTGCATTTTAGATGCTAGCCAAGACCATGTTGGCTTGGAAGTAGGCTGAGTGTGTTCTAGCTCTTCACTGAGGTCTTTAATTCCATCCTACCATATCTGCCTGGGTGAGCCAGCCAGGCATCTGTCTTTTATTTTTTCATTATGTGCTTCCCTCTTCTTTTTCCCCGTCTTCTAACTTAGTTTATTTTTCTGGGATATGAGTGAAGTCACTTCATGTTCACGGCAGAGTACGTGGGATTGTGTAGAAAAGAGAGGAGAACCCTACCTGTTTCTTTGCCTTCCACCTCCAGTCTTAGACGCAGATCAAACTTCCGGGCCTTTTACTGTGCACAGCTTGTAATGCTTTATATAGTAGACCTCAGTTATTTTGGCATTCATGACATCACTTTTTTTTCTTCAAAAGGAAAAAATTAGAATTTATTAGAATATATTTCCTGTGTCCTTAGAAAAACAAAACAAGCTATTTTCTCAACCAATTTGACAAGAGTCCAGCAGAAACATTTCACAGAATAGGTAATAGACAAACCTATTCAACCAATGTGACCAGACAGACAGATTGATAGCATTTTAGCCATAAAATGGTTCTGGCAAGTTATTTCCGGTGTATGTTTTCCAAGTTGAGCCTGGAAAGTGGAAGTGTTAGTTACTCAGTTGTGTCCAACTCTTTGTGACCCCATGATGGGCTATAGCCTGCCAGCCTCCTCTGCCCATGGAATTCTCCAGGCAAGAATACTGGAGTGAATTGTCATTCTCTCCTCCAGGGGATCTTCCCCACCCAGGGATTGACCCTGAGTCTCCTGTGTTGCAGGCAGATTCTTTAGCATCTGAGCAATTCATCTGACTTTTAGACTGTATCTTTGAATATTTTTTTGAGCCTAACCATAATAAAGTTCTACAGTTGTGAACTATATGCTGTATCAATTTATGTGGTCCTGAAATTCTTATATATTATCAAGTCACATATTGAACATTTCTTTCACACAGTAGAGGAACACGTGCTAGGAGGGGAGGGTGTGGGGCATAACTCTATGTTAATGATTTTATAGAGCGTGGTGATGGAGGATACAGGTTCTGGGACCGTACTGCAGGGTTTAAATCCCACTGTACCACATCTTACCATATCCAGGCTTCCCTGGTGGTTTACATGGGTAGAGAATCCGCTTGCAATGCAGGAGACCTGAGTTTGATCTCTAGATCAGGAAGATTCCCTGAAGAAGGGAATGACAACCCACTCCAGAATTCTTGCCTGGAGAATTCCATGGACAAGAGGAGCCTAGAGGGCTATAGTCCATGGGGATACCAGGAGTCAGACACAACTGAGCAACCAACACTTTCATGTACTACCACATGCTGGCTCTATAATCTTTAGCGGGTTTTGTTCTGGACCTCAATTTCTTCATCTATAAAAAGTGAGGATCAAAAAGTATTTGACAGAGCTGTTGAGAGAGTTACATGAGTTATAGCGGGTTATGTGAGAATAACATGAATTTTGTATGTTAAGCCTATAGTACAATGCCTGCCTTGTAAACAGAATATAATTACTAGCCGATGTTAAGGTTATTATGGTCATACTAATGATAATTGTTATGGTTTATGCTATCAGTGTAATAAATGTTCAAATGAAAAATGAAAGGAGTTGTCAAATATCTCCATGTTTATTCTCTATGTTTTGTCCCAACTGAATTGCACAGGCATGGGAAAAGCATTTTATTATTAATAATGTATTCTCCTTATTTCTATAATGATAGCTAGAACTTTAGGACATTATATAATAAATCCAAGTTTCATCTTAGGAAGGAAGAGTTTGGATCTATATATAAGCCAGAGTCTGAATATACTTAAATATCTTCTGCTTGGAAATAATTGATCTGGGCTGGCTTAATAGTTCAGCTGAAAAGGTTCATTTGTATTGTTTCAAGATATTTTTATTAACATAGATAACTTGTGCTAGTAACTGATAAATAGAATTCTTGCAGTATCAGTTTTATAACCCAACTTGCTATCTTTTCCTGTATTATCAAGAATCAAGGTACAGAATCCTGTTAAGAGGTACTCAGAGTAGCCATGGTTGAAGTATAACCCCCACCCCCCATGAATGACATCGCTAAGTGGGCTCGTTTCCAGCAGCTACAGGATGCTTCCTCCCTCACCCTTTCCTCACTCACCCTTGTCTCCCTCTTTCTCTCCCCTGCTTCCTCTCCCTCCCCATTATGTTGCTTGATTTATTCAGTCTGCACAGAAATGGCTCCAACTATTCCAAATTGTCAATCTTCTGTGTGCCAAGCTGCCTCTCGGTCCCCTACAATGCACAGGCTGTGTCCTCTGTCCAAACATTGCCTTTTTTCTCCTGGCTCTGACCTACTATAATTGAAGTCTTCCCTAATTTTCACCACCTTTTCCCTGCATGCCATGTTATTATTTTTACTTGCTGTTCTTCCCCGCTAGACTATGAGTTCCTTTTTGTGATACTGTCCTGTAGAGTCCTGTAGATACTCTGACAAGTATCTGGTATGCAGTAGGTGCTCAGTAGTTTTCCACTGAATGGATAAATGAATGGATATATTTTGTACATAAAAATTTAAAATACTTTGCACAAGTTAAAAGAGGCTAGCCTTGGTATGTCTAAGCAAAACAGGCTTAAGGTGTGTCTAGTATTTAATTTTCAGAGAAGGCAATGGCACCCCACTCCAGTACTCTTGCCTGGAAAATCCTGTGGATGGAGGAGCCTGGTAGGCTGCAGTCCATGGGGTCGCTAAGAGTCGGACACAACTAAGCGACTTCACTTTCACTTTTCACTTTCACTCATTGGAGAAGGAAAGGCAACCCACTCCAGTGTTCTTGCCTGGAGAATCCCAGAGACGGGGGAGCCTGGTGGGCTGACATCTGTGGGGTCACACAGAGTCGGACACGACTGAAGTGACTTAGCAGCAGCAGCAGTATTTAATTTTAGATTAAAATAGAAAAACTTTTGTATTTTTAAAATTGGGCAGCATTTGGCACAGAGTTTTATTCCCATTGAAAAAGCAGTGCAATATTACAACTGTAGTTGTTGAAAAACTTTTAGATCTGATGAATAATGATAAATAATGTCATGAAAGCAAACTTTCTGTATTTTAGTTTCTCTTAAAGTAATAAGAAAAAAATCACTTAAAATATATGAATATACTCAAATAATTTGGCATAATATTTGGTAAAGACAATGAAATGTTCTTACAAAGTTTTTTTTTTCCTCCTGTGTTCTTTGTATTTATAGCACTTAAGCAACCATGTTATTCAGTTTCCATTTTCTCTTGGTCTTATGTGGAAACATATCCTTCATTGGAACAGGAATTAATTTAGAAGTCATTTGGCAAATAAGTAAAACCTATAACTCAAAGGTTCTTGTGGTTTATATTATTTAAGAGATGATAATAACTTATTATGTGCTACACACTGCTCTAAGCACTTCACATGAGTTGCATCTTTCTGCACCCAGTGAGTTCTCTCATGATCCTGTGCGGAAGTGAGAAAGCAGATACAGAGGGGTTAAGAAATGGGCCCAGGAACTTCCCTGGCGGTCCAGCGATTAACAGTCCACCTTCCAACACAGAGGGTGCAGGTGTGATCCCTGGTCAGGGGGCTGAGATCCCACATGCTACGCAGCGTGGCCACAGGAAAAAAGAAATGGGCCCAGGGAAGGACAGGGAAGCCTGGAGTGCTGCAGTGCCTGGGGTCAGCGACGAACAACCGGAAAGCAGAGCTGGCCACTGGTGGTGCTGGGTCAGGCCCTGGCGGTCTGGCTGTAGGACCCAAGTCCTTAACCATTCTCTTACCTGCCTCTGAGACCATCAGACTCTAATTTCCACACACAGACTTGACTGTGCAATCCTGTATGTTGTTATGACAATGATAGTATTGCATAATTTTCTTTTTCTGTCCAGTGAAAATGCTGTTTGTTGATAAGGAGTTTTCCTATGTGATATTTAGTAAAGAGCATGAAGGCTAGTTTTCAGAGTCTCATTCTTTGCATTAAGAGTTTATTTTCTGCCATTTCAATTCTTGAATAGATGTTGCTATTGGAGCCCCACAGGAAGATGACTTGCAAGGTGCTATTTATATTTACAATGGCCGAGCAGATGGGATCTCAACAACCTTCTCACAGGTGGGATAATACTATTCTATTTTCAAAAGAAACATTGGTAATAAATTCCTTCTTAAAACTTCCAGTGTTAGCATACACTTATTTTTCTTAACATGCCCTTTCAAACACTTAATACTGTTTCACCATTTTCTTATAATAACAGTAGATGGTCTCATTTTTAAGGTCATTAATAACTCTATGAAATCATTTTATTTCCATAAACAAGAGTTCTGGTTCACTTCCATCCTACTTTTTCTTTAACCTATTCAGGATTTCTCTCTGCATTTCATCAGATTTATGTTCTGAGGTAATACCCCTACTCTTCCAAGTAAGCCCATGTGGATTTGGTTAACTGTCTCGCTTCATTGCTAAGCCCCATCTTCCATGGAGGTTTCACAGGAAGAGCAGAGACTCATGTGAAACTGTCTTCCTTTCAGTGCAAAGCAGTGAGATGAGAGCACTTTATTAAGGTTTCCTGGCCTAGCTCTGACTTTACCTTCATATTGTGAAAAATCAAGACATTTCATTGCATAGAAGAAAACTTCATGCACATGCAGAGAAGAGAAATTTTTCCAAAGATACTCTTAGGGAAACTTTAGCTAATACTGTTATTTTTGATTAGGCAAGGTGGGTAAATGATCCTCTATATAGCATGAAAGATATATACTTGTCTATTAAAGAATACTAATTCTCTTGGACAACTCTGATACTTGTAAATCAATGTCTGGACATGAAATTAGACACGTGGGATAGCAAGCACATATCTGACTTGAGTTGTCCTTGTCAAATACTAGAAAGCAATCTGGCTAAACGAGATGGTTATTATAAATCTAAGTAGTAGGCTCCACTAAGTGATCATAAATGTCTTATTTTCTTATTGGTTTGATTGCTCATGTTGCTTAGGGAAATAAGCATACAGCCTGAAAAGAGACTGAGGAGAGAGTGTCAGGAGTGTTTTAGGAGATCTTTACTACATAATTTTCCCTTTGCTCACAAGGTAAAGAAAGCAGGTTTTTTCACGTCACAAAATAGATGTCAGTTTTCCACTTCAAGCTGGAGACTACTTTTTCTCCCAGACACATGTATTTGCCTTAACTACAATGCATTTGTTAATAATGTGTCAGGGTTCATTATTTAACTAAGTCAGTGTTTCTCTGGGATATTAGATGTTTAAACCCTGCTTCCCATTCAACTTTACTATTTTTTCAGAGAATTGAAGGACGTCAAATCAGTAAATCATTAAGTATGTTTGGACAGTCTATATCTGGACAAATTGATGCAGATAACAATGGATATCTAGGTGAGTATAAAATTTACTATATTTTATAAATGGAAATAAGCACTATTGTGGGTGAGGTGAAGTACATACAACTCGTAGAAAAAAGTGCTGATTTACTGGTGAATTTTTCCTTCATTTTTAGTACTCTTGAATTCACAGATGGGTCAGAAATAATCAAATAATTACTAAGCTTTTACACTGTAGGTTACTTAATATTTTATTCCTTGTTTTCAAAAAAATTAAAAGCATTTGCGAGAATAAATCAAACATATGATGATGAAAAGAAGAGGATTTTCTTTTTATAATTTGAAAGGAGATATCTCGGCGGGTGTTCGTAGTCCAAAAATAGAATTTTGTTTTAGTAAGGCTGTCTTTATACCATGTTTATATCATAATGTTTATGTTTATCTTACATGATAAAGGGATGAATGTCATTGTAAATGAGCAGGTTCAGACACATGTGAAATGAATCTTAAGATGTAAGCGTATCTTTTCTAATTAATTTTCTGTAAATACTATTTTGATATAGTCACAAGGTGATATGTAGTTAAGTATTTATGGCTGAAAGTAATTCTCTTTGACTAATGATGATCATTAATCTGTGTTATTTTTTTCTTCCCCCAGATGTAGCAGTTGGTGCTTTTCGGTCTGATTCTGCTGTGTTGCTAAGGTAAGGTTGATAGATTTCACCACTTAACGACAATTGGGCTTAATTGTAAATGATGGGAGGCAGTTTTTAAAATCAGCATGATGGTGACCTCATAACACTCTTTTTGGTACTCTGAAATTTAATTATTGAACTTAGGATACCTTTCCCATCTTACCTGGATATATACTTAAATCATCTAAGTCAATATTTTTAGAGATTTTAGTAAAAATTTATTTTGATTCATACATGAAAGTATAATTGAGTGTATATATGTATATATACATATATATATGCTATTAAGCAGTTTCATAAAATTACTTGATCAGTGGAAACTGACAATGCAAATGTATTTGTCACCTTAATGAAAAATAATTGTGCAATTAATATTGCTAATTTTATTTCCTTCTTAGGACAAGACCTGTAGTTATTGTCGAAGCTTCTTTAAACCACCCCGAGTCAGTAAATAGAACAAATTTTAACTGTATTGAAAATGGATTGCCCTCTGTGTGCATGGATTTGACACTTTGCTTCTCATATAAGGGCAAAGAGGTTCCAGATTATATCGGTAAGGGTGCCCTTACAGAATTAATGCCTGACAGAATGTGCACTTCCCTCATAAACCTCATGATCATCTTTCGAGGCTTTTCCCTATTTCACCATGGAGTAGTTTTTAGGGCAGGAGAAAGCAGCCATTCTTCATCACCTTCCAGATTCTTGCTGTGTTCCAATGAGTTGGATAAGTTAAGGCTTTAGTTGTTTAAATATTATGGCAAGAAGTAGAACAAAAACATCACTTGCTGTATTATTTATGGTGAACTAACTGAGTTTAATCTGTAAGATCTCTTTAAAATAAAAAGAGCATCACCATAGCTCCTCCTCTTTTACTAGGCTTACTGAAGTCTTGAGCTGGCAGACTCAAGACTTTTCTTGAGTTTCTTCTCTTCTTATCCTATCCTGTTTGGGTAATTGAAGAAGCTTCTCTGAAAGTCTGGATCCTGGGTCTAATTTTGATAAATAGCACACATCTCTTCAGGATTTACTATGACAATCGGTTCCTAAGAGCCATGCCCATATGCCTGTACATAGACAGCTCTCAATTATCCGCTCTGGAGAAAGTGGCTTATATATATAATTTTATTTATTTTTGACCGTGCTAGGTCTTTGCTGCTTTGTGCAGGCTTTCTCTGCTTGCAGAGAGTGGGGGCCACTCTTCGTTTCAATGCATGGGCTTCTCATTGCAGTGACTCCTCTTGTTGTGGAGCACAGGTTCTGGAAGCATGGGCTTCAGTACTTGTGGTACACAGGCTTGGTAGTTGTGGCTTGTGGGCCCCACAGAGCACAGGTTTCGTAGTTGAAGCACGTGGGCTCGGGAGTTGTGGCTTGAGGGCTTACTTGCATGTGCAATCTTCCTAGACCAGGGATTGAACCTATGTCCCCTGCGTTGACAAGCAAATTCTTTTTTTTTTTTTAATTGGAGGATAATTACTTTACAATATTGTGATGATTTCTGCCATACATCAGCATGAATCAGACATAGGTTCACGTATGTTCCCTCTCTCGTACCTCCCTCCCACCTCTCTCCTCATCCCACCCCTCTGGGTTTTCACGGAGCACAGCAAACTCCCACTGGCAATCTGTTTTACGTATGGAGATGTATATGTTTCAGTGCTATTCTCTCACATCATCCCACCCTTCCCTTCCCCTGCTGTGTCCAAAAGTCTGTCCTTTGTGTCTGCATCTCCTTTTGCTGCCCTGTAAATAGGGTCATCAGTGCCATCTCTCTAGATATATGTGTTATTATATGATATTTGCCTTTTTCTTTCTGATTTGCTTCTCTCTGTATAATAGGCTTTAGGTTCATCCACCTCATTAGAGCTGACTTCAATGCATTCCTTTCTATTGCTGAGTAATATTCCATTTTGTATATGTACCACAACTTCTTTATCCATTCATCTTTTGATGAACATCTAGGTTGCTTCCCTGTCCTGGCTGTTGTAAATAGTGCTGCAATAAACACTGGGGTACGTGTGTCTTTTTCAATTAAGACTTCCTCAGGGTATAGTCCCATAGTGGGATTGCTGTCACATGGTAGTTTTCTTCCTGGTTTCTTAAGGAATCTCCACACTGTTCCCCATAGTGGCTGTATCAGTTTGCATTCCCACAAAGAGTACAACAGGGTTCCCTTTTCTCCACACCGTCTCCAGCATTTATTGTCTGTAGACTTTTAGATGATGATCATTCTGACTGGTGTGAGATGATACCTCATTGTAATTTTGATTTGCATTTCTCTAATAATGGGCAATGTTGAGCATCTTTTCATGTGTTTATTAGCCATCTGTATGTCTTCTTTGAAGAAATGTCTGGTTACTCTTCTGTAATTTTTTGGATTGCTTTGTTTATTTTTCTGGTATTGAGCTACATGAGCTGTTTGTATATTTTAGAGATTAATCCTTTGTCAATTGTTTCATTTCTATTATTTTCTCCCATTCTGAGGGTTGTCTTTTTACCTTGCTTATAGTTTCCTTTGTTATGCAAAGGCTTTCAAGCTTAATTAGGTTCCATTTGTTTATTTTTGTTTTTATTTTCATTATATTAGGAGGTGGGTCATAGAGGATCTTGCTGTGATTTATGTCAAGAGTGTTCTGGCAGGCAGATTCTTATCCACTGTGCCACCAGGGAAGTCCTGAAAAACTAGCTTTGATATGGTTCATCCAACATTGTGGTTAATCTCAAATCTTATATATGTCACTTCATAAGCCTTATTTTTTTTCTAGCAAGTTAATGTTCCTAATTATATTATATTTAAGCTAATGTTAGGATAACTACTAATGAAACTGGCCCATGGTAGGAGAGAGACATAAAAGAGTTTACCGTTTTGATGTTAAAAATTCATAAGTTTCCTGTACCCCACAAGATCTCTCAAGAGTTGTTCACAAACTTGACCCTGCAGGTTGTCCTCTGAACTTCATGAAGGGAAGCAAATACTGAACCAAGCTTTAGATATGTGACAGAGGCCTCAGTCTAAATTAGCCTGTAATAAGAAGTATAGGATGAGCCTGATATTTCTACTTTAGATCAGATTCATTTTTTTAACTTTAATTTTATTCGAGTATAGTTGGTTTGCAGTGTTTTTAGTTTCAGGGGTACAACAAAGTGACTCAGTTATACATATATTCATTCATTCTTAGATTCTTTTCTTACAGATATAGATCAGATTCATGTTTAGTAACACTCTGCAAAAGTCCTCATTAAAGATTCGGTGATGGGACAGTGAGCAGAACCTCCATCTGATTATTGATTGAAGAAGTAGCCATTTGAGAGCACGACCCTAGTAGCACAGTGACGCAGGCAAACTGATGGGTTATCTGAGAGACACGTTAAATAGATAGAACTATTCTCCTCTATGGAAAATCAGTGTGTGCTGTACCAGCAATTCCATTGTGACCAAATACTTCTTTAAATGGTTGAAAACAAATATATGAAAATCATAAATAAGCATAGCATTGTTGCTGAAGCACACTTTATAGTTGTGGTAAAATGACTCCTTGGGAGAAATAATTCACGTGGTAAACATATTTAGTAAAACCAGGACATTTTGCCTCTTACTGCAAGTGGATTTGTATTTCCCTTCTTTCATGTACTTCTTGTCTGAGCTCAGGGTGATGAATTTGTAGATGGCAATTTGAATTGCAACTCTGTTTCTGAGGCACTGAATCTCGGTTATTGTAATTCTGAAGATGAACTTTATTTTCTAAATAAAAAGAATGATGAAAGATTCATTTGAAGTTTGTAGGAGTAATGTAGGTTTTATATTTATGTTTCCTTGAAGTAAGTAGATAAAATCCTCCCATAAGAAGTTACTCCTAAAGTATAAATGAACACTTGAGGAATTATATAAATTATTTTAAACATCACTTATGAATTATTGTTCCTGTTTAATGAATGACATCTCAGACTGTTAGATATAGCTTGTTTTGCAAGGAAACTTTTTATTTTTCAATTTTTTATATTGAGGTATAATTGGCATACATTATATTAGTTTCAGGGGTACAACATGATGATTCAATATTTGTGTATATTGTGAGTCACCAAAACAATCATCCCTCATCATACATAATTGTAAATTTCTTTCTTGTGTTGAGAAATTTTAATACTTACTTAGCATCTTTCAAATGTGCAACACAGTGTAATTAACTGCAGCTCTCTGATAGCTCAGTTGGTAAAGAATTCACCTGCAATGCAGGAGACTCTGGTTCAATTCCTGGGTCAGGAAGATCCACTGGAGAAGGGAAAGGCTACCCACTTAGGAATTCTTGGGCTTCCCTGTGGCTCAGCTGGTAAGGAATGCACCCGCAATGCGGGAGACCTGGGTTTGATCCCTGGGTTGGGAAGATCCCCTGGAGAAGGGAAAGGCTACCCACTCCAGTGTTCTGGCCTGGAGAATTCTGTGAATAGTGGAGTCCATGGGGTCGCAAAGAGTTGGGACATGACTTGAGCGACTTTCACTTTCACTTTCACCATGCCATACATTACATCCCCATGACTTATCTGGAACTTTGTATCTTTTGATCTTCTTCACATGTATTTCCCATCCTGCACCCCTCACCTCTGACAGCTACCACTCTGACACAGAACCCTTTAAATCTAAGAAATAGATCTTTCTTTCCTAAACAGATCAGTCTTGGAATTGTTTGGTTATTGTAAATTTTTCTTGTTTTTTTTTGTTTGTTCGTTTGTTTATTGGTGATCTTCTTTAGCAGATGATCATTTACTATGTCAGACTTGAAATAAATTCTTATCAAATTGCCAGAATATTTATCGAGAGAATGTCAGACTACATTCGTTTTTGCACAAATCAACACTGGAAGATCAAGCCAGAAATCAATAAAGATAAGGAAAATAAATACTCAGGGTCTAGGGCTGGAAAGGAGATGTCAGAATCAACTGTTATATAGGTTTGACTTTTACATCATGTGTTCACTCTGCATTAAAAAAAAATAAAAAGAAAGGTAGCAGCCCCTCAAATTAGAAACAAACGAAAATAAATGAACCCAAACCATACCTGAAGGGCTTCTCTGGTAGCTCAGTAGTAAAGAATCCACAAGCAGGAGGCAGGTTTGACCCCTGGGGGTCAGAAAGATCCACTGGAGAAGGAAATGGCAACCCACTCCAGTATTCATGCTTGGGAAATTCCATGGACAGAGGAGCCTGGCAGCTACAGTTCATCGGATCTCAAAGAATCAGACAGGACTGCACAACTAGGCAGCAGCAGCAGCAAATTATATATGAAATTAGTTCTGTAACCACACAAGATACAAGTATTCCAGGTAACATTTGCCTGCAGTACTCTGCAGGTTCTTCCTCAGTCAGATGTTCTAATGACAAAAGGACTCAAAGAAGGCTGAAACTTTACTCAGAACTTTTATTATCAGTAACAACTTTGGTATTGTAGTTTTGAAATGTTTATATATGGGTGGTGGTATTGGTTTAGTTGCTAAGTCGTGTCTGACCCTTACAGCGCCATGGACTATAACCCACCAGGCTCCTCTGTCCATAGGATTTTTCAGGCAGGAATACTGGAGTGGGTTGCCATTTCCTTCTCCAGTTTATATATGGAAGGATTAAGCAAATAATCAAAGATGTTAATTTTCAAAGTTTATAATTCTTTTTTTTAAATTTGTAAAAATAATTTTTGAAATGTACATTCTAAATTGTTTCCTCTTTCATATTTCAGGTTAGTTTTTAGAAAGTAATTTAATAAAAATAATATGTTCCCAGTATGCTATATAACTGTGACTATTATCACTTCAAAGATAAAGAAAATAAATTAATACTGTATGAATTATATTCATTGCAATTCTCTCTACATTTTTGCAGTTTTGCTTTATAACATGAGTCTGGATGTGAACCGAAAGGCAGAGTCTCCATCGAGATTTTACTTTTCTTCCAATGGAACTTATGATGTGATTACGAGAAGCATAAAAGTATCGAGCAAAGCAACTAGCTGCCAAACACATCGAGCATTTATGCGGGTAATGTAAACTTGTTTTCGTTAACAGATATGTAAACTTCAGTATCATCAATACATTTAATTCTTATTGCATTGGTGTGTTTTATAAAACATAGTGAAAAGTGTTAACACCTCCCGAACTAATCTACTACTCTATAGTCTAGATGTTAGACCACCCTGTGACCTGGGTAATTCAAACCCTGCTTACTGCGTCTTTGTTTCATCTTTATCACATTGAGGGCATCTCTGTTTTTAAGGATCTGCCTTTTCCTATCCTCAGTTGTTACTTTCCCATCTCTGTTTACATGCTTGCCTAAAAATGTAAATATCAGGTAGCTCTGCGAGCCCCAAATCTATGCCTGGTGGATTCTGGGGGCTGGGGGCAGGCTGTGGAAGTTGGTTTGTTTTTCATGTGACTTTAAGAAGCAGAATTGAATGTGGCTGCTTTTGGATCATGCCTTTGTCTCTGAGCCAGCACTGTTGGTGATGTCAGTGGGAACTCACACAGTTGTCGCGTGGTGGGGATCATCTGTGGGCCGCGATGATGGCTCTTGGGGTGGTTTGGTGTGTATTCTGCCAAAGCATAGCCGATTTCATGTTTCTTTTATTAAAACACTCATTCCCAAACTGATCATCACGTTCCTTGCGTTGGTCACATTTTATTGTATGAAGCAGCGCCAGGTCTTTTTCATTAGGGAATGGTCTACTTCATCAGAAAATCTATTGTCACAAAAAAGCCAAACTATTCCCGGGAGCCCTTTCTGGGATTTCAAATAGTAGCCTCAGCTTAGACCTTAATTTTCCCTTAGATGCTTATTCCAAGCAAATGCAAGCAAGCAACAGGACTATTAAATGTTAAAAGCAATAATCCTTATGCTATTTCCTCATTTCCCTTAACAATTTTTATTATTGTACTAGGGTAAAGCTATTAAATGGTTGAGAGCCAAAAGTATAGAATGATATTAGAGTAACCATCATTGATATGGTGGGGATTAAAGAGGTTTTTTAAAAATTCTACACAGTTAATTTTATTCCAGTTAACCAATTTTAGAGACTAACATTGAGGCCATTTTATACTTCCACCTTTTTCCCTTCTATTTGCCATGCAACAACGGGGCCAGATGCCATGGTCTTAGTTTAATATTTATTCTTAAGCTGGTTCTTTCACTTTCCTCCTTCACCCTCATGTAGAAGCTCTTTAGTTCCTCTTCACTTTCTGCCATTAAGAGTGCTATCATCTGCATATCTGAGGTTGTTGATATAGTACTTCTAATGAGTAGTCATGTTTAAAAGCAATTGGTCTATATTATGATGATCTTTTATCTAGTTTGTTTCACTTTTTCTATTTCATATTCAGTGCTCACATTTCATTTAGTTTATGCTCTTCAATTTTTGGAGATTTTTCTTTCTTTCTTTCTTTTTTTTTTTTTTTGATGCTCTTTCTCAAGTCTTTATCAAGTGTAGTAGAAAAAAGCTTTTGTATACATATATAAAAAATATGTATTATAAATATTTTAGAAAGCTTATGAATTTTTGCCTAACTAAAAAATTGAGACCGTTTTAAAGATAATAAAAGGACCAGCACTAGACTCTGATAAATATATTGTGTTGAATTTGTATAAATGGCAGTAAATTGATCTGATTTTATTGGTCCTGTTTCTTGGTATTGTTCCTATGACTAAGGGTCCATCAAAATTGTGCACATTCCTCAGAATAAGCTTGTACCCGAAATGACATTTGAGCATCGGTTTCTGTGTTCGTTGCGTGTGTGCTTGTCGTGTTACCATGCTAGCGACAACAGCAGGTTACAGCCGTGACTTTGGGCCATACTGCCAAAGTCAAAAATAGCATTTAGCTCTGGGACTGGTACATAGTGGGACTGTTTATTTAAAAAGGATTGTTTCTCCCAATGTTGTTTTTCCTTTCTAAATTACCTTGCTTTTGTTTGGGACATTCTTTAAACCTGTTACATAGAAAGTCAGAAGGCTACTCCAACACCCTCCCTTGCAACAAATCCAGAGGGTAGGTGTAAAAGTTACAGAAGCAGCTGTCCTAACCTTGAGTTTGGTCAAGGACTTCCAGCTGTTATTTGGGAAGAGGTGAGAAGAGAATGTGTGAGTTTCCCACCCCCACCAGCATGGTATCCAGGGCATTCAGAAACATTCACTGAATTGCTCCTTTGTTCTGGAAAGCATGTCCGGTGTCAGGGGTGTGTTATACACATGCATTCTACCTCGGCACCCGTTACAATTAAATAAGGTGATACTTTTTAATTATTGTTCTCAGGCCCACAGCCCCACCTCTCAGAGGACAACCCACCTGCTACCTGGGCATGCTTCCCTTGTATAGGTTCTGTTGGCCATACCAATCAAGCTCTACTTCTCCTTCCAATTAATTTAATAGACATTGAGTACCTACATGGTGACAGGTTCTGTTTGAGACTTTTATATAGGTCAATGACTGAAACATAAAAAAGGTTACTACCCTTATAGAGCTTATAGTGTAGTGTGGAGAGATAAACAACAGTAATAAAATGTAAATTTTATAGTATTTTAGAGGAAGATAAGAGACTTAGTTGCTCAGTCTTTTCCGACTCTTTGTGACCCCAGGGACTCTAGCCCACCAGGCTCCTCTGTCCATGGAATTCTCTAGGCAAGAATACTGGAGTAACCGTTCATTTCTCCAGGGGATCTTCCTGACCCAGGGAATGAATCTGGGTCCCCTGCATTGCTGGCAGATTCTTTACCATCTGAGCCACCATATGGGTAATGGAAAAAGGAAAGGAGAGCAGGCAGAACACAGGAAATGAGTGCTGGGGAAGGAGTAAAGGGTGCAGTTTTAAATAGGGTGGTCAGAGTGAGTTTCATTCAGAAGGTGACATTTGAGCAAAGACTTGAAGGAAGCACGGAAGTTACCAGGGGCAATGCAGATTCCTGGGGCATTGGTCCTCAACTTTGGCATCCAACAGCATCACCTGGGAAGCTGGTTAAAACCACAGATTGCTGGGCCCCACCTAGAGTTCTTGATTCAGTAAATCTTCAGTGAGGCCTGAGAGTTTCCATTTCTACAAAGGGTGCAGGTGATGGTGATGCTGCCAGTTTGGAAACTATGCTTTGAGAATCCCCCATCCAGGAGGAGAACAGTACAGAAAGAAGAATTAGGTTAAAAAAAAAAAAAAAAACAACCCTCAAGACAAGAACATGCCTGGTTGTTTTGGAGAATCACGGGGAGGCAAGGATGGCTGGAAAAGAGAGCAGGGGGAGAATAGTAGAAAAAAAGGTCAGATCACATAAGATCTGTGATTTTCTTTCTCCAAATAATATGGGATCTATTGTAGAGTTTGGAGCAAGAGAGGTGACATGATATAACTAAGTAATAATAAGGAATACTCTAATTGCTTCCTAATGGCTATGTTGAGACTAGGCAGCCACAGGTTGACACAGAAAGAAGAGGATACTTCAGTAAGTCAGCTGAGAGATGATGGCTCCAGTGAAGATGGTGGTAGTGGATATGGTGAGAAACAGGAGAAGACAGATCCTGCACAATTTACTGAAAGATTGGATGTCTAACATTCGAGAAAGAAAGGCTCCGAAATGATTCCAAAGTTGTTAGCCCAAACCACTAGAAGAATACAGTTTTCATCAATAGGGCAAGGGAAACAACTCTTGGGTGGAAAATGTTGAAGTTCAGCTGTGGACCTGCTGAGCTGGAGAGATTTGTTTTACTGTTAAGTGTATAGAGCAATTCAGCATTTAAATATACTCATCTGGAGTTGGAGAATGCTATGGAACTGGAAATACAATGCCTCTTTGGCTTATGAATGTGGTTTAAAGTCATATGAGATGGCTGAGATCATGACAAGGAGAGAAGAGCCAAGGTCTGTCCTCTGGGCACTACACCATGAAGAAATTGAAAGAGATGGCTTACAATGGAGATGAGAAGGACCAGTCAGTAAGGAAGGAAATCAAAAGCTCCTGGCATCCTGGAGGTGAAGTAAATAAAGCAGGGTAAAGAGGAGGGCATGATGATGTTTTCAGTGCTTCTGCTTAGTCAAATAAGATGAAGACTAAGAACTCACCATTGGGATTGGCAGTGTAGAAGCTCTTGGTGATCACAACAACAGCCTTTCAGAGGAATAGTCGGGGGAAAGGAGGAGAAGAATTGGAGACAGAAAGTAGTTTATTCTTTCACAGATTCTTTCACACATTTTCTGGTATGCTCCAAAGGGGGCTGAAGAAAAGAGGTTGGGAGTCAGTAGCTGACAGGAGAAGTAGAGCGACTTTTTTTTTTTAAGATAAGAGGAATAGCATATTTTTATGCTGATGGGTATATTCTAATAGAGTGAAACATTTAGGAAATAGATGAGAGGAAAGAATAGTTGGAGCAAAGTTCTCAAGGCAAAAGCAGTGGGATTTAATTATACAAATGAAGGATTGATTCTAGGTAGGCACATGCCTAGTTCGTTTGTTTATGTGCAGATGTTGGGCACGTGTGGTTGGGAGAACTGGAAGTTCTCTTCTGATTGCTTTAATCTTCTCAATGAAGCAAGAAGCAAAGTCATTAGCTTCAGTTAGAATGGAAGAGGTGGTGTTTAGGGTTTGGGATGAAGATGTGAAATAGTCTTCTCAGAGTGTGAGAGAGTGAGAAGGAACAGTATGGTCCTGAGATGGCATTAGGCTCTCTCTTGCGTCAGAAGGTGGGATGAGTCAGTAGGGCTGTGGTTTTTTCCAGTCACATTCAGCCTGATAGGTGGGAGTAGATGACAGTCAGCCGTGGCTGTGGTCTGCCAATAGAGTGACACAAAGGAGAAGAGAGAGTTGAGGAGTAAGCAAGTGAGTGGTTATGTTGTTGGCCATGAAGGTGAGGAGAGGAGAGAGGACATGAGGAGGTGGGTGAGGAACAGGGGGAGAAAGCTGGATGTGAGGTCCCAGTGGGATCAGCAAGTTGTTGGACTTGAGTATTAAAGACAGTGAGCCAGATAGATCTCACCAGTTTTACATGTAAGAGCCGTTGCGGATCTGAAGGTGAGCGATGACTGAATTTTGTTTTTATTCTTTCACATAATCCATTGGTGATCTCACGTAAGTGAAAATTTTTAACCCTACTTATATTTTAAAAACCCGTCACAGTCTTTGATGGCAGAAAATTTGGCTATTTTTAAAATTCCAAATCTTCTCAAAAATCTTGACCTTTATTACATCCTTCTCTTTGAATCACATATTTTAGTTTCATGTATTAGATCTTCTTGGAATGTGGTAGACATTTTTAACAATTAATAGTGATCACATCACTGGAATATAAATTTGTTGGTATGTTATTTTTCTGAGACTATATGGTCATTTTTCTGGTTGGTAAGCATATCAGTTTTCTCAAGTCTACTTAATATACTCATGATTAAAACAGGTACTACATAAGATTGTTTTATGTGAATTGTCAAAATGTGTTCTTCAGAAAATACGAAGGTAGAAATTATTATTTTTTCCTTATAGAACTCCATTTTTTAGTTGTCTAAAATTATGCCAAGCTTTAATTTTTGCTATTAGAGCCTTAAAATTATTAGATGTTATGAAAGAAGAAACTAGAATTTAGAGTTGGGAGTTAATAAAAGGTTGCTATGATAGAAAAGAATGGTTAATTTTTATGAATTATGGTATTTTATCTATCAGAATTTTATTAGTTATCACTTTTCCCTTTATGAAAATGTTCCCTCATTCATGTAAGCATATGAAAATGAATCTTTGTCTTTGTTGCCTTCATAAGTACAACTTGATTTGGTCTTAGAGACTTCTTAGGAAAAGAGCTTAGGACAGGGGATAATTTTGAGGCTATTTTGATTTAGGAAAACCTAATCAATAATTGCCAACAGTTTTTTAGAAATGTTGGAGCAGCCATGCTAGTGAGACTTACCTTAAGGTTTTTAAAGATGACGTTTCTTAATTGATCTTGATGGAATCTCTGCATCAAAACACTCACTGATGTTTGGAAAGAGAACTAACGATCCAATGAGCTTAGTGGCCTTAGCCTGTTCTATAACAAGCATGAAATCAACCTGCCTGTGTATTTAGTAGACTATAGTTTATTCTTTCTTTGCTTTCTCTGAATTCTAGGTTTCTAAAATAAAAGAATTTTATTTTGTTACATGATTCTTTGGGTGACTTCTAAAACCCAACATTTTCAGTAATAACTTCAAAGAAATGAATGTGTGTTTGATTAGTAAATATATTTATTTGTATTTTATTTGCTTATATTTTTAAGCTGTACAAAGTTTATACATAGTTTAATGAAGTACCATTTGCTCCAAAGTAGTTATGTTTTAACCTCAACACACTATGGACTTTCTGCTGAAAATCTAAGTGCAAGCAAACTACATAACTATACTGATATTACGGTATCCTAGCAGTAGATTGGTTATTCAAACATATGTTAATTCTTTGTTAGATTCAAGGTCTTTGAAGGTATTATCTTTTGCATGTTTGTATTCTTAGAGGTAGCACAGCTCATTATATAAGGCCCTTAATTGAATAATATTTAATAAATTTATAGATGATGTGTTCTCAGTGCTTTTAAAATAATTCTGTGAGGAAAAAAATCTGAGAATAGTCTTCTGGTATAATGGTTAGAATACCTGTCTTGGGGATGTTATCTTTTCTCTGGAAGTTTTAGTCCGAGGTATTTGACAGTTCGCCCTCTGAAACATACTTAGCAGATGAAATGGTTATAATTACACATGGCCTTCCTGGCTCAGATTCCAATCTGTGCCCTAGTCTTCCCTTCTCCCATACCAACTCATTCCCCACATTGGCACCAGAGCAGCATTTCAAAAGCACAAATCTGATCACACTCCTTATTTAACAGTCTTCTATATGAGCATTTTCCCACGCCCTTTCAAGTGTAGATTAGTGGCTCTCCCTGTTCTGCACTTGTGTTTGCGTGTATCAGAATGGTCATCCCCCCACCACATGTGTGGATTTATGGGTTATAAACTGTGCCATAGACACCGACTTTCAGTTTTGTGTCCCTAGATCCTGCCTTCTACAGAGTAGACCCATAAATAGATATCTTCACATGTTTATTTATACCTCAACATCAGTTTTCATTCGGTAATATTTTATACATATTTCTGGCTCCACCCTTTAAATAAATTCCTTCACTGCATAAACGCAGGAGGAGGACATGAACCTACAGCTCCATTTTCGTTGGCCATACTGTACATTTCTGTGAAATCAGACAATAAGGCAGACTTTATGTAATTTCTGGCATGTGCTAGTTTGCATGCTTGTGAGTGTCCTATTTTTATGTAATTGTCCATAAAAATGTGGCATGGAATCTTCGTTATTTTTAATATAGATAGCACGTGCCCATCCAAATTAAAAATTTTAAACAAATCTACTTTTCCCCTCCTATATATTAATTAGTCACTTTAAGACATTTTTGATATTATAGCTTCTGTCCTTAGGTGGAGCTGTTAAAGTTAAGTAAGTGTGAATATCTGTCAAATACAGTTCTTGTAAGAGCGCACGTACATTTTATATATTTGAGAAAAGCATAATTAATAGCTAATTAGGATAATGAAAGTAATATACACCAGATGTAGAGAAGACCTTGTGGAAAATTAGTATGAATTAGATAACATGTGATGTGGTCAAAGCAAGCTTGTTGAGAAGAATTAAAACAGTGGACATGTGGAGGGACAATCAGTGGCTGTCTAGCTCCTACATCTAGGGAATAATTTAATCAAGTTTGCTATTGTAATACTCAGGGCTTCAAGCTGTTCCATTTTCACAAGTCAATAACTTGGGATTTGGGCCTTGATTTGCAGCATTCCTGTATGGTCAAGGTTTCAGGTTGAGATGATCACTTACCGAGTAATCTAATAAAAACGTCTCCATGTGTGAGAATGGGAAAGCCATGAGAGTCTTGAGTGCTTTGAGTCATGGTACACATCTTCCAGGTACCACTTCATTAGTACAAGTCTAATTGCTTCCCTAGTGGCTCAGCAGTAAAGCATCCACCTGCCAATGCAGGAGACATGGTTTGATCCGTGGGTCGGGAAGATCCCTGGGAGAAGGAAATGGCAAGCCATTCCAGTATTCTTGCCTGGGACATCCTAAGGATAGAGGAGCCTGGTGGGCTACAGCCCATGTGGTCGCAAAAATGTCAGATACAACTTATCGACTAAGCAATACTTGTACTAGTAGAAAATGTAGCTCATTTTCTATTTAGTGTTCATTAGTTGTCAATAGGCTAATTTTATTTTTTCTCACTCCTTCCAAATAGTCACCAGAATTTATTATAAGAAACTAAAGTTCTGTAATTCCTTGGTTGGCTTATATAGCTACATTTTGAAGTAATATATGCACATAATAATTATAATAGTTAACATCTGTTGAGATCTTAATACATACCAAGCATTGAGCTAAGTGTTTTACATACATTATGCCACTGAATCCTCACAACAATAAAGTGTAGGTGTCATAATCACCATTATTACCATTTTCAAATGAGGTAATTGGTCCATAGATTATGTAATTTGTCCAAGGTTACATAGATAACAAGTGAGGGAACTGAGGTTTGAACCCTAGTACTCTGCCTTCAGACCACTTGATTTTAACTAGTATGTGTGTGTGTGTGTGTGTATATACACACACACATACACATACATATGTTGTTAATGATGAGAAGAAACAATTAAATCCTTTTTTAATTACATAAATTCATAGAATAGGTGTAGTCTTTTATGTGATGTGTCATATTTATTAACTAACTTTTATTAAAAATTAATACAGATGTAAGCAGCATAGCTATGATCTTTATGATAGGTATTTTTTCTATTCATTAGGGGTTATTAATTTATGAGCTTTGGAAATCTACCTTTAGACAGAAATGTTTAAGCTATAGTCCAACTCTGAATTGTCTGTAAATAAATAGAAATCCACTGACATTATTCACTAGGATGTTTGTCAGTTACAATGTCATGGATCTACTAACGAACTAAGTGTAAATATAAACCTCATAAATATAACTCAATTATAGTTAAAATTAATATGTCTAGTCCTAGTGAAAACACTTGAGTTCTTTTAATGGTCAAGAGGGACTTTGCTGACTCTATTTTTTTAAAAAGAACTATAGGAGATCAGCCCTGGGTGTTCGTTGGAAGGACTGATGCTGAAGCTGAAGCTCCAATACTTTGGCCACCTCATGCAAAGAGTTGACTCATTGGAAAAGACCCTGATGCTGGGAGGGATTGGGGGCAGGAGGAGAAGGGGATGACAGGATGAGATGGCTGGATAGCATCACCGACTTGATGGGCATGAGTTTGAGTAAATTCTGGCAGTTGGTGATGGACAGGGAGGCCTGGTGTGCTGCAATTCATGGGGTCGCAAAGAGTCAGAAAGGACTGAGCAACTGAACTGAACTGAACTGATAGTTGGGAATGGAGAAGGAAATGACAACCCACTCCAGTGTTCTTGCCTGGAGAATGCCAGGGACGATGAGCCTGGTGGGCTGCCATCTATGGGGTCGCACAGAGTCGGACACGACTGAAGCGGCTTGGCAGCAGGCATAGTTGGGAAAGATTGAAGGCAGGAGGAGAAGGGGACGACAGAGGAAGAGTTGGTTGGATGGCATCATCGACTCAATGGACATGGGTTTGGGTGGACTCTGGGAGTTGGTGATGGACAGGGAGGCCTGGCGTGCTGCGGTTCATGGGGTGGCAAAGAGTCGGTTGACTGACTGGCTGAACTGATAGATTGAAATGGGCATATGAAAACTTGAGTCAAGCCAAGCTTTACGTTTATGTTTTTAGTGTGAAAGACAATGAGTGTGAGGAATTTTTCAAGTATTTTCTGAGTATAGTAACAAATACAATACTAAAATAAGAAAAGAAAAGAAAAACTGCATAGTTCCTTTATGCATGCTGAGTCACTTCAGTCGTCTCTGACTCTTTGCAACCCTGTGAACTGTAGCCCACCAGGCTCCTCTGTCCATGGGATTCTCCAGGCAAGAATACTGTAGTGAATTGCCATGCCCTCCTCCAGGGGATCCTGGCCCAGGGATTGAACCTGCATCTCTTATGTCTTCTACATTGGCAGGCGGGTTCTTTACCCCTAGCACCACCTGGGAAGCCCAGTTCCTATGTAGGTGGACAGCATCGTCTGATTGTGAGCGTCCTTCTCAAATCCTGAGATTATATCTATTTTTAATTCTGTTGTGCATAAGATACTTTTTCTATAGATTTGCCATCAACATTTCTTATTTCTTGTAGTTTAAATGGTCAATTGTTATAAATTCTCATGGATTACTGTATAGTGGACTCTTATTTGTCCATGCTCCTTGTTGTTATTGTTCAGTCACTAAGTCATGTCTGACTATTAGCGACCCCATGGTTTGCAACACACCAGGCTTCCTTGTGCTTCACTATCTCCTGGAATTTGCTCAGATTCATGTCCATTGAGTCTTTGATGCCATCCAAACATCTTATCCTCTGTTGACCTCATGTTATCCTGCCCTCAGTCTTTCCTGGCATCAGGGTCTTTCCCAGTGAGTTGGCTGTTTGCATCAGGTGGCCAAAGTATTGGAGCTTCAGCTTCAGCATCAGTCCTTCCAATGAATATTCAGGGTTGATTTCCTTTAGGATGGACTGGTTGGATCTCCTTGCAGTCCAAGGGCCTCTCAAGAGTCTTCTTCAGCACCACAGTTTGAAAGCATCAATTCTTCAGCGCTTAGCCTCCTTTATGGTCCAACTCTCACAGTCATACATGGCTACTGGAAAAACTATAGCTTTGACTATATAAGGGCTTCCCTTGTGGCTCAGCTGATAAAGAATCCTCCTGCAATGTGGGAGACCTGGGTTTGATCCCTGGGTTGGGAAGATCCCCTGGAAAAGGGACAGGCTACCCACTCCAGTATTCTGGCCTGGAGAATTCCATGGGCTGTATAGTTCATGGGGTCACAAAGAGTCGGACATGACCGAGCGACTTTCACTTTTCACTTTGACTATATAGACCTTTGTCAACAAAATGTCATCCCTGCTTTTTAATACGTTATCTAGGTTTGTCATGGCAAGACAGGAAGAAAAATAAATGAGTCTGCTTTGTTCAGTATATATTGAAATTTTTATATCCATCTAGGCAGGGCTCAGAGAATTACTTTCTAAGGAATGTCATGTTTTTTATCTTATCTGACTTCCATATTTTTTTTTTCACAGACTTGGGATTCTTGAACACCTTTACTATTTAGGGAAGTGTTTCCTTAATTAAATGTCAAATGCTTTTGAAAATACTTTCTTATTTTATTATTTATTTCAAGTTATTTTAGTGTGTGTGTGTATGTCAGCAGATAACTTTGATAGTAATGTAGTGTACTCCCATTTAACAAAGGGGCTATTGAATAATCAAATGGAAAAGATGATACAAATTTTAAGTTCATGTGAAAGTGTTTTTAAAAGAGAGAAAAATAATTCCTGCATGTAGAAATAAAGATTAAAATATATGAATTGACAATCAATGGAATAAACTCACAGTTGTTTCTTTGGGGGCAGAGGACAGTACCATTTAAAATTCTAATCACTCAGACTTTTTGATCACATATAGATAAGATTAAGAATGATAAATGTTGTGTAAAAATTAGTAAGGTATTACACTTAGAATGTCATACAGAGGAAAATGGATTCCAGATGGGTTACAATTGCTGTGTAATTGATAAATCCAAGAACTCTTTCTTTATGAAATGTGAAAGCACAATAAATATAGAAATACTGTAACAACTAATAAGAAAATTGTATGCATAGAAAATAGCATGGAAGAAAATATGCTGAAATGCACACCTCTATAACTATTAGATAGTTCTGGTTTTTCTTTTTAATAACTTTTGTCTTTTTCCTAATAAACATGAATGCCTTTGATGTGAGTGAAAATGTGCAGTTCAATTTTTTAACAATATAGCTTAAAAAGAAAGGATATTTTTTTTTTGCTTCCACATGTTGTGTTTGGCCTTGTGTAGGAAAGGAGGGACTTATATATTTTTTAATTTACAGGCTTATTTTTATTATTAATTCATATGATTTTCAATTTCTTTAGAAAGATGTACGGGACATCCTCACCCCAATTCAGATTGAAGCTGCTTACCACCTGGGGCATCATGTCATCAGTAAACGAAGCATAGAGGAATTCCCTCCACTTCAGCCAATTCTTCAGCAGAAGAAAGAAAAAGACATCATTGAGAAAACAGTAGGAATATTTTTCTTTATTTGAAACATTGTGTGACATACAACTAAAGAACTTTTTAAAATAGTATATAGTTCTGCGGAAGTGAACTATCTGAATTCTTTTTAAAACTTTAATGAAATTTTTTTTGTAAAAAAGATTTATGGTATATCTTGTTTTCCATTCTTTTTTTTTTCCCTTTAGAATATTGAACTGAATACTTTTAACTATGCATTTAGTCATAGCAGTGATTTCCCATATATACATAAAATGTTAATTTTCTCTCCTTGATACCTTGTCAGTGAAGAAAGTGTATTTCTAGCAAGGACGTCTAATGGAAGTGAGCAGCATTAACAAGTTATTCAGTGTCGTCATGTGTCTTCAACTTATCTTTCTCATTTTCTGTCTCCTTTTTTCATTTTGTCTCCCTCTCTCTCACCCTGCCCACAGTTTCACTCATGTCTTATTAGTCAGATTTTACTCATTTATAAGTGTATATTTAATTAC
The DNA here is from genome assembly GCF_910594005.1 of Cervus elaphus. Lineage (NCBI taxonomy): Eukaryota > Metazoa > Chordata > Mammalia > Artiodactyla > Cervidae > Cervus > Cervus elaphus. Next base: position 18,893,718 of record NC_057847.1, on the reverse strand, counting down.
AGAACAGTTTCTCTTTTTAACTTAACTATATGCTTTCCAACCACATCTCAGGATCTAAATGCATTTTGAGATTGATCCTGCACTCTAACCAGTGAACTGCTTTTTATTTTTTTATTTTTTTTTTAGTGAACTGCTTTTTCAAATGTATGACAAAATATATCAGTTTCATTGACAGTTTATTCCCAGGAGTTCAGTTCAGACTTTTACTATCCAACAGCAAAAAGACAAAGTCAAAGGATGTTTGGGGCTGTGGTAAAAGTACTCATTGAAACACAGAATTCACTTACGGCACACAGAATGCAAAAGATGAAAAGGACATTTAAAGGTCTAGGTCATATCCTGTGCAGGCAAAGTTGCCCCTAAGTCACTTTAAGATATTTGAGCTTAGCATCAGCACTGTCTGCTCTCTGTGCTAAATCAAATGAAGATGGTAACTTAAGAGGAAACTTTCTCTATACCCTTGTATGAAAATATTTATGGAAGTCAGTTTTTTTTCACTCTTTTGTTGAACTGCAGCTTTCAATATCAGCTACCTTTAAATGCCTTTAATAATGAACATCTCAATATTTTAAGTACATAAGCTCAAATCTTAGGAACTTGTTATTAAAATGAGCTATATTTCGATTCTTCGAACAACCTGCTTTACAAATAAGAGTAATAGAAAAAAGTGCTATTTAAGTCATCTAGGGAACGATTTAACTTTGTACTTCCCTCTGCTCCGCTGGTGTAGGCAGTGTCTGCTCTGATATGCCATCTGACCGTGCTCCACTCACTTTCCATTCCATGGGCCTGGCTCCCTCCTCTGACTCCAGATTTCTCTTTCTGTATCTCTCCCCCTTTCACCTGCCCCTCTCTGCTTGCTTTCTTCTTAAATCTTTTATGTCTGTGTTTCTTTGTCCAGCTTATACCTAAGGGCTCCCTGTGTATCTTACAGTATCTCTGGGTTCTATTAAAATGCTCAGAATTAAATAAATTCTGGAATCTCTTGATAAACTATCATTTGTTTTTATTCACTGTCTCTTCAGAGTAAAATTTCTGCATTTTATTATTTTCAACATAATATAAAGTCACTGTTCTACCATCTGTGAAAACTGTGTCATGCTTACGTATAATAAGCAGGATAACATGGCACCACCAGAAAATCGAGAGGCATTCAATGAAAAAGCCTTGGCAGCACAAGCTTTAAACACTTACAGAGGTTACTATCACAGTTTGATTAAACTTCTTTTTATACAACTACTATGAAAGAATTTTTTTTTTTTTACTTAACACACTTAGATTTTAAATTTACCTATTGAAAGAACTTGGTTCCTTGAGCCCTGGAATTGTTACTGAACCTTCTAATTCTCAAACTGAACTCTTTGAAAGTTATCAATTTGCTATATTAATTTTTTCTCATGTATTGTAGATAAGTTATTCTTTAAAAAAAAACCATAGAAATAGGCCTTCCGATTTTAACTAAAATGAAAAATATTGTCATTTTATTTCCAGATAAACTTTGCCAGATTTTGTGCCCATGAAAACTGTACTGCTGATTTACAGGTTTCTGCAAAAATTGGATTTTTGAAGTAAGTGTACTTTGCTCTCTGTTATTCATCAGGATGGGGTACTTTATATGTGCATGTGGGTTCTAAAGAATAAAGGACTAAGAACTAATCACTGGGGGTTAACAACATTTAAAGACCTGGAAAAGAACAACATTATGCTGAAAGAGACTAAGTGATCTATACGGTAGTCAGATAAGCATACGTTCAAAGGTGACCACTTACTGAGAGAATGAGGCTGTGTGAGCACCGTGGTTTTATCAGGCATAATTTTAATCTTTTTATTGATAACTCAGGTATTTCAGGATTTAAGTGTGTTGTAGATTATCATTAGTATAATTGTATTTATTTTTCAGACATTTTAAAGTGCCTGTTAATAGAATTTTAGTGGCAAAGTGAGCTAAGCTTTATTACATCATGCTTAGTATTCTATCATCGAAAAACTGTTTACATAGTTCAGTGATGCGAAAGTGTTTGTTGCTCAGTCTCGTCTGACTCTGCAACCCCATGGACCATAGCCCACCAGGCTCCTCTCTGTGAAATTCTCCAGGCAAGATTATTGGAGTGGGTAGCCATTCCCTTCTCCAGGGGATCTTCTTGACCCAGAGTTTGAACCCAGGTCTCTTGCACTGTAGGCAGATTCTTTACTATCTGAGCCACCAGAGAAGTCTGATGCACAAATTCAGACTGATGCACAAAATCTCTAAATTTATGTGACACATTTGAAAGGGAATAAACCATTTTGCTGTCCTAAATTCATAGAAGGAAAACAGAAAAAAGAAAATACATGTAATATGCTTAGAATAGTGTACATAGTGCAAGCTGGATAAATGTTTGCAAAATAAACCATTGTAATTTTGTATCATATTTCTGTCCTCTCTATTGACATTATTCTGCAAGTGGAAGGGAAGATGTAAAAATGAAGATTGGAGATCTATACTTCAGGTTAAGAGCTACTTGTGTATGAAAAGTGAGAGAGACAAGGAGGCGTCACTGACAGGGCAAGAAAATGGGAGACTTTTTTGGGGAGGTAGGGATATAAAGGAAGCAGGTTTAAACTGGGGTATTCTGAGTTTGGTGAGATTTCTGTATGTAGCTCTCCACTGGAGAATCTAGTTCAGGATTGTATTTGGGGGCCCTCTATACATTAGTGACTTAGGAAAATGCCTGGGGTGGAAATGGGAATTTCACAGAGAAAAGAAGTAAGGATCAAATCTTGGCAAGGGTGGATAAATTTCATTTAAAAAGCTTAAAAAGAATAAGGAGTTACTCCGGGAGACTGAAAAAGTAACTTCATAGAACCAAGAGGAAAATCAAGTCCATGTTGAACTAGCCAATGGAAAATGTAAAAAGAGAGACTTAATACTGTAATTTTGTAGAGATCAGAGACCATAATGAATGAGGAAAGGTCATGGAAGTTGGCACTTAAAATGTGACTGGCAGGGGAAAAATAGAAAGTCACCAGCAAATTTTAATATAGAAATGTCTGAGCAGTTGTAGCATAATGACAGCGTCAGTGATTAAGGGAATATTTATGTATTTATCAAAGGTTATTTACTTAATCACGGGACGATATAAGCAAATGTGAGGATCAAAGGCAGGGAAAAGAATAAATTGAACAGAGGGTCTACTTAAATCCAGGGGACACTTTCAGATCTTACTTGAATTCTCCTGTGAAGGGTCTGGCAACTGTTCACATTCTTTCTTCGGTGTGTTTTTGCTTTCATTTCCATGATGCCATCCTACTCCCATTCTCTTTGTATTGCTATTTCTCTAGCCCCTCCTTCTCAGTTGTGCTGGAGGATCACTGATTTTGGCTCTCTTGGCTCTTTCTCACTCTCCCGTATTTTCCCCGGATAATCTTACTCACAACTGTGACCTCCCCTGGCCTGCCTCTACTGCTGATCCACGGCTCTGAGCTCACACCCCTCATCCAGTTGCCTATCACACATGAACTGTTGGGAGCCTAGTCACCATCCACCAATGACACGATCATTAGTTACCGAAGCCCGCAACCTGGAATTCAGCTCCATCCTTCTCTCTTTCTTATCCCTGACATCAAATAAATTACCCAGCCTTATAATACTACCACCAGATACGCTTTTTATCCATCATACTACTCTATCTCTACGACTATTGCTCCGAACCAGGCGCTCAATATCCTGCCTGAATCAATGGGCTTAACCGCTTTCTGGGATCCTGGTGTCTGACTTTGCATTATTCGAATTCCTCTACCAAGATGTTTCCAGAGTGAGTTTTCTCACTTAAGCTTATGATAGCAGGGCTTTAGTAGCTCATTATAATCTTAAAAATCTGAAGTCCTTAGTGCTCTTTCTTAGCAATTCCACTGAACTTTTTTCCATTGATTGCAGAATATTTATGGTTCCTTGGCCATACCGTCCTCTCCTGAGCCTCTGTATCTTTTCACTTCGACCTACCTATGTGGTTAGCCCTTATTTATCTTATAAATCTCAGCTGTTTCCTAGGTAAAGAAGCCCCACTTTGTCTCTGGCTACAAAAACCTGAGTCCTCCAGTGGTCCTGTTCCCACTGCATCTGTGCTCACCACTATGATTGTCCATCTCCACACTACCCTATAGGCTGCTTCAAATGTCTGCATTTTCATCTTTGTGGCCCTAATGCAAAATACAGTGCCTGGAATGCTATAGGTGACAAATGGATGTTTGCTGAGAATGCAGCAAGTTCCTCAAGGAAACAGCATGGGGATCAGACGCAGGTAGAAGGGTTAGGCTTAGAAAGCAGTTAAGATTTTCTTTATCTTGAGCTAAGAAACTGTGAACAGATGCTGACATTAAGAAATTTTAATGTGGTAGGAGGGGAAATATAGAGAACTCATGGATGGCCAGAGTAAAAACTGAGTTTGTAAATGGAAAGTGAGGGCTCTGAGGATGGGTTTGGGACCTCGTGAAGGGAACGGGAAAAGATTCAAAGTAACTGTAATAAATGGGCTGGAGGGTCAACCAGGAATGAGTAAAAAGGTTGACAAACAGTGTTGAGTGCCCTGCTGGGTGGGGTGACATATGGCGGAGAATAAATTAATTCTTTTCACTTAGGCAATGCCAGGATAGCCTTGAGCATCCACAGTTGAGGGCCAAGAAGCCCTAACCGATTTGATTGATAATTGAACTCTATACTTAAATTATCCAGATTGGCTGCTTAGATTGTCCTCAAACAGCAACCACTAACTACTTCATAATTCAGCATGTAATTGTGGTGCCTTTGTTGAAATATTAGATGAATAATTTATAACCTTCCCATTCATGTATTTTCTTCCTAAAATGCCTAGTCTTCCTGGTACTTTTGCTGTCATGAGCCTTTGATAAGAAGAATAATTTTGTGTGGTAAAGATTATCTAAGATATAATTAAGTGGTGTTTTCATCTCTTTAAATCAGACACCCTCACTGTCACATTATCATCTTTCATTGCAATCCCTCAGGTCCATGAAAAAAAAAAATGTTGAAATTTATAGGAACTTATGAAGAAGGCTAATTTCCTGAAGAATTAAAACATATCTTCCTGAATTAAGATATTAATCATTAATTTAATTATCAGTTTTTCTTCATATTTCTCACAATAAGAAGTTACTTCCTTACTTTGCATTTTAACTTGAAATAATAATGTTTCTTATTATAGTCAAAATATGAAGTCCATTATGATTGTATGGTAAGACACTGTTTCTCAAGATGTGGTCTGAGAGTCACCTTCATGAGAATCAGCTGGGATGCTTGATAGAAATGCAGGCTCCTAGACCCTGACCATCCAAATCAGTACCCATGGGGACCAGGCCAGGGATATTCATTATTAAGAAGGCTATCAGTGGTTCTTATCAAACTAAAATCTAAGAATTGTTGTGGTTTAGAGTTTAAACTTAAAGTCAGGCTAACCTGGTTCAAGTTTATCTATGGTTTACTAGCTGAATAACCTTTTTAGAGAAGACTTTCAACCTCTGCACACTTCCTTCCTCATCGATAAGAAAGTAAAATAGTACCTACTCTGTAAGGTTGTTTTAAAAATAAAATGCAGTGATGCAGACCAGTACCTTACCTAGCACAAAGCCTAGTACACATGAAAATGTGATGTTATTATTTTTTGTAACATTATGATTGTGATATTTATAGACCATATCCCCCAAAAAGTTTCTATTTGGTAAAACAAATGAACAGTTGCCAATGAATTCTAAACATTTTCTGAGCGTGTACTGGTTTATTGTCCAGAGTTTGTTGTTTCTTTATGTCCCAAGAGTGCTGCTAACTGTGCCTAGGTCAGTGGTTTTCAGTTCTGTGAAGCCTGTGTCCTCTTGAGGCTGGCTTTAGAGGAAGGAAGTGTCTGAACAGACTTGTTATCCTGATGAACCAGACTGTGTCACATGCTTCCCCCTGAATCTCTCCTGGTTGAAGGAGCATGGAGTCATCATGATCTTAGATTAGACAAAAGTCACTCCCTGAAGCCAAACAAGGACCATAGCTTCTGCAGTATCAAGGGGACACTCGCTGTTGCTTGAATAATCCAGGGTTCAGTTAGCAGATAAGAATGGAGATCACTGTTGGATAGACTGTGTGTGTGTGCAGACACACACACACACACACGTGTGCAATTGTTCAGTCATGTCCAGCTCTTTGCGACCACACAAGACTGTAGCCTGCCAGGCTCCTCTGTCCATGGGATTCTCCAGGCAAGAATATTGGAGCGGGTTGGCATTTCCTTCTTCAGGGGATCTTCTTGACCCAGGGATCAAACCCAAGTCTCCTGAGTCTCCTGCACTGCAGGTGGTTCCTCTATGCTGAGCCTCCAGGGAAGCCGGACAGTGAGCAGTGTGTGCCTGCCCTGTTCTTTTACCCCCAAAAGAGTAAGTCTAACACCACTGTCCGTTTCTACACTGCTGATATTAGGATGTCACCGAGTGTGGGGAAGAGGAACTGTATGCTTTATACACTAAACATTCTAATTACTAGTTCAGTCTTCCAGTCATATTCTTCTGCTAGCCTCCTTGGGATCTCAATGAGTTTGTCTTTGTTCCGTAAAATCTTCTTAAATGTCAGGTAGCTGATATTTCCCAGTAGATGAAAATTTTCCAGTGCTTAATTTTTTCCCAAAGTCAGTAATAAAGACAAAAGAGGAGGCATGTTTACTTGGGCCTGTAGGCCGCTTCCTGCAGGTTAGTTTTTTTGTCAAATAAACGACTCATGTACATTGACATGGGTACATATTCATTCATATTATATTTTGTTCTAGCATCTTGATTAAAAACATGTTAGCTATGAAGCAGTCATTGATTTATAGAGGCAAAATGCATTTATTATATTAAGACTTAGGAAGCATTTTGCACAAAATAGAACAATAGCATTCATTCAGGAAAAACATAGAGCCTGGTGCTTGAATTCATCATTTTTCTATTTTTCCCTTATTAAGTTATGATTCTGTATGTACCCAGTATCTTGATCTGCTTAAATTACGTGGATTCTAGGCTTCTTGGTAAATTTCAAGTCTGCATTATGCATGTTTTAATGAAGAATGAACTACGATTCCCGGGAACAGCTCTGGTTCAGCCCTGTCACACTTCCACATGTGCGCCTGGTCCTTTATTATGTCTCACATAAAAAGCTGGTGGGTCTCTTTCTGCCGGCCCCTTGTTAATGATTCAAGGTACAATAAGATATATACATATATATGTGTGTGTACATGTATATATACACAAAGAGTAGAATCGTGATCATGATAATGCAGCAGAATAGCTTAAAAATGGAAAACAGACCAGGAGCCTCGCTGCTGAAATGTGAACAGTGTGTGTTTCTCTTTAATTTGCTGTTGTCTTGGAACCTAGCTGTTTATGCAGTGCTCTCACCTTCTGTTGCTTGTCTAAGTGCCAACTTCTTTCCCAAAGGTGTTCAGTGACTAATGCTTTGGTTACAAGCCAGAATATTTTATAAATGTCTATTTCTATGCAGCTCTTCTACAAGTCTTAATTAAACTTTAATGTCAAGCTGAAGTTTACTTTTGGAGCCTCTTTGGTTCCCTCAGTTGTACTGTGGTTCTGGAGAAGTAGAGGGGTTGTGGGACAGTCGTGTTTATGCACATCTCCCCTCTGCCCTTAAACACAGAGCCAACCGAGCAGATGTGTGCTAACGTAACACAAAGGTTTGTAACACAGAAATAAGCAAGTCACAGCCATCCCCTCACATGTTGGGAGAAAGAGCACACTCTCACTGAGTCAGATTCTTCTACCCTGAAATGTACCTGAGGTTTTAGAAGAGTTACTGCCTTGTTAGTTACCATACATCCTTCCAGAAATATCCAACTTCTCAGACCCAGGGGTCAGAGCTAGAAATGCTGCCTGGGAACATTTTAATTCCTTTCTCCTCAACGTCTTTACTATCAGACAAATTATGAGGTCTGGGGGATCATTTCCTCTAAGACAGCATCTGGTGCCATCTGAAATAATGAAGCTTCTGTTACTGTCAAAATAATACAGATTTCAAGTATAGTAATATGTGGGGTGCTTATTGTGAAATAATTATGCTCCTCAGTCAGACTGCTCAATGACAGAACCTGCAAACTTTTTACATGAAGGGACAGACAGTAAATATTTTAGGCTTTGTGGGACAGAGATCTGTCTCAACTGCTCAACTCTGCTGTCAGAGTGCAAAAGTGGCTACAGATGAATGGGCATGGCTATGTTCCAATAAACCTTTATTTGCATGACCGGGCAGCCGTCCAAATTTGGCCTTCAGGCAGCAGTTTTTGAACTCCTACTCTATGGTATGTTTGCTTTTTATATAAGAATCCTGTAGGACATTTTTATTTTTTATTATTTAAACATAGTTCTTTATACTGTATTTTCTAAATGTAACTTGTTAGTAAAATTTAAACTGGTTGCCAGAATTAGCCTGACTTAGAGAATTTTTTCAGGAATTAGCCCTGGGTTAAGGGTCTGCTCATAGATAGATTGATGGACACAGCATAATTCCATGTATATGTTTACTGGAAAACTGTAGAAGCTCCAAACTGGAATTGCCAAATTCCCAATGATCGTTGAAAAGATAAATAAAATATAGCATATTTATAAAAATTAGTATGCACGCTAGTTAGAAGAAACACTTAACTCTATGCATCAATATAGATTAATCTTAAGAACAAAATTTTGAATACAGAAATGTCAGATACTGAAAGATTGCATAGTCAGTGATTCCGTTTATATGAAGTATAAAACGGAGCAAAGCCAGTCTAGACTACTAAAAGCAAGATAGTGGCTGGTGGCAGTAATTGGAAGGGGGCACAAAGGTGTTTCTTTGATGCTGGCAGAATGTTTTTCTCAGTCTGGGTGCTGCCCTCACACATGTATTCAGTTTATAAAAATGTACTGGGTGCTCCATTTAGGTTGTGTGCATTTTTCCTTATGTATGTTCTGCCTTGATAAGAAAGTTTAAAGTGGTAAAGCAATTAGGATAAGAGGGGAAGAACTTTTAGGAATTAGGTGAAATGTCTGATTTCTTAAAGATATATTATTAGAGGTATAAAAGTAGGGAGATGTGTCCAAAAAATTATAATTTTGTTTGTACAAGCTGAGGCTAATAATATTTTGCTTCTTAAAAACTGTACTCTTTCCAGTATCAATGTTCCCATCAATTTATTGGTCAGCTCAATAGTTGTGTTGTTGCTAAAACATGAGGTTGTGTGGGTGGGGTACAGAACATATGAATGTGGTAGTAGTAGATGTTTACTTTATCTTAATGAAACATTTGGAGTTTGCATTCCATCACAAAGCAGATAAGCATGGCTGTAATTTCATAGAATGTATATAGTTCATGAAATTTTAATAGTCACTTATCCAATAATTCCTCAATCTTTCAGAACTTTCTTTAGTGTTACTCAACCGTTTTTAAGGTTACTGCACTTATGTACCACACATATACTCTGAACACTAATTGTGTTGCTAGCCTTGGAGAAAACAGACCCAGAACATTTCTCCAAGAGAGCTTATTCTAGTGGTGAGAAAAACCAGACAGTCTGAACATATAGGTTTATAGGGTTGCCCAGTGTGCAGGATAGTTGGAGAGGGAGAAACCACTTTCAGTAGGGAGGATGCAATGCTGGGTGAAGGCGCTTAGCAGTGAGTACCAACTGGAAGAACTTCTGAGAACTCAACATTGACACACCAGAACTTGCACTCACCTATCCATTTGGATGTGCAACAGTGTTCTTGTTCCAATTCACAGGATGCTGAAGCATTTTTGCAGTTTTTTAAATTTAGTCCATTTATCAGTAGAGGTGACCAGTTTGCCTTAAGAAATTATTCTAATCCAGCAGATTTTAGTGGCACCCATTTGCTGGCCACAGCGGTCCCTTCCCAGGTTGTGCCCACTTCCCCCAGAACAGCCTCTATTTTGGTGGAAATAGTCTGTTCTTTTTCCTCAATTTTCCCCATGTCCCCCTATGGCTTGGGAAACAGCTAATGCAGTGTCTTTGTAAGGATAAAGAAAGAAAATGAAAAAAATCTTTTAGGAAAATATTTTGAAATAATGAGAAAAATATGTAAAATGATAGAAGCAGAAAGTTAAACAGAAAAACAGAAAGCAGGCTAGTTTAATTATAACTAAATTTTAAAACTTTTCTTGTGTAATAACTAAATTTTTCTGAAACCTGGGAAATTGAGTTCTTTTTAACATAGATTTACATCTACTTGCAAGGGGTCATCTACTATGGTTATATTTCCAAGTTAATATTTTATGTTCAGGATAAATAAATGAAGAGATGGATATTTAGTTCTCAAACAAAAACTAAATAATATTACTTCATTTTTAGACCACATGAAAATAAAACTTATCTTGCTGTTGGAAGTATGAAGACATTGATGTTGAACGTGTCTTTATTTAATGCTGGAGATGATGCGTATGAGACAACTCTGCATATCAAGCTCCCCACCGGTCTTTACTTCATTAAGATTTTAGATCTGGTAAATATCAAACATATTTTTGGTCATCTGATGCAAACAGCTGACTCATTGGAAAAGTCCCTGATGTTAGGAAAGACTGAGGGCAGAAGGAGAAGAGGGTGTCAGAGGCTGAGATGGCTGGATGGCATCACCAACGCAATGGACATGAACTTGGGCAAACTTCGGGAGATGGTGAGGGATGGGGAGCCTGATGTCTGCAATCCATGGGGTCACAAAGAGTAGGACATGACTGAGTGACTGAATAAGAAGTATCAAAAACTACAATGGCATGATGATACTACATATTTTAGTTAATTTTTTAAAGAATTTAAATGGCATGAATGACATTATTAGTTTGAGGTATAAATATTTGAGGTTTGAGTCTTAATATTCACACTTAGCACTCAGGTTTCCAGTGTTGTTACTTTCTCTGTGCTCCTAAACAACATGGCAAGTTTCCTGGGACATGACTGAGATCAGGAGAGTCAACTTCCTGCTTCCAAATGCTACTATGGGACAGAAGTGACTGTCCCATTACGCAAGCAAGCTGCCAGCTGCCATTGCTTTCCTCACTGGTACATCCTCATCTGCGGCTGTGATGGTGCTCCTCACGGTTGGGGTCTGGACATGGGCAATACTGGTCTTCCATGCTGGGCTCCTAGAGATACTGCTCTGCATTGTAGGTGAACATATACTGTCTTATTCCCACAGAACTTCCAACATGCTAGAACCAGTGTCAAATTCCAAAATCCTGTCATCCAGCTTGCACACAAGTTTCTCTTTTCCTGGAAGAGTTTGGAGCATCTGGAAAGCTTTTTTTTTTTTTTTTTTTCCTTTTTACCATTGTGCCTTAGTCATGAGCACTTAAATCCATCCATGAGGTATTAGTAATGTTGAATTTGAAAGAGCAACGTCTCAATCACTTTCTTCTTGGATATTTCTCTGCCTCTTAGAAAATTTACCCATCTCTCATCCAGAGACTTTCTTCACACTCACGGCCTTTAGAAAGTCTTCTGGCCTCTCACAGATATCTACTCCCCACTTCCACTGGAGCCTTGGGGGCCTACCCGCAATGGTGAGAGGAAAAACTCAGCTGCTGAGGGAACGTGCATCTATGAGATGTACCTAAGTGTATAGTTCCCCGAACAGTTGACTATATGTGTCATCGTGATTACAGTTTTTATAATTAAATACCTTTATCACATTCTCACATCCCAGACAGAAGAGGGCCAATGAAATGCAGACCTTAGGAATTCCCTGCTTAATAACTTTTCACTGAGTTAAATAGTGAACACAGAAGCATGGTTGAAAGCTGTGAGTCCAAGAATTATTCTGTGGAGAATTTATGTAAATTTTAGACTAGCTATATACTTATATACACGTTTATGTAATTTATTTTTATTCCTACTGATTTATTCCAAAATTAAATAGAAAATAGTCTTCCAAGAAAGTACATTCTCTGGGGATGACTTTCTTTTCAGAAACCATCCTTAAACATTTGTGACAGACTTCTTGTCCCCTTCTACCTAAACCAGTTGTCTCATTTTTCCTTTTAGGAAGAGAAACAAATAAACTGTGAAGTAACAGACAGCTCTGGCATAGTGAAGCTTGACTGCAGGGTTGGTTATATCTATGTAGATCATCTATCAAAGGTAAGCATTTATAGTTTTTGTTACTCACATGAATATAAAGTATTTTCTGTTTTCTGTATCTGTGCTGCATACAAATAATTTGTTATTATTACTATTATTATTTACTAAGTGAGTAGCTAAGTGAAGTTAAACCAAAACTAACTGGGTTTGAGATCTTTGAGATTTTTATATCTTTGGAAATGTTCACTGTTTAAAAAAATAAGAAAAAAAAGGGAGGGCACCTGTTTATGTCAGGATGGGCAGGTGAATGTCCCATCAGGATTCTGCTCCCCAATCTCACACTTCCAACACTCCCCCCAGCCCACCCCAGGTGATTCTATCTGCCAGGCATGTTACCTCTGCTACACAAAAAGGCGTTTCTGGCAAGAGTCCACACTCAAGTTGTTAAAGCATCTCGAATTTTGTCGTTCTGGACCTGCCTCTCTGCACTCAGAGGAGGCTTTGTCTCCGCACGTCACCGTGGGAATGCTGCTGCTTTAACGTTGCCACAAACCCCCAGCTTCCCCGCAGCTCTGTCTGAGGGGTAGCCTGTGCTTCTAGAACATCATCTCAAATCTGCACTTCACAGAGTGTAAACAATAAGAAAAACTAAAATTCAGATTGTAAAAACAAAAAAGAATGTTTTTGATTATTTTTAAAATGGGCGTTCCCTGTCTGTGTTTTTCAGACAGATGTTAGCTTTCTTCTGGATGCCAGCTCACTCGGCAGAGCAGAAGAGGATCTCAACATCACAGTACACGCCGCCTGGTACTTTTCATTATGAAAAAACAACTGTGTTAGATGAACCCCTGACTTTTGGGGGAGAGAAACGAGGGTCACTTTAGGGGAACCATGGACTGTGTTCCATTATCTGCAGGAGAAAACTTCTCTTATGTGATCTGTTAAAACAAAAGACCTTCTAACCTAAAGCTTTATAGCATAGAAATAAATAGCAAAGTAGCAGTGTAGATAATGACAGCAAGTTTCTGCCAGCTCTGACGTAAACTTTTTTTACTGTTACATCTACTTTTATTCTGACTCTTCAAAAAGCATATTTTAAACCAACCTCCAAGTACATTAGGTATGCTGCTGCTAAGTCGCTTCAGTCATGGCCGACTCTGTGCGACCCCATAGACGGCAGCCCACCAGGCTCCCCCGTCCCTGGGGTTCTCCAGGCAAGAACACTGGAGTGGGTTGCCATTTCCTTCTCTAATGCAGGAAAATGAAAAGGGAAAGTGAAGTCGCTCAGTCGTGTCCGACTCTTAGCGACCCCACGGACTGCAGCCCACCAGGCTCCTCCATCCATGGGAAGAGTACTGGAGTGGGGTGCCTTTTAGTTCTCTCTGATGAGAATTTTCATGCTGACTGGATTCTAAGAGTCTCTTCTGTTTGCTTCTGTAGTGAAAATGAAGGGGAAACAGGCGATGTGAAGCATAATAAGGTGACTGTAACAATACCTCTTAAGTATGAAGTCATGCTAACAGTTCATGGGTGAGTAGACATGAAAGTCTCCTGTAAAATTCTGACCTGATTTGAGTTCTGTTGCTTCTTAAATTATTGGTCAAAAACAGGTTTAAAGTTTCTTATGAAAAGAGCATGTGCTGTTTTCTCTTAACAATTACCCTCGGTGTTGCAGCCCATTGCTTAGCTGTTTGTGATTTTACTTACTCGGTAGTCATCACTGAGACCACCTTATATTAATGTCCTCATGGAGGAGATTTCTCACTGGAAGAGTCCCCCAAACCTCTGGCAGGCCACATGCAGCCTTTTTAGCTATACACTGCCGAGGCCAGGGCCCCGGAGTGCTGGCGTGCACTCTGTTTGGCTGTGCCCAGGGGCCACGGCACGTGTGAGCTTTAGAGAAGTGGAAGCTTGGCCGCGTCACTCTCGTCCCAGCCCTGCACCTACGTGTGTGGCGGGTGAGCAGATACAGGAGCGCTGGCCCCCCTGCCCACTCTCTACAGCTGGCAGTTACGGAGTTCCTCCCCTACAGACCCGGGCCAGCGCTCACCGCCTCCTCCCAACTTTAGTAATTCTTGGAGTGGGCCCTTCTCTGATTCAGGAAGCAGATGTGAAGGAGAAGGAATTTTTAAAATAGTATTGAGAAAATCTTTCATGATTTTACTGGCAATTATTAAGCCTGTTAATCTTAGTTTAAAACAGCATTCTTAAAGCAATAGATGATATGAGATATAGAATGAATAGATGGGCTTTTCTAGTTCCTCTAAATGTAAATCACCTCCAGTCATTTTTAACCACCCATAATGATGGCACACAGGCATATAAACATAAAACCATGGAACCCAGTCTCCAGTTAGATAAAACAAGCAGGGGGAAAGGGAAGCCCTTCGAAGGCAGGACTGAGGAGGAGAGAGCAGCCGATTCCATCTTTCTTGGATTTGAATGCGTATCTCGCCTCCTTGATTTTGTTACGATGAATGTGTCGTCCTGGTTTTCGATTAAACACATCTTGTTATTTTGAGCAACCAATGCTCTGCAGCTGTGAAGCTGCCTAAATCTACAACATTTGAACCTATCTCTCTGCTGTGTAAAAGAGCCTCTAACATACTACCTCATGCGTGTGTGCTAAGTCGCTTCTATCATGTCCAACTCTTTGCGACCCCATGGACTGTAACCCGCCAGGCTCCTCTGTCCATAGGGATTCTCCAGGCAAGAAGACTGGAGTGGGTTGCCATGCCCTCCTCCAGGGGATCTTCCCAACCCAGGGTTCGAACCCATGTCTCCTACAGCTCCTGTGCTGTAGGCAGATTCCTTACCGCTGAGCCACCAAAAAGCCCATATTACCTCATTAGCTGCCAAATATGCACAACTTGGGGAATTGGGATTTCCCTAGAAAAATTCCTTGAACTTCATTACCAACCATGCATATGTCTCATCTCAGGTAAAAGAGTGACAACCTTGTATTTTAACAAAAACTTGCCCTACTTATTGGTGTTTGAATTGTTCTCCAGACTTGGGGTTCATTACAAATAGCCAGCAGGAATTGGTGGATGGTGAAAAGTAATTCAAAAATCTGTCAGATACATTGAAGTATAAGTGGATATTGGAGCCCAAGGGCAAAGCTAAGAACTTATCTCATATTTTTCAAGTTTGCATGAATCACTTGAGGGTTGAGAGAGAAGGAACGGTCACTAGAGTGAGCTGGCAGTGTTGGGAAGGAAGTAGAGGATATTGGTGGGAAGAGAAATTGTCACCCAAACTAGAGCCCACAGCTTTCCACTAGCGCCACCTGGGAAATTCATTACATTTTCACAAAAATTCTTATCTTAACAAGAAAGTATTCTTACCTATATCAAAAGTATTCCTTGGTACTTAGAAGCATCTGTACTCTGAATTATGTCATATTTAAGAGATACGCTATATTCAGATGATAGAGAAAGGTTTTTTAAATACCTCATCAAATAAGACAGTTAAATTAAATCTGAATTCTTTTCTGTCAGGTTTGTAAGTCCAACTTCATTTATGTATGGACCAAAGGAGGAAGATGAGTTTGAAATGTGCATGACAGAGAAAATGAACTTCACTTTCCATGTAAGATGACCGTGTTCATATTTGGTAATCATATTGTGAATACAATAAGATGACCGTGTTCATATTTGGTATTCATAATGTGAAGGAACTGTTACTGAGGCACTGCTCCAGAGGACATCCCATGCATGTGATGTCCCTCAGCCTCGGGAGGCCACAGCTGGCTGAGGGCGGGGAGAGAGCTGCTTCAGGGCGCGTGCCCTCGCTTCAGGGGTCCCTTCTCACCCATTGTCCTGTCCCTGTTCCTGAGCCCACTCTCCTTACAGTACAAGCGGGAACAGAGGTGATGTCTGAAATAGGCAAAGTTATGGGAGGAACTGAATATGCTTGCGATACATGCAGAAATCAGAATAGGTCAAGAGGAAGGCATCTTTTGGTGCCAATCGGTGAAACCTGGTCCAAGCTTTATACAAACCCTAACATTACCAAGTGAAGGTTTTACCTCTGCATCTCCACTTATGTCCACCTGGTCAGCCTTACAGGCCATTGGTATATGACTCTGTGACAAGTGATGTATCATTTAGTAAATCTTTTTAAAAGTAGAGAATATTATCATCATCCAAAAGTATTAACATACTAATATGTAAGCTATAAATTCATTAACAATTTATTGTCAAACTGAAATTTTTGTTACAGCATGGATGTTGATAATGAGCAAATAATTGGAGACAGTGTCCAAAAAATATCTTTTCAATCAAAAGCACTACTCAGACATTCTCAGAGCTATATAACAATCTATAGAATGTGAGTGAGTCTGGATTAGGTACATCATGATAATTGTAAGGCAATGCTTTTTAAAATGTGTATGAGAATCACTTGAGATGTTTATCCAAAATGCAAACTCCTGGGCCTCTGCCCCAAATCTGTGGAAGAAGGATGACCTCAAAATGCCCCTGAGTCTATACTCAAGTTATTGTATTGTTATACTAGAATACACTAGTATTGGGAAAATGTAGTCTTCTACTTTTAAGTCCCCAAGAATACTCCTGTCACAGTCCAATGGGGGTCTGTGTCCTGATAAATTGAGTGGGACTCTAGAAGGCCTATTTATTTACAAATAATTGTTAAAAAGTATTTTCTAGTTAAATTACAATGGAGTGACTGGGCCTAGAGATGCTTTTAGTCTGTAGACTTGATGAGTTGTTCAAGCATGAAGATGTTCTCGGAAGTCTAAATGTTATTAGATGAACACGAATAAAGTATATTTCAGGAGAGCGTGGTGATTTGCTGGCATCAGGAAGACCTTGTCGAAAGGTCTGGGTAGTGCTGGGCCCATGGCTGACACCTTTTACAGCTGCTCTGTGCTTCCAAGAACGGCAGTTACCACCTGTCCCAAAGCCAGGCATACTCTCTCTTAATCTATGTGTCTGCGTTCAGAATATTATTGCAAGACTTTGAGCCATGGTGTTTCATTTAGATATTATAGCACATCTCTTTCCTAACTTACTGTGTTGGTTTTATAGTTTTCAGGAGGCAGTTCAGTTCAGTTCAGTTGCTCAGTCGTGTCAGACTCTTTGCGACCGCATGGACTGTAGCACATCAGGCTTCCCTGTCCATCACCAACTCCTGGAGCTTACTCAAATTCATCACTGAGTCAGTGATGCCATCCAACCATCTCATCCTCTGTTATCCCTGTCTCCTCCTGCCTTCAATCTTTCCCAGCATCAGGGTCATTTCCAATAAGTCAGCTCTTTGCATCAGGTGGTTAGCGTATTAGACTTTTAGCTTCAGTGACATCAGTTCTTCCAATAAATATTCAGGACTGATCTCCTTTAGGATGGACTGGTTTGATCTCCTTGCAGTCCAAGGGATTCTCAAGAGTCTTCTCCAACACCACATTCAAAAGCATCAATTCTTTGGCACTCAGCTTTCTTTATAGTCCAACTCTCACATCCATACATGACTATTGGAAAAAACATAGCCTTGACTAGATGGACCTTTGTTGGCAAAGTAATGTCTCTGCTTTTTAATATGCTATCTAGGTTGGTCATAGCTTTTCTTCCAAGGAGCAAGCATCTGTTAATTTCAGGGCTACAGTCACCATCTACAGTGATTTTGGAGCCCAAGAAAATAGTCTGTCAATGTTTCCATTGTTTCCCCATCTATTTGCCATGAAGTGATGGGACCAGATGCCATGATCTTAGTTTTCTGAATGTTGAGTTTAAGCCAACTTTTTCACTCTCCTCTCTCACTTTTATCAAGAGGCTCTTTGGTTTTTTGCTTTTTGCCATAAGGGTGGTGTCATCTGCATATCTGAGGTTATTGATATTTCTCCCAGCAATCTTGATTCCAGTTTGTGCTTCATCCAGCCCAGCATTTCACATGATGTACTCTGCATAGAAGTTAAATAAGCAGGGTGACAATATACAGCCTTGACGTACTCCTTTCCCGATTTGGAACCAGATTATTGTTCCATGTGCAGTTCTAACTGTTGCTTCTTGACCTGCATACAGATTTCTCAGGAGGTAGGTCAGGTGGTCTGGTATTCCCATCTCTTGAAGAATTTTCCAGGGTTTGTTGTGAGCCACACAGTCAAAGGCTTTCAGTTCAGTTCAGTCCAGTCATTGAGTCATGTCCGACTCTTTATGACCCCATGAACTGCAGCATGCCAGGCCTCCCTGTCCATCACCAACTCCTGGAGTTTATACAAACTCATGTCCATTGAGTAGTGATGCCATTTAACCATCTCATCCTCTGTCGTCCCCTTCGCCTCCTGCCTTCAATATTTCCCAACATCAGTGTCATTTCAAAACAGTCAGCTCTTCACATCAGGTGGCCGAAATATTGGGAGTTTCAGTTTCAACATCAGTCCTTCCAATGAACACCCATGACTGATTTCCTTTGGGATGGACTGGTTGGATCTCCTTGCAGTCCAAAGGACTCTCAAGAGTCTTCTCCAACACCACTGTTCAAAAGCATCAATTCTTTGGCGCTAAGCTTTCTTTGTAGTCCAACTCTCACATCCATACATGACTACTGGAAAAACCATAGCCTTGACTAGATGAATCTTTGTTGATAAAGTAATGTCTCTGCTTTTTAATATGCTGTCTAGGTTGGTCACAACTTTCCTTCCAAGGAGTAAGCATCTTTTAATATCATGGCTGCAATCACCATCTGCAGTGATTTTGGAGCCCCCCAAAAATAAAGTCAGCCACTGTTTCCCCATCTATTTGCCATGAAGTGATGGGACCAGATGCCATGATCTTTGTTTTTTGAATGTTGAGCTTTAAGCCAACTTTTTCACTGTCCTCTTTCACTTTCATCAAGAGGCTCTTTAGTTCTTCACTTTCTGCCATAAGGGTGGTGTCATCTGCATATCTGAGGTTATTTATATTTCTCTTGGCAATCTTGATTCCAGCTTGTGCTTCCTCCAGCCCAGAGTTTCCCATGATGTACTCTGCATATAAGTTAAATAAGCAGGGTGACAATATACAGCCTTGACATACTCCTTTTCCTATTTGGAACCAGTCTGTTGTTCCATGTCATAGTCAATAAAGCAGATGTTTTTTCTGGAACTCTCTTGCTTTTCAATGATCCAATGGATGTTGGAAATTTGATCTCTGGTTCCTCTGCCTTTTCTAAACCTAACTTAAATATCTGGAAGTTCACAGTTCACATACTGTTGAAGCCTTGCTTGGAGAATTTTGAGAATTACTTTGCTAGCATGTGAGATGAGTGCAATTGTGTGGTAGTTTGAACATTCTTTGGTATTGCCTTTCTTTGGGATTGGAATGAAAACTGACCTTTTGGAGTCCTGTGGCCACTGCTGAGTTTTCCAAATTTGCTGGCATATTGAGGGCAGCACTTTCACAGCATCATCTTTTAGGTTTTGATATAGCTCCATTGGAATTCCATCACCTCCACTAGCTTTGTTCATAGTGATGCTTCCTAAAGCCCACTTGTCTTTGCCAGGATGTCTGGCTCTAGGCGAGTGATCACACCATCGTGGTTACCTGGGTGTTGAAGATCTTTTTCGTACAGTTCTTCTGTGTGTTCTTGCCATCTCTTCTTAATATCTTCTGCTTCTGTTAGGTCCAAACCACTTCTGTCCTTTATTGTGCCCATATTTGCTTGAAACGTTCCCTTGGTATCTTGAATTTTGTTGAGGAGATCTCTAGTCTTTCCCATTCTATTGTTTTCCTTGCATTGATCACTAAGTATTTTGGCTCAATTTTCTTCTTCAGGGTTCTGCAATCCCCAGATTTATCAATGATAATGATAAACTGTTTTATCATTTATCAAGAATTTGATATTTATATGATATTTATATATATTATCAAATATTATCAAATAACTACAAATATATATATATTATATATGATATTTGCTATTTATATTTATCATGATCAAGAATCATATTTATCATTTATCAAGAAATATCTTCCCTTTATGCATATTATTAAAAACCTGTTTTTTCCCCCTAAACCCTAATAACTTACCCTTTTCTAATTTTCTGAGTTCTTCCGCATTATAATTACCCTGAACTTAAATATATTTTTACTCATTGCTGATGATTATTCTCTCAGCACAGAATGACTTTATGAAAACAACATAGAATTTAGAATTAGGATACCTAGGTTTCCGTCCCACTTCTTGCCATTTTTTAACTGTCATCTTGGATACAACATTAATACCTCTTAGCATCTTCCTGCGTCTGCGAATAATAAAATGTTAGCCCACCTCATGGAGTAGTTATAAGGACAATTGGTCACGGTTTTTTAGATGAGTAATGTGCCATACCAAGGTACAGTCTTGAACAACAGTGATTTGAACTGCAATGGTCCACTTAGATGTGGATTTTTTTCAATAGTAAATTCTATAGTTTAGAACCAACTGTTGGTTGGTTGAATCTGTGACTACAGAGAAATCATGTATACAGAGGGCTGACTATAAGTTATACTTGGAGTTTCAACTGCACTGAGGGTCAGTGACCCTAACCCCCTGAACTGTATATTATCGATGTCTTTTTCTTCAGACTATTTCTGCAATAAACCATCAGTGCAGACATTTTGTTCTAATCGCCAAAACGAAAGGGCTAGGAATAATGACTAGTTATATTATTAGCAAACATTTTAAAGTTCTGGTAGTGGATATTCTATCTCCCTTTGCTGTGCAGGTGCCAACTACAAACCTCCACCCTTATAAATGTTGCATGAAATACACGAGTTCACCTGAGAAGCTCATTGGTATCTGTACTTTTATAAAACGTGTTTTTTGAGTGTTTAAAACTTTTTGCTTATCAGGTCATCAACACCGGCCAAAGCATGGCTCCAAATATTAGTGTGGAAATAATGATACCAAATTCTTTTAGTCCCCGAACCGATAAGCTGTTCAACGTTTTGGATGTCCAGGTAAAAATGGTGTTCCTTCCTTTGTTCTAAGACATATTGCTAAAATGGAGATTTGTTACCTTACTTCAGTCACACTTAGTCTCAGCTATGAATTCGCCATGCATTTATTGTGTACACTTTGACTATTGCATTAGAACTGTGTGATTACATTGGAATCTCTACATGTGACAATAACAAAATTATGCTCTATCTTTTGGTAGATTTTTTTTATTGGATTCTCCATAAAGCTTGAGACCGATGTTGAAAAATCAGTACTTCAGCCTTTTATTATCAAATAACTACTAAGAATCAATATTCTTATGTTGATTCTATCTGAATTATTTTTACCTTCCCAGTTTTAAGACAAGCAATCAGCAAGTAAATCCACTCAGTAGATTTCAGAGGTAATCCTTAAAAATCCTACTTGAATTCCAGATTGAGATGGTAGGGCAGGCTGCTGTAACACTTTATTGTATGTCTAAAAGCTAAGGAAATGTGCAGTTTCATGCTAATGTTCAGTTTTCATACTGCCCTAATTTTTTTAAGGTTAAGGCCCTTTGATCAATTTAGGACTATATCAAGCCTCTAAAATTTTTCTGAGTTTTGTTGCATTTTTTTAACCACAAAGATTTAATCTCTCCCAAATCTGTCAAAAAATATTTTCACCTAATTTTAGAAGTATTTGATACATTTCTGAAAAGGTAAGCTTTGAAAGGTAAGTTTTAAAGCCATGTAGCTGTTTCCAATAATGGGTAAGAGTTCTCTTGCTCTCTGTCTTTATAGACTACTGCTGGAGAATGCCATTTTGAGAATTATCAAAGAAAGTGTGCATCAGACCAGCAAAAAGGCACAATGGAGACCCTTAGAGATATATTCCGATTTCTGTCAAAGACTGATAAGAGGCTCCTGGTAAGTTTTAGTATTTCAGATGTAGTTTTTGCTTTCCAACATACGGGACTGAAACACTTAAAACCAAGGACCAAGAGGTTTGAACTGTCAGTTGAGTTTAGGAGAGAAGCCAAGTCAGGTAATGTCCTTGTGTGTGAGGAATAGGCATGACTGGAGAGTTGCGATAGACCCAGGGTTAAATATATACTATATACTAGTCATTAAGTGCCCAATTCATGCCAACCAGACATTGTACCCAACCCTTTAGGGGGTTGGTCGCGATGTTGTCCTCAGCTGAACCACCTCTGGTTGCATGAAATTTCCACTCTTTTTCATTTTAGTGAATATATGAGTTGGGGGGGACAGGGAAACCCTCCAACTGATCCAAGTTTGATCACAGAACATGTAACTAAGCAAATACCCTCATTATGTGTCTTTTTCTATCCCAGAATATTTTCATAAAAATAATGAAACATATGATACAGCTCGAATACTTGTTTTTGTTCTAATTTACTATAAATATTTGTGTTTTCTTTGAAGCAAGATAATTTTTAAGTGCCACTAATGAAAGCATATCCTTAATTCCATGTTTATAGCAAGATAAATTTTTGCACATGCCAGTAATGGGAGCAGATCTTGAATTCCACATAAAATATTTTAGCCATCTTTTTTAAAATGTTGAAATTTTAACATAGCTCTTTTGTATTTTTTTAAAGTACTGCATGAAAGCTGATCCATATTGCTTAGATATCTCGTGCCATTTTGGGAAAATGGACAGTGGAAAAGAAGCCAGTGTTCACATTCAATTGGAAGGTCGGCCATCCATTTTAGAAATGGTAAGTCTATGATACAGTGACAACTTTGTGGATAAGATTTCAGACAGACCTTACAAACACAACCATCTTATACAGGTAGGATGGTAAGTAAGGAGGCATTCAACAAATTAAGAAGGCATGAATGACTGTAAAATCTGGAATGAAATTCTAAAACTGTTCCCATTTATTACTTCAAAATACACTGTCTAAATGACATGGTTTTAGTAACTAAACAGATAACGTAGGCTATAAAATAGACTATAATTTTGAGATTTTAGAAAGCATGTCCAACTGTTTATGAATGTCACTCAAATCAATGTTAACTGCCTTAACATTTCATATATCCTTAAAGTTATTTACACATTATGCTTAAAGACCTACTATTGTATATAGTATACATTTACTAAAAATTAAGACTTCCATAAAATCTAAAACATCAAAATTTAACAAAACACAAACATACAAGAACACAAACACACTTTTAAGGACATGAACTTTGAAGGCTGGAATTAAAAATTAACTAAATACACGTTAGACTTCTTCCTGGAAAGGAGTGTGTATATTTATGAGAAGTACTTTGAGATAAAATTTTCTTATCTGATCAATATGGGTAATAGATCTTTTTCAGAGTTGTTCAGATTAGATGATCTTTATAAAGCACTTAGTACATAGCACATAATAAGCCAAAGGAAATGACAGCTATCATATTCTGTTTAGAGGAGAAGTTGAAATGACCACAAGGTGGTTAAGAGGAAGACGCATCAGACAGGGAAATAGGAGCTATCCATTTTAGTTGGAAGTTATTTAAACTTTTGCGGTCTGCCTTCATACTCTCAAGGTTCATTGTTCTCACCAGTGGGCACCAGTGGCGTTTTGGACCAGATACGTCTTTGTGGTCAGGGGCTGTCCTGTGCTTGTAGGATACTTCTCAGAACAGCTGGCCTCTACCCCCTACCTACTACACTAGCACCCCCTCCCCATTCCTGCCAGCCAGAAATGTCTGCAGACATAAATGACCATCCTCCAGGGTACAGAATCATCCCTGTTGAAAAGCACTGCTCCAGATAAAGTACATAATTTATTTTTAGTTCCAAAATTCGACATGTTCTCTCCAAAATGTTAAATAACCTTTACACAGTAGTTTTAACTTTTGCAGGTCATAGACTTCTGTAAGAATTTGATCATTTATCCCAGGAAT
Source organism: Cervus elaphus (assembly GCF_910594005.1). Classification (NCBI taxonomy): domain Eukaryota; kingdom Metazoa; phylum Chordata; class Mammalia; order Artiodactyla; family Cervidae; genus Cervus; species Cervus elaphus. The sequence continues at coordinate 18,869,813 of NC_057847.1, read as the reverse complement.
GCAAGGATTCTTTAATATCTGCAAATCAATCAATGTAATACACCACATTAACAAATTGAAAGATAAAAACCATATGATTATCTCAATAGATGCAGAGAAAGCCTTTGACAAAATTCAACACTCATTTATGATTAAAACTCTCCAAAAAGCAAGAATAGAAGGAACATACCTCAACATAATAAAAGCTATATATGACAAACCCACAGCAAGCATCACCCTCAATGGTGAAAAATTGAAGGCATTTCCCCTGAAATCAGGAACAAGACAAGGGTGCCCACTCTCACCACTACTATTCAACATAGTGTTGGAAGTTCTGGCCACAGCAATCAGAGCAGAAAAAGAAGTAAAAGGAATCCAGATAGGAAAAGAAGAAGTAAAACTCTCACTGTTTGCAGATGACATGATCCTCTATATAGAAAACCCTAAAGACTCTACCAGAAAATTACTAGAGCTAATCAACGAATATAGTAAAGTTGCAGGATATAAAATTAACACACAGAAATCCCTTGCATTCCTATATACTAACAATGAAAAAACAGAAAGAGAAATTAAGGAAACAATACCATTCACCATTGCAACAAAAAGAATAAAATACTTAGGAGTATATCTACCTAAAGAAACAAAGGACCTATACATAGAAAACTATAAAACACTGATGAAAGAAATCAAAGAGGACACAAACAGATGGAGAAACATACCGTGTTCATGGATTGGAAGAATCAATATTGTCAAAATGGCTATTCTACCCAAAGCAGTCTATAGATTCAATGCAATCCCTATCAAGCTACCAACGGTATTTTTCACAGAACTAGACCAAAGAATTTTACAATTTGTATGGAAATACAAAAAACCTCGAATAGCCAAAATAATCTTGAGAAAGAAGAATGGAACTGGAGGAATCAACCTGCCTGACTTCAGACTCTACTACAAAGCCACAGTCATCAAGACAGTATGGTACTGGCACAAAGACAGAAATATAGATCAATGGAACAGAATAGAAAGCCCAGAGATAAATCCACGAACCTATGGACACCTTATCTTTGACAAAGGAGGCAAGGATATACAATGGAAAAAAGACAACCTCTTTAACAAGTGGTGCTGGGAAAACTGGTCAACCACTTGTAAAAGAATGAAACTAGAACACTTTCTAACACCATACACAAAAATAAACTCAAAATGGATTAAAGATCTAAATGTAAGACCAGAAACTATAAAACTCCTAGAGGAGAACATAGGCAAAACACTCTCCGACATAAATCACAGCAAGATCCTCTATGACCCACCTCCCAGAATATTGGAAATAAAAGCAAAACTAAACAAATGGGACCTAATGAAACTTAAAAGCTTTTGCACTACAAAGGAAACTATAAGCAAGGTGAAAAGACAGCCCTCAGATTGGGAGAAAATAATAGCAAATGAAGCAACAGACAAAGGATTAATCTCAAAAATATACAAGCAACTCCTGCAGCTCAATTCCAGAAAAATAAATGACCCAATCAAAAAATGGGCCAAAGAACTAAACAGACATTTCTCCAAAGAAGACATACAGATGGCTAACAAACACATGAAAAGATGCTCAACATCACTCATTATTAGAGAAATGCAAATCAAAACCACAATGAGGTACCATTACATGCCAGTCAGGATGGCTGCTATCCAAAAGTCTACAAGCAATAAATGCTGGAGAGGGTGTGGAGAAAAGGGAACCCTCTTACACTGTTGGTGGGAATGCAAACTAGTACAGCCGCTATGGAAAACAGTGTGGAGATTTCTTAAAAAACTGGAAATAGAACTGCCATATGACCCAGCAATCCCACTTCTGGGCATACACACTGAGGAAACCAGATCTGAAAGAGACACGTGCACCCCAATGTTCATCGCAGCACTGTTTATAATAGCCAGGACATGGAAGCAACCTAGATGCCCATCAGCAGATGAATGGATAAGGAAGCTGTGGTACATATACACCATGGAATATTACTCAGCCATTAAAAAGAATTCATTTGAACCAGTCCTAATGAGATGGATGAAGCTGGAGCCCCTTATACAGAGTGAAGTAAGCCAGAAAGATAAAGAACATTACAGCATACTAACACATATATATGGAATTTAGAAAGGTGATAACGATAACCCTATATGCAAAACAGAAAAAGAGACACAGAAATACAGAACAGACTTTTGAACTTTGTGGGAGAATGTGAGGGTGGGATATTTCAAAAGAACAGCATGTATACTATCTATGGTGAAACAGATCACCAGCCCAGGTGGGATGCATGAGACAAGTGCTCGGGCCTGGTGCACTGGGAAGACCCAGAGGAATCGGGTGGAGAGGGAGGTGGGAGGGGGGATAGGGATTGGGAATACATGTAAATCCATGGCTGATTCATATCAATGTATGACAAAACCCACTGGAAAAAAAAAAAATAAATAAAAATTAAAAAAAAAAAAAGAATTTGATCAAAGAATATATTCTCATCTACCCTAATGAATGCACACATAAAAAAAAAATCTCAATTTTGAATAAAATTTGAATGGGCCTTAGAGTTTGTGAAGCCCATCCACAGATGTCTAAGTCCTGAATTCTGGGTTATGAAGTCCCTCTCTCTATTAGATAGTAAAACTGAATTCATCCAGTGATTTTATTTTTGAATGCTATAAATATTTGTACCATATTTTTTCATTATAGCATTTGGTATACTATCTGTATTTGATCACAGGTAGGATGGTAAGTAAGAAGGCATTCAACAAAACAAATAGTATACCAAATACTAAAAGAAAAGCCCAAATAAAATTAATTTGAGGAAATGCTTATCAAAGTCTTCCCTAAGGAAAAAATATACTAATAACTATCAAATAAAATTAAATATTAATTAATACAAAGGACATGCCTTTGGAACTAAAGGAAGCACTGCATTGCAGTTAAGTACGAATGGTGAAATAAGTTGGAGAAGATAAACTGTGAAAACTTTTAGTTTTTCATGATCCTTACCTGCTATATGTTTTCATGAAATAAAACTATGTCTCTTTTTTTTAAACAGGATGAGACTAGAGCACTGAAGTTTGAAATAAGAGCAACAGCTTTTCCGGAGCCAAATCCCAAAGTTATTGAACTAATGAAGGATGAGAATGTTGCACATGTAAGATTACCCTTTTAACTGAAACATAAAGATTATGGGAAAAAAATATTGCCAGGGTGTTTGGTCAGAGAGCCAACCACAGAGAGCCTAAAATACTTTACTGGGGAGTGGCATTTTGTACAATTGGCAGGAAGGAATGACAGCTCTTTCAGAAGGTGATTTTGGCAGAATGAACTGGAGGAAGAACCAGACAGGGCACACGACACTCCCTGTTTTGGTAAACATTTACCAGTGTTTCCTATGGTTGTGTTAGAACAGCAAGAGAATGGGAAGGAATATTCTAAATACTGCTGGGGAAAGTAGAGGGGCTTCAAAGGAAATAGAGGCAAGTTTTTTAAATGGTGGTTCTTTCTTTTGGTTAATTTATGTAGGTTCTCCTCGAAGGACTACATCATCAAAGACCCAGACGCCATTTCACTATAATGATTATTTCAAGTAGCTTGCTACTTGGACTTATTTTACTTTTCTTCATTTCTTATGTTATGTGGAAGGTAAGCCTTTAATAATTACCAATGTTGAACCACTCAAAATTCCATTCTTGAGTTTTCTCCAAGCCAACTTGTGACTCCCACATTACTAGATTTAAGTATTTCAGTATTTTTAATGTTAACTTTAAATTCCTACGTGGACTGATATTTAATAGTACTGATCATGTTTCTCTTAACTTCAGTACCAAAGTCTTTCTAGAAAATATGCTTTCTTAAAGATAACTGATTTTTCAATGAATATTCAATATTCAGAAGTTTTGAAAGACTTTCTAAAAAAGCATTTAGAAAGTATGCTGAATTTCAGTTTTGGAGCATGTGCATGCAGCACTGAGAAACCCTATAGTAACAAGAAAACAAGGCTCTTTAACCCAGTATCTCCCACACTAAATTTTACTGACTACAATTGTCATTGACTGTTTAGACATTTAATATGTTCATAACTATACAGCAGTGATTATACAATGTTATTTTCAGGCTGGCTTCTTCAAAAGACAGTACAAATCTATCCTACAAGAAGAAAACAGAAGAGACAGTTGGAGTTACATTAACAGTAAAAGTGATAAAGATGACTGAAGACTTCTTTCAAGTTAACAGAACAACTCAGGTTACAATATATTTAAAAAGCATTTTAGACATTGTTTACAAGAAACCATGAATTCTGCTCAGACTTCTTTTATGTACTTCTTCTAATAATGACCATGTGACATATCATGTCTTCATCATTGCTTGGACTTTTCATCTTCATTGTCTTTGGGTATATTACAGCATTACCTTTAGAGTTATTTTCTCTCAGAGGATAATATTGCAGCTCTTAAATGGATATAAAAACACTAAAGCATCAACTTATTCAAGAGAAAAATCTCTGGAAGATATCTTGAAAGTGCATCTGAATTAAAACTATGTGGGGGAAGCAAACAACTCATCTGGAGAAGACTTGGACTTTTCGTTTCATTCCTTTAAAAGAAATACTATTCACCATATGTGTGTGCTTTGGTAAAATTAATTCCACCCAATAGGCAATGACTCATTTCTAATAGCTCTTTGAGAATTGTTTGGAATATGTTCTCTAGAAATATTTAGCAGAATTTTTCAACAAGCTGTCACCAAATTTTCTAATGAATAGAAAAGAACCACTATCATTTTAAAGCAGATATCTTTAAAGACACTGATTTGTAATCTGTTTCCTGTGAGCTTTGATCAGCAACCAGTCTATGAATATTATGGTCTGATGAGCAAACTTCAGACTGAACTTATACACTGGTTTGAGCTTAAAGGGGTGATTTCTGGATAATTATTGTCTATACAGCCATGTATTTTTTTCTTTCTGTACATATATATATACATAATTTTCTAAAAGAATATATGTTGATATAGGTATAAATCCAATTAAGTCATTTTGTAACACAATTTTATCAAGGTAAAGGTACTGAAGAGTAAATTTTAAAAATCCATCTTTAGTCAAATTTTTTGTTTATAAAAACAATACTTACTTAGAATTCTAATTTATATTCTAAAATAGATTGAATGTTGCACTTTAGCTGATATTTGAAATGTAAATACACAGATATATGTAAAACATGAAAACTGTACCTCACTAATTTAAAAATCAGAGCCTTCCAAAGATGATATTGGGGATAAATATTTCATACAAATTAGATACTATTTAAAATGTGGACTGTCAAAATTCAGCAAATAAATAAATTCTTGTTTGGATGTTATTCTTTTCTCAAGTGTAAGTATGAAACCAGTACTATAAGGGCATTCTCTTCTGCATGGAACTAGAAAACAAAATTCACAAATTTAACTGTAAATTGAAAAATGTAGATTTGGCTTGGATAAAAATATGACAAGAAAATTTCCATGTTTTAGTGATAAGTGAAATATTTTAAGTTTTTTGTTGATATTATCTTACATACTTTTATAATGAAATAGTTTCTTTCTGGGTCTAAAATAATTTATATGCCTCTTCATTTGCAAATAGAGTCATTTTTGGTAATATTTATTCTTGCATATGAACTAAATGCTGATAACTGCAGAACATAACTTCATCTGATTTGTTCCTACATCTAACTTGATATGAAAGTTGTGGCCAAATTTTCAAAATCTGTTATGGGATGTGATAAGTTAGGGGCCAGTCTTTACTGTTATGGAAAAGGATTTCTTCATATGAGGTCCCTGCCAACAGCTGTCTTCCCCAGACTGCTTCATTTCTATTATCTGCTCACATATTGGTGGCTGGAAAATGAGAAATGCACAGCGATCGGTGAAGGCCATTTGAGCAGTGAGACCCAGTGAGCATGAAACCTCCTATCTTGGTGTGTAACCAAAAGAAATTAAAATTTTTAAAGTAGTTCTTTCAAGAAAATGTCTAGGCTCATTGGTAGAAAATCAAATCCAAATTTAGAACTGCTTTCTCAAGGATGAACCCTGAGGAAATTTAAATTTGGTTCGTTCCTACTAGAAATAACAGCATTTCAGGTAGCATTGAGTTTAATGCAAACAACACGCTAGAATTGTCAGATAGCAGGATTTTCAGGAGCAAGAAGGAACACAGCTCCCTACTGGGCCTGATTATGACTCCTTATATACTGTGCATAGTTGGTGTACAATGGACTTCAAACTCCTATCACCTTGAGTTTTCAGCTTTCAGAGACCGTCACAAAATTGGTGCTATAACTTTAATCCATCTTTTTTTGTTTTTGACAAGTAGTCTAAATGTTAGAGATTTTAAGGAAAAAAAATAGTATTATTTCTGGTTATATGATTTCCTAAATGTGTAATTTTGAAATATAATCTTGCTGGAATACTTACCTCATCAGGATATCAGAACATTCTTACATGAACTCTGATCTGTTGGCACCAGGCTATTGAAATTTAACATCAGAACTGATGGGCTCAAATCCAGGAAGAAAGAATCCAAATTATTTCACTTTGGAATTAATCAAAGTTAAATATTGATATATCTTGTTTAAATTTCAAATACCGGAGATGTTTATTTTCCATTTCAATAAATACTCTCGCAAAACCAAAATTTCAGTTGTTTTGAATATATTTCATGTCTTATTTTTTTTAAATCTAGAAGCTAATTTTAGTAACATCAAAAATAGCAATTTTAATTTCTTTTCAAAATAGAGATTTTTTTCCTTATCAAAATATCTGATTAATTAAAACATATCCTTTCATATTAAAATTCTAGTTTCCACATTCCTCTTATAAACAACTACATGTTACTTTGGAATCATTCATTTCTTCCATGCTTCTTCCATAAAGATTGATAAGTCTTGGGTGTACTCTGTAAGGAATATAATATACACGACTGATTATTTGATTAACCTATCATTCTGTTATTTTTCATACATAACACCTATTGAATGCAGTGCATACTACCAAATTCAAATCTAATGATAACCAACAAACATATATTCATGGCAGAGCTGCCATCTAGAAAAAATGCAGGGCCTGATAAATCAGTAGCACTAATTCCTGAAAAGCCCAGTAAATTGTGCCTGTAGAAAGCTCACATCTAGCAGGCTACTCAGAGAGCCCTGCACACGTCCACTCACAGAGTCATAATACTTATGAGTTTACCTGTTTATAACCATTTGCTCTTGCTAATAAATAATATGTAAAATTGTTCTTATGTAAAGTATGCTTTGGAAAGATGATAAAAGCAAACTGCTGAACACAAGTATTTGTTGTGGATAAAAGGAAATTTTAAAAGTGGTTACAATTTTAAATTGTAACCATCTGCCATTCAAATGACTTCATGAGGTATAAGATCTTAATCTATTTTTAAAAATTCAAAGTGGAATTTTCAGACATACAATTTTCAGACATACATTATCTGTATAGTTTATGAAGAATGGTAATTTGGAATGCCAACACAGAGACTCATAACCAAAGAAAATGGTTGTACATAACAGTTGGTGAATAAATACAAGGTTATACTTTTTATTAAAATTGTACATGTGTCTTTTTATGCGTTCCTGATTTACTATCTAGACAGCTGCCTGCTTCGATGGTATAAATGGAAACTTCCTTCTTGTAACTATTAGTTCCGTGTCTGACAGACATATAAGGTGGTGAATAGTTACTTACCTAACATGGACCTCTGATGCAACTTCCATTAAATCACCATCTACATTCCAAGGGAAACAATTTCCTGAAGCAGTTTCACATGGTCCATGATCTTCCTCTGGAGGGGGTCCACTGCTGTTACTCCTTGGGCGAACTTTTACTTCTTCAACAGTGTAAGTATCAACAAATGGAAAATTGAACTAAAAAAAATTAATGCAAATAACCTTGGTACTTGCTTTATACCTAACTGTAATGCAAATTAGTAAAGTTCACTGTGCTCTCACTTGCAAGTAAATATCAGTGTTCATGCTGATGTTTTTATAGCTTTGAAACTTATCAGTTCCAATTTCTTTGGATGAAGCCTTTTCTGAAGTTTTGCAAGTTCATTTAGATGTAGCAGCTGGCAAACTTATTTTCTGACAAATAGTACATGTCTATGAAACTGTATACAATAATTTCTAATTAAAGAGTAAATATTTAATACTAGTCTATTTTTATAGAGGATTTATATAATCCACTAAATTATTGTCAGCTAGTTTAGCTGATGTAAACAAACTCTAGAATAAGTTTCACATTTGGGATTTCATTACGAGAAGTTTAACTTAAGAAGGTGAAAAGAGAAAGTAAGTCTATCCAGTGTTATTTTTGCCAGTGTTTGCCTGCCTCACCCTCACTTTAAAGATAGACACAAGTTGCAAGATAATTAGGGTTGCTTTCTGACCACGCTTGAATGATGAGAAGTCAGCTTCATATTTCATTCTTTCTTAGCCATACTACCGAAAGCAATCTATAAACTTAACGTAATCCCTATCAAATTACACATGGCATTTTTCACAGAACTAGAACAAATGACCCTAAAATTTATATGGAACCATCGAAGACTCAGGTTTGCCAAAGCAATCTTGAGGAAAAGGAACAAAGCAGGAGGCCTAACCCTCCAGACTTCAGACAATACTACAAAGCTACAAGAATGAAACTGTCTGGTGGTATTGGCACCAAAAGAGACAAATAGATCAATGGAAAAGAATAGAGCACCCAGAAATAAGCCCACACACCTACAGACAGTTAATGCTTGACAAAGGAGGCAAGAATATACAAGACGGAAAAGTCAGTGATCCACAGAGACAGGCCTCGGGAGAAACCAAACCCATACCCCCTGCGGTATTTGTTAATGGCAGCCCTAGAAAATTAACACAATGACCAAAACACAGGAAACCTGGTGGAGGTCAGCAACAGGTGAGGCTGTAACACAGGGAAAGGCTAGAATACAAGGGGCCACGTGTTCCTCAATGAGAACGTTCAATGTCATCCTGATGACCATAAGATTGAAGAATTAGGAAAGGGGTATATCGTATCTGTACTTTAGAAAAATCTGTCTAGAAGGAAGTGTGGAAGATAAGACCAGAGAAAAGAAAGACCAGGAGGAGGCTGTTGTAAGCAAGAAGGGATTAACTGGTGGTCTGGTTGTAAGAAACGAGGGAGAGGGGTCCAGGGTAACCCCAGGATGGGCAGAGAGTGGTGCCGTTGCCCTGTGTAGGGAAACGGAGCACCATCAGGGGAGAGGGCAGTAAGGTAAACAGTGGATGTGCTCGATTCAAGATGCCTGTGAGTTCTGTAACCTCAGAAGGCACACAGAAGGCATAGTGACCCTGCAGATCAGAAGGGAGGAGAGAACCCTTGGTAGTGAGCAAAGTTCAGATGGTGGTTCAAGCAATGGAAGGCAATGAGGTCACCCAGGAAAAGGTATCATGAAAAGATAAAGTTACAAACAAATCCCTGGGGAAGCACCAGCTCTTAAGGGTTTTAAACTCCCTACCAAAAATGAGGGTCAAAGTGAATGAGGAATTGTATGAACAGAGAACGGTCAGCTACAGGATGGAGTTGAAAGAACTTGAGTAATTTTTACCTTCTATCTATTTTACACAGAGATGGGAAAGGCAAGATGTGTTGCCTACAAATGATGGTTTTCAATACGTTCTACAACTGTTTGCATACATGAACATTCAGTTCAACCTGGTGAAGATGGTTCATAGACCTAGACTGTTGCTTTCTTTGGGCTGAAGTGCTGCATTTCCCTTCCGGGATACCAGAACTGCTACTAGACAGTAGATAATAGTATTTTATATTTATCTTGTCTTTATAATCTTACATAATTTATATAAATTTACATTTTTGAACATATAAGCATGAAGAGACTTACATTTTTTAACATATCAGCATGAAAAGACTACATACACATGTTTATGTATATATGTACATCTACAATTTTTTAACAAATGAAAGCAGTCACCTTGAGAATCAATCATACGATTCCTACTATATATCATTAAACAAAATATTTTAGAATTTCTTTGCAAAACATTACAGGACAATAGCATGGACTTGAATTTTTGGAAAGAGCTTAGCCAATCAGTTAAATCTAATGAAACACACACACAGAGGCAATAGTTTCTTGTATCACAAACAAGATATGACTGGTCAAGTACATGAGAAAAAAATGTTATATTTTGCATCACATGGTCTCCTTTTGAAAAAGTTATTTTCCTATAGATACAGAATTATATTTATTACTATGTTCATATTTTTATAGTAAGCATCTATTACTTTTAAAGTCAGAAGAAAGCTACTTTCATATCAAAAAAAAGGATTAGAGAAAAGTTACCTAAGACATTTGCCCATTAGCCATTCCAAAAGAGAACTTCCATAAGTAGTTTGTGCAATCATGCATCCCTAAAATAAATACCAGCTTCTCAAGGAAAGTATCTTAAGGTTATTACTCCTTTAAATTCTCAGAACTATTTAATAGAAAAGTTTATACCAAGGTAATGACATTCATTATCTCTTGGAATATAGAATTTTGAGTATTTTTTATATTGCTATTTTGCTTCTATTTTCTGATTTAGAAAAAAAGCAATGGAAATGTATTGCTTTGGGATTAAGAAAAATAATAAAGTTGCAAACAAAATTAGCAACATTTGAAAAGGAATACATTCCTTTAAAAATCAATAAATCACTATTTCCCAAAATACATCCATAAAGTCATTAGTTAGTCTCACAACTTACATTATATTTGCTTTTGTCTACTCTGTTTCATTAGAGATTTATATTTAAGGAAAATAAGACTATATCTAATTGTTATAACTTCCTAAACATTTCATTCAGTTGGTTGCTCAACAAACATTGATCAAATAATGTAGTAGGCAGATGAGAACCAAAACTTCATGAGGCCTGCCCGAGAAAGTTTAAAATTATAAAGAAGCAAAAATGGGAGCCTTGCAGTGACTATCTATGTAAGCAAGATTTAGTGCTGGTCACCAGCTGAATTTACTCTCCTCCTTCCACCTGTTCTCCCCCAACGACATCCAGGCACAATTTTATACCTGTAAGAAGGTGTGAGACTGTATGGTTTTACAGGCCTACTATGTACTTCAAGATTCATAATTTCAGAAATTCACATATTTATGGATCAGTTTCCTAATAACTGACTCAAAGTACCTGCCAAAAGAGTATGGCTTATAATAGTTATTGCTTCTCTTTAAAATGAATATCTTAAATGGAAATATAATAATTTTTCCTATCTCTACAAATACCACACACATCTAAGTTTAGAATAAAATAAATAACATCTATATAAAAGTGGTGTATTCTAAAGTATATTTCTGCAAATTTATTTCAATCAATGTAAATAGGCAGATCTTGAACAAATGAAAGGAAAATCCAAAGGTCATACTTTAGAGGGAGTCTGATATCATAAAATCAAGATTAAAAATCTTAGGTTTCACTTCTCTTCATTCTGAAGAACAGCTGAGTATAATTTTTATCCTTAATTTACTCCACATTTCAGTATAACACTACATTTTCTATTTTGTCTTTGCACACACACACATAAAATATATATAACCACCAACCCACAACTCAAAAAAGGCCAATCTGTATTAATACTGGTGGATGCTTTTCAAAATGTGAAGAAAGCGCAAACTGAAAAAAAAAAAAAGATTAATGTATACAGAAGAAAATAAAGCCTTACAAGGCAGGACTTGATGTCAATTCTGACAGCATCTCACGCCCCATGATTAATTGCTTTGCACATAAGTAATCCAAATGCTTTACTATACCTGGTTTTTAATACTCGCATATCTTTTCAGGTGTTTTATAAATTCTGGTCGAGAAGTGTTTCGTGCCGTTATAAGAGCCATGCTTCCATTATTTAATCTGAAATTAAATATTTGTATTTGACATCAAAACGTTTATTAAGAGATTACATCAGAAATTACTCTGTATCGTTCTTTCTAACAAATAATCTTTAGTATAAGTTGTAGGCAAGTCAGATAAATAACATTCTATTTACCTAAAATTCTTAAACCATATTTTGCTGCATTCTTAAAATGAAACAGCCTTTCAGATTAGTTTTATTAGACAACCAACTCCCTTCTCACCAAGCACTGACATTAAGGGCTTTTTAAAAAATTGAATCATCATGCATCCTATTCACATATCAAGACATAATTTGAAATGTACTTACTTAGGGAATGTAAAACCATGTGGTTTTTTTTTAAAAGATGTGTTGTAAAATAGTTAATCAGTACAAATGGTGTAACAACTAGTTCAACAGTTTTAAAAATCTAACATTTGATTTAAACATTTATTTAAGGGCAGGTCTAAGTGACAGGAAACCAGATAAATCAAAGCGACCCTTGGATGGATGAACTGGATGAACAAACACTACTATACATGTTCAGTTAAATGACTGCACATTTTAATCTTGCATAACTGTTTGGTTCAATGTAAGAGGCTGCAAATTTAGAGGTGTGATTTAGTGCCAAAAAGCTACTCACACAGATGCATCTAGCTTTAGAAGGCAGTTTGCAGAAATATGTGCAAATGACTCCTAGGCTCAATTTCAGTGCAAATATAAAGTTATTCCAAGAATAACAACAACGACATAAAAAAGAGCTCTTTAAATCTTAGGGGACCTCAGGTTAGAGCTGTAAAGGACCCTAGAGATTATCCAGTCATTCACTCAATTTATGTAGAATGAAAAGAAGTCCCCAAGTTTAAGTGATTGGTTCAAAGACAGAAAAACAAAAATGATCCCTGGAACCAGAGCCCTTCATTCAGGGTCCAGCATTCCTTTTACCCATCATGTCACCTCTTCCCAACTGGAAATAAATATTCAATGATACCAAAACACGAGTGTTTTGTGTGTTCTTGATTTTAATTCTTTAGTTTTCATGTGTCTACCTTTCAATACTTAGTAGTAGTTGAAACACATGCTATGTGCCTAGCACTCTCCTCAATATTTCCATATATTACTGCATTTAATCTTAGCAAAATTCGAATACAAAAAAATTAGTTCCTATCAGCAACTTGCACTGATGTATCTTAAAGTAAATTATACTTTCTTGTGAAAAAATAAAGCTGAAAGTTGAAACCCCTTTGTCATTTCCCTGAATCATTCAGAAGATAAATTTTGAGTATCTCGGTCAGCCAAGGCTCCTACATAAAGGCCCTTGCAAAAATGGCATGTTTGACTACAATCCACAGAAGACATCTCTAACCAGTCACCCTTCTCTGAAAAAGTCATCAATGCTGACCGAACCTGGAGAGTAAGCTGTGGACTTTCAGGCCAGCTGGAGAATATCTGGAGCAGCTGGAAGGAGGCATGCACCTGCTGCTTCCCAGAGAGCGAGACTACCTCCCCAAAGGTCCGTGAGCAGACGTGCGCGTGGAGATGGTGCAGGGTCAGAGCAGCACCGTGTCACGGCCTGGATGGCACAGCTCGGCTCAGCCGGCCAGGACCTCACTTCTCACCAGGACGCTTCCTTAGGGAGGTGAGCAGCTACCTAAGGTTTCTGACGGCAGTGGGAGGAGACAATCAGGCTCAATTTCTAAACCATACAAGCGTCAAAGTACTCCTTGCAAGCTTCAGCACTAGAGATAATTAATGAGGGCCCTCACATCTGGTTTTTAAATAGTTGCTCTTCTTTTCTAACTTTAGATGTTTCCCTGTTTCTCACCTTCCTATCAGTAGTCAAGGAAAACATTCTAAATCATCCCTTTGCCAATTGTTAATCCTTCAGGTTAAATATTTTGCAGGGAAGTTGAAACTAATCATTAAAATGATGTTATGAATTGCCAAAGTACATAGGTAAGTCATTCTTTTATTCCACTTTAGGGAAAAATTTAGATGTGATGATGTTATACAACATTCATCACCCTTTCTTCTATGCTCTACAGGAATATAAGAGAAATATTTTCAGACCAATGATGGACAACTACATGAAAAGGATGTACAAGAGATGGATTAACTATCACTTGTGGATAAAATGATATATAAAATGTCTCATGAAAATGTGGGCAGTATATTCAGATGCATCACTATTCATACTAAATACAACTAAAATATTTCCTTTGACTAAAAATATCATACATACACACATACATGCCATTCTTGCTAAGGATGTTTACATTTGCACTAAAATTGAAAGTCAGGGACAGTCATAAGTATCAGAATTAAACATAATGTTTTCAATGACTGGTAAATAACATAAATAAAAGAGCAAAGTGGGCATAAATAACACAATAAGATCATGTCAATAAAACCCAAAGAATATTATTTTAGCTTCAGTGATATTAAAAAATCAGAGTAATTATTTTTGCAGTATAACAGCTGTTCTCAGCCCACTCGGATGACAAATGCCTTAGAATCTCTAATACTAAACAATCAAAGATGACTTCCTCTTGATCATATTCTAGATAGCCAAGAGTTAGCTGGCTCTTCTGACAGATAAATGTGGTTTATAGAAAAGTATCAACAATTCAATAAAAACACTCACTAACCTGGTATTAGGTGCCAAGCCTCTAGGTGCCACTGAACACTGGCATGGAATTGCCATAATGCTGACATTCAAGAACTGGCCCTGGATCATTTGCCACTGATCATTACAATCTAAAGGTAATGGAAGGGATCAGTTATTTTCCCTCACCAGAGCAAAATGTCAATAGAGCCTGGCTCAGTTCCCAGGGAGGTAATTTCAGACTCACCAGATTTGGGATATCCTTGTGCCCTCCTAAAAGAAAACAAAAGAGACAAAAACACATCACACACAAAAAATGGCATCTATTAAACATGAGATGGTTGTAGAACTCAACATTATAGCTATTAGATAGTAAGTAAAAATATGTGAACAATTCCATTACTGCATTATTTGATTCACTGAATTATTAGTAACAATGATTTTCTTTTTTTTTTTAAAGTCTACAGCACTTCCTTTGTGTGACTCCAAAAAATGTTTTTAGTATGCACTAGAAATGCTCATGAGGGTAGAAACTGTGGATTTTGTTTGCTTGTTCATTGACTCATTGTGTCCAAAGTGTCTGGCATATAGCAGATAATCAATAAATAACTGCTGAATGGAAAGATGGGTGGATAAATGGATGGGTAGATGGAGAGGTAGAGTGAACAGTTGCTTCTGAAGGCAAATGCCAAGCTACATGGTCTAATAGTATCTGTAGCACTCCATGATTCTATATTCTTCACTAATATGATAGAATAACAACCAAATATCCCAAGTCTAATACACTGTTTATATCAAACTATTTTATGCTTTAAAAATAGATAAATATTCCCGTATTACTTTGAGTGAAGCTTTTAACTTACCTTTTTTCTAAATCCTGAGAGCTGTTAAATGGTAAAAATGATATTTCACATTCTTCCGGCCTACAACATAATGAAATCTGTTTTTAGCAGTCATTGACTCTGGGATATGAAATTTGGGGTTTACGAAAAAAAAAAGACTTACTTTAGTTTTGCCAGTGCCTTCATGATAGCAAAATCCATCCGCTGGTTAGGGGACATCCATCGATGATTTTCTGCCACAGCCAAAGCTCTCCCACCAAAGCCAAACATGGCTGAGAACCCAAAGCGAAGAAACTTGCCAATGGTGCTGAAGGTACAGACATCGACTGGTTGTATATGCCCTTGGATGTTATGCCGAATATTAGTGTCAGTAAATACAGTCAAAATGGCAAACATAGAAGAGCATATTTATTTACTCATGGAAGAAGAAAGTGTCAGGTTACTTTACACTGTAATAAATATGCTGCTTTCTCTTGCACTCTTTTTGCCTACAACAACTGCAACTGCCATTTATAGCTTTTTTAGGTACTAAGGGAAGAAAAAGAAAGCAGTAAATTTTGCAGTTTACTGCTATTTTAAACAAAACCTTGCTGAGGAAGTAAAGTTGAAGTGCATGCGCAAAGTAAACTCAGATTTAACAGATTTGCATATATTAGTGCTTATATGCTTTATATCAGTTGAGACAATTAAAGGCTAGTGGAAGGACACAGGCTGGAAATTTTTTTCTTGTGCCTTTTTTTTAATAACCAGTCCCAGAGTTTTGACAGTCAAACAACAGTTCCTGATACTGTGCATGGATTTTCTTGACCTGGTTATAAAGCTGGGATCTTGAATATCATTGTATTTTTCCTATCCAGATTACAGTAAAACTACATTTTCTACTCTTTATAGCACCTGTATTGTGAAAAAACATCAGTCAAAATAGTGAAACTTTGACTAACTTTCTGTTTTTATTCAAACATTTTTCTGCTTTGAGAGATAAAGAAGCTGTCTTGGCAAGTCTGGAGGAAATAAAAATAATCTTCCTTAGAAAACATGAACTTCTTTGGAAGAATTCTTACCCATTATAATGTGCAAAGTTGCAGTTACCACATGAGAAACTCCATGGAGAGAATGTGCCAATACATTAGTAGATCCTGCCAAATCAAATGTAAAATGTGGATGATCAGCGTAGCAAACATTTTATGTGGTTTTTTTATTTTTCTTTCTTAATGTGGTATGATACATTGATTTATTTGGTATGATGAACCATCCTTGTGAACCTGGGATGAATCCCACTTGGACATGGTATATGATCTTTTTTATGTGTTGTTGAGTTACATTTGCTAACATTTTGTGGGGAATTTTTACATCTAAATTCAAAGATAATGGCCTGTAATCTTGTTTAAGGGGTGTCATTGTCTGGTTTTGGTACGAGGGTGATGGTGACTTCATAGAATGTCTTTAAGAGTGTTCCTTCCTTTTCAATTTTTTGGAAGAGTCTGAGAAGAATTGGTATAAGTTATCCTTGAATGTCTGGTAGAATCTGCCTGTGAAGCCATCTGGTCCCAGACTTTTGTTTGTAGGAAGTTTTTTTTTCTAATTACAGATTCTATTTCACTTCTAATTATCAGTCTGTCCAAATTATCTATTTCTTGCAAATATTTTAAACTAACCATTTGCTCTTACTTTATAGAGATGTCACTATGTAACATTTAAATGAAAAATTACATGGAAGTTTGTAAGTTTTTGTTCACATCATAGATGCACACTAGATGGCTACTGAATTATTAATCCTTAAATAACTTAAAAATTAGAAAACAATTTATAGTATCTACCTGCTTACAGCTTCTTCCATTGTGAATGTATATTTTCTACCTGAAAGTGTTAGCTATATCAAAATCTGCCCCATTCAACTTTAATAAACAGGCTTCTAACTTCTCTACCAAAAAGAGCACCAACAGTAGAAGGATGGCTCTGGAAAGCAGAGACAAACACATAAACACACAAAAAAAGCCAAATAATAACTAAGAAAAAGTATAAAATCACTGTAAACTACAAGAGATAGGTTTTAAATTCTTTCTAAAGCTCTTTGTGTAGGCTTAAGCAGTACATGAACTGAGAAATTCCAAATGTACAAGCTGGATTTAGAAAAGGCAGAAGAACCAGAGATCAAATTGCCAATATCTGTTGGATCATAGAAAAAACAAGGACATTCCAAAAAACAACACCTACTTCTGCTTCATAGACTATGTTAAAGCCTTTGACTGTGTGGATCACAGTAAACTGTGGAAAATTATTCAAGAGGTGGGAATACCAGACCACCTTATCTGTCTCCTGAAAAACCTGTATGCAGGCCAAGAAGTCACAGTTAGAACCGGACATGGAACAATAAACTGGTTCAAAATTGGGAAAGGAGTACGTCAAGGCTGTATGTTGTCACCATGCTTATTTAGCTTCTATGCAGAGTACATCATGTGAAATGCTGGGCTGGATGAAGCACAAGCTGGAATCAAGATTGCTGGGGAAAATATCAACAACCTCAGATATACAGATGATACCACTTGATGGCAGAAGGCAATGAGGAAGTAAAGAGCCCCTTAATGAGGATAAAAGAGGAGACTGAAAAAGCTGTCTTAAAATTCAGACTTCCAAAAACTAAGATCATGGCATCTGGTCCCATCATATCATGGCAGATAGATAAAAAGTGGAAACAGTGACAAATTTTATTTTCTTAAGGGTAAAAAATCACTGTAGATGGTGACTTGCAGCCATGAAATTAAACCATGCTTACTCCTTGGAAGAAAGCTATGATAAACGTAGGCAGTGTATTAAAAAGCAGAGACATCACTTTGTAGACAAAAGTCAGAATGGTTAAAGCTATGGTTTTTCCAGTTAGTCATGCATGGATGTGAGAGTTGGATCATAAAGAAGGCTGAGAGCCAAAGAATTGATGCTTTTGTGGCTGGAGAAGATTCTTGAGAGTCCCTTGAACAGCAAGGAGATCAAACCAGTCCATCCTAAAGGAAATCAGTCCTGAATAATCATTGGAAGGACTGCTGCTGAAGCTTCAATACTCTGACCACCCAATGCAAAAAGCCAACTCATTGGAAAAGATCCTGATGCTGGGAAAGATTGAGGGCAAGAGGAGAAAGGGGCGACAGAGGATGAGATGGTTGGATTGCATCACCAACTCAATGGACATGAGTTTGAGTAAACTCTGGGAGATAGTGAAGCAAACTCTGGGAGATGATGAAGGACAGGGAAGCCTTGAGTGCTGCAGTTTGTGGGGTTGCAAAGAGTCAGACCTGACTTAGCAATTGAAAAACAACACAGTCCTTAACCAAGTTGGGGGTCTCTTCTATTATCTAAGATATTGTAACATAGATGAAGAAAACACTTGTTTCCATGGTATCTGCCACAGTATGAGAATCTGTATTGAGACACAGATTTCTCTATATCACTAGGATAAATTAAGATCCACATGAAATTTTCCCACCAGCCTACACAGAAAAAGAGCTCTCTCAGGTCACACCCCAGTAATACTTGTGTGTCTGAGATCTTGGGGTAAACGTCTGCTTTCAAAGGGGAAAGTACCAGCTAGTCCATTCCCAGAGAGTAAGAAGGATTTAAAATTAGGAAGTTATAATTTTTCTTGATTTAAGTCCAGTAACTGCCAAGAGCTCTGCTAGCATGGATGTATTGTGTACTATAGCTATCAGGCTTCCCCAGTGACTTAGACAGTAAAGAATCCACCTGCAATGCGGGAGACCTGGGTTCGATCCCCGGGTTGGGAAGATCCCCTGGAGGAGAGCACGGCAACCCACTCCAGTACTCTTGCCTGGAGAATCCCCATGGGCAGAGCCTGGCGGACTACAGTCCATCAGGTCACAAAGAGTTGGACACAACCAAGTGACTAAGCGCGCACACATTATAGCTATTGAGACAAACACTAGTCCCCTGGCCCTGCTAATCTGGAACTTTCTTGTGCGGTCATATGTAATCCCTTTGATTTGTCACCTTGGGATATATGCTTGGGTTCTCAGTTGAAGAAGTTGAGGCAGTGCAGCCATTATCAAACAATGCAATAATAATCGTGAGGTACCTACCTAAACATTTAGCTTTTCAGACCTCTAATGATACCCATGCAAAGAAATGTCCACCTTGACCAACTGGTAAACTGGTTTTAACTGATTCATCAGAAGGTAGTTTTGTTCTGACCCTTGTTACTCAAAATACCTCCTATAATCTAACAGCAATGGCCACATCTCCATGTTTATTACAATGTTGATTGTGAGGGCCCACTCCATGCCTAATAAGTCATAGTCTGCATTTTATAAGATCTTCAGGTTATGTATAATATATGGAGAGGCCCTTCTCCAGAATTTATGGTTCAAGGATCACCTGCATCAACATTACCTGCTGCTGCTGCTGCATCGCTTCAGTCGTGCCCGACTCTGTGCGACCCTACAGATGGCAGCCCACCAGGCTCTGCCATCCCTGGGATTCTCCAGGCAACAATACTAGAGCTTGTTAAAAAGGGAAATTTCTAGGTTCCACCTACAACCGATGGGAAGGGAGTAGCTAGGAGTGGGGCCCAGATGTCCATGTCTCAGCAAGTTTTCCAGGTGACTTGTATGCACTCTAAGGTCTGAGAAAAGTGGTCCAGAAATCTGTTCCTCAGTGGATCTTTACCAGCTGTCAATCACCTAGGCCTTTCCAATTATCCTTTGACACTCTATAGGCTGCCTTTGGCCATCTAATTGCTAATTAATCTGGACTAGGTGGAGCAGGGTTGTGGGGGAGCAAAAACAAATCAATCTATTTTACTTTCCAACCAGATTTATGTTGAAGGTTTTGGAGGAGGCTACATAATTAGAGTGAGATATTTAAGATTATCAGTGGATTATTGTACTGATGAAACTGTACTCCATGAAACACACTTCCTCCATTACCATGGTTAATTAGGAGCAGGCCATAAAAGCATTCCTCTAGAAAGACTATTTAAAAACATAATGTAACGTTGTCATGTGCAGTAGAGAATGACACATATCATGACTCAAGAAAAATAAAGACCATTTATTCCCTTGAGTTTGAAGTGTGCTAAGTATGCCCAAGCACAAATCCTCTTAGAAAGATAGAGATTGCTTTTTATTTCTATGTCTGCTCCAGCTTTGCAGCTTTGCCACGTCCCTTTAATTCCATTGAACCTGGCAGAGATTACAGATATGACCAGAAGTCAGGAAATCATTTTAGTCATCTCCTACTCTGCTTAATCTGTACCTTAATCCTGAAGAACTTTTTTTTTAACACTCTGAATTTAAGAGGAAAGTTCATGAAGAAAGTAGATGTAAAATTATAAAACTGTAGATTGCTTCATATTTTTGTTTGAATAATCTAAAAGAGTATAATTTCCTGAAACAAAATGTGATCCATCCAAAAAGATATCTACATGCCAAAAGAACATGCTGCTCACATAAATAAAAACTATGTAATTTTAGCATTCTCACAAAAGCTATAAATGTTCTGCCTCAAGGTAAACATTTTAATTAGCCTGAAAAGTTGTTTTTCTTAACACTACCAGCAACTTTACTCACTGCCGCCTCCCCAAATCTGCTAAAATGTGCCACATCCCGCGAGTAAGGACAGAAGCAGCAGATCATGTAACGCATGACTGATGGAAGAACCAGGCAGAAACTACAGAGGCAAAAAGAAAAAAAAATTGTCCTTGGAAGTGCAAGCACTTCTGCAGAACAATTAACTTAATTAACCAGATATCATGAATATTCATAAAGCCATTAATGTCTCCCACATCCAAACAGATAAATGTGATGTAATGACTTCCTAGTCAAGCATATCTAAAATTCTCATGAAAACTGCACCTACACTTCGGTTCTTTGCCTAAAATATCATAGAAATTAACAGTCCCTTGGCAATATTTTATTCTCCTTAAATTAATTGGAATGCATGAATTTATTTATGAATTCCATAGGAATATATGGTTCCTAGTCATCAGTATGTGGATTGAGCCTTGTTTTACATCAACTGGATTGCTTTTTTATTTTTATGTCCTCTTTGGCTTTTTTCTCTATCCTCCCCCTCATCCCTTTAATCGGAATCTCTCTGTATAGTTCCTTAGCACCAGTTGCCATAGCAACAAACACCACTGCTAATGGCCAGCAGTTCAAATGCAGGCTTCCCCACATCTGATCCATCTGAGTCTGACCATAATTCAGCGGTTTAGTCTGTTGGCTCAGTGGAGTAATTTACTAAACACTCTCCCTCTGGGTGTCTCTCTCCAGGAGGCAAATGGCTTCAAAGGCAGACTGTCTTCTGCATTCAGCTTAGAAACTTCCTGCCTAGCTCTTGCTCCCAGTCTCTACAAAGCCCGGACCAGACATAGAGTCCTCATATTAATTACATCCTGCACATGATTGCCTCCTATTAGATGCAATCCATAAGCTGGAACTACTACACAACCACTAAAGTTTTGGCAACAAGCTGTATCTTCTAAACAAAAAGTATTCAAATGCCATTTCTATCAATACATATCCACTGTAATCTGGAAAATGCTCTCAAAATCAGAGATATGCTTAAAAAGTATGATGATAATAAAACTCAATGCTATTCCTCTATAAAATCTGAGTTGCATATTAAAAAGTAAGCATAACCACAATTGTTTCCAGCTCGCTATTCACTTGATGTCAAATGCATACCTGTGGGGACACCCATCCTTCCACTTTTGATGCACAGCAGTGAATGAGTGACCTCAAGGGTGTAAGTACTATGGAAAAGAAACAGTGAGCTAAGCATATCCACTCTGCCCAAAGGAAAAGGTTGGGAAAGTTCCACCATTATAGACATACTCCTACAATGACATGGAAGGGTCAAAGTGTGGTTCCAATGCATCTTTCTGAGTTGATGCATTTTGTTATTGTCTACCTAAAGGGTTTATTTTCACAGATTTTTCTTAACAGGTTTTATGATCATGAGGACATACCCCTATATCCCTCTCCTTTTAAATTATTGTTTTTATGAAGGACTTATTACTCTAAAAGAGCATTGGTATGTCTCGTGTTCTTTGTCGATTGATAATACAAATATACTAAAATCCATACTAAATGACTCTGGTTATTGAATGGATAGAAAGTTGATTTCTTTTTCAACCATGTGCATTGTTTTCTACTTTCATAGGAAACAACACAATTGACCCTTGAACAACATGGTTTGGAGGGAGTGGATTCACTTAGACATGGATATTTTTCAGTTGTGGATACTACGCCATGCTGCGCTAAGTTGCTTCAGCTGTGCCTGACTCTCTGCGACCTTATGGACGACAGCCTGCCAGGCGCCTCTGTTCATGGGATTCTCCAGGCAAGAATACTGGAGTGAGTTGCTGTGCCTTCTTCCAGGGGATCCTCCTGACCCAGGGATGGAAGCCACATCTCCTGCAGTTCCAAACTGCAGGAGAATTCTTTACTGCTGAACCACCAGGGAAGCCCTGTGAATACTATGGTGGTGGTGGTTTGGTCACTAAGTCGTGTCTGACTCTTTTTACTCCATGAACTGCAGCCTGCCAGGCTCCCCTGTCCATTGGATTCTCCAGGCAAGAATAATGCAGAGGGTTGCCATTCCCTTCTCCAGGGAATCTTCCCAACCCAGGAATCGACCCCGAGTCTCCTGCCTTACTGGCAGATTCTTTACCGACTGAGCAACGAGGGAAGCCCTCCATAGTGAATACTATAGTACTTCACTACTCACAGTGGGTTGAATTTGAGAATGCAGAGAAAAGAAGGGCCAACTGTAAATTGATCAAGGGTCAACTCTAATTGTTTCCACTCTTCTTATAGAGATGATAATACGTGATGTTTTAAAATGAAAAAATATCACCTTTTCCACTATTGTTTGTTTCAATAATAATTTGGGAGGAAGGACTCAATTAATATAACAAACCTGCAAAAGATGCTGTTGTCTGTTCCAGATGCCAGTGTTGCTCTGGCTGCTCTCCCTAACTCACTTCCACTTTCTTTTCCTCCCTTCCCCTAATCAGGCTTATTCCTAGAACAGGTTCCCAGAAGGTTGCTCCCTTGTCTGAACCTCCCATTGTTCCCTAACAGCAATTCAGACCCTTTCCTGTGGCATCCAGAAGTCACCAAAGTTTAGACCCATTTTGACACCAGAACCACCCAACAAATGGCCTGTGGTCTTTTCTTTTGCATTCCTGGATTTTGCCTTGCCAGTTGTTACTTTTGCAGCCAAGAAAATAACTTAATCCTACCTTTCAGGCCAGATCCTACCTATTTTTAGGTCCAGTTCAAGTGCCACTTGCTCTATAATTTCTTTACATTTACTCACTTAAACTTCATTAAGCGTTCATGGTGTCACATTCTGTTCTAGCTGCTGGAGATACAGCAGTCAGGATGAATCCTTATGGCATTCTCAAACTTATCTGTTTATATTTCAATTACAGGAACTGAGTTACTACATTTTTATCCCATATGGAATTATAAGCAGCTTGACTGGAGGGGCCCTATTTTGAAATTTCATATCTGGAACAGTGTGATGATTAAACCTTTATATGGGAAGGTAGAATAATTGTCCCATTTGTTGTTTGCTTAACTATATTAAACTCTGCACATATACTTCTAATTTAATACCATAATAACCTCATAATGAAGGGGGTATCATGTGTGTTCTCTCTCTCCTATTTAGAGAAATAAGGCTCAAAGAAATTAAATAACTTGGGCACCATCTCACATGTGCTAGTGGAGATGCCAAGCGTGGGTCTTTCATACTCAAAGTCTGTGCATTTAACTCTATATGATGCTGCCTAGGTTACAGAGTAATACAGAAAGAGATGGGGGAGAGGGTTCACTTGGCAAATCCATGGGCCCTCCCTTGCCTGCTGGTATCACACCAAGTGGAAGCTGGGCTCCAACCGGAGTCAGGATGCTGTCTGTTTCCAAGCCCGCATTCTTCTGGGCTCTAAGAAGCAAAGCATGGGCTACTTCACTGGCAGATCCATCTCCACCAACACATACCACACTGGAAAAGAAATTGAGTCAAAGAATGAATGACATCAGAATAACTGGTAATAATTTGTGAAATTTAGACTTTAAAATATTAATCTTAATATTTGCATAATTACTCATAGCTTCAAATATTTCAATATATGTCAATGGGTAAGAGACACTAGCACTGCACTGGTAAAGTTTACTTCACAAGAAGACATTAGTTGAACTTTATTATGGTTCAACTCAAAAAATATTCAAACATACAGTCTAAAAGTCAGATGAGTGGCTCAGATGGTAAAGAATCTGCCTGCAATGCAGGTGACCCAGGTTCAATCCCTGGGTCAGGAAGATCCCCTGGAGTAGGGAATGGCTACCCACTCCAGTATTCTTGTCTGGAGAATTCCAAGGACAGAGGAGTCTGGTGGGCTACAGTCCATGGGGTCACAAAGAGTCGGACACGATTGAGCGACTAACACTTTCACTTTTCACTTTCAAGAGGCATCAAAATACTTGAACATGTTAATTCATATCTGACCTGAATTTTGCTTTGTTAATATCCCAAAGCATATTATTTTTATTTTGCTTATGTTAATAAGTCATTGAAATTCATTTAACTAACACAAGCCAAAGCATAAAACCCTGCTAATTTTCAATATAGCTCTGAAAAGACAGCAATAAAAATCATGTAAAATACAAAGCTTTAATTTAAGGAACTACTAATTATCATTAGTTATAAATGTCAATTGCGAACCTGAACTGGCTTTCATCTCTTGGATACTACTGTGATACTGCACTTTTAAAATTAGTGATACTAGCCTTTGACTCTAGTCAGTACTATAATTTTTTTAGGACCTCACCATAAGTACACTACAGGAGGGGTGAGGTGGGAATCCATGAAAGTCATATAGAATGTCAGAGGTTTTGTCATAGTCGTTTGTATTTAAAAGATGTAAAATAGCGGGCTTCCCTGACAGCTCAGTGGTGAGGAGTCCACCTGCCAGTGCAGGAGACATGGGTGTGATCCCTAATCCAGGGAGACACCACACACCACGGAGTGACTAAGTCGGTGTGATACAACAACTGAGCCTGTGCTTGAGGGCCCAGGAGCCCCAGTTCCTGAGCCCGTGTGTCTTAGAGCCTGTGCTGAGCCAGAAGGGAAGCCCCCACAGAGAAGCCCGCACACTGCAATTAGAGAGCAGTCCTGGCTCGCCAAACTAGAGAGAAGCCCACACGCAGGAACAAAAACCCAGCCTAGCCAAAAATTTAAAAAAACAGTAACACTAAATATCAAAATCACATCAACTGACCCAAAGGGAAAGAGTCTGTGTTATTGAGAGCAGGCGCCATGCCCCACGACCTCCCAGGCCCTGCAGCAGAAGAGTCTGCTCGTCTAAGGGAGAAGCAGTTTCTTGGCTCCAGCCCACTGCATCACCCAGGAGGCAGGCTTAGAGGACCGCATCTTCTGATTTTTCTAGGGAAGCCAAAGGACCTGCTTTGGGGGTAAGTCTCCTAATTTATAAACATTAGCAACTAGCATTCGATATATTTTAAAACTCTTTTTGCCAAACAGAACAGCCTACAAGGCATAATCAGCAGAGGTTCCTGGTTACCTAAATTCAGGAAGCTCCAGAAGCTGGTGCACCCTGAGGCTGAGAACACTGACTCCATCAGCTGCCTCCACCGTGTTCTCAGTCTTCCAGCCCCAGCACCTAGGTGGGGTTCAGGGTGAGGGCTGCACATAGCCTGGGCAATCCAAGCTCCATCCTAATTTGGAGAAATTCTAGGATACGGGATATGACCCAGGTCATGTTTGGCTGGGGATATTATTTTGTGTCTGAACTGATTCCAGCGGCCATCAATGTAGCCACTGATTCAGAGAAAGCCAACTTCATGTCATATAATATATTGGCTCTTTTCTATTAAATTCGTAAAAAATCCATAAAATAAGCATTAGCCTCATCTTTATAAATAGGGAAGCCAAGGTTTGATTTGAATCTTATCTGTATGATTTCAAAAACCTCTACGGACAGATTTTCAAGCATTTTGTGGACTTAACTCCTAGTTCTATGCCTGTCCAGCAAACAAGAGTGTGTGGCCTAAAAAGCTCAGGTAAAGTCATCCAACATACCTAACTTAGCACTAATAACTTGCCTCTTCTGTATTGTATGGTAACATTTGACCCCTGGAATCCTGCATCTAGGTAAAGCACCGTGTACATGTTAACTCTAATTCCTAGAGTTAGTAGAAACGGGCCTTTCTCGGGACACGTGCTCAGTCATGTCCAACTCTTTGTGACTCCATGGACTGTAGCCAGCCAGGCTCTCCTGTCCGGGGAATTCTCCAGACAAGAATACTGAAGTGGTTTGCCATTCCCTTCTCCAGGGGATCTTTCTGAAACAGGGATCAAATCCAGGTCTCCTGCATTACAGGCAGATTCTTAACTGAGACACCAGAGAAGCCCATATAGGAACATGCTTTACTACACAAACCTTTGAAATTTTGTCATAAGGCATTCTGTGGTAAATATTTTGAAACTAAAACAAATGACAATTACAATAATAAACTAACATTTAGTGAACAATTACTATGTATCAGATGTTGTCAGCACTCTCCATGTATTAATTTATTTAATTTGAACAATAACTACACACAGTATATACTTTTACTCCCAATTCACAGATTAGGAAAGTAAGACATAAAAAGACTAAGCAACTGTTCCAAGGTCATACCATGGTAAGTTATAGAATGAGATTTTGAAATAAGACAAATTGGTCTTAGGAACTACACTATTTGATATATTAGACTCCTTTCCTACATAGAAGACCCAATGAAAATAGCCTTACGAGAGTTTTATTATTTTGGAAATCAGTTTAACAGTAGAATCACTGTGGAAGTAAATAAGAGAAAAGAACTTACTTATGTTGACAAATACTAGATCATTAAGATCATCTCGAGATATAGTTACCCAACCTAGGGAATATACTTAATATAAACATAAGAGTCTAGCTATTAAAAGAAAAGGCAAAAAAAAAAATAACCTTTTAAAATGGGTTCATTTAATCACACTTAAGAGCTACCCTAAAATGTAACCCTTTAGAAGTAGTACACCTTGTGTTTTCAGAATAAACTCTCTCATGCCTGACCCAAAGTAAAGCTTTGCTGCCTAGAAAAGGACAATTGGGAGCTAATATCTCATTTCTCTTTATTAAAAGTGATAAAAAGTTTAAATGGGTGTTTGTGTATTTGTCTATCAACCCATATCATTATTAAAATGTTTATTATTGGATTTTCAACTTAATTTTTTTTTTTTTGAGAAGAGATACTTTTTAACCTTACTTACTAATACAGATATCACAGTGGTGAAAGAATGTCAATGTAAGCCAAATAATACCTAGATTCTCATAAAATCAAATGAAGGAAAAAACCAATTCAACAAATTAAAGTTTTAAAATGCTGTGAAACAAAATAATAAAATATTAGTATATGTATCTTGCCTGGAAAATTCCATGGACAGAAGAGCCTGGCAGGCTGCAGTCCATGGGATCACAAAGAGACATGACTGAGAGCCTAAATACACACAGTATATGTGTAACTGCGTAAGACCTACAGACTAGCTTAACCCTTTTCACACTTACAAACGCAACTGTTTCTGCTTCAACTCTATGCATCTGATATTACTCTTCTCTTTGCCTTTACAAAACTTCCTGTTCATGCCCAGTATAGAGAAGGCAATAGGGGAACTGACAGGGTTTCCTCGGTGGCTCAGATGATAAAGAATCTGCCTGCATGCAGGACACCTAGGTTCAATCCCTGGGTCAGAAAGATCCTCTGGAGAAGAGAACGCCTACCCACTCCAGTATTCTTGCCTGGA
Source organism: Cervus elaphus (assembly GCF_910594005.1). Taxonomy (NCBI): domain Eukaryota; kingdom Metazoa; phylum Chordata; class Mammalia; order Artiodactyla; family Cervidae; genus Cervus; species Cervus elaphus. The sequence continues at coordinate 18,841,608 of NC_057847.1, read as the reverse complement.
GAATTCCACGGACAGAGGAGCCTCGCAGGCTACAGTCCATGCGGTCGCAAAGAGTCAGACAGAACTGAAAACACACAATACATAGAAATGGACGCCCCTGCAAACTCCAGCAGTGGATCTCAGACACACTGGAGTTGCATACCAGCTGTCATGAGGACGGATCCACTATTCCTGCTGGCATTAGGAATATATCACGATGTGTCTTCATAAACACATAAGCAACTCATTAAAAAAAAATTTCAAAATCTTAATAATCTTCTTAAACGTTATTTACTAAAGCATTTTGCTTCTGAATAATATCATAGAATCTCTCTAGGATCTTAATCTCTGGTCTATGTCTAAAAACCTTTAGGTGATTTCCTCCTCACTCCCTATCAGTGGCTCCAGTAGAGACAGGCAGAGATACCTCAGGCTCAAGTTGAGCCCCTCTTCCATCAAAATACCGAAGAATCCTGGGGTTACCTCATCCTGTCCTGGAGTCTTTCATATCAATTTCTTAAAAAGTACTCCTACAACTACTCCGCAAACAGATTCAGGAACAAGATGCTCATGAATGTAGTGTGTTCCACTTTCAAACAATTCTACTTGTTAGAGAATTGTTCTCTGGAAGTGCCTACAGAAACTGTTTCCACTGTTCTCATATATACGCCTTTCCATGTAATTCTAAGTAGAATGACTTAAAATGACCATTTTATTAAGATAGTTATCCCAACCACCATTTTAGCTCCTGTTGAAATAACTGGACTCAAAAAAAAACCAAATTAACTATTTAAAGGATCTTAGAAACAGAAGACTTCCAAAAGAAATTTTAAATTATTATAAATCCTAAATTAATTGGCATGCTATAGAGTGAAATCACTGGAGCTCAATTAACATAATGGCTAGGTAAACTATTTGGTGGGGAAAAAAATGTAGGTAATAACTAAAGGATCTATAGATCTTGTAGTGCCACACTGCAAAATAACACCACCTGCCATGTGGAATAAATAAGAAGTATGTTCATGTAAAGAGAAAACATTATTCTATTGCACTTAAGCTATAGTTTTTCATCATTCTGCAAAATTCTTCTTGATCCTTGCACAGTTAATTACCAATGGACCTTATTTATAGCTAACACATTTCCCGAATGCTTCATAATGTTAATAGGCAAGACAAGGTGTAATACCTACAATATCTGTTATTCTTATTATATAACTATATTTTAAAGCAAGGACTTATTTGCAATGCAACATCTCTTATACATTCACAAGCTGTGTTTCAGGACCATGTAGCAAATTAAGGTAGGTAGCTGGTAGGCATGATTCCCCCAATTACTTCTCTTAAATTGTATACTTGCAAGGTAATTTCCTAAATGTAGCCTATTAATCAACCTGTCGAGCACAAAGTATAAGGCTCTGCAGTAATCTCCTACCTCATATCCTTCATGCTCAATATTTATAGACCATTGCCATCTAGATTCACTCCCTTCAATTAAATTCCTTTTTGAAAAATTGTTTTACTTACCGAACTTTCTTCTTCATTCAATATTTTTTCCTCACCCCAAAATATTAAGGATTTCTGAAAGCTGACCTTGGTAATGCTACAATCTAATTGCATTACTTTCCTCTCTAACACATTCTAATAATTTTTCAGGAGGAGTAAAGCCTTTCACTACAGTTGAAAGACCCAAACGCCCTTCCTGATATTGTGAGTCTACTGCTGCCCACCCCCACCGCCACCACCATGTGACAGAATAATTCACATGCCTGCCACCTTTTAAAACTCTGAAACATCCACCCTTGCAAAAAATCTTCCCTAAAAGAATAGGCTTTTAGTCTTGTACATCAATCCAGCACTTTAGCAAATTGATTCACCTACATTTTTAAAAAGTCAATTGAAATATATGTCCCTTGCCTTGTTTCCAATGTTTTCATGCCAGTGAAAAATTTCTACACATGCCAGCAATGTACTGCAAACAAGTTTCTAATGCCTACTATGAATAACACACTTATTTGGTAGCCACTAAATTATAGAAGATAAGTAAAACCAGCACATCTTTTTTCATCCTGAAAAGAATGCATTTGTTTTTATAAAATATTTACACTCAATCATAGCCAGATTAACCTGGGGTTAGCTATTAATACCATCAATACATTTGCAAAAGAGGATTATAGTATAGTTATGCCATATGACCAATATATTATCTTCCATCATTGCTTTTCTAGACACTCACAGGGTTAAAGCCAAAAATTAAGAACTCTAGATGTAAATATATGTTCATAAGGTAAGTATGAGGTGGCACACGGTAACTTCCCGGTACTTACATTCACATCCCTCCTTTGGTGTTTCTTTGCACAATCCTGTGAGGTAGATGACTGTGCCATATTACATTATCATCATCAACTGTTACTACCCATATATGAATGAAATACAGCCTCACTACATCCATCACAAATAGTTAAAAACTCTAAGTTCCAAATATGTGGCTAAAAACTAATGAAAATATTTAATAACATAAGCTCTATGGTATATGTAGATGAAGAACACAACCTACCCATCAAATCCCTGTAGTTCACATTCTTTGAGTAGTGACAGGGCATGCCCTTCATATTCTGTTACTATATTAGAAGAGGAAACAAAAAAAACAGAAAAAGGTAAACGTTTTAAATAAATGATCTACACTTTTTAACTTGGTTTGGCAAAATAATATGCTAAACATATGGTCAGGTCGTAAAGCAAGATTTATTCTTGAATATTTATATTTTAATCATGGCAAGGAGGATTAAGTGTTACTTGCCCAATGTGTTTTATAGCTTTATGTAAAAGAGGGTCATATATTTATTCCAACTACATAAGTCATTTGGGGATATCCCATTAGATAATTTATCTTGGTGCCTGTCAGTTTAGTGTTCCCTAAATAAGACACATTTCCTTTAAATCAGAAGCCTAGGAGCAGCAGTATTTTGAAAATAAGGCATATTAGCTGGCATCAGATAGTCAATGTTAAATCGCTTTGGCAACCTTACATGAATAAATTACTTGAAAGGTTAGTGTAAGATTTACATACTAGAAGAATGTGTGTCTGGAACTGCTAGACTAAAAAGAGGAGGAGTTGGATGTGAAAATGGGAAGCCAAGCCAACACCAATGATAACAGACCCAGCGCCAAGGAGGGTGGCGCATGGGCCCACCAGAGCCCAGACTCTCCGAGGAAATGAATCTGTCACTCCCTATCGCTGTCTCTACACTCACGATGCCCTATACACTATTGCAAATGCCAGTGAAGACGGGATAAACTGGGACACTGCAGATGGCACCAAGCGGTCCAACCGCATTTAGCATTTTCTGGGGCAGCTCTGCCAGAAGAGACAGCCCAGCTGGATCCACCCATCAAAGATTTCTGCTGACTGACATGACACTGCAGATGGATTTTTTGTGTAAGAATGTGCATCATTATATGCGAGATTACATTAATCTTTCATGCCTGTCTGTCCCTGGTGCCAGCATGGTTCAAGCTTTTCCTATAATGTTTTTAGATATTGTTAAAAATTATTAGTCTTGGTGTCTAAAAGAATCATTGTGTACCCAGCAGCATTACATTGTAATTTTCCCACAGTTTATTCAAATGCTGTTAACATTCACAGGAATAAAACCTCTCTATTAAATTCTATTTAGCAGAAAGTGACAAGAAAACAAAATATAAAATATCAACATCAATAAACTTAGGTTATCATCAATGACAGTGTGCTGATCATTCATCTGTAACTTCAGTAAGTAGCTGCAACCTTAAAAGCAAAATAATAAAGTGTCTTACAAACACACATTAAGAATAATTAAGGGTATTAGGGAAAAAATATTTATGCTAAGAGTCAGTTTATCAAGTCTCGGTTTTATTCCAAAGATTGCTTTGGTAAAGTTTTTCACATCCAAAACAAAATTAGCCTTAAAATTATCTTCTGGTTAAATGTTATTTTTACTTACAAAAAAATATGAAATAATAGTCTGTTTCTTCCTCTCATCTTGCAGGTGAAATGTGACTATGTGTGTGTGCGTGCTAAGTTGTTTCAGTCATGCCTGACTCTATTCGACCTTACAAACTGTAGCCCACCAGGCTCCTCTGTCCATGGGATTCTCCAGACAAGAATACTGGGGTGGGTTGCCATGCCCTCCTCCAGGGGATCTTTCCAACTCAGGGATCAAACACATGTCTCCTGAAATGGCAGGCAGATTCTTTACTACAGAACCACCTGGGAAGCCCCATTTAGAAGGAGTAGAAGGAATCAAAATGTGCCTTTATACAGAACATTATGGGCTCTGGAAGCAGAAAGAGCCTGATTCAAATCACTCCAAATAAACATCACCATGGGCTGCCAGGAAGCTGCAGTATCACAAGAAAGCTACTGGCCTCTTCTTTCAGCTACTTTCCTTTGACAACCTGACTGACACCTCTCTTATTTAGGAAATTTGGATTTTTCATTGTTTACAACTCTTTGAATACACAGTTCTCACTGCTGGGATCCCTATACACCCGAACCTTCAGTTTAAATATTACTTCTTCAGAAAGACAATATTGGAGAAAAGTAATGTCCTGAGGTTGATATTGATTGGTGGTAAGGAAACAGGCTAAAGTTAAATCAGATGAGTTTTGATTCTAACATAAAAGAAACCTTTCTTGGTTTGGTGAGAAAAGTCTGTAATAGGGTAAGATACTGAAATGTCGTTTTCTTTTCTGTCTCGTAGGTACTTCAAACTTAGTAAGTTCAAGTAGCAGCCATCATTCTCACCTTCAAATACACTGCCTCTCAATTACATCATCCTTTCCAGTGTTCCATCATCCACTCCTCACTACCCAAGATGGGAATTGTCTTCTTTCTAGAGTATCCCTTTCTTTTACTCTCTGCAATCACTGTACGCCCAAAGCCAGTTGCTTCTGCTTTTTAATTATGCTGCTGCATCCCAACATTCCTCAAGCCAATGCCCTAGACCTAGTCACCACCATTTTTAATATGCAAACTACATCAGCCTTTCCTCCAGCCCCCCTCTATTTACCCACTCTAGCCAGAATGATCTTTCTTAAGCATATGTTTGATCATACCTCTTCCCTACATAAACTCCATTGATGACTACTCACTGTCCACAGGGATAAATTCCAACCCCCAAACTGATATCCTACTATTAGAAATGGATTGATCATGTATATCCACAATTATTCAAGGGATAATAAAAAGAACTTTTCATCCATAATTCTCTCTTTCTAGCTGGATCTGATTTGTGAACATTTACGATCCAGATTTTTGTTAACATGTAAGTATAATTGGGAGGGAGTAATGCCTCAGCTGACTACCATCATTTTTAACAGTTTTATCAGATCACCTAGCTTTCTGCTGGGTGAAATCAGGAGCAATAGGAGGTATCTCCGTGGAAGGGAAGGCTTCAAATAGAGACATAAACAGCCAAAGGGAAACAATCAAAAGAAATTTGGTAAAAGTGTCAAAAGCTAAACACATGATCTCAGAAGGAGGGAAAAAAGTGACAATAAACCCTACATTCTTGACAACTCTGCCCAGGGTCAGACAGGAGGTAAAATTATCTGGTGACAAAGCACTCCCATGAGATCAAAGAGACCAAAGCTACATTCAGAGAAGTGTCTTTGACCATGATAATGATGATGAACATAACAAGGTCTAGGAGCTGTGTGACTAAAAAGATTGACTGAAGAAAATGGAATTTCCTGTCTTGAGCAAGTGAGATCAAGGGAATACATGATATCTGTTTTCAAACACCTCAAAGATTATACACACAAGATGGGACACACTTATTTATTTTGTACGGTGGCGCTAGTGGTAAAGAACCCGCCTGCCAATACAGGAGACATAAGAGACACGGGTTTGATCCTTGGGTCGGGAAGAGTCCCCTGAAGGAGAGCATGGCAACCCACTGCAGTATTCTTGCCTAGAGAATCCCCATGGACAGAGAAGCCCGGCGGGCTCCATCCACAGGGTCACAAAGAGTTGGACAGAACTGAAGCAAGTTAGCAGGCGCAAAAGATAAACGTCAACACGGAAAGTCACAAGGAGACAAACATCAGCTCACAAGTTCTTCTTGCAATTTACATTTCCCACAGACATTTGGCAAAGGGTCAAGTAGGTTTGCAATCCAGCTAATACTAGATTAGATTAGATTATTCAACACGCTAGGTGACTTTGGACTACCTCAGCCCAGAAGAAAGAGCACCTGTTAGTAAGTGAGGACAAAGGAGGTGCCTTTTTCTAATATGCAGAGGCACAGTGAACTCCACTTGAAAGCGTCCATCAGCGTTGTCCAGTAACAGCACGTGCTGACTCCACCTCATGATGCCCAGGCCAGGCTGTGGAATGCCCCAGGAGTGGCACTTCTTCCGCGAGGAGTGCCACACTCCTGCACGCCACCATAGGAGAGAAATTGAACTAGATGGCTTCCACCGTTCTTTCCAGTTTAATTTCTCGGCTGCCTTGATTTTTTAAATCTTATTGTTCTATGAGTGATCCTATGATGTCCAGATTCCTCTCACACCTTTAAGAGTGTAATTCTTAAAGTCTTCTCTGCTTTGAGAGGAAGAGAAAGAAATGGCATCATATGCCAGAATGGGCTTTCCACTCTTGCTCTTTGATTCATGTATCAAGTTATTAGGAATAAATAACTCTTTTTTTAAGGTTCTTCCAGTTCTTCTGATATGATTATTAGATACGATAGTGCATGGAAAGTAGCAGCAGAGGGGAGATGCTCCTTCAGCTCGACTATGTCAAAAGATGCTGATCTATATTTAGAAGGAGTTAGGCTTTCAGCACTAACCAAAATGAAATTAATATACTATTATTAATGTGGTGAGAATCTTTTTTTTTAAACTAGAAGTCTGTACATTTTGACACCCTTCAACCATTTCACCCCCACCACCAAACCTCTGGAAATCTGTTCTCTGTATCTACATGTTCTGGTTTGTTTGTTTGGGGGAATTTTTAAAAAATATTCAACATATAAGTGGGATCATATGGCTTTTGTCTTTCTCTGACTTATTTCACTTACCATAGTATCCTTAGGGTCCTCTTATATTTCCCCAAATGGCAAGATGTCCTTCTTTTCTATGGCTGGATAGTATTCTGTGGCATGGCATGTACATGTGTATGTGTATATACACACACACATATATATATATATGTATATGTATACACATATGTATATATATACACATATATGTATATGTATACACACATATACACATTTTCTGTATCCATTCATCAATTAATGAACACTTAGGCTGATTACATGTCTTGGCTATTGTAATGAAAATAAAATGTAATGAAAAGTAAAAACAAATATAAACAAATGGGAACCTAATTAAACCTAAAAGCTTTTTCATAGCAAAGAGAACTATAAACAAGATGAAAAGACAACCATCAGAATGGGACAAAATCTTTGCAAATGAAGCAACTGACAAGGGATTAATCTCCAAAATATACAAACAGCTCATGCAGCTTAATACCAAAAAAACAAAGAACTTGGTCAAAAAATGGGCAAAAGACCTAAACAGACATTTCTCCAAGAAGACATACAGATGGCCAACAGGCACATGAAAAGATATTCAGCATCACTAATTAGAGAAATGCACATCAAAACTATAGTGAGGTGTCACCTCACACTGGTCATCATAAAAATGTCTACAAACAATAAATGCTGGAGAGAGTGTGGAGAAAAGGGAACCCTCACACATTGTTGGTAGGAATGTAAGTTGATAAAGCTACTGTGGAGAACAGTACAGAGGTTCCTTAGAAAACTAACAACAAAACTACTATATGGCCCAGCAATCCCACTCCTGGGCATCTACCCAGAGAAAGCCATAATTCCAAAGGACACATGTGCCCCAGCGGTCCCTGCAGCACTATTTACAATAGCCAGAACATGGAAGTGACCTAAATGTCCATCAACAGAGGAATAGATAAAGATGTGATGCATATATACAATGGAATATTATTTATCCATAAAAAAGAACAAAATTGTGCCTTTTGAAGAGACCTGGATGGACCTAAAGACTATCATGGAGTGAAGAAAGTCAGAAAGAGAAAAATAAATATCGTATATTAATGCATATATGTGGGATCTACAAAGATGGTACAGATGAACCTTCTTGCAAAACACGAAGAGACACACGATACAGAGAAGAAATGTATGGACACCAAGGGGGGAAAGGGGAGTGGGATAAACTGGGAGACTGGCATTATACGCTTCTCTGTATAAAACAAATATTAATGAGAACCTACTGTATAGCACGGGGAACTCTATTCAGGGCTCTGTGGTGACCTAAATGAGAAGAAAATCCATAAAAGAGGGGTTATGTGGACCCATATAGCTGATTCACCTTGCCATACAGCAGAAGCTAACACAACATCCTAAAGCAACTATGTTTATGTTCCAATAAAATGTTTTTAAAGAAATAACACTGTAATGCATATGGGAGTACAGATATCTTTTGAGTTAGTGTTTTTGTTTCCTTTGGCTAAACACCCAGAAGTGTGGAATTGCTGGAGCATATGGTCTGCGTGTGTGTGTTCAGTCATGTCTGACTCTTTGTGACCCTATGAACTGTAGCCCACCAGGCTCCTCTGTCCATGGAATTTTTCAGGCAAGAATACTGGAGCTGGTTGCCATTTCCTGCTCCAGGGGATCTTCCCAATACAGGGATTGAACCTGCATCTTCTGCATTGGCAGGTGGATTCTTTACCACTGAGCCACCAGGGAAGCCCTTATGATGAATACATCTTGTTACAAGTTTTACATCATGCCTCATTATACAGCACTCTCTTAATGAATTCATCATCAGATAGACTTTATTATATAATTCATAGTCCTTTTGGAGTCAGTGGTACACAGAACATACGTTAAAACAATGGTCACACTGGACATGCAGAAAATTTGTACTCTTTCTGCTTTACTGTTTCATAAGAGATACTTTTTTAAAAGTGTAAGTTGAATCTTATTATTACATAATTTATGAAACTAAAATATGCTACATTATGACCATGTTTCTATAGCACTTTACAATATACAAGGTAGTTTTAAATATATAACCTTATTCAAACTACAAAATTATACAGTGAGATAGGCAGGATAAAATGTTTCAGATAACCACATGTTTAGTGTGTCTTTCACATAAAATAGGTAAACATTTTAAAAATATAAATATTAAGCTAATATAAATACCCAAATGGTTTCATAAGTAAAAGATGTAATTTTATAATTTTGCCTGCAGCAGCAGTATTAGGCAGCTAATAATTAGCCATTCTGCACAAATACATAAATAAATTCTAAATTTGCATTTATGTAATATTCTAATTTTATTTTATGTTAAATTAAATGTAATATTTGATAACATATAAATTTTAGGGCATAAAGCTTCTAGACATAATATTTTTCTCTCCAATACAATTATTAAGAAGGAGAGCACATTCCTATCATTTTCTCTACCTTAGTTCAAGCCTCGTAGGCTGGTTTTCTTTCCTCCAATGTCTCCCTCATGTTTTCTGATCTTTATCCTGATGACATAATCATCTTCGCTAAACTAAATTACAACACCGTGATAAAAATTGTGCAGCACCGCAGGATCAAGGCACAAACAGTAAACTCCCACTTGTAGCACTAAAGATTTATCCTTAATCTGGACTCAGACTTCCTCTTATGCGCCTTGTTGGGAGCCTTCCCAACTTCAGTTCAGGTGTCCTCAGCCTTTAGGAGAAGGGGGTCCCACTGCATCTCCTAGGAAGGGTCTTGCTGCTTAAGAAGGCGCTCCAGGTGCAGCATATGTAATACATTAGGACAGTCAAGTTAATCAGAAAAAGTTTTGGTTTTTTTTTTTTTAGAAAAAGTTTTAATCCTTGTTCAGGATTAAAACATGTTGAATCTCTCACATATGCACACCTCTTCTCATCCCACTAGATTTGAATAAAGAACCAAATTCACTGGCAACCATTGTACAATAATGGAAAGGACCATATTTAAGATGAAGCCAAGGTTCATGAAAGAAATACCAAAATACTATGGGCACAGCACACACAGGCATACCTATCCATCAAATCATGAGATGTAGGTTTTAAACCTTATTTACATGGTGAGATCCATCTCCCTTCTTTGCAGCTGAGCAAAGCCAGGTCAGTCTGGGCACCTTCCTCAGGAACTTATAACTGGGACTAGGAGATTCCAAGTTCATTCTGGCCTTGTATCCTGAGTAGGCGTATGCAACACTCTTTATCAATTAAAATTCACTACACATTTATATTATCTGTTAACTGTAAATAGAAGCTACCTAGAAGTAAAACCAGAAAAACTGAGGGTGTGATTCACAACAGCATCAACCCTCCTCACCTCATCCCCTTGGAAAAATAAGAGTCTCGAAGGAATCAAAGCAGCTCCCTGGTGGTCTAGCGGCTAGGATTCAGTGCTTTCACCGCCGCGGCTGGGGTTCAATTCCTGGTTAGGGAAATCTTTGGGCTTCCCTCATAGCTCATAGTTGGTAAAGAATCTGCCTGCAATGCAGGAGACCCGGGTTAGATTCCTGGGTTGGGAAGATCCTCTGGAGAAGGAAATGGCAACCCACTCCAGTATTCTCACCTGGAGAATCCCATGGATGAGGAGCCTGGCAGGCTACAGTCCATGGGATCACAAGAGTTGGACACACAACTTAGCAACTAAACCACCACTGCCAAGCAATCAAAGGAATTTGGTCACCAAATTTTAACAGCTGAAAATAATTTTAATATCTTCTTTCCATGAACTTCAGCATTAGCAAATTTCTGTTTCTCTGCGTACAAACCTAAGCACCTCTCTTGTTTTAGACAATGATTTTAAGCTTTGGCTTCTCCAAATTCATCTAAAATCAGCAGCTAAGTGCTGAGTTTTGACCCAACCAGCAGGGGTCAGAGTCAGAACAAAAACCACCTAATGAAGGATTTCATGGAAGACATCTAACATTTAAGTGAGCAAAAATCAATCACTGCTCAACTGCAGAGATAATGTGCAAATAGCATCTCAATGAAGATACTGAAACATGTGTAGCCCCCTTAAACATGATATCTAGTAACTTTTAAAGTCTGAAAAAGGTCTAAAGAGATAATAGTGATACTCTAATAAAAAATAATACAACTGAAACAAAATAATTGAATTATAATCCTGTAGCTGGCTGCAGTAAGTTATCAAAGCACATAACCAAGCTTTAGATATTACAACTAGCTTCCTAAATTTGACTCAAGAACAAACTCAAGGTTATCTTGCTTCCTTAAGTATGATTTCTTTTATAAAGGCGAAATTATGTTCTGAAAATACTTACTTGTTACATCAGTCTTTATTCCCGCAATCTTCAACAGTGGTTCAACCTTTTCATAATAGACCTGAGTAGCTTCTTTTTTGTGGCTTTGGGGGTTAAGGAGTATTTTTAATGACTTTGGTCTGTTTGAAAAACCTAAGAGGAAAATATGAAGACAGAAATTATAAACTCTCTGTCAGCACTTTTTTCTTTCCCTTTAAACCACACACTAAAGCAAGTTAGAATGTTATACACCTGTTTAATTAGTATTTGCTATTTTTATTTGAAATCCTGGCAAAAGCTTTCCTGAATACAGCATTATTTTCAAACATTTCACATTCCCTAGCAATGAAATAGGAATATCTCTCTTAAAGTTAAGTCCTGAGTTATAACGAAGCATTTTTAACCTGTGAAGGAAGGTGTGAATGAAAACAACTTTGTGAATAATATTAGATTATTTTTATGTATATTTACCAAATCACCAATAATAGTGAATATATCCAATGTTTCTTAAGCACCTGTTTCTGGGCGGGGTGGGGGCAGGGGAAACAATGGACTGTAACAAATAGGAAAGTCCATTTCCTCTCCTTGGATAAATATGCTCATTATTAGAATTGGGTATTCCAGTGACCCCAGGGCTAGCCAGGGCTGACCTGCTGGTGAGCTCAGGGTGGAGGATTCGGGGCTAAGTCAGGGCCAGCTCCAGAGCAATGCATGCTGGGAGCTAAAAAGAGGGCTTAGGTCAGAGTTCAAACCTGAAAGGGGGCCAGAGAGAAAGAACTCTTCCCTGGGGAACCAGAAAAGCAACGTCTCTCAGCAGGATCCGGGGATATGGTGCTGCCTCACAGTTGGAGCTGAGATTTGATACTACAATTTTCTGGGCTTGCAAGATGCTTATCACTTAGAGCCCAGTTGGAGCAGGTGCAAAGCAAATTTTCTGTTGTTAGGAAGGGGCAGGAGGGGACAGAGGAGCCAGAGGAAAGCTGACTACTATTTCCTTCTCGGTAAGCTGCTCTCACTGGGCCATGCTTCAAGGCTAGGAAAGCAGTTCCTAGCATCCATTTTTAATGAAACCGTTACAGAAGCCAAAAGAAAAATGCCCATTACGCTCACGTCAGTTTTTGTGCCTCCAGCAGAGACAATATTTTCTTACCATAATTGATATAATAAAAAATGTTCAACGAATCATATTGTTTGAATTCAGGGAGTCTTGGCTGAGGACCAGACAGGACGATGCTGAACTGAACTCCTTGTTCTTCTGTAATGGCTCTGGGCTCCTGTTTTGGTGAGAGGTCTCTGCCAATCTGCTAACTATCCAGTCTTGAAACCTCAAAGCCATGCTCAACTCCTTTTTCCCCCCTTTCAGTCAATTCCTACATTCAAATGAGTGCCAGGATTGTGTGGTGATAACTGTTTGCTTCCATGCCTCTGCCCTTCCGGGCCGTCTTTCTCTGACTACTCACAGGTGTCTTGCAGCATCCCGCTTCCTCTGCATCCTCAGACCTTCTAGCTCCCAGAAACCCTGGTTCAAAGCTCCAGGGCCTATCTCTGCCTGAGGAGCGCACCTGAACGCCTGAAAATGACATCCAGAACCTTCCCCAACCAACTCCAACCTATCCTCTCTCCTTCCTTTCACACAGATTCAAGAAATACTTACTGAGCATTTGTACTGAGTACTGGGAAGAGGGGAAGTGGTTCATATGTGGCTCATACTTCAAAGGGGGAAGACGTACCCACAAACAGAAACAGTACAAGACAGAACAGATCTGTTAACAGAGAGGCACAAGGTGCAGAGAGGAGGGGCTCGTTAGGATCTGAAAAAGAGCTTCCGGAGAAGGTAGCCTCTGAGTAAGGCTCTGGGCTCAGGCTGCTGCTTTCCACCACCTGCAATTCCCTCCCGCCTCACACCTCTCCCTCCCCCTTCCCAAACAGCAAAAGGAGGGCCAGGAAGAAAATAGGAAGGCGTGAGACCTGCACAGAAAATGCTAGAAGCAAACTTGGCGCAGAGGGTTTTCTGTTTCAGTCTGGCTTCCCCTTCATGATCTAGACCCACTGTATCACTTGCTGAGCACCAGGTCTGTCCAGTCTTCCTGCATTCAGCCTCCCTTTCCACTCCGCCTCATCTCCAATCCTGTGAAAGGGCGACCACTTATTCATAGCTCCCTTCAAATACCACTTCTTCACTGAAGCCTCTCCTGATCACCAACAGATTCACCTCTCAGGCTTCTTGCTCCTAGGTTATCTATCTTCTGTCCGTCTGTTATCTATTTTTTATATCATTTGTACAAAAATCTCAGATAAAAGACTCAGTGTCTCAGGATTTCCACTGGCCAAACCTGGGGCAACATAAAATGGAATAAAGACAGTAACATACCATACATACTATGGAGCACTATTTACAATCGCTAGAACATGGAAGCAACCTAGAGGTCCGTCAACAGATCAATGGATAAAGAAGTTGTGGTACATTTACACAATGGAATATTACTCAGCCATAAAAAGGAACACATTTGAGTCAGTTCTAATGAGGTAGATGAATCTAGAGCCTATTATACAGAGTGAAGTAAGTTAGAAAGAGAAAGATAAACATTGTATACTAACGCATATATACAGAATCTAGAAAGATGGTACCGAAGAATTTATTTACAGGGCAGCAATGGAGAAACAGACATAGAGAACAGACTTATGGACATGGGGAGAGGGGAGGAGAGGGTGAGGTGTATGGAGAGAGAAACATGGAAACTCACATTACCATATGTAAAATAGATAGCCAACAGGAATTTGCTGTATGTCTCAGGAAACTCAAACAGGGGCTGTGTATTAACCTGGAGGGGTTGGGTGGGGAGGGAGACAGGAAGCAGGTTCAAGTGGCAGAGGATATATGTATACCTATAGCTGATTCATGTTGAGTTTTGACAGAAAACAACAAAATTCTTAAAAGCAATTATCCTTCAATTAAAAAAATAAATAAATTTAAATTAAAAAAAACTCTAGGAGCCACGTTTCTTTAAAAAAAAAACACCACTAAATACACACACAAAGAAAGAAGGAAAAACTGACTTATAGAAGAAAAACAATAAATACAGAAAAATTAAAGAGTTAGAAAATCAATATTTTTGATCATTATAATAATGATGGATCTAAGCAAGAATTGGAGTAGGCAACGGCAACCCACTCTAGTACTCTTGCCTGGAGAATCCCATGGATGGAGGAGCCTGGTAGGCTACAGTCCATGGGGTCGCTAAGAGTCGGACATGACTGAGAGACTTCCCTTTCACTTTTCACTTTCACGCATTGGAGAAGGAAATGGCAGCCCACTCCAGTGTTCTTGCCTGGAGAATCCCAGGGACAGAGGAGCCTGTTGGGCTGCCGTCTACGGGGTCACACAGAGTTGGACACAACTGACATGACTTAGCAGCAGCAAGCAAGAATCAGCAATGGATGCTAAAATCATCAGTGATGACAGTCAGTTGGGGAACAAAGTATTTACTTATTATTAAACTCTGTCCCTCCCTATTCTTCTTTTTTTTTTTTTTTTTAATTTTTTTATTAGTTGGAGGCTAATTACTTCACAACATTTCAGTGGGTTTTGTCATACATTGATATGAATCAGCCATAGATTTACACTTATTCCCCATCCCGATCCCCCCTCCCACCTCCCTCTTCACCCGACTCCTCTGGGTCTTCCCAGTGCACCAGGCCGGAGCACTTGTCTCATGCATCCCACCTGGGCTGGTGATCTGTTTCACCATAGATAGTATACATGCTGTTCTTTTGAAACATCCCACCCTCACATTCTCCCACAGAGTTCAAAAGTCTGTTCTGTATTTCTGTGTCTCTTTTTCTGTTTTGCATATAGGGTTATCATTACCATCTTTCTAAATTCCATATATATGTGTTAGTATGCTGTAATGTTCTTTATCTTTCTGGCTTACTTCACTCTGTATAATGGGCTCCAGTTTCATCCATCTCATTAGGACTGATTCAAATGAATTCTTTTTGACAGCTGAGTAATATTCCATGGTGTATATGTACCACAGCTTCCTTATCCATTCATCTGCTGATGGGCATCTAGGTTGCTTCCATGTCCTGGCTATTATAAACAGTGCTGCAATGAACATTGGGGTGCACGTGTCTCTTTCAGATCTGGTTTCCTCAGTGTGTATGCCCAAAAGTGGGATTGCTGGGTCATATGGCAGTTCTATTTCCAGTTTTTTAAGGAATCTCCACACTGTTTTCCATAGTGGCTGTACTAGTTTGCATTCCCACCAACAGTGTAAGAGGGTTCCCTTTTCTCCACACCCTCTCCAGCATTTATTGCTTGTAGTCTTTTGGATAGCAGCCATCCTGACTGGCGTGTAATGGTACCTCATTGTGGTTTTGATTTGCATTTCTCTAATAATGAGTGATGTTGAGCACCTTTTCATGTGTTTGTTAGCCATCATTATCTCAATAGATGCAGAGAAAGCCTTTGACAAAATTCAACACTCATTTATGATTAAAACTCTCCAAAAAGCAGGAATAGAAGGAACATACCTCAACATTATAAAAGCCATATATGACAAACCCACAGCAAGCATCACCCTCAATGGTGAAAAATTGAAAGCATTCCCCCTGAAATCAGGAACAAGACAAGGGTGCCCACTGTCACCACTACTGTTCAACATAGTGTTGGAAGTTCTGGCCACAGCAATCAGAGCAGAAAAAGAAGTAAAAGGAATCCAGATAGGAAAAGAAGAAGTGAAACTCTCACTGTTTGCAGATGACATGATCCTCTACATAGAAAACCCTAAAGACTCTACCAGAAAATTACTAGAACTAATCAATGAATATAGTAAAGTTGCAGGATATAAAATTAACACACAGAAATCCCTTGCATTCCTATATACTAACAATGAAAAAACAGAAAGAGAAATTAAGGAAACAATACCATTCACCATTGCAACAAAAAGAATAAAATACTTAGGAGTATATCTACCTATTCTTCTATTTACAGAAGATAAAAAGGATATTTACAGTAGGGAAAACTGGCAGACACCTCCCCAGTCAAGCAATCAAAGCTAACAACACTCTGAGTGATACAGACAGACACACGTGTCTCATGTACGCCATGCCCAGCACTAAGACACGCAACTTCTGTGGGACTGCTGCCCCGAGTGCATAATGTGGACCTGATATGAGGAAACACTCAAACCCAAGTGGAAGGGTATTCTCAAAGTACCCGCCTTAGACTTCTCAACGCCGTCAAGACAAAAGCTGAGGAACTGTTCCAGATTAAAGGAGACTGAAGAGACAACAACAAAATGAGGTATGTGATTCTGGATCAGGTCAAAACAAGACTGCCATGGGCAGTATTAGCGTCCTTTAATGAGGAAGGGCTAAGCAGATTAATCTAAGGCTCACTTTTATTAAAACATGACAAGGACTAGGAACTTGTTCTCAACCCCAGACAGTCCAGACTAAGATCTAGTTAAATTTTCCCTTACCTGGTAAGTTTGTTAGAATACTCGCATTTCTCCAGCAGTAACAGACCCAGGAAGAAAGGTGTCTAAGCACCAGATGGAGTCCCCAAATGCTGTCATACAAACCAACTTTTATTCCCCCCTCTTCCTAGATCATGACTGTGAAGGGATAAACATTCATGGAAATGAAAAACAGTCATTTTGGCTTGTGAGGATAAGCACATTCTAGCTGAAGGTTTGCAGACTTTAAATGTAAATGTATGGAAGTGCACACTCTACATCCCATCCAATCTCTGTGACACAAACCTAAGGCAGGAAAGGGGCTAAAATTATTTTTAAAGACTTTCTAAAAGGATTTAAGCAAAATAAGTTTATTTTAAGCCTCAGTTAACAACAGTAATGAAAGCTAAATTAATCAGAAATGTCCTTAGGCATTCTGGGTCAATCAAGGGGTTTTTAAATACATGTCAACAAAGCCAAATTTTTTTTTAAACCAGAGCATGTATTCGTTTTCTCATTTCTCTTTTTCTTTTAGATGAATTTAACATGATGACTATGAAGCTAAAGTCTAAGTATACATGAATTAGGTAGCAATTTGATGTCAAAATTTGGAAATCAGAATGGAGATTTCTACCCAATAAAGTAGGACTTTTTAAATGTCTTTAATTAAGTGGAATAAAGAGATATAGCTAAAAAAGCCCCAACCGTCTCTCCATCCACGCTCCTTCCTCAAGCTTCCTCCTATTCCATTCATTTTCTTGAATTCCTATGTGCCTTCTGCCACAGTGCCCATGAACCTGCTCTCCCCATGCTACCCACCTACACCGTCTGTTACCGTAGCTACTTTGCCCAGTTAACCTCCTCTTCTCTTGTTTTGACCTCGCCTCAGTTATTGCTTTCTAGGGAAAGCAGGAAAGGCTATCATGACCTCCTTGGCTTTATGACTTCAGCTAGGTCATTTCCCCCTTATCATTTACTCTCACGAATCCATGTACTTCCCAATCTTGACTGGTACACACCACTGTAACTTTACATCTATTTATTAGTTAATCTTCCATATTAGACTGGAAACTCTCTTGGTTTTCCTCCAAGATTTTGCTCATGAAGAATCATTCCACAGGGCAAAATAAAATGGTGTCTGGAGTAGAAGAGAGTAGGGGACGGTGTCAGGCCAGCGGGTACACAGAGAGCGCTTTAGAGGGATGAAAGTCTAGCTGATGAAGGACTTCAGGCAGCAATGCCATGTTCAAAAGATAAAAACTGTGTGCCATAGTTAAGACTGAGAGCAGAGAGGTGTTGAGAGGAATCTTACCCCAAACACATAGAGCTCTATGGATTCTGTCCTTTCTCCAGTCACAGCCAAAGTCAGGGAAGAAGTCAAGCTGCTACAGGTGTTCCAAAGCCTCTTTCCCGCTGAGTTAACCACCCAGTGTTGGAGTCTGAATCCAGGTCTAAGGCACTTGGTGACACTCTTCACCAAATGACCTCAATACAAATGTCTCTGTATTTGAGAACCGCACACACAGTAGTTTTCTGTACAGATTAAAATACACACACTGTCCTCTGAGAATTCAAAATCTCATCAGTCAGTTCATTCCCTGACACCCAGTTCCCTTCCTGAGAGACGACTACTGGCATCATTGAGAATCTACTCAGCGCACATATGAAAATGTATGTGAGTGCCATCTTAGTTTATCCAGAGCTGCCTAGTTTTCTTCGTATGAACCTCAATTTAATTAACTAGTCCCTGGGGATAGGTATGCAGGTTGTTTCCAGTCTTCCTTTACTGCAAATAATGCTGCAATAAATGTCATTTTGCATCTATTTACGGAAAACTGCAGATCAAACTTCTAGAAAGAGAATCACTAGATCAAAGTATATGTACCCTTGAGAGTGTATACTGCCAAATTACTTGCCGTTGAAACAATTCAGAGTTGTGACCAAAAAAAAGTAAATGCTAAAGTAAAAGTAATTGATCTTAAACCTTGGCTCCTCCATTTGCCAAACTGTGTGACTTTGGGTTATTGTCTAACTTTTCTGTTCTTCAGTTTCCTCATCTGTAATAGGGGCTAATAAGAGTACCATTCACAAAAGGTACATGTGATGATTAAATAAGTAAGTATAAAGTACTTATGAAAGTGCATGGCACACAGTATTCAGTTTACCTATTATTTTTACTATCAACTTACACCACTAGGAACTAGGAGTGTCTGTTTTCTTACACCCTTGTAAACCTTGCATATTTTCAAATTTTTTGATCTTTGATAATGTGAAGGATAAAAAACTGCACATCACTCTAATTTCAATTTACATTTCTTATTATAAGGGGGAGTTGAGAAACATTGAAAATGTTTAACAGTTGCTTTTATTTTTTCATGAGCTATCAGTTTATATCATTAGCCTATCTTTAAAAATAATATTTGTATTCTTTGTCATGTTAATTATAGTAGTGCTCCATACAGTAAGAAAAATCAACCTTTTGTTAGATGAATTACAAATATTTTCCCCAGTGTGTCATTTAGTGATTTTCATTTTATTTATGCTGTTTTCATTTTTATGTGCCTGTAGTTGAATATATCACTTCTTTTATACCTTCTGGTTTTTGTGTCATATTTAAAAACTTTCTTTGTGACAAAAAAAATCCCCTGTATCTTTCTAATAATTTGATGGTCTCAATTTCATATTTTATGAGAGCTGACCTTAACTTTTTTCCAGATTGCTATCTATCTGTCTCAACATCATTCATGACATAATCCATCTTTCTCCCACAGATTTCAAATGCCACTTTATATATATTAGGTCTCTGGATGTGTTTGAATCTAAGTGTCTTGTCTGAGATCTATCGACTTATTCTTGTCAGTATCATAACATTTTAAATATCATAGTTTCATAACATGACTTAATAACTGGTACAGTTGGTCTCTCTTTACTACTTTTAAGAATTTCCATGTCTATTTTTACACATGATCTTTAAAATCAGTTTGTCTAGTATGGAAAAACTCTACTGGCATTTTATTGCGATTATATTAAATATAAATTCTCTTAAGGACAATAACACTTTTATGAGATTCAGTCTTTCTTTACAGAAACAAGGTATGCTTTTCCATTTTAAGCTTTCTGTGTCCCTCAGGACCATGTTAAATGCTTGTCAGACGAATGCTGAACAAGTCTACGTTTTTCATCTTTTTTCCTACTGCCATCAGTATGTGTTCCACTCTATCTCCTCACTGAATATTAACAGCAAATATCAAAACCATTTATTTCTACACCTAGCACTTAATTTTCTCATTGTTCATCATAGATTTCCTTTTATCCTCTTGGATTTTCCAGGTTGATAGTAATTTCACCTTCAAATGATGGTAATTTCACTTTTCCCTTTCCAATTGGCATACAAATTCATGTTTTTTCTCTATTCTTCTTGCACTGGTTGGTTTCACCAGAAGAATGTGACCAACAGTGCTGATGACGAATATTCTCGTTAGTTCCAGAGCTCGATGGGATTCCTTCACAAATTTCTCCATGTAGGCTTTAAAATGAGATGTACACTCATTATCAGAGAAATGCAAATCCAAACCACAATGAGGTATTATCTCATGCCAGTCAGAAGAGCTGTCATCAAAAAGCCTACAAACAATAAATGCTGGAGAGGGTGTGGAGAAAAGGGAACCCTCTTACACTGTTGGTGGGAATGCAAACTGGTACAGCCACTATGGAGAACAGTGTGGAGATTCCTTAAAAAACTGGGACTAGAACTGCCATATGACCCAGCAATTCTACTGCTGGGCATACACACTGAGGAAACCAGAACTGAAAGAGACACATGTATCCCAGTGTTCACTATAGCACTGTTTACAATAGCTAGGACATGAAAGCAGCTTAGATGTCCATCAGTAGATGAATGGATGAAGAAGTTGTGGTACACATACACAACAGAATATTACTCAGCTATGAAAAGGAACACATTAGAGTCAATTTTAATGAGGCAGACAAAACTGGAGCCTATCATACAGTGTGAAGTAAGTCAGAAAGACAAATACTGTATATTAACACATATACATAGAACTTGGAAAGATGGTAACTGATCCCACATGCAGGGCAGCAAAGGAGACACAGATGTAAAGAACAGAGTTTTGGACTCTGTGGGAGAAGGCGAGGGTGGGATGATTTGAGTGAATAGCATTGGAACATAAACATTACCATATGTAAAAGAGATAACCAGTGTGAGTTTGATGTATGATGCAAGGCACCCAAAGCCACTGTTCTGTGATAACCTGGAGGGATAAGATGGGGAAGGAGATAGGATAGGGTTCAGGATGGATGGGACACATGTATAGCTATAGCTGATTCAGGTTGATGCATGGCAAAAATCATCAAAATATTGTAAAGTAATTATCCTTCAATTAAAATAAATTTAAAATAAAATACAATGAGATGTGGTGGTAAAGAATCCACCTGTAATGAAGGAGACCTGGGTTTGATCCCTGGGTTGGGAAGATCCCCTGGAGGAGGGCATGGCAACCCACTCCAATATTCTTGCCTGGAGAATCCCCATGGACAGAGGAGTCTGGCAAGCTACAGCCCATGGGATCAGAAAGAGTCGGACACGACTGAGTGACTAAGCACATATTTATCCTGCTCATAACATAGCCATCTCTCCTTATTTTATTAAGGGTTGCTTGACACTCATAAATAAAAGCAATCTATACTTTTCCTGTTTGGGACTTTATTGTCAGATGTTGGTATTAATTCCATGCAAGCTCTATAAATAAATCTGGGAGTTTTCATTCTTTTCCTGTGCTCCAGAGTAGTTTAAATAATATTGAAGTTTCTTGTTCCTTAAAGGTATGGTTCATAGTCATCTGAAAATGTCAGAGTTGGTGGGGGTTTTTTTGGTTTTTTTTTAGAAGTAACAAAAAATTTTCTACTTCTTTGGTTGTAATTCACTTGTTTACATTTTCTATGCCTCCTGAAGTCAGTTTGGCCATTTTTATTTTCCTGGACTATGTGTTTATTCATTTCATCCTGCTCCTAAGTGGCAGTCCAGGTTGCCTGCCAGTTTCCAGATGTGGTCCTCCTATGGAGTAGCAGAAACAACACTATTTCCCCCTGATAATCAGAACTGATCACCTCTGCAGCAAAGCAACTGCACTATTATTATTTTTTCATTTGCTGGTTCAGTCATATGGTTCAATGACATGACCAGGTAGTTTCAATGTCCAGTTCAATTGAACCATTATCATTTTCCCATATAAACTGAAACCTCTAAATCAGCAGAGTTCAAAGTCATAGAGGCCAGAAGCAAAAAATACTATCAGTGGGAAACAAAAGGTGAAGAAAAGAGATGACACTTACCTTCACTCATTCACTGGTCCATAGCCCTATGTATTCTGTTTATGGAACTAAAAACTGCTTTACTATCACAAGATTTAGTCTCCCAAGTGGAAGACAATATAATAAAATAGGAAATGTGGTAAGACTGGTGAATTCCACACTGCTCAGTCAATTGATTTACTTTTCTTGATGCGAATGAGCCCCGTGATCAAAAGCAGTATTGTATAAGGTGTAAATTCACTGAACAAGGTATTTAGGAGAGTCACCAATGGTAGTACTGGCAGAAACATGGTGGACAATAAATCCAAATCCATACCAAATGTAAGCACTGGTAGCAATGAGGCCAAGACACTGACCTTTCACAAAAGAAAGGATTCAATGTATCAGTCTCCCATCAAGTGGTTGAGTGGTTGCTCCCGGATGTCCAGGGCTCAAGGCTGATCTGTCTGCAAGTAGAGTACTCAAAAAAATGGCGATAATCAAATCAGCCTTAGTGAATATACGTGCTTATTGCTAAACCCCTATATTTTCCCCCTTCCTGCCTTAAGGTCACTTTGTTTATATGTTCATTGTGCAAGCCTAGATGTGCTCTGAAAAGATGCTGAATGGAGCATCTTGCCTATCTGGTTATTTCCTCTTCTAGAATAAATTTTCTTTGGTAAGCATTTACAAATGCTTACATTTACAAATGTTTTATTTACATAAAACATAAATCTCATATCTGTTCTTATTCTGTGAAAGTCATTCATACACTTTTGCTTTATACATCTGTCACCAACCTTGCAAATTTTTACTTCCAACTATTTGGCCAAGCTCTTAACCACTGATCATGCATTGAGACATGTTAATCTCTCTGGCCATCACTCCATAACAACTTATATCAACCCAAGTTCTGACCACCAGAAGGATCTCCCATCCCTACTACCTTTTAAGAACACTTTCAGATGGGGTTGTAACACTTCAGGAGGTCACTTCTATTATACCATGCACAGCTGTCTCTGAACTGTCTCTGAACATTTATTTCCCTTAGTCAACTGGTCAGAGAAAACATCTCACGAGGCCAAATATGTGGGGTGGGGGAGGAATGAGGAAAGCAAAGCAGCAACAGCTATAGGCCACCAGCATAGTCGATGCACTAGAACCTTCTCCTCTAGCCTTTTAATAACACTGTCTGTACAAAACAGCTTTCTATTTAAAATAGCTAGAGTATTTTTGTTTTGAATCAATTGAACTTTGAGCAATACAAACGTTTACTAGACATCTCAAGTTAAATGCTTTCAAAACTAAAATTCTGCGTTTTCCCATCAAACCTGGTCTTTCCACCCACCATCTTCCCCTTCTCACTAAATAACAACTTTGTCCTTCCAATTGCTCCAGTCAGAAACTTCACTTTACTTTGAATAACTACTTAAGGATTTATCCCGCCTGTCTAATAAGCACTATGTGCTACGCTGTGCTTAGTCGCTCAGTCGTGTCTGACTCTGTGTGACCCCATGAACTGTGGCCTGCCAGGCTCCTCTGTCCATGGGATTCTCCAGGAAAGAATACTGGAGTGGGTTGCCAGGCCCTCCTCTAGTGGATTTTCCCAACCCAGGTCTCCTGCATTACAGGCGGATTCTTTACCATCTGAGCTACCAGGGAAGCCCAAGAATACTGGAGTGGGTAGCCTATCCCTTCTCCAGGAGAACTTCCCAATCCAGGAATAAAACTGGGGTCTCCTACATTGCAGGCAGTTTACTCACCAGTTGAGCTACCCAGGAAGCCCAATATGCACTATACTTCCCATTAACCAAATAGTACCAGTTGGGAGAAGCAACATCATTTTTAAAAAAGAAGAGCACTCCTTTAGGAAGAATGATTGAATTAGAAAATCTCTATGATCTACTCCTAGTTAAATAATCAGTTCAGGCAAGGATAATCAACACATGTTAAAATCATTAGATGAAATATTTACTGAAGACTAGACATTCCCTTGGTCCCTGAGTATCACTCAACGAATTATCTACTAGTTTCAAATAGAGACATTACAACAGAGGGATCAAGCTTTCACCTCCTTGGTGAAATCTTAGCCTTGGGAAGTCATCTTGGCCTCTAATAGTGGGAAGTCAGACATTCTGTACCACCTGAGATGATAAAATATGAAGTACACATATCATTTATGAAGTATTCTTGCCCCAAATTTACAACATAAATCTAATTAAGTCTTTAGATTGAAAATCCAGCTTATAGTAAATACAGGGAATAAAAGAACACGTTAAATGATGCCCCCAAGAACAATCAGATGGGGCCTAACAGTACTACTCAAAGTCTGTGATCTCCAAAACGACACCCCGGCATCCCCCAACAGCTCATTAGAAAGGCCCACACCAGAACCACTAAATCAGAATTTCTGGGAATAAGGACCAGTCATCTGTATTTAAATGGGCTAAGAGTTTCTAAGAGAATAAAAAAGATGAGGAGGGCATGTTGTAGTGTTATAGTTTAAATGTATTTAATAGATTGGACACTGGCTGGTACATATCAGCGATAACAGACATTTTGGAAAGTGGCAGAAATTTCAATGTGGACCAGGTATTAGATGATAATAAACACAACTATTGCTCATTCATTTGGTAGGATAATGATATTTTGCTATTTGTAGAATTTTTGTTAGAGATGC
Organism: Cervus elaphus; assembly: GCF_910594005.1. Classification (NCBI taxonomy): domain Eukaryota; kingdom Metazoa; phylum Chordata; class Mammalia; order Artiodactyla; family Cervidae; genus Cervus; species Cervus elaphus. The sequence continues at coordinate 18,816,849 of NC_057847.1, read as the reverse complement.
TTACTGAACTATTTCTGAGGAAAATACCCCCCATGTAATTACCATGGAAGAACTGTACAAACAAGATCTCAATGATCTGGATAACCATGATGGTGTCATCTCCCATTCCAAGTGAGACACTCTGCAGTGTGAAATCAAATGGGCCTTACGAAGCACTGCTGCCAATAAAGCCAGTGGAGGTGATGGAATTCCAGCAGGGCTATTTAAAATCCTAAAAGATGATGCTATTCAAGTCCTGCATTCAATATGTCAGCAAATTAGGAAAACCCAGTCAGACACAACTAGGCAAATGAACAACAACAACAATCAAAATTACCCATGATATTTATAATTTACTTTAAAACACATAGACAGTTGTATAAAGTAAATGAATGGATACCAAGGTGGGGAAGTGAGAGAGGGGAATGGACAGGGAGATTGGGATTGACATATATACACTACTGCTGCTGCTGCTAAGTCGCTTCAGTCGTGTCTGACTCTGTGCGACCCCATAGACGGCAGCCCACCAGGCTCCCCCGTCCCTGGGATTCTCCAGGCAAGAACACTGGAGTGGGTTGCCATTTCCTTCTCCAATGCGTGAAAGTGAAAAGTGAAAGTCAAGTCGCTCAGTCGCATCCGACTCTTAGTGACCCCATGGACTGCAGCCCACCAGGCTCCTCCATCCATGGGATTTTCCAGGCAAGAGGACTGGAGTGGGGCGCCATTGCCTTTTCCATATATACACTACTGTGTATTAAATACATCACTAATGAGAACCTACTGTATAGCACAGGGCACTCTACGCGATGCTCTGTGGTGACCTAAATAGAAAGAAAATCCAGAAAGGAGCGGATGTATGTATATAACTGATTCACTCTGCCATAGAGCAGAAACTAATACAGCATGGTAAAGTGACTACACACCAATTAAAAAAAGCAACTATGCTCCAATATAAAATAAAAAACACCGACAGAACAAAATGTTTGAAGCCACTATAGAAAAATGTTAAGTACGGAATCTAGGTAACAAAAATACAGAAAATATAAAAACATTATAATGGGCACCTATATGTTTGAAATTTTTTCATAAGAGTAAAAAATAGATCTTAGCATCATCTTCAACTTTTTTCAATATCCACCAAGTCAGTAACTCCAGCCAGATCTGTCTTCAAAAATACATCAAAAGACTGACCACTTCAAACCACCTCTCCCACGCCTAACCTGATTTAAGCCATCTCTTGCCTGGATTATACCAATTCCTACTTAACGGGTCTCCTGCTGCAATCTTTTCACCCACTCACACAATCTACTATCTACTTGGCAGCCAGAATATATATTTTGAAAGTAAATCAGATCATGTCACTCCTCTGCTTAAAACTCCCAGATGGCCCCTAATTTTCTAAGGAGAAAAGTCAAAAACCATACAAACCTTACAAGGTCCTTCATGCATTACCTCCAGCCCGCTCTGTGACTTCATTTCCAATTACTCTGCTCCCTGAATCTACTCTGCAAATGCCTTTCTTGCCCAGCATTTTGCCCTTACTATTTCCTCTGCTTAGAATTACTTCTATATCCAAATGGCTCCCACGACTTTCAGCTTTCTTCCAAAACTTCATAGCCCATGAAGTCTCCCTTAACCACCTGTGAACAACAGCAAATACTTTCATCCCATTTGACATCACAGAAATACACTTATTTTTTCAATTCCCTTTTCTTAGCAATTACATATTTGTGTCCCCCCAAAATTTATATGTTGATATCCTAATCCCCAATGTGAGGTATTAGGAGGTGAGGCCTCTGGGAGGTAGTTAGGTGATAAGGACTGAGCCCTTATGAATGGGATCAGTGCTTTTATAAAAGAGACCCCAGAGGGCTCTAGCTTTCTTTCTGCCCTGTAAAGACATGAGAGCTCTCGCCAGACCCTGAACATGCTGGCACCCTGAGCTCAGACTTGAAGCCTCCAAGACTGTGAGAAATAAATTTCTGTTATTTATAAGCCACCCTCTCTATGGTACTTTGTTATACCATCCCAAACAGACTAAGACACTCCACTAACACTGGAATATAAGCTGTGTGTGTGTGTTCAGGCGCTTAGCCATGTCTAACACTGCAACCCTATGGACTGTAGCCTGCCAGGTTTCCACGGGATTTTCAAGGCAAGAATACTGGAGTGGGTTGCCATTTTCTCCTTCAAGGGAATCTTCCCAACCCAGGAACTGAACCCAAGTCTCCTGCATGTCCTGTATTGCAGGCAGATTCTTTACCACTGGGGAAGCCCAGAATACAAGCTACTTGAGTTCAAAGACTTCGTGGTTCTGCTCTTTGCTATATTACTAGCCCTTGGAATAGTATCTGGCATACAATAGATGCCATATTGTGTGTGTGTGTGTGTGTGTATTCTTTTAAAAAATAAACTAAAAGTTAAAAATAAATTATAAAACTGTAATTCCAATTGTATTAAAGAAAAAATCAACCCTGCAAAAAACAATCATGCAAGCAAAAAGCCTTTCTTTTAAAATTGCTGTGTTATAAAAGAAGTCCAGCAATGTAACCACTTACATTAATTCCTAAAATAAAACAAAAAGACTAAGGCAAATACTTCACAAAGAACCAAAGATTTATCAGAAGTAGGTTTTGCAATAGGCACTTATATCCTTTGAAAGAGACATTTAGCATGAAAAAATCTAACAACCTCTTATTGCTGTTAAGCTTTTAAAAAATAATTCAATCCCTATTCTCATATTTACTTCCTTTATATACAAACTTAAACCCAGCAGAAGAATTACATTTAAGAACTGGGTAAAATCTTTTCTAAATTAAGTCTATAGCAACAATGAAAACAAATACTTAACCCTTTTGCTTAGAACTGAAAATTAATCAGTTTGCCTTCTAAAACAAATCAGTTATTAAATAATCAGAAAATGGGCCAGAAAGAAACTGCCTTTAGTCCTCATGGCACTAGCTGGTTTTGAAAACAATCTCCATTGTTCCATCTTAGGCTTAGACTGGGAGTGCCATCCTCAGCACTAGCAGGGCACTTGTGTCTATCATCTCACAAGAGGAAGGACAATGCAAAGAAGCAGGTAGCCAAGGATGGCACCGGTGTGCTAACAGTGAAGCCAAGAAAGGATTCACCAGGTGACACTGCCAAATGATCTGGCAAATCTATCTTCCATAAAAAGAACAGTAAGGAGAGAAATTGGAGACTTTGAAGACTAGGTTAAGAAGGTAGGCAAGAGGAATTTCTCTGTTTTATGAAGTGTGATTGGTTAAAAGGAGATGATTTTAAAATGTTTGTGAGAAAATAGACATGCGTTCTAGATCTCTTGCCCAAACAAGAGATCAGTAAACATTTTCACGTGATACAGAAATATCAGTATGTGTGTGTTACTGGGCTCAGTCGCTCAGTCGTGTCCAGCTCTTTGCAACCCCATGAACCCGCCCCCAATGAAGAACCCGCCAGGTTCCTCTGTCCATGGGATTCTCCAGGCAAGAATACTGGCCTGGGTTGCCACTTCCTTCTCCAGGGGGTCGCTCCCACCCAGGGATCAAACTCACATCTCCTATACTGGCAGGCAGCTTCTTTATCACTGAGCTATCTGGGAAGCCCTATGTACAGAAATATAGTTCACAAAAATTTCTGTAAATTATTGGCTACAAAGAACTCTACAGAAGACATTTTAGAATGAGATGATGGGAAGTATCAGGCAGTCACAACCTTGCTCTTCTTTCATTCAATTATGACAAGCTGTTTACTATGAAAGCTGTATCAAGACACATAAATCCCCTGAACTCCTTGAAAAAAAGGAATCTGAAAGTGATAAATCATTTATTCATAATTTTACAACAGTATAAGCATCCCTCGAAATGATAATCTAAGATTAAAATATAGATATGATTCAAAATTAATATGCAACTGACTTGGTTCTCAATCCTTTGGTAAACTCTCAATTCATACTCTATAGACCTTTTTAGCATGCCAGTTTTCAATGAACCAGCAATGTAAAACAGAATGGCCAACTGTTCCTCTGTTAGTAGCAAATGTGCTAATATGTGCTAGTTTAAACTTGATCTATCAGTGAGTCAATGAACCGTGAAGGGTGGGGGTTAATCAGGGTGTTCTCCAAACAAAGGCTCATGAGGGCAGTGGGGATGCCACTCCCGGACTCACAGCTGTGCTGTTTTGAGCGGAGCATGATGGCAATGTCATGGTGTTCATCAAAGTTAAGAGCCCAGAACCTTGTCACAATCTTGCCTATACTCTCAACCACTGTACACAGAGAAGCAACCAAATTGCTGCAAACAAAATCCAAACACAGGAAATAAAGCCACAATTCTCAGGAGCTATTAATATTAAACTTTGCCCAGTTAATGTGTAACAGTGATGGTAAAAACCTTTCACACATAAGATCTGACAACCTCCCAGCGGCACTCAGAGTTGATAATATTTTATATTAGGTGATGTATATGAAAATGCTTCAATTTCAATTTATTATCAGCCAAAGCTTATGGATGCACATCTTTACACATACCAGTGAAAACAATCTAAATACTATAATCTACTTAAAGTAACAAACAAGCTCAATAACTTCTGAAGACACATGCAGCCCACCAGTGTGACATATCTCTATTTCCAATAACTTAAATGGGCTGAGCAGCAATTAGCAGAAAGAATCGCCTGCTGCCAGGAGTAATCACCTCAACATTTCATATTTAAATAATACAGGAGTTAAGGCTATATAGAAAGAGCCAGAAGAAACAGGAAGAGGAGCAAGAAAATTCAACAACATATATCATCCATTTATTTTTACTAGACTTTTATAATGATCCTGATAAAATAAATTTTTATTTACTCTGGTCACTATACCACTTTCCCCAGTACAAAACCCAGACTGAAAGAAATACATGTTACTGGCTTCAGGAAAGTTTTTTTATTCCCTTGTTCTGCTTAAAAATTGACCAAGAATTAGTTTAACTAATTAGCATTGAAATATGATTAACTCTATGAAAATCCAATTTGATGAAATTATTGTACATTTAATCCTTCACAAGACATGAAAATATGAAAATGTTAGAGAATGATTTTATAAACTTAAATTTTTTCATTTAACTATAACATGACATTTTATAGTTTCATGTATACAACACAGAGATGCAACATCTGTATATACTGCAATGTTTATTTGTATAAACATATTAACATATATATATTAACATATATAACATTTGTATATACTGCAATATGTTGTGTTTGTATATTAACTGCAATATGTTTAGTTATCATAGTTAGCAAACAGAGTTAATAAAATGTCACCAACATGTTTTTTGTATCTATGAGTCTGGGTTTGGTTTTGACTTTTCAGATTCCACATATAAGTAAATCACACAGCATAATACCTTCAAGGTCCATCCATGTTTTTGCAGATGGCTAGATTTCATTCTGTTTTTATGACTGAGTAGTATTCTATCATATATATGTACCACATCTTCTTTATCCATACATTCATAAATGGACACTTAGGATGTTTCCAAACTTAACTGTTATAAATAATGCCACAATGAACACGGGGAGGGAGCATATAACTTTTCAAATTACTGTCTTTGTTTTCTTTGGCTAGATATCCAAAAGTAGAATTGCTAGTTCATGTAACAGTTGCATTCTTACTTTTTGAGCTACCTTCACATTACTGCCCACAGTGGTTGTAACATTTACATTCCCACTAACAATGGAGGAATGTTGCAGGAGAGTTGTTTGACAACAGCCATTCTGGTGGGCATGAAGTGATATCTCATTGTGGTTTTGATTTGCATTTTCCTGATTATTAATGATCTTGAGCATCTTTTCACATGTCTTTTGGCTCTCTGTATGTCTTCTTTAAAAAAAAAAGTCTATTCAGATACTCTGCCCATTTGTTAATCAGAGTGGTTTCTGTTGTTATAAAGTAGTGTGAGTTCCTTATATATTTTGGATATTAACCTTATTGAATATATGATTTGCAAATATCTTCTCCCATTCAGTAGGCTGTATTTGTATTTGTTGATGGTTTCCTTCACTGTACAGAAACTTGTTTTTTTTTATGTAGTCCTATCTAATTTTGTTTTTGTTGCCCTTGCCTTTGGAGTCAGATCCAAAAAAAGAAAAAAAAAAAAAAAAAAAAAAACAACAATCAGGAAGACCAATGTCCAGGAGCTTACTGCATATATTTTCTTCTAGGATACTTATAGTTTCAGGCCTTCCTTTCAAATCTTTACTCCATTTTGAGTAAATATTTGTATATGGTATAAATAGTGACCCAGTTTCATTCTTTGGTGTGTGGCTATCGATTGCTCAACACCATTTATTAAAGAGACTGTCCTTCCCCACTGCATATTCTTGCCTCCTTTGTCATAAATTAATTGACCATATTATGAGTGGGTTTACTTCTAGGCTGTCTATTCTATTCCACTGATCTATGTGTCTGCTTTTATGTCAACACTATACTATTTTAATTACCATAGCTTTGCAGTATATACCCTTCTAGCTGCAAAGTTTCTGTTGAAAATATGCTGATAGACTTATGGGATTTCCCTCGTATATTAAAAATTGTTTTCTTGCTGCTTTTAAAACTCTTTAACTTTTGATATTTTAATTATATTGTGTCTTATTGCGGAATTCTTTAGTTCATCTTATTTGGAATTCTCTGGGCTTCTTGGACCTTGATGTCTGTTTTCTTCTCTATATTTGGAATGTTTTGCCATATTTCTTCAAGTAAGTTTTCCATTCTTCTCTTTCTCTCCTCCTTCTGGGACCCATATAATACAAATGTTATTCCACTTGATGTTGCCCCAGAAGATATGTGTGTGTGTGTACACACATATGCTCTTTCTGGGTGAGTCCCACTGCTCTGTCTTTCAGTTTGCTGATCTGCTCTTCTGCTTTATCCAGTCTGCTGTTGAATCTCTCTAGTGTAATTTTTTTTTTTTCAGTTCAAATATTATGTTCAATTCTGCCATTTCTGTTTGGTATGTGCTTATGGACTTTATACTTGCTACCTCTTTGTTGAAGTTCTCACTGTGTTCATCTATTCTTTTCTTGAATTTAGTGAGTATCTTTTCAGTCATTACTCTGAACTCTGTATCAGGTAGATTCCTTATATCTCCAGTTCATTAAGATCTTTTTCTGAGGTTTTTGTCTTATTCTTTCATTTGGAACATATTCTTCTGTCTCTTCATTTTGCCTAACTCTTTGTGTTTGTTTCCATGAACTAAGCAAAACAGCTACTCCTCCCAGACTTGAAGGAGTGACCTTGTGTACAACATAGTCCCTGGGGCCCAGAGGTACAACCCCACACCCCTGGCCACCAAGCCAGGTGGTCTAGGAGCATCTTCAGTGTGGGCTGCATGGACTCAACAACTGCAGGAGATGCTTTAAGATTAATATTCACATGTGGTTTAGGCACTTTTCAAACTGATGCTTTTGCACTGGGGTCTCAGCCTGCATGCAAGCCCTAAGAGCAGGTTCTCCATTCCCTGCAGTTCTATGGGTCTCCTGGACACACTCCCCAGTGGATTCCAAGGCCATGTGCTTTGGTGCCCCATCTCTCCAGCTCTGTGATACTGATGTGGGCACAAACCCCTTGCTCCATGGGAAAAAGTTCCATAGTTTTTATTTCCCTCCCAAATATGGGTTGCTGTACCTGGGTTCATATTTTGGCAAGACTATCTCTGCCTCTTCTGTCTCAATGTACCCCTTTTACCCTCTGCTATGAAGCTGCTATTCTTCTAGCTTTCAGGTCTTTCTCAGAGGAAATTATTCCACATGCAGGTACAGCTTTTTTTGTCCAGAAGAAGAGGCAAGTTATCTCTTCTTAGACTGCTACCTTGAACTGCCTCCTCATGAACATTTCTTAATTCAATGATTTTATCAGTTAGAAAGCTTTTTCAAAGTATCATCTCTGGGTCACATATAAGTAAATAGGTATGACTTTTAAGAGAGTTTTCAGCTATCCTCAGGACTACAAAAAATCACACAGTGTTAATACAGTCCTTAACTTACAATGGTTCAACTTGTGATTTTTGTCTTTACGATGGTACAAAAGTGATACACATTCAGTAGAAATTATACTGTGAGTTTTGAATTTTTATTTTCTCCAGGCTACCAATATGTGGTAAAATACTCTCTCATGACACCGTGCAGTAGCATCTCCCAGGCAGCCACACGATTACAAGGGGAATCAAAGCACACAACTCTGTTCTTCACTGTCTGCACAGTATTAAATGCATTACATGAATTTCTCAACACTAACACCTTCTGTTGGTCTTCCCAGGTAGCTCAAATGGCAAAAGAATCTGTCCACAATGCAGGGGACCTGGGTTCGATCCCTGGGTCAGGAAGATCCCCTGGAGAAGGGCATGACAACCCTCTCCTATATTCTTGCCTGGAGAATCCCATGAACAGAGAAGCCTGACAAGCTATAGTCCACGGGGTTGCAAAGTGTCAGACACAACTGAGCAACTAGCACTTTCACGTTCAGCACCTTTGTTAGATAATTTTGCCTGGCTCTAGGCTAATGTAAAGGATTTGCCTGCAATGTGGGAGATCTGGGTTCGATCCCTGGGTTGGGAAGATTCCCTGGAGAACGTAACAGCTACCCACTCCAGTACGCAGGCCTAGAGAATTCCATGAACAGAGGAGCCTGCTAGGCTACAGTCTATGGAGTCGCAAAGAGTCAGACACAACTGAGCGACTTTCACTTTTCAGGCTAATGTAATTATTCTGAGCATGTTTAAGGTAGGCTAGGCTAAGCTATGATGTTCAGTAGGTTAGATGCATTAAATACATTTTTGACAATGATATTTTCAACTTGTAATGGATTTATTGAGATACACCCCCATCACTGGTTCAGGAAGATATGTATTCTAAGAACATAGGTACCTTGGTAAAATGAAGATTCCTGGAAAAGTTTATGTGCTTTAATATATGTTGTCAAAGAAAAACCTGAGCTGAACAGTAGTGGAAGTAATAAAAACAGATTTTATTCAGAATTACTGAAATAGGTGGAAAGAGACCTCAGTACAGAACTGGTCTTATTTCACTATACAGCAAGAGAAACTGGGAGTTTATATCCAAGGAGTAAGATATGGATCAGTGGATAGAAAACTACTAAAAAGGAAATGTCAGAGGTAAAGCGTAATATGGCTAAAGCCACCTAACAGGATTCTTTGCTGACGACAAGCCAAGGTGATCAGATGTCACCAGGAGGATGGTAGAGAATGAGAACTCTGATCAGTTGTTGAGAGTGATCAGATATGGAGGGTGGGGGGTCTTTTAGTTAGCAGGATCTTCCTAAAAATGGATTTCATGAGAAATTGCACAGATGGGCCTAGGAAAAGTTTCAGGAAACTGAAACCTATATAAAATTAGCCCCACATTATAAATGATAATAATAATGTGTTTCCAAAAATGAAACACTTCAATCTAAGAATGCTAACAATTCTGAGGGATACTCTTCAACGAAATGATACTGCTTTAGCATTACCATTTTGAAACTATAGAAGCTGACTGAAACTGAATTTAGATGCACAAATTAAATTTATATACAAATGTAGTACACTGTCAATAAAAACACCATTTTTTCCCCTAGAACTAGATAGGCTGACAGTAAAATATATATCTGAAAAATTAACTTTCAAAAATAGGTGGGAAACAATGAAATAAAAAGATCTAAGAGAAGAACTAGTCCCACCAAATACTGAAACATACTACAAAGCCTCTGTAAATAAACCACTGGCGTACGAATGGAAAGACCAAGCAATGGAATAGAACAGAAAGCCCAGAAAAAGACCTGAGTTCATATGGGAATATAGTGTATGATGAAAGTGATATCTCAAAACTCTGAGACGAAAATAGACTTTTAAGTACATGGTACTGGGACAACTGAATAACTATTTTGAAAAGAAGATAAAGTCCAATGTATACCACAACAAAACAAATGCCAAATTGATTAGAGATCTAAAATTAAACCATGCAAATACTAGGAGAAAATATAGATGATTTTATCTATAACCTGTGTATAAAGAAAGGCTTTCTGCTATGAGACAAATACCAGATGCAACAAGGAAAAAAAGTGACGAGTTAAACAATATAAAAATTTTAAAATAAAAACTCTGAATGGCAAAATCACAAAGTCAAGAGAAAAATCACATATCGGGAGAAAAATATTTGCAACATGTATCACAGCAAAAGGTAATATATCTACTATATAAAATACTTTAACAAATTTAGGGTAAAAAAGACCAAAAGTATTATAGAAAAATCAGCAAATGATATAAAGATAATTCACAAGATATTAAAATGGCCCTCAGACATATGAAAAGATGATCAACTTTACTCATGATTTTTTAAAAAACACAAATTAAAACTATACTGACATACTATTTCTCACCTATCTCACTGGAAAATTTCTAAAGCATGTAAGTAAAGTGTTGATGAGTGTGTGGAAACAGACACTTCTATACATTGCTGGTAAACATGAAAAATGGAACAAATCCTATGGAAGGGAACTTGACAATATCTAGCCAATCTACATATCCACTTATCTTTTAATCCAGAAAACTGCTCAAGATATGGTATGTACAAAATTGTTTACTTCAGCATTATTTGTAACTGCAAATATTAGAAAGAGTCAAAATGCAAAAGTACAGGCCATACAATAAAGTTTTACACAGGTTAAAAAAAATGATGATACTCTATGAAGCGATATAGAGTGGTTTTTAGTGTATGGAGTTAAAGTGAAAAAAGAAAAATGCAGAAGAGTTCATACTGTATGTTGCTTTTTGTGTAAAAAAGGAAATTTAAACACACACATAAAAGTCCAGAGATAAAATGGTGGAGTAGAAGTGAGTTCACCTCTTTTTACAAAATCACCACAATCACAACTACCTACCAGCTCAGCTGTTCCTCTGCCAGTGATGCTGTCCCAGGGCTGGAGAGTCCATGGTTTCCTACTTTGGCCCACTGCATCCGCTTGTCCCAGTGCCCGGCCACCCTCAAGGCGGGCTGCCACTCCCAGCCTCAAAGAGCTCCAAGCTCCTTCAATTGCTGCACTGTCCCACCCGCCCCGCGCCACCCCAACCTGCAGCACCCCACCTCCCTCGGCTCATCCCCCATCTACTGCAGGAAGAGAGTGGGTGTAACAGGGACTATGACAAGACGGAGGCACAGAAGCACTGGGGTTCACCTCTTCTTACAAAAACCTCCAAAATCACAACTAACTACTGAAAAACTATAGATAAAAAAAGGCTGGGACCTACTAAAAATGATATCTTATGTCCAAAGACAAAGAAGAAGCCACAACAAGATGGTAGGAGGGATGCAATGATGATAAAATCAAATCCCATCCGTCAGTTCAGTTCAGTTCAGTCATGTCTGACTCTTTGTGACCCCATGAAAGGCAGCACGCCAGGCCTCCCTGTCCATCACCAACTCCTGGAGTTTACTCAAATTCATGCCCATCGAATCGGTGATGCCATCCAGCCATCTCATCCTGTCGTCCCTTTCTCCTCTTATCCTCTATCCTGATTCTTTCCCAGCATCAGGGTCTTTTCGAACGAGTCAGTTCTTCACATCAGGTGGCCAAAGGATTGGAGTTTCAGCTTCAGCATCAGTCCTTCCAATGAACACCCAGGACTGATCTCCTTTAGGATGGACTGGTTGGATCTCCTTGCAGTCCAAGGGACTCTCAAGAGTCTCCTCCAACACCACAGTTCAAAAGCATCAATTCTTCGGCGCTCAGCTTTCTTCACAGTCCAACTCTCACATCCATACATGACCACTGGAAAAACCACAGCCTTGACTAGATGGACCTTTGTTGGCAAAGTAATGTCTCTGCTTTTTAATATGCTGTCTAGGTTGGTCATAACTTTCCTTCCAAGGAGTAAGCATCTTTTAATTTCATGGCTGCAATCACCATCTGTAGTGATTTTGGAGCCCAAAAAAATAAAGTCTGACCCTGTTTCCACTGTTTTCCCATCTATTTTCCATGAAGTGATGTGACCAGATGCCATGATCTTAGTTTTCTGAATAGCAGGTGGGCAAATCACAAACTGGAAAAACATCATATCACAGAAGCTCAGCCTAAAATTCTTGAGCCCTACATCAGACTACCCAGACTGCAGGTTTTCCTAGTTCTGAAGTGGGTCTCTTGTAGGGAGCATATACACAGGTCTTACTTTTGCATCCATCCAGATAGTCTGTGTCTTTTGCTTGGGGCATTTAATTCATCTTCATTTAAGGTAATTATCAATATGTATGTTCCTATTACCATTTTCTTGTTTTGAGTTTGCTTTTGTGGTTCTTTTTCTTCTCTTGTGTTTCTTGCCTAGAGAAGCTCCTTGGCATTTGTCATAAAGCTGGTTTCGTGGTGCTGAATTCTCTCAGCTTTGGCTCATTTGTAAAGCTTTTGATTTCCCCATTGAATCTGAATGAGATTCTTGCTGGGTAGAGTAATCTTGGTTGTAGGTTTTTCCTTTTCATCACTTTAAATATATTCTGCCACTCCCTTCTGGTGTGCAGAGTCTCTACCAAAAAATCAGCTGATAGCCTTATGGGGATTTCCTTGTATGTTGCTTTTTGCTTTTCCCTTGCTGCTTTTAACATTTTTTCTTTATATTTAATTGTGAGGATTAAAAGAAAAATCTTGACCACAATCGAAGTGTTGTGATAAAAATTCAGTGAGTTGATTTCTGTTAAAAACTGCTGAGACAATGCCTAACACATACTAGCTAAGCTACATATTCAGTTCAGTTCACCAGTATTGACTGAATCCGGTACTATCAGAAATAAAAAAAAATAATAATAACAAACATCAATAGAGTACTTACTATACATGAAACTCTATTCTATATGCTTTTGAAATCTCTGAGCTCAAGTGAACTCTCAGTCTAATGAGGTATCATCTACACTAGCCAGCACTTAGAACATGTAAGTGACTGTGTTTTATCAGAAGTAGGAGAATTGCTCCTCTGTCCATGGGATTCTCCAGAAGAGAATACTGGAATGGGTAGCCATTCCTTCTCCAGGGTATCTTCCTGATCCAGGGATCAAGTCTAGGTCACTGCAGGCAGATTTCTACTGTCTGAGCCAGCAGGGAAGCCCCATGAGAACTGCTACAAAACCTAAAAGCCTGATTTTGCTGTGCCAGTCAGCTTTGCAGAGAGTTTGGTGATAACATCAGGCCTTGAATTACAAAATAGACCTCTCAGAGCAAACAGGACATGAGGAGCAGTCCAAACAGATAGCACTTCCTAACTTTGTCAATTTGCAAGCGGGCAGGAAATGAGGGATGAGAGAACCGGGCCCAGCTTAGGTGCTACAGAGAGCCCAAGAACCAAGTCACACAAGCAGCCTCATCTTTGCCCATCTCTTCTCTTTTCATAAAAAGTAAAGTGTGTAATTAGTACAAACAGAAAATGCTCCTCCCCTAAGGTTACATAATATTACACTTAATTTATTTTCAAAGAATAAAAGTTTTTAAAAAGATGTTTTCTTTAATAATGATAAATAAGAAGAAAAAAAATGGTTGATCTGAAATGCTCAATGCTTCAGCATGTAGCCATTGCAAACTCCACGTACCTGTCTCAAATAGCAACAAATATATTCATATTTGATTATAATAAAATTCCTGGAGTTACATATAATATCTACATAAACACCATACAATTTTATTACCATTAATGGTTATTCTAATGAATACCAGGGGGCTTAATAATAATTTGTCACAATATGAAATATTATGTATTTCCTAGTTATGCATACTGTGAGAATGCTGCTTTATTACATTTTATTTCATTTCTTTCCAGTGAAAAAGTTGTTAAATGACAATTCATTATACTCTCATTGAAGGACTGATCCAACTTTTAATATTTCCTATAGGCTTATAACATTTGTGATTTGCTTAGGAAATTTTGATAAACATAAAACCTGGAAATCAGTCACAAACCAATGTGTTTCTATGTGTTTTTAAAAGTCCTTTAGGCTAATAAAAAGAACTGTTTGTTATCTTTTTCATACTTCATTCCTAATCCATTCCAAGGCACTAGAAGACCTCAATTAATAATGGTGACAGTTATGAGGATGAATTTTTTTTAAGGACTCAGAAATGTGGTACAATATTACTGTTCACCCTGAATGCTAAGGGTAAGCTTCAGACTCCAAGAATCCAGAGTTCCAAATCATCATATTTAGAAAAGAAGTCAAGAAAGGTATAATTTTCAAATAAGATAATGTAGCTCCTTCCTAGCAAGTGTTTGAAGTCCCTTTTTCAGGAAAGAGTCTAAACGTGTACAATAAATATATTATACTTTAAGACTTGTGGAGTATGCATACAATAGATCTGATAGGAAATAGCATATTAGCTAAGGACTCATTTTCCAGATTCATGCAGATACAAATTTGTTTCCAGCTCCTCCACCACATACTAGCTGTGTAACTTCAAACGAGCAAAATGTTAAACTATTTAAGCCTTAGTTTTCTCATGTATAAACTAAGATGAGTACATTAATAAAAATAATTTACTTAATTCTACTATTTGCTAAATCATGCACTATTTTAACCCTTCAAACCTCACAACTAAGCTTATAAAATAAATGATAGCATTCCCATTCCCCTTTTCACATGAGAAAATACTTATAGCTTGATGCTATTATAAGGATTTAATGAGATAATTAATAAAAACTGCTTACAAAAGTGGCACATAGTAAATGCTTAATAAATGTCAGCTATTATCATTAAGACTTAACTTTTTAAAATAATGACTTCTCTATAATTCAGTCAAGGGAGAAATATTAACTAATTCATTTAACAGCATGAAAACAATTCAACATTTTACTGGATATATTTAGAGAAGACCTTATTTAGCCTTTGATGTAATCACATGATAAAATGTAATAAAACATATGTAATTTTTTTTCCAGAGAAGAAATTTAACACAAAGGACATATTTAAAAGAACTATTATATAGCAAAAGAATTAGAAACATATTAGAAAAAACTTGAGAATAAATATATCTCCAAATTTCTTTTCTCAAGGTAATCTGTAGTGACTGAAGCAGGAATATAATTTTCTTCTATTAAGACATTAACTACTTGTTTTTAAACATAATTATCAATTATATGCAAAATATATCCCTCCCTTAGGATAAATGTTACAGAAGCCGTGAGAAGCCCTTGGGAAGATGGCCTTTTGTCACTCATCCCAAGTATAAACAGCATCAATAGTTTCTAAAAGAACTAATTCAAGCTTGCCTTCAGCTGAAGGAGTCATGGCTATGAGCTGATGCTAATGAGCTAAGAAGCAAGAAAAACCTTGGCATGCCTCTATCAGTCATTACTGGGCTTTTGTGAAGCTTGATGGGTTGCTAGGGATATTAGCACCAAGACCTGGCCCCACCCAATTAGCCGCAGGCTCCAGTACTGGGACCACTCAGAACAAACAGAAAACAAGGTAAGAACAGTCGCACCCATCAGACAGGCTGCCTAAAGACTTCCTGAGCCCACAGTCACCTCAAGACATACCCCTTGACATGGCCCTGCCCACCAGATCCTACTCCATCCACCAGTGAGAAGTCACCTACCCCTCCCACAGAAACTCTGCACAAGCCTCTAGACCAGACTCAACCACCAGGGGTCAGAAACCAGAAGTAAGAAATAACAGTCCCATTGTCTGTAGAACTGAGTCTGCAAACAGGTCAGAACCTACCCTGGGACCAGAGCTGGTTCCTCACCATTTGATGACACAAAGAACATCCCCTAAAGAGGCAGACTTCTCCAAGGTTTAGAAACATACCTAAACTTCCACATACATAAAAATACAAATAGAAGTTTAGACATGAGTTTAGAAAACGAGCCAGCAGAGGGATATGTTCCAGATGAAGGAATAAGATAGAATCCCAGAACAACCAGTGATGTGGAGACAGGCAATTTACCTGAGAAAGAGTTCAGAGTAATGATTGTAAATATGATTTAAGAACTCAGGAAAAGAATGGATGCACAGAGAAGTTACAAGAAGTTTTAACAAAGAATTAGAAAAATAAAGACCAATGAGAGTTGAAGAATACAATAACAGAAATGAAAAATACACTAGAAGGAATCAATAGCAGAATAAATGAGGCAGAAAAACAGATGACTGAGCTGGAAAACAGAATGGTAATAACTGCTGACATGGAACAGAATAAAGAATAAAAAGAAACAATGAAATTTAAGAGACCTCTGGGACAACATCAAATGCTACATTTGCATCATAGGGGTCTCAGAAAGAGAGAGATAAAGGGCCGAAGAAAATATTTGAAGAGATAATAGCTGAAAACGTCTCTAACATGGGAAAGGAAATAGTCACCCAAGTCCAGGAAGCACAGAATTCCACAAAGGATAAACCCAAGGAGAAACATGCCAAGATACATGTTAATAAAAAAGACAAAAATTAAAGACAAAGAGAAAATATTAAAAGCAACAACAGTGAAGCAACAAAAAACAAACACTTATGGGAATCCCCATAAGGTTCTTAGCTGGTTTTTCAGCATATATTCTGCAGGCCAGAAGAGAGTGGCATGATATATTTAAAGTGATGAAAGCAGAAAACCTACAACCAAGAATACTCTACCCAGCAAGGCTTTCATTCAGATATGATGGAGAAATCAAAACCTTTACAGATAAGCAAAAGCTCAGAGTATTCAGCACCACCAAACCAGCTTTATAACGAATGCTGTAAGAATTTCTTTAGGAAGAAAAGAAAAGGCCACAACTAGAAACAAAGAAAATATGAATGGGAAAACTCACTAGTTAAGGCAAACATATACAAAGGTAGGAAATCATTCACACACAAATATGATATTTAAATAATATATCTGTGAGAGGAAAGTACAAATGCAGGATATTTGAAATGCATTTGATATTAATAGATCAGCAACTTAAAATAATTAAGTATATATAGAGAGAAAAGTGAAAGTGAAGTCGCTCAATCATGTCCAACTCTTTGTGACCCTGTGGACTGTAGCCCACCAGGCTCCTCCATCCATGGGATTCTCCAGGCAAGAATACTGGAGTAGGTCGCCATTTCCTTCTCGAGGGGATATTACCAACTCAGGGATCGAACCCAGGTCTCCTGCATTGCAGGCAGAAGCTTTAACCTCTGAACCACCAGGGAAGCCCATATAGAGAGAATTCTATACCAAAACCTCAGAGTAACCACACACCAAAAGTCTATGGTAGATATAAACATGAAGAAAACAGAATCCGAACACAATACTATAGATAGTCATAAAATCACAAGACAATGAAAGCGCAAGGAAAGAAAAAAAATGCAAAAACAAACTCAAAACAATTAACAAATGGCAATAAGAACAAACATCACTAATTACCTTAAACGTAAAAAGATTAAATGCTCCAACCAAAAGACTTACACTGAATGGATACAAAAACAAGACCCATATACATGCTGTCTACAAGAGACCCATTTCAGATCTAGAGAGACATACAGACTGAAAGTGAGGAGATGGAAAAAGGTATTCCATGCAAGCAGAAGTCGAAATGTGGAGCAGCAATATTCATGTCAGACAAAATAAAATTTAAAATAAAGACTGTTACAAGAGAGAAAGAAGGACACTACATAATGATCAAAGAATCAACACCAGAAGATATAACTGTAATATATGTGCACCCAACATAGGAGCACCTCAATACATAAGACAAATACAAGCAGCCATAAAAGAAATAGAAATGAAAGGAAATAAAATTGGAAAAGAAGCAGCAAAACTGTCATTGTTTGCAGATTACATGATTACTATACACAGAAAATCCTGGAGATAATAAAACTCAATGAATTTGGTAAACTTGGAGGATATAAAATTAATACATAGAAATCTGTTGCATTCCTATCACTAACAAAAGGTCAGAGAGAGAAATAAGGAAACAATTTCATTTACCATGGCATCAAAAAGAATAAAATACCTAGGAATAAACCTAACTAAGGAAGCAAAGACTTGTAATCAGAAAACTATAAGATGCTGATGAAAGAAATGGAAGATGACAAAAACAAATGGAAAGATATACTGGGTTCTTAAATTGGAAGAATCAATATTGTCAAAGTGACTATATGACCCAAGGCAATCTACAGATTTAGTGCAATTTCTATCAAATTACCACAGGCATTATTCACGGAACTTGAACAGAAAACTAAATTTGTATGGAAACATGGAAGACAGTGAATGACCAAAGCAATCTTCAGAAAAAACAGAAACAGAGGAATAAGGTTTCCTGACTTCAGATTACAATACAAAGCTACAGAAATCAAAACAGTGTGGTACTGGCACAAAAACAGAAATACAGAAAATCAATGAACAAAATAGACAGCCCAGAAATAAACCCATGCACATATGGCCAATTAATCTATGTATGACAAAGGAGGGAAGAACATAAAATGGACAGTCTCTTCAATAAACAGTGCTGGGAAAATTGGACAGCTATACGCAAATGAATGATTTTAGAACATTCTCTAACATCATACACAAGAACAAACTCAAAATAGATTAAAGGCCTAAATGTAAGACTGGATACTATAAAACTTCTAGAGGAAAACACAGGCAGAACATTCTTTGACATAAATCATAGCAATAATAATCCTTTTCAGCCTATCTCCGAGAGTAATGAAAAAACAACAACAACAAAAATGGGACCTAATTAAACTTCGAAGTTTCAGCATAGCAAAGGACACCATTAAAATAATAAAGACAACCTACAGGATGACAGAAAATACTTGCAATTGATTCAACTAACAAGGGATTAGTCTCCAAAATCTACAATCAGCTCAGTATCAGAAAGAACTAATCCAATCAAAAATAGGTACATCTAAGAGAGAACAAGATGGTGGAGGAGTAGGTAGACGTGGAGTACATCTCTCTCCATGGATACATCAAGAATACACCTTCAGACAAAGAAGTGCATGCAGAACACCAGCTGAGAGTGAACAGGAGTACCTGACCAGTGGAAAAGAACATACAGAACCACCCAAAACTCGGTAGGATGAAGGAACTAGGGGGAAAACAGGAGAGTTAGTAGGACTGGACCTGCCCTCAGTGGGTGGGGGAACTGAAGCAGGGGTCTAACCCCCACAGCAGGGCAACTGTCTGAGTCACAGGATAAACACTTAAGGCTGCGAGTGAACTGTGGCAGCTGATCTGTGGCAGCCTAAATGGAATGAGCATCAGACAGTCCTTGCCGCAGCCATACCAACCCCGGACAGGAATGCTGGTCTCCTGGAAGGGGCAGCAGCTGGGATCTGAAGTTTAGGGATTGTGGAGCAATCCCAGGGCCAGGGATGCTGTTGACTGTGGACAGACAGATTGAGGGGATGTGAGGGAGGAGATAGTGGTGGGAAATGCCTGTGGAGGAAAGTCAGTCAGCCATGGAAGCAAGACGATACTGCTGAGTCACATGTTGGGGGTGGAGCCATCACCATAGCCTCTCTCTCCCCACAGGCCAGCATTGGCACCTGAACAATAGAGAGGCTGGCCCATCAAACACCTGATGCATTGAACTACAGAGTAGGACCCCACCCAGGGGGCCCCTTTAAGTGTCTGATGTGCCGATCTACAGAGTAGGACCCCAGCCAGGAGGCCCCTCTATGTGTCTCATGCACCTCATCACAGAGACGGACCCCAGGCAAGGGAGCCCTCTAAGTGCCTGAAGAGGCAGAGCTATGGAGAAAGACAGGCCAAAGAGGCCTTCTGATTGCCAGTTACCAGAGGCTCAAAAAAAGATCTGATAGGGCCATAACTTCTGCAGTGGAGGTAGTCCGTTTTATGATTAAAACTCTTCAAAAAATGGGCATAGAAGGAACCTACCTCAACATAGTAAAGGGCATATATGATAAGCCTACAGCAAACACTATTCTCAATGGTGAAAAACTGAGAGCATTCCCCCTAATATCAGGAACAAGACAAGGGTGTCCACTTTCACCACTATTATTCAACATAGTTCTGGAGTCCTAGCTGCAGCAATCAGAGAAGAAAAAGAAATAAAAGGAATCCAGATTGGAAAAGAAGTAAAGCTCTCACAGTTTGCAGATGACATGATACTGTACATAGAAAAACCTAAAATAGTATCAGAAAATTACTAGAGCTAACCAGTGAATTTACCAAAGTTGCAGGATACAAAATCAATACACAGAAATCCTTGCATTTCTATATACTAATGATGAAAAATCAGAAAGAGAAATTAAGGAATCAATCCCATTCACCATTTGCAACAGAAAGAATTAAATATCTAGGAGTAAACCTACCTAAGGGACAAAAGAACTGTACACAGAAAATTATAAGACACTAATGAAAGAAATCAAAGATGACATAAACAGATGGAGAGATATTGCATGTTCCTGGGTAGGAAGAATCAATACTGTGACAATGACTATACTACCAAATGCAATCTACAGATTCAATGCAATCCCTATCAATTTACCAATGGCATTTTTCACCAAACTAGAACAAAAAATTTCACAATTCATATGGAAACACAAAAGACCCCAAATAGCCAAAGCAGTCTTGAGAAAGAAGAATGGAGCTGGAGGAATCAACCTTCCTGATTTCAGGTTACACAACAAAGCTACAGTCATCAAGACAGTATGGTACTAGCACAAAAACAGAAATACAGACCAATGGAACAAAATAGAAAGCCCAGAAATAAACCCATGCACCTATCGGCACCTTATTTTTGACCAAGTAGGCAAGAACATACAATGGGGCAAAGACAGCCTCCTCAATAAATGGTGCTGGGAAAACTGGAAAGCTACATGTAAAAGAATGAAATTAGAACACTTCCTAACACCATACACAAAGATAAACTCAAAATGGATTAAAGACCTTAAATGTAAGACCAGAAACTATGAAACTCTTAGAGGAAACATAGGCAGAACACTCGATGACATAAAGCAAGATTCTCTATGACCCACCTCCTAGAGTAACAGAAATAAAAACAAAAGTAAACATGTGGGCCCTCATTAAACTTAAAAGTTTTTGCACAGCAAAGGAAACTAGAAGCAAGGTGAAAAGATAACCCTCAGAATGGGAGGAAATAGTAGCAAATGAAACAACTGACAAAGGATTAATTTCCAAAATACACAAGCAGCTCAAACGACTCAATACCAGGAAAACCAACAGCCCAATAAAAAAGTGGGAAAAAGACCCAAACAGACATTTCTCCAAAGAAGACATACAGATGGCTGACAAACACATGAAAAGATGCTCAACATTGCTCATTATTAGAGAAATGCAAAGCAAAACTACAAGGAGATATCATCTCACACCAGTCAGAATGGCCATCATCAAAAAGTCTACAAACAATAAATGCTGGAGAGGGTGTAGAGAAAAGGGAACACTCTTGCACTGTTGGTGGGAATGTAAATTGATACAACCACTGGAAGACGGTATGGAGATTCCTTAAAAAACTAGGAATAAAACCACCATATGACCCAGCAATCCCACTCCTAGGCACATACCCTGAGGAAACCAAAATTGAAAGAGATACATGTATCCCATTGTTCACTGCAGCACCATTTTCAATAGCAGGAACATGGAAGCAACTTAGATGTCCATCGACAGATGAATGGATAAAGAAGTTGTGGTACAAATACACAATGGAATATTATTTAGCCATAAAAAGGATCTCATTGGAGTCAGTTCTAATGAGGTGGATTAACCTAGAACCTATTATATATACAGAGTGAAGTGAGTCAGGAAGAGAAAGATAAATACTGTATTCTAACACATACGTTCGGAATCTAGAAAATGGTAATGAAGATTTTATTTACAGGGCAATGATAAATAAATAGACATAGAGAACATACCTATGGACTTGGGGAGAGGGGAGGAGAGGGTGAAATGTATGGAAAGAGTAACATGGAAACTTACATTACCATATGTAAAATAGATAGCCAACGGGAATTTGCTGTATGGCTCAGGAAACTCAAACAGGGATTCTGGATCAACCTAGAGGGGTGGGGTGGGGAGGGACATGGGAGGGAGTTTCAAAAGGGTGGGGATATGGCTGATTCATGTTGAGGTTTGACAGAAAACAGAAAAATTCTGTAAAGCAATTATCCTTCAATAAAATAAATAAAATTTTTAAAAATGGGTACATCTAAAAAGACAATTCTCCAAAGAAGATATATCTATGGTCAAAAGGCATATGAAAATATGCTCAATATCACTAATTATTAGAGAAATGCAAATAAAAACTACAATAAAGTATCAGAAAAAGTATCAAACTGGTCAGAATGGCCAAAATAAAAATGTGTACAAATAACAAATGCTGGCAAAGTGTGGAGAAAAAGGAACCCTCCTACACTGTTGGTAGAAATGTAAATTGGTATAGCCACTATGAGAAACAGCATGGGGTTCCTGAAAAAAACTAAAAAATAGGCAATACGATACTGAAATTTTACTCCTGGACATGTATCTAGAGAAAACCATAATTCAAAAAGATATATGCACTCTAGTGTTCATAGCAGAACTATCTGTAATAGCCAAGACATGAAAGCAACCTCAACATACATCAACAAATGGATGGATAAAGAAGATGTGGTGTGTATATATAGAATGGAATATTACAGAGACATAGAAAGAATGAAGTAATGGCATCTGCAGCAACATGGATGGATTAGAGATTATCATATACATGAAGTAAGCCAGACAGAAAACAGAAATAAATCATTTACATGTGGAATCTAAAAAAAAAAAAGATACAAATGAACATATTTACAAACAGGGCGGCCTGGCGTGCTGTGATTCATGGGGTTGCAAAGAGTCGGACACGACAGCGACTGAACTGAACTGATTTACAAACAGAAATAGATTTACAGAAATAGAGAACAAATTTATGGTTACTAAAGGAGGATAGGGATAAATTAGGATTAGGGGATTAAAATATACATACTACTATATACAAAAATAGATAAGCAACAAGGACCTACTGTCTAGCACAGGGAACTACACTGAATATCTTATGATCACATATAGTGGAAGAGACTATAAAAGAAAGAATATATACACATATATAAAACCACTCTGCTGTACACTTGAAACTAACACAACTTTGTGAATCAACTACATTTCAATAAAAATTTTCAAAAATTTTTTTAAAAGTCAAAAAAATTAAAAAAAGCTTTTTTAAGTGACATGTATAATTTTAACATCCAACTCAACTGATCATAAACCAAAGTCTTAAATCTTTTTTTTTTTTTTTTTTGCTGCTTCAAAGAAAAATACCCATACTTCAGACATAAAATCTGCAGAAAATAATTTGTCCCTAAGGAAACAAATGTCAGCTCAAACAGTTCACCACGAAATGTCTGAAGTTCATACTTTTGACATATAACAAATACTCAGTTTAAGACAACTGTTATATTCTTGATTTTCAATTTATTTTTCCTTATATCATTTGGAAATATATCTAAGTAAAACTTTACATCATTCTGTTCTCCTGCTAACAAAAATTCTACCTGGTTCATGATAATATAATTGACAATATAGTTTGGATTTTTTTTAACCCCAAAATTTGTTTCACCCTTAATTTCTTGCACAAGACAAAATAAATATTAAACAAACTATTGTTTAGAAGCCCCAGTTTTTACTATTAAGGAAAGAATCCTCTGAAAATCAAAATTATTATCATATGGAAAACAGATTTGACATCTTTGGGAAACTGGGAAAAATTACTCTTAGAAATAAAAGTCAAATATTTAAGTAATTTTGCTATTTTCTTCATTTTTCATACCTAAAAACTGAGGATGGCTATTGAAATAGAAGCTAAGCTACATTACAAGGACAAAGTATACTTAATGAAAGTGGTTCATTCATATTTGCCTACTTCATGAAATTAGCATTTAGAAATGAAATAGAAAATTATGATACTGGAACTAATTCAATCAAATGTGGGCTAAAATTACCTTTGTCAACCAAAATCTAACAATAAAATTCAATAGTCCTATGATAAAAGAGCTATTCACTATTTTTTAACCATTCCTTTTATTTTGTAGTTCTGGCTTTTATCTTCTCTGCTTATTTTAATATATGAGTATTACCCAACATTCTGTATTTAGCCCTCTGCCTTTTTTAAAAAAAATTATATACTACTTCTTTACAATATTTCATCTATTCCCATCACATCAGCTCTTCTTCACCTCTTCATGCATTCCTCTCAAACTGCCAACCTGTTGAACATCTCCAACAGATGTCATATATGCCAAATGTGTCAAACAGAAGGTCCTTCCCTCAAAGCAATCAGTGTCCCAATTTCACTGTTTATGATATTAACATTTTCCAACTTACTTGAGCATAAAGCTTTAGATTTTTTAAAAAATATTTTTCTTAAAAAAAATACATTTTTCTTCATTTTCACACCATTCTAAGTCCTCCATTGAAGATTAACCAATGCAACTGCTGAAAAACTTTCAGTTTCAAGTAGTCCTAAATATCACCTGAGGGGCACTTTGTTTTGTCTTCCTGTATGGGATAATAACCTGTCAAAAAGCCTATGAATATACTTTAAAGAATAGTTTATAGTAGCTAGAGGAAAGGTTGGTTCATGGTTTAGAGAAGCTTGCAATTCATCATTTCTAGGAAACTCAAATATGCAGAGACTGGATCACAGCCTAATTGGATAAAAATTAATGTATCTAGTGCACACACATGCTATACTAGATGTGCCTGTTTATCTTCACATCACAGCTATAAATAAAGCAGAAAAGACTATGTTAAAGGACTTTCACCACAATGACTACATATTAGATTTATTTGTGACTGCACTTCAGCCTTAATTATTTTTAAGATTTAAACTTCTGAATCAATGATCAATGGTTACAATCCCTTTTAATTTTTTCATATCTTCATTGTGGTCTTTAACATGTTTATTACAAGTTTTCCTGTTTGTCTCCTAGGGCAAGAGTGTTCTATACAGGATTACATCTCATTCTTTTTTGTATTTCCACTACTGAACACAATGCCTGATCCCAAACATGTGTTGGATGAATTAACTTATATTTGCTATTAGTCAATAAAGTTATGGTGACTTCTCTATATTAATAAAAAAAGATACTGTGCTCAATTGTGTAAAGAATTGAAATTTAAAAGGTCTTAACTCTTTCAAATAAAAACAGAAATGGTTCTAAGACATTTTTCTGTATTTAGAAATCCTTTTTAACCTAGTCACTCTTTGTCAAAATCTTAAAACTTCAAATAATTGAGAGTTCATTTTGTCCTCTTTTTAGTGCTGCCAATTTGTTCTTTCTTCAAAAATTCATTACATCCTATCCATTGCTCCAGTTCAAAATATAAATATGCACACTTGAAAATAACATTTGATATCCAAATATCCTAAACATTATTAGACTAAAAAGTCAACCAGTTTAGGTTTTAATACCTTCTTCGTGTTTATCTCAATAGAAGAATAAGTTGGGGGGTGGGGGGAGTAAAAGATTGGCAGGAAAAACACTTTGGTGATTAAAGACAACATTCAAAATAAATAAAACAAAATATGCATTTTTTAAAATCCAGTGTTTTGAACAGAACTAGTTTAAAATAAAGTCTTTGGACTTAAAATAGTGATATCTAAAATTCAAGTGTAAGTCATTTATATTTTTTTGATGCAAAGTTTTATCACCCACCAAACAAGTTAGGTCTGCTTCAAACACAAATTCCTTGATTGGTGACTTTTTTTCTTGTTTCAATTTTTTTGGAAACCAACAACCAGTAACTGCCAGACCTGACACATTATATGTAGTAGACCATAGGGACAATGGATGTGAGACAGAGAGATAACTCACAAATAAACCCAACTCTGGGGAAATCAGAACCAAAGAGGACCAGGAAGAAGTAAACAATCACCCTGAACCTAGAAAGACCCAGGAAAGACACAGGCCACCTCCACTTACAGAAAGAGTCCTGATCCAATTGTAAATATTTGACTTTCAGGCAATAGGCACTTCAATGAACACCTGGATTACATGGCTCTGAAAGTGAAGAAAATATCAAGAAAAATGTTCTAAGACTGCAACCTTAAAAAGGAAGTATCAGTGTCATGCAGCATTTGGTAGAGAGCTTTGGAACCTTAAGAGCGCCTCTGTTGCATAACAAAGCTGACCCAGGACTGTCTTCCTGGGGCTTGGAGGCAGTAGCTGGCTTCTCCTAAAGGACCTACTGAGACCACTCAGGGGCAGAAATGGTTAACAGTCATTCATTCAGACCACCTTGATTCAGTTCCTTCATTTTTACTGGATGATTTCAACTCTGTTGTGTTTGCACTGGTTGATTTCAAAAGTCAATCTATTTGCTTTTCATCAGCAAAATTGCTCTGTCCTCCAGGACCATGCCAAAGAATATGATTTCATGTATTTCACTACCTCCAACTGTTATCAAAGTCAATGATACAAAAAGTAACATTTTCAAAGGATGATAGCCTAAGAAACATGTAGTTTATTCATCTCTCTAATTAGCTTAGATTTTAATCCTGGATCAAACCAAAGCATTACTCATTAAGCTGAACAAATATTTGGATAGTATTTTTGTGGGGTGTGTGTGTTTGGACAAGTTCCTCTTCTTTAATAAAATTGCTTTTACTAAATTGAGCTTGGTTGGGATGCCCCCTGCTTGCTTGCTGCTGGTTTTTATGGATGAGATATATTGCGGAAGTTGTCTCTCACATCACTCAGCCAGCCCTTCAGAAGCCCCAAGGGAGAAGATTTCTTCAAAACCTTCAGCGCAAGGAAGACCTTTGACTCTCCTGAACAAATGACCCATTCCTATTTTTTTTTTTTTAATTTTTTTTATTATTATTATTTTTTTTTCCAGTGGGTTTTGTCATACATTGATATGAATCAGCCATGGATTTACATGTATTCCCAATCCCGATCCCCCCTCCCACCTCCCTCTCCACCCGATTCCTCTGGGTCTTCCCAGTGTACCAGGCCGGAGCACTTGTCTCATGCATCCCACCTGGGCTGGTGATCTGTTTCACCATAGATAGTATACATGCTGTTCTTTTGAAATATCCCACCCTCACATTCTCCCACAAAGTTCAAAAGTCTGTTCTGTATTTCTGTGTCTCTTTTTCTGTTTTGCATATAGGGTTATCGTTATCACCTTTCTAAATTCCATATATATGTGTTAGTATGCTGTAATGTTCTTTATCTTTCTGGCTTACTTCACTCTGTATAATGGGCTCCAGCTTCATCCATCTCATTAGGACTGGTTCAAATGAATTCTTTTTAATGGCTGAGTAATATTCCATGGTGTATATGTACCACAGCTTCCTTATCCATTCATCTGCTGATGGGCATCTAGGTTGCTTCCATGTCCTGGCTATTATAAACAGTGCTGCGATGAACATTGGGGTGCACGTGTCTCTTTCAGATTCCTATTTTATAGACCATGCAAGTCCCACGAACACCTGCCCATGTAAGGGAAATTTAATTCAATTAAGTTTTCATTTTCATTTTAACTTCTTTTTATCTCTTCTCAAATGAATTTAAAATAAGAATGCTGTAAAAGACCCACTGTTAAAGTGGAATGCTTTTAAATGTATATATAAATATATATACACACACACACACACATATATATATCTCTCCTCCCTCAGTCTCTCTCTATATAAATAGATATGTATATATACATTCTTTATGTTCCTAGAGAGATGGACCAAACTTTGGCCTCTGTAGTTTCCTGTTTTCTTAATCATGTTTCCTTACACTTGAAGGGACCATTTAAATAACAGGTCTCATAGTTTTCATAGGTCACGTCAACCCATCCTCTATATATACAACCGTATCAACTGACTGCCCTTGACCAACTTGGGTCCTCAGTCTTCTCAATCAATGATTTCTGGCCTGAAAACTTAACATCATCATGTGCCTGCTCTTTGTCTGGCACCCAGATCTGTCCTGAATCATCTCTACCCCAAACTATGCATCAACAACAGCTGCCTCTACCCTCGTCAACCTGGGAAATAGGAAAAAATGGCCAAAAAAAGAAGAAAGCAAGATTTATAAGTCTGTGAGAAAAGAAATCCTAAAACTCAGTTTGATTATATGCTAACTAGATACCTTTGGAAATCTAATGAGCTTTATACATTCAGTTCAGTTCAGTCACTCAGTTGTGTCCAACTCTTTGTGACTCCATGGACTACAGGATGCCAGGCCTCCCTGTCCATCACCAACTCCCAGAGTTTACTCAAACTCATGTCCATTGAGCCAGTGATGCCATCCAACCATCTCATCCTCTGTCGTCCCCTTCTCCTCCTGCCTTCAATCTTTCCCAGCATCAGGGTCTTTTCCAGTGAGTCAGTTCTTTGCATCAGGTGGCCAAAGTATTGGAGTTTCAGCTTCAGCATCAGTCCTTCCAATGAATATTCAGGACTGATTTCCTTTAGGATGGACTGGCTGGTATCTTTGCAGTCCAAGGGACTCTCAAGAGACTTCTCCAACACCACAGTTCAAAAGCATCAATTATTTGGCCCTCAGCTTTCTTTACAGTCCAACTTTATATGTGTATTCATGTATACTTTATTTAATATGTAAAGTATAAATATCATTCAAAAATTTAAGATACACTGAATTCATAAGGACATAATATTCTAGAAAACATTCTCCCTTTTTTCTCTGGATATTACCTTTAGGAAAAGCTACCCTGAAATATAGATAATTTAAATTATCTTCCAAAAACTGTTATTCTCATTAGATGGCCACACATAAATCAATGAAGTTAGAACACTCCCTTATACCATATACAAAATTTTAATTTAAAATGGCTTGAAGACTTACATATAAGACACAACACCACAAAACTCCTAGAATAGCACATAGGCAAAACATTCTGTGACATAAATCGCACTGATGTTTCATAAAGTCAGTCTCTCAAGGCAAAATAAATAATAGCAAAAATAAACAATGGGACCTACTCAAACTTATGAGATTTTGCACACCAAAGGAAACCATTAACAAAACAAAAAGACAAACTACAGACTGGTAGAGAATTGAAAAAGATGTACAAACAGTCCATACAACTCAATTTCAAAAAACAATACTTTCAAAAAATAGGCAAGAGACCTGAACAGACATTTCTCCAAAGAAGATATACAAATAGCTAACAGGCAAATAAAAAGATGCTCAATATCATTAATTGTTTGAGAAATACAAATCAAAACTACAATGAGGTATCACCTCACACAGGTCAGAATGGCCATCATCAAAGACTCTACAAATATATGCTGGAGAAGGTGTGTTGAAACAAGAACCCTCCTACACTGTTGGTGGGAATGTAAATTGGTGCAGCCATTATGAAGAACAGTATAGAAGCTCATTAAAAACACTAAAAACAGAGTTACTGTCTAATCCAGCAATCCCACTCCTGGGCATACATCCAGAAAAGCTAAGTGCTCTAATTCAAAAAGATACATGCACCCCAGTGCTCATGGTGGCACTATATATAACAGCCAAGACACAGAAGCAGCCTCAGGGTCCATCAACAGATGAAGGAATAAAGACGACATGGGTTGTATGGGTGTGTGTGTGTACACGTGCATCCGAACTTCAGTCAGGTCCAACTCTTGGTGCTGCTACGGACTGTAGCCCACCAGGCTCCTCTGTCCATGGGATTCTCCAGGCAAGAATATTGGAGTGGGTTGCCATGCCCTCCTCCAGGGGATCTTCCCAACCCAGGGATCAAATCTGAGTCTCTTAAGTTTCCTGCATTGGCAGGCAGATTCTTTATTACTAGTGCCACCTGGGTGTATATATATATATATATGTGTGTGTGTATATATATACACACAGACACATATGTGTAAATGTGTGTATATTTATATATGTATGTTTGTAATGGAATACTACTCAGCCATTAAAAAAGAATGAAATAATGCCACTTGCAGCATCATGAATCAACCTAGAGATTGTCATACTAAGTGAGGTAAGTCAGAAAGAGAAAAACAAATACCATATGATATCACTTATTATGTGGAATCTAAAAACTGGACAAATGAACTTATTTAAAAAATAGAAACACAGAGACATAGAAAACAATCTTATAGGTACCAAAGGGGAAGGGGGAGGGATAAATCAGGAGTATGGGATTAATAGATGCACACTACCATATATAAACTAAACAGTAAATTATTATATTTCACAGGGAACTATATTCAGGATCTTGTAATAACCAACAATGGAAGACAATAGGAAAAGAATATACAGACACACACACACACATATATATAACCAAATCACTTTGCTGTAGACCTGGAACACAATATTGTAAATCAATTATATTTCAATTAATAAAAACTGTTACTCTCAAGTCATCCAGTATATATATTCACTTGCTATCAATGTGTAGGTGCAAGAAAAATAAATTCTAATATAAGCTCAAAAGAAACACTCATAGAAAAATAAATATCCTTTTAAAAGCAGCTCCCAAGAAAACAATATTATTTAAGAACTGTTTTATTTCAGATTATCAAAGCTTCTTCACGGAAGCAGTCATTCAACGTTTACTACCTAAGTCATTTTCCAAGGTCAGTACTACCCCTTGATATCGAAGTCAGAAAAAGATACTAGAAGTACATAAACAAAAACTACACACAAATATCTCTAATGAATAGTAATGTTATAATCCTCAACAAAATACTAGCAAGCCAAATTCAGTAAAATATTAAAAGAATTATATACCATGACTATTTGGGATTTATTACTGGAATGCAAGTATGGTTCAACCTATTAAAAGTCAATGTAGAACACCACATTAACAGAATGAAAGGAAAAAATTATATGATTATTTCATTGAGTGTAGACAAAGCATGTGACCAAATTCAACACCTTTCATGCTAAGAACATTTAACAGACTAGAAATAGAAGTAAACAACCTCAATATAATTAAGGGTTACTATATTGGTAAATACAATACCATGTTTAGATTTATAACCTACATCAAGGAAACTAGACTCATTAAAAATTTCCATAAGGAGTACTTACCTGCCAAAATTTTCTTGAACTGTCTAAACCATATGTCACAGTGGTCTTCACTTAAATTAATAAGATCAAGAGTAGAATCCTTTAATTTATTTTGTTCCTTTTTCAAACATATGAAGAGAGTGATTCCTAATAAAGTACCACTTCTCTGCTGTTTAATTGAATAACGCCGTTTCAGTTTGACAGAGAATATGTCCTTGAGTTCAACAAATTCTTCTTTATGTAGAAAATCATACTTGGAATCACCTGAAAAGAAATTAAAATTTCCAGTCAAAACCATTGTGTTTATATTCTTGTATGTATGAAAAATAGTGAAAACTCAGAAAATATTTACCATCTGTAATTTTACTGATTATGCTTTGTCAAGTCCTATATGAGATGAGGAGGGGAAAAAAGAAAAATTAGGTCCATTATCCCATAGATAGAAAAAAATGGAAGAGAGTCCCTGCCACACAAGGCCTAGGACATTCAGAATCTGAGAATATTCAATGTATGAAGAATTCCAGGAACAAAAACAAAGCAACATATCAGTAATACTAAATTAGTATCATGCAAGAGGCTTCCTGTTACTTACAGGGACAGACTAAAGTAATGGAAAGAAAAGGATTCACTAACATAAGTGAGTTTGAGGCAGGCTGTTGAAGGCAACATGAAAGGGAAAGAAAATGTACATTCTTGGTAAAGAGATACATGTGCAAAAAGGAAATGGTGAGACTGCCGTGAGTAGAAAACATAATGAATTCCTACCAATCTAAAAAGAAAGATCCACCTGAATCTTACTATGTTGCTGTTGTTGTTTACAAACCTACATCTCATGACTTGATGGATGGGATAGAAGGAAATTAAAGAAGAATAACAATAATCTTTGTGGGAAGGTCATCCACCCGAAAAGGCATCTACTGCAATGAACATTCTGAATCAAAACAAAATTATAATGCAGGAATTATCTTTGATCTTTGTGGTTTTTGGCTTCCTTGAAGGTGATTTATAAGAAAAAGAAATGATTCAGACCTCAGGTTTCTTTCCCTGAAGATTTTCAAGGATTAGCAGAAGGAAAAGTTTGAAATTCACATTAGGATGAGTCAATGAAAAGTGGGATAAATTTACTGGTGAACACAATAACACTGAATTATTTTGTTTCATTGATTTAGGATCCAAAACAGTTTAACATGGATATAACTATGTATCATTTAGTTTAAGAAACTTCTGTTGAATGCTTTGTGTTAAACACTATGCAGAATGCAAGAGAGAGAAGTTCTACTACCTGCACTGGAGTGGCCATTAATTTATTAGGGATTAAAATAGATATTTAAAGTAGATATAATTGGGATATACATAAAAGAATTCTGGTATCTCAGAGGGTCTTATTAATTTTTATTGGAAAACCCAAGAAAAGAATTTGAACTAGACAGTTTTACAGGGTTAGAGAAGGCAAATAATGGATTTCTATGTAGAGCACAACAGAGAGAGTAGACAGGCAAGTTAGAAGCACATACAAACACACGTGTCACTGTGCGCTGTGCCCATTGTATGTCGGTATTTCTTTCATGGACTTTGGCTTCATCTTAAATATGGTCCTTTCCATCATTGTACAATGATCGCCAGTGAATTTGAATTTGGTTCTCTATTCAAATCCAGTGGGATGGAAAGAGGTGTGCATATATGAGAGATTCAACATGTTTTAATCCCGAACAAGGATTAAAACTTTTTGTTATTCACTGTCCTAATGTTATACTTCACCTGGAACACTTACTCTCTTAATCAAGACCCTTCCCAGGGGGTGCGTTGGGACCCACTTCCCCTAAAGGCTGAGGACACCTGAACTGAAGTTGGGAAGGCTCCCAACAAGGTGCAGAAGAGGAAGTCTGAGTCCAGATTTATCGTGAGTCCATGATAAATCTTCATGCTACACTTGGGAGTTTGCTCTTTGAGCATTGATCCCAAGGTGGTGTACATTTTTCACCCTGTAATTTAGTTTAGCAAAGATGATTATGTCATCAGGATAAAGATTAGAAAACACAAGCAAGACATTGGAGGAATGGAAACCAGTCTATGAGGCTTGGACTAAGGTAGAGGAAATGATAGGAATGTGCTTTCCTTTTTAATAATTGTACTGGAGAGAAAAATATTATGTTTAGAAGTTTTTTCCCCTAAAAATTTATATGTTATTGAATATTAAATTTAACATAAAATTAGAATATTACATAAATGCAAATTTAGAATTTATTTATATGTTTGTGCAGAGTGGATAATTATTAGCTGCCTAACATTCCTCCTACAGGCAAAATATAAAACCACATCTTTTGTTTCAGTTCAGTCACTCAGTTGTGTCCAATTCTTTGCAACCCCATGGACTACAACACACCAGGCTTCCCTGACCATCACCAATTCCTGGAGTTTGCTCAAACTCATGTGTGTCGAGTCTGTTATGCCATCCAATTATCTCATCCTCTGTCATCCTCTTCTCTTCCTGCCTTCAATCTTTCCCAGCATCAAGGTCTTTTCCAATGAGTCAGTTCTTCACATCAGGTGGCCAAAGGATTGGAGCTTTGGCATCAGTCCTTCCAATGAATATTCAGGACTGATTTCCTTTAAGACTGGTTGGATCTCCTTGCAGTCCAAATGGCTCTCAAGAGTCTTCTCCAACACCACAGTTCAAAAGCATCAATTCTTTGGCACTCAGCTTTCTTTATGGTCCAATTCTTCCATCCATACATGACAACTGGAAAAACCATAGCTTTGACTAGACTGACCTTTGTTGGCAAAGTAATATCTCTGCTTTTTAATATGCTGTCTAGGTTGGTCATAGCTTTTCTTCCAAGGAGCAAATGTCTTTTAATTTCATGGCTTCAGTCACCATCTGCAGTGATTTTGGAGCCCCCAAAAATAGTCTGTCATTGTTTCCATTGTTTCCCTATCTATTTGCCATGAAGTGATAGGACTGGATGCCATGATCTTTGTTTTGTGAATGTTGAGTTTTAAGCCAGCTTTTTCACTCTCCTCTTTCACCTTCATCAAAAGGCTCTTCCGTTCCTCTTTGCTTTCTGCCCTAAGGGTGGTGTCATCTGCATATCTGAGGTTATTGATATTTCCCCCAGCAATCTTGATTCTAGTCTATGCTTCACCCAGCCTGGCATTTTGCATGATGTACTCTGATATAAGTTAAATAAGCAGGCTGACAATATACAGCCTTGACGTACTCCTTTCCCAATTTGGAAACTGTCTGTCGTTCCATGTCCAGTTCTAACTGTTGCTTATTGACCTGCATACAGGTTTCTCAGAGAGGCAGGTAAGGTGGTCTGGTATTCCAATTTTGGTATGTATATTGCCTAAAGTTGCTTCCCTGGTGGCTCAAATGGTAAAGAATCTTCCTGTTATGCAGGAGACAAGGGCTCAATCCCTGGGTTTGAAAGATCCCCTGGAGAAGGGAATAGCAACCCACTCCAGTATTCTTGCTGGGAAATCCCATGGACAGAGGAGCCTGGTGGGCTACAGTCTACAAGGTAGCAAAGAGTCGGATACAACTGAGCAACTGAGCACAATCTTATAATATTCATTATAAGCTTGTGTCTCACATTAATTTAATTTTTATGTAATCAAACATACAACAAATAAGACCGCCAAAGGGGGCAGGTAGGAAGTGAGGGAAGGATCACTGAGGGGAAAAAATGAAAAGGGTGAAATATGTATTTTTTCACTCAAAGTCCTGTATTATAGTCTCAGTTCCTGGCCATGTGTACTTTACTTTGGCAGTAAACAATTCAATGACTATTCCTATTTAAAAATCTCTTGTAATTGCAAATTTAAAGATACTAAAACACAACAACCAAGATCCAACTTAGTAGTAAAAACTAGCAGAATTTATGGAAACAGGGCAAGAATACCTATTATTACTCTTACTATTCTCAACTTTCTGCTCACTATCACACACAAGGAAAATTAAATAAAGACAACTGATGGTAGAAGGGGGAGAGGGAGAGATGAAACTATAGCTATTTATAGACAGTATCACAATATAGTCACAAAACCCAAAAGAATCTATTTGAAAGCATTAGAACTAATACGAATATCCAATAAGGAAGCTGGTTACAAATATATCAATATCTAGAAAGAAAAGATATTGGGGATAAAGAGACCCTATGCAAATTATTATCCAGGAACAAATTTATCAAAATGATCCTGGACTTGTTTGGGTAGAAAAGGCCATACAAAATAAATCGAGAGAAAATGAAGGCCTATCAAGTTCCAAGATTACATTATTTTTACGCTAGTATTCTCATTATTACTACTTATAATGCAATTCCAATCAAAATCTAAATGGTATTTTCTTTGATGTAAGGAGCAAGGGAACTTATCAAATGATTTGTAAATTTTCTTGGAATAAATAATGAAGAAAAATGTTTTAATAGTAATGAGGAGAAGTACATACCCAGTCAGATAATATCTTGTAAAGTTATAATAATTAAAACATCTAGAAATAGGTAAATGAATGGTTCAAAGAAACATTTGCAAATATTTTAAAAGTCACAAATGTGATAATGGTAGTATCCAAAATCAGTGAGGAATATTTAGTAAAAGATGACTTAGAACTGGTTCATATTTAAAAAAGAAAAGAAAAACTATATCTCTGTTTCATAATATACACTAATATTCCTAGATTACAAAGAACTTTATATAACCATAAATTAGTAAAGCCATAGTACGGCAATAAAGGCAGACAAACAGAGACTGAGATACATAACATCAAGGTTATTTAATGCCAATAAAGTCCTAAAGACCCATAAATAGAAGTCATAAACAAAATCCAACTGGGAAGAAATATTTGCAACATATGACAGTTAAATAATCTATTTAATCAAGAAAAGAAACACTTCAGTAGAAGAGTACATTAAAGACTCAGGCAGGCATTTCACAAAAGAAGAAATGCAAATTGACCAATGAACATATGAGAAAGTTCAATCTAATTAGTAATCAAAGAAATGCAAATTAAAACAACAAGATACCACTTTTTGCCTTTTAGATTGGCACAAGATCAAAAATAACGCTCACTGATGGTGCGGGCAAAGGGAACCAGTCCCAGCGCTGGTGGGAATGCAAAAATGGAAACTGCTGGAGAACAAGTTGGGAATACTTATCAAAAGATTTCAAAATGTTAATTGCAGCAGTATTTATAATAGCAAAACTATTTGAAGCAGTATTCATGATCTTCAATAGGAGAATTGCTTAATCATCATCTTCTGCAACTCACAATGAGAAAATTAGACCCTTGTGTTCTGAGGTGGAAAGACATCCATGTTAAGAGGTATGAGTAAGTGGAATAAAAAGCAAATGACGATAATCTGAGAGGCTGATCTCACTTTCATGAAAAGGAGAAAAAAATCCACGCAGAAAACACATAACAAATAGTGGTTATCAATGAAAACAGAGATATAAAGGAGTATAAGATTAATTTTTACTTATAAACCTTCCTTTCTGTAATCAGCATTATATTTTATCAGTTTTTTAAAATGAGAAAAGGGAAAATGTTTTAAAATATGCATATTTTTGATCGAGCAATTTACTTCCAGGAATTTACCCTAAGGGAATAGATAATATGCACAATTTAGCTAAAAGAATGCTTACCCAAGCATTATTTGAGTGAAACTTGGAAATAACCTAAATGTGACCTAACAGAGTATTGGTTTTGGAAAATGAAGCATATTCATATACTATAATGCTATTCAGTCATTAAAATGTAGAAATCTGACTAAAAAAGTGTCTAAAACAGTGTACCACATTTCCATTACTGTTTTGTATATATTTATTGAATGCATAATGTATGTGGAATGTATTTCCATATGCACATATGTATGACGATACATATGAAAACTTGAAAGGAGAATGAGATTGTGAATTAGTTTGCGTATATGAATTTCTAATTTTCCTACAATGGAAATATTTCTGTAATCAACTGAAAAAGATGGTTTTCTTGCTCATCCTAAAATAGTTCCTGGTCATATTATTCATTTTTATTTTTATTTTTTTTCTAAAACATAAGGGAAGCTAATATTTAATTAGTGTGTGCTATATGCCAGACATTGCCCTCAGCACTTTACACCTATTATCTCATTTAATCCTTACACTACCCAAGGTAGACGCTTTTCTCTAAAAACGAGGAATTCAGGCCACAGCATTTAAGTAACTTGTCCATGGTCATACATCTGTAGGAGCCAGATCCAAGATCTAAATCCAAGTACTTTGACTGGTCTTTACCAACACTACACAGAAGTAACGACCTTCTTGAAGTAAACACACACTCATCTGACCTTCTGGATCTGTTTTTTATTCTAGTCAAACTTAAAACAGTAGACAAGCCATTGCTCCGTCTCTAACTAGATCCTAGGAAAACAGCAAAACCACTCATATGTCTTAACTTAGTAGACTTGATCCTTAAACAACCCAGGGTTGCTTAAAGGTACATCCTCATCATCAAAAATCCATATATAATTTATAGCCATCCCTCTATATTCACGGTTCCTTCCATCCATGGTTCCACATCCAAGAATGCAAACAAGCACCATTTACTACTGATAAAAACTTGCATATATATGGACAAACACGGTTCAAACATATGTTGTTCAAGCGTCAACTGTACTTCATTCAAAACTTCATGGTGACCTTCAAGGAAATGGAAGGTTAGACTGTAGCAACCAGGAGCTGACAGAACTGAAAACTCTGAAAAGGCCTGTAAATCTCTGAATGGTATCTCCTGCTTTCCCAGCTTGGACTTCTAATCTGTTCCCACATTTGCCCACAGATTCAAATCTGGGGTTTTCACATGCCTGATCTCTTCGCCAGTGTGACAAGAGGAAACTAAGAGGAAGAACTACAGATTTAGAACAAATATTTTGTTTTCATTTGAAATGAAAATAAAGATAACTGATTTGTGAATAAAATAGTTTTTGCTTGTTTTACAAATTTCTGACAATAGGCAAATGTTCTTCAGCACTCTATTTTCCTCAGCAGCTATAGGAATCTCTCAGGTGCCAATTTCCAACATAGAAATTCTGGCCTATTATTCATTTCTGCAATGTCACTCATTTACACAACATGAGTAAATCAGCCCAGTTCTCTCTAATCACAGGATACACCTCATTTTAAACAAAACTGTTTCCTAACACATGCAAAGACATGTATATAACTAGTTTTATAGAAAACTGTTTTCTTCTGAATATAGTCTTTAGGAATAAAACTCATTAGAATTGTGTGAACTTGAATTTAAAATGGTCTTATTTAATGGCTTGGAACTGCCTAAACATTGTTTACCCATTATCAGATTAGATGGTGCTTGTCTGTCTTTGTTTTGTTTTTGAAGTTCGTGAGATATAAGCATCGGCGGACCAGCTGGCTCTGTGGGGTAGCAGGACACTAGCTTCCAAGACTTGAAAGAGAGCTAAGGCCAAAGGGTCCTCAGGTTTCTAGGTGGAGAGCCCTCAGGCTAACCCCCAGTGAGCTGAAGGTTCTAGAGATGTCTGAGAGGATAAGCTGAAAATCTAAGAAGGTCATTGTTTCCCCTCTACCCCCACACCAAAACACTTAACTCTTTGAGACACAGTTAGAAAATACAAATATTTATGAGAAATATGATTAAAGAGAAAAAAAAGGAACCATATTCAGAGTGAAGACTATTATTTTGGGGTCTATAAAAATCAACCACTTATCTATACCTCTTTATAATAAAAGCTTAAGAATGACTCAGACTCTTATTCTCTATGTGAATCAGAAAAATACTGCTTTTGGTTTATAAACTATTTTATTTATAAATGCTGAAACATATTTAGGTCTTTTATCTCTGCCCAATAGTTCATCTGTAAGATAGCCACTTCCATCACAGTACAGCAACCTCTGTTAACAGGATAACCAGTTTCTGCCATGAATAAAAGCAAATGCTTTCATAATTGTATGCAAAAGCCATATTTCCATGCACAACCTAAGGATATAAAAGAGGAGCTAAAATTTTTTAAAAAAATACTAGGGATATAATTTAAATGTAACTTTAATTTACTTTAATGCTAAAACATACCTTTATTGGTAAAAAATATGAAGTCAAACTTTATCCATAAATTGATATTTGATAACATTAGAAAAATATGAAAATCATCTATAGACATTTTTTCTCAGTTTAGGAGCATTAAAACCTTACAGATGATGTGCAATTTTTCTTTGTGGCATGTGGTTTATTATTTGAAATCTATTGGTTCATTAGGATCATATTGGTGATAGCTAGTTGTTTCAGAACATTAACTGTCCTCTCACATTACTTACAGAGATGCTGGGGACCATCTGTTCCAGCACAGGATTTAAGTATATGTCTATTGGATATCATGCTATTTATTTAATTCAGCACCCACTTCCTATTGTTGTATTTTCTTGGGGGGAAAAGTCAATTTAATTACAGGGAATAAAGATAACCTCTCCTGGCAGGTTACCCTGTCACCATGAGAGCAAAGCAGGACCTGCTTAAAGTAGGTTAAGGTGGCTAACAAGAACAGTAAAACCAACATCACTTAAGAATATTTAGCAAAGGTTTAACAGAAATAGAACAGTGAATGGCACTTTTAAAAATATTACTGTAAGCCCAGGGCTTGTCTAAATCAATCTTGGCACATCTGTCTGATGCAGACCGTAAACAGGATTAGAGCTGGATTTATCTGCTTGGCGCTAATTGTGCTCACAGTATCTGCACATGTCCACTCTTTAAAATACTGCCCAAAAAACAAGGCTGCCTGGTAGACAGCTCCCACAACAGAGCGCAGACACACACTTATGGTATATTAGATGGTTAAGCAATGTGATGTCTAACCATTTTTTTTTTTTTTTTTTTGGCTCTTCAGAATGACTTATCTAATCCCCTAATTAAAAATACAAAATTCTGTTTGAATACACCACATACTGAGATAAATCTGTGAAGCAAGGGACCAATAAATTTGAATACACTTTAATTGTAAGAAGAAAACACAATTTAATTGTTAATAATCAGGTTAAACCAGGGTTTAAATAAATAGGGCTACTCCAGTAATTTACTGAAAAACCATCACAGTGCATTACAATCCTCAAGAATTCTGACTTAACATTCATTAGC
Source organism: Cervus elaphus (assembly GCF_910594005.1). Lineage (NCBI taxonomy): Eukaryota > Metazoa > Chordata > Mammalia > Artiodactyla > Cervidae > Cervus > Cervus elaphus. The sequence continues at coordinate 18,776,714 of NC_057847.1, read as the reverse complement.
ATAAAAGCTTAAGTTCCTAAATATAAACACTTGTCAAGAACGACAAGAAATAGAATTATCTTGTAAAAGAATACCAAAAAGTCACATTTTTGTCATACCAAATATAAAAATTAATGCTCAATTTCTATCTGCAATTTTTTCCCACTTATTTCTAGTTATTTCTATCATGTATAAACAGCTTAGGGACTTCTCTTAAGAACTTAAGCACCCAAAGATACATAGGTACTTTTGCATAAAGTCTAAAATGAACTGATTAGTCAAATAATATAAATATTATTCTTTGATTATTTGAAATATAGACAATAAATATATATTCTTTATTCAGAACATTGAATGTCTATGCTACAAAGTGACAATAACAATTTAAAATTACATAGTCTATGTTTAATCACAAATACCACATAAACTCAGTATATTTAAAAATAGTATAATTGAAAATTTAGGTTGACTTTGACAAATTTCTATTCTAAGCTCTTTTCTTGGAACTCATGTTCCCAATAGCAAACTCTTAGAAATCAATTTTTTCCCTCAATCAAAACCATTAATAAATGTTCATACTTATAATGTTATTTTATACAAATAATGGCAAAATTGGCAAATTAAGGCAACCATTTAAATATTCTCAATATGTTTTCTCAGAAGGTATAGAGGATCAAAATGATTTTTATAAAAATACTAAAGATGTTATTTGCCTTTTTCACTGTGCTGACATTTGCATGGATGGTGAAAAGGAAATAGTGGTTAAAACATCTAGTGTCACCATGAATCAAGGAAGTGACACTAAATTTCACTAATAATTGTTGCAGTCCTTATCACTTCAAACTCACAGTTTAAAAAAAAAAAGTATTACTTAACTGTCCTTGATGAAGTAGTAACACTTTATTTTTTAAAAATCTCTACCCTTTAGTAATTTCTTTTTTATATGTATTATGTGTGATAATGGGAATTGTACCAAAAAGCATTTCAGCTACAAATGAAAGTGATAGTTCTCCCCAGGAAAAGAATTCATACCATTCACACTGTGACTAGCTCGATTTTGTTCAGAAAACCATTTTTGCTTGAAAGATGGGACTAACAAACTATTATATGCGAGTATGAGTATTTGGTAAATGTTTTCTGGGAATTGAGTAAAGTGAGCCAGTCACTCAAGCAAAACAACTGAGAATGCTGTCAATGACAAAATTCTAACTTTCAAGCAAAACTCAGAATTTTGTAAAACCTGTATCTGCCATGGTGAGCTTGAGAGCTTCCCAATATTTAAAGAATCTTATGCTGAGATTGGCAGTGATGTTAATATATCTGATAGTTTAAATATTTATATAATTAAATGTGTCAACATTTGGAAGCGCTATATAACTCAGTAGACCAATTTTTCCAAATACTCAATGCAGGATATTATAAAATTATGCATAATTAAAGATTCAAAGTGCAATAAATTTTCAAATAGCAAACTACAGAAGGTTAATTGATATGTTTACAGATTCTGCTTTGTAACTAACATTTAAGAAATTCGCACTTACCAAGTTTTACTGTAGTATCAAAAAATATCCACAATTACCTGAAAACATTATTAAAATACTTCTCCTGTTCTAAACAAATATCTGTGTGAAATTGGATTTTTCTTATACACTTTAACAAAAACAAATACATTCACAACAAACTGAAGGCAGAAGCAATCTTGAAAACTCAGCTGTCTTTTACTAAATCTTTCTATTAAGGAATACTGTGTCTTCTATAAAAAAGATTTGCAAACTGTAGTCAAGAAAATGACACTGATCTTTTTATTGTTTTGGAAAATAATTATCTTTAGTCCAAACATTATTTATGTTAAAATGCAATGGACTCATTACTGTTATTTTTAATGAATATTTTAAATGTTTAACTTCTAGCATGGTAAATATCAGGGGTTATTAACTTATATAAACAAAGGCTCTTTGTGGTTTTCAACAATTTAAGAGTGTAAAGGGCTTCCAAAACTAAAAAAGCTCAAGAAACTCTGGCCCTATCTATAATGTTGTGAAGACAGGCCTAAGCTTAAGAAAATGCAGCCTAAAAATGTCATGATTTATGCATTTTTATCTTTCATCATTTTGTATCAGTTTAAGATTTTATCACTAATTTTTTAGACTGTCTATGCAACAAGTCTCTACTACATATGAAACCTAGTGAACTAAAAGAGCAATTCAAAATTTCATATTCTATAGCATGAGTTTATCATGCAATTGTTTGGGTTTTGTCATTTTCACTTCAGTAAGAGCACTCATGTGCATCTCTTGGAATTGTGTATTACCTGATTATATTATCTAGTTCTACATTTGCCCCTGTCATTTTACACATCTACTTACATTTCTGCTCCTTAGGGAAAACATTCATAAATAGGTAGTCTCTGAGAATGGTGTTTAGGTTAGTGCAAAAGTAACTCCGGTTCTGCACTGTTGAACTTTGCCATATGATATCAGAATACATTCTTAAATAAATGTGGTTACGTTATACATCATTTTAAGGTGCATTCATCGATTTATGTCTTTTGCTAATGAATTGATGTTAGACAAAAAGCAAATTTGTGTGATTTTCTTACTTGAGTTCAAAATGGGTCATAAAGCAGCAGAGACAACTAGCAACATCAACAACGCACTTGGCCCAGGAACTGCTAATGAATGTACAGTGAAGTAGTGGTTCAAGAAGTTTTGCAAAGGAGATGAGAGCCTTGAAGATGAGGAGTGTAGTGGCCGGCCATCAGAAGTTGACAACGACTAACAGAGCATCATGGAAGGTGATCCTCTTACAACTGCATGAGAAGTTGCTCAAGAACTCAATCTCAACCATCCTATGGTTGTTTGGCATTGGAAGCAAACTGGAAAGGTGAAAAAGTTTGATACATGGGTGCCTCATGAGCTGACCGAAAATCAAAAATATCATCATTTTGAAGTGCCATGTTTTCTTATTCTACACAACAGCAATGAAATATTTCTCGATCGGATTTTGACATGTGACAAAAAGCAGATTTTACACAACCACCAGTGACAACCAGCTCAGTGGTCACACAGAGAAAGTTCCCAAGCACTTCCGAAAGCCAAACTTGCACCAAAAAAATGTCACGGTCACTGTTTGGTGGTCTGCGGCCAAATTCATCCACCACAGCTTTCTGAATCCCGGCTAAACCATTACATCTGAGAAGCATGCTCAGCAAATGGATGAGATGCACCAAATCTGCAACACCTGCAGCCAGCACTGGTCAACAGAAAGGGCCCAGTTCTTCTCTGTGACAACTCCTGACTGCACATCACACAACCAACACTTCAAAAGCTGAATGAACTGGGCTACAAAGTTTTGCCTCATCTGTCATATTCACCCGACCTCTTGCCAACTGACTACCACTTCTTCAAGCATCTTGACAACTTTGTGCAGGAAAAATGCTTTCACAATCAGGACAACACAGAAAATGCTTTCCAAGAGTTCATCAAATCCCAAAGCATGGATTTTTTTTGGTGCAGGAATAAAGTTATTTCTCACTGGCAAAAATGTGCTGATTGTAGTGGTTCCTACTTTGATTAATAAAGATGTGCTTGAACCCAGTTATAGTGACTTAAAATCCAGGGTCTGAAACCACAATTACTTTTGCACCAACATAAATACTATTCTCAGAGACCAACAGAAAATATGAGCTTAATTAACTCATCTTACGGCTAACAAACACATGAAAAGATCCTCAACATCACTCATTATCAGAGAAATGCAAATCAAAACCACAATGAGGGACCATCTCACACCGGTCAGAATGGCTGCTATTCAAAAGTCTACAAGCAATAAATGCTGGAGAGGGTGTGGAGAAAAAGGAACCCTCTAACACTGTTGGTGGGAATGCAAACTAGTACAGCTATTATGGAAAACAGTGTGGAGATTCCTTAAAAAAACTGGAAATAGAACTGCCATATGACCCAGCAATCCCACGCTGGGCATACACACGGAGGAAACCAGATCTGAAAGAGACACGTGCACCCCAATGTTCATCACAGCACTGTTTATAATAGCCAGGACATGGAAGCAACCTAGATGCCCATCAGCAGACGAATGGATGAGAAAGCTGTGGTATATATACACCATGGAATATTACTCGGCCATTAAAAAGAATACATTTGAATCAGTTCTAACGAGGTGAATGAAACTGGAGCCTATTATACAGAGTGAAGTAAGTCAGAACGAAAAACACTAATACAGTATACTAACACATATATATGGAATTTAGAAAGATGGTAACAATGACCCTATATGTGAGACAGCAAAAGAGACACAGATGTAAAAAACAGACTTTTGGACTCAGTAGGAGAAGGTGAGGGAGGGATGATTTGAAATAATAGCATTGAAACTTGTACATTATCATATGTGAAAAAGATCACCAGTCCAGGTTCGACGCATGAGACAGGGTGCTCAGGGCTGGAGCACTGGGATGACCCTGAGGGATGGGATGGGGAGGAAGGTGGGAGGGGGGTTCAGGATGGGGAACACATGTACACCCATGGAGGATTCATGTCAATGTATGACAAAACCCACTACAGTAAAGTAATTAACCTCCAATTAAAATAAATAAATTTTAAAAATAATAATAAAAATTAATTCATCTTAATCCTATAATCTAGTCTTTTTTGGCATTACCAGTTATGTGTATCAATTCATATAGGATTATAGTTCATATATATGCTACTAAATGACCGTGTGCAGATTCCCCATGAACCCCAGAAGTATAGTGATCAGTCTTCCTTTTTCTAGTTCTCAGTAATTTATTTCAACAATATCTTCACTGTCCTCCTCATCTCTAATCTCTGAGTCCAACCCCAGCTCAATGCTTCAAAGAAGGATAGGTGTCCTATAAAAGTTTGCTACTGACTGTATTTACCATCAATCAGATAATATCTTAATTATGGTGTATGCAGTTCAATCTCTGAACCTTTGCTCCTTCATTTCCCAACAAATGGAAGGCCTTCTTGACTCTAGACTTTTCAAACATTAACCATCTGTCAGAGCTCATGGAGCCCCTCCTCCAAGAAACATCCCTCATTTTCCAGTCCCTCTGAACTCCTACATCCCAGTACTACTCAGCTGAAGTCTAGTCACATATTAGAGGTTCCTAACTTCACAGGGGGGAAGGCACAAGGGTCCTTCAAAGCCTTTTGAGAATTTAAGTTACATATATTTTTTCCCACATAAGTTAAATGGTGGTTTAAAAAAATAGCAACAGGGGAGGGATTAGAGAAAGATCAGACTGTAATAGTTTAGAATAAATTCAAAAGTTTATTTCATTAACATGATTGAACACTGACATTCCAGGCACTTCTGTGTGGGTATTAAAATGCTCATATTAATAGGGCAATCTCCATAGACAACTGTTTCTACGAGAAACAAAGGTTAAGGAGTCCTTCATCTTTCTTGGCCTGGAACTTGCTGGACTGTGGAAACAGGACTAAGCCACAATGATGGCTTCTATTGTCAGCATCTAAGGACAATGCCTGTGTATGGGTTTCCTGCCTGGTAAATGCCCTTATATTTCACAGTCCAAGCTGACTCACTGATACTCCTTTCTTCTGAGGACCTCAAAGAGTCATAATGCCTCAGTTTTCACCTCCACCATTACTAGCAATCAATGCCCTACCTATGCAGGTCTCATCCCCCATCATCTCACAGTAGTCATGGTGAAGTTCCCCTCAACTCTCCAAATAATCTAAAGGTTTGACTACTGAGAGACACTAAAAGGCTCACTTTAATACCACTCCCATTCAGTTTTACCTTTCAGTTCAGTTCAGTTCAGTCGCTCAGTCGTGTCCAACTCTTTGTAACCCCATGAATCGCAGAAGGCCAGGCCTCCCTGTCCATCACAAACTCCCAGAGTTTACTCAAACTCATGTCCATCGAGTCAGTGATGCCATCCAGCCATCCCATCCTTTGTCGTCCCCTTCTCCTCCTGCCCCCAATCCCTCCCAGCATCACGGTCTTTTCCAATGAGTCAACTTTTCTCATGAGGTGGCCAAAGTATTGGAGTTTCAGCTTCAGCATCAGTCCTTCCAGTGAACATCCAGGACTGATCTCCTTTAGGATGGACTGGCTGGATCTCCTTGCAGTCCAAGGGACTCTCAAGAGTCTTCTCCAACACCACAGTTCAAAAGCATCAATTCTTCAGTGCTCAGCTTTCTTCACAGTCCAACTCTCACATCCATACATGACCACTGGAAAAACCATAGCCTGACCAGATGGACCTTTGTTGGCAAAGCAATGTCTCTGCTTTTTAATATGCTATCTAGGTTGGTCGTAACTTTCCTTCCAAGTAGTAAGCGTCTTTCAATTTCATGGCGCGCCGGCTGCGACTGACCGTGCAGAAGCGAGGCCGTGAGGAGCTACCCCTCGCCCAAGGTCAGGGGTAGCGACCCAGAGCGCCAGGCTGCGACAGCGCAGGAGCAGCGGCCGAGAGGAGCTTCCCCACCTCCAAGGTCAGGGGCCGCGGCCGAGAAGAGCTACCACACTCACGAGGTCAGAGGCAGCTGGCCGAGAGGAACTACCCCACCCTGGAGGTCAGGGGCCCTGCCCGAGAGGAGCTACCCCACCTCCAAGGAGCGGCTGCTGCCCCGGCGCAGGAGGGCCGAGAGGAGCTACTCCAGGTTCAAGGTCAGGAGAGTCGGCGGTGAGAAGATACCCCTTGTCCAAGGTAAGGAGCACCGATTGTGCTTTGCTGGAGCAGCCGTGAAGAGATACCCCAGGTCCAAGGTAAGAGAAACCCAAGTAAGACAGTAGGTGTTGCGAGAGGGCATCAGAGGGCAGACACACTGAAACCATAATCACAGAAAACTAGCCAATCTGATAACAGACCACAGCCTTGTCTAACTCAATGAAACTAATCCATGCCGTGTGGGGCCACCCAAGATGGACAGGTCATGGTGGAGAGGTCTGACAGAGTGTGGTCCCCTGGAGAAGGGAATGGCAAACCACTTCAGTATTCTTGCCTTGAGAACCCCATGAGCGGTATGAGAAGGCAAAATGATAGGACACTGAAAGAGGAACTCCCCAGGTTGGAAGGTGCCCAATATGCTACTGGAGCTCAGTGGAGAAATAACTCCAGAAAGAATGAAGGGATGGAGGCAAAGCAAAAACAATACCCAGTTGTGGATGGGACTGGTGATAGAAGCAAGGTCCAATGCTGTAAAGAATAATATTGCATAGGAACCTGGAATGTTAGGTCCATGAACCAAGGCAAATTGGAAGTGGTCAAACAGGAGACGGCAAGAGTGAATGTCGACATTCTAGGAATCAGCGAACTAAAATGGACTGGAATGGGTGAATTTAACTCAGATGACCATTGTATCTACTACTGTGGGCAGGAATCCCTTAGAAGAAATGGAGTAGCCATCATAGTCAACAAAAGAGTCCGAAATGCAGTACTTGGATGCAATCTCAAAAAGACAGAATGATCTCTGTTCGTTTCCAAGGCAAACCATTCAATATCACGGTAATCCAAGCCTATGCCCCAACCAGTAACGCAGAAGAAGCTGAAGTTGAATGGTTCTATGAAGACCTACAAGACCTTTTAGAACTAATACCCAAAAAAGACGTCCTTTTCATGATAGAGGACTGGAATGCAAAAGTAGGAAGTCACGAAACACCTGCAGTAACAGGTAAATTTGGCCTTGGAGTACAGAATGAAGCAAGGCAAAGGCTAATAGAGTTTTGCCAAGAGAATGCACTGGTAAAAGCAAACACCCTCTTCCAACAACACAAGAGAAGATTCTACACATGGACATCACCAGATGGTCAACACCGAAATCAGATTGATTATATTCTTTGCAGCCAAAGATGGAAAAGCTCTCTACAGTCAGCAAAAACAAGACCGGGAGCTGACTGTGGCTCAATTTTACCTTTAAGACTGTCATTATTTGATCCTAAGAAGCCAAAAAAGTATTCAGAATAACTAATCTAAATCCAGGCTGTCTGAAATTAGCACATGCAGATTCGTATTGTTGGAAGGAAGTAGACCCATTGCATGAGACTAAAGCAATAATGTTCACTTGATAAAGATTGATCTTAGTACCAGGAAAGGAAAGTTCATCTGAGGAGCCAAGACAGCTAGGAACAGAATACCACCATCCTGATCATCCAAAATGAACTGGAAGAAATTCACCTAACCAGCCTCTAGGACACTTGAACTTATCATTAGTCTACCTTCCGGATGATAGAAATGGCACACCTGTGGTCAAGGAACCACTGTGTATGTGAAGGAAGCAAGGGGAGAAAATAAAAAAGAAATTGCCAGAAGCTACTTATATTGAACAGACAAAAGTAAACTTAAATACAAACATATTCATAATAGACAAAATATGGAAACAACCTAAGTATCCATGATGGATAAATGGATACAGAAAATGTCTCTCATACAAACACACATGGTGGAATATTATTGAGCCATTAAAAAGGAAATCTTGCCTTTGGGAATGCTTGGATGGATCTTGAGGGCATTATGCTAAGTGAAATGTCAAAAAAAGACAAATACTGTATGATCTCACTTGTATGTGGAATCTTTAAAAATCTTAAAAAAAAAAAAAAAAACCCACAAGCTCACAGAGAATGGACTGGTGGTTACCAGAGGCAAGGGGAAAGGGGTAGGCAGAATGGGTGAGGAAGGTCAAAAGGTAAAAATGTCTGTCCAGTTTTAAAGTAAGTCATGGTGATGGTGATACAGTCACTCAGCATGGTGACTATAATTAATAATACTCTATTGCATATTTGAAAGGTGGATATTAAAAGTTCTCATCATAAAAACTAAAATTTTGTAACCATGTTTGGTTATGGATGTTAATTAGACATTGTGGAGAGCATATCAAAATATAAACAAGTATTGAATTGTGTTAAACATCTAAATCGAATATATATGTTACATGTCAATTACATCTCAAAAAATACACATTTGAGATATTCTAAAAATATTTGCAGGCCTAGTCTTAGTGGAGACAAAGGAAAAGTGAAATATTTTAATGTAGCTGATCAGTTTTATTAAAAATCCAACTTAATAACTTACAAGACAAAGTTCATGTTTATTTTTAATATGCTAGGCACATGGGTGATGTGGGGCTTTATTTCATTTCCACCATTAAAAGCATAAAAGCATATACTTGACAAACATTGTTAGGTTTCTGCCTTCTTTTTGGCATTCAAAACCTCTATATGAGTAAATTCAGTGGGAATTGATTCACAAAAGAAATATTAAAATGAAGTTACCAATGTAAGGTAGTCAAATATCCTTTTACATTTATTTTCAGTTGGACTTAGGCAAAATGTAAAAATAAAAAACAAAACTGTGTTTTAATAAACACACATACAAAAACTATAAATTATGCTAGATAGTTGATACCATTTAGGCTCCTACACACACAAAATATGATCTTCTACTACCTATTTGAAATGAAATTTTAAAAGCTATTTTGGAGTAGAAGTTAGAAGTCGCTTTTTTTCTGAAAAAGCCTGAAATTGATTCAAAGAGTCTGATATGAAAATAAGCTCAATGTTTGACTTTAATGTTCTATATATACACTCTACATATATGGTATTTATTCAGCTATGCTCTCAATTAAATAAATTTAAACTAATAGTTTCTTCTCCATGCCTTTTGTCGTAATAATTCTTATTATGTACCACATGATTAGTACCACATGATATTAGTACTATATGATAAAAGGTACCACAAATAGTACTATGATAAAAGGTCAAAGGTAAAGGTAAAAATGTATTACTTGATAATATGAAACTTTTAGAGGAAACTTAACAATTTTTCATCAAGTATATATTTAGTTACACCATATAACATGTAACTGAAGCAAAATAGCTTGTAGGATTAAAGCAAGCCGTCTTCTCCACTGCACTAAAATACTACTGTCAGTAATTTTTTTAGAAAGATAAATTTGATATCAATGCGATGTGACACAACTGCATCAAGCCTTAATTTCACTCACAGTAAGAAGTCACAGGATTAAATAACACTGTGCAGTCTTTTAGAAAAGTTTATTGCTTCCAGATGGATTCAAGTTTCCTTTCAGCCCTGATTACATCCAATATGCACAGGGTGCCAACATTATAAAGGACAGAGTCAAAAATATCATTTATATAGATAGCAAGGGGCAGGGTGGAGGAACCCTGGCTTGTAAACAGTCTGTGCTGACCGGGTTTTGACTATTTTTAAGAAATTATAAGAAACATTTAATAAAAAGCAAATACCATACTATGTAAACATCTTGAAGGATGCCTGTTCCACAGAAAAACAGAAATCTACAGCAAAGTAGACATAAGATGACTCTTGGTTCAAGCTGCATGCTCTCTGCCCCCAGTTGGGTTCTGCCATGTGTCACCCGGCATGAGGCTTGCCACCAAGATGTCCACCTGTGCCTCTGTGGCAGAAGAGGCATCTATGTTTATTTCTTTCAACAGCACTGTTGAATATCAGCCATGGTGATCAGATATAAAGACCTTCAAAAACACCGACTACTTAAGGCATGTTTGCTAAGTTTAAGGATGCAAATAAGTCACTACCCCTATTTAAAAGAGCATTTTCTTAAGCAACCGAAGTATGACTACCATAAAAAATAAAATCCTTTGCATAAAACCCAAACAAAAAAGCTCTCCCTGTAATGTGGATTAAAAAATAAAATCACATCTGCTCTATCTAATCTATGAGAGAAAAGCAATAAAAATTCATGACTGAAGAAGGATTTCAGTCTGGGGGTTGGGAGCCAACTTTTTAAAATACAGTAAAATTCTAATAACACTTCCATTTTCTTATATTCAATTTTCCAAATGTTCTGCAAGTGTTATACAAATTACAAATTTGACTGAATATAAATGTTAAGCAATTTATGATGCATCCTTCAAAACAGATTAGCAATTTAAATACAATTATGGTCTCAAAGCTTGAAAGAAGAGAAAAATGATTAATTTCTGAAAGGACATAAAATCTTCTTGTTGGAGAAACACTAGGAAAAGTGGTACTACAATAATTCCTACTAACACCTAACTTTCTTCTGTGGATACTCAACCAAAACTAAGACAAACACCAATATAGCACTTTACTACTCACATTTTCTTTAGAGAGAAGTGATTTCATTTATATAAGGGTTATAAATGAGTGTTAGAGTTTCAAGTGATTTTAATGGAAGTTTTGGACTTTTTTTTTTCAATTAATTTTATACATGATACTTTATATTATGAGTAGCAAAATTTTTTATTTTATTTACATTTAACTAGTGGCAATATCCTTGATCAACTGCAAGAAAATGCTCTAAGACACAGGGTGATGATCAAAAGACGAAGAAGTTATACTAAAAACTGACAAAGTTATATGACAAGTCAATAACAGGTCAATGAAACAGAGTCCAACTGATTAGGCTGCCAGGCACTAAAGTAGATAATGGGTTTTGTGTCAGCAGATGACTCAGTCATTAAGTATTTCTGATATTTCAAATACTAATATGTGTTTAACTATCACTAATCAAACAGTGCTTTGTTTTTGATAATGGTCAGCTATTCTTAAACTGGTCACACTGTCTCCTAAACAATATATATTTGAGCAAAAAATGATTTGAGATTCATTTCTTCTTTCAATAATTTTTAACTGGACACTTTCTGCATGCCAAACTTGCCCTAAAAGAGAAAAGCCTATTAGATAGAGATCTCCCCTGACTAACCAATGATCATCGAATAAAGATTGAAAAAAAATAAGGGAGCAAGCCATGTATTGTTATTGATCCAAAATCTCTCATCTGCAATTCTAAAATCCCCAAAGCTCTGAAGATTATTTTTTTGTAAATCATTTGGCAACAAAACCTGAACTGACCTCATTTTGTCCCAAAATTGGACCTGAACTGACAATGAGAGTTTAAATCTTTATTTATACCACTTGGCATAGATATTCTTAATGTTTCACTCACAAATATCAATATTTGAATATTCAATGCTACCTGAGACTGGTCGTGAGTGTTACATACACATAAACTTATGCCGCTTCTTAGCTTTCTAAAATCGGGTAATACCAGAATTTTCACATAGCTGGTTCCAGGGCTGCTGAGCAAGAGAAAAAAGTATGAAGGCCCAGTGGCAAGAGCATACTTGGTATATTCCAGAAACAGCAAGATGTGGCTGGAGTTAGTAAGAAAACGGGGAGGGTAAAACGCAAGAATATAAAGGTTGGAAGCAGGCAGACCATGCAGGTGTATGTAGGCTATAGAAAGAACTCTGGATTTTAGCCTGAAAAAGATGTGAAGTCGTTGGAAGTTTTTGAGCAGAAGAAAGAAGTACTCTGACATATACTTTAAAAGTAAAATTCTACCTGATACATACAGAATAGACTCACAGAGGACATGGTTAGATATAGACTCGTTTAAGGAAGAGAGATTGTTTAAGAAAGCTTAAACAATACTCCAGGTGAGAAATGACAGTGTCTCATATTGAGATGGTGGCAGGAATCCTGTTCAGTTTCAGATACATTTCCAAGAAAGAGGCAACAAGATGTGCTAATGGACAGGATATAGAGTGAGAGTGGAATCTAGCAGATTCCAAAGCATTTGGCATGGACAATTAGAAGGATAAAATCTTCATGCACTGAGATGTGAAGATCTATAGGAAGTACATAGTTGGAGGCTGCAGGAAAGAATGTGGAGGTTATTTTAGAACAAGATAAGTTTGAGAAATCTATTAGACCTGTAAGTTGAAATTTAAGTAGGCAGTTAGGTTCATAAATCAGAAATTCCGAAGAGAGGTTTAAGCTGGAGATATACATTGGAAGGTCAAGGGGATTTAGATGATATCTGAAACCAGAAACTGGAGGAGCTGAACCAGAGAGAGAATGAAAACAGACAATGAGGTCAGAAGATAGTGATGGAAAAATGAGAAGAGCCAAGAGAAGTGTCTGAGAAGGAGCAAGCCAGTGGGGTAGAAGAAGAACCCCAAGAGTGACCTGGTAGGAGATAAAGGTGTATCAAGGAGCACTGCATGATTAGCTGTCAAACTCTGTTCATAGGTGAAGTCAGATGAGGACTAAGTGAGCTGCAGAGTGATGAGAGTCAAAAGCCTGGTCACAGAAGATTCAAGATCACAGAAGATTTAAGAAAGAATGCGAAACAAGGTAAGACTGAATGTATAATAAGTCTAACTAAACTGAAATGTTGGTGGTGGGGAGCAGCAAAGAAATAGTACTAAACATTCTCCATGGATTATCACAATTCATCTTTATAATGGTTCTATAAAGTAGAAATTTTCTCACTTTACAGATGAGGATATAGAAGATATGCAGGTGCCAATGATCTTAATAAGAATGCTGGAGTTTTATCTAAGTATTTGTCTGATTATCAAAGCACATTGTCTTATACTACTATACAGCTTCCTAGGAAATAACCATACAAAATAAACACTGAGACAGTGACAAAGTCTTCTCAGAAAGGACACTGGTGTGGGAGTTAGCAGACCTCTGTTTTAGCTCTGGTTTTGTCACTAATCTTGAGGAAAATGCAGTACCTTTAGAACTTGATAGCTCATTCCTAAAATAAGGGTATTGGAACAGATTTGTTCACTTATTCAGTCAGTCAATATGTATTGATTATTAATTTGCTGGACACAAGTCTAGTTGTGAAAGAAATAGAGGTGAAAATGTAGGAACTTACCTTGTAGAAAGGAAGATGACAAATATTTAATACAATTGAAAGTTTCTTTTGATGCTAAAATGCTACCACAGTTGCTAAATATTAATAATAGAGAAAAATCCCATTCCAGGCTACTGCAAAGAGGTTCAGATTTATTATATCACTGAAAACTCACAGCACTGTAAGCTGGGTACTATTATTATACTATATCCCGTTTTATAGACTGGTGGGGGGCAAAGGGAGATAAGCTTAGAGCTGGAATAGCTTGTCCCACAGTTACATAGGAAGTGACAAAGCTTAGATTCTAACAGACAGAATGACTCCAAAAACCCATCTTTCCATCACTCTCAACAGCACAGTAAGTTAATATTGTTAACAGCTCATTTTAGTGTTGTTTAACTCTTCCCTCTTGATGGGTCTCTGTTCAAAAAGGGGAAACAGTAAGGCATAAGAGAAAAAAGAAAGGAAAAATAATAAAAGACAAATTGCAGAAGTAGAAATGAACATTGATATAAGGACAAAAATCAAGAAAACCAAAGAAGCAGAGTAACATGAACAAAAAAAGAGATTTGAGAAGCGCATGAAGGAGAGAGAAGCGGCAGCCCTCGAGGCCTGGCTCAGGTCAGTGACCCACCAGGTGCCACCTGCCTTCAGGAAAGACCAGTGGACAGGTCTGGGGGACAAGGGCACCTCTGAAGGGCCTGGATTCCCCCATTCCCTCAGACACACTGCTGGCTTAGCAATTCTACTGAGCACCAACACTTCTGATGAGCCTAATGAAGTAAATATGGTCAGCAAAATACTTCAGAAAGGAGCTCTAGATACTTGCTCACACTTTCTGGTACAACCATGCTAACAAGGAAAGCATTCTTTAGGATTCAGAGGTGAAATCATTACAGAGATCTGAGAAGGACAAAGCAGACAGAGGCGGGCTGCCTGATCACACCACCACCGAGGCTGCCCTCTGAATTTCAGCAGACAGCTAGCATCTGTCTCCACTCTTCACATCAGGGATCTCCAGCCAGGACCAGCCACACAGGGGCCCTCACTGGCTGACAGCTATTTTATCTTCCCGAGCTTTCCGCATCAAGTCTGAGTGCTCACTTGTGTCCGCCTCTTTATGACGCGATGGACTGTAGCCTATCAGGTCCCTTGGTCCATGGGATTTTTCAGGCAAGAATACTGGATTGGGAAGATCTACTCCAGGGGACAATATACAATTCTTATAGCCGGCATTTTCCCCTGGTATTCTAAAGATTATTTAGAGATCATCTTTATAAATTGTGAAGACAAGAAACATATCTCCCACTAGTTATCAATCTAGTCCCAAAATCTAAGTGCTTACTATATGACAGGTGTTTTCTGACCTAAATGTTGCAGATTTAAGGATGACTGGATATGGTCTTTCCCCATCGAGGTTCAGTATATTGGGGAACAGAAGCATAGTAGATAGCTAGTCATCTTGTGGGACTTCACCAGTCTTATTTCCAAATTATTCCTTTACAAAAGGATATTGGGACCCATCAGAGATTTTAAGAAACAACCACTCCATCTGTTTCATCATTCTGATTTCTACCCAGAGTACCTTCTCTACATAGATTCATTCACATGTTCCACAAGCCCCTTTTAAAAAACAGTCCTGCATTAAAAGGTGAGGTTACAACTAAATTTCCCTCTGAAAAATGTGCTTTTATTTTCTTTTAAATACTCTTCTTTATTAGCTGAATTTCTACAAGTATAGTCAGAAAAAAAAAAAAAAACATTTTAAAGCTGTAGTTTTTATTTGCCTGAAACTAGTTCTCTATTCCAACTCTTTCCTTCATTAACTTCTATTAAGCATCTAAGAATGACTAACTAGATAGGAACCATTCAGACAGAGAAGGCAATGGCATCCCACTCCAGTACTCTTGCCTGGAAAATCCCATGGACGGAGGAGCCTGGTAGGCTGCAGTGCATGGGGTCACAAAGAGTTGGACACGACTGAGTGACTTCACTTTCACTTTTCACTTTCATGCATTGGAGAAGGAAATGGCAACCCACTCCAGTGTTCTTGCCTGGAGAATCCCAGGGACGGGGGAGCCTGGTGGGCTGCCGTCTATGGGGTCGCACAGAGTCGGACATGACTGAAGTGACTTAGCAGCAGTAGCAGCATTGTATTCAGAAGCTCAGCTCCCTCCCAACCATCAGCAAGTATGAAGCTAATACTAAGTAGTGAAACTTTTCTTTACATATTTGCCAAATGACTTTACTACACATTTATTCCATTAATGTGCCACCACCATGCAAGAAAGCAGCCAGTTTTTACTGAAAGCAGGATAGTACAGAAACACGGGGAATGGAAAGCGAGATGACATGCCTGCCAAGCGAGGAACTAAATCAGATACTCCATCTCACTTAATTCTAAGTTATCTTCAGCTTATGGTGATAGTTAAAGGAGATAGCATACCTGGTACAAAGACCAAGCAGATGCTCAGAGAGGGGAAGGGCTTATCGAAGACGGGTGTCAACGGCAGAAGACTGGACTTTAAAGCTCACAATCTTTTTTCCTCTGTTCTACAGACCAGAAGGACTTGCAAAGAACAACCGTGTTACTAAAGTTGTATTACTAAATGCTTTATTATTAGGCTTTGAGAAGATATGGTTCGTCTCATAGAATGGGTGCACACTTCAGCAGATTTTTTGCTGTCTTTCTGAAAACCCAAGTTAAAAGCAGCACTTGAGGTTCTATTAAGAAAAAGGTCCCAAAGACACACAGCAGAGATAAGCAATTAAAAGCTATGGCCTCTTAGCAAAGTGGCTGGGATCCAGGCTCTGCCTTTTACTACCTGTGTGACCTTGGAGAAGTTACTTGAATTTTTTCTTTTCAGTTTTCTCATCTAGAAAATGGGGATTAGAATAGCCTCTACCTCTGAGGACTGTTGTGAAGAGTTAGTGAGTTAATATGTAAAATTCTGGTAACAGTTCCTGATACATAGAGTGTGCCATACAAGTGTTTACTACTATTATATTATTATTACCTGAACAAATTCAGCAAATCTTGCAGTCACCACACAAAATACCTGCACCAGATAAACCATGAAAGTAGCATGTACAACAGAATGGTACTAGGAAAGAATGATTACAGTAGGCCTCTTCCCTCATTTAGAATACAAAAATGCTCTGGCTTTGTTTTGAATTTATAAAGGTAGCTCCTAAAATCAGTGGGCATCCTGACTACCCTCCCTAAAGCAGACTTGGAAACACCTCCCTTGTTACAAAGGATCTACTAAGAAATTTATGGAATAGGTTAGGAGAAAAGCAGAAACAGCATAAAGACAGTATTAGGAAGATAAATTAGAAATAACAGTAAGACTTACCTAGACTTTCATCACATAATCAAGACAGAACATTTTTTAATTACTTAATTATGCATCTACAGCGACCCTAAATGAAATGCTGTTTTTTGTGGCTTTATCCATTGAAAAATAAGATCTGTTCTCATTATTTAACTTAAAAATCTTTTAAATTAAGAAAAAAGGAAGAAAAAAGAAATAATAGTAAAAGGAAAAAATTGCCAGCAGCTGACTCACATGTCACTACTACTCTAATTCTAGCTAGGCACAAATATTTTCCCAAATATTGTGGGAAATCTATCAAATATTGCCCAAATATTGCCCAAATATTGTGGCAAACAATGGTTTTGACAAAGACTAACGATGATCTTGGTGATAACTTGCTGTTTGGATTACAACTATTGACAAACTCTTATTTAAAAACTTCAGACCTCAAAAACCGACACCATCAACTTCAGAAATTTTTGTAAGGACCTCCACAACCTTGTAACTAACTATTTAAGAAATCGTTAATACAGTGCTTCTCAAACGGACCTCCAGATGATTCTAGACCTTCTGTGACAAACTAAATGAGCTCTGATTTCTTTTACCTATTTGTCTTATCTATCAGTGCTTTAAGATGCCCTCGGAATGAAGAGATCAAAATTACAGAAACGTTGCTTTGGTGTGGCTATTCGTTCAAGCAACTGTGCTCTCACAGTACCCAATTTACTCAGAGTTACTAGGAGACTTGAAGATCAGGGATCAGTTCATTTGTTTAAAATGCTCTATTTTCAATGGACATTATATTTAAAAAAGACACATTCTCAAAAGCCTTAGTATATTAGGATTTGGAATCCTGGAAATACTTTCCGAAAAGTTGTTTAAAGAACTTTCTAAAAAAAAAAAAAAAAAGAGGGCTATTTCTGCTCTTTAAGGGGATAGATGAGCTAAAATTGATACAGGTTCACTTTCCTTTTAATGTATTTCAGAATTACATTATTTTTCCAATATGTATGCAGTTGCTACCTATACAAGATTATTATAATCTCTCTCAGGTAATTACTGCTGAGATCAGCAATTTAATGCCCTTTGTTTGCCAAATTTTTGTTTTCCCAAGGACCAATCCCACTCTATAAAGATGTGTTTCCAGGATACATATAATTACGCTGGGTATAACATCTGTTGCTTTGCATGTTCAGAGGCTTACTAAACCAAGGTACGAACACGCTTCTATGCCTACTTTAGGAGAATGGCTGAAATATTAAAAGCTTAAAGATTCAGTAGAAATTTTCTAAAGCAGTATTTATCAGAAGTAGAAGCTAATTCTAATTTGAATATTTCCAAACAGAATTAACTCATTTCAGCCCTTATTTAGAGAAATGTTAGCCCCAAAGTTATTATATCATTTTTCAATATCGTCACCTAATAATCCTGAGATTTATGTTTCCTATAAATTCATATAGGAATCCTAGTGAAGTTTCTACTTCAGTTATCGCTCAGAAGCAGACTATCTAACCAAAAACAAATGCAAACCAAAAACAAATCCCTTTACTCCAGGACAACAAAGAAATTAATAATGGTGACCTCTTTTCTGTGCTTTGCCCTTTTATAGAGCAGATTTAGATAACAGAGCAGCACTGCACTTCCAAATGTAGGTCAGTATTCTGGCCGTACCACAGAAATGAATTGTTCAGACTTAAATAAAGCAGAGGAATACTGGCCCAAATCACTTCTCTGTGTGACCTTTTAAGGTTGCCCAACAATCTGATGGTCCTGAGAACTTCCAAATATGCAAATATTTACTGGCAAGGTTTACCAGAAAGATACAAAGTGAACACTGATTTCAGTACTGAAACCTGAAATAAAACCCTAATAAATGGAGGGGGGGTGCAGATCAGACACAGTTATATCTCACCATTCATCAGTTCAGTTCAGTTCAATCACCATTCATAGTCATAGACAAAAAAATTGAAGTTCTAAGTTCATCGTGTTTTCAGAAAACTTTAGGACAAGCAAATTCACGAGTCTCAGTGTACTCAAATGTATTTCACAATCTTTGAGATCTGAGCTTGTTATTATATAACTAAGATTGTTATTTGAGCTTCATTTAGACTGATGAGATATCCCAAGTTCACATAGATTTAGAGTTGAGGAAACCTACTTAAATTAAAAAATATATATCATTCCAAACCATTTTAATATGTTTTAGCTCACTTGATTCTTCTATTCTTAGGAAATTCTTGTTTCCTAGTGTTATATATCATGCGATATAGCCAACCATTATATTAAAAATCAAAAAGAAACAAACCAAAAAACCTCACCTCGCCATTAACAGGAATTTGGGGGGGAGGAGGTAAAACCCACTTTCAGCATTGGAGAAGCTTAAACTAAAGGAGTAATATTGTAAATCTACTTGTTTGGGATTGAATTCTGTCTCTCCAAAATTCATATGCAGAAGTTCTAACCGCCCAGTGTGCCTATATTTGGGCCTTTAAAGAGTAATTAACTTTAAATTAAGTCATAAGGGTGGTTTCTAGGGGCTTCCCAGATGGCGGTAATGGTAAAGAGTCTGCCTGACAATGCAGGAGACACAAGAGACATGGGTTCAATTCCTGGGTCAGGAAGATCCCCTGAAGTAGGAAATGGCAACTCATTCCAGTATTCTTGCCTAGAAAATTCCATGGACAGAGGAGCCTGGCAGGCTATAGTCCACGGGGTCACAAAGCATTGGAAACATCTGAGCGATTTTGCACAGGGGCAAGGGTGGTCTCTAGTCTGATAGGACTTGTGTCCTTAAAAGAAAAGGAAGATTTACATTCCCACCAACAGTGCAAGAGGGTTCCTTTTCTCTACACCCTGGAGAGGGTGCAGCATTAACTGTTTTGGGATTTTTTGATGATGGCCATTCTGATTTTTCCAGTAGTCATGTATGGATGTGAGAGTTGGACTCTCACATAAAGAAAGCTGAGTGATGAAGAATCGATGCTTTTGAACTGTGGTGTTGGAGAAGACTCTTGAGAGTCCCTTGGACTGCAAGAAGATCAAACCAGTCAATCCTAAAGGAAATCAGTCCTGAATATTCACTAAAAGGACTGATGCTGAAGCTGAAGCTCCAATACTTTGGCCACCTGATGCGAAGAACTGGCTCACTGGAAAAGACCCTGATGCTGGGAAAGACTGAAGACAGGAGGATAAGGGGACGACAGAGGATGAGATGATTGGATGGCATCACCAACTCGACAGACATGAGTTTGAGCAAGCTCTGGGAGTTGGTGATGGACAGGGAAGCCTGGCGTGTTGCAGTCCATGGTGTTATAAAGAACTGGACAAGACTGAGCGAATAAACTGATTCTGACAGGTGTGAGGTGATATCTCATTGTAATTTTGATTTGCATTTCTCTAATAATGACCGATGTTGAGCCTCCTTTCAAGTATTTATTAGCCATCTGTATGTCTTCTTTGGAGAAATGTCTGTTTAGGTCTTTTGAGCACTTTTTGATTGGGTTGTTTTTGTTATTGAGTTGCATAAGCTGCTTGCATATTTTCTATGTAAGACAGGATGGAGATTCCTTAAAAACTAGGAATAAAACTACCATGTGACCCAACAATCCCAATACTTTGCATATACCCTAAGAAAACCATAACTGAGAAAGACACAGGTACCACAATGTTCAATGCACCACTGTTTACAATAACTAGGACAAAGACGCAACCTAGATGTCCATCAACAGATGAATGGATAAAAAAGTTGTGGTACCGCCAGTCAGGATGGCTGCTATCCAAAAGTCTACAAGCAATAAATGCTGGAGAGGGTGTGGAGAAAAGGGAACCCTCTTACACTGTTGGTGGGAATGCAAACTAGTACAGCCGCTATGGAGAACAGTGTGGAGATTTCTTAAAAAACTGGAAATAGAACTGCCATATGACCCAGCAATCCCACTTCTGGGCATACACACTGAGGAAACCAGATCTGAAAGAGACACGTGCACCCCAATGTTCATCGCAGCACTGTTTATAATAGCCAGGACATGGAAGCAACCTAGATGCCCATCAGCAGACGAATGGATAAGGAAGCTGTGGTACATATACACCATGGAATATTACTCAGCCGTTAAAAAGAATTCATTTGAATCAGTTCTAACGAGATGGATGAAACTGGAGCCCATTATACAGAGTGAAGTAAGCCAGAAAGATAAAGACCAATACAGTATACTAACACATATATATGGAATTTAGAAATATGGTAATGATAACCCTATATGCAAAACAGAAAAAGAGACACAGATGTACAGAACACACTTTTGGACTCTGTGGGAGAAGGCGAGCGTGGGATGTTTTGAGAGAACAGCATCGAAACATGTATATTATCTAGGGTGAAACAGATCACCAGCCCAGGCTGGATGCATGAGACAAGTGCTCGGGCCTGGTGCACTAGGAAGACCCAGAGGAATCAGGTGGAGAGGGGAGGTGGGAGGGGGGATCAGGATGGGGAATACATGTAAATTCATGGCTGATTCATGTCAATGTATGACAAAAACCACTACAATATTGTAAAGTAATTAGCCTCCAACTAATAAAAATAAATGAAAAAAAAAAAGTTGTGGTACATATATAGACTGGAGTATCAGTCATAAAATGGAACACATTTGAGTCAGTGCTAATGAAGTGGATGAACACAGAGCCTATTATACAAAGTGAAGTAAGTCAGAAAGCAGAAAAAATACTGTATTTTAATCCATATATATGGAATTTAGAAAGATGGTACTGATGAACCTATTTGCAGGGTAGCAATGGAGATGCAGACAGAGAGAACAGACTTATGGGGACAGTGTAGGAAGGAGAGGGTGGGATGAATGGAAAGAGGAGCAGGAAACATATACACTAACATACGTAAAATAGATAGCCAGTGGGAATTTGCTATATGACTCAGGGAACTCACACCTGGGCTCCATGGCAACCAAGAGGGGTGGAATGAGATGGGAGACAGGAGGCTCAAGAGGAAGGGGACATATGTATACCCATGGCTGATCCATGTTGATACATGGCAGAAACCAACACTATCTTGTTAATCATCCTTCAATTAAAAATAAAAAAATTTTAATTATAAAAAGAAAAGAAACATTGGCGATCCGTCTCCATATGTGCACAAAGGAAAGGCCATGTGAGGGCACAGTGAGAAGGTGGCCATCCATAAGCTAAGGGAGAGAGGTCTCACCAGAAATCAGCTCTGGCAACACCTTGATCTTGGACTTCCAGCCTCCAGAACCATAAGAAAAAAGTGAATTTCTGTTGTTCAAACCACTTTATCAATGATGCTCTGTTATGGCAGCCCTGACAGACTAATATATCATCCTTCTTTAACCTAAGTTTTAATTTCTTCTTTAGAGTCTCCAAATTTTCTACACTGTGTCACCTTGTATCTCACCACAACATCAAGCAAAATATAGCAAACAAGAGAAATGAATCATTTTCCTTTCTTCCTTCTATGTTCCAATATTTCCAAATGTGAACCCTGAAGAATACTGAATGCCAAGGGAGAAAACACTAAATAACTGCTTAGGTTGTCATTAATTTGAAAGCAAGAGTTATATTAGGAGGACACTAAACTATTTTAGGTGGGAATTAATCAGGATAGCTTCACTGATGGCACAGTTGGTAAAGAGTCTGCCCACAATGCAGGAGACCCAGGTTCAATCCCTGGGTTGGGAAGATCCCCTGGAGAAGGAAATGGCAACCCGCTCCAGTATTCTTGCCTGGAAAATCCCATGGACAGAAGAGCCTGGCGGGCTACAGTCCATGGGGTCACAAAGAGTCCAACACAACCTAGCAACTAAACCACCAACCAGGATAAGCAAGGGATGCAACCCAACCCAGAAATGACAGATGGGGGTAACCGAGAAACGTGTGCAAGATTTGAGCGTATCACTTACAATATGTCTCATTTTGCCTTCTGCCTTCCTGCGGGATCAAAGAGAAAATCTCTCAAAAGTTCTTGATATTTTTGTTCTTTAAAACTCTGTACTGGAACTAGAAACACTGCTTCCTTGAGCTTCTAAACTGAGGAGGACCCAGAATGGCTAAACGTGGAAAGTTAACGGTCAAGACTGACTCAGGATTAAGTAGAGAAACAGGTCAGTTTGAAAAGGCTCTGGACTTCTCTGGTGGTCCAGTGGTTAAGACTCTGTGCTTCTAATTCAGGGGACACGGGTTTGATCCCTGGTCTGGGAAGTTCTGCATGCTGTGTGGTGCAGCCAAAAATAAAGAAAAAAGAAAAGGTTCACCAAAGCCCAGAAGTGATCAACCAGAAAAATGGCCCTTCATCTACCTCCTCACCTCCCCACTATCACCCCATCTCTGCTAATGCTGCTTCCAAATCAGCCTCTGGCCTGGGAGCTCAAGTTCTCATGTAAGGGGCTGAGGGAGGGTATTAAGAAGGTCCCATATGGAAAAAGATTTTACCTCAGGCAAAACGCCCTCCCTTCTTACCACTCACCCTAATGCTTGTCCTCTCCTATACTCACACATGACTTAGGAGTCTCAGAAGCAAGCTCTGGAGTGTGGCAATCAAAAATGAGAAGAGAAAGAAAGGGGGCAGAGTTTATCCAAGGAATTTTTCTAAAAGTAACAACTAGACATTTAGATTTTTCTTTTCTTCTATATCATTTTAACCCTAAACATTTTTAAGCTAAAACATCTTCAGGCATTAAAATACCATTTCAGGAAATCATTTGTCTGAGATTAAAAATGAAGTGAAGTGTTCGTCACTCAGTCATGTCGGACTCTTTGCAACCCCATGGACTGTCGCTGGCCAGGCTCCTCTGTCCATGGAATCTTCCAGGCAAGAATACGGGACTAGGCAGCCATTCCCTTCTCAGGGGATCTTCCCAACCCAGGGATCAAACCCCAGGTTTCCTGGCAGATTTCAGGCAGATTCTTTTACCATCTGAGCCACCAGGGAACAACACATAATACTAAATTTAGTATTTTAAGGGCAGGGTTATAGAAAATTATGCAAACAGCTTCTTTTTGTTTATTACAGTGGATATCAATATATCATTTAAAGTTTCCACAGCTTCTGTTGTTCTTAATTAGTTTCTGTATCTTTGCCTTTCCCAAATCTAAAATAAGTTCCTGATGTTATATTGTTTTCTATATTATCATCTGTAAACTTTGAGGCATTATTAAAATTCAGTAGTTAACAGAACTATTTAATCTGGAAATATGTATTAGCCGAAGACACCATTAGATTTATTCTCATATATAGGGATCAGGGAAACAAAGGAAAGAAATCCAATTATTTACAACAGTAATCCCTTAACACTGGGATTTTGTTTTAATTATAAAGAGTGTGTCTTATTAAAAACAAAACAAAGCCTGTCCTTTATGGGAGAAGCCCCATGTTTCTCTAGTGAACATGCATGCACGCAAGATTTCCTATAGAAGGCTTCAACAAATTAATTTTGCTATTCTTCAATTTCCCATGACATAATTGACTTCTTTAAAAGAGCATCAAGTAAACAATTATGAGCCCACCTGTTCATGATATCATACCAGGCACCATACAAAGTTAATGAAAATAGATTTCATTTTGTTTCCTGCCCCACTCCACCAAGATAGTACAGGCAAAATTTTCTGTACTAAAAACTAACAACGAAAAGGATAGGCAATGATAAGTACTAAAATGACAATTGCTAAATAGTCTTTGTCCTTTAAACAGGACTCCAGACATACCCAGTACCTGAAAACTCTTTTCGTGAATATCTTCCCCCATTCCCTACGGCTCCTCCAGTGCCTTGCATAGGGTAGAGAGGTAGAAGGGTAGGAAGCCATGACAAAGTAAATGGGCTGCCCCCCAGGAGGCAAGAGAAGTCACTGGAGACTTCCCTTAAGTCAGTCCTACTCCCATCACACACGGAAGAAAACTAAACCACCATTTGAGGAAAATACACTCCTTGTTGGGTCCAGCCCACAATCCCACTTAAATGGTTCAGTGTTGAGCCCAGAAGGCTGAGGGAAATCTTTCTTTCTCAAGGGACATTAAGGCTCCTAGCTCTCCTATTTCAGACCTAAGAGAAAGCTGTTGAGGCACTCAATACAACCTCATTCAGGTTTTGTCACTGAAACTAAAGCTTGCAGTCATCCTGTTACCCTTCACAGAATTGAGTTTTGGCATGGAAGGCACACAGACAGCTTCAGGGCCAAAGCTGAATCGCAGCACGTCGAGCGCCAAAGGTACCTGGCAAGGGCCTCAGCTCAATCTCAGCCGAGAGATGACAAGCAGGGGACAGAAGGTTATCCAATGATGTAAGTCACCCAAGGGATAAAGAAAGAACTGAAGAGCAGCAAGGGCTACTGAATGAGCATGGAGATATAAATGATGACATGTTTAGAGTCCAACAGCTGATGCACAGAAAGCAGACGAGTAGAAAATAAAATAAGCTTGTGCTACTATCTTGACGTGAGCAAGATTAAGGACTAAACCTCATGTATATTTATTTTATTAGGTTTAGAGTTGGGATCAAGTATGTAGGTAATACAAAATTTTATAGATCATGTCCTCTGATACAATGGAGTTGGAAAAATCTATATATTTTCCACTGGAAAGCATGGACAAATATTGCTATTCAAAGACAATTTTGTTTTTCATTTTGTTGTGTTCCAAGTTTATCATAAATACATGATCATATTGCTTTCTTTGAATAAGTTGCTATGTCTTGAGAAAGACATTTGAGAAAACAGAGAAGAAAGCAGGAAAGAAAATGCCAGACAATGAGAAGCTGTGACCATTGTTTCTTAGTCAAGGTCATACCAAGGCAAGTAGAAGATGGGGTCCCACCTGTAACAGAATCAATGGCTTATGTTCTCTCAAGTTTTTCCAGTCTCCTAGAGGAAAGATTTCACAACTATATTGAACCTTCATTTCCTTTGCCTTTGTCTGCCCTTACACATTCATTGAAGATTAGCAAAGGATATGAATTGACCAATGACACACCACAACTACTACACACTTTTGTAAAATTAGAAGACATATTTCAGAACCATTAGAAAGCAATTTGGGACCTCCCATTTTGGATGCTAAAAGACCCACTAAAAGGGCACGTCTTTAAAGTATCAATGACACAATCATGAAAAGAGATTTTTAAAATAATGTACACAGGCAGTTCAATTTATTTCTGAATTATGTCATAAAGCTGAGCCCACATGTTTTTTTAATTAACATCACCAGAAAGTGAGCCTACTCTAATGAAATACTGTAGATTTCACATTAGAAAGTGACTGACAGGTCAACTTCTGAAAAAGAAACAGTAGATACCACCACAAAACTAGCAGATGTTTCTTGGGGTCATTTGTACAAAAACATAAGCATATGTTAAAGAAATCTGACACTATCGTGGAATCAGTTGGTGTCTAAAATAATAGCAGCTCCTTATGGCAATATGGTAATGTCCGTATCAAATGCACAACACATAATGTTGCAACAGAATGTGCAGACAAAAGAGCATCAGCGGCAGCAGCAATGACCAGCGCTTTCATTAAGGTGAAAATACAAAATTAGAAGTTTACGTCCAGGGCATAGTATTGTTCAACAGTAAATGAAGATGATACACATTATCTTGAATTTTCAGAGTTTCCATTTAACTGATTTTGTTGAGATTCACATAAAGACAGAATATTAACCAAATAAGAAGATGGAAGTCTTTATACAAGCCTCTAACATGACTTTTCTTCAGTTTACCCT